>NC_056058.1:105642695-107035195 GCF_016772045.2 Ovis aries
ACTCTCAAGAGTCTTCTCCAACACCACAGTTCAAAAGCATCAATTCTTCGGTGCTCAGCTTTCTTCACAGTCCAACTCTCGCATCCATACATGACCACTGGAAAAACCATAGCCTTGACTAGACGAATCTTTGTTGGCAAAGTAATGTCTCTGCTTTTCAATATGCTATCTAGGTTGGTCATAACTTTCCTTCCAAGGAGTAAGCGTATTTTAATTTCATGGCTGCAGTCACCATCTGCAATGATTTTGGAGCACCCAAAAATAAAGTCAGTCACTGTTTCCACTCAGTATAAAAGCCCTCAAAATCTGAACTAGTACCTAACCTTACATAGATCTAACCTATCCCCCGTCATACAGTCAATTGCCAGTTATATGACGATATCACTTCATAGCAGTAAATTTGAGTTCAAGGAAAAAGACAAACAGTAAATCTCAGATTAATATTTTGTGCTAAAAATGGTAAGATATGGCAACTCAGTGGCTGTCTTTTATGTTGCCAATAAATTACTAACTTTATGGGTTTTATTACTTTGTTGTTTGGAGATGTTTATAGAAAACCATTTTAAAACAGATTTTGAATGATTCTAAATGAGTTATTATAAATTAGCATGTTGTAAGTCTCCATTTTGAAGAATGGGTAACTTTTCTATGTTAACCAATATTATAACGTCTAAACTGAGATATTGGTCTTTATTTTATAATTCAAGTCCTTTGCATTAATGAAAAGCAAAATAAATGCACTTAACTGACATTTTCTATCACAGATAATATTTTTGGTATAATGTAAAATATTTCCAAAACAACATTTTAAAAAGATAGCATCTTTAAATTGATATTTCTTTCTCAGCCAAATGATATATTGGGTTGCCCTAACGTTTCATTTGCTGCCTAATATCCCAAAGGAAATGCAGATGGACTAATTTAAACTGGCCATTTCTCCAGACACTAAAGACACTAATACATTTTGAAGTTAGTTACTTTATTTAATTTATGCACAACTTAAATGGATAACCTGGTGGTACTACATACATGTGATATTAGCATTTTTCTGTTTGCTTTTTTGGGGGGTAGACCACGCCTTTCTAACAGTACATATTCTTTCTCAGAGGTTGAGCTAAACACCGGAAACATTAACCCAAAGGAAATCTGTGAGAAATGAAATATAAAATATAACAATTGTTACTGCGGCCCCTCTTGAGTGGTTGTAGTGTGTAGGAATTGTCTTCTCTATAATGAGCAAAGGTTGGTGCGCTTTAACAAATACTAAGTTTCCATGGTGCATTTGAGCCGCTAATGCACTGTCTATATCTGAGCAGTATGACTCACGTTTTTTATGTTCTCATTATCTGAAGGCACGTACACCTGTGAAGTATCTCGTGCACGGAGGCAGAAAGCTTAGTGAGCAGGACAAACCATGTTCTGACATGTGTTTTCACTTTTAGATCCTGTTTTGAAAATGTCTTTATGATAATTGAAGTTCCATAATGAATTAAAGGAAAATAAGAGTTATGAACATATATGCATGCTTTCACATGTATGAAATACTGATGAGTTTTAGTTCTGTTATTAAGTTTTTGTTACTGTACATGGAAAAGTCTTAAAAAACTTGCTAAGAAAGTTTAAAGTAATATTATACATGATAAAATTTTCTTTTTTTGCTGAAAGCTTACTGTATTTGTTGCAAATCTTAGAAGTATGAACAGGGCTAGTTAAACTGTAGTGAATTTAGCTGAAATAAAAATTTTTACATATAATGTTTTGATAAATAAATAGGTTTTCCTCAGTTTTCTACCCAGGTTTATGACTCTGACAGTGCCTATGAGCTTGGAATTTTCATATTATCAGAATTATAAGGAGAATAGATATTAAAACAATGGGGAACACAGAATATTTCCAAGATTAAGACAACTGAAAATCAGTTGAATCAAAGTTCTTAAAAAATGCTTATTTTACTTATGATGGAAGTTGAACAGTTAATATGTTGGAATATTTCTGTTTATGTTGCAGTGCCATAAACGTTCAAGCTATTTTATATAAAAGCTAAACTTCTCTTGTCAACATCAGCCAAAGATATTGTAATGTTCACTTCTTTTTTATGTATGAAGTTCACCCCTTTCTAGTTGTAAGTTATTTGTATTCCTATTTAGTTGTAAATTACATGTGTATTCAAAAATTATGCACAAACTCTGGACTCTTCCTAAATTTGTGGATGAAATGAAAACTTTATCCATTAATACTTGAGAAAGTATGCGATGCTACTCAGATATACCCGTATATTTTAAGTAGAATATTACTTTAAAAGTATTTAAGGCTAGATATTCTGTTAGATTATTCAGTCGTTTGCTCAGTTACTGAGTGCCTCCCATGTACGCCGCATACAGAAGACCCCACAAAAAAACGGAACTCCCAGCTCTCCTGCACCCTGTGTTCTGGAGGGGGAAGAAATGTGTTAGATGAGTAAAGCGTACATAGTGTGTTAAATGGTGTGCAAAAACAAAGCATAGCGGGAAGAGGAGGACTGTTGGTACGGGCACAGGTTGAGTGTTTGGCCAGGGAAGGCCTCAACAGGAGTGGAATAAAACGAGTGAAGTGCCGGGTGGAAGTGAGAGAACACGCTGTGCAGACACCTGGAAGATGAGCCTCCAGGCTCCATGGGGTGCAGAAAGAGCAGGGTGGGTGAAGTCAGGCTGAGGGGGTGTAATAGGAGATGAGGTCAGGGAAGGGACGGAACTCAGGATGTGCGGGGCCTCGTAGATGAGAAGAATGGATTATTTCATCTTAAGGAGCCACCTTGCAGCGATTGCCCTCACCTAGACATGCTCTGTGCTCTTGCTGTCCTTCCCAGCTTTCACGGTAAATACCGTAGAGAGAGCTTCATCTTTATGGCCAGCTCCTTGGAAGACACTTGAGTATCTTTTAGGCTCTCGAGACCCAAGAGTCTGGGTTATGTTGTCTCCAGTGGACAGGAATGTGTATGTTTTTGCCTCTTCCTCTCATTTCCTTCATAAATTTGAGTAAATTTTTGAGGATTTTAATCAATTTTCTGCTTGCTAAATGCTGATTGTATGACCAGCCATGTTAATTACTTATGAAAGTCTATTACGCATTTTAAAATTTTTTTCATTTCTTCACTAGTCCGCTGGTCATATTTACCATCTCTCTTTTCCTTTAGATACTCTTTTTTCTGTGTTTAGATTTTCAGTTACTGAATAACATAACACTTTTTCACAGATTCATCTTGAGGGATTGCATGTTATATTAAGTGTTGCATAGCTTCTTGTCATTTAAAATGTGAAAGTAATATTAAGAGCTGTCATTATAATCAGGTTTTGTGTGTATGGGACTTTTCGGCTCTTTACTTGGCTTCATTTGTCCTTTTCTGTCAAACTGAAGTTGATTGTCATTGGTGCCTGTTTATGGGCATGAATTTCAATTCCAGAAAGAATATTATTCGGTACCTGATACAGCTGTGCCTCAGACTGAGCACTTAACAAATATACGTAGAAAATGTAACCTTTGCTAGAAAAAAAATTTCCCTAAATTCTGTGTCAAACTTGAGAAAACAGTATCATATTTGACATTATCTGCATTCAAAATGAAAGGCTTTATATAGCAACCTGGGAGAGATTTAGAAAGTGACTTCATAGCATCTTTAATAATCTTGTTTCTTACAGGAGTACATGTATTCTGTATTTTCTGTTTTTTTAAGATATGTTTTTATCTTTTTTTTTCTTCTCTTACATGTTAGTCTATGGATTAGTATTCAGAGCATTTTTGAAGATCTTTGATAAGACTTTCAAATGAATTTATCTTCTAAGATTACTTGCTACCAGCAGGTGGTATTCATTATTTCCCATCTTGGCTGCTAAAATTAAGAAAAAAATCCTTTCTATGTTTAACATCTGTCATTTGTTGAATAAAATAAAAGTCTTGGATATCTATCTTTGCCTTTTTAAAAAACATTTTTTAAAGTACTTTTTAAAAATAAAGGATAGGTAATCATATATTAAAATTTTGTAAGTGTTGAAGAATTGATATTACTTCTAAGAGTCATATTTATATTATTCAGTTCTTTTTAGTGTGGACTTTATGAGCTAATGAGGCTATAATTTGAAGGAGTTTTATTATTCTGTCAAAAATATTCTAACCAATTTTGATAAAAAATAAATATAGAAATAACTATTTTTTGAAGCACATATCACCCTGTTCTTAAGTGACTTCAAAACTTAGAAATATATCCCTTTTTTAAACAGGTATGTTTCTTTCTTTACATTCTTTTGAAACTTATTGTTGTGAGATTTGGGTTAATTACTTTATTTGATTAATACTTAGCATCAGTTGCATTCCATATACCATATACATTGGTGGAAAATATAACTATGATGTCTTCAGTCATGAAATTCAGTGTAGTGGGAGAGACATATGTTTAAACAGGAATCTCAAATAAACGTATTATTGCAAACTTTACTTTTAAGAGTGTTGCTCAGAGAGATAGTCACAGGTAGCACCTAACTTATTTTAGAGTCTTAGGAAACCTCTCTGGAAGGTGACTTTTGTGTTTAGATGAAAGATTGAAACTCATCTCCCTTTGCCAAGGGTTGGGAAAAGCACAGAGAGCTGCCACTGCAGGGCTGTTGTGGGCGGGGCTTTCATGTCTGCGGAAGGGGAAGAAGCGCACGGTGACCTGGGCATGCAGCCCGGGAGAGGCGCTTAAGGTGAGCTTGGAAAGACAGGAGAGACGAAGTGACAAAGGGTCTCATGGCCAGGGGGATCAGCTTTTATTTCCAACATAATTATAATTTAGGCATTTGACTTTTTGAAAAAAGTTTTACTTTCAAAGAGTACATAGGAAACGCAATAAAAAAACATTTTTCTGTCCCTGACTCCCCTTTCCCTTTGGAATTCTCACATGTGGAATCTAGAAAAATGACGCAGATGAATGACACAGACATAGAGACACAGATGTAGAGAGCAGACATACGGAGAGCAGCGGGGGAAGGAGGATGGACTGAATCACGAGAGGGGTGTTGACTCATAGACACTGCTGTGCATGAGATAGACGAGTAATGAGAGCCTCTTACACAGCACAGGGGACTCTACTCAGTGCTCTGTGATGAGCTAAATGGGAAGGAAATCCACACAAGAGATGTGTGTGTATGTATCCCTGATTCACTTTGCTGCACAGCAGAAACAAATGCAACATTGTAAAGTGACTATAATAAAAGTTAATTTTAAAAAAGAACATGGCACCGTTCTTAACACATTCTGAGTGTTTAATAAATATTCAGTTCACTGCAGTTGCTCAGTCACGTCTGACTCTGCGACCCCGTGGACTGCAGCACGCCAGGCCTCCCTGTCCATCACCAACTCCCGGAGTTTACTCACACTCATGTCCGTTGAGTTGGTGATGCCATCCAACCATCTCATCCTCTGTCATCCCCTTCTCCCGCCTTCAGTCTTTCCCAGCGTCAGGGTCTTTTTCTAGCAAGTCAGTTCTTCACATCAGGTGGCCGAAGTACTGGAATTTCAGCTTCAGCATCAGTCCTTCCAGTGAATATTCAGGACTGACTTCCTTCAGGATGGACTAGTTTGATCTCCTTGCAGTCCAAGGAGTCCAAGCTAATAATAAATACTAGTTGCTACTAAAGTAATCTGAGCTGAGGAGCAGCATGAAGTATAGATTAGATTTTCAGTTCAGTGAGCTATCAGATTACTATCAGGCCCCGCTACTCAAAATAAAAATACCCAGCCTTAGAAAACCATCAGTAGTTTTAAAGCATAAGTAGTTATCTATTTGGGCCTAGATTGTTCAATCAAAACGTTAATTAAAAATTAATCTGAGGCATGCATTTCTTTGTCTTCCTACTAGAGTGTTCCCTGACGGCTTAGCAAAGAATCTGCCTGCAATGCAGGAGACAGGGATTCAACCGTTTGGTTAGGAAGATCCCCTGGAGAAGGGAAGGGCAGCCCACTCCAGTACTCTTGCCCGGGAAACCCCATGGATGGAGGAGCCTGGTGGGCTGCAGTCCCTGGGGTCGCACAGAGTCAGACGTGACTAAGCGACTGAACCACCACCGCCTCCTGGTTGTGATGTGGGCGTCTGGAAGCAGGAACAGGATGGGGAGACGACTGAGTTCTAATTTAATAGAAAAGAGTGTTCTCAATGTGTAGGTCAGTAAGTTCTCTCTTGATTTTTAACACATAAAACCTTTACATGTTTGGAAAACATGCAAACAAAATTTCAAATAGCAGTAGACCAAACATTTTGTCTAAAGTCACCCATGAATAAAGACGGAGAAATGAATTCTGAGATAAAATATAAAGCATTTGTCATAGGAAAGAGTTTTAAGTGCAGTTCAAGCAGAGTCACAGTTCACAGACTCAGAAATTCATAACGAGAGACAGACTAATCAAGGTTGGAAGACTAGTGGACATGCAGGAGGTGGTTTGGAGGACAAGTAACCTTTGGAGAGCTCAAAACCTGTCAGAGGTGGAGAGCAGTGAACAGAATAACAGTTTCTCAAACGTGCTGGATGTATAGAAAACCAGAGTATATAAGACAAGGTTAGATAAGATAATTTGGCTGAACTGTCTCCACCCCCTGAGTGTACTGAAGACAGATTTATGAAGAGTGTAATTTTAATAGTTGAGGTGGGAAATGATTAAGCTATGAAGAGTAGTTTTTCCAAGTCCAAGTTAGGATATGTTCTGGCAGTATCCCAGGGAAAATGACAAGGTTTTTGCCAAAAGGAAAGATGATATTGATGTCAAGGATCTTTCAAAATGTTCTTGGATTTCCAAAGCAGTGTTGAGGTATGTGTGATATCCATCTCATAAAGATGAGCCATATGGGTTTTTCTATTTGAATAACAATCTAGGTTGCTAAGGAAATAAAAAGTTTTTACTGTGATGAATTAAATATTTGACCTATTTTACTTCATTTTTTAGGCAACTAAAGCTTTCATTGTTGAATTAACATTGAAGTTATTTTATATAATCCATAGGCAGGTATAAACTAGTGAACAAGTCCAAGAACATGCTTCCAAAACTTTTTACGGTAAAGTTGGCCATAAATATTAATAAACCTTGGGGTTTGTGTGCTCTCCTGTTGAGTGTCAGTTGGGCTCATTGACAGACTACTTTTCAGATCTGTTACATGACAGATTAAATGAAATGCCGTACGTGCATGCTCAGTCGTATCCGACTCTGTGCGACCCCATGGACTCTAGCCTTCCAGGCTCCTCTATCCATGGAATTTTCCAGGCCTCAGCACTGGACTAGGTAGCCTTTTCCTTCTCCAGGGGGTATTCCTGACCCAAGGATCGAACCCAGGTCTCCTGCATTGCAAGCAGATTCTTTCCCTTCCCTTTTCTATGCTCCAGTTTATGATGGCAATTTGATCTCTGGTTCCTCTGTCTGTTCTAAATCCAGCTTGAACATCTGAAAATTCTCAGTTCACGTACTGTTGAAGCCTAGCTTAGAGAATTTTGAGCATTACTTTGCTAGTGTGTGAGATGAGTGCAATTGTGCAATAGTTTGAGCATTCTTAGGCATTAGCTTTTCTTTTCTTCTTTAAATCATTTTATTTATTTTAATTGGAACCTAATTACTTTACAATATTGTGGTTGTTTTTGCCATACATTGACATGAATTAGCCTTGGCATTGCCTTTCTTTGGGATTGGAATGAAAACTGACTTTTTCCAGTCCTGTGGCCACTACTGAGTTTTCAAAAATTTGCTGGCATATTGAGTGCAGCACTTTCACAACATCATGTTTTAGGATTTTAAATAGCTCCACTGGAATTCCATCACCTCCACTAGCTTTGTTCGTAGTGATACTTCGTAAAGCCCGCTTGACTTAGCATTCCAGGATGTCTGGCTCTAGGTGAGTGATCACACCATCATGGTTATCTGGGTCATGAAGATCTTTTTGGTATAGTTCTTTGTATTCTTGCCACCTCTTCTTATCTTCTGCTTCTGTTAGGTCCGTACCATATCTGTCCTTTATTGTGCCTGTCTTTGCATGAAAAATTCCCTTGGTATCTCTAATTTTTTTGAAGACATCTCTAGTCTTTCCCATTCTATTGTTTTCCTCTATTTCTTTACACTGATCACTGAGGAAGGCTTTCTTATCTCTCCTTGCTATTCTTTTGAACTCTGCATTCGGATGGACGTATCTTTCCTTTTCTTCTTTGATTTTCGCTTCTCTTCTTTCCTCAGCTATTTAAGGCCTCCCAAGACAACCATTTTGCTTTTTCACATTTCTTTTTCTTGGGATGGTTTCGATCATGGCCTCCTGTACAACAGCTCAGCCACTGGCAGCTGGATAGCCCCCTCTGTCCTCCTGGCCCCACTCCTGGCCTCAGGGCCAGCCTGTGCTCCTGAAGCCGTTTCTGGCAATGTGGGAATCAACTTAAAGGAGTATCTACGTTGTTTGGATTATGATCTCACTATGGTCACGTTTATGGTTATGCATTTGGTAATTTAATAAACCTGTCTTTTTTGATAAATAGCCATTGTTTTTTGTTCTCAAATACATTTATAAGAGCATAAACCAAAGTGAAAAAGAAACCCCCAGTTGTACATGGCATTTTCCCTCTGCCATGTTGCTCACTGAGCTTTTATTCATGTCATAAAATGAAAATAATATCCAATAAGAAATGACCAGCAGTAACTGGAAGAAAATACTCATGTATTTAAATCTTTTGTTGGTTTATCTGTGACATTTAACCTATCACTTTAATGAAAATAGTTTTAATTGCCTATTTGCACACCATGTTGTACTAAGTGAGTTACCTACTGGGATGTGCCTTCTGGGAGTTGATGATAAAAGCCCTGGAAAACTTCATGTGAGTAGTTGTGAAAAGGTCACATAGATAATAACTTAACAAAAGATCTACTTAAAATTAATGAAATATGTGCTGTTTGTAAAAGTGAAGTTATATGGATTACGAAGGAATAGAGGCTGCGTTACTCATTTTAAACTGGTGACGCTGGTAAAGGTCAACTTTTGTGGAATAAGGAAGATGCTTAAGGATTTTACATCTGAATCATGTGAGCGAATTAGCTGGGAAAGAATAAGGCAGGATGATTCCATTTTCTTGCCAGAATTCGATATCAAAACAACAAAAGTTCTCACTAATCCCGAAGTGAACAACTAAGTGCTCGTGTTAAAGCACTGAAATAGGAGCTAGATGACAGAGGCGAGGAGGCAGACCATACATCCCATGTGCAGAGTGCAGGGGGCAAGCAAGCGAACGGTTATCCTTGGATGCTTGGACCAGACTTCAGAGAAGCGACGGCAGTGATGCCTGGGATGGGGAGTGTCCGGAGTGGGAGGGCGTCTGGAAAGCTCCAGCCTCATCAGCAGACCGTGCACACAGATGACAAGGCCCCAGCCCTGGCCCAGCAGGGAGAGTGGACGGCTGCTGTGCAAAGAGATAGGACTGCAGGCAGCGTGTCCAGAGCAGAGCAGCTTAAGACAGGGAACTCGGAGGTGGTGCCTGCATATCCCCACTTTCTATTGCACTGCACCTTGGGGTCTAGATTGGAATTTTGAGGTCCATATAACCCAAAGCCCTTTATGTAATAGATGGAACCCAAAGAAATCAAGCAGTTTGCCTAAGTTCCTACAGCTAATTACAAAGTTGGAATGAGAAGACAGTCTGCAAACTTATGGAGTAAAACTCTATTAAAGTTAATCTTAAAGATGTATGGCAACTGTTTTCCTTTTCCGTTAGATGACTGGAATTTTACTGCACGCATGGTTCTTCTCTCCTTCCTGAAAGTACTTATCCTAAGAGAAACGTTTAAGTCAAATAACTTCAATATATCTTTTTTTACCCACTGAGATTCAAGAACATTCAGTGTAATTGAGAACCCATTTCATGATGATCTGAATTAGGAGTAATATCGGTTTATGGACAAACATCCTCGTGCTTCTAGAGAATGGTAATTATTTCTAGCACAGAGTGACGTTCTACTAGAAAAACTCCAAAGAAGGAATTAATGTTTATTTTATATCCAAAATCAAGCTTGAAGAAAAAAGATGATCAGTATTTTTGACATTAGAGTGAACCCAATTTAGTTTCTCCCCCTCAGCAGTTACCCAGGAGAAGGCTTCAGTTATTCATCATCAGTCACGCCAGTTTAGTGCAAAGTATTCAGCAACATGAAGGTAGAGATGAACTCACACAGAAATGGGAGTCTCGGTTCTGCGGCTGGTTGCTTCCGTGAGCCCTTGGTTTCCGTTTCTGTCATTTGCTTCTAACATAAGTTCAGCTGGTTCTTCTGTGTTTCCCCCTCCTTGGAATCCCACTCCGTCTTTCACAGTGTTACTGACTTTCTGAGTCTTGCTCTGGCCCCAGAAGTCGGATCTCCCTGTGTGTTTCTGAACCATCACTACGTATTACTTGTGTATATGTTTGACTGCTGTTTCACCTTGTCTTTTATTTTCCCTTTTGGCCTGCTCCAGGTCTTGGTTGCCACACTCAGGATCTTAAATCTTCCTTGCTTGCAGGATCTGGTTGTGGAATGATAACTCTTGGTTGCTAATTGTGGCATGTGGAATCTAGCTCCCAGACCAGGGATCAAATGCAGGCCCCCTGTATTGAGAAAGCAGAGTCTTAGCCACTGAACCACCAGAGAAGTCCCAACTGTGTCTTTTAATATAGTTTTTTTTTCCCCCTAATTTTTGTATCTTCCTTATTAGATTGAGAACGGCTGGAAGAAGGAGAATCCATTAACCTTTAGTAGGCCTTAAGGTTCTTTGAGCACTGCTGTCCTCTGTCTCCTTTCCTGATGTGGCATGAGACCTTCTGTGGGGTAGCTGCAGAAGTCCTTGTCTGTGTCCTGAGAGGCGGCACCCTGTGCCTCCCGCCAGGAAGCCCCTGCTGCCCCTTCACCTGTGGAGGACGGACAGCAAGGAGATCCAACCAGTCCATCCTAAAGGAGCTCAACCGTGAATATGCATTAGAAGGACTGATGCTGAAGCTCCAACACTTTGGCCACCTACTTCGAAGAGCCAACTCACTGAAAAAGCCCCTGATGCTGGGAAAGATTGAAGGCAGGAGGAGAAGGGGGTGACAGAGGATGAGATGGTTGGATGGCATCACCGTCTCAGTGGACATGAGTTTGAGCAAACTCTGGGAGATAATGGAGGACCAAGGAGCCTGGTGTGCTGCTGTCCATAGGGTTGCAAAGAGTCAGATACAACTTAGCCACTGAACAACAACAACATTGAATGTCAACAGTCTTATTCTATATGTTTACCTAAGATAGATCGAGTTAAGCCAGCTTAATCTGCTAGAAAGTCATCCATCCTAGGAAATTTTGATACCTCTAAAATCTCTTGTCATTGACTACTCATCATTATAGAAGTATGTTCCACTCATCACAGATACTCACTTTGTTGGTTTTTTTTTTAATCCTAAATGGTAAGCAACATAGCTTTTCTATTCTAAGCAAAAAGAGAGATAAATTTTCTTGATACAGATATTTGAAGGTGGAAAAGACAGTGTTAGCTCACACATGAGCATTTCTCTTACTATTTTTGAAGAAATAATTTAGACGTGATATCCTGGCACACAAAATATCAGCCTTTCTTGAAACCTGAAGTTAAATGAGAAATAAAGTTATTATTTCATTTTTTTTAAAAAAAGCTCTTTACATATTTGAAATCAGCTTTGATATCACCTCGGGTCACAGTCAGACTGACTGACTTTCACTTCACTTTTTTGATGTCACCTCAGAATGTTTTCGTCAGATTATTAGAACAAGTTCAGCTCCTTTTTTTGTGCTGCATGTAACATTTTCTTTTTGTCTTCATCCAAATTTTTGCCAAAAATTTTGAAAAATGAGAGGATTAAGCATAGAATTCCAAGTCATACTTGATCATTTCCTAAAAAATTTCCATCACATCTTAAATCTAGATTCCATACGTATCATTGTTCAGCCTACAAATCCATTTAGCTATACTTCTGTCTAGTTCACTTCATCGCAACCTAGTGATTGTAATGATGAGTTAAATGGCTTGCTGAAATATTGTTGCATTATATTTATGACCTTCCTCTGATCTACTTTTTTATAGCATTAGAAATCTAGCAAGCTTATTCTTAAGGTATGTTACAAGATACTCGTGCACTGATTTCTTGCATTCCCAGTCACCTTACTGGCTATGCCAAGAATACAAGGCCCTGACTGGTCTTTACCTGGGCCATTTCTCTGGGGTATGTTTGTAGTGAACAGCTTCTAGGGACAAGGTTATGTCTCCCTTTCAGACAAAGAGCAGTCTTGCTTTGTTATTGTTACTGTTCAATCACTAAGTCATGTCCGACTCTTTATGACCCCATGGACTGCAGCACATCAGGCTCCTCTGTCCTTCATTATCTCCCGGAGTTTGCTTAAATTCGTATCTGTTGAATTGGTGATGCTATCTAACTATCTCATCCTCCGTTGTCCCCTTCTCCCGCCTTTGATATTTTATCATTTGTGCGCATGCTAAGTCATTTCAGTTGTGTCCGACTTTTTGTGACCGCTTGGACTGTAGCTTGTCCATCTCCTGTATCCTTGGGATTCTCCAGGCAAGAATGAATGAGTTGCCATTTCCTACTTCAGGGGTTTCTCCCGACCCAAGGATCAAACCTGCGTCTCTTATGTCACCTGCATTGGCACACAGGTTCTTTACCACTTGTGCCACCTGTGAACCCCCAAATATCACTTGTTGTTCAGTCACTAAGTCATGTCTGACTCTCCATGACCCCATGGATTGCAGCACGCCAGGCTTCCCTGTCCTTCACTGTCTCTGAGTTTGCTCAAGCTCATGTACATTGAGTCGGTGATGCCATCCTGGCGGGGTCCAGCCCCTGCAGGATCCAGGGGGAACTCTCAGGAGAAATGGTGTCAGCGAACAGAATGATTTAGAGAGAGAGATACAGAATGTTGCAGATAAAAAAATAGAGGAGAGAAAGAAAGAAAGACACGGGGAGGCCAGGCTTCTTCAGTGAGCGAGGCCCATAACTTTATTTTCAAAAGGGGCTTTTATACCTTGACTTGTCAGATGCAAAGTCATACAGAGTCAGCCCAAACATTCCAGTAGTTTTGCCCTTATCGAAACCAGGATTTTTTCTGCAAACCTTTCCCATAAACAATGTTGTGTACATTATCTTCTGGCCTTGGAGGCCTGTGGACATTTTATGACCCTCTTTTGATAAAGGCTGCTCAACCAGAAAACTTATTTTCCCTTGAAATGTTTTTTCTTTATATTTCTAATCTATGTCAGCCTCAGAAAATGCTAAACAGAGTTACATTTCTCACAGAGCAAAGGTGCAGTGAGTTACAACAAAGAAAGAACCAATTAGCTCAAAGGTCTGATGTGGTTAACTTCAAGGCTACGCTTGTTTTTCTTACATTCCAGCTATGTTAACTACTGCACTCCCAGGGGCACAGTGGATAAGAGATATGGGGACCTGGCAGCGAGCGCTGGCTCAGCAGTGAAGTCCTGCGCCAGCACTGCTCGAATAGGTCTAACTCTTCGAAAGGCTCTGTATTTTTGGGCTCCCCGTGCCTCTCACAGTTGGGAGGCTGTGAACAATCACATGCGTAGCTGCAAGGCTGTGCGATAATCACATGCAAACCTGCCGAGCAAGCCAGAATGCTAACAGAGGGGTTAGATTTGAAATATTCCTCTCATGTCCAGGAGACTTATTAACTAAAGCCCTAGGTTGATTTTCCCCAGAGAAGGGTGGTCAGGGATAGCCCCCTGTTAATGTCAGAAGAGTTGGTGAAAGGCACAAAATAGTAAGACAGACAGATTCTGGTTTTGGGGTAGATGCTCGAGCAGGTCCAGGGAGCCCCTCGAATCCTGATCTGCCTTTGCCCGTCAGGTCTTCTCCGCATGACCTTTGTCATGGGTGGGGTCTCCCGCAGTGGCTCCCGGCACCATCCAACCATCTCGTCCTCTACAGCCCCCTTTTCCTCCTGCCCTCAGTCTTCCCCGTCCACAGGGTCTTTGCCAATGAGTTGGCTGTTTGCATCTGGTGGTCAGAGTACTGGAGCTTTAGCATCAGCATCAGTCCTTTCAATGAATAATCAGAGTTGATTTCCTTTGGAATTGACTGGTTTGATCTCCTTGCTGTCCAAAGGACTCTCAAGAGTCCTCCAACACCACAGTTCAAGAGCATCAATTCTTTGGCGCTCAGCTTTCTTTGTAGTCCAACTCTCACATCCATGCATGACTACTGGGAAAAACCATAGCCTTGACTAGATGAACATTTGTCAGCAAAGGGATATCTGCTTTTTAATATGCTGTCTAGGTTTGCATAGCTTTTCTTACAAAGAACAAGTAACTTTTAATTTCATGGCTGCAGTCACCATCCAGTCTTTTTTTTGGAGCCAAGAAAAGAAGATCTGACACTGTTTCCACTGTTTCCTCATCTGTTTGCCTTGCATTGGTGGGACCGGGTGCCATGATCTTAGTTTTCTGAATGTTGAGTTTTACGCCATCTTTTGCACTCCCCTCTTTCACCCTCATCAAGAGGCTCTTAGTTCCTCTTTGGTTTCTGCCATTAGGGTGGCACCATGTTCATATCTGAGATGGTTGATATTTCTCTGGGCAGTCTTGGCTCCAGCTGGTGATTCATCCAGCCTGGCATTTCCCATGATGCACTCTGTTGGCTTGCTTACTGCCTGCTGAAACACAGCCACTTTTGGAAACTCATGGTTCCTCTCCCAAAGCACATCCTACTTTGTGTTCAAGGATCTGTATATGCTTAACCCACAACAGCCCCTGCTGTGCTGTGACTACTAAAGCTATTTACCTCTGACCCACGAAAAAATAATTTAACTTATTTAATTATTTAAATTAATTAAATTTAATTAAAATTTATTTAATTAACTTATTTAAATTGTTGTTATTATTAGTTAAATTAGTTAGTTATAAGGTGAAATACTAGATCAAACAAAATATAACACATACAGAAGAGGACACCAATTATAAGTTTAGATTATCAAAAAGTATACACACCTGTGGTTACCATTTTCCATACTTACAAAAGAGATTCGTTTGGGCTGGTTTGGGATTTTGTATAAATGGAATCAAACCTTCATCTCAGAGGGAGACTCTACTGAACTATATACTTAAAAATAGTAAAGATGCTAAAGTTTATGCGTTTTTTTTACCATGATGAAGATGGTTTCTAAGTTAAAGAAAAAGTCAATTCTGTGGCTCACCTGGATTGCTTGTACAACATTTCAATATAATTTACAGTATTACACTTAAAATTAAGAGGAAAAATTTATAAGTGTTTTTACCACAACTTTTTAAAAAGTGAGAAAAGATGCTCCTGTTTTTTTGTGATTTTTTTTCTCAACACTGACATTCCAAGCTCTTTGCTGCACTGTGTTCTTTAAAATTATAAAGTAATGCTTTTTAATTAATTTTGATAGAAAGTTTCATAATTTGTAAATGTGTTTATGATTAAAACCTTTGCATAAATTAAATTCTGACCATATCCAACAGAAATGGGTAAACATGAAGATATAAATATGTTTCTAATTACTTTAGAGAGTAAGATTATATAATAGTTTTTATAAAGTAGTCACTGATTGTATTGCTTTCAGGGACTTAATGTCTCTAAAATATGTAGCCTATGATAAATTCAATTTCTAAAAATATTGTTAGCTTTTATAAACGTTTTTTGTCTTATGAAATTTAAATGTACTTTTGAGTTGGTCTTTTTATCCCACATTTCTTTAAAAGTCTAAGGAAACTTAAATTGATGCCTCTTTCTTTTTTCTCTGCAGGTTTTCCTGTAGTAGATAGATATATCAAAACAAGCATTCTTTTGAATTCTTTATTTAGAAAAAAATGTCTTTGTAGCATCTAAGTATTTAAAGGGTATTCCAGGAACCAACCTCTTTATACACCTGATCGTCCTGCCCATTCTTATCTTTATATCAAAGGCAGCTTTCAGGGGCATAACAGGCCACGATATGGAAAAGTAGGTTGTTTGGCATGAAAGCAGGGAGAGACAGTGTAATTTCTTTGTCTTGGTGGCAGATGGTGGGTTGTGGATAGGGAGGATACCAGGGGTTTATGATCTCACTTTTCATATGTTTTTTTCTGTGTGAATAGGTTGGCAGCCTTAGGACTTAAAATTAATTGGTGAATTTACCTTTCCAGCTTCCTCCTTGAACGTTAAAAAATGGCACTATTGAGCCCTCAGGCAAAAAGAAAACATGGTGAATAGTAAAATCTTGGTTGAAAGTAACCAAGGCCATCATGAGAACCTTTAAATAGGAGGGACTGTAGCTGTATGAAATGCTGAGTAATGCCTTAAAGCAAGAGTCAGCGAGCTTTTTCTGTAAAGAACCAGGTAGTAAGATGGTTAGGCGTTGAGGGCTGTCCACTCTCTGGGCGTCCTCAGCTCCACCAGCACAGCTCAAAAGCATCTGGAAACAGCATGTAAAGGAGTGAGTTCAAGGTTTCCAGTAAAGCTTTATTTGCAAAAGCAGGCGTAGGACTGATTTTGGCCTCTTCAGGCCATAGTTTGCAGGCATGTGCCTTAGAATTTCAGTTATATCACCAAAATTACCACCTTAAAAGTAAAAATCAGGTGAGCTCAGCTCTCTCCTCCACAGTGTAATAAAGCGGATTTTCTCCAGAGTGCTTTCTGGAAACCGATGTTCTGAAGGTCTGTGAAACCTGACTCTGCATCTGTCCTGGCAGGTCACATAATGTCTAGGGAGATTATAGCTGCTGCCCCTTGAACCGGCAAGTTAAAAAGTTCTGTGAAGAGCACTCTTTTATTTCAGAGAACTGGTTTTATGGCCATTAGAGAGCTGTGTTGGTAGAGATATCTGCAAAGGAGAAATGCCAGAGGCCCCAGTACCCTGCAGTGCTGGCAGAGCGTGGCCGTTAAGGAACCTCACCTGAAAAGAGGAATGTCACGTGTTAATCTAAACTGGGACAGCCATACTCTCAGCACTGCCTTGGGCTCAGCTGAAATGCTGGGAGCAAGCTCTTCAGCAGGCGCTGCTTTAGGAAGAAGAGCGCAGCGTCCGAAACGCCAGTGTCCTGGGAGTCGTTTTCGGCTTTCCTGTGTTACATGTTCCTCATCTTTCCTCACAGACTGGCCCATGTCCAGCTTATTACCGAGCCTTTCAGATCCAGTGCTGCGGTCTGTGTGTGTGTGATGGTTCTTGGAAGAAGCCCTCATCACCTCGGTTAGCAGCCAGCGCATTCTCCTGTCGAATCTCCCTTTCCGTGAGAGCCGCCTTTCCTACGTGTGCCCTGCGTGTAGCAGTCAGTATTGGCGGCCTCAGTGTCTGCATCGATCCTTTTCTTCAGGAACGTGTTGACTTACCTCCTATTGTACGAAATCTATTCTGTGTCTCACAGAGCACAAATTAAGTCAGCAGTCATTGACGACTATCATATGAATTTGTACCCGCCTGAGTTTTGATGGCCTGGCCCACAGCCAGAAGTCTAATTAAAGAGAAGAAAAGATGAAAAGTTTATTTTTTAGTAACAACGCTGAACAATGGCATAAATGGACCCTCTACAATAGCTCTCTATAATTTAATACTTGCTTTGATTATGAGCCTATTTTAAATGTGTATGTGAACACAACTAAACCAAACTTCTCTGAAGTAAATTGATATCCTAAAAAACAAGGGTAATGAATTATGCATTTTATATATCACTAGGGACTGGTATCTCTTAATTTAATAACCTTTAAATTTATTTGAGGATAAATTAAGATCTCTACATGATTCAGTGACAGAAAGTCATTAGTGGTATAGCCTTGATGATCCCTTTTCCCTAATGAGAAATTGATAAATTAGTATTCTTGTTTACACAATAATCTCTATGAGTTTGTTTAATGTGATCAGTTCCTGAGAGTCCCATTAATTCTGAAAGAGCAGATAGGATCAGATTTTCATAGCACAAAGTAAGAAACCTTTGAGAAAGAGCTGTTAAGAATAAAACAGTCTTCTATTCTCTTACTAAATGTTGGCTGTAAACAAAATAAAGTGCTTCTATTTATTATTTCCTACTTGTTCTAGACATTTAATGTATCAATATATAGTATCTTTTTAATTCTCAGTATCTTCTAATATAGTTATTATTTTATCCATAAAGAATCTTTGAGTGGCTAGTGTGGGAGTTATATCAAAAAAGGCTATAGAGCTTTTATTTGTTCCTTCAATTCAAAGATCTAGAAGAAAGTCATTCTCGAGGCAGCGTTTGTTCCAGTGGCTCAGAGATGCCACCAGAACCGTCCTCTTCCCTTCACTCTTCCTGCTCTCCGTGGCGACAGCTTCGTCCCAAGGGTGCCAGTCTCTGCGGAGCACATGCTGCCCTGCATACTTCCACTCGCAGAGAAGCTCCTTTCCTGGCACTTGTCTTAAAAAGTTTCTTTCATTCGTCCTTTAGAAGTTATCTCCTGTATCTCAGTGGCCTGAATTAAATAGTGTACCTGCCTCTGAGTCTGGCTTCCCTGGTGGCTCAGATGGTAAAGAGTCTGCCTGCAGTGTGGGAGACCTGGGTTCAATCCCTGGGTTGAGAAGATCCCCTGGAAAAGGGCATGGCAACCCACTCTGGTATTCTTGCCTGGAGAATCCCATGGACAGAGGAGCCTGGCCGCCTACAGTCCTTGAGGTCCCAGAGTTGGACAGGACTGAGCGACCGAGAGCACATCCCTGAATCAGTCACTTGAGAATGGGACTCCACTGATAATTGGGTTAAGCAAGTCTAGGATTGCCTTTAGTGCTGAGACGGAATAAATACTCTCCAAAATGGGAGAAAGGCAGTGAGGTGCGTGAGGAAAAACCAATGTTGTGTGACAGCGAGTCCTTGCCACAACTGTTCCTGGTTTTATATGCAAAATAACTTCAACCAAAATAGGAAGTCACACCAGCGTTTATTGTGTGTACCATGTGCTAGGTAGGCATTTGCTTTGTGGTTTAGATACGTTTTGGTCCTCAAAACCACTTTGAGAAACAAAAGGCATTAATCCTTACGTTGTAAGGAAGGTTAGAGGGGTCGTACCCCAGGTTACACAGCTAATCAGACCTCGATTGGTGAGGCCTAACTATCCACGCTCTTTTCACCATGTGATGCGGTATCATTAGTAAACTAGAAGTTGTTTATAAAAGCATTCTAAGAATTGTCTTAGGAATTCATCACTGAAGAAATCTAGAAAATCATCCGTCCTGTCTTGGCTTAGTATGCAGTATGTCTATATAGAAGTGAGCCTTGGTAAGACAGAGTTAGAGCAGAGGAGTCCCTGCCTCGCTCTACGCGTTTGTGAGCACCACTGTCCTCCTGCAGTGGGCAGGCGGGGTGCTCTAGGCTACACGCGTGCGTCCACATGCAAGCGTGTGCGCACATGTGCCGCATATGTGACTAGTAGGTGGCTCACATGTTCAGAGAGGCTCTTTACAGTGGCACGGTGAAATGACAGAAGATTCTCCAGACAAGAGCACTGGAGGGGCTGCCGTGCTCCCCCTCTAGGAATCTTGCCAGCCCGGGGATCGAGCCTGCATCTCTTATGCTCTTGCGTTGGCAGGCAGGTTCTTTACCACTGGCACCACCTGGGAGGCCTCTGTTGGTCTACAGTCTTATCTGTTAAGAATTGCTCCTTTGCAGATAATTTTTTTTTAATGATGCAGTTTGTAAGGCAGTCCTGTTAATAAGCATCTTATCAAGGTGAGCTCAGAGTTTTAAATGTACCAAGTTTTATTTTGGAATCTAAAGAATTTTATGGCCTCCGTCAGGTGCCATTGATTCAGTGTTATCCTTTTCTAAACATTAATTTTGAGCAAGTACTTGAAAAGCATTGTTCCAACCATTGGAGAGGAGCTAAGGAAGAAATGACTAAAATTAATAAAAAAAATTCATATGTAGATTATCTTCATGGGTAGCTTATAAGCTACATGGAAGTGATTGTTTTTTACATTATTTATTCATTCATCCAAGAGTGCTTATTGAAGTGTTATGTCATGCTAGACATCCTGTGATGTTTGCTGACATTAGCCTGCTGATGAGAGGTGCACTTGTCTTCACTGGGTTTACAGGTTGGGCTGGGGGTAGGGAGGATTAGGTGAAAGTCCATATTTAAAAAGAGCAGGAAGCAGAAGGGAGAGTGCTAAATGTAAGCCAATTTTGGAAAGAAATGTTAGGTTTTCACAGAGCACTGAGGCCATGTCATATGCCACTTTAAGCAAATTCTAGAAGGGTTTCTTTCATTTGAAAGTTATTCCAAATGAGTAAGCAAAATGCTGTGTGGTTTCAAAATTAGAAGGGTGCACTTCTTCTAAACTAGGCCAGGGTATCGATAAATGTATGTAACACTATGTGAGAATATTGGCCCAGGAAGTAACTTGAACTAAATATTGATTTTCAAGTCCATTTTAATAGACATTTTTTGCCTATTAAAGTTGAAAAATTAGTGGCTAATTTTGCTGTTTACTGTTGCATTTAGGTTTTTTTTTTTGTTGTTGTTGTTTTTAAGAAAATTAAGTCAAGCTTGATAGAAGCTATTTCAGTAATGTTCTTAGTAAGAAGTTTGATATTCTCTTTGGAAGAACAGAAAAAAGTAAATAATCTGACACCATTAAGATTACTTTTGAAGCATATAGCTTACTGATTTTGTAAGTAGTCCACCTATATTTGTGTAATGCTTGATTTATGAATGGGGAAAGAGATTAGAAAAAGAACTTTCTAAGGAGAGTTAGGCTGGTGTTTGTTTTCTTGAGACTCTCATTAAAGAAAAAGCCGTTTAATCTTCACCTCTAGGGTTGTCCTATTTAAGGAGGCTAGATCCCTGGTAAAGAGCATCAAAAGCATCAGGAAATGACCATTAAAATGCTAATCCCTCTTGCAAAACTCTGGCTTAATGTCTGAGGCTCTAAGAGACAAGAAAAAGTAGGAATGGCTGTTTTTAGAGAACGTTCATTCAGTATATCTAGACTAGGTTTTGTTTTACTTTGTTTACTAATGCAGTACATTGTAGTGTGCATTAGCAAGGAACAGAAGCCAAGCTTTAACCTTCAATGCCGTGCTGGTAGTGACTGTGGTCCAAGGCTGTCCTGTCTGGTCTGGTAGTCACTGGCCGTATGCAGCACCTGAGCTCTTGAGTTCTGACGTGTGTGCTTCTAAAAGATGAACTGTGAGTTTCACTCAATCTTACATGATTTAAATTTAACAATTTCATTTCCAGTACTGTGATTCAGTTATTGGAAAAATTTATAAGTATAATACTTTTGGAACAACCTAGGTATGTGAATCTATGTTTTTTAATCATGGATTTGATGAAATCTAAATACAGATCAAATATTTCTGATGGAAATTTGCATCTAAATTGAGACATTCCATAAATGTAAAATACACAACATGTTTTAAAGAGTTATGTTGATAAATGTAAAATATTTTCACCATAATTTTATAATAGTGCATGTTGATTTAATAGTATTTTATACATAATGGAACTAAAGAAAAATGTATTACTTCAGTCACTTTCACCTTTTCATTATTGTTACTTTTAAAAATGTGGCTACCAGTGTATTTGAAATTTCTAAAGTGGCTTGCATTAAACTTCTTTTGGAACATGCTGGTTTGAGGAGTTTCTCTCAGATATCACTGGAGTCCATTTGATGCATGAAAATACAGTCTGGCTCAGCAGCTAAATCTTATCAAACTCATAGCCTTTTTTTTTCTGTCCTACTCTTTCATGGTGTTAGTAATCTCAGTTTTTTAAGCAATCACTGAATCTGGTAACTAATTCAATATCATTTACTTTTCTTTTTAACTCATGATAATTATCATCTTTTATCTGGTATTAGAGACTACAGGATTTCTTAGAAAATTTTAGCCAGGCAGATTGGTGAGAAATTATGACCGGGGAAACAAGTATGACTGAATGTTATTATGTGTTGAGTGATATACAGTGTGAAGCCTTGAAGTGCTTACACTGCATCTAAGAGAATGCGCAGTGTCTGCTTTCTAATAGGATGTGTTCTTTTCATATTTTCTTTCATCCTCCTCTTAAATGGGCAGAAAGTATGGTTAAATGTGTAATGCTTTTTGTTCTGGAAGGTGTATCTAATAGGTGATAAATGTGACTTTCATCATGATCTTCTCTTGTTGTTGATTCTTCTAGGAGGTGATTTCCTCACGTTTCTGAGAAAGAGGAAGGATGATATAAAACTCAAACAATTAGTGAAATTTTCATTAGATGTTGCTTCTGGTATGTCCTATCTCGAGAGTAAAAACTGTATACACAGGTAAGGAGAATATTTTAAAAACATTTTCCAGTTCTGTTAATAGGATATTGAAAACTGATGTACTTGCTGTCATAAAGCAATGAATTTTCTTTCACAACATGTATTTCTTGTTGGTTTTCACATTTTGTGTGAAAGTATTCTTTGACATTTTATAGAAACACTTGTTTTCTGTCTTCCTGAGGTAACTCCTTATTAGACAATTATTTACTAATTAAAAATTTATTATAACCATGAATAGCATAGTGATAAGATGTGCCTCCAGCTAATCATATAAGCAGCTATAATCTTATAACTGAATAATATTGTTTCATGTGTTCTTCACCCTTTTCAAAGAAATTACTTATAAAGTTATGGAAAATCTTAATAGTAAAATAATTCATGACTGTGTATGTGGCCAAGGGTAAAAAGATTTTAGCACACTAATTATTTCAAAGGAGATTTTAGCAAACTTGCTTTAATTATATTAAGACCAGCAACTTGGTCTTAATGCTTTATAGATTGTGGTTTTAGTTGCTTATAGCTGAAAGTTTTTTGGTTTTTGGTTTTGTGGTTTTTTTTTTTTGCTAAATGTGATTAAAAATTAAGATCTCTTGCAGGATTCATATCAGAGCCTAAATATGGCTGTGTATATACATGAAATAAGGTTTAGGATTTGATGCAGTTTTTATCTGCTGGAAGCAGCACATGATACTGTTTAAAGTGGGGAGGGTTCATTGTCAGATGAAGCCATTAGGTACTTTAAGCTGGTTGGTTATTGAGATGTATTCTTCCCTCATGTATTTCACCATGTAGCCTTTGACCTAATATTCTGGTGAGGTTGTACAACATAGAACTGCAGCAGAACAAAGTTATATTCACCTGAAATATACATTTATTTGATCTCAATGAACATTTTTTACTTAATGCCCCCCCCAGTTTTGCTTAGTATTCAGTTTTATTCTGAAACTAAAATTATAGCTTATGTTTCAAATATGATTCAACAATCACATGTGTTTTAAAATACATTTCAGTAGGGATATTCAGTTCAGTTCAGTCGCTCAGTCATGTCTGACTCTTTGCGACCCCATGGACTGCAGCACGCCAGGCCTCCTTGTCCATCACCAGCTCCCGGAGTTTACTCCAACTCATGTCTAGTAAGTCAGTGACACCATCCAACCATCTCATAGGGATACTATATTTCTGGAAATTGAGACAATGAAAATTAAGTCACTATCATATTCCTGTTTTACTTTCTATCAATAGTGACTGTATTTACTTTCAATAAATGTAGATCAAATCACAATGTAATACATATTTGAAAAGACTCTAAAAAATTGGTTTTGGACAGGAATTGTGTAATGACTTTGTTACTTTATGTTAAAAGTAACAGGAAAGGATTGCCCTTTAGAGAAAACCTATAATTTTGATCGTTCAGGTGTTAAAGTTACTTTGGGTATCAAATGCTCTACTGTAGTTTTTTATTCTGTCTCAGATTTTTTTTAAACTGCTAGACTATCAGTGACTTTAAACCATAATAAATACCCATTCTTGAAACTGTTGTATTGTCAGTTACCAATAACACTCTTTAATTGCTGGTGTGTTGTGGTTGAGGGAACTGCTGATTCAATTTCTTGCTGCTTTTCAGTGACGGCTTTTCTTGCAGATGGATGACTGTATTTTTTTCAAGTGCTTCTATCATCAGAATTTAAACCATTCCAAATCGCTGACGGCAGTTAACTTTTAAAAATTTATCCCACTTACAAAATCACAACATTATCTGCTATAATTTTTATTTTCTCCTTTTGCTTAAAAATGTTCATGCATTTACAAATTTTTGAAAGTCAGCCCACGCTTGAACACCTAGCTTAGAAGACTGCACCTAGTCCTGTGCCGCTTGCCTGTGGGGAAGGCTCCTGACTGCACGTCCTGAGCGACCGTGCCGAGAGCAGGTTCGACAGACGGGCCTCGGCGACTGGTCGCGGCTGTCTGCGTGGCGCATCAGGAAGGATCCCAGGGCCGGTGACGGAGCCCGTGATTGATGGGTCACATCTGTCAGGGTGCTCACCAGCGTTCGCACAGAACCCCCAGATTGGCCACCTGTCACATAGGATGTCTTTGTCTTTAGTTCATAAATACATTTTGGATATGGTATTTTACTAGCTGTATTATAGCCACATGTAATATTTTTCTGGGCTCACTCTCACTGGTAACCCTCTAAACTATCTACTGTTCTGTTCTTGTTAATCATGATCACTGGATGGATTTTCTGATATCTCTAGCCAGTGGTCTTTTGTTCCTCTTCACACTTACGTAAATGATCTTCTGGATGAATTCAGTATTTTTTTTTTTCATTTTAGTATCTCACCAATACATGGCACTATATTGAGAAAGTAAATCATTCTTTCTGCTGAATATTTCATGAAGTGACTTGTGCTATGAAACTGTGTTCCTCTATGTCTAGTTCTTTGGGAGCAGTAGTAATTGCAGTGGAGTTTTAATTGATTTGCATTTAATAGATATACTCAAGACATGCATTTTTTTCTAAGAAATAAAAAAATATATATTTATGTAGTATAAATATAGCATAAATATATAAATATAACATATATAGTATATACTACAGTGAAGAAGAGTATTTTTCCTCATTGGAGAAATTTTAGTGAGGTATTTCAAAATTCAATTAAAATTTCTAAAGTGTAATTGAAAGTTTCCTTTCAGTTTTTCAAGAAATGAAGAAAGACACCAGGCTCCATTCTTGACATCCCCAAATATATAGAATACACGTCCATAAATTCTAAAGTGTTTGTCCTACAAATCAAAGCAAAATATTAAATATGCTTTAAATTTTATATGAAGTTATAAATTTATAACTGTTCACTGATTAGAGGTCACTGGAATTCAGAACCTGAAAATATTTTTAATTGTGTTTCCCCAAAATAGTATCTTCACTTTGGTGGGGGATGCATTTCTTTACTTTAGCTTCGTTTTTTTTTGTTTTTTTTTTTTTTTTTACCATGAGAAAAGCAGAGCAATGTTTCATTATAGATGAAAAAGTGTGACCCATAAAATGGAAACAAGCAATTGCATAAAGAAATGGCCCGCTTTCGGAAAATGTTCTTGTAATTTCCATTTCACTTGCAGAAGTGCTCCCTTGATACACCAAGTTTCTGATTGAAACCGTTTCTGTTTAGAGTGTTGGATACTCTGTGTTTCAGTTGAGGTGAGATCAACTCCATTTACTTTATGATTATTCAGTAAGCCAATGTGAATTTTTTTCTCTCCCTTTTACTTCATGCAAATGTTTGAAGTACACTGACAAACTTTGAGAGGGGATGTTACTTACAATGGCATTAGATTGCTAGGTGTCACTCTATATAAAAAGTATTAAGCCTAATTATTTTGAATGTTAAGTGGGTTGAGAGTTGACCTTATACTAGATTTAAATGGTAATGGTATTTATGGGTTTACTGTTGATGAGTTCTACTGCAAGGTTTATTTTTATTTGTGTTTATTTTTAAGAACTGGTTTTGGGCTGTGTTCTTTGTCAGGGAAAAGTAAAGGAGGATAAACTCTTGAATGCCATGTATTTGAGTAAAAGACCATACTCTGTTGAGAGTGTTGGAAGCATTTCTTAATTTCATGATATTATATGTCATTGTCAACACCAGAAAAGGTGTTTTGGGGGACTACTATAGAATGTGATTTCTTTTTCTATTTTAAATCTTACACTGATTCCTCTTCATTTTCTATTACTCTACCACAATGATGCTTTTTTGTTATGAAGTAAGATTAACAACTCTACAAATTAAAGTATATAAGACTACAAATATTTTACTTGTCCATTGAGAACAGTGATGTTTCCGGTACTTCATAAACATGGATGGTAGCCTGTTCTGTACCAGGGTGCTGACATGAGAATCATGGTCCCTGCCTTCAGGTGGACATGACAGAAAATAATGCAGAGAATACTCAGTTTAGGGAGAACATGTATAGAATACCACAGGAGCAATATCAAGAGGGTTGATGTGATGTGTCATTGCGGGAGCTATGGCGGGGAGTAACGGGAAAGTTTTGTGGAGGTTATTGTTGAGTAATACTTGATGGATGGGTTTATCACTGAATACAAGGGGAAAGAATATTCTTGCCGAAGGAAAGTTGAAAACAAAGTTTTGTATTTCATGAGAAGGCATGATTTGATCCTGAAGTACAGAGAGTTTGATATTATCAAAATGGGATGTCCAGGGAGCATTGGGCTGGGTCAGATAAACAGGGCCTTTCTTACCCAGGGCCGAGTGATGCCATTTAATTTGGCTAAACCTGGGAATGTCTAGCCTTATGTTCAGATAATTTTAAGATGGTTTAGAGTCTATGGTTTTTAACTGAAACAGGAAGGTAATTTCAAAAGAATTTACAAAACCTTGAAAAACGTATAATCTTGTGAAAAGGTGTGGGTGTGAGACCACTTTTAAGTTTCGATGGAAAAACAAAATAAGAAAAGCTAAGACTGCCAGAAAGGAACATATTACATTTCTCTTGTATGTTCTGGAAGAAGATTATTTCATCTAATGATTTCTGATAGTAGCCTGTATACTTTTTAAGATAAATGTAAGATGTCACATCTTATTTTTGGTTTTTGTGATTTCATGTTTTATGAAGATTTGGTATGATAGTGAGCATTTATGTTTTTCCCTTTCTTGAGAGTTTTTCTTTATTTTTTAAAAATGCGACTGAGTTTTTTCTAAGGTTTTAATGTACTGGAAAAGCATTCTTGTGTATAATGCATCTTCATATTTTCTTTAATCTCTTCTATGTCTCATGATCTGCCATATATTTAATAGGAACAATCTTAAGATCACTTTACAGATTAAGTACTTGAGGCTCAGAAAGATTAAGCAAATGTGTGACTGCGTCCTGACACATTGCTATTCCAGTGTTCTGTTTCAGTCAGCTATTCACAATCGTAACAGCTGACATTTATTGATGACTGAATACTAGGTATTATGCTAATCAGGTGCTTTAGATGCAATATATAGAACATAAACTTCAGGAGGGCAGTAATTTTCAGTTACATTGTTTGCTCTTGGATTCCAAAAGGCTAGAACAGTGCTTGGCACTTAAAGGAGAATGAGTGAGTCCTCAAGACAACAGTAGGCTCTATGTTGGGCCCATTGTAACATGAGGAGAACTGCGGTTAGGAAGGCTGAGTATCTTGCCTAGGATCATATGAGATGAACATGGTGGATCCAGGATGTGGACGCTGGGAATCGGGTTTGAGAGCCCCAACTCTGAATCTACCCTGGACTCACCTACTCTGCACAAGACATGAGTCTTCTGACCAATCAAGAAATTCAGGCCAGAAGGTAGCGTTTGGTGTGATGGCTCAGCTTATGATCAACATCTGGTTTCTTTATGATCACGAGTAAAAACAGAAGAGGATGCTGAAGCCTGTGAAACATAATTTTAGAAAGACATAACAAGATTTTTCTGTTGTTTTTTAATGAACAGTTGCTGAAATGCAGCAGTATTTTGTCATTGCTTCTCCATTTAATCAGAGCTTGAAATTTTGGTTTTTTTTCGTTTTATACACTATTGTTTAGATACCCCCTTCTGCTTTATCTGTTAATTAAAAACACAAGATTAGCATAGAAATGTGATAATCTCAGTTGACTAAGCATTTATGACTGATTTTCTTGTTCTAACATCTGATTACAATTTCAAATATATTAAGCTGTACTTTTATTTTTAGCTTCTAGAACCATTTTGCTACAGTACAAAAAGGAATGCTCAGTAATTTTAAATGTCTCAAAAATATATAGTCCTCTCTACTTTAACCTTTTTTTTTTTAATCTAGTGTGGCTTGATATTCACAAGAACACCTTTCTAAAAATTACTTACCCTGCTACTGTATTCAGTGTCAGAATTTCCTATTGCTAGTTTCATTCATTTTCATTAAGGGATATTTTTTACCTTAAAGCACGTGTATGTTTCCAGGAATGAAAAAGACCTTCTCTTATACTGGAATCAATTAACAAATTGGCTTGAGTTAATATACCAGAGTATCCATCTGCCTTCTGGAAAAACAGAAATGGGGGATTCGGGATAGCAGGTCACAGTAAAAATGAGTTTTGATTTATGGTTACTAGTAGGAAAGATATACCATATGTAGAGTACTCTTCAGGAACTCTGCTCGATCCAGTAAACAGAATAAAAGTCCTCGAGAGGAAGCAGAGAGGTACGTGAGTGGTTTCCTGGTTTAGTGAGGGCTACCCTTGTTTTGTGTTGCATAGAAATGGTAGAAGGAAATTGGCCTGTACCTCATTCTCTGTTATTTCTGATTTTTATTCACTTAATTGCATTAAGTACATTCCTGGCTCAGAATGTCTAAAGTGATCTTTTACTTTCAGTTCAGTTGAGTCACTCAGTCATGTCCGACTCTTTGCGACCCCATGGACTGCAGCACGCCAGGCCTCCCTGTCCATCACCAACTCCTGGAGTTTACTCAAACTCATGTCCATTGAGTCGGTGATGCCATCCAGCCATCTCATCCTCTGTCGTCCCCTTCTCCTCCTGCCTTCACCTTTCCCAGCATCAGGGTCCTTTACTTTAAACAACTGCAAATAGGTGGGTCACCATTTTCTCTTATGGCCTTTCTGATTATGAAGAACAGAAACTGCTGAAGCTAGTTTAAGCAATAGGAAGTGTATTAGAAGAAGATAGAGTTACCTCATGAAACGGAAACGACAGGAGGTCCAGCCAGCTCTGGGCGTCACTGCAGTCAGCACCTGGAAGCAGTCAGGAACCAGAGCATATTCTCTCTCTGCTCACTCGGTCTTGCATTGTTTCTTCTTGCCGTGTTGCTGCTTCATTTCCCTCTTGCTCTGAAGACTGCGTTCCTCTGTCCTGCCTTCCGAGGCCGTTCTGGTGACATCCAGATTACCACCTTCCAAGCCCCACACCTGCGGATAATGAACTAGTCTTTGAGGTCTGGTTTCAGATTCTTGGCAGCAGGAATTGACTGGCCCAGCTTATCTTAAGTGTTTGTGCTGTGCTTAGTCACTCAGTCGTGTCCGACTCTTCCCGACCCCATGGACTGTAGCCCACCAGGCTCCTCTGTCCATGGGGATTCTCCAGGCAGGAACACTGGAGTGAGCTGCCATGCCCTTCTCCAGGGGATCTCCCCCACCCAGGGATCGAACCCAGGTCTCCGACACTGCAGGTGGATTCGTCACCATCTGAGCCACCAGGGAAGCCTGTATTTAGTGTTTATCCCATTTTTAGTCACTAACATGGCTAGACAGAGAAAAGTAGGCAGGAGGGGGTTTACATAGATTTACAGGAGCCAATTACTGTGTTGTTCTCTGTCCATGGAATTTTCCAGGCAAGAATTCTGGAGCGGGTAGCTGTTTCCTTCTCCTGGGGATCTTCCCAGCCCAGGAAGTGAACCTGGTTCTCCCACATTGCAGGTGGATTCTGTATCTGAGCCATTTAGAATGGTATAACACTCAGAGGATAGAGCCTGGGCTAAGCAGGCTTCCAAAGAGAATGGCTGCCATGCGTTCATTGAGTGCTTCCTATTTGGCAAGTACCTTCATTATCTTACTTAGTCCTCATACTTCTGTGGCCATTTATCCCTACTTTAGAGTAGAAAAAATTGGGGCATTGAAGTATAGTAAGTATGTTGTCCAGTGTCGTACAGCTGATGAGTGGGAGATCGGGTCTGGATCAAGTGGATGACAAAGCCGGGACACTAAGCAGAGCACTTCAGCCATGTGCTCGCTGCCGTTTCCTGTTTCCTCCTTTTGTGAATATGATCAGCTGTGTGGGCACCTCTCACAAGGAAACCATTTAACAAACGGGAGTTAGAGAAAGCCTCACTGTGGGGGTGAGAGACTCCTTTATAAGTCTTCGCTCCACCTTTTCCTGGGAGGGTTCATCCCCACACAGTTCCATGGTGCAGGAGAAGGTCCATGCAGTCTCCTTGAACCCTCACTCACAACACATCCATACCACAGATAGGAGATTAAGCCCAGAACCGTGCAGCTGGGTTCGTGACTACCCCAGGAATTTGGGTAACCATCGGTCAAATTAATGTTCCAAACTGAAACCTTGTTTACACTAGAGGAGCTAGCTTTTCTTAATTATCCTGGTCAAGTAGAAATTCTGGCCTTTGAGGAATCCATTAGAACACAGATGACATAGAAACAAGCTTAACCTTCTTGCTTGCTTTTTTATTCTTGTTGTTTTCAGGGGGTTTTTTTCTTTTCTTTTTTCTTTTCTTTTTTGGTTTGTGTCCTGTTCTCTGGCCTCCAAGGCAGGATCAGAGGAATCTATATATGGAACTGGAGAACTCAAGCCTGAGCCATTCACTGGACATGACTCACCTCACTAATACTGAGAATTACTAGAGGCTTTGTCCAATAGACTTCCCTGGTGGCTTAGACGGTAAAGCGTCTGCCTACAATGCGGGAGACCCAGGTTCAATCCCTGGGTTGGGAAGATCTCCTGGAGGAGGAAATGGCATCCCACTCCAGTATTCTTGCCTGGAAAATCCCATGGATGGAGGAGCCTAGTGGGCTATAGTACAAAGGGTGGCAAAGAGTCGGACACAACTGAGCAACTTCACTTTCACTTTGTCCAATTATTATCCTTAATTTTTTTAATCTGATAAAATACAGAAGCTTTTTCAAGTGTCGCTGTGCCAGTCTGATTGTCTCCTGTCGCATTGCCAACTGGTCTGCAAGCTTTCAGAGCCATTTAACAGCTTCAGCACGGTGGTTAAGACCACAGGTTTGGCGCTGGAATGCTCAGAGTTTGAATCCTGGCTCTACAGCACATCAGCTGTGCGACTTTGGACCCCTACCCCGCCCCACCCTTGCATTCCCTGTAACCTTTACCCTGCTGTGTTTTTCATCAGTCCTTACGTGACCTGATGCTCACCTGTGTCTGCACAGGCACCTACACGTGTGTAAGTGCGTGAGTGAGTATCACAGTGGACCTGTAGGTGTCTGTGTCTGTGCTCAGTCTCTCAGTCATGTCCAACTCTTTGTGACCCCATGTAGCCTGCCAGGCTCCCCTGTCCACGCGACTTCCCAGGCAGGAACACTGGAGTGGGTGGCCATTTCCTCCTCCAGGGGATCTTCACGACCCAGGGATCCAACCCATGTCTCCTGAGTCTCCTGCGTTGGCAAGTGGATTCTTTACCACTGAGCCACAGGGAAGGCCACATAGACATAGATAAATCAAGTGAATACTGGTTTACTTTTTATTTTCTACGTCAGCTAGAGTGTAAGCTCCATGAGGATACAGGCTGTTGCCTTGTTCGGTCCTTGATGCAGAGAATAGTTACCAGCATCTAGTTTTGGTGTTCAGTAAAAGTTTGTTGAATGGATGATGATTAAAGTTACTGTACTTCTGTCTCTTCTGATATAAAATGAAGACAACAATGACATACTGATTAGTGTTAGGGCAAGGCTACTTGAGTAGGAAAGGGGTCTCTCTAGGACCTCCAATAAGAAACATGCCCCCAGGCTTTCCAGAGGTCACAGCTTAGCAGAAAGAGACCACCACATCTGTGCCATTGGATGGATATACTGATTAGACTCGGTTGTCTGTTTAGCCAAGCGTACAGGAACTTTGGAAAAGGGTGGCCACGTGAAGCAAAGCAAATGCGGACTCTCAGTTCACCTCACCATGGCTTCCAGAGTTTCTAATGATGGCACAGCCCGCACAGGACAGGGCCTTACTGACTCTGAGCAGCTCATTTTCTTGCTGATGCCATGATGTGGAGCTTACGGCACCGTTCACGGAGTCCTTATCCATCTGTGTGATTTTGCTTAGTGTGACGCTTTAAACATTGGGCTCCATTGGTTCTTGTTGTTGTCAACAGGCTACCTCCTCCTCACCCTGAGGAAAAAACGAAATGAAAGCCTAGGTATCTCCAGTCAGGTACCTCTGCCTCCAGCCCTTTTCTCCACAACTTGCTGCCTTGCTCTCATGACCCTTTTAGCTACGTGTTTCCAGCCTGGATGTGTTTGTGCCAGACACTCGTCTAGATACTGTGGCTAGTGCAGTACGGGGGAGGGTGACACTTTTCCCTCCCCGCTCCCAGGTTCTTGACTGAGACCTCCCGTAATGGAAGACACAGTAACAGGAGAATAGCTGAAGTGGAATAACAAGCCCACCTCCTGTATGTGTGGGATAACTGAGCACCTCCCCCAGATAGCCCAGGCCACCACCTTAAGTACCATCTCCAGCTAAAGACAAAAGGGAGATGCTGGGATGAAGGGAGACCCGTTATGTGAAGTTACCAGGAAGAGCAGTCAACAAGGGCACGGCAGGTATGCAGACTTTTTAAGATCCATCTTCTCCGTTGGTAAGAATTTCCAGAGATTTAGTTGCTCCTTTGTTCCTGGTACAGACGGGGAGACGCGGAGTGACGCGGACATTCCTGGGTCATGCCCGACTCTTTGCGAACCCGTGAACTATACAGTCCGTGGAATTCTCCAGGCCAGAATACTAGAGTGCGTAGCTGTTCCCTTCTGCAGGGGATCTTCCCAACCCAGGGATCGAACCCAGGTCTCCCACATTGCAGGCGGATTCTTTATCAGCTGAGCCATAAGGGAAGCCGAGACGAACACTTACAAATGGAAATTTCCCTTCTAAATGTAAACACCTCTTACAAAATGGTAACTACTTAGTTTTCAGAGCTGCTTCTGTGTCTGCTCAAATAATCAGCTCAAAATAATCTCAAAGTGTAAAAGGCATATTCTGGGGTGGCAAATTTTGCTCCTTTCAGTGGTGAATAAACAAAACCCTCCCTTTATGGAGCTCACAAAAGTGAGGGGGAGCAGAAAATAAACACATTTGAAAAAGAATAAGCAAGTGAATATACAATATTCTACATGCTGATAAATGTTATAGGGAGTCATAAAATAGGATAAAAGGGAATGGGAAGGTGGGGCAGGCACTGTTTCATAGTCTGTAAGAGAAGACCCAGAAGAGAGAGAGGGGTGAGCCCTGTGACTATCAGTGAGAAGAACCCCCATAGCTGTGGGTGTAGCAGGCACAGACGGCCCTGAGACAGGCGCACGCCAGGTGTGTCCAAAGAATCCAGCGAGGGCGGCAGGAAGTGGGGTTAGAGGGTGCTGCAGCCAGATCAGGCAGCTCTGGCAAATCACTGAGACGCTTTGCTTTTAGTCTTCGTGAGATGGGGGCCGTTGAGGACTGACTTGGTCTGTCCCAGGTTTTGAAAGGATTAGTTAGAATTCTGTTTCAGAAATAAACTCTCAGGGGACAAGTGCAGAAACGAGAAGACAAATGAGAGAGCTGTTGCAGTAATGGAAATTAGAGACACTGGGGAAGGTAGTGGTGGAGGGCAAGAGGCGTGGCCTGTTCCGGGGGAATGGTGAAGGCAGAGCCGGCAGGATTTGCTGCTTGTTATATTAGACATCGGTTTCCCTGGTAGCTCAGCTGGGAAAGAATTGGTCTTCAATGCAGGAGACCCAGTTCAGCTCCTGGGTTGGGAAGATCCCCTAATTAGGGGATAGGCTACCCACTCCAGTTTACTTGGCCTTTCCTGTTGGTTCAGATGGTAAAGAATCCACCTGCAATGCGGGAGACCTGGATTTGATCCCTGGGTGGGGGAGATCCCCTGGAGGAGGGCATGGCAACCCACTCCAGTATTCTTGCCGGGAGAATACCATGGACAGAGGAGCCTGGCGGGCTACAGTCCATGGGATCGCAAAGAGTCAGACGTGACTAAGCACACAGCACATATTAGACATTACATGTAAGTGAAATACAGAGTGAAAGATGACTTCATGTCTTTACAGACATCAAACGATGATCCACCTGTATTATCTTCCTCATAAATTCAGGTGCCTGTAAGACACTCTCCAATGCTTTATTTCCTGTAATTCCAGAAATTCAAATATGAATCTTTCAAACTATAATGAGCCAAATAAACACATAGCTCGTAGTTTTTTTCTACCGGGAGCTTCCTAAACACTGCGAACTGTGCCAGTGACAGAGCCAAGAGGATGCAGACTGCCACTCCTGGCATCCTCACTTTCCCACACTGACTATATTTCTTCTGATGAAAGACAATAAGGGAATGTAACCTCAAGAGCTCATCTGCAGTTTTCCCATTTAATTGGACGTATGTTTTCCAAATAAGATGCAGATCTTTAAGAAGGGTATCCTATGTCAGATCGTATCCTACATCACAGACCCACTGATTTAAAGAGATAATTAAAATTAAATGTATGCAGACTTTATAGAGGGTTACATTTTCACCAGGTTTCTGATTTTATGACTTATAAATCAAAATAATTGTTATTTACCAAACCCAGTAACTCGGCAGTGTTGCTCATTAATGATGCCAGTGTTTCCTGTCTGATTCTTGGAGATTTGATGTCGTCTGTTGAACTACAGTGACGCAAGGGCAAAGATGTCATTCATCTGCTATTTCTTTAGTAAACAGAGGGCATTTCCTTCTAACGCAAGGTTATGACTTCTATTGGAATTAATATTACGTTTTTATGAAATAGAGATAGTAGTATCTGTTTGTGGCCTATGGACAGAATCCTGGCTGGCTACAGTCCATAGGGTCACAAAGAGTCAGACACAACTGAAGTGACTTAACAGACACTCACACACTTACTTATACTTCATATGAATAGATATTCTTATTACTATAGAAAAGAAACACTTGCCTATTTTGTGTTCTCAAACTGACTCTTTAATGCTGGACCTTTTTTATTGCGTAGTTTGATTTCCTTTTTTTGCAGGGAAGGAAATAGTGCAAATTTTCTGTGCACATTTTTCACAGGGTGCTTTTCAAGTGGTAGAAGTGTGATAAATATCTGCTGTGTGAATGAATGAATATGTGGATAAATTAATGAATAAATGAAATAGGCCTCTAATTGGCTGTACAAAGTACCGATCAAATGCTATTAGATGACTAAGGACTTTCTGGGAAAATAATCCTGAATTGTTTCACCCTTAAATGTTAATCTTCTATTTTTATCTTCCACTGATTGATTTCTTTAAATGGCATAAATGAAGAAGTAATTATTGTCATATGAACCAGTATGTGTCGTGCAAACAGACCAAAATTCCTTTTTGCTGTGAGTCAGAATGAAGGTTTTAGGATGCTAAGAGCATCTTCTTGACTTGTGTGAATGTGAACGTCTCAGAAATTCAGTGAGACAGTATCAGGGCTCTTCTCCGGATGCTGTCATCCTACAGGAGTCGCGGAAGGTGGCCACTGTCCTGTTTCAGTCCACTTTCCTCTAACAGTAGTTGTTTGTTACCCTGACTCTGTCCTGTTGCAGACAATGATCAGACTTCAGAAAGCACCAGTAGTTCATGACATGCTGGAAAGTGTTAGCTTTTAACAGTGTGCTTCAGAATAATTGGGCAGCAAACATCAGATGTGTTGTTACGTGTGAGAGAGTCATTAGGCATGTACTGCTTTCACCCCTCTCCCTTAGGCGCCCTCTGCCCGTTCACTGTGTAAATCACTGGAGAATGTGAATGGTGCGGCTAGAATAGTGCTGAGGGAGGTGGTTCCTGTAAGACTGTTTATAATGAGTAACTTTAATTCTCAGGGAGCAATATTTCTCCCTTCATCCTTAAAATTCCCATTATGCTGCTTTAAAATTAGGAGTCTATTTACACATAAAGTAATGACGGAATAAAATTGAAATAATTATGTCTGCTATTTGAGCTGTTTTAAAACCCAAGGCAGGACATAAACATATGGCATGATATACAAAGAATCTGTAAACCTCTTTGTAACTAAATGAAAGCATAATTGGTATGTAATTTAAAAATTTATTTTTTATCATATTGTGCCATACTATAAATATTTGACTGTTTTTTCAAATATATATTATCTAAAGGAAAGAAAATTATAATTTTCATATCCTATTTATACTTAAATGTGTGTCCTAGTAGAAACAATTATTGGAGTTTCTATATTTTTGCTTTATGATATCATGTAAACATGCCTGGTGAAATTCCTCAATTTATTCATAATTTCCAAAGCCTCTCCATATCCACACACTAAATTAATCAGAAACCTTGTATTGAATACCTTCTTTGTATAAGTTTTCTGTTTAATCATGCTCCCTGCTCTGAAGGAAAATGAGAAAATTAAAGATATTTGATAATTTGATAAAGTGCATTGGGGAAAGGGTGTGGACGAGACACAATAATAGGACTTCCAAAGGCCTTTTATAGGAGGATTCAGAAAGTAGCATACAGTGGTCTAAACTGCAGGAGCCACCCCATAAATATTGGGGTAAATTATTGAATTTCTTTTATGTGACCAGGTGTATTAAAAATAAGCTTGATTCCCAAGAGATTTGCAAACTGACATTTGACTGTATTTAGCAGAACTTAGAAATGTTTTGGACGGTGGAGCCTGGTAGGCTGCTGTCTATGGGGTCGCACAGAGTCGGACACGACTGACGTGACTTAGCAGCAGCAGCAGCAGCAGCAGAAATGTTTTACTCCCCCCTGCTTAAATTAATTGAAGAATACTTTATCCACTTACTTTGTAAGTATCTGGGTATTGAAAAGCAGGCACAGGGCAAGTGTTCCACAATGTTAGCTCAACTGAAGTCATCGCATGTTTACTTAAGTACTTTCTATGTGTAAGCACATTGTTGGTGTTCGGAATGCATAAGTTGAGCCAATCAGGTAGGGCCTCTGTCCTCCAGGAGCTTCAGATCTAGTGCCTGGCTAGACAGCAGGTAGCAATGCAGACAGTCATGTAAGAACTGCAGAGTGGGATGTGATCCTGTCCTGGGGCCACGGAAGGCATCTTGGAAGAAATGACGTTTCGCCCAAAAGATAAACAACTAAAGGAAGATGGGGGAGAAGAGAAGAAATAGGCAGCTGGGGGCGGGTGGCTTGGAGGCTGGAAGCAGAATGGCCTTTCAGGGCAGTGAGAGGCAGCCAGACTGTGAGTAGGTGAAATGCCAGGTTGAGATGAGACTGGAGCGGTGGCAGGGGCAGGCCCTGTGAGGCGGGCCCTCACAGGGAGGTTTGTGCAGAGTCTGAGAGCAGGGGAAGCCACTGTGGGTATTCGGTAGGAGAGATCCCACGCGTGTTCCATGCAGGGTGCTCTGGCTGTGGTGTGGAGAGTCAGTGGAGGGAAGGGACGCTTTCAAGGAAGCCAGCATCAGGGCGTCTTCCATGTTTCTTGCTTGTCCGGGTGGATGACAGGTCTCTCTTCTTGAAATCCTGGAAGATGAGCAGGGTATTTCTGTTTGGTTGGTTAGGGGTTTGGGGGAGGAGGGATGGGCCGGGATTGTGGATGACAAAGGGAGTTTATTTTGAGGCGTGTGAATCTGACGTGCCTGTGAGGTATTTGTGAAGCCGCTGGAAAGGCAGGTGAGTGTTTAAAAGTAGAACTGAAGAAAAAGGTCTGATGTGGAGCTAACAATGCGGAAATGATGAAAGCAAAATGAATGAATTAAATGGATTTGTGAATCGGTGAAACTTTGAATTACTCATGAATGAATGAAAGAAACATTTTTGAGTGTAAGAATCTATCTGACTTCTTAAACTATATATTTGTAATATATATATAAGCTGTCAGGTCATTTTTCCTCTAGGGTTTTTAAGTTCAGTGATAATTTTATTTATTTTGACCGTGCGGGGTCCTTTTTGTTGTGCAGAGGCTATCTGGTTGCAGTGAGTGGGCCCCCTCCGATGCCATGGCGGGCCTCTCATGGTGGCCTCTTGCACTGTGGGCCGCGGGCACTAGGCTGCACTAGCTGTGGCGGATGTGCTCAGCTGCTCCACAGCACGTGGCATCTTCCCAGACCAGGGATCAAACCCACATCCCCTGCATTGGCGGGAGGATTCTTATCCGTTGTACCGACAGAAAAGTCCCCTTAGCTTTTGTATTATTAAGTGAGGAGGCAATTTCAATATTACTTTTGACTTTTGATAGTAGTATCCAATGTTTGTCATTTCTAGTACTATTAATCTAGTTTGACAATAAAAATAATTCTAGAATAATGTTTATTTAGCTTATTTGCTTACTTAAAGATTCACTTTGATAGTTAAGTGTTTCCTTTAAAAATCTTAATACACATTATTTCATCTTGGATAATTTCATAGTACCACAAATAACAGTGACAACTGGAAAATGTGAAATGGGAAACGTATTTATTTTCATTGTACTCAGAAATGTCCCTAATGCTATACAAATCAGTCAAAAGATTTTTATAAAAGCACCATTCACAGAAAGAAACCTATTTCCTTTGGAGAGTTTTTTCCTCTGGGAAGAAATCCAAGAGCATAACTGACTTTGCTTCTTGGGAGTCCTGCTATCTGGCCAGTAGAGCTCACTGTAACGTTTGAAACAATGCAGCAGTGAGCAATGTGAACACAGATTATAGCTTTGTGAAAGTGAAAGTCGGTCAGTCGTGTCGGCTCTGTGTGACCCCATGGACTCAACAGTCCACGGGATTCTCCAGGCCAGAATACTGGAGTGGGTAGCCTTTCCCTTCTCCAGGGGATCTTCCCAACCCAGGGGTCGAACCCAGGTCTTCCGTATTGCAGGCAGATTCTTTGCCAGCTGAGCCACCAGGGAAGCTCTGTACTATTCTTAAGTGACTGGGACTTAACAATGGCAACACAGAAACTGTCTCTTGTTATTTTCACATCTCAAGACATGTATATTGGTTTACCTAAAATAAAGACATTTCCCTAGTTCTTCTATGACTAAAAAAAGTAAATTTAAAGAGAAATTATCTTCTGAAAAAGGTGTATTATATCTAGATTTTCTCCCTCTGTTAAGGGAGGGGTAATACCTACTTCACAGTCAGCACCATAAGGTTAAGAGATAAGCCTTTGAGTAGTGACAATTCAGATGATACGTGGTGGTAAAATGAATGTCCAGTCACAGAGGAAGATGGAGTTGTTCACCAAATCTCTTTAGAAAATGAAAGAAAACAAAGATCGATGAAAAAGTAGATGGGTTACAATTGTCAGCAAAAAGGTTTGGATGAGGTAAAAGCAGACGGTGACCCTGTTCTGCGTTTGGAGCGTGTCTCTGTGTAGCCACAGTAAAGGACAGAGTTGCGTCCTCAGCCACAGTGGTCAGAGGTCGAGTTTCCTGTTGGCAGTGGCCCTCTCAGTGGGCCTCCCGTGGGCTGCTCCAGACTGACTGCTGAGCAAGGTCACTGCTCAGAGCTGTTTGACTGCAGATTTTCATATTTACTTTTTTCAAGGCTTTATTTATTTAGAAGAAACATACTAAAGGAAAAAAAAAGGTTTTATGTGATAGCTGTTAGTTTTCATTACAAACGAGAGGAACTAGCTTTTCCCCCATTGTGTTTCATAGCTCCCTGTTTTAGAGCTGAATTGAAGCCATTCCAATCCTAATATCCAGTATATCGGTATTGCTGAAAAAGGACTGTCCCCTGCAGCAGGGCCCGGCGCGCGTTCCTCCTGTCCGTCCCCACGCCGACTGTGCCCGGCCCGGGGAGCAGACAGGCAGCTCTCTGATCCGAGGTCTCAGATACGCTGCTTCCCCTCCACAGCATGAAACCTGCACATTTTTGCAGAAATCTGTGCCCATTTCATCATCTGCCTGTCTTTCCCGATCCATCTGCCTGTCCAACTGTCTTTTCCAGTGCCAGAAAACATGGTCGTGCTCTAGAATCCCCTGGATTTTGAAACGAGATAAGAATAGATTTCTGTCGCTGCTGAACCGAAAGCCAGCCCGGCGGCCCTGGAGCGCTCTCCCGGGATCCTTGTCTCCCGGGATCCTTGTCTCCCGGGATCCTTGTCCGCAGTTGCAGGGTTAACCCTGGGCCGGGGGCGGGGGCGGGGCCTTTTGTGTCATTGCTGGACGGAAGAGTGGTTCGCTCCTGCCTGCCGGAGCTTGGTCTGCTCTAGCTTCTTCTGCAGGTGTGCCTATGACTTGGACGTACCAGGAGCCCTCAACTGCAGGAGGAAAGGGAACCCCCCCAAAAGTGTATTTTACATCTTTTTCTCACATTTCTTAAAGTTAAGAAACGCGAGAAACGGGAAATTTCAGGAAGCTTTCTTTTAATGTAGTTTTTATTTAGTTAGTTGTTTTTAGCCGTGCTGGGGCTTCATTGTTGACGAGGAGAAGCGCAGGCCCTTTTCCCAGCTGCTGAGAGCGAGTGCTGCTCTAGGTGTGCTGCGTAGGCTTCCCGCTGCAGTGCCTTCTCTAGCTGGAGAGCGCAGGCCCTAGGGCGCAAGGCCCTCGGTGGCTGTGGCCCCAGCCTCTAGAGCACTGGCTCAATAAGTGTGGTGTGGTGATTAGTTGCTTCAAGGCACGTGGGATCTTCCTGGACCAGGGACTGAACGGCTGTCTCCTGCATTGACTTCCCCAGGGGGCTTCCCTGGTAGCTCAGCTGGTGAAGAATCTGCCTGCAATGCAGGAGATCCTGGTTGGATTCCTGGGTCTGGAAGATCCACTGGAGAAGGGATAGGCTACCCTCTCCAGGATTCTTGGGCTGCCCTAGAGAAGGGAAAGCCTACCCATTCCAGTATTCTTGGGCTTCCCTGGTGTCTCAGATGGTAAAGAATCTGCCTGCAGTGCAGGAGACCTGGGTTTGATCCCTGGGTCAGGACGAGATCCCCTAGAGAAGCGAAAGGCTCTACCCTCCCCCAGCATACTGGCCTGGAGAGTTCTATGGACAGAGGAGCCTGGCAGGCTGCAGTCCGTGGGGTCTCAAAGAGTCGGACACGACTGAGCGACTTTCACCTCACTCCTGCATCGGCAGGTGGATTCTTTACCACTGAGCCACCAGGGAAGTCCCAGGAAACTTCTCCTATTACAAGATGAGAGGGTTTAGAACCACTGCTTTCAAACACCATCTGTTGAAGGAAATCTCTTTTTACCTATTGGGGCATCAGAAGTTCACTTAAATTTTTTATTCTGAAGCCCTGCTCTTGGAATTACTCACTTCTTCATCCGAAGTTGTTTAAATATGGTTGCTTTAAACTTACATGCACAGCAGACTGTGACTGTCTTGAGGGGTGAAACTGGGCTTCATTCATGTTAAGGCCTTACTCCCAACAGTAGCACAGTGCCTGCCACATAGGACAGCTGAGTAATGTGTGTATTAAAGAATCTAATGTAGATTATTAGTTAAGAATCTTAAAATTTTTACACCACAAAATATATTCAGTTTTTTAAAATACTATTTTATAATGATAAAAAAGTAAATTTCCCTCATAGTATACTCAAAATGTTATCTATGCTAATTATTTAATATGCAAGAGAAAAGCCATGGGAAATAAATAATGGGTAAAGCGAGACATCCGCTTAGAAAAGGATGGAGTCAGAGTCGTAAGAATGGCGCGTCTAAGGCAGTGTTGCCCTTGCGTGCTTTCGGGGCCTGTGGTAATGATATCTCGTGCTAAAGGACGTTCTTCAGATGAAAGACTGTGCACCCAGGCCTTTAGAGGCGGTGATGAGTGCTTACTTCCCTGCCCACTGCTTTCACGCTCCTCCCTTGCAGGGACGAGGACTTGAGATGGGATAGATTCCATAAGCCATGCCTTTCGTAACTTACCATGAATACAGACGGGACCGTGGCTCACCCAGGACAAAGCTGAATATCACCAATTTCTTTTAAGGTTCCCAGTAACTGTCAATTATTAATTTTTCCATTTGCCACTTTCAAATTATACAACACTGTGCTTATCACGTTACTCAGTCATGACCTCATGGACTGTAGCCCACCAGGCTCCTCTGTGCATGGGATTCTCCAGGCAAGAACACTGGGGTGGGTGGCCGTACCCTCCACCAGGGGATGTTCCCAACCCAGGGATGAGACCCAGGTCTCCTGCATTGCAGGCGGATTCTTTACCAGCCGAGCCGCCAGGGAAGCACACAGAAATAAGCTAAGCTTTGTGAAAGTGATTTTCTGTGACTGGTCTAACGTTCCTTGTTTTATATATACTGATATCCAGACCTCATTGCCTATTAAAGTGTCTGTAGTACTGTGCACAGGATTGTAACGTGAAATTTTGGGGAATAATGAAAGGATTATTTATAAATAATAATAAAAATATAATAAAAGGCAGGGGTGAATCCTCGCTCTGAAACTGTTTCTTTAGGCCGGATCGTGCTCTAGGCTTTCTGGGTCCTCTCCACCCCAGCTGCTCAGCTCTGCCGTTAGAGCGCAGAAGCAGCTATGGAAAATACATAGACAAAACGGTGTGACAGTTTCAGTAAAACTGTGGCTTGTGGACAAACATTTGAAAAGGGCTTCATCACTCTTCCCAGCCTTTCTCTTTGCTCCCTTTGAGGCCAGCCGCAGACCCGCCTCCCCCACCAGCTGCTGCTGCTCTTTGCCCCCAGCGGCCATTCCCTACGCTGTCGTCTTCCAAAATGAACGTCTTGCCTCTCCAGCCACGTTGTTAGCTGCTTGGTGGTTCCCTTCCTTCCTTCTTGACTCCTCCCTTCTTGCCATCCTTTCTCCTTCTGCCGCCTCAGTTCTTAATAAATGAGCCAGTAGATATTTGTTACGAAAAGTGAGTTTAACTCAGAGCTATCATTATAAAAGATACTACAGAAGTGATTATTTTACTTTAATGTCTCAGGCCTGAACATAACAACCATTCATTGCTTGTTTGTTGCTAATGAAGATCTTACATTTTTCGATAACAGATTCAATAAATTATACTCTTAACATATAAGACTAGGGAGACTAATTAGTCAAAATATTAGAAAGGCCTAAACTGTTGGGGCCTCCCTGGTGGATCAGATGGTGAAGAATCCACCTGCAGTGCAGGAGACCCGGGTTCAATCACTGGGTTGGGAAGATCCCCCACAAAAGGGAATAGCAACCCACTCCAGTATTCTTGCCTGGAAGGTTCCATGGACAGAGGAGCCTGGCAGGCTATAGTCTGTGGGGTCTCAAAGAGTCAGCCACGACTGAGCGAGTAACACTCACTTTCAAGCTGTAGTAGATACGGAAAAAATGAAAAATTAAAGACGATTTATGATGTATTGACAGGAGTCAATGATCTCATTCCCAAATTGAATACAGATGTTTTCCAAATAATACTATCATGATGCTAACAAACCTGGGCAGTCATAAGAAGTGAATGGCTTACACACGCATAGCAGAATGAGGAGCATAGCGCCTCTGCATCTTGTAGCTCAGCCAGTAAAGATCCGCCTGCAGTGGGAGAGACCTGGGTTTGATCCCTGGGTTGGGAAGATCCCCCGGAGAAGGGCAAGGCTGCCCACTCCAGTAACCCTAACCCTAACCCTATATAGTCCATGGGGTCGCAAAGCGTCAGACACGACTGAGCGACTTTCACTTCACTATCTCTAACTTGGAGTTTTGTGAGATTCACTTATAATAATGGTTTTCTTATCTTCAGGTTTTTCACCCTAAGATTATGAAAACACTCCAGGTTATTTTTAGGCCCCTCAATAAGTAAGGCTTGTTAGTTCTCCACCAGACAGATTTTACAGGGGCTTTTGCCAGGAAAGACTCCACTGTTCTTTTGGAAGGATTAATATTTTCAGCTTCTGCTGACTCCTTGCACTTTGTGATATTTTTATTCTTAGGTTTTGTAGTTAGAGTCTTTTTCTTTATACCTCAAAATGCTGAGACTAAACCGTGTAAAAATATGACTATCGATTCTCCTCTTTTTCTTTCTTCTCCCCCTCCCATGTTGGTGTGCTCTGAACAAATCATACTCTGCTGGCTCTGTCAGGGAGTTCTGAAATGAGTAAGAATCTCTCTTAGGAGGAGGTTTTCCCATTAAAGAGCATAAAAGACATACATGTACAAGCAGACAGTGACATGGAAAATGATGAGCTACAAAAGTCAGATAAAGGACTCGGAACTGGGGAAATGTGACTTTCGTCAGGTCAGATGATTGAGCAGGAGAGAATGTGTGTGGGCCCCAGGTGTCACCGGTCTCAGACTGATGGTGCTGATGTCCCAAAGAGTGTCGCCACACTCCCAAAAATGCTTAACCTACACTTAGAGAGATGGAAACCTATGAAATACAGGTTTTTACCAGTTTTCTTTGCTGATAGATGTTGACAAACAGAGTAATACCACCAACTATAGATAGCGGCTATAATGGAATTGTACTTTGAGCTTTGGCAGAAGCATTGACTGCTCCTGTTTCTTCATTGCTGTGAAAGTCTCTCGGTCGTGTGCAACTCTTTGCGACCCCATAGACTTTACAGTCCATGGAATTCTCCAGCCCAGAATACTGGCATGGGTAGCCTTTCCCTTCTCCAGGAGATCTTCCTGACCCAGGGATCGAACCCAGGTCTCCTTCCCTGCAGGCGGATCCTTTACCAGCTGAGCCACCAGGGGAGCTCCGTTTCTTTGTAGGATTTCTCTTTTCCATTTGCAAGGAGAATGTTCTGTCAGATGATCAGAAACAAAACAACTGTGTCAACAACAAATAACTTTATTTCTGTTTGCAAGTACAATTTGACAATTCATTTGGGTAAAATGGGAAGAAATTAAATCACTCTCCCAGTTCTATGGCATATCCGATGAATTAAATAAAATCTGAACCAAGTTACTGTTGAAAATGTTGCAGCTCTGCCTTATTCTGAGAAACAAGCGCATATTCACGCTCTCCTTGCGCTGGTGGCCTTGATTGCAGGCTGCCACCGCGTTTCATGATGGTTATTTCTGGTGCAGCCGGTCTTCATTCACATAGAACATTTGCACTGCATTTTGTCTTTGGGATGTCACTGTTTGTAAGTAGAGACAAACACATAGTTTGAGTGAAGATAAATGGCATTTTAAGCATAATGTCATGTTCCATGTCTTCCTCTTCTATGAATGAAGATTATCTAGCACTTTAGAGGAAGAGCTTAAGTGAAGTAAATAATGAAACAGAACATCTATATGTGACCGTGCATTTTAAAAATGTCAGGACAGAAGATGAGTGGAATTTTCAGGTTTATGATAAAAGATTGAGCTACCTTTCGCCAGTATATGTCAGAACTCTTGGATGAGAACCTACTGTGAGACAGTTTGTCCAAGTGTTTAGGTTTCTATTTCATCCACCATCTGGGATTTTACTTTTATTTTAAGGAACTTTGTTGATAGTATTGATTCTTTCTCAGGTGTAATGTGTTAACTCCATTATGCTTATAATATTACAAGTACAGAGAAGTTTTGCGCTCCAGGATAGCTTCCTAGAGTGGTAAAGGTTGTCCATTAAATGCTAAGCTTTTTTCTCTGTACACAGATGAGATCACTGTATGAAATCCTACATGCTTTTCATGTATACCCTATAATCCCACAAGTTCATGCCAAGCGAAGAAATATCAAGCTCTTATAAATCATCTGGATATTGTTACATACTCAGTTAGGGGTAACTTTACGTTGATCATTTTGTGAAGTTAAAATGTCAGTGATGGTAAACCATATGTAAGATGGGGTTCCTGGGCGTAGGATGCTTGCATTCTTGTGATGGTTTTTCGGATGTCCTTCCTCAGTAGTGAAATGTAATGATAGCTCTGCCCCCACAGTCGTTTAGCAGGGGACTTGGCATCAAGTCGCAGTCACCAAATGCTTATTGACTGAATGATAATGTGATCATGTAAATAAAAGTTATTTATAGACGGTAAACTATACAAATAGGTAACGTTATTATTTTTATTGTATAGGATCAGACCTAGAAGCTATTTTGTTGAAATAAAAATAAAGTGTTATGTACTCCTTGTGGAGTATATATACCCAAGTATACCTGACATAGTTCTTAAACCCATGAGAAATATCTTTTAAATATTTTCTCATTTTCTTTGCTTAATAACATTGCATTCACATTTACTTTTTAAATTAAAAGCTGAGTAATCATTTTGTAGCATATGTAAAAACTGAAGTTTTAATACTTGGGTCAGTGAATGCTAGGCAGAAGAAGGTTAATTTACATTTTTATCATTGCTTCTTTTAGCTGCAGAATATTTTAATTTTCCAGTCATCTCAGACTATCTCAGTCAGTATCTCTTTAAGTGTATGAATTACTCTTGTGAGCTTATGTTAGCAGTGATACAGGCCAGAAACATGTCAAAGGAACAGAAAACCAGGTGCTTGGCAGTTTCCTTCATCCTTGTTACCATAACCAGTTGGAAAGCTTTGAGAAACAAAGTGCAGGGGGAATTATTAGCGGTGTTTTTCCACGCAGTGGCTTGTACAGAGACCAGCAGTTCATGCAGAGCGTGAGCGCTCTGCGCGCTGGTGAGATGGGGACGCCTTTCATTAGAAGCCTGCGTAAGTTCCGAGAACTCACTGCGTTGGATTCTGCTCCCTTCCTCTGGATTCAGAAAGGCATCATTTGTCCTGAGAAGTATAACACCTGTCAGCTGTAAGATTCCGTCTGTCCTTTCTTATAGACGTTTTTGTTAGTAGTTTTTCTTTACTACCTTCCTTGATGGACAGCAGCCTTCAACTGACATCTCAAAACTGTGACTCTGATCCAATTACTTAACCTCTTGTGAGAGAAAACCACTTAATAGAAAGAAAATATAAGACAAGAAATGTGAGTTTTCCTTTTAAGATAAGTTGACTACCACTCACTAGGGAAAGTCTTAAAGCAATTTTTTTTTTCTTTCAGTAAACTTACTATTCTCAAGATCCTGATAATTCAGGAGATAAATATTTAGATTTATTGACTATACTTCCGCCTTATAAACATTAGAACCATATATACAATACAGTAGATTCAATGATTTGTGAACCACTGTTTGGATAAATATATAACCATAAAGTAACAGTCACTATGAAAATAGGGATTTAAACATAAGTTTATATAAATTATTTTGTGGAAGAAGTTTACCAAGTTTTTATTAGAGGTGAATTATATTCAAAGATTGTAAAAACATCTGCAATTAAGTTCATTATCTCCTCCTACCACAGGCATATCTTTTAAACAGCATAACACAGCCTACTCCAAGCTTGTGTATAGTCTGTAAAATTGGGGTAATCATAGTACTTAAAAGATTTTGGTGAAGCTTGTGTTTAGCACAGTGCCTGGAGTATTCTCATCACTCCATCAATCTGAGTTAGTGTTAGTAGTCACAGTACTGGTTTTGAAATGTTTCAGTAGCAGACAGGAGGAACAGGAAGAACTGTATTTTGAAATGTTTGAAATGTTTGAAATGTTTCAGTAGCAGACAGGAGGAACTGTATTTCGCTTTCACCTCTTGATATGCTGCTTCTAAAAATCTGATATTCCCATTTGTTCTGTAGTATAAATCGTCTCTTAGGAGGCTTTGTCACTTGAGAGGTAGGAGTTTTAGGGAGCAGCACCCACACGTTGTCCTGAACAAGCTTGTTCCTTTTTAGGCAGCATCTATAGGACTCCTTGTTCTGGCTTGCCGGAAAGGACGAGACAGTGAGGGCTCAGACTGCTACCTCCCCGGGGGCTCATTCATTTCTTAGTGCTCAGAGACTCATATCTGCAGCTGTTGTTTTTATCCTGCTGCAGCCAGTAATTTACTCAGTTCCAGAAACCATACTTTCAGTCTGAGAGACTCCCTGACCTTTATTGAATTCTCTATGGACAACTACAGTTACGTGCCTGGAAATAATTGCTGTTGTTACCTTTAAAACACAGAAAAATACCTCTCAACATTCACTGTGTGGTCTCGGATAGCTGATTAAGTCCAGAGGCGACTTGCTTCCCTCTCCCTTGCACCCAGTGGTCTAGCTGTCTGGGCCTCACTCCGTGTGCGCTCTGAGGTCGGAGCCGTGTAGGCCCCCTACTGGGTAGGCCTTGAGGAGGTCTAGCCTCTGTTCCTCTCGGATGGGCTGGGCCACAGCAGTGGTGCTCCCTTGCTTTCACCCTCTGCTTACTTACTTTATTCCTTATATATGGAGCTACTACACAGAAGGTGCTTGGAAAAAAGAGGGTGAGATCTTAATTTCAACAGTGTACCCATCAAAATCCAAGCATGTTCCAGGAAAATTTTCTAAGTCAACATAGTTGGATACTTTTCGTTTTCAATAAAAGGATTGATTAATGAATAAGAATTTATTGCCTATTCACAGCTACAAACTTACAGCGACTAGAGCAAACCTCCTCGGGCCTAATCTCTACTTTCTTTCATTTTGCAGACATTTTCTGGAATATTCATTTTGTGCAAAGCATTGTGTTAGGTACCAGCTGTATAACTCCTTGGAATTATGTAGTTTATAGTCAGGTAGGGATGGCAGTAAGAAGGTAAACACATAATTAGGTATTCGGTAGTTGTGACAGAAGCTGCTATGGAAGCAAACAAGCTGCAGTGATGAGAATAAATTGTAAGAAGTGGGGTGGGAGAATCCTCTTACACGGGAAATCGGGGAAGACTACTGGGAATTCTTTACTTGGTGAAAACCGAAGGAGTTAGCAGTGTGAAGACTCGGGGAACCGGCTCCCAGGCTCTGTCTTGGAAGGTCACCAGGGGGTCCACCCGCCAGCAGAAGAGGCTGCAGTAGCCTCTGACCCTTGCACGTACTTCCAACACATAGAAACCTGTTGACAGGCAAAATCCCAAGAGTACTTTTTACCATGTTTTAAATGTCTGTTGGCATGTATTATATGCGGTTCCATCTAGATTTACTTTCAATGTAGTCACATTGGGGAAACAAGGAGGGCTCTGTTATACATCTGTATTGAATACCAGTACAAAATTTCATTTTAAGATTATCTGCCTTTGGGGATTATCTCTGCTACTATTTTATTATAATACATAATGAAGAGTTGTGTATATATTGTGTGTTCATTGTACCTAAAATAATAATAAATTATTAATATTAATACAAAGGTATTAATATTAATCCATACAAAGTATGCTGTTAAAAATGAAAACTAAAATTTTTGTTTGTAAAAATTGTTGTTTTAAGAAAGATATTCCTAATAACTATATTAGAAGTCATAAAAAGTAAAAATATCCTTTATGTTTTTATGTTCAAAGTTAATTTTTACATTTCACTAGGGACCCGGAATCAGCGAGTACTCTCAGAAGTAGGACCCTGAAATCAATACATATATTCTCTAAATAACAACTATTATTTCATAATAGTATTAAAATGCTAATTTTGGTTCTTAATAATTTTTTTCTCCTCCTCTCACTTTCAGCATTTGCTCTTTACCTATAGTATACAGAAACTGTTAAATGTCATGTCAGTCATTCATTATTCATGGAATAAATAAGTCTGTACTGTGCATAGGAACTGTGCTACATGCCAGAGGAACAGCTAGGTGCTGAAATAATTCATGCACGATACCGATGCACTGGGGTATTTCCTTGAGCACACTGAATATATATACTCATTTTAGGTAACTGCAGAACAAGCAGATTGTTCATACAGCGACTGTTGCCATAAATTTTTAATCACTTTATAACTTATATGTCACTATGTTATGAAGGGTCATTGCCAGCAGGAAGAAATAACAGTTCTTATGCATACCAGGCATTTTATCTCTCTTCTTTTTTTTTTCTGTACTGCTTCATCCATGTTTGGTTTTAACTTTTGCCAGTTTTATTGAAAGCTGTAAATCAGAAATTACATAAGCCTCTGATTTAGCATTTAAATTGATGTTTAAAATATAAAAGTGGGCTTGCCAGCTGCAGGCAGCAGTGTTGAAGGTGAAGTTTGTTCTAGCATGGACACAGGACATATATTTTCTCAGCCCCTCCTTCTCTACCCAATTATTGAACACACACATCTTTGTCATACCTTTTTGAGATATACAACTTTTTTCATGAGAGAAGTAAAAACTATTTCTTAATTATGCAGTAGCATATTTTCAGTTCCTAGATCCTCAAGGTACATTTTTTTACATGTAATTATGAACTGTGGCATGTCTACAACATTGTAAATATCTGTGACCACTTTGAGTGGTCAGTTTTGTGGGCATAAAATAATGGTCTTCATATTGATAAAGCGTTCACAGAAAGCACTTTCAGTACCAACAGGTGATTTTGGACTGTTGTCTTTGGCCTAGTTAATAATTTGATGATATTTCTAGTTCATACTTGGGAGTTCCTTAATAAAAAGCAGGATGTTGCGCTTGGGATGGTGGGTCGTCATTGGGGTGTTGCTGTTGGATAGTGCACACTTCGTCCTGCGTGCAGCCTGCAGTGGAGCAACACAGAGCAATGACTACGGGGATTATGACGCCCACACTGCGCATAGCAGCGCCCGAGGTGAATCAGGCATACAGGCCTGAAGTATGTGGGTAACAATCTGTTAAAATAATAAATTCACATATTATGCAAGTAAAATGGGTTGTAATTTTTATCTTCATAGCTGGAACATGTGCTTCATATTAAAACTGAGTGTTTTGGTTTGGAAACTTTATATAAAATGACTCTATAAAGAAAGATAAATATGCGAAATTAATGGAAAGCATTGTAAAAGCAAAAAGGATGAAGAAGTTTCCCAGTTGTATGTTAAAATATTTTATAAACCTATAATAATTAAATCAGTAAGTGTGGGCATAAGTATATATAAAATATTGGTGAAAATAGAATATAATGTCAAGAATTAGACTACAGTATAAACTATAGAGATTTAGAGTACAATAAAAATGATATTGTAAATTAGTAGAAAAACATTTATTTGAATAAATGGTCCTGGACCAGTTAGCGAACCATCAGTGATAGGGCTATGATGACAGCAGATGATTAAGGTTAAATAATTATACCTTATTTTATTACAAAATCAGCTCCAGATGAAGAATCTGAACACTCTGCCAAGGTTAAATAGTTATAATTGGAAATACAGAAAATTTGTAACTTAAAAATTTGGTGCTCCAAATAGGTACCTTAACATTCTCATTCAGTTCAGTTTAGTTCAGTTGCTCAGTTGTGTCCGACTCTGCGACCCCATGAATTGTAGCACGCCAGGCCTCCCTTTCCATCACCAACTCCCGGAGTTCACTCAAACTCATGTCCATCGAGTCCGTGATGCCATCCAGCCATCTCATCCCCTGACGTCCCCTTCTCCTCCTGCCCCCAGTCCCTCCCAGCATCAGAGGCTTTTCCAGTGAGTCAACTCTTCACATCAGGAGGCCAAAGTATTGGAGTTTTAGCTTTAGCATCAGTCCTTCCAGAGAACACCCAGGGCTGATCTCCTTTAGAATGGACTGGTTGGATCTCCTTGCAGTCCAAGGGACTCTCAAGAGTCTTCTCCAACACCACAGTTCAAAGACATCAATTCTTTGGCACTCAGCTTTCTTCACAGTCCAACTCTCACATCCATACATGCATAACTGTATATACTAACTTGTTTATTTTTCGCTTGTTCTATTTAATGCTAAAAAAGGATATATTAAAGTTCTGTATTATTTAGTAATTTTATCAAGACCTCCTTGAATTTCAAGACTCTCTGCCCTTCATTCCTCTGTTACGTACTTCCGCATAGCAATCAACCAATCACTGTTACATGGAAACCTGGAAGACAACGTTTGAAATAGGCATGGTAAACTAAATCTGAATATTTCATAATGTATAAAGAGATCTTTAAAAGTAATAAGCAAATAGAAAACTGAAGAGAGGGCATGAACAGGCAGTTAATTTAGAATATGAACAAGTTCATTAATTTCTAATAAACGTTTGAAAATGAAATGTAAATTTAAAACAATGAAATACCATTTCTGCTATCGAATTGGTAACAATTTTTTAAGTCTTTCATTCCTGTTACAGGTTAGTAGAGAAAAACACATCCTCACATGGAAGACGTGTACATTTGGTGCAAGGTTTTTAGATTCAGATTATTGAAATGTAGTGAACATCTGTAAAAATGCATACCCTTTGACACAGCTTTTTACTTCTTAAGAATTTACCTCAAAGCAGTAACCAAAGAAGACATTAAAAAAGTTTTGAAAACTATAATGTTTGGGGTTGGCTATCATGTCATTGCATGTAACAGCAAATTTTAGGAAACATTCTAAATCTCAACATAAATGAGACCCTACTTTTATTACCAGTAGATAGTCACAATACTAAATAAAGTATGATTTAATTTTATAAAAATAAATTTTTATTTCTGTATTTTTGCATATCCTTGCCTGGAAAATTCCATGGACAGGAGCCTGGCAGGCTACAGTCCTTGGGGTCACAGAGTCAGAAACGACCGAGGACTCATGCTTACACACACACATGCCAACACACACACATTTATATACAAGTACTTTAGGACGTAGCAGTGTATGAATAATTGTGGGTAGCCCTTCTTTTTTACACTTTATCTCTGCTTTCAAAATGATTGAGTGGACATACTTTACAGTAAAAGAAAAAAAGCCATCTTCATGTTTTAAAGATGATAAAGAAGATTACTAAAGACTTTATTCCTTAGTAAATAACACAGTTAAAATATATTTGCTCATTTAAAACTTTTATATTTAATATGAACATATATTTGGTGATCTTTAATTGATTTTTTTTCACATTTTATTGCTTAAGAGAGATCAGTTAGTTTTCTCCTGAGAAGGCTTTCTTATATTCCTTCCTCTCTTTACTGAACTATCCTAGCAGTTATCAAAGATGACAACCTATAGTCCTCTGTTAACTTATCTGTTTCTTCTATTAAGCATGTCCAATAAATATGTAATATCAACCACTGTGTTATTTAAAGGGCTTCCCTCATAGCTCAGTTGGTAAAGAATCTGCCTGCAATGCAGGAGAACCCAGTTCGATTCATGGGTAGGGAAGATCCCCTGGACAAGGGAACGGCTACCCACTCCAGTATTCTGGCCTGGAGAATTCCATGGACTATACAGTCCATGGGGTCACTAAGAGTCGGACACGACTGAGTGACTTTTAAAAAAAATGTTATTTAAAATATTCTAATAGCAACACTAAAACTGTAAAAAGAAAAAGATGATTTCAGTAGTATGGCTTACTAACTTCCCATATTAAAACATTTCATTTTAACATGTAATTAATATGCAACTTTTCATTGAGTTATTTTGCATTCTTCTGCTGTGCAGAGTTGCAGAATCCCATGTGTATTTTATGGTGAAAGCACATCTCCGTTTGGACTGTTTCAGATGTCACGTGTGGCTAGCGGCCACCTTACTGACCAGCACAGCATTAGACTGTTGATTAGACTGTCAGGCTCTCCGAGGACCAAGTGTCTCTCTTGTTATTGTATCTCCAGTGCCTAATAACTGTCCAGAACTTAGTAAGCACTTGTACTATTTGAATTCGCTTCTGCAGAGTTTTGGGGCTGTTTTTTCTTTTTCTTTTTCTTTCTTTTTTTTTTTTTTTGCTATTCCTGCCTCTGTAGTGGGGCTTCCCTGGTGGCTCAGATGGTAAAGAGTCTGCTAGCAATGCAGGAGACCCCAGGTTCGATCCCTGGGTGGGGAAGATCCCCTGGAGCTCTGTCGTGCTTTTCGCTTAAATGCCCGTCTCCTGCATCTAAGTGTGTGCTCCTCAAGAGAGCAACCGTGTTTTATTCAGCATTATATGCCTGACATACTAGATGTTCCATATACGGTTATCAGAAAGAAATTGGAGAAGAGAGAACACTAATTTTTTATTTCAAAGAACTTTTTTTTTTCCTGGTAATTCACTCTCTTGAAATATATGTTAAATCTCACAAGGTCAGATGGAATTATACAGTACTTAGCACTAAAAGTAAAGTAAAGTAAAAGTCGCTCAGTCATGTCCAACTCTCTGTGACCCCATGGACTGCAACCTGCCAGGCTCCTCTGGCCATGGACTTCTCCAGGCAGGAGTACTGTGTTGTTGCCAGTGGGTTGCCATGCCCTTCTCCAGGGGATCTTCCTGACCCAGGGATTGAACCCAGGTCTCCTGCATTGCAGGGGGATTCTTTACCATCTGAGCCACCAGGGAAGCCCAAGCACTTAGCACTAGAAACTGAACAACCTCAACTGTTCATTTGTTGGGTCTTTAGATGATTAAGCCACCAAAATGGCTGATTGCCTATGGGTTAGAGCTTCAGTAACCTTCCTTAATATAACTCTGTCCTGTATTTGACTAAATTTTATAGCCACAGGGTGCTGCCCTGTCAATGCTGACAATCTCTTGGAGTAATGTAAGACTTCCTCCTGTGGTCCTAAGTGGAGATGGACAGCAGTTGGTCAGATTAACCATATCGTAAGCTTTCACGCTAGTAATGTATTTTCCTTCAGCTTTTCCCCAGTTATCAAACACTGATTTTTAAAAGATTACATCATAGAATTTTTAAGGCATATTTTTCTAATAGAAAAGACGAGATCATAATGTGTTTATTTATTGGGTCTATGAGAGGTCATTCCCCACATAAATAACGTTAACAGTGACATTAGTGAGTACTTTCACTTTGTCAGTGATAATAACTGAGCAGCCATCAAATGCCAGTGTGGTGTTAGTTGCTAAGAGCAAGAAAAAAATTTAAATTTGTTTTCTGACATGCTCTTAGTGAATTGTTTTATTTTAGGTCGGAGCCTGGGAATCATTGTGGAGCCATGTCAGCATCAACATATAATAATCAATTGCTGTTATAATTATCACTAATATTGTTACTAAGTTTTCTTTTAAGAATCAACATGCTGTTGTCAATATTCAAAAACATATGCTGTTTATCTTTAGAAACTTAAAAAGTACCAGTAACCTGAAAATAAAACCAAAATATGCAACTGGTGATAAGCCACATGGCACATTTGGAATATGGACTTTGACCTCTCAGTCTCTCCTCATAGGAAAGATACAACAAGCTAAGGAAATTCCTGAAAGAAAGGACAACTAAAATAAGTACTGTGCAGATAAACTGCTGCCTGGGGAAGGCATTCATGTGTTCATTCATGTAGTCTATTGAATGCTTTATTGTGTCTCAGGCACCATTCCAGGAGCTTGGGATGTGTCAGAGAACCAAACAAACATGCCCACCTTCCAGTGTTTCCGACTCTGCGACCCCATGAATCACAGCGTGCCAGGCCTCCCTGTCCATCACCAACTCTAGGAGTTCACTCAAACTCATGTTCTTCGAGTAGGTGATGCCATCCAGCCATCTCATCCTCTGTCGTCCCCTTCTCCTCCCGCCCCCAATCCCTCTCAGCATCAGGGTCTTTTCCAATGAGTCAGCTCTTCACATGAGATGGCCAAAGTACTGGAGTTTCAGCTTCAGCTTTAGTCCTTCCAAAGTATATTCAGGACTGATCTCCTTTAGGATGGACTGGATAGATCTCCTTGCAGTCCAAGGGACTCTCAAGAGTTTTCTCCAACACCACAGTTCAAACGCATCAATTCTTCGGCACTCAGCCTTCATCACAGTCCAACTCTCACATCCATACATGACCACTGGAAAAACCATAGCCTTGACTAGACGGACCTTAGTTGGCAAAGTAATGTCTCTACTTTTGAATATACTATCTAGGTTGATCATAACTTTTCTTCCAAGGAGTAAGTGTCTTTTGATTTCATGGCTGCAATCACCATCTGCAGTGATTTTGGAGCCCAAAAAAATAAAGTCTGACACTTTCCACTGTTTCCCCATCTATTTCCCATGAAGTGATGGGACCAGATGCCATGATCTTCGTTTTCTGAATGTTGAGCTTTAAGCCAACTTTTTCACTCTCCTCTTTCACTTTCATCAAGAGGCTTTTGAGTTCCTCTTCACTTTCTGCCATAAGGGTGGTGTCATCTGCATATCTGAGGTTATTGATATTTCTCCCGACAATCTTGATTCCAGCTTGTGTTTCTTCCAGTCCAGCGTTTCTCATGATGTACTCTGCATATGAGTTAAATAAGCAGGGTGACAATATACAGCCTTGACGCACTCCTTTTCCTACTTTGATCGTTTTTTGTTTGTTTTTTTTTTTCAAACAGGAAAAATGATCAAAGTACCAGCCAAGACTATTGTTAGCTGTTTCAAGGATTACTTACTTCTAAATATGGATAAATGATGATACTTTGGTGACTTTGGCTGTTTTACTGGAAAACAACTTAAAGAATAGTAAAGGCAACATTTTAAACATGTGTTTGTAGATAGTTTCCAACTGGGGAAGTTTTGATTCTGTATAATGACCAAGGTCTAAAAATGGTTACTAGTATATCTCAGATAAAAAGAAGGTGCATGTTATCTTCAGTTTGACTGAGAAACTGTAGCAAGATCCGGTCAAGGAAAAATGACACCGTCTGTCTTCTCCATTTGTCTAATGATTGTTCCTTGATCCAGGTTTGTGCACCCAAACTGCTTTCAGTTACTCCCATCTGTCAGCTAGTTTCTCTAGGGTGTCTGCTCTTTACAGCACTTTTGTAAGGGCTATCAACAAAATTTAGTATAAAAAGTTGCATCAAAGGTAGTCCATAGTCATTCTTAAAAATATATTTGAGCTAACACCTATCCTACTCAAACTCTTCCAGAAATTGCAGAGGAAGGTAAACTTCCAAACTCATTCTATGAGGCCACCATCACCCTAATATCAAAACCTGACAAAGATGCCACAAGGAAAGAAAACTACAGGCCCATATCACTGATGAACATAGATGCAAAAATCTTTAACAAAATTCTAGCAATCAGAATCCAACAACACATTAAAAAGATCATACACCATGACCAAGTGGGCTTTATCCCAGGGATGCAAGGATTCTTCAATATCCGCAAATCAATCAATGTAATACACCACATTAACAAATTGAAAAGTAAAAGCCATATGATTATCTCAATAGATGCAGAGAAAGCCTTTGACAAAATTCAACATCCATTTATGATAAAAAAAAAAAAACTCTCCAGAAAGCAGGAATAGAAGGAACATACCTCAACATAATAAAAGCTATATATGATAAACCCACAGGAAACATTAACCTCAATGATGAAAAATTGAAAGCATGTCCCCTAAAGTCAGGAACAAGACAAGGGTGCCCACTTTTGCCACTACTATTCAACATAGCTCTGGAAGTTTGGCCACAGCAATCAGAGCAGAAAAAGAAATAAAAGGAATCCAAATTAGAAAAGAAGAAGTAAAACTCTCACTATTTGCAGATGACATGATCCTCTACCTAGAAAACCCTAAAGACTCCACCAGAAAATTACTAGAGCTAATCAATGAATATAGTAAAGTTGCAGGATATAAAATCAACACACAGAAATCCCTTGCATTCCTATACACTAATAATGAGAAAATAGAGAAATTAAGGAAACAATTCCATTCACCATTGCAACGAAAAGAACAAAATACTTAGGAATATATTTACCTAAAGAAACTAAAGACCTATATATAGAAAACTATAAAACACTGGTGAAAGAAATCAAAGAGGACACTAATAGATGGAGAAATACACCATGTTCATAGATCGGAAGAATCAATATAGTGAAAATGAGTATACTACCCAAAGCAATCTATAGATTCAATGCAGTTCCTATCAAGCTACCAGCGGTATTTTTCACAGAGCTGCTGCTGCTGCTGCTGCTGCTGCTGCTGCTGCTAAGTCGCTTCAGTCATGTCTGATTCTGCACGACCCCATAGACGGCAGCCCACCAGGCTCCCCCATCCCTGGGATTCTTTCACAGAGCTAGAACAAATAATTTCACAATTTGTATGGAAATACAAAAAACCTCGAATAGCCAAAGCAATCTTGAGAAAGAAGAATGGAACTGGAGGAATCAACCTGCCTGACCTCAGGCTCTACTACAAAGCCACAGTCATCAAGACAGTATGGTACTGGCACAAAGACAGAAATATAGACCAATGGAACAGAATAGAAAGCCCTATCATCCACACACCTATGGACACCTTATCTTCAACAAAGGAGGCAAGAATATACAAGGATGAAAGACAATCTCTTTAACAAGTGGTGCTGGGAAAACTGGTCAACCACTTGTAAAAGAATGAAACTAGATTACTTTGTAACACTATACACAAAAATAAACTCAAAATGGATTAAAGATCTAAACGTTAAGACCAGAAACCATAAGACTCCTAGAGGAGAACATAGGCAAAACACTATCCGACATAAATCACAGAAGGATCCTCTATGACCCACCTCTCAGAATACTGGAAATAGAAGCAAAAATAAACAAATGGGACCTAATTAAAATTAAAAGCTTCTGCACAACAAAGGAAACTATAAGCAAGGTGTAAAGACAGCCTTCAGAATGCGAGAAAATAATAGCAAATGAAGCAACTGACAAACAACTAATCTCAAAAATATACAAGCAGCTTATGCAGCTCAATTCCAGAAAAATAAACGACCCAATCAAAAAATGGGCCAAAGAACTAAATAGGCATTTCTCCAAAGAAGACATACAGATGGCTAACAAACACATGAAAAGATGCTCAACCTCACTCATTATTAGAGAAATGCAAATCAAAACCACAATGAGGTATCATTTCACACCAGTCTAAATTGCTGCGATCCAAAACTCTACAAGCAATAAATGCTGGAGAGGGTGTGGAGAAAGGGAACCCTCTTACACTGTTGGTGGGAATGCAAACTAGTACAGTCACTATGGAGAACAATGTGGAGATTCCTTAAAAAACTGGAAATAGAACTGCCTTATGACCCAGCAATCCCACTTCTGGGCATACACACTGAGGAAACCAGAATTGAAAGAGACACGTGTACCCCAATGTTCATTGCAGCACTGTTTATAATAGCCAGGACATGGAAGCAACCTAGATGTCTGTCAGCAGATGAATGGATAAGAAAGCTGTGGTACATATACACAATGGAGTATTACTCAGCCATTAAAAAGAACATATTTGAATCAGTTCTAATGAGGTGGATGAAACTGGAGCCAATTATACGGAGTGAAGTTAGCCAGAAACAAAAACACCAATACAGTATACTAACGCATACATATGGAATTTAGAAAGATGGGAATGCTAACCCTGTATGCGAGACAGCAAAACAGACGCAGATGTATAGAACAGACTTTTGGACTCTGAGGGAGAGGGAGAGGGAGAGGGTGGGATGATTTGGGAGAATGGCATTGAAACACGTATAATATCATATATATATATATATATATATATATATATATCTTTCAACTCTGATACTTGTCCTTAAAGACTAGTACTTTAATCACAGATGCTATTTTTACCTCTGATTAATAATTAAACCCTTAATTAATAATGATAGCTAAAAGATTAGACTAAGACATCAGAAATAATTTTTCCCTTCCTAAGTTGTTACGGTAAATAAATAACTTTTCTATTTTTAAGGAAGTGTATTAGCTCATGAATATCTCATTTCTCTCATTTGGAAAAATAAATGTTTCCTGTAGTTTGTCTTCTTGGCAAATTAAACATGATTTCAAATGGCTAACCTGTCATGCAGAAGAATTCGGATATTATAATTATAGATTGAATGTTTGAGGGACTTTGAGCAGGGAAATAAGATGAAATTTATTGGGGACACTGAACTACAGACTCTCTGGTTTATCATATGTTTATAGGTAGGACACAACAGACATATCCTCCAGAATTATCCACAGCCCTCTCACTCCAGCCCTGACTCACCCCCATCTGTTTGTAAATTGGGCTGAGCCCTCACCTTTGGGCCTTCACTGTCCCTTGGACTTTTGCTGACACCTTGCTGCTTCTGATGACTTCTGCCACTGTAGGCTGGAGTTCTAATAACAAACACTCAAAAGTAGAGAAGAAAGCAAAGAGACTGTTGGTAAGGCTCTCCTCCACAGCCGTGCTTTGTTTTGCTTGGCCTGGGCCATCCCAGATTTACTTATGAAGCATGTTGATACAAGACTGGGTATGAGCTAGCTCAAGAAGCGTAGGGATGAAACAGGAATACGTATATTAGAAGGGTGCTTTCACTGGCTGTCTTTCAGCTCTGTGTTTTCTGTTGCTGTAAGTTTGTGTTGGTTGCTTTGAGTCTTCCCTGTTGGTGAGGGCTTTCTCCAGTTGCAGCAAGCGGGTGCTGCTCTTCACGGCAGTACACCGGCTTCTCGCTGCGGTGGTTCTCTTGTTGCAGAACACAGGCCGCAGGCACCTGGGCTTTAGGAGCCACAGCATGGGTGCTCAGTAGTGGTGGCGCCTGGGCGTGGCTGCCCCGCAGCCTTCGGGATCCTCCTGGGCCAGGGGTCGAACCTGTGTCCCCTGCATTGGCAGGCGGCTGCTTACCCTCTCTCCCACGAGGGAAGACCCCTTCTGTATTTTTGAAGTGTCCTCAAGTATGAATGGGCTTCCACGGTGGCTTAGTGGTAAAGAATCGGCCTGCCAGTTCAGGATATGGAGGAGTCCTGAGTTCGATCTCTAGGTCGGGAAGATCTCCTGGAGGAGGGCATGGCAACCCACTCCAGTGTTCTTGCCTGGAGAATCCCATGGACAGAGGAGCCTGGCGGGCCACAGTCCACGAGGTCACAGAGAGTCAGACGCAACTGAGCGACTGCGCATGCAAGTGTGACCAGCACGTGCACACCACATGCAAAATAATCATGAAATGTTTCTCATAGCTATTCTCCAAGTCACACTCTTTTCAAAGACGATCTTGAGAGCAATGATAGCAATTACATTTATTTAGATTGTTATAGCTTCCAAATTACTCTCATAAACAGATTCTCATTTGATCCTCTTAGAAACCAAGGGAGGTAATTATCACCGTTTTATAGGTGAAAGAACAGAGGTTTAATGAGGATGCGTATGCTTTCAGAGCTTCCATCTAGGATTCCTAACCTTCACATCCGTCCTTTTATCTCTGCATTGCAAAATCTGTTTACATCGATAAATTCAATAAATCCAAAGAGTGTTTTATTAAAACTGGATAATAGTTCAAACACATAAGTCTCCAGTCTGAGCATTAACTTACTTTTATTGTGTTTGTATAAAGCAAATAGCCTCTCAACTCTGATTGTTACTAAGGCAACCTGTAGTATTTTTATGGTCATAAAAGTAATTTTGATGTTGTCTATATGAAGTGAAGAAGCCTCATCCTCACATAACAGTCAGGTAATACAGGCTTTGCAATTTATCTGTACAATCTCATGCTGTAGCTTAAATTTTCCAAAGTCTGTTGATTTCTTTGAGAGGAAGTACTTTAGAATTGTGTCTTAATTGAAACGGTTTTTCTGGGCTCCAGAATCGCTGCAGGCGGTGATTGCAGCCATGAAATTAAAAGACGCTTACTCCTTGGAAGAAAAGTTATGACCAACCTAGACAGCATATTAAAAAGCAGAGACATTACTTTGTCAACAAAGGTCCATCTAGTCAAGGCTATGGTTTTTCCAGTGGTCATGTATGGATGTGAGAGTTGGACTATAAAGAAAGCTGAGTGCCGAAGAATTGATGCTTTTGAACTGTGGTGTTGGAGAAGACTCTTGAGAGTCCCTTGGACTGCAAGGAGATCCAACCAGTCCATCCTAAAGGAGATCAGTCCTGGGTGTTCATTGGAAGGACTGATGCTGAAGCTCTAATACTTTAGCCACCTGATGCAAAGAGCTGACTCATTGAAAAAGACCCTGATGCTGGGAAAGATTGAGGGCAGGAGGAGAAGGGGACGTCAGAGGATGAGATGGTTGGATGGCATCACCAACTCAATGGACATGGGTTTGGGTGGACTCTGGGAGTTGGTAATGGACAGGGAGGCCTGGCATGCTGCAGTCCATGGGTCACAAAGGGTTGGACATGACTGAGTGACTGAACTGAACTGAAACAGCAGCTTTTATAAACTACCTGGTCTGTTCAGTCAGCTCTGTGAGAGAGGGGGGCATAGAGAAGGAAGCTTCCAACCTAGAGCCAGTCCCGAGGGCTTCAGAGCTCTGCTCATGGCTTCTGGGGAAGAGAGTGGGGGGTGGCATCGGAAGCCCCGGCTCTCCTTGACGGTGGCCAGTCAGGGGTTGCCCCCTCACACTGTCGCTGACCCCCCAAGGGTGAGCCGAGGCTGGGTGGTTCTGCCATGCTTGTACCTGGCCGGCTCTCAGGCCAGGCCTCTGTTTCTCTGCTCAAGTGTCTCTGGAGCCTCTGTGAAGTCGCTAACCTTGGTCTGACCTATAGGAATTCGGGGAAATAGAAGAGTAGGATAAGGCTAGTTTCCAGTGGTAGGGAACAGAGCCATCTCATCAGTCTCTAAATCCATCTCAACAGAAGCCCGTCTCGTTAGTCACACACTGATCTAACAAGCCTTCCACCCAGAGGTACTATAAATGGAAGTGCCAACCCCTGATGGCAAGGAGCCATAGACAGGGATAGGAAAATCAGAGGTGGTAAGAGGCTGAGCTTGGTGAAAGGTACTCTTCATAGCGCCCTAGTGGCTTCAGCCCTGTGAGCAAAGAAGCAAATAAGGGCACCGAAACTGATTTTCTATTCCACTCCAGTCTTTAGGGCCTAAGGTTTACATCAGGCCCGATCCTCCTCTTCTTCTCAGGAACTCGGCCCCAACCCGTGTAACTTGGGATGGACGTCCTGCCCTCCTGCAATGTTGTCCTGAAGACATCACGGGCCTTCCACCCAGCCCAGCCCCGGGCCAAGGCACCGATGTCCTCCCCTGCTCCCTGCAGTCCACCTCAGGCCAGGAGGCTCCCTTTCATACTGAAACCAGAGGGACTTCTGCCTTGGGAGTAGGAGAGGATGTCACGTGCAGGGCTGGAGCAAAGGATATTCAGGAAAAGGAGGGTGGGGCACCTGCTCTTGGTTCAAGGAAAGAGGGAAGTACTTTGTCTCCCTAAATTGCCCGTGGGATTCTTGCAGGTCTTCAGGAGGTTTCATCGTTCATACCCTTCACTATGAATTTTCTTGCATGTTTCTTGTGGTGGGCATTTCTTGTAGAGACATTATTTACTGTCTCTTGTAGAGACAGTAAACGGAAGAGAGATTCTGTGAGACCATGTTAACTAAAAGCCTTGCTAGACTTAGCTACTGTCTCCAGAACTTCCGTTTTTCTTGTTTGAAGCAGTACTGCTACCTCAAAAATTCCTCGTTTCTCCAGTTCCTCCCAGTCTTTTAGCTCTCCGTGAGTTTCCATCTGATGTTTCACAGACTGGGGGCTGTGAAGTCACTTCCCGTCTCTGAACAGTTAGGAGACTGTCCTGGTTGTCTCAGCAAGCGATGAGGGTGTGTTCTATGACACATGCTGTGTGATTGCCAAGGGAGGGCTGAATTCACGAGTTTTCCCAGATGTAGAATAATTATGAGTTCCTGATGTGTAGAGTGAAGGAAAGGGAAGCATCAAGATTTCGAGTATGTGTTTCTAATGTGAGTAGGGGGCCCGTGGCAATCCATCAACCAAGATTGGGACCAAGAGTCGGAGCAGACTGGGGGGAGGGTGGTCAAGACTGATGTTTTGGAGACTGAAATATCTGTAGCCATCCAGGAAGAGGAATCTTGAGTTCTGCTGAAGTAGTGGAGTGGGAAATGTGAAACTGGGATGCTGGCATCGGCCTCCGCTGATGCCGCTATGTGATCCTTAAAGCCACTAAAGAGAATAAGAATCATATAATCACACAGAGCCATGAAGGAGAGTAAGATAGCCCAAGGGGAGAGAAGAGAGGCGGGCCTGGCCAGAGCCACATTTGAGAATAGGAAGAGGAGCCGTTGAAAGACTCCAGAAGAGTACAGGGGCCCAGATGGGTCAAGGGAGGCATAGATGGGCCTTGGGTCTTTTCTGTAATAATCAGCACCTTCCTCGTCTCCCACAGCCACCTTCCTGACTCTCTGTCTTGCTGCCAACAATGCAGAAGGGGCCCTCTCCCACCCTGTACCCAAAAGGACAGGGCCCCTGTCTTCTCTTAACTTAGGACCCTAGTAAAGGACAGGAAAATTGTTCCTATTGAACAACCAAACATTCCTGTTGAACGCTCCTTTACCAAGGGAGCATTTTTAAGGAAACAAAGTTTGACCATCACTTCAGATGTCAGCAGTGTTTTTTTTTTGTTTTTTTTTTTTTTTTCCATTTCTTCCCAGTAAGATTTAGAGGTTTTCTGGTTAAATCAATATAAACATTGCCCTGGTAACATATGCCCTGGGTATGAAAGCAAGCCCTCCCCCCCTCATTCTTTTCTGGCTAGGATGTGTAGATATGGGAACACACATTTTGCTGACATGTTCTGAAGCTTGGTATTTTGATAAATGGACCTGGAAACAAGAACTGATGGAAAACTTCTCACTTCTACAGTGGCGACGTAAGTATCAGTTAGAAGGATGGGCAGCCAGGCAGCTGACAGGGTCTACACAGAGCTAGACGGATTGCGATAAAAGCATGAATCACAGAGAGAACACTGCCATCAGCTACCAGCTGACTGGCGAGGATGTTATTGAATCACAGCAGAAATAAAGGACAAAACTTTTTTCTCTGACTCCCCGAGAAAGCTCAAATTGCAAATACCTTTAGTGCCTAATAAGCAAAACAGCGCTGCCTTATGTAATGTGAAGTGCTGCTGCAAACAGTGAGAGCGCTTCGTTCTTTTTTTTTTTTTTTTTTGCTGTTAGCAGATTAAGCCTATTTTTATCCTGTGAACACAAAAACTGTATTCACGTTACATAAAAAAGGAAGGCATTATTTTAGTGGCTCTTAATAGTGATTCATATAAACCCTGAAATAGAAAACAAATGGGTTAAAGTAGAGCAGAATTATACCTGTAAGAAAATCACATTCCCCTCCACTGTGTTGGATAATTACACAGACACAAATGAAGACACGGTGTGAAACATATCCTTTTTGAAGCAATTAAAGGCTTCTTGAACTGGCAGCTTACCACACATTAATCATAAGGTTGGTTCATTTCATGCTCATATTGGCCAAATTTTTCACATAAATCCCATGGGAAAGAGTTTGGCTGTCATTTGTAAGATGCATATCATCAGTGGTATTGTTACTTGGGGCACAGAAATATTGAAAAACAGTGTTATGAACTAGAAAATACATCTTTTAAAAAATTATCACCAGAAAGCTATTGATGATTTTCTTTGAGCGAGCAGGGTAGAAAAATGACTAAATGCTAAACCCACTGAAATTATTTTGGTGTTTGATGCTGCCCCTTATGAAAGTTTCATACCTCAAATGCATTTTCCTTTAATACCCCTGTTAATGTTAGAAAAAGATTAAAGCCCTCTGTCTTATACCTGGAGACATTAAGAATACATAGAAAGTGCCTTTCAACATCTGAGTCATCTGATCCTAGGGATGGACTTGGCGGAGAGAGTGTTACTTGGTGGAGATAGATAGACCTTCTTATCGTTTATCCAGGTGGAGAACTTGAGAGCACAGCGTCCTCGTAGCTCGTTTCTGCACTTCAGCTCACGTCAGAATCCGCCGGTCCCATGCTGTGTGACAGCTCCTCCTCTTCCACGTCTCTTGAGCATGTCATGTTTAGAGACTTGGGCGAGTCTGTAGGAGCTGGTGGCTGCCTCTGTGTGGTCCCTGTAACGGCCTGCACGGAGGTCTAAGGCTGCATGGAGGCCTCCCTGGGCCAGCAGCCCCAGGGGGCACAGGGGCCTCTCCTGTCTTGTGTTCCCAGCATATGAGTTCTCCGTGGCTCTGGAGAGGACCTATTTCATGAGTATTGAAAAGAAAAGAGGACTTCTCATATTTTGAAAGTAAACTTCCTTTCTCCGTTTTCACACAAGCCATGTTGATGATATCCTGTTTCATCATGAGTATCTAAAGTATTTATTAGAAATAAGAAAAGTTCACAGAAGTTTCAGGTCATAACATAATTGCCGATAAAGATAACATTTTGTTCCTCTACGTTGGGCTTGATAGAAGCTTCACTAACCCGGAAAGCCATCCGAGGTCCTGCAGACTGACTTCAAGTATCAGCCACACTCCAATCATCACAAAAGACAAGAAAGTTTTACCTTCTGTATCAGTTAGGGCAAGCTAGGTTGTGCTACAGTAACAAACAGCACGAGAATCTTAGGAACTTAAAACAGCTGCATGTATTTCTCACTGCAGTCCATCACGGATCAGAAAACGAGCTCTGCTCACAGTCATCACCCAGAGACAGAGCCTACTAGTTCTACCGTTACAGGAGCAGGGAACTTGCGAAGTCGTGAACTGGCTCTTAAAGTTGTCTTTACTTCTCAAGTTTACTGACTAAATCAAGTCACAAGACAATGCATGAGCTCCACATGGGGAGCATGTATAATCCTCCTGCTGGGAGAAACAACTACATATTTGTGCACAATAATACAGCTAGCACACTGGCAGTTCTACCTGCTATGTCAGTGGAGTGTAGGTTCCTAAAAAGTTTGCTTGGTTTATTGTGGTTTTAAAAGCCACCAGCTTAGGAGTCTAGACACACATCAAGTGGACGAGGCCTTGGACTTCATGGAATGCTGTCTCCAGTATGGCTACCAGAGCGTGGATTCCAAGGTTTTTGGGGTCCTAATTTGTTAGCACCAAAGTCGAAGTTAGTCGAAGTTAGCACTTCGACTGTGGATTTCACATAGTAGCTTTAGGCCAAAGGAATAAAAGCAGTAACAAGCATCTCCGATAGGAGACTGAAAATAGAAGGGTACAAGAGGTCACCATAGAAACCTGCTTACTTTCTGTTAGGGACTTAATGGGGCTTTCCACTAGGAACAGCTTCTTATGTGCGTTTTTGAAAACGTTAAGTGAGTTGTGAGTGAACGGCAGTAGAGCATTTGAAAACTCAGTTCCACTTCTTCGTTTGCTTGACTTGTGATAACCTGACCCCAACTCCCTTCTCAGTTGTTTTTATTATTTAGATTATATGCATGGCAAGTGTGGGTGTCTTGTTTGATGGTGAGTCACCAAGCAGCTGTGGGAATTAGACAAACAAGGAGGCTTCAGTCCAGGACGTTTCCATAAAAGAGGTGGATCTTTAGGGACTACAAAATGGTTTGGAACTTTTAAATGACAAGAACTATACTTAAGGGAAATAAAAAGAATGGCATGGCTTCACGAAGCATTTATTAAACAAGTGCTATAGTACAGACTGTGCAAGGTGTCGGGGATCCAAAGAAGAGTGAGAAATGATCTTCCCTTGGAAGGCATTCAAAGCCTTTCCGAGCGTACGGTATCGATGGGGGACCTGGGGAGGGAGATTTATTCAAGGGCTTCAGAAGGCAAATTCAGCTAATGAAAGTTGTCAGCTGAAGATGGACTAGAGGATATGGAGAAATTAAGCAGCAGACCTCTAAGTGACTGTTCAGTATATTAGCTCTGAGCTCCTTTTGCACTTCACTTTGGCCTCTTCTGTGAAGTCTAGCGTTTTGTGTGAGAATGGGGGAAGCACAGAGCATTAGAACTGCAGAATTGTTCTAGCGGTGCGCACTAAGGAAGCGGGGCTGTTCTGCCTCTTCAGTGTTGGAGAGGCTGATGGGCAGACAGAACCAAATGGGGCTTGCTGCTGCTGTTCTGTCACTAAAGATGGGCTGTGATTACTTGAGGACAGAGCAGCACCTGGGCATCACTTCGGGCCTCTCTGATTTTAGGCAAGAGCCCAGCTACGCTGAGTGACCTGCTCCTGTTTTATTAGGAAGGAGCTCAGGGTCAGTGAGAAGCAGCAGCAGCTCTGTCATCCGGTTAGTGTCTTGGACGGTTCACGTCCGCATTTGCAGCATTCTTGGGCACATCAGGAAGGGCGGTATCAGAGAACTGCACGGCTCAGACCACGTCCACCGGTGGGGGGGGGGCGCAGAGAAAAGAGCTTGTTCTGTGCAAGAACATGTTTGACTGTAGACACGTAAATTTAATTGTCTTCTTGCCAGCCTGAAAGATAGATTTCCTCATCAGTCTTCCGAGTATTGAGTGAAAGAAAGAACCAGCAAAAACCTTTGGGGAAAATCAGAGCCTTGACTAGGGTCCAGTGTGGATGAATTTTCCTTTACCTTATTTTATTCAACTTCCCTTTAAGTCATTTCATTTAACTTTCCTTTTAACTTCCCTTTCCTTTAACTTATTTCTCATCTCAGACCTTTCTACCAACCTGACTGCCACTCCCACTTCAGAATTCCCAGATCTCCTCCCCTGTTCAGCTTTCACCTCCTCGGAGGCCTTCCTGTCAACCTCGTTGAAAGCACCTCCTCCTCTCCCTTACACCCTGTATTCCTACCGGCTCCTTTTCCCTAGTGACAGAGACAGCCATCAGCAGCTGCATTACTTCATTACTTGCTTGCTGTCTGTGTGTCAAACTAATGTAAGCTCTGTGAGGAAAGGAATACATCCTATTTACTCTTGTGTCTCAATAAATACTTGTTGAATTTTCAAAGCCATTACTCACCATGAATGCCTGATACAGGAAAACAGAGTTTTCTCGGGGAAGGCAATTCATATAGATGAAGTAGAGAGCTGCCTAAGCCTTGAGTCTCTTCTTTGCCCTTTCTTTTTCCCCTGATACTTTTCCTTCTACCGTTTTTTAACTGATAATTGTTTTTATGAGAGTAAGTAGTATTAAAATATTGCTAATTTTAGAACTGAACATCAGAATAGTTCCCTGCGTCTTAGAGGTTGTGGGGGGTCCTTTGTAAAATGGAAAGGGTAAATATTCCTTCTCTGCTGGTGAGGCCTCTGACTAGCCGTGGGCTTCCTCAGAGACTCAAGCCTTCCGTGTGCAGTGAGGAACTCGGAGGGAATTCTTCAGGGCCTTCTGCCCTGTAGCATTCTACGTGATCATCTACATCTGGGTGACCTTTTCTCACCTCAGTTATATCCCTAAAAGTGGGAATATCTGAGAAATGGGATTTGTTTGTATGTTTATTGTTTGGGGGAGGGGGGATTGTTTTAGTTTGGTTTGTTTTTCCTGCTGAGCTAGCCAGAACAGGAAAGTTGTTTATTGCTGGGGTTTTTTTGGAGGGAGGTGGACTGCACGGCTTAAAAGATCTCGGTTTCCAGGGATCAGACCCAGGCCCCGGTAGTGCAGGTGCCAAGCCCTAACTGCTGGGCCGTCAGGGAATTTCCCAGGAAAGCCTTTTAAGGACCTGGTCCATTTCCCTTCATTCCTGGAATCACAAAGGCCAGAGAGCTGCTGCTAAATGTCGTTGGGGCCTGACAAGGACACAGTGTTTCAGGAGCTCACTGCCTCCGGAGAGCACAGAGGAAGTAGAAGGAATACAGAAACAAACGTGAGTGCCTTTTGTGTTCATTCTAATTCCACCTTAAGAGAACTGGAGAGTAAATATATGGAACTTGTAGCAGTGTCTCTTTAATTCTTCGATGAGTAGCCTTCAAGTTGTCAAAAGACAAGTCTGCTGTTTTTATTCATCGAATCTCCTTTTCCTGGTTTATGTTTTCAGGAAGCTCAAATAATCTGAGTAGGATTGTTTAGTGGCTGAAAACCTGACTGAACTTTTATTGTTATGTTTCTTATAGACAGGAGTGCACGTTTATGTTGATAATGTGCAGCAGACAGCTACAGAAAGCTCTGCGTGGCAGAAGTCGGGTTTTCCCTTCATTGTAAACGTTCTAACAGCTCCAGGGTTGCCCGTGCACATAATATCGTTAACTACCCAGCGTGTCCTGGAGAGCAAGGTGACCCTCACATGAGCTTGCACAGTCAAAACAGGATCTTGACTCTCTCCCCAAAGGAATTGTTCTCTTGGAAATCTACAGCAGACGTCTCCTTGTAGAGCTTTACTGCAGTGACACAGAGAAGGGAAAGTGAAAGTGTTGGTAGCTCAGGCGTGTCCAGCTCTGCGTTCCCATGGACCTTAGCTCGCCAGGCTCCTCTGTCCATGGAGTTTTTCAGGCAAGAATACTGGAGTGAGTTGCCATTCCCTTCTCCAGGGGATCTTCCCTTCCCAGGGATCGAACCCAGGTCTCCCACACTGCAGGAAGATTTTTTTTACCATCTGAGTCACTACATGAAAAAAAATTTTTTTTTAAATCCTGTTAAGGAAATAAGATGTATAAAATTATTTTTCATATGATTTTATAAAGCTAAATTTACCTTCAAATAATGTGCTTCAGTGCTTTATTTTTGCTTTACAAATAGGCTCTTGCCTGAGTTGTAAAGCATTCTCCTCACCCCTCCTTAAATTACTCATTTATACTTTGCAATACGTGGCATCAGCCAGTGCTTGATATCTTTCCATGGTGGCAGACCCAGGGGCCATCCTGAGGGCTGGCAACATCTAACATTCAGAAGCAAATCAGTGTTTTCCAGGGGACCTTTATTCAAGTAAGGTAGAACAGTTTCTGAGATTGTTCTGAGGTTGGGTTTTGTTTTGTTTTTAAGATTTGTGGGCGAGAGAGGCTGTGTACATAGAGAATGTTGTTACTGGAACTGTATTATTGTCACACTGATACTGCATTTCTCAGGAAATGTATGTTAATGTGTTTCTGCCTGCTTTTTTTTTTTAAGGCCTTGAGTAAATGGGCTGAAGTTATTTGGCTGCCTGCAAAATAGACCTTACAGTTTATAAACTGTATATTATTATGTTTAAAATAACAATAATAATCTCTCAGAACTTTGTATAAATAAAGAGAGGTAGAGAAACTTGGGTGATTTACATCTCAGTATTTGCTTTTTAATATATGTACAGGTAACATACCAGGAAAGCAGTGACGAACTATATGATATGTTCCTCAGGAAAATTAAGAACACTTTTTCATCATAATTATATGACAGTGAACAACAAAAGCGGGAGTCTGGTATATATTTGCAGCAAAAATATCTTTAGTTTTCAGCACTTTTCTAGGAGTTTTAAATATTTTCTAGCCATGGAGTAGAGACTTAGGTCCACCCTCTTTCCATCTCAGAAACAAAAGTAGAAAACTCCTGATATAATGCAGCTGGCAGTAGAGAGATTAAATATCTGTATTCCAAGGCTGCTGACATGAGTAGTAGTATTGACTACTAATCTTTTCATGCTTATAGCATATCTATCTATGTGTTATCTCTTCTTTCATTTTCATAATTGTTTTACCTGGCTTGTTTTGTTTTTTTTTTACCTTTCTACATGCACTAACATTTACTTACATGTCAGAATTTCTAAACTATGCTTTTGTGACATTTATTGATGTATTCAACCTGTACAGAGTACCTATGATTTGTAAGACATCGTGTATAATTATGTGTGCTTCAAAAAGACCCAGAGCCCTTCCCAGCCCCCCTGTCACAGGTGAAGCGGTGCAGAGGACGGCCGCCTGTAAAGCATGCTGCGCATGGCGAGTGTGGCATCGGCACCGCTCTGCTCACCGTGTCGCCTGCGTCATTATCTCGGGACTGATGGGCTGGGAAGAAGCGCAAAGGAGACCGCTTTAAAAAGCAGAGCGAAGTCTTAGAAAATGTATCAAAGGATGCAGTAATGTGATAAAGGAGCAATTAAGAGACAATTGATGTTTTGCTTTAAACACTGAGAATATAATTGAGACGAAAATGTTGGGAAAATATATATGAGACAGGTGACATCTTTTACTCATAAAGACTATTTATAAATGAATAAAAAGTAAACAGCTCAATGGAAACATTGGTAAAGCAATGAAAAGGCAATTGAAAAATGACGAAAAGGTTATTCACAGAAAAATGATGATACAAATGCCCCTCCGAAATAGAATTTAACACGTGTATATTTAAAGTTGTAACATATTTGAAAAAATGTTAAAGTCCTAAAGTCATAAAAAATGCAAGTTAAAAATGAGTGTTATTTTTCTCTTGCACATTGGAAAGAATTGAAAAGAATGCCACGAATCCATGTGAATGAGGGTGTGGAAAGCAGGCCTGCGGATGGCCCTGGTAGGAGGGCATTTGCACAGCCTCTTCGGGCCATAACTTTAGAATATGCCCCTGAAGTCATGCAGGTATGTTTGCTTCATCCCAGATATTTCACTTCCAAGAATATATTCTGTGAAACCAGCTACAGAAGAGCAAGACGATGTGTGTGACCACAGGTTCCTTGCTACCTTATTCATGGTAGCCCAAAAAGGAATGGAAAGATCTGGAAAAATAAACTAAAATGCCCAATGATCTAGTGTTAGTCTTACAAATTATGCCCACTAATGGAACACTAATGCTGACATCCGATTTTTTGATGTCATACATATTTATATGGTTAAGCATAGTAGAGGCACCTCTTACGTACACTTGAGCGCCAGAATCTGTAATAGCTCATTTACCTAACATGCGATTAATCATCAACTCCAACTATCCAGAGCACAGTTAAGAATGGGAAATAATCCATGAAAGAACTCTGAAGTCTGAATAAATTCCATACAATCCCCAGCATAGAAACTCCCACACTTTTGAAATGGGAGTTTTCCTTTGGAGCATCTTTATTTTTAACTTTAAACATAAGCCTCTTAAGTTTGTTTTTCAAGTTCTCACAGAGTTGAATTAGCAAATTAGACAAGACCATGGCAAGAGCGTAGACCAGGGAGAGAAGAAATAGGTGCTTTGAGAAAACAGACAAGACAGAACAACAAGGAATCAATATTCTCAAAGCAGCAGATAGCAAGTGAGAAGAAACCTTCTTACTTTTTAACAGTTTTTTAAAATTTATATATTTTATGTTGGAGTGTAGTTGTGTGAATTTCAGCAAAGTGATTTGAAAAACTACTTACTTTTCAAGTCTCACTCAAGCATCACTCTTTTACCAAAGTTTAGTCATTGTTATTAATAGTGATTGCTAGTAAGTCGTGGATGCCAGAGAGGTTCATTTTAGTCTGCATAGGAATCTAAGAGTGTGTGCCTCATTTTAGAAGATTCTTCATTAAAAGTGGTTAAAACTGTTTAAAGAGTTTTCTCAAAGGATTATTAACCCTTAGTCATCTGGGTATTTTCCTATGTTAAATGCTTATTTCCTTGGCCAGGCCACTCAAAATGAGGCTTTGCTGTGTGTATCTTCTCACAAAGCAGGAGACCTCTTGTAACATGACTTGATGGTTGGGATCATATATACCAGAGCGGCAGTGAGTATGCAAACTAGTCTCAAGGATGCTGAGAATCAGAAATATTATAAAAATAAGATGTTTATAGAGACTTGCATTTTACCCTGTAAGTAAATTATAATATTATTTTGGAGAATAAAATATTGCCAAATTGTACCTACTTTACCCCTTATGATAAATTACCATCTAACCAAGTTCAATCAGAATCTCAGGTCAAAATGGTTGCTCAGATCACCTCCCTTTTTTCTGTTATATTAAAAAATACAGAGGGTGGGATGATTTGGGAGAATGGCATTCTAACATGTATACTATCATGTAAGAATTGAATCGCCAGTCTATGTCTGACGCAGGATACAGCATGCTTGGGGCTGGTGCATGGGGATGACCCAGAGAGATGTTATGGGGAGGGAGGTGGGAGGGGGGTTCATGTTTGGGAACGCATGTAAGAATTAAAGATTTTAAAATTTAAAAAAAAAACACTAAAAAAAAAAAAAGAATTCATTGAAAAAAAAATACAGAAATGCAAAATCAGGTTGTAAAAATAGTGACATCATTTTAGTATCCAGACTGTCTCTGTGATTATATATGTTACCTCGTTTAGATAATGGAAAAGTCAAATTTGAGGCCTCCCAAATGTAGAGGTTTCACCAAGAGCAGTCCTGCTCCTCACACTGGCCACCAGCCCAAAGCACAAATAAGATGTGACGTGGGTGTGTGTGTGTGCGTGTGCACGCGTGTGCTCAGGCATGTGCGACTCTGCGACCCCACGGACTGTAGGCTCCTCTGTCCTGGGGTTTCCAGGCAAGAACACTGGAGTGGGCTGTCATTTTCTACTTCATGGGATCTTCCCAAACCAGGGATCGAATCTACGTCTCCAGCACCCCCCGCACTGGCAGGAGGATTCTTTATGCCTGAGCCACCTGGGAAGTCCTAAGATGTGACGGAAATCACTTTGTGATGGGGGTAAGGAGGAAGAAGGGATGGAGAGAAGGCTTGGGCGTGAGGCCCCCAGATCTGAGGGTCCACAGTCTCATCCCTGAGCCCAAGCATCTGCGAACAGAGGGACCTGATGAGTTGGTATGCCAGGTCCCTGTCACGGTACCTTCCTCTGAGCCCACCATTCCCGGTAAGCTTCTCTTGTGTCCCATTGGCTTCAGATAAACTTCCACTTCCCCTGGAGTGTCCTTTACCCACCCCACCTTGTTACTTCTTTCAGACTCCAGTTCGACCTTGTGTTGCTTAGCAAGGACTATTTCTCTACCAAATCTTGGTTACTTAACTTTCTTTTTACCCTATCATAGCACTCACAACACTAAACTAGGATCGTTTATTTAGTTGTTATCTTTCTCCCCAATAAGCTTTAAGGACAACGCTCTAGAATGCAAAGTACTACCTGCAGTTATCTAGGAGGTAGAAAACTAGCAAACGAATCCATGGAATGCCATGGACGTCAGCTAGCTGGTTCTTTTTGCTTTGTTTCGTTTCTGGCCACACCAGGTGGCTTACAAGGTCTTAGTTCTCCGACCAGGGATGGAACGCACGTGCCCTATAGTGGAGGCAGGGAGTCCTAACCACTAGACCCCCAGGGAATTCCCAGTTAGCGCGCTGGTTCCTCAGAGAAAAAATAGAACAATGAAGTCCATTTTCAGGCCCTAGAATTCAATATATCTTTAAAGTGATACTTGTTTTAATCACTATAATTAGTACTCTCCATGCATATAAATTTACCTAGAAGCTAGTAAAAATGATGTTTCAGGTGTATTTGCTCTTTTGTTATTATTAAAACAATCTGTGATGTATTTATGACATCTTAATCATTACACCTTGAAGTAGAGCCCACTGCAAATTTCTCATACTTATCTCTGAATCATCTAACGGAGTGTTTAAAACTGTTCAAGATAATCAAAATGACATTTTACAAAATGGCTATTATACTGGAAATAAGTGATGGACTCTATAAAATAATGAATTATAGACAAGTGTTTGGAAAAGCTTATATCTTCAACTATTTGTGTTTATTTTTCCCTTTGAAAATGGGAAAGCAGTCTAAAATGTCCCTGCTGGACAGAAAATTGTTATAATTCATTGAATGATGCTTTCCTGCTACGCTGTACATTTTTGATGGAGGTTTCAAAAAATTTTTAAAGAACATTGTCTATATTTGTTTTTTCTATTTTGGGGTGTTACTAGATCCATGGACAGAGGAACCTGGTGGGCTGCAGTCCATAGGGTCACGGAGAGTTGGACATGACTGAGTGTCTCAGAGTTAGTGGTCATATTTTTTTCACAGACCACATTGAGACATAAGAACTAGAATCGTAAGTTTCAATTCAGTCAAACTGAATATATGGTAAGACTGATAAGTTCAACTTTAAAATTAGGTTGTCTGTTTTACATAGAATATACTGAATTATCACTTCAAAGACCATAATAAGGACTCTTGCTTAACACAAGAAAAAAATATGGATTGGTAAATTTATAAACTGGTACAAAAGCTATTTGTTGTTTTCAGTCACCAAGTCGTGTCTGACTCTGCAACCCCATGGACTGCAGCACGCCAGGCTCCTCTGTCCTCCACTATTTCCTGGAGTCAAACTCATGTCCATTGAGCCAGTGATACTATTTAACCATCTCATCCTCTGTCATCCCCTTCTCCTCCTGCCTTCAGCCTTTCCAATCATCAAGGTCTTTTCCATTGAGTTGGCTCTCCACTTCAGGTGGTCAAAGTGTTGGAGCTTCAGCATCAGTCCTTTCAATGAATATTCAGGGTTGATTTCCTTTAGAATTGATTGGTTTGATCTCCTTGCATTCCAGTGGACTCTCAAGAGTCTTCTCCAACACCACAGTTTGAAAGCATCAATTCTTTGGCACTCAGCCTTCTTTATGGTCCAACTCTCACATCCATACATGACTACTGGAAAAACCATAGCTTTGACTATGTGGACCTTTTTTGGCAAAGAGATGTCTCTGCTTTTTAATACACTATCTAGGTTCCTCATAGCTTTTCTTCTAAGGAAAGCATCTTTTAATTTCACGGCTGTAGTCAAATCCACAGTGATTTTGGAGCCCAAGAAGATAAAATCTGTCTCGGTTTTCAGTTTTCCCCATCTATTTGCCATGAAGTGATGGGACTGGATGCCATGACCTTAGTTTTTTGAATGTTCAGTTTTAAGCCAGCTTTTGCACTCTCCTCTTTCACCTTCATCAAGAGGCTCTTTAGACCCTCTTTGTTTTCTGCCGTTAGAGAAGTATCATCAGCATGACTGAGGCTGTTAATACTTCTCCTGTAACCTTTCCAGCTCGTGATTCATCCAGCCCGGCATGTTGCATGATATACTCTGCATATAAGTTAAATAAGCAGGGTGACAGTATACAGCTTTGACATACTCCTTTCTCGATTTTGAACCAGTCCATTGTTCCATGTCCAGTTCTAACTGTTGTTTCTTGACCTGCATACAGGTTTCTCAGGAGGTAGGTAAGGTGGTCTGGTATGCCCATCTCTTTAAGAATTTTCCAGTTTGTTGTGATCCATATAGTCAAAGGCTTTCTTGTAGTGAATAAAGCAGAAGTACATGTTTTTCTGGACTTCCCTTGCTTTCTCTATGATCCAATGAATGTTGGCAGTTTGATCTCTGGTTCCCCTGCCTTTTCTAAATCCAGCTTGTACATCTGTAAATTCTTGGTTCCTGTATTGTTGAAGCTTAGGTTGAAGGATTTTGAGCATTACCTTGCTAGCATGTGAAATAAGCGCAATTGCATGGTAGTTTCAACATTATCTGACCCTGCCTTTCTTTGAGATTGGAGAAAAAAATAACCTTTTCCAGTCCTGTGGCCATTGCTGAATTTTCCAAATTTGCTGGCATATTGACTGCAGCACTTTCACAGCATCATCTTTTAGGATTCGAAATAGTTCAGCTGGAATTCCATCACCTCCACTAGCTTTGTTCATAGTAATGCTTCCTAAGGCCCACTTGACTTCCCGCTCCAGGATGTCTGGCTCTAGGTGAGCGATCACAACATCATGGGTCATGAAGATCTTTTTTGCATAGTTCTGTGTATTCTTGCCACCTCTTTTTAATCTGTCCTGCTTCTGTTAGGTCCTTGCTGTTTCTGCCCTTCATTGTGCCCGTCGTTGTATGAAATGCTCCCTTGTTATCTCCAGTTTTCTTGAGGAGATCTCTAGTCGTTCTCGTTTTATCGTTTCCCTCTATTTCTCTGCACTGATCACTGAGGAAGGCTTTCTTATCTCTCCTTGCTATTCTCTGGAACCCTGCATTCAGTTGGGTATTTTTCCCTTTCTCCGTTGCCTTTGAGCTCTCTTCCTTTCTCAGCTATTTGTAAGGCCTCCTCAGACAACCACTTTGCTTCTTTTGTTGTTTTTCCTTTGGGTGGTTCTGGTCACCTGTATGATGTTACGAACCTCCACCCACGGCTCGTCAGGCCCTTTGTCTACCAGGTCTGTCGACTGCACTGTTTAATCATGAGGGATTTCATTTAGGTCGTACCTGAATGGTGTAGTGCTTTTCCCTACTTCTTTCAATTTAAGCCTGAATTTTTCCATATGGAGCTCATGGTCTGAGCCACAGTCGGCTCCCAGTCCTGTTTTTGCTGACTATATAGAGCTTCTCCATCTTTGGCTGAAAGAATATAATCAATCTGATTTCAGTACTGACCATCAGGTGATGTCCACGTGTAGCGTCGTCCCTCTTGTTGTTAGAAGAGGATCTTTGCTGTGACCAGTGCGTTCTCTTGGCAAAACTCTGTTAACCTTTGCCCTGCTTTATTTTGTGCTCCAAGGCCAAACTTCACTTTTACTCCGATGTCCTCGTCTATTGAATTCCAGTTCCCCATGGTGAAAAGGACATCTCGTTTTGGTTTTAGTTCTAGAAGGTCTTGCAAGTCTTCACAGAACCGGTCAGTTTCAGCTTCTTCAGCATTAGTCGTGAGGGGTGTAGACTTGGATTACTGTGATGCTGAATGGTTTGCCTTGGAAACAAACCGAGATCATTCTATCATTTTTGAGATTGCACCCAAGTACTGAATTTCGGACTTTTTTGTCGACTATGAGGGCTACTCCATTTCTTCTAAGGAATTCTTCTTGCCCACAGTAGTAGGGGTAATGGTCATCTGAATTAAATTTACCCATTCATGTTCATTTTAGTTGACTGATTCCTAAGGTGTTGATATTCACTCTTGCCATCTCCTGCTTGACCACATCCAGTTTACCTTGATTCATGGACATTCCAGGTTCCTATGCAGTCCTGTTCTTTACAGCATCGGACTTTACTTTCACCACCAGACACATCCACAGCTGCGCATGGTTTCCACTGTGTCCCAGCCGCTTCATTCTTTCCAGAGCCGTTTCTCTGCTCTTCCCCAGTAGCATGTTGGACCCCTGCTGACTTGGGGGCCTCGTCTTCTGTTGTCATGCTGGTTTGCCTTTCATACAGTTCATGGGGTTCTCGAGGCAAGAATTCCGAAGCTATAGACACACATTTACCCAGGGCAAAAGATGAGAAAATATGCAGAGTTATAAAACATGTCAAGGGTGTGTAATTCCTGTTTTGCTTTCACTAATAGGAGACACTTTCCTTCATTGATGGATTAGGGCATTTTGGTAGCAAAAAATAGTGAACTTGACCCCAGAAGAAATTTCTCCAGCAAAGAAACCTTTATAAATTCGTGTTGTCATTAATTTAACAGCTGTAATCTTCTGTCAGAAAAGTTACAATAAATGTGGTCAATGCATAATCTGACATCAGCTCAAAACAGGGTTCAAATTTCTGATGTTTCAGAGACAGTCCGATGGACACGTTTACAGACATTCAGAAATATTTTCCAGGTTTCATCCCAAATTGGTTTCTAAAATCAGAAAGCAAATGATTGCATTATTTTAGCTCCTTATAAAGTATCTTCCGATTTACAGTTTACTATGATGCCTCCTGTTCTGAGGGAAAATGAATATTAGAATTGTCAGTTTGTACAGCTTTTCTGAAATTTTGGGGTAACCATAGTTGAAGATGGTCAAGATCATTTATCCTAGGAGCTAAAGATATGAGTTTAGTTCCAATGTGCTTTCACCTTAGAAAAGTCTCTTCAGCTATCAGAGCCTCAAAAATTAAGGTCCCAGCCCCAAAGTATTGTGTACAGTTTGACTGGAAGTAGCAGAGAGCATCAGCTAGCAGAGGAGCAGTGAATGAGTCTCTCCTCAGTGATCTTCCTTGCTGACGTCAACAGATGTTTCCTGTAATAACTATCTTATATTTAAGTATCTCTAGGTTTACAGAAACTAGCAAGGGTACTGACACTTACATTTGCGGAAAGTGGAAAAATCACAGACTCTTGGAAAGTTAGGTAGGTCCAGCCTGCTTAAGAGTTTAGTTCTTAGAAGTCTCCCACTTGGAATCAGAAAACAGGTGTAACAGATGTTTGGTCATCATACATCTTCTCATCAGGTGTCAGGGATGTCTATATAACATTTCTGAACGTTTACCAGAGGTATGAAAACTGAAGGAATAGGAAAAAGCCTCCAAAGATTGTACCATATTTGTTTTGCTGCTGGAGGGCATCATCACGCTTGCATGCTGGAGGGGACTATTACAGGCAGGGTGATCTTTACAGTATATAAGGTGAGGACTTGGGAATTGATTTCTTGTTCCATACGACCAGGGAAGATAGAATAAATAATTCAAAAATGAAAGGAGGGAGAAATCTTTTCATAGTAAATAAAAAATAAGCAAAACCCCTGTCCGTAAGATGAAAATGGTAAAATGGGTAGGTTTAAGAATACAAGAAGTAGAAACTTGTATCCAGTGACACCTACTATTTGTATTTAGGGGTTCCCTGATAGCTCAGACAGTAAAGAATCTGCCTGCAATGCAGGAGACCCAGGTTCGATCCCTGGGTCAGGGAGATCCCCTGGAGGAGGAAATGGCAACCCACTCCAGTATTCTTGCCTGGAGAATCCCCACAGACAGAGGAGTGTGGGCTACAGTCCATGGGGTCGGAAGAGTTGGACACGACTGAGCGACTGAGACACACACTATCCATGTTTAGAAGAGAAAGGGAAGAAGAGTAGTTTAAGACATCATTCTTACTTAGACGTGTTTGCATCAGACTTTAGAAAGTCATTGTCACAATTTTCAGAGGAAGGAAAAGTACTATTCAACATCTGTATTACTTTCCGGTTGCTGTTATAACATCACCACAAACTTATTGATGTAATGCAACACAAGTGTATTCTCTTAGAGTTCTGAAGGTTAGAAGTTCAAAGTGGGACTCGCGGGGGTGCAGGCAAGGTGTTAGCGGGGCTGCACTCCTCCTGGGATGTTCCAGGGGAGAGTCTGTTTCCCTGCCTTTGCCAGATTCCTGAGGCCTCCTGCATGAATAGTTCATGGCCCCTCTCTCCGTCTTCAGAGTGCCTCACTCCAGCTCTGCTTTTCGTATTTTATCACATTCCCTTTTTCTGAATGGCCTACTGCCTCCTTCTCATACGGCTGCAATTACACTGGGCCTGACCAGGTAATCTGGGATAACATCCCCAGCTCAAAATCTCAAATCCCTTTGCCACGAAAGGTAACACATTCACATGTTTCAGGGTTTAGGACAGAGATATCTTTGGGAATAAGAGATGAGTAAATTATTCAACCTATTTTAGCATCTTAAAATCCTAAAGGGAAAAAAAATGACTCAGTTGGATCAGGAGCCCTTCAAAACTAAAATTTGGAAATAATAGTGAAAAATGCCATATTAGCCAGGAAAAGTTAAACTATGCTGCAATAATACAGAAATACTGCATCTTGAGGGCTCACTGCCTAAGAGAGTGTTTCTTGCTAATGGGACATGCCCCAAGCCCTGTGCCTGTAGAGCGGCTCCCTTCCCAGCAGTGACCTGGAGATCAGGGTGGTTTCAGCTTGTGCCTCCACCGCTGCAGGGCGCGCCGTGGTCACCAGGGCGAGAGGAGAGCTGGGGGCTGGAGGGGAGCTTTTCACCCCCTGAGCCCAAGGGTGACACGCGCTGCACATTCCTTTGTCATGTGGCCCACCTAGCTGTGAGGAGGCGAAGAAGGCAGTCTTCCACATGTTCAGGAATGAAAGGGCCAGATACTGATGTGTTAATATCTTAACTGATATGTTACTGCCTAAGATGCTTTCTAGTGAGAAACTCTGTAAAAACATCAGCAGGTTAAAAATTAAAATGAGCTGAAGCTATTGAAAATATGAAACATAATCAAAATAAAAACCTAGTTTTTGGTGAGAGTAATGCTTGGACTAGGGAGAATCGAGCCGGTTCTTGATGGGTAAGGTGTGATCGTTCTAGCAAGCGACAGGGCGAGTTAGGAGAGAGCAGTAAAGGGACCAGCATTGCTGAGAGGCCCTCCCAGTTCAGCAGTGATAAGAGAGGATCAACACAGCTGCTTAGAATGAGTTTTCTGGCTGAGGCGAACTGCAGCCCAGGGCACAAAGAAAACCCAACAATGAGATAACTGAATTGGAAGGCCTGATGCTGAAGCTGAAGCTCCAATACTTTGGCCACCTGATACGAAGAACTGACTCATTTGAAAAGACCCTGATGCTGAGAAAGATCGAAGGCAGGAGGAGAAGGGGACGACAGAGGATGAGATGGTTGGATGGCATCACCGACTCAATGGACAGGAGTTTGAGTAAACTCTGGGAGATGGTGATGGACAGGGAGGCCTGGCGTGCTGTGGTTCATGGGGTCACAAAGAATAGGACACGGCTAAGTAACTGAACTGAACTGAAACTGTTGGGAGTGATATAAAAACTCATGGAGAACAGATAATGAGCTGAAACACTATATAATCTGCAAAGACTGTCTTGATTATTCACATGAATGAAAACTTAAATTGAATTTTGTACCAGTAAGCTCGATGAGGCCCTCTTGAAAATCCTGAAATGGATCCTTAAATAGATTGTGAGACCACCGAAGGGAGAGTGATGGTAAGAGGAACAGCATGAGCTCGTCAAGAACACGTCTTTTTTGCTCATTTTTTGAGAGTGTCATATGCCAGTAGACTAAGGGCACTGTGATTGTAAGTGGATCTCATCAAGGTGTCTGACAGAGTTTCTCCTGATATTCCTGTGGAGCAGATAAGGAAGAGTTCTCATTGATCGTGTAGTTAAGATTTGTAACAAGTGAGTAACAGGAGAAAGTAAATAATAATAATAATAATAATCCAAAGAAATAAACTAGAACTAAATCATGAAAATCCTTATAAGCTATTTTAAGGGATTCAGACCTTTTCCTGAGGGCAGTTTGGGTTCATGAAGTAAGGTTTGCCTCACGGGAATACCATTGTCTGCAGTGTAGAGAACAGGCTGAAGGAAACCAATACCAGACAGGAGCCAGAAGGCGGGCGGGGTGGGCTGAGCGATGGGAGCTACAGAGTGAGCAGCTGGTGCGTCTGAAGGTCTTCAGTTGGCAGGGCGGGCAGGGTTCCTCGTCAGTAGAACGTAAGGGCAGAAACACAGTGAAACATGAACGTGCCGTCTCGAGTGTGACTGCAGCGGCGTGGATGTGGGCGCCATTCCTTGTCAGAGGGACACAGGAGGGACGCACTTGCGCCCTGATGAACCTTAGGTTCCTGAAGGGTAGTAAAATGGCGATGTCTGCAGGCCTGTGGGGAAGCTCTGGAACAGAGGAGGCTCCGGGGTGGAGACCCAGGTTTAGGAGTCACGGGTCTAGAGGTGGTGGTCAGAGGTGGAACAGTGGCGACCGTAGGGAGCCTCTGGACTAGAAGGGGAGCTCCTGGGACCACGCCTGGGGGACAGCGATGTGGAAGGGTTTGAGGACCCAGAGAGGGGTGACGTGGAGAAGGGGTGGGGGGTTGGGGATGGGGGGCACTGCCGCAGGCTGAGGCCCGGGGACTCACGCGTGTACAGTAAGGTGACAGGGCGAACGCAGGTCACCATGGGCCCAGGGAGGGGCGAGGTCGTGGGGGCGGGGGGGGGGGTACTGGGGTGTACTGCAGCGGGGTGAGGGCCTGGGGCACGGCTCTCCTCCAGGTGCTAATGGAAAGAGTCAGACAGGAGGAGGCAGGGCAGACTAGTAATACGTCAATGTACTATACACACCCAGCCACTTATTTCTCAGAGGCCATTTAACCCAAAATATCATGTTGTCTGTTGAAAACTGCAAAGTTACCTGGATGTCATGCTGGTTACATTGTTTGGAAGCCGGGTGTAGCTGTTTACTCCCTCCAGAAGCCAGTGGAGCCTGTGGACTTGGTATTTGCCAGTGAATTGAAGATATATGCACCGTTAGATAGAATTGAGTCTTATTGCCTTCTGAGAGACACTGGTGTGTTTCGGTCTGCCGGCGGCTCGGTGCTCTAACTGCTTTTCTTAGTGACCTCTCCATGAGAGCGCTTTAAAATGCAGCTTACTGCTGTCACCAGCCACAGGAGAAGGCTGTGATGTCTCCACTGTTCTAAATTCTGTTTCCCTCTCTCCTCCATCTCTCGAGCCTGGACTATATATTTTTTAAACTATTTATCTTCTTGTTGGCCTTTTCTGCAGGAATATACACTGCTAGTGGTCTTATTTGATCACTGGCAACGAGTTCTGACATTTTTTTTCTGATACTGAGCATTAAAAGCAGTTCCCTAGTGAGACGGCCTCGGCACTCCAGTTCTGTTATCTTTGACAGACTTCCTGTTATGAAAATGAGCTCCAAAAATAATTGACTTACTTTCCTTAGTGATTCTCCATTTATGTGAAATTTCATTATTTGTAAAGTTGTATATTTTAGTTTGCCTACCATTTTGTTCAAGCTGGTTTTAGAAAAGGCAGAGGAACCAGAAATCAAATTGCCAACATCCACTGGATCATCGAAAAAACAAGAGAGTTCCAGAAAAACATCTACTTCTGCTTTATTGACTATGTCAAAGCCTTTCTTTGACTGTGTGGATCACAATAAACTGTAAAATTCTGAAAGAGATGGGAATACCAGACCACCTGACCTGCCTCTTCAGAAACCTGTATGCAGGTCAGGAAGCAACAGTTAGAACTGGACATGGAACAACAGACTGGTTCCAAATCGGAAAAGGAGTCTGTCATGGCTGTATATTGTCACCCTGCTTATTTAACTTCTATGCAGAGTACATCATGAGAAACGCTAGGCTGGAAGAAACACAAGCTGGAATCAAGATTGCCAGGAGAAATATCAATAACCTCAGATAGGCAGATGACATCACTGTTATGGCAGAAAGTGAAGAGGAACTAAAAGCCTCTTGATGAAAGTGAAAGTGGAGAGTGAAAAAGTTGGCTTAAAGCTCAACATTCAGAAAACGAAGATCATGGCATCCAGTCTCATCACTTCATGGGAAATGGATGGGAAAACAGTGGAAACAGTGTCAGACTTTATTTTTCTGGGCTCCGAAATCACTGCAGGTGGTGACTGCACACATGAAATTAAAAGATGCCTACTCTTTGGCCGAAAAGTTATGACCAACCTAGATAGCATATTGAAAAGCAGAGACATTACTTTGCCAACAAAGGTCCATCTAGTCAAGGCTATGGTTTTTCCAGTGGTCATGTATGGATGTGAGAGTTGGACTGTGAAGAAGGCTGAGCGCTGAAGAATTGATGCGTTTGAACTGTGGTGTTGGAGAAGACTCTTGAGAGTCCCTTGGACTGCAAGGAGATCCATCCAGTCCATCCTAAAGGAGATCAGTCCTGAATATACTTTGGAAGGACTAATGCTAAAGCTGAAACTGCAATACTTTGGCCACCTCATGTGAAGAGTTGACTCATTGGAAAAGACCCTGATGCTGGGAGGGATTGGGGGCAGGAGGAGAAGGGGACGACCGAGGATGAGATGGCTGGATGGCATCACCTACTCGATGGACATGAGTTTGGGTGAACTCCTGGAGTTGGTGATGGCGTGCTGCAATTCATGGGGTCGCAAAGAGTTGGACATGACTGAGCGACTGAACTGAACTGAACCACTATTTTAAATTTAGCTTCCGAATTTGAGTACCATTTGAATACTGGGGATTTGGGACTCCTCATGCGTTAGTTCAGCAGACGCGCATCCAGGATGAGTCTGTGGCGTGTACCTGGGTGTTGAGGCGCCGGGTCTCGTCAGAGGCTCTGCGCAGAGCTGGCGTTATAGCAATCGGACCAGTAAACCTGTGGCTGGCGTTCAGTGAGACACACAGTGAACTGGGCTGCGGTGCACAGTCAGCAAAGACTTTTCAAAAGTAATGGCCCTTGATTACATTTTGAAGAATGAGTAGGATTTAGCTAGATGAAGCAAGTAGGGAAGAAAAAAATCTTGTTTTAAAAAGTACTCTATTTTGTGGAAAGAATCTGAGAGTGTGTGAAATAAATGAAGTGGAAAATGGCGGCAGGGAGAAGGCTTCACTTTGGAATTAATCTCCTGCTAGAGGTATGGCCTCTCCTTCAGGGCACCATCTTGCCTTGCTCCAGCATTCTCGTAAAGTCCAGCTGTGCCCATGACCCCACTCGAGGAAATCTCCAGTGGCTCAACACTGCCTTTGGATGACGCTCACAGTTGAGAACTAGTCTTCACGGGCTTTGGGCCTCCTGATCCTCCCCAGAAACCCCAGTGCTCACTGTCCCCTGAGGCCACTGCACTCTTCCGCGTCTACACCCTTGTTTAGATGGTTCCTTCTGCTTAGAATAATCTTCGTTTCCTTCCCTGTCCATTCCCTTTAGAGGCCTTTTCATCCTAAAAAGTTAAAATATCTCAAAAAATGAAACATCCATGCAGCATAAAGTCATTAAAAATAACCCTGTGGGACGAATAGTGTGAAAGGTTATTTAATATGTTAATGGATAAAACAGTCAGGACTCACTGCAGTGTGCTTACTCACACTTTTAGAAATGAACCTGCGACACAGGGGGCTCCAGCGGGTCAGCCTGATGGGAGCAGTCGCGGCCTCCGGCTTGTTGGAGGATGGCTGCTCTTTGCCCCCTTTTCAGTCCAGTCTGTATTTTCCATTTTTTGCCTAAAAGTATATGTGGTGCTTTTACAGTAGGGAACAAAGTGATAGATGGCATTTTCAACTTTTTAAATAGTGTTTTTTAAACCCTACTCTTTCCTCAAGACTTTCAACTCATTATTTCCATCTTAGATTCCTCTGTGGTCCACCAATCAGAAGTAATATTTACCTTCTCTCTACTACCATTTTGACCTTCTTACATAATAACATACCGTATTCTATATTATGTTTTGATTATGTGCTGCAGGTCCTATAGTAACCAACTGGCATTATGAGCAGAGATCACTACTTGCTGAATGAATGAATGAATGCTTATGGGAATTCAAAGAAGGACCATTAATTTCTATACAGAACATAAAATCTTACTGGGGAGATGATACACATAGTCAAGAAAAATATGTTAGTTTATAAGACACCAGGGCGATAATTGTCAAGAAGCATATAATGTGGAATGTGGGTTGGAGTCAGTGATGGAGGGATTTTTATAAGGTGTCAAAAGAATCCTGTTTGCCAAAATGAGATTCAGGGATTATAGCTGAGATAGGTGCCAGAAGAAAGCACTTTTATTTGGAAACATACTTCGATGACATTTGAAGGTCAAAATCTGAATGCAGAGTCACGGACTGGAGTCTATGAAGAGCCCCAGCCCACCCTCCCCAAGCCTGTCCTGCTGTCTCTGAGCAAAAATAGAATGTGACTGCAGTAATCTACAGAGCACATCGTCTGCACTGATAACAGGCCATTGACTAGTTTTGATTTGCCTGCCTATTGAAACTCTCTTTTGCCAGCAATGGTTATTAAAGTGGCAAAGAAAAGGACTGCATCTTTTTTTTTTTTTTTTTTGGGTCCCAGCTTGAATCTTATAAGAGCATCTGCTGAAGAGGAAAGAAAATGAACTCAAGGCATCTTTCTGTCTCAAATGTTTGGTGATACGTTGGAATGCTATTCATGCTTACTATTTTCAGATATCATACATTAGGAAATAAGGCATCTCATGTCGCTTTCTCCCCCTACAGTTAAAAGTTAGCCTGTGGAGCTGCACAGGTGTCTCTAAGGGATTCAGTCAGAAACCAGGCTCAGAGATCCTGATGGTACTGTCTTCAGACCACATGGGAGGAGGTGGTGAGGAGTCAGGTGACAGGGCTGAGAATCCTGGCCTCCCAGTAGCCCTGCTGCTTTCTGAATGCAGAGCTGGCTCAGTCAGTCTTCCCTCATCTCCTCTCCGCATTGGTGTCCTGATAACTTCCCTAGAAGGAATGTTACAGACATAACTGCAAAGAGTCTTTGTAAATGGTGCATGAGAAAGAAAGTCCTGTTATGGAAGCTTCCAGTCCTACCTGGCGGTGCAAGGTACTAGTCCATCATATGCATCTTCTTCCTTGCTTCAGGTGTTCATAACCGAGAGCTATTAGTCTCCAGTTCTCTGTCCTAAGTAAGTTAATTCACCAGGATCCTATTTCACAGTGCCTCCTCCTCTCTGTCTTGGCATTTTGTTTTCATCTCTGTCTCATCTCTGTATTTTGTCTCATTTTAAAATGAAGAGTAGGCTCAGCTTGGCAGCCCTTGACAGCATCCCACACGCTTCTCTGTGTCTCCTTTCGGAAGCAGGATGTCAACTGTTTGGGTCACAGATGAAGGGAGACACAAACCTTTGGGACCAGGCCAGTTGTGTGACTCAATAAAAACACTGTGAGAGTTTTTCTATCAAGATTCTGAATTTAAGCTGGAAGTAGACCTCAGCACCTTAACTCTCTGGGGAGTCTCATAGGCTGACGGACGGGGCATATGGGAATCTGGGGGGAAACCACACCTTGATGTATTATTTTGTTTTCCCCCACTCTTGGCATGATTACCTTTTTCAAATTCTTTCTCTTCGGCGTACACTAAAGGCTTTGGGGGCACTATCATCCATAAAAATCAAGTGCAGAAGTCAGGGGCAAAGTAATCGCAAAAGACTGAGACTGGGGCTAATTGCTCAAAGTGAAGTGTGACACTGATGCGGTGAATGTATTCCTTTCAGCTTCACTGTTTGCAAAATGTTCATCATTTGCTTCATTATCATTTAGTGATACTTTCTCTAGGATGCTTTTTTAAAACTTGTTAATTTTGAGGCCATACAATATTGAAAGAATTTATTAAATGTTTTCAATGGTCTAAAAACAATGTCTGTACTTTTTCAGGAATGCCTTGCTCTCAAGTTGTCTTTGTACTGTTAGTATCTTTTGAAAAATATGAAGTAATAAAAAATATGTAAATGATGAGTTATGTTACACCTAATAGTATAGCCATATCCAAGCTATAAGAGTTCTACTTTTTAGCTTCTTTGGTAAGAATTTGGCATTTTAAGCTCTTAAAGGAAAATAAAGGACTTTCATTTGGGTATTAATATAGACACCATTTTTATGAGATAATATCCTTAAAATAGGCTACCCTGGTGGCTCAGCAGTAAAGGAGATGCAATACAGGAGATGCAGGTTCTGTCCACAGGTTGGAAAGATCCCCTGGAAGAGGAAATGGCAACCCACTCCAGTATTTTGCCTGAAAAATCCCAGGCACAGAGGAGCCTGGTAGGCTACAGTCCATTGGGTTGCAAAACAGACATGACTTAGCAACTAAACAACAATCCTTAAAGTAATACGGAGATAGTTTATTGAATTTTCATTTGACTATTTTACCAAAAAAAGACCTGTAAGAAAAGTTCTTCTTACAAAAGAAACTATAAGTGCCATGAAGACCAGTTAGCTGCTTAGCATTAGAAAAAGTCATTTGAGAGCCACAAAACTCTCCTCCAAGCCTTACTCCTTCACTAACAAACACTGGGCAAACACTGATGCTGTTCTTGTGAAAATGACTGAAGGAAAATCTCACCAAGATAGTCAAGAAAGCAGAACACTTACCCTCAGAAGCGCTTTCACAGATTAAGGAAAGACAATGTTTTAATACATTTATTTGCTTGGTTTAACTTAAAAATAAATTATTTGACTGTGTGGTCCCTTAATTATTTTGAAATCCCGTATAAAGACATCCCAAAGTAACATGCTGTCCCAAGTTCTTTATTAATAATAACACCATTAACTTAAAAATGATGAAATACACCTGTAAGTATCTTAAGATGCCCTACATATTTTTAATTATCTTTATGGTGATAGAAAGACAAGAAAAAGCACCAGTTTTGAGGGTACAGTTTGGCCAGTCTCCCTGTGTGTGCAGACTGCTACCAGCAGAGTGCGCACAGCACCCTGAGGCCTGCGGTGCCCCTTGGGCTCAGCCCCCTGCTCCCGCCCCAGCCTGAGAGCCGCTCGTCCTGTCTCTCCCTGTAGCTCATCCTTTCTTAGAACTTCAGGTAAATGAGAGTATTTAATCCATACTTTGGCCGCCTGATGCGAAGAGCTGACTCACTGGAAAAGACCCTGATGCTGGGAAAGATTGAGGGCAGGAGGAGAAGGGGATGACAGAGGATGAAACAGTTGGATGGCATCACCAACTCAAGGGACATGGGTTTGGGTGGACTCCAGGAGTTGGTGATGGACAGGGAGGCCTGGTGTGCTGTGGTCCATGGGGTCACAAAGAGTCGGACACGACTGAGCCACTGAACTGAACTGAATATATACTAGTCTTTTGTTCTAGTTTTTTTCACTAAAAACAACGCTGTTGACAGAGAAGGCAATGGCACCCCACTCCAGTACTCTTGCCTGGAAAATCCCATGGACGGGGGAGCCTGGTGGGCTGCAGTCCATGGGGTCGCTAAGAGTCAGACACGACTGAGTGACGGCTTCGCTTTTCACTTTCGTGCATTGGAGAAGGCAATGGCAACCCACTCCAGTATTCTTGCCTGGAGAATCCCGGGGGCGGGGGAGCCTGGTGGGCTGCCGTCTCTGGGGTCGCACAGAGTCCGACGCGACTGCAGCGACGCAGCAGCAGCATTCCATTTTATGTTACAGTTTGTTTTCCCAATTACCAGTTTGATGACATATGGATTATTTCCACTTGGGGGCTGTTATAAACAAAGGTGCTATGAATATTCATATACATCTTTGTGTGAATATTTTTTTGCTTTTCTTGGGTAAATATCTGGAAGTTAAATGACTGGGTTGCATGGAAAAGTTCTGAGGAACTGTCAGACTGTGTGCCAAGTCATGTTCTACTTCTGCATGCTCACCGACTCTGCAGGGCAGCTGCACTTCACCCCTGCAGTAGGTAACGCTTGTTGCCAGTAGGCTTTTTACCGTTTTCCTGGTAGGAACGCAGTGCTATCTCATTATGAGTTTAATTTTTATTTTACTTTCCTAAGGACTAATGATACTGAGTCTCTTTTCTTGTGCTTATTTGCCATTCTTATGTCTTCTGTGAAGCAACTGTTCAAATCTCTTGCCCATTTTTTTGTTAATCAAGCTTTTGTCTTTGAGTTATAAGCATTTGTTATTTTTTGGAAAGAAATTCCTTTATCAGACAGAAATTTCACAATTTTTTTTTTCTCTCAGTGTGTGGCTTGCTCTTTCCTTGGTCTTCTTTTCAAGAGATGTTTCTAATTTTAATGAAATCTAGTCCATCAATTTCTGCTTTTATGGATCACGCTTATGGTGGCATGTCTAAGAACTCCTTTGTAACCAGAGTTGTGAAGGTTTTCTCCTATGTTTTTCTTTTTAAAAATTTTGCGGTTTAATTCTTGTTTTCAGACCTAAGACCCGCACGATTCCTGCCTCTTGTCCGTGCTTTCTCACCGTTTCTCACCCTTCTCCTTGGGTTCTTTACCTGCTTACCTGCCTGTTTCTGGCTCTGCACACCCTCTGGTCAGAACGTATCCTGTCATCTTCTGGGGACTCCCAGTTCCAGTCCTGTCCCTTCCTGGAGGTCAGAATACAATGGAAATCCCTTTTTGATTGTGTGCCTTTTCCCGTTCCTCTGACTCTTCAGTACCAAGAATATTTCCTTAGGTGTCCTATACATAGCTCTTTCAAGCCATCTTTTAGAAAAAAATCTCAAAACATTTTTATTTGCCTGGTGAAGTGCAAAGGTTCAGATGTACATAGGGCTTGAAATAACCCTTTAAAGTTTTTAGCAAGCAAATATTTTAATTTGACTAGAACTCAGTGCGAAGTTCAGAAAACCCCATTATGTTGATTTGATAGCCCTGCAAGACTGATTCAGTTGACCCTGTGTGTGAGGATAAGATTGAGAGATGTTCTTTCCCGGCTACGTCACACATCGTTTTTGTGTCTGGATAGTTGCCCTGGCAAGTCTGCAGTCCCTTACCGAGGCTCTCTTCAAGGCTACAGCATTTTGGGGTGTTCCATCCTCTTGTCTGCGCCCACCCTGCCCTCTAGCCCTCTGCCATCTCTCCAACAGCATGGCTTGTTACTGATAAACTCCTTGAAGACAGAACCTATTTTTTCCTAACACTGCACAGTACTTGCCACATATTTGGTGCCAGGAAATGCTTGCTGCATCAGTCATCTGCCCCTTTAACATTCCCAGATAACAAATCATATCATCTCTCTTTATGCTAGCATCCTAAAAATCCCTATGCACAGAAATTCTGCTATTTCATCTGTTAAATAATTTGGACCCACTTTCTCCAGTGTTATTTTTCTTAATAACACAGTCAACTAAAATGTTTACCCACTGACTAGCACTCTCTGGTACACCATTGGCATTTTATTAAACCACATAGATACTTCTGAGTTTTTAGTAAATAACGTCCTTTCTTTGAGTGTGGCCTTTATCTTTATGCCACATATCCTTTGGACCAGGAAGACTTTATCTTTGAATCATCTTCCTGAACCATTATTACTTAAGCATGCTGCTGCTGCTAAGTCACTTCAGTCATGTCCGACTCTGTGCGACCCCGTAGATGGCAGCCCACCAGGCTCCCCCGTCCCTGGGATTCTCCAGGCAAGAACACTGGAGTGGGTTGCCATGTCCTTCTCCAATGCCTGAAAGTGAAAAGTGAAAGTGAAGTCGGTCAGTCGTGCCCGACTCTTAGCGACCCCGTGGACTGCAGCCCACCAGGCTCCTCCATCCATGGGACTCTCCAGGCAAGAGTACTGGAGTGGGGTGCCAGTGCCTTCTCCAAGTTCAGCATGAGAGGAATTCTTTTTGTTATTGCTGGAGAGAACTTTGGTATGGCAAATTTTGCACAAAAAAATTGGGGGATATTGGTATAAAAATAAACATCTACTCTTCCACTACCATCAGAAAAAAGAACAAAATTATTTTTAGTATATAAAATTCAGTTTTAAAGAAGATATTCTTTTTAAAACATAGCTGCCACTTACTATATACTTTGACAATCTGACATAAATATAATCAAGAATATGGATAATAAAACCTTTATAGAATAGTTTGGTTGCCTGGTATGATTTTACATAATCATTTTATTGTTTAGCCCATGGCAATTTAATGAAATTTACATATCTATTTTATAGCTAATATAATGGATTATAGAAACATTAAGAAAATAAAACCATCTGCATAACAGTTGAGATTTGCCTGTTATTATATTAATAGAATCAGTCACCAAAAGAACTAAACCGAAGAAAACCTAAGCTATTTACTATAGCTTTGACAGTAATCGTGATAATTGGTTCTGAGATTGCAGCTGTAAAGGCCTCGTGAAGGTTTGCCAGTTCTTTCTCAGAGACAGACTTGTTCCCGATAAGGTGCCCCCAGGGGCCCCAGGCTTCAGTAAGCCGAGAGTGAGACAGACACAGCTTCTCCACAGAATGACATCACTCCCGATTAATAGTCAGACCACACACTGGGACAGTGTGGGATTCCGTAATCACTCTGATTGTTTCCTCATGGACTGAATCTAAATGCCGCCTCTCCCATTAGTGAGAGAATTATTAAAGTACTCAGAGGTGGCCTCCATTTCCTTTGCCCGTGTTTCGGCGGCTGTTTGCTGGGAACATGGGGCCGCCGCTCTGCTGGCTGTCTGGTGATTGCTTCTGTTCCCTCCTCCCTTCCTCCCTGCTGACTCGCTGGCGTTCCGCCTGCCGCAGGCTTTAGACACTGCCCCTTCTAAGCCAGGTCTATGCTCATGTGGAATTGGGCTGCTTTTGCTTTGTACCTTCGCTCATAATAAGTCTGGGTTTCCTGTTGTGTTCACTCTTTGATGTATTTCCCCTTTAGGATCAGTAATGTGTCATTTTGGTGAATTCTACTTTTTTAGAAATGCAGTTCTTTTTATTCTTATTGGTGCTCTTTTTCTGCTTTCTGGTGGCTCAGCTGGTGAAGAATCTGCCTGCAATGCAGGAGACCCCGGTTCCATCCCTGGGTTGGGAAGGTCCCCTGGAGAGGGGAAAGGTCACCCACTCCAGGATTCTGGCCTGGAGAATTCCGTGGAGCGCATAGCCTGTGGGGTCGTAAAGAGCCGGACACGACTGAGTGACTGTCGCTTCAGTTCACGTTCACGCGCACGTCTTACCCCTGAGCATTTTACGCCATAGTCCCCTTCTCTCGTGGGAGCAGGCCAACGCCTTGAGCGCTGATCATCCTAGCCACCCCCATCTTCTGCCTTCCACTTAGCATGGTGAAGAGGTCTAGGAACCTTTTTTTTAATAAATTTATTTATTTTAATTGGAGGTTCATTACTGTACACGATTGTGTTGGTTTTGCCACGCATCGACATGAGTCCGGCGCGGATCAGCAGTTACGCTGACATAATCGTGTCGCTCATGTCCTTGCTTCTGCTATTTTTTGCACACTGCATCTTCCTCTTTTATGGAGCCGCTTTTCACATTATGTCAAATATGTCCTTGAGTGATTCTTTTAGATGTATCCTCTTTGATAATGCATCATTTATCTAGTTTGTGCCAAAGGAGCCTAAGTTTCATAAGAACATAAATTTGTGTGTCTTGTCACTGTTTTGCCTAGAAGAGTGCCTGGCAAATCGGAAGTGCAAATTACATACTTTTTGAGAGAAGCAAATCAATTTATCCCTTGGCCTTCTCCTTGTAATTTTAAATCTTTCATGGAAATAGTTGGAAAGTGCCTATCACATTCTCCTACTTTCTGATACCAAGTTTTCCCCATAGTTATCACCTTTATTGATGACTCAGGGGCATCATTACCTATATCCCTCACTGTGATTTGATCTATTCTGAGAGCAGAACTCCCTCAAAGTGTCCCAGGGAAGTGTGTCTCTAAGTGAACTAGCTTCCGCCTGCCAGATACTCTATTTTTTTTCTGTTATATACCCAGTTGGAAGTGACTGGTCGTAAAGAGATGGTACCAGGTAGAGCCCTCTGGCAGTGTCATTTTCTGGACACAGAGCAGCTGCGTCTGGAAGACACACTCATCAAAGAGCCTGGTGGTCATAAGTGCAAAGAGAAAACTTGAAAGGGAAAAATTCAGCCCATAAAAGCTCTGTGGCCCATAAAAAGCTAGATGAAAAAACAAGTTCAAAGCAGAGGACCAGGAGCCAAGCCCGGAGAAAGAGCTGCCCCGGTAAGAAGATGCCTGCGCTGCTCCGTCAGGCGGATGAGGAGCCGCAGGGAGCAGCCGTAGGCTTTCCCTCAGCAGCGAGCACTGCTCTCCGCTCTCCTGCCCGCCCCTGTTCCCTTGCTGTTGAGCTCTCCTCACTCTCAGTGCTAATAAATGCTTAATAAATCTGCTATTCCCATTGTCTAATGCTTCATCAAATTCCGTCCCCAACAGAGTGCCTTAAAACAGCATTTCTTACCTTTCTGTCTCACCAGTTTGGGTTGGTAGTCTGGGCTGGCTCAGCTGAATGGTTTTCTGTGTTTCTCCCCAGGGTCACTCATGTGGCCTCAGACACCTAACAGTTTGACTGGGACTGGAGGGTTAACACAGCCCCACTCACACGGCCTGGGCCTTCCTGCCCACTGGAGGCTGTGCCCCTCTCTCTTTAGATGGCATCTTGCCCAGGCTTTTTTCCACAGTGTCTGGAGTGTTCCAGGAAAATTAGAGTGGAAGCTGCAAGGCCTCTTAAGGCTTACACTCCAGAGCTTCATACTTCCACTTCTGCACATTCTGCTCATCACAGTCACAAGTCAGCCAAGATTTCATACCACATTGGAGAGCCCACTCCTAATTTTCAGACTTGTCACCTCCAACATTGTAATGTGTGTACTTGCATAGCTATTTCTTGTAATATTGAGTTTCCTGAGAGAAGAAATTGGGCTGTCTTTACCTGCAGCACACAGCAGAAGACCCAGTACCTATTCAGTTCAGTTCAATTCAGTCACACAGTCGTGTCCGACTCTTTGCAACCTCATGGACTGCAGCACGCCAGGCCTCCCTGTCCATCACCAACTCCCAGAGTTCACCCAAACCCATGTCCATCGAGTCGGTGATGCCATCGAACCATCTCATCCTCTGTCATCCCTTTCTCCTCCTGCCCTAATCTTTCCCAGCATCAGGGTCTTTTCAGATGAGTCAGCTCTTCCCATCAGGTGGCCAAGGTATTGGAGTTTCAGCTTCAACATCAGTCCTTCCAATGAACACCCAGGACTGATCTCCTTTAGGATGGACTGGTTGGATCTCCTTGCAGTCCAAGGGACTCTCAAGAGTCTTCTCCAACATCACAGTTCAAAAGCATCAATTCTTCGGCACTCAGCTTTCTTCACAGTCCAACTCTCACATCCATACATGACCACAGGAAAAACCATAGCCTTGACTAGATGGACCTTAGTCGGCAAAGTAATGTCTCTGCTTTTTAATATGCTGTCTAGATTGGTCATAACTTTCCTTCCAAGGAGTAAGAGTCTTTTAATTTCATGGCTGCAGTCACCATCTGCAGTGATTTTGGAGCCCAGAAAAGTAAAGTCTGACACTGTTTCCACTGTTTCCCCATCTATTTCCCATGAAGTGATGGGATCAGTTGCCATGATCTTTATTTTCTGAATGTTGAGCTTTAGCCAACTTTTCACTCTCCTCTTTCACTTTCATCAAGAGGCTTTTGAGTTCCTCTTCACTTGCTGCCATAAGGGTGGTGTCATCTGCATATCTGAGATTACTGATATTTCTCCCGGCAATCTTGATTCCAGCTTGTGTTTCTTCCAGTCCAGCGTTTCTCATTGTGTATTCTGCATATAAGTTAAATAAGCAGGGTGATGATATACAGCCTTGACGTGCTCCTTTTCCTATTTGGAACCAGTCTGTTGTTCCATGACCAGTTCTGTTGCCTCCTGACCTACATACAGGTTTCTGAAGAGGCAGGTCAGGTGGTCTGGTATTCCCATCTCTCTCAGAATTTTCCAGTTTATTGTGATCCACACAGTCAAAGGCTTTGACATAGTCAATCAAGCAGAAATAGATGTTTTTCTGGAACTCTCTTGCTTTTTCCATGATCCAGCGGATGTTGGCAATTATTAATGCCTTAGTAAAGAGAAGCTGAACCATTGGCGAGCTCACTGGTTGATAGGTGCATGCAGTGCATGGATGGATACTCTCTTTTGTGTACATCTTATGGCTAGATTCTAAGATTAATGGAATAGTAAATTTAAAAATACAAAGTAAAGTAGAAGCATGTCTTTTTGATATAGAGCAGAAGAAGTTTTTGTACGTTATCAAGCAGTAACTATAGAATGCTGGGTTGTTAGAACCTAGAAACTCATCTGTGTAACAGACTCAGTTCAGTTCAGTCGCTCAGTCATGTCCAACTCTTTGCAGCACACCATGAATTGCAGCACACCAGGCCTCCCTGTCCATCACCAACTCCTGGAGTTCACTCAAACTCACGTCCATTGAGTCGGTAATGCCATCCAGCCATCTCAGCTTCTGTCGTCCCCTTCTCCTCCTGCCCCCAGTCCCTCCCAGCATCAGTCTTTTCCAATGAGTCGACTCTTCACATGAGGTGGCCAAAGTACTGGTTTCCTTAATCAGTTCCCAGGTCATAGTCCCGAGATTATTTCTTCCCTGTGCCGTCACTGTCATCACAAAGGTTGGGCGTCACAGTCTTAGGATCCGTGCCAGTCTCGCGGCATGCATTCAGTGTCAGATTAGTGGACATTTGTGCCAAAGTAGCAAGGTCTTAACAAGGCAGTCTGTTTGCAAATGCAGCCTCTAATTCCTTTGCTTTAGAAATACTTTAAATAATCTGAAAGGTTCAACTACTACCTAATGTCAGCTAAGATTCAACTGATGGCACTAAAAGAATAATTTGGTATCTCATGGAACTTTAAAAGTCCTGTGTCCCAGTTAAGTTGCCTCATAGGTGACTGTTTTAATGTAATTTTGCCAAGATTCAGCAAGAGCCGCCCTGACTTGCCCCCTTGCTGTGCACTGTCCTGAATGTTGTCAAAGCAGCTGTCACATTTTCCTCTCAGAGTCTGGAGAGGACTGTAATTTGCAAAAACATGTGGACTCCTTCAGGCATGATAGGCTTTACACGTATATAAATGATTATTTTGTCCACTTTGAGTCTTTCAGACACTTGTGTAACTGCGGTGTGCAAGTTGGTAAATGCAGATTTCATTAAGAGACCAAAAGAACACATGTGTATGCAGAGGTAGTATTTGCTTAGACGAGAAATCCTTCATGAATGCAAAATGCAGATTTTGTGTGGATTACTGCAAAGAATCATGGAACGAATAATAACTAATCATAGGAGGACATTTGGTGAATATTTCAAAAACCTTTTACCTTGTAGAAGTATATGAGAAAAACAGTTACATATATGAAACAAGTCTTAATATAATACCATAAAAATGAAGTCTTATCAAACATAATACAGAATTAAAAATGAGCTAAGATAAAGCAAGCTCTCCTGACTATGAAAAGAAAATACAGAGAGACAGAAAAGAAATTGAATTTCAGATCTTTGTTTCAAGATAAAAAATGAATTATTATAAAGTAGATCTTATTCATAAGTCTGGCTCTCCTTATTTGGATTTCATATACTGAAAGCAATCATAGGACTGAAGGAAAGTTTATAATAAAAGCCACCTGGGATATCACTTCATAAACCTAGAAAACAACATTAGAAACTGAAATGGGAATAATGAAAATGGCATTTGAAAGGAATGTAAATGGGAGGCAAGGAAAGAATTGTTGAGACACATGAAAGGAAGTCACTACTTCTCTTGAATTCCTATAAATACTAAAAAGTGTTCGTTAAAGGGCCTGGTGCCACAGCGAGCAGGATGGGATCTTTCCCCTGTGCACACGGGCTCCTGCTGTGGTTAGGGGACTCCGTGTTCCTACGCCAGGTACGGCCGTCCTCCTGCTCGACTAAGAGTGCGGCCTGAGAGGCTCCCATGCATCACCAGACCGCAACAGCTGTGCGGTCTGACCGACAGCTGTGTCTGGGTGGAAGAAGTGGGCACAGGGTGCTGGGGGGACGCAGTCCATATGGGCTTTCTCGGCCAAGTGCAAAGCCTGTGGCCTTCCCTGCACAGAGAACATAGTCCTGCAAAGAGTTAACTGTCTGCGGATGGCTCGCTACCTGCGTCGAGGTGCATTCCCCCGTGATTGTTGTGTGAGTTCGTTAGTACCGGGCGCTTTGCAGGCCATAAAAGTCCAAGTGGTCTTGCCGCATCTTGTGTGTTGCAGACATACACAGCCGCTCTCCTTCTTTGCGTGCCTTCAGAGTCTGAATTTAGGTGCCAGTGTGAGGCCGTGTGTGACGCAGTGAGACGTAAACGGCAACGAATGGTGTGGGGGAATCGTTCTGCGCCTTTATAATTGTCATGCGCCTTTATGCAGGAAAGGAAAATAGAATAGCAAAGGTGACGCATATTTTAGTCCTCAGTATAGTCGGTATCCTGGAGCTTAAGCACTGAGCAGAGCTCTATTTCATCCAGGCTCAGGAACAAGATGGCAGAAGTCTGTCCACTCAGGGGCTGCCGAGCTTAAGTTTTGTCAAGATAAAAACAGTCGTTCAAAGGAACCAAAAGGATACTCAGCATTGTAGAATACTGGAAGCATGCGAGCTTCGGAGCAAGACAGATTCCACACTCAGCTACGTGTCCACTATCTCCTTGAGCAAGTTAGTTAATCTCTGCGCCTTGGTTTCTTTATCGGTACAATAGTGTCAGTCGTATCCGACTCTGTGCGACCCCGTGGACTGCAGCCCACGAGGCTCCTCTGTCCATGGGCTTCTCCAGGCAAGAATACTGGAGTGGGCTGCCATGCCCGTCTCCAGAGGATCTTCCCAACTCAGGGATCGAACCCAGGTCTCCCACATTGCAGGGGGATTCTTTACCACCTGAGCTGCCAGGAAGTCTGGTGATGCCTACATTTAAGACAGAGATACCTGCGAGGAGATCCCACCAGCCCATCCTAAAGGAGATCAGCCCTGGGTGTTCATTGGAGGGACTGATGCTGAAGCTGAAACTAAAGTACTTTGGCCACCTGATGTGGAGAGCTTACTCATTGGAAAAGACCCTGATGCTGGGAAAGATTGAGGGCAGGAGGAGAAGGGGACGACAGAGGGTGAGATGGTTGGATGGCATCACCAACTCAATGGACATGGGTTTGGGTGGATTCTCGGAGTTGTTGATGGACAGGTAGGCCTGGCGTGCTGCAGTTCATGGGATTGCAAAGAGTCAGACACAACTGAGCAACTGAACTGAACTGAACTACCTATATTTAAATAGCAGTTAGGGATAATAGGTTAAGCTCCTTGTATCATGCCTGTCACATACGAGGTGCTAAATAAGTAGTCACTCTTATTCTTACCAGGTCAGGAAGTGTGTTTTCTTGATTCAAACTTGTAACTTATAACTAGCCCTCATTCATCAACGTTGGTGTTCACGCTTGTGATGGAAAGGTAGGAAACCCTTCACCAGGACCGTCGAGCATCCCTGTGTGGCGAATTCATCCAGCCAGTTACAGGGGGACAGTGCCTTTAACCATAGCTTACAGAGCGTTACAGTGGAAAGGGCCATACTCTGGCTACCACGTGCTGGACCATGGACCTCCGGCTCCTCCAAGCCACTGCAAGTATCCAAGGGCACCTCAAGCTTCGTTTGAGACAGAATGATGTATCTGTATATGTCCATATGCAATTCTATTTTACTGTTGTGATTAATGGAATACAAATTTGTTTCAAAACAGTTTTGAATCCTTAGGAGCTTTTTCATTATATTGTATCTTCTTTGTCAGCCATTGTAAAAATACAACTCTCACATCAGGGTAAATGTGGTACAAACAAGTCATAAAATGGTTGCATATTATGTGGAAGACTTACACTCAAGAAAGTCAAGAACTGGTGCTCTCATTCCCGAGGCCCAGGAAGATGATGCGTGGGGTATTCATTTACACGGCTTGTTAAGGAAAACCCTGGTGATAACTCAGGTCTCCAACTCCTGGTCCAGAACCCCTGGCAGAGGAGGTGTTCTCCTTGTTGCTCCTGGAAAAGTCTGAAATTATTTCATTTTCAGATCAGTACTCACAAAGCTGAGTATTGACAGGAAATGAATTGTTTGAAAAAGATTTAAAACAGTACCTGACAAATATAAAACATTCAACAAATGGTTGCTGTTATCTTGATGACTGTTCAGTAAGAAGTGATTCTGTCACTTTCTGTCTGTTGTTCAGAGGAATTAGCTGCCTCCAAGTGTAGCGTAGGTTTTATCATTAGTCACTCAAGCAAGTGGCTTCTTTCTCCTACTGTCAGAACAGGAGAGGGCGGATGTTTTTAAAATCTCCCTTCCAGAAGTCTTACGAGCAGAGGCTCTTGCCATTAGTACTGAGACTAAGTGTGGAGGGCAGGTATCTCTTGGCCTTAACTGTGCATGCTTAGGACAGCTCTGTTTTGTTGTTGAGTTCCCCACTGGGATTTGATATGTTTCTGTGAACTAAAGAGATTTGCGGTATTTACGTTCCGTCAATGTTTTTTCATTTGTCTTCCCCACTGCCCACCATGCCCCAGTTCTTCTTGACCAGACTGTTTCTTTATTAATAGGTTCACTTTTAGATCAATATTTATTTATAATTTGTAGTAGTCTCTACCAATTTGATATCTAACATCGTCATGTGGCCCTCAAGTGATAGTAGAAAGTTATGAATAAGAGATGCTTAGTTCTGACTATTGGAGAAGGCAATGGCACCCCACTCCAGTACTCTTGCCTGGAAAATCCCATGGACGGAGGACCCTGATGGGCTGCAGTCCATGGGGTCGCTGAGAGTCGGGCACAACTGAGTGACTTCACTTTTACTTTCATGCACTGAAGAAGGAAATGGCAGCCCACTCCAGTGTTCTTGCCTGGAGAATCCCAGGGATGGGAGAGCCTGGTGGGCTGCCATCTATGGGGTCGCGCAGAGTCGGACACGAGTGAAGCGACTTAGCAGCAGCAACATTTCTGACTATACAGACAGAGGTTCGTAACGATAAACCATCCAGATTAGTCACAGTACTTAAAGACAAAGGAAGTTCCCCTTGGGTTTTTCAGGTACATTGAGGACTAAAGCAGGTGTTATCACTGCGTGTTTGTGGTTCTGGGTTTTTTTTCAATATCCCTATTTGTGGTATGAGTTCCCTTTCTGACTATCTGGGAATTGTCTATAAGCTAAAGGAAAGAATATGCCTAGTCCATACTTGCACGTATCCAGCTAGGGTTCTCTTACAGGGAAGTTGCTGACGGAAAGGAGATGAAAGAGCCAGAGTAAGTGCAGGTATGTGCGCCCCCCACGTCCATTTTGGTGACGGCAGGTGGCTTCCGGGGCCTCCGTGAGCAGCTCTCCTGCAGCCAGCTCTCAGGGAGCAGTTTCAGGGCCCAGCTCGCCCGCAGCAGCCTCATTAGGGGAGTCAGCAGAGCCTCTGTCTCTCCATGGACAGCCCAGGGCCGCGTTTCTCCAGCACACGCGCAAACTCGGGTGGAGGCAACTCAGCCTCCAGGGCTGACCCTGCTGTGCTGTTGAGAGAAGGTCACCTGGTTTAGAAGAAACTCCCTAGGGCAATCCCTGGACAGCTTTTTAGAAGTTGCGCCTGCACTCCCAGGGGGCACATGTAAAGAACCCGCCTGCCAGTGTAGGAGACGTAAGAGACGCGGGCTCCATCCCTGGGTGGGGAAGGTCCCCTGAGGAGGCCTGGCCACCCACTCCAGTGCTCCTGCTGGAGAATCCTGTGGACAGAGGAGCCTGGCGGGCTGCAGTCCACGGGGTCGCACAGCGTCGGACACGACTGAGCGGCTCAGCAGCAGCAGGCTGATGTTCCCCGCACACTCATACTCAACAGAGCCAGGCCTGCCCGCCCCGGGGAGCCCACCACACCCAGGCCAGGCCGGCTCTCCATGGCCTGCTCTGGGTGCTCAGCCTGTGCCTGCTCTCTCCCCACTGTCGGAGCAGGCCTGCGCCGTCATCATGCATTTCTGTGTGCTGTGCCGCCGCGCACTCAGGCCTGTCTGATTCTGCGCCCCTGTGGACCGCACCTGCCAGGCTCCTCTGTCCACACAGATTCTGTGTGACATCAGTTCGATTATCTACTGGAGTAATTTATGCCAAAATGTGATTTAAAAGTCTCATGTACCTCCCTCCCCACAGGTAGCATGTTTGCATTTTTGCAGAGGCTTTAAGCAAATGAAGTACCTCAGATCCCGAAGCCTCTAAGTGTCCCATGGGCAGCAGGCCACGGATTTCAGGAGCCTGTGGCTCTCACTGTACCAGCCCGCCGAGCACTGGGGCAGGCCTCAGCAGAGACACACATCACCCCCTCTCCCTCTCACCTGTCTGCACGCACGGGAGCAGCGCCTTCCTTCCTGCCCCCCAGAATGCGTGGCACTCAGCGGTTTCTCAAAGGAACAGAAAAAGCACAGTTTAATAATGGGCCTAATGTGCACAGTTCTGCAGCTGGGCCTTCCTTTGGGGCCTCTTCTTTTAGAACTAAGTGCCCCATTAGTGATGGGGGCACAGAGCTCACCGAGGCGGAGGTGGGAAGTGTGGGGCAGGAAGCTGTGAGGGGAAGGGAGGTTGAGGAACGAGGTGGGGAGTGAAGTCACAGGTGCGCCTGAAAATGAGGCATGGAGAGAGATCTTCACCTTCCCATGGATTTTATTCAAAGGAAGAGATGGGGATTCCGAGGTGGAAAGACGCACCATGGGGTCTGCAGAAGGGTGTGGCTGGTCGCTTCTCTTTTGCCTCATCTCTGGTCCCATCACTGTCGGCTCAGTAGTGGCGGCCGTGTCGTGGTCCCCGCTCCATGCTGCCCTGCCTCCCCCTCCCAGTGGACACACGTCTGTCACTTCAACCCATTTGCTGACTTTTGGCTTCTTCCAAAAACAGGTTTTTCAGGTCCCCCTCCCTTTTCAGAGGGGAGAGTGGAGTGTCACTTTCTTTCTTAAAGGTAATCAACTTTTAACTCTCGGGTTGTTTAAAATTCGGAAGCTGTAGCCACTGGCTGCGGATTATGGGGTGTGTAATGGGATTGCGTTCTGGAAGAGAAGTGCGAGGCGTGTTGAGAGGCATGATGGCAGGGGGCCAGCATGGCAGGCTCTGAGGCCGGACCTCAGTAGCCCCCCCACTGACCCTGCAGCCCTAGGCCACTTCACCCTCCAGCCTTCAGGTTCATCTCCTGTATAAAGACAGAGGTCATCAGTACCGTAACCAGAAGAATTAAGTGGCTTTTATGAAAGGAGCTTAACATAGTCCCTGACATGTAGCAAATGCCACATAAATTGTTGCTGTTAGGAGAACTAAATTGAATGGCTTCTGTGTTTATATAAATAGAAAGGTGGTCAAACAGTTATTCCAGTTAGAAGGGAGGAGAAGGCAGTAATTCTCCAATACACAGTTTTTGTGACTAAAATTCAAGTCTCACTGCTGTTTTCCAATTGCTGTGCTAAACAGTTTACATAATTTTCACAACAGTCTTTGGCAGATACTTCCTACTTTACAGATGAGAAAACTGAGGCTAAGCGTAAGTAAATTTCTAAAGGTCCAAGAGCTAGGGAATCACCGATGCAATGTTTCAGAGTTGCTGCTTTCAGCTACTCCTCTATAATGCTCCCCAAGTGTGCTTGCAGCCATCACTGACACACGTGCTGTGCAGTAGTAAGATAGGAGAATCCTGTTCTTTAGCAGAGCATAATGAGGCACATGAAGTCGGCTTCCTTTATCCCCCACCCCGGGTTATGGCTTTCCGCCCTGTGTTAGAATGAGGAGATCTCAGGTATTCTCCTTCTAAGTGCCAAGAGTTATTTGTGACTCAGTTTTATCCAGACCGGGGCCTTCCCTGGTGGCTCAGTGGTAAAGAATCTCCCGGCCAATGCAAGAGATGTGGGTTCAGTCCCTGGGTCAGGAAGATCCTCTGGAGAAGGGAATGGCAACCTACTCCAATATTCTTGCCTGGGAAATCCTATGAACAGAGGAGCCTGGCGGGCTGTAGTCCCTGGGGTCGCAAATAGTTGGACGGCTTAGCGACTAAACAGTAACAATTATCCAGACCTAGTGGGAAAAGAAGCAAATATTTCTTAACTCCTTTCCTACTGAGGGATTAATCTTAGCTGCAAGCAGCGAATGGCGTTTGGGATAAAGCAGCCGGCAAAGGAGAACACTGGCCCAGCCTTCTGGTTGTCCCTGGTTCATCACAGTATTTGCTCTGAGAGGCAGCATCGCTCCAGAGCAAGCTGCTCACTGTTGTAATTTCCAGAGAGAGCAAAGAAAATGTGCTCATCTCCAGTGCCTGCTGGCACCGGATTTCCCGTAAATGTTCTCTGTGCCCATTTCATCCTAATTAGCCTGTCTCATACTGTGTACAGCTTATAAGAGACCCTTGGTATACAGTTAAAAGTTTGAATCTTTAAGTAAGATTATGCAGCAGACCTAAGTGGAACAGCTCCGTGTCCTTTGGGCAGCCAATAGCATTCACTGCGCTGTTCCTCTGCACCCAGTAAGATCAAGTTATCTCCCATCATTTCAGTTCCGTCGCTCAGTCATTTCCGACTCTTTGTGACCCCATGGACTGCAGCACGCCAGGCCTCCCTGTCCATCACCAACTCCCGGAGTTTACTCAGACTCATGTCCATTGAGTGGGTGATGCCATCCAGCCATCTCATCCTCTGTCGTCCCCTTCTCCTCCCGCTTCAGTCTTCCCCAGCATTACAGTTACCTTCTGTGAACACCACGCCAGCCTGTTAGGAGATTCCCCATCCCTGAATTCCTGTAGGATTTGCAGTCGGTGGCACACTGGCTCACGCTGACTTGCTCTCCTGCAGTTTCAGGTGGGGAGAGGCAGGGAGCATTAGTCTGCCGTGTCTGACTTGGGGCGAGGCAGCTGGGAGCTAAATAAAGAAATGAACGGAGAGGAGAGAAGGGACAGAGGTGTGTGTCTGCCTTATCTCCCAAATTAGATTGTCAGCTTCTCAGCCCAAAGACTGCATCTGTGGTTCCTATCTCCTTTAATACTTTTTAGACTATTAGGCAAAGGGTGAGGATGCAGTGCATGCTTATTGCCTGAAGGCCTGAGGTTTTATTTTAATTCATAGAGTATGCCCAAAGATACCATTTCCATGCACTTGAACTTCGTGCAGCCCACAACATTGAGTTGAAGGTATCTCTAAATTAGTTTTAGCTTCATCCCTCATAGAACTGAAATCCTCATTTCAGAGGACGGAGCCCATGCCGGCGCTGCAGTGAAGACAGTGTATGTCGTTGTGCAGCACAGGCCTTATTCTGAGGAAAGGTCCAACACCGAAACCCTGTACATGCCTAAACAGCCACGCTGAATGGCAGCTCATTCCGACCGAGAGAAATGGCGTTTGGCCCTGAGGGGGCGTCGCCCGGTCCCCTGGCCAGGACTGGGAGGTTCGCGCTGCGGTCCATCGTACCTCTGTCCGGTCAGGTGACCACACGTCTGTGATCCATTTCAGGACCTGCTATTCTGCTCCAGTGATCTGTAATATATCTGTCCTACTTAACTGTATTGATGATGATATCTTTCTAGTGATATTTAGAATCAGGTTAGGTGAGTCCTTCAGCTTTATGCTTCTTCAAGTTGCTTTGATTATTCTAGAACTTTGCATTTCCAGATCTAGTTTTTAAAAAACATTTACAGTAGTATAGTTGATTTATAATGTTGTATAAGTTTCAGGTTTACAGCAAAGTGATTCAGTTATACGCATACATATATCTACTCTTTTTTTTGAGATTCTTTTCCCAAGGACAGTCAAATAAGTCACAGAGCTGTTTTTCATTCAGGCCATCTAGGCCATAGGTAGGTCGTGGCATTCCTAAGCACACAGAATGTACTTTTATAGAAAAGTTCCTTCCTACAGATTAGAACGAACCAGTATTTTACTACCACTCACTTTGTCTAACAACAAACCAGAGTCCCTCACTCTTCCACAGAACTGGGAAGCGAGTCAGTGATTTAATTTTAACCTTGGGCTTCTAAGCTTCTCCATTGTGAAACTAGATCCAATAAATAAAGCTGATCTTACCAAGTCAGTAAGGTAGAAGATGCCGCATTCCTTTCTGAGCGTCTTCAGGCGCTGTTGCCCAAGTTTCCCACAAAGATGCACAAGGCCAGTTTAACTCCCTGAGGAAATTCCATATTACCAGTCAGCTAACGCTCAAGCCAGTGCTCAAGGCCCTTCCTATGTTACAAGACCAACTGTATAAATTAGACTACAATTTTTCAGAAGTCTTGGCTCATGTTGGATATGTAGAAGTGCATTCCAAAGACAAATATATAAAACCATCTCAGCTGAAAGAGAAGCAGGTTGTTGATTGTTCCTCAGGAGGAAAGAATTACAAAGGAAAGCACAGAACAGACAACCTACCTTCAGCAGGGATCACTCCTGGAATAAAGCAGTGTGTGTGCGCTCAGCAGACGTCTGCTGAGCGCCTCCTAGGGCCCAGTGCTGTTCTGGGCACTGGGGTGTAGCTCTGAACAGCACACCACCTCTTCACAAAGGCTTCCCACCAGCAATGCCCACCTCCCCTTCCTGCATTAGTCTGCCCTCTATACACGAGTATTACTGTCTGTACAAGTTAGAGGGGAAACCCCTGTGACCTGAGAGGCTCTCTAGTCACCTCCTCATTTCTCTATATGCCTTTAGAGAAAACTGACTCAGAGCGGCTAACCCTCCCTGTCTCCACTTCTTTCTTTCATCCTCTTCAAACATGCGCCAGTCACGCCATCCCTACCGCTCCTGAGACTACACTTGTCAGTCTCATTAGACCCCACGTTGCTGAATCTCGTGGCCAGCTCATCATCCCCGTCTCGCTTGTCCTCTTAGTAGTAGCTGACAGTTACTGTCTGATTCCTCCTCGAAAAGCCTTCCTCAGTTGCCTTCCAGGACACCAGCTCCCCTGTTGGTCCCCCCCCGCCTCACTTGCTCCTCCTCAGCCTTCTGTCTTCAGTCCCTCTCTAGATCACAGAGTGCTCTGGAGCGCAGTCCTTGAATCCTCCTTCCTCTCTACACGCACTCTCTAGGTGAAAGCATTCTCGAATCCCATAACCTCAAGTGTCACCTGAAAGTGGACAGCTCCACGACCTCTCTTCTGACCTCCAGACTAATACACCCAACTGCCTACCCAACAGCTCAGACTCCGTATGTCCAAAAGCAGGCTCCCCACCTGCAGTAGGAGTTAGTTTTGACTGCACGTAACACAAACACACATATATCCCAAAAAAAGAAAAATGTAAGAAACAAAAATTGCTTAAATGACATAGGAATTTCTCTCACACATTTAAAAGAAAAAATCTAGACATACAAAGATCAGCAGTCCAGATTGTATGTGGCAGGCACACTTGTCATTAGGGACCTGGGCCCCTTGTCTCGTTACTTCTTCAGCTTTAGTGTGCTTCCTATTTTCGTTGGTGGGAGAGAGAAATGTAATGGTCCTTCCCCTCTGAAAGAAAGTTACTAGAAATCCTAGACAACTCTTCTGCTTGCAGCTTATTGGCCAGAACTTAGATCACGGCCAGATCTCCCTGCAGGGGAAGTTGGGACAAATAGCAGTTTTTAGCTGAATGACAATATATTCAGCTAAAAAAGGTGGGGGGAGCAGCAGAGGGGAAGCTAAAAAAGAGGATTAAATGGACAGTAGGGAGCAGCTAGCTGTGTCTGCCATGCTCTGAATCTGGTTCTCCCCCAGTTCCCCGTTGCCTTGTGAGCCACATTCTCCCAGTTGCTTAGGCCAAATGCCTTGGGTCAGCCACGGCTCTTTTTCTCTCCCAGTCTACATCCAATCCACCAGCAAGTCCTCCTGATTGTACTTTCAGAATAGATCCTGAATCTGATAGCTCTGACCACCTCCACCAGTTGCATCTTAGTGCAGGCCGTCATCACCTCTTCTAGACTTCGCAGATAAGCTGCTTAACTGGGCTCTCTGGTTCTGCCAGTCCACTCTCCACACGTAGCATATCATCCTTCAAAACCTAAGTCACGCTGTGTCAGTCCTGTGTGCAGAACCCCGCCTACCTCCTAGCTGATAAAATCCAAGGGGCTTAGTATTAAAAAGCCATGCATCATTTGGTCCTGGCTCACTCTGATTAAATCTATCTTCTCGCTTACTCATTCCACTCCAGCTCTGCTGGCTTCCTTGACGTTCTTTGAATATACCAAGTATGGGCCAATTTTAGGGCCTTTGTATCTATAAATACTATTCTTTTTACCCTGAATGCTCTTCACCTAGATATCCCCATGGCTTGCTCCTTAGCTTCTTTCAGGTCTTTGATCAAATATCACATTATCAAAGTGACCTTTCCTAACAACCTATCTAAAATAGGATTCCCTCTTGAAAATCTTTTTCCCTTTATATAGCTCTTTTTCTCCACACTCAACACTGTTTGACCTTCCTTCTGATACTCTGTGTGTGTGCATGCTCATACACTTTACTTATCTGTCTGTATATAAACACCTATATCACATACATGAATCTGATTACTGGTTGTCTCCCCGCTATAACTAGAGTGCAGACTTGGTCTCTTGTTAACCACCACCCTTCTATCAGTTAAGGGAGGTCAGGATAGAGTTATCTGACAGGGAAATGTAATGGGTACTTCCCTTTTCTTTTAAAGAAACTAAACAGTTCTTCTGCTTATATCTCATTGGCCAGTATTTAGATTATGGCTGGAGCTAGCTGCAGGGGAGGTTGGCAAGTCTCACAGAAGTCTCATTTGAGCTAAGAATGAATGAAGAGGAGCGAGCTATGCAAAAGTGTAGAAGGCGAGTACTCCAGGCAAAGGGAATAGCGAAGTGCAAAGCCCTGCTGTGGAAATAAGCTTGTCATGTAGAGGGGGTTTGTCCTGTGTTTGGGGACAAAACAAAGTGGAGTGTGGCTGGAATAAGCAATTATGGAGACACCAGAGCATGATAGAGGCTTCCCAGGTGGCGCTGGTGGTGAAGAACCCCCTGCCAAAGCAGGAAATGAAAGAGACTCAGGTTCAATCCCTGGTTCGGGAATATCCCCTGGATGAGGGCATGGCAACCCACTCCAGTATTCTTGCCTGGGAAATTCCATGGACAGAGGAACCTGGCGGGCTAAAGTCCATGGGGTCGCAAGGAGTCAGACACAAATGAAGCAACTTAGTCAGTTTAGTACACACGCAGAACAAGGTGAGAGAGGCAGGGCAGATCACCAGGGAGGGTTTTGTGTATCCCAGATACAAAAAGGGAAAAGAGGAAAAGAAAGACATCAGCCTCTTTGGCACCTCAGCCATTCTCCAACCTTTGGGGAATTCCAGGGGTGCACTGCCAAAGGCGCGTGCAGCTATTTAAGTAACTGGAAGTAAGAAAATGTAAACGTTCAGTTTCCCCATCGCACCCGTCACACTGCATGTGTTGAGTAGTCACGTGGTCCGTGCTGCCTGCCAGCCAGCACACACAGGCCCGCGGGGCCGCATGCGCCCTTGTCCCAGAAAGTTCTGTTAGTGCGGCTCTGGGACAGCCAGTCAGGGAGGCGTGATACCGAGTCTGCCTAGTCTCTCCTGTGGCTTCTCTCTCAACCCTAGAATCAGCGCTTTCTGTTTCAGTGGAAATGACGCCTGTGGCGCCTAGATTAGCATGCGGCCCGCCGCATGCACACGTGTTCTCGTGGTGATGTTTACCTGTGACAGAAAGAAAGACTGGAAACTCATATGCATTCTTAACTAATTGCAAGCACACTGCAGATGTGCAATGCGAAGTGTGTAAGTCATCAATGTGAACGGCGTTTTCTGTGTCTTATTGTGACCTAGGGATCTTGCTGCAAGAAACTGCCTGGTAGGTGAGAATAACGTGCTGAAAATCAGTGACTTTGGAATGTCTCGTCAAGAGGACGGTGGTGTGTATTCATCTTCTGGCCTGAAGCAGATCCCCATTAAGTGGACGGCACCAGAAGCGCTTAATTATGGTAAGAAGAGACCCTTCCTTTCTGGTGGTCAAAGTGGACTCCGTCAGCATGAAACAGTCACGGGCAGGGGCCCAGGGCAGAGCAGAGGACAAGCGAGAATCAGCTGAGGGGCAGCACACGGGGTGTGTGTGAGTTCAGACTTTGCGCCCTTGTGGACAGACTTAATTCAGCAATTTTATTGATCAGATTTCTGTGTGTAAGATTGCTAGATTTAAAAGATGGTAGAGTTACAAGCACTGTTAAGTGTGAGTGTGCATCTGAAAGTTTCTATTGTGATCCAAGAAAAAGATTATTTCTATTTTAATAGTCAGATTGGACCCAGAGTCAAAGTGTTGTGTGGCTCTGGACCATTTCCTTTGAATGCCTTATATTTGGTCCAATAACCTCATCTGATGTTAGGTTCCTAAAATACTAAGTCTGTAGTTTCTCACTCTGAAAAACTGACATGGTTTCTTAGCATCTCAGTCTCTGGAACTTGTATAAATCTTTCGGGAAGAGAGAGATGGAATCTGTGTGTATACATATCTGAATCACTTTGCGAGGACATTTTGACTCACCTACCCTCCAACATAAAATAAAAATCAAATTTAAAACATATCATAAAATTATTCTTTGTTAATTTGAAGTGAAAAGTACTTCATCATGAAAAATTAATATAAAGTATTTACAAAAGTCTAAATTAAAGACAGGTAATTTAAAAAAAGCTTTGAGGCGAAATTCATGTGATGTAAACCTGACTGCTGTAAAGTGAGCAGTTCAGGGGCATTTAGTGCCTTCACAGAGCTGCACGAGTACTGCCTCTGTCTAGTTCTACAGCATCTTCCTCACTCCGGAATAAAGCCTTACACCCGTATTGAGAAGTTACTCCCCCAACCGCTGGCAACCTCAGACCTGCTTTTGGTTGCTATGTATATACCTATTCTGCCTATTTCATATAAGTGGAATCTTATAATATGTGACCATTGGTATGGGACTTCTTTCACCTAGCAAAATAAGGTTTTCAAGGTTCAACCATGTTATATAGCATGTATCATTATTTTGCTCCTTTTTATAGCTCAGTAATATTCTATTATATGTATCTACCACAATTTATTTATCCGTTCATCCATTGATTTGTATTTGAGTGGTGTTTACCTTTTGGCAGTTGTGAATAGTACTGCTTTAAACATCTGTATACTAGGATTTATTTGTGTGCCTATTTTCAGTTAATTCTGAGTACACACTAGGGAATATGGTAATTCTGTGCTTAAGTGTTTGAGGAACCCCCGAATGTTTTCCAGATCAAGCTTTGGAATATAATTGTTTTGGAAACGACTTGGGATGGATCCAGACACCACAACCTGCTTTGCATTTTGCATGTCAGCAATGCTGTGGAATAGATTTGTGCAGGTAGTTGTCATTGTAAGAAGCTGGCTAAGCTGTTCCAGTTTCCAGCAATGTAGTTTCTTAACTTAATACTTCAGGGATACTAAGCCTCACCCTTAGTCTGCCTTCCCGCGTGCTGGCAAGCTTTGAGGAGTCCCACCACTCCTCAGAATCCGCAGAACATGGCAGCCCTGCTGCTTTCCACAGCGGTTCTTCTCTGGGGCGGCCATTACTCTGAGGCTGTATTCCTAAGGAGAGCAACCACAAGATGAAAGAAAGGACTGTAATCTTTTTTTAAATGGAGACATTTTCTTAGATAATGAAACATTGCTAAGCACCTTCTTGTTGATTCTTACAGCAGCCCTATAAGGGAGCCAGTGCTGGACTAGGGAGCCTTAAATACTTATCAGTAAAATCCACTCTCTAGAATGTGTTCTTAATCCTGTTTGCCAGATTCTCTATATTACATGGCCTTTAAAATCTCTCTTACTGCTAAGCAATTATGCCAGTAAAATTCTGCCTTTTAATCAGAGCATATTTTAGTTGAATTTCAAGCTGACTAAAGTATTTACCAAATACTTTAATTCAAAATTCTAATTCCAATATCTGTAAGAGCCAGACCTAAATTTAGCATGTCATAGAATAAAGACATGTTTCCCCGGTGGCTCAGATGGTAAAGAATCTGTGTGTAATGCTGGAGACCTGGGTTTGATGCCTGGGTCGGGAAGATCCCCCTGGAGAAGGGCATGGCAACCCACTCCAGTATTCTTGCCTGGAGAATCCCATGGACAGAGGAGCCTGGCAGGCTGCAGTCCACAGGGTCACAGAGAGGCAGCCAGGACCGAGCAACTAAGCACAGCACACATGAAGGTCACTGGCGGGCCGTGAGGGGCTGCTTTCAGCAGGCTTTCATGTTAACTTCACAAAGCGCTGAACAACACAACCTGAAAGTGGCTGAAAGACATAGACCTGAGTCTTTAAGACACCATACAACTCCTAGAAAAGATCATAGAAAAAACAGTCTCTGACATAAGGCATACCAGTGTTTTCTAAGGCCAGTCTCCCAAGGCAATAGAAATAAAAAGGAAATAAGCAAAGGGGACCTAATCAAACTTACAAGCTCTTGCACAGCAAAGGAACCTAAAAACAACACGAGAACACAACCCACAGAAGGGCAAGAAATATTTGGAAGTGATGCGATTAACAAAGGCTTCATTTCTAAAGTATGCAAGCAGTTCATACAACTCAACAGCAAATAAACAACCCAATAGACATTTCTCCAAAGAAAAACAAATGACCAACAGGCACATGAGAGGATGCTCAGCATCACTAATTATCAGAGAAATGCAAATCAAAGCTGCAGTGGGGTGCCACCTCACAGCAGTCAGAATGGCCATTGTTAAGTATACAAGTCAGTGCGGGAGAGGGTGTGGAGACAAGGGAGGCCACTGTTGGTGGGAACGTAACTGGGTGACCCACTGCAGAAAACAAGACGGGGCTCCTCAGAAGACCAAGCGCAGCGTCATCACATGGTCCAGCCAGCCGGTGCCTGGGCACATGCCCAGGCAACACCCTAACTCAGAAAGACGCGTGCGCCCCTGCGTTCACAGCAGTCGGGTCAGGGAAGCAGCCTGAGCCCATCGCAGGCGGTGGACACGGATGACAGCCGGCTCTGGGACACACACCCAGGCAACACCCTAACTCAGAAAGATGCACACACCCCTGCGTTCACAGCAGCAGGACAGGGAAGCAGGCTGAGCCCATCGCAGGCGGTGGACACAGCTCACAGCTGGCTCCCGGGCACACACCCAGGCAACACTCTAACTCAGAAAGATGCACACGCCCCTGCGTTCACAGCAGCAGGACAGGGAAGCAGGCTGAGCCCATCGCAGGCAGTGGACACAGAAGACGCGGTCCATGCACACAGTGGGCTGAAAGAGAATGGAATGACGCTGTTTCCATGACATGGGTGCAACTGGAGACTGTCATACCAAGTGAAGTAAGAAAGAGAAAGGCACTGCCGGGGTCCAGCCCCGGTTGGATCCAGGGTATCTTCAGGGTGATGGCGTCGGTGACTGAGATTTAAAGATAAGGAAAGAATGAGAGTGAATACTATAGTGGAGAAAATAGAGGAGAAAAGAGGCTGATGTTCCTTGGTTTATACAGAAAATCAATAACGTCTTGAGACAAGAGACTTGCACTGTCTACGTAGGCCACAGGCACCCTCCTGGTCTCCCAAGGGAGAAAAGACATGGGGCACCTTCACGTTCAGGTCTTAGAAGCCCAGGCAAATGAGTAGACACAGCAGACCTCTGTGGTCCAGATGGGAACTAGCCTGAAAGAAGAGTAAGAAAGAGAAAGGAAGAAAGACACTGGGAGACCAAGCTTCTTCAGTGAGTGAGGCCCATCACTTTATTTTCAGAGAGAGCTTTTATACCCTGAGTTGTACATACAGCAAGGTGAAAAATGCAGAGTCAACTCAACATTCCATCAGTATTAACTTTTATCGCTACTAGGTTCTTTCCTGCAAGAGTCTTATTTTTTTGTACATTATCTTCTGGCCCAGAGGCCTGTTGATATTTTATGACCCCTTTTTAATAAAGGTTGGTCAGCCAGAACAATAATTTTCCCTTAAAGTGTTTCTTCTTAAATTCCTAGCCTGTGTCACCCTTAAAGTACAGAGTTACATTTTTATGGAGCAAAGATTCAGCAGGTTACAGCAAAGAAAGAACTTATTAACTCAAAGTCTAATGTTGCTAATGCTAAGGCTACTGCTTGTTTTTTCTACATCCTGACTATATGCACTCCCAGAAACACAATGGATAAGGGATGTGAGAACTTGGCAGCAAGCATTGGCTCAACAGTGTTGCAAGAGTCTGGATAAACCTGCCAAGTAAACTAGAATGCTAACAGGGGGTTTGAATTGAAACACTCTTATCTTGTCCAGTATATTTATTAGCTAGAGCCCTAAGTTGATTTTTTCCAGAAAAAGGTGGTCGCGGATAGCCCCCTGTTAATGTCAGAAGAGTTGGTGAAAGGCATAAAATAGTAAGACAGACAGATTCTGATTTGGGGGGTAGATGCTCGAGCAGGTCCAGGGGGTCCCTCGAGTCCTGATCCGCCTTGCTCGTCAGGTCTCTCCACATGACCTTGTCATGGGTGGGATCGGCCCAGGGAGTCCCTCGAGTCCTGCATGACCTTGTCATGGGTGGGATCTCCTGTGCTGGCTCCCGGCAAGGCACCATAGACACCACGTACATGCAGAATCTAAAGCATGGCACAAATGAACCTGACTGTTAAACAGAGTCACAGACACACAGAACCAGCCGGCAGTGGCCAAGCAGGAGGGGCTGGGGTTAGCAGGTATGAGCTTTCATGTACAGAATGGAGAAACAGGGCCCCACTTTATATGTTTATATACAGAGAATATTCAGTGTCCTAGGATCAACCATAAGGGAAAAGAATATTTTTTTAAAATGTGTGTACGTGTATAACTGAATCATCTTGCTGTACAGCAGAAATTAATACTGTAAGTCAACTATACCTCAATAAAAATATTGATAAAAAAATTTTTAATGCAGAACAGTTTAGCTGAGGGAGAGATTTCTAACAGGATGAGAAGGAAGTCAGGAGTGTTTATTACCCAAACCAGTGAGGGAGTTACTGAGTGTGTGCTTGTCGCGAGCGGCATTAGGCATTACTGACATAATGGAGGCACGGCACCAGCCCTCTCTCCTGATTGTGTAGGCATGGACCCGGAATGAAGGAGTTAGCTCTTGTGATTCTGACTTGTTCTTTCCTTTCTTTGGTTGAGTTGGCTGGAAAGAATATTAAGGTGCTTATTGTTCCTAAGAGAAGTGTGAGAAAGCACAAAGCCTTCTGCAGTTGTGCCCAGAAAATAATCTATAAAGTAACCATTGACATTTGTTCAAGGATTTTTGCAAAGAATGTTCCAGGATGAGCATGTAGGCCGCAGCTTGAGGCCACGGGAAGGATTGTTATCTGAGACCTGTTTTTGAGGGAAATGTTTATGGCAAAGGAAGTTTGCTGAGCTTCAGCTCAGTTCAGTCGCTCAGTTGTGTCTGACTCTGTGACCCCATGAATCACAGCACGCCAGGCCTCCCTGTCCATCACCAACTCTTAGGGTTTAGGAATAATTAAGAATACTAGAAGCCTTTTTAGGAGATAGTGAGCTTAGGATACTAGGGGCAAGCAGGATTAGAAAGATAAGAAATAAACTGAGGAATGCAGTATGCAGCCCAGAATAAGCATGCAGTGTAATCACAAGGAAACACGATTCTGGGAGAATCGCTGCAGCAGGAGCTCTGTTTGAAGGGCAACAAGGAGACAATAATCTGTGTGAGAGGGAACTGAAAATGTCAAACCTCTGACCTGATGCTTTTGTCAAAGGATAGAAGAAGACCTGAGGCTTGACATAAACGTGTAGTCCCTCGCCCAGAGTCGGAGGCTGCATCATTCCCCGCCGACACCGCTCATCCCGTCAGGCTGGCCCCCTGGCTGCTGGAGCTGGACTCCACGATGCGCACACGTCTCAGCAAACCTGAGACACGTTCCAGTTCTCCCAGAATAGAATTACTGAAGATTGGCTCTAAATCCTAGCATTTTTTAACAAGAGAAAACATACTTTACGAAAGTCTTATTTATTGTTCTACATGGAGATGTAATTTAAAGCATGGCTGCTGTAATTAATACTATATTGTATATCTGAATGTTGCTAAAAGAGTAGATCCTTAAAGTTCTCATCACAAGAAAAAAATTTTTTGTGACAGTGGATGATAGTGTTAACTAGACTTACTGTGATTATTTTGCAATAGATACAAATAGTGAGTCATCATGCTGTACAACTGAAACTCATATAATGTTATATGTCAATTATACCTCAATAAGAATACTAATTAATTCCTTAAAATAATCCAGTTAAAACCAGATTCAAAAGTCAGGTCACAGAGTTAGGTTATAAGCTTTCACTTCCAGAGTGTGATTTTGGTTTACAGCACAAGTGGCCCTTCTTGACCTCTTCCCAGATATCGTCTAACAAAAAGGCATTGAGTTCTCTGGGCTGTACACGTCTTTGAAGAGTTAATTAGTCTAAACTAGCGGCCACTGAATAATTTTCATAAAAAGCTTTAAATCATTGGATGTCAGGCATGAAAAAAGTTGATGTACAGACAAGGCAACTAATCGACTCACATAGTGAATGTCCATAATTATTACCTAGTAAGAAGGAAACTAATTCACACAGCTGGAGATGATGATCCCCCAGAACGCTCCAATCTCTGACGTCAGAGCAGTTAGCATAGCACTATTGTGCTATTTCCTTGTACTGTTTGCAAGAAAGAGAAAAAGGCCATCCTACCCAAATTAACAAGACATTTTTAGAGGCTAGGCATTTATAAATCAGGGCATTTATAAATCAGGCATTTATAAGGCAGAAGTATGTTGGAAATTCATAGCCTTTTTGCTTCCGCTCCTTGATGTCACATTCATTCCAGAAGGTATCTTTGTTTGGCTTTTATCTCTGTTTGTCTAGAAGATTATCACGGAAAAAACAAAACCAAGAGCTTAGCTTATGTAATTCAGTAAAACAGGTGCACCAAGATATTTTGACAAAACAAGGCACCATGTAACTTAAAGAAGTTGTTTTTATCAGTGAGCTGTTAATTTCTACTCTATTCAAAACACATAAAAATGAATTTTCCATAAATGAAACTGTCAGTGGAGAAAATGAGACCTTTAGGCATGTAAGAATATCTGTCAACAGTGAAGAGTAAAAAAACTAAAGTTAAGAAACTTTCCTTGCTTCTCTAACTTTGTAATTTCAGTAGAAAGAAATTGAATGCAGGCAGAAAACAAAATTACATAACTCCCAGCTTATTTAATCTCCTAGGCATTGATGTATACAAATTTATATCTTTTTTATATAAACCATCCAGCTCATTTAGAGGCCACAGAGAGAGTAAGCTTGCACAGTGAGTGAGTGTGTGTTCTTGGTGGGGAAATGTGATTTGGATGGTGGTTTGGTTAAACTAACAACCTGAAGACTGTTCATTTAATTGGTGTATTACTCCTCCTGGAAAGCAAAACGAGGCAAGAGAGTAAGATCACTAATTGTTGAGTCCCTGGTAAGTTTAAACATGTGACTGACACAGACATACACAATCAGAAATTGTCACCTGCTTACCCAGTGCGCTGGCTGTGATTTGTCCGCCCTCCAGGGAGATACAGTTCTGAGAGTGACGTGTGGAGCTTCGGCATCCTGCTCTGGGAGACCTTCAGCCTGGGGGTCTGCCCCTACCCTGGAATGACAAACCAGCAGGCCCGGGAACAGGTGGAAAGAGGTGAGTTCAAGACACAGGGTAGCAGTGTTCACGGCCGACACCGGGGCAGGCTGAGGCTGCGTCTGCTTTTCCCAGACAGAGGAAGGCGATGCTGTTTGGGTACATGATAGACACAAGTTTGTGTGTGTGTTTAGTCACTCAGACATGTCTGACTCTGTGACCCCATGGACTGTGGCCCACCAGGCTCCTCTGTCCATGGGATTTCAAAGGCAAGAATACTGGTTGGGTTGCTGTTTCCTTCTCCAGGGGATCTTTGCAACCCAGGGATCGAAGCCAGGTCTCCTGCTTGGCAGGTGGATTCTTTATCACGAGCTGTCAGCAAAGCCCAATCAAAAAGGTGTTGGTACATCTGCACACAGCAAAAACCAACGACAAAGCCTTGGGAACATCCCAGCACCTTGGAAACAGAAGGCTCTAGGCTCTTCTTCCACTCCCTCTGCCTAGCACAACATCTGCAAGGCTGTGCCGTTCACTCTTTTCCAGGGAAACAGTTAAGAGGCTCAGGAACAGTATCTGTTTTTTATGCTGTGCCAAATAAACACCGTTAATGTCCCTACTAATTGAAAGGTAGTTAGACTCCAGGAAGAAGTTGACAGTCTTGTAACAGTTCTGAAGAAACCCGGTGGTATTCTCAGACCAAAGGCAGGCCTGAGCATGCAATGCTGACACCCTCGCGTGGACCTGTGTGTCCACGGCTTCCAACAAATGCCAGCGCCCTAGCTTCAGGCCCCCCCACGGGGGCATGGTTGTAGGGTTGGGGGCAGGAGGGTGGCTTGACAGCATCCTTCCTAACCCTGAGGACATGCGGACAGGCACACGCATCCCACCCAGCACCCTGCTGGGACACTGCCTGGTGACTATGAATTAAAGACTCTTCTCAGCTGTAAAGCAATATGACTTGTATTCATGCTTATTTCACTTTTGAGGTAATGTTTCTAAATCCTCATCCTCTCTTCACCTTCAGAAACCTGAGCTGAAGAGGTGGTTTAAAAAAAAGAAAAAAACTGCCCACAGCATCTAAAAGCTAATACTTGGAGCAGCTAAAACGTGCGCTTGTGTGTGCTGTTTCCCACATCAGGCTTTGTTCATTTGTCACAAACACAAAATGGGTTCCTGGCACTAGAAGTAATGCTGTTGCTCTGTAATATTAAAACCTGCATTACTTACAGGAAAAAAAAAAAAAAACCAGCCTGCCCTAAAATGGCATTTTTGTTTCTGTTAACCGACAACATAGGGTACTGCAAACTGCGCGATGCCCTGTGTGAACAGTGATGTCTGGTTATCCCCATCCTAAATTCTTTGTCCTTCTCTTGTGTCTTCAGGATACCGGATGTCAGCCCCTCAGCACTGCCCAGAGGACATATTTAAAATCATGATGAAGTGCTGGGATTATAAACCCGAAAACCGCCCCAAGTTCAGCGAACTTCAGAAAGAGCTCGCGGCCATCAAGAAGAAGATCACGTAGTGACGGAGCCGCGTGGACGTGGCCTCTCCTCCCGCAGAGTAATACTGTTCTCCTTGTTAACCATGAGTGTATACCGTGTTGTGTGCAACCGTCTTCTAAGGTTACTTTTTTATTAACTGTTTTTTAAAATATGTGCTGTTTAAGAAAAAAAAAAAGGCATTGAAGCAGCAGTCCTTGCACGGGCGTGCCTAGCTCAGCCCCGCGGGAGCAGACAGGCACGGGCTCTCGCGTGCGGGGAGCCCGCCTGTCTTGCCCGCACCGGGAGCTCTGGCGCTCTGCAGGGCCGCTTTCCTTCAGGCCCGGCTCCCCGCTGCCGCCCCGGCCGCGGACTCCGCTCCGTCCGTCCGTGCGCCGCCCGGCACGCCGTGTCTGCGAGGCATGTCCCGACCAAAGTCAGCTTTCTGCGCCGCCAGGGCGGGAGCGTGTTGGTAAATATCACTTCACACTGAGAACTGTTCAGACCTCCCAGGGGATTTTTCTCCTTTCTCGCCAGAAATAAGCATAAGAACCCTCCCATTTCTGTCCTCCCAGTCAGGCTGTGGTTTTCCTCCTTTTTGTCGGAGATGGTGGCTGGAGTCCCCTCACAGAGCTGGCAGTTGAGGCCGCGGCTTTTAGAGGCCGTTTTGGACGGCTGTGACCTGTGGCAGAGTCACGCCTGCACACACACAGACACACGTGCACACACACAGACACACACACGTTATGATCTGAATTCATGAACAAGGTTCTGAGAAATGTTTCCAGGAGCTGTTAGGTACAGCCCTCTCGGCGACCAGAAATTGTTTAGGGAAGCTCCAATGCACAAGTCCCCAAAAGTCAGAGTGTGCTTTGAAGCGCCTTCATTTGAGAGGAGACATCTGGGATTCAGTTCCGTTCACCCGCGCCGCTGTCCAGGGCGGTCCGAACTGAATGGCCCTAGTCCATAAGCATTCCTGTGCGTGCACCCGGGCATGTGTGCACGCTCCCCCCCCCCCCCCCCACCACCACCACCACACACACAGACAATACCAGGAAGTCAGGCAGCTGGGAGCGGAGTGGACGGCTCCGCAGTCAGAGGAGCATTATCGAGGAGGAAGCTGTAGAGGCGCCTGCTTTGTCCGCTCCCTGTTCACTTGCTCTCACGGCGCTACCTGGGAACTCTTACCGTTGGCGGACAGCTGTGAGCGCAGCGTGGAGATGTGTCACGGGGAAAACGCTGCCGGGTTTAAACTAGGATTCTCTTCGGCTGACTCTTAGCTGCATCCAGGGAACTTACCCCATGTTCTGTATATAGTTGCCTCAGGAAACACGTGTGTGTAAGAGACGGTCACGCTCAGGGGTAAATGTGGCCTGGGAGCTTTTAGTGCGTGCTCCGGCCTGTGTCCAGACGCACAGCAGCGATCCTTTGGTCTGCCATTCAGTGCAGGCGTTTATGGGATGGAAATGCCTCCCGCCCCATCCACCCGCTTCCTCCTGGGAATATCACTGCGCAGGGAATAATGGTGAAGAGAAAAGGGGCTGTGTGTGTGTGAGTCTCATACGTTTCATGATTACCACATTCGGACTCAAATGAAAGCATAATAAACTTGCCCTCAAAAATAATGCAATACACAAGGCAACTTCTTTTAAAAGCAGCTTTGTTTCCCTTCTGTCAAATATGATGAGTAAGTGAAACCTTTTGATGGCATAAACTGCAGTAGATCATAGCACAGACTCAAGATTAAGAGCTCTACTCTACACTCACTTGCCAGCTTTCAAAAGCAGGAATAAAACAGGGACATTTCCGCCCTTTGCCAATGCTTCCAAGTGCACTTCTGTAGCATCCTTTATTAAAAACAAAAACAGCCTCCCATCACTTAGCAGCCCCAAAGCTTAGCTCTCAGCAAAGAGAGAGAATGAAGGTTTGGGCTTTAATTTTGAGAACAAGACCTGAAGCTTAATCTTTGCATTCTGGTGGAAAGAACGAACACGGCTTTGATATTTCACTCATCCAGGCCATTAGAATTTACAATTCACATCATATCTCTATGCTTAAATTAAAGAAGCTTTTCATAACGTCGTGACATCCGCAGCATTTAAATTCTATCTTATTCTGTATCCCAAAGCAGGCTGTGGTATAGTTCAGGATTAATAACTTCTTTCAGGGTCATATCAGTTGTATAGAATATTCACTTTAATAATAGGCACATGCATTATGAAAACCTTACGCAGACCACTTTTTTACCATTAATTTTGTTGTGCTTAAAGCATGATTTATTCATCCCTTCTGTCACTGATAATTATTGGGATTATGTACTTTAGGAGGCTAATCCATACCCAGAAAGCTCACATGCAAATACTCCTCTGAATTTGAAAGTTGATGTAGGGAAAGAGGGCTTCAGAAACATACAAAATAGACTTGTTTAGTAAGGAAACAGTGGTAACCAAAACTGCCGCTGGTCTGAATGTAATTCAGCCAGGCCACATCTGTGTTGTGAGTGGGTTTTCATTCTCTTGCATCTCTTCTCCTGTTCCGTTTCTGCCATCATTCCTTAAATTTATGACTACAGAGTAGGGGGCAGGTGAGCCCAGGCAGCTGGACCCTCACCTGCATTTTTCTGTCTTGAGTCACCAAGGAACCTGTATGAGAAATAGACAGGTCGGTCATCATTTTTCAAGGAAAGAAATCTTTTACTGTCAGGTAGGCATTTATTATCAACACAAGAAACCTAAAATTATTTTGTGTTCCATGTAACCTAAGGTTACTTCCCAAAGCCAATATTCTCTTTCTCTTCCAGGAAATAATAATAAAGGGTATGAATAGGCTTAGTTTAGATGCTCAAACCCGGAGGTTTCATTTCAGTCCATCCTGTCACTGGGTCCCAAGTGACAGATCTCATGTAAACATTTCTCTTTTATCTCCCAAATTTAAGTCAATATAGTTCTTCATCCATAATCCACCGTTTTATCACAAATACTGTATTATTGAAGCCTCTCACTAGCATTATCAGTGTAGAACATGAGTCTAAGTGTTTCAGCCAGTTTTCATATTTCACAACTTTTTTCATTTGAGGGTCGTTTTTAAAAGAATGTTCGGTCACCGAAACAGTCTTCATTTCCTTTAAACACAGGCCGATTTTCTTGTGTCTGTTCACCTCGTGTTTCAGCTGTGCCGCGTGGTCTCACATGAAGTTTGGCCAATACCACTGAGATAGCTACAGCGTCACAACTCTGGTGTGGCACGTGTCATGAAGAAAGTGTTTTAATTATATGCCACACACCGAGGACCTTATAGTGGGGTAAACACAGAAACGGCAACACAGAAAGTCCCGTCAAGGTCATCATTCAGTTACCTCAGTCACACCGCTTCCTGGTTTATTCTGGTGAGACGGGTGCACCTGAAAACCTTCCTGAGTGTGCCCTGTGGGCCCTGTTCTGGGACTGTGTGTCCTCTGAAGTGAGATTAGCTGATATTTTCTAAAAAGAAGTAGTTTGCCTTAACCTTCCTTTTACATACACATACTCCCCCATCACAAGATTGGTATTTTAGATGTTTCCTATCAACAGAATTGACTGTCTGTAAACACTGTTCTGAGTCACATGAAGACTAATTTTTGTATTTAGGAGGTCACAGCCCTCACTCAAACAGAATAAATGCAAAATACGAAAGACAACAAAGGGGCACATAACTGCAGAAGACACGGTTTCTTTATGTGTTCATATGTTAATTAAAGGAAAAAGATTTTATATGAAAATGAGTTTATATTACACTTCCATTATACTATTAAGTTAGCATGAAAGTTTACCATTAAAATAAAGTGTTACCTCTTTTATTACTAACTCTGATTTGCTTATAAATACCAGAAAATTTTTTATTAAATATTTTAGTTTTATTTATTTTCTCTCTTTTGAGTTTCATATCAAGTCTGAATACTGTATTATTTGGGAGGATCCAAAATCACATCTTAATTTCTGCCAAAGAAAATACACTGATTTAGAAGTCAGGATTTCACATACCATGATTACCTACTTGAAGGAGATACTGGCACAGTTGCAGAGTCCCACAAAATTCTCCTTTAGAAGACAATGCTATAATACAGAAGGTGTGTAAACTATATGTCTCAGTCATAATTCGATTTAAGGAAATATTTATTACCCCTTTGAAACCATCCTACTGCCTCATGCTGATTCAAAGGTTACATTCTGAATTGTTAAGTGTAGACATTAAAACTCAGCTGCCTAGTAAGGACTGAGATTCTGAGGTGGGAGGAAAACCCTACTGTACTAAATTCCTGATCACTTTAAATTGTGGAGAAGTGATGAGCGTAGGCTTCAGCGCCTCTGCTAATTAGACGCCGAGGCGAGCATGTGCAAAGAAGGAAGAGAAAGATTCCTCTGCGGCAGGAAGACTCAGCCCCTACGGAGACTGTCAGGTAGTTAAACTGGAACCAAGACTCTTGACGGTGTCGCTGGGGGGCCTGAGGAGGGTAGGGCCAGCAGGTCAGCGCCTTCCCCCACGCAACGTTTAGCAGAAGCAGAGAGGTCACCTGCCAGCGTGGGGCCTTTATGCAGGCGAGCCAACCCCTCTCCCGTCCACGGGAGCTGTGTCCCGTCCCTCGCTCTGAGCTGATGCCTTGCTGGCTGACACACGCTCACAGTCTGGACAGCTTGCAGGTTTGGCCACGTGTGTTCAGACTCAACAAAGACTACTCAAAGTCTCTCTATATGTGAGTTAGTGATCCTGTTTCGTAAAGTCAATCACTGATTACTCACACCTTACTAGAAATGTGGTTGCAGTGGGGCTGGTCACATAGAAGGGAGTGCATGCTGAGATCAATGCTGCTTCACCTTGCGGCAGATGTTAACTCACGGGCTCCGAGAGGCACCCCAGGGACACCTTCCTGGGATGAGCTCTGCTCTGGGAAAGCATGCAGTCCAGCAGGGTGGGAGGAAAACGACCGTTGAATAGCAGTGCTCCTTGTCTTTACACTGGTGGCATGGGAGGGAAAGCAATCTGGGCACCATCCTGAAGCCCATCTCTGCACAGCCTGGCCAGCCAAGGTCAGACACGGAAGGCAAGGCAGAGACACCAGGAAGGAAGACCAAAGGGCAGAAGAGCAAGCACGGAGAACCAGCACGGTGACTCGGGGGCTCATCCGCCAGCAAATGCAGGCAGCTCAGCGAGGGAGGGCAGCCCTCAAGGGGAGTTTTGAGCTGCTTCCCGCTGTATGTTACTACAGTCATGTAGGTCTTGAGTCCCTGCAACATTTCTTAAAGGACACCAAGTCAGCCATTGATCTGATTTTCTCTGCGTTCCCGGTACTCTCAAGAGGAAGCCACTGTTGCATGGTTCTTCTGGAAGAGGGCAGACAGGACAGGTTCAGCCCACCTCTTAAGCAGTGAAGAGCTGAAGGTGGTGCACGTGTGTCCGAGGGGTCAGCGCTGGAGGAAGACTGCAGTGAGAGCACCCACGTTGTATTTTATGCAGGAAAAGGTCCCTCCTGAGGGCCTCCAGCTTGCGATGTGAACAGATTTCCGCTTCCCTCCTTGCCAGCAGGCTTGTAGGAGCTTCCAGAGAAGAACATTTAAGAGTCACTAAAAAGATTCACATCTTGAATTCAGACATTACCTTCCCAAACGTTACCGCTGAAGTCAGAAGATATGAGTGTTCTATGGAAGAATGAAATGTTCTCAGTAATGGTAATGAGCCTGGTAGCAGCAATTTGTAATAAGGTAGCAGCCTTATCCATTTGGGAACTTTTTCTCAATGTCTGCCACGTCAGGTTCAAGGAACCCTGCTGGGTGCCAGTTTGTCTGTTTTCTTTTTTTTTGTTTCTGGTTGGTACTGATTTTTTTCTCTCACACCCAGTTTCTTAATCTTTTTAACAAAACAGAAGAGCCTTCTCTCATCAGCTTTTATCAGGCAGTGTCTTCATCAGCCTAGACCAAAGAGCTTCTCAGGTGCTCAGGGTGCCTCCCAGGGAGCTCCCAGGCATCCACCCACCAGGTCGACGGCACACGCTCTGTGAGAGGCCCCGGGCAGATGCAGCTCGGAACACCGAGAGGCCGTGTCATGGTCTCTGGAGGACACGGGACAACTGGGTGGCATGTGCGTGACCAGTCAGCTCTTGGGAGACTGTCCCAGGACGGAAGGACCAAGACGCGCCCGGGGAAGCAGCCTGCTGACTTGGCCGAGGAAGCTCGTTAGGTGACCTACCTCCTCCAGAGAAATGCCAAAACACTAATGGCTGTTTTCAGCCTCTGGAGATTTTCAGTCTTCCCACTCCACTCTTCTCTGCCAGTAAGTTTTATTGTTTCCTTCACTCTCCTCTTGTCAGGAAATGTCTGAAAGTATTTCAGTTGTACAGTGTCAAAGAGTTGTTTCATCGCTTCAGAAATGAGGGTAGCAATTATGAAGACTCCAATTTAAAATAAGGCATCCACCTAGAGATTCAGACCCCAAAGCGCCATTGTGTTGAAACCAAGCTCTGCCTTCAAGGTTCTCCCAGAGCAGTACTCTTCCTCCAAAGCCAAACATCACTGTCTTGTCTGTGGACATCTTAGAATAAGCACCTTCCAGAATCTATCCAAAGCAGATTCTAAAATGACACACTAAGGAACCAGATTTCAACAATTAAAGTGATGACAGAAACACTATTTTCATCTCTCTGTACTCAGTTAAAACACCCCTGAGAAAACTGGAACCACCCAGGCAGTTCATCTTAGCAGCAGCTAGTGTCTTATTTTGAAAGAATAGGACAGATGTTAGTGGGAAATAGCAGTGTACACAGGATGAGTATAAGATGGCCATTAAAAAAATAAATCCCAATTCCCACATTAAAACTGCAAAAATCTGAGGATGAAAAACGAAGTTGTTTCCAAACATTTATTTTCTTCATGTCAAATTGTACAGCCTTGGTGGGGGTCATCTTTTGGGTTACCTGAAAGATATTTATGAAGCAAAAAACTAAATGCCCTCCCTCCAACCCCTGATAGGAACTTAAATTTCTAAGTGCCCTGGATTCAGAAATGTAAGGGCTAAGAGGGAATCTTGAAAGTTATTACTGAGATCCCAGGCAAGAGGACCATCCTGGCAGTTTTGCAAGCTTGTTAATCCATGTTTTTGTTTTTTCAAACATGAAAGAGTGGGGTGGGGGGTGGGGGGCAAAATATTATTACCTAGAAATTTTCCTTTTGCAAATAGTTTGACTTGGTAGAAGTAAACTTCCTTGCCTGATGTTAAGAAATGACCAACTGTTGTAAGCAAATGCAGAGGGCATGGTGTCCAGAGCCATACTTAATGCGACTGTGAATGTTTTCCCCTAACCCAAAGTGTGGCAGGTCTTATATTTAGACAACAAGATGCCATGGCGGCCCATTCCCTGCCGGACTAATTGCTTTGTGGAAGACCAATTCCAACAGAAATGAACTTACTTGCCATGATTTCTCTTCTGATCCTAGGCCTTTCACACTTGAGATGCACAGAAAATATACATGTTTTAATGGAATTCACTATTTTTGACTTTCGTGTCAAAGAGATTGGTTCCAGAAGGCTCACCTGATTCCCCATAACAAGTATGTTTTATAATCCCCTGTGATTCTAAATCCAATCCCAGCTATAGGTTCTGAGCATCAAATCAAAATCAAAGATAAAGGGGACCTGCTAGACAGGGGTTTTGGTTCTTTCAGGTTCATGCCCACAGTAGCCAGAAAACATGAAGCTCCCTCTTGCTTGATGACCATTTCACCATATGAAGTGTCAGTTTCCCCATGCCAGCCTGCGACAGAACCAGACTCTCACCAAGGACCAGTGGCCATTCTCCTTCGGCACTGAGATTTCCTACTGAAACAGCTTGGCTGGGCAGAGGTGTATAGATTTCATGCTTACCTCATGCTAAATATATCAAAGCAGACAGCCTGCTTAAGTAACATGAGTCCAGCAGGGCTTGGTGGTGGTGTGAGTTCTGCTGACTTTACAGTATGGTTTCTTGGTGTTTTCTCTTGGTTTGGTCTGGTGAGTGCCCTGAACAATCGGACCTCTCTAAAGTCATAGCCATACAACCACATAGGGTTAGGAAAAGCCATATAAATACAGGAGAATCAGGCCAAGTTGTCACAGTTCCAGGAACAGCCCTGACTTCGGGGAGCGCAAGCACACGGGAAGCAAAGACAAAACGTACAGATGTTTTCTGGGCCGTGGGACGGTGGCACTCTGGCCCAAGGTGGATGGCCCCTGGTGCGGGCCACAGTGAGTGCAGCAGGAATGTGCCTTTCTGGGTTGCTCCCGCTCCCCTTTGTTAAAAGACAAGGGTTGGGGGTGCGGAGGAACGGGCCTGCCCTCAGCCCCCATGGTGCGGGCCTCCGCTGGGAAGCCTCGTTTCCAGCAGGGCACTCTGGGTCACGGCTTCCTTTCAGTACCAATGTTGTCAGGTTAAAGCACCTGTGGGCTTCTGTTGTTAGTTTAAAATAATATATTTGTGAAGCAGATTAAAGAAACACTGGAAATAGGGTGCCTCTCATTAAAAGCTCAAGTGTAAGACACACAAGCAAGGCCTTTGGTGAGTTTGCCTTGCTTTGTAAAACAAGTCTGAAAATGAATGAGATGGATATCTGGGTGGGTAGCTGTCTTGTCTTTTACCGTTTTTAATGCGGATCTGTATTTAACACTTATTTAATTGTTAGTTTTACATTCAGAAGAAATACACTTTGGCTAACATAGGGTGTTTTTAAATGGTTTTCTACTTTTTTAAAACACAATTTCATCATTTTTGTATGCGTAGATCATTTTTGAATAGCCCCTTTTTCGTTTCCAATAGACCAATTACCGCTCATAGATCGGTGGGACTTTTTTGTAAACTGTATTCTTATAATAAATGTAAAACATCTGTAGCAAACCGTGCCTCGTCTGTTTAATCTTCCCATTGTGTTTATGTTTCTCTTCCTATTCCGTATAAATATTCTCTAAGCAGAAGAAAAGGGAGGAGAGGTTTCCATGGTAACTGGCCTCCTAGGGATGAATAGCGTTTAGGAAATTATTAGCTTTCAGTTTCTCTGTAATGAAGCTTATGCATTCTGATGACAATGGGCATGTGTTGCTTCCAGTCTGATCACTGCTTCCTCTGTTTAGAAATCGAGACTGAAGTTCAAGTCCCATTTCTCTGTGTGGACTGTTTGCCAGGGTTTCTGCAGCTGCTGCTTCATAGCAGGATTTGTTTAGACATAACAAGAGGATTCAGGGGAGAAAGGTGGCTGAAAGGGATGTTTGGAAAGAGACTCGGCAAGCCGCTGCTGTGTGGCAGTTACCCGTGTGCACCCTTGACGGCTTGTGTTCGGGGCTGGGCGGGTCACGGGGCCAAGATGCTGGGCTTCTGCTTCCCCTTCAGTCGGCAAGTCAATATCTTTCTAAGACGCAGGCTGTGGTATTTACATGGGCTCCCCTGCGCTACACCAGGCCCTGTCCCCTCCTCAGCCTTGCATTAGGAAGGGCAAGCACAGCCCTGTCCCCTCCTCGGCCTTGCATTAGGAAGGGCAAGCACAGCCCTCTCAGAAGCCCAGGTTTCCCGCCAGGGGGGCGGGGGGGTGTAGCCGCTCCAGCTTCTTGGGCCGACAGAGCCCACACGGCCCACTCTGAGCCTCCTGCACCCGCAGCACTCGGCGTGTCTGTGGCCCCTGGTGACCCCTTCACTGTAGCTCCTGACCATCTGTCTGCGATGGCACTCTCATCTCTAGCAGGCTTGACATCTGATGCAACATCCAACAGCCCCGTGCTGTTAGACTTCAGTTGAGCAGGACCAGGTGCGTCCATCACCAGGGGATGTCAGCTGTAGGACGGGAGCCCCACTCCCCAGTTCAGATGGACAGCATCTCTGAAATTCCCTGCACTTTTTAACGCCCTACCCTTCACCGTACCTCCACCTCTGGATAACGATTTCTTCAGATGGTGGTAATGTGTGAAAAAACATAGGTGGAAGAATTCGTTTCTGTTAATTAAAAGTATTGGTGATGGTTCCTTCCGTGAGAAGCTGAGTCTCGATAAAGTGCGTTTTTTAATTCCCCAAATCTTCTACGATCGGACTGACCAACACACTCAGGCCCAACTCGAATACACCGCAACCAGGCAGCTGCTGCTCCTGCAAAGGCGTCCAGAGTCAAAGCAGACACCGAGCGGGGCTGGAAAGCCTCTGCTCTCATCCCTGGCTGGACGCTCACTAGTCTGTGAAGTTGAACAAGCCACATCACTACGTAGGCCACAGTCCTCTCCCTTATAAAATAAGGAGGACTAAGTTATTACCTAATATTAAACTGGTTTTTGCTTCTCTGAAGGCATCCTGATTCCCTCTTCAGTATCTGGAGGCCCCACTACGGAAGCCCCAGGGCTGACCCATAATCTTTCTTTATTAACCCAGTTGGAGCCTTTCTCCGAGACAGTCTTGAAGGACAGGAGGCGCTGCTGCAGGGCACTGCTCCTAGGAAAACCTTGCTTCTAGGAGACTCTGGTGCCCCAGAGCGCACCAGTTTCCTCCCATTCCCAACCTCATTCTCTACCCTCCTGTTGACCTTGGGGCCTCCAGATGGCCTTCTAGCTCATTCCTCTCGCTAAGCTCCCCAGAGGGCACCTTTGCGGCCTGCAGCCCCGGATCCTGGCTGATAGAATGAATCTCTACAGGGATGCCTCTTCTGGCTTTGAGAGCCTGTGATCCCCCACGTCTTTGTGGGGTCACTGTGCAAAAGCCAAGTCTGCCCTCTTGCTTTTACAGAGTGGCTGTCAGAGTTCAGAAGTGATGAGAGGAAGGAAGATTCCCTGAAGGTTCAGCCATCCAACGCGCTGATTATCCAAACTGAGCCTTTTAATGTCTCCCCAGCCCTGGATGTAGGTAATTCAAAATTATAAATGTTTCTTTTGCAGTCTCCCTACAGTGACAGAGGCGCCATAGGATAGTTAAGTGATAAGGTCAATGGACTAGAACGTTGTGAGAGGCTAATTGATCTATCACAGCAATACAAATGCCTGGAATTAATAGAAAAATAAATGTCACCGGGAGCTGAGATATTGACAACCTTAGGGGCTATTCTCCCGTGGCCTTGTCCCACCTTCCACTCGGGCTGGGTCTTGTTCGGTGTGCAGAGGGTCTTTCCCCTCCTGAAAACACATCCAGGCCCCACACACTTCCCTGTAGACCTCAATGAGTAATTGAGGGTAGAAGTCAATGAGTAATTGAAGCCTGTTGGGTCTTTAATCCCAAGTTAACTTTCCAGGCAGCCCCCGAAAGCCTTCCCCCTGCCTGCAGTCCCCATCTCGTCCCCTGCCAAATGTCAGGGGAAAGTACGACAGTGAAATGGCACAGCAGGACTCGAAGGAACACCGCGAGGGTGAGTGTGCCTTGGGAAAGGGCGAGAGCGGGAGAAGGCGGAGGGTTTGCCCACGCGCCCCTCACTGGAGCGCCTGGTGCAGCGGCTGCATCCCAGAATCCAGGTTTTCTCCATCCCAGAACTGCCCGCGAGTCTTCCAGGGAACACCGATCAGAGACCAGAGCGTCTCACCTGCTGTGTCTGAATTACTGCCTCTAACCTCGATCAAATCAGGGGATAGGCAGCCGTCTGCGCAGCCAGGTTCACTCCTAAATTTCTCTTTATATCAAATCCCAGTCTCTCTCCTACATTGCCCTCATGCGTATGGAAGCTTAGAAATGCGAGACCAGCAAATTCACAAAAGCATCCACCCTCCCTCCGCTTCACTTCTCTCCCAGACTTCCTGCTTTCCCCCCTCCTGCCCGTCCTTTCGCTTGGTTTGAAGTCAGTCCTGCGTCAGATACCCTCACGGTTTACCCCAAAGTAGACGTTCCAGGAAAATAATCATTGGTGTATATAAAAGTATACTCCTCAAATACTAACTAGGGAAGACCAGAGCCCCCTACAAGGTTAAACATAAAGTAAGAGAGGGAAATTATAGATTTTAAAAGTCCAATTATGAAGAGCAGAGAAAGAAAGGAAGGCAAATATCTAGATTCATTAATAGAAGAAACCGACAAGGACTTAATCTCCAAAATACACAAACAGCTCATGCAGCTGTCAAACAAGCAACAACCCAATCAAAAACTGGGCAGAGACTCAACCCTACAAATCAACTGCACGCCAATAATTTTTTTTTTAATGGGCAGAAAATCTAGATAGACATTTATCCAAAACAGACATAACAGACGGCCAAACAGCACATGGAAAGATGCTCAGCGTCGCGCAGAGAAACGAAAATGGAAGCCGCAGTGAGGCAGTCTGATGTCAGCACAGTCAGCGGAACCGTGCGGCCCCAGCAGAGAAAGGAGCACAGACCAACAGAGCAGGGCAGAGCCCAGGAGCAAACGCACGCGCTTACTAGTCTTACGCCAAAGGGGCCCAGCGCACACGGTCTTGGAAGGATCGTCTCTTCAACAAATGGTGCTGGGAAAACTGAACAGCTACATGTGGAAAAATGAAATTAGATCCTCTGTTAACACCGTACACAAAAATAAGCTCAAAATGGATTAAAGACCTAAATGTGAGACCAGACACTATAAAACCTTCCACTAGAGGAAAACCTAGGCAGAGCACTCTCTGACATAAATCTCAGCAATATCTTTTTCAGTCTATACATAGGTTCCTTAAAAACCTATACACACACATAAACACACACACACACACTATATATATATACACACACACACACACACATATACATATATATACAGTATGTAGGTTCCTTAGAAAACCAGAAATAGAGCTACCGTATGACACTGCAATCCCACTCCTGGGTATATCTGGAGAAAAACATGATCCAAACGGGTACAAGCATCCCAGTGCTCACTGCAGCACTCTTCACTATAGCCAAGACACGGAGGCAGGCGAAACATCCATCGATAGAGGAGTGGATAAAGAAGGCGTGCTGTATATATATTAAGCATATATAATGGAATGTTACTCAGCCCTGAAAAAGAGTGAGATTACTGCATTTGCAGCAGTGTGGATGGCCCTAGAGATTGCCATACTCAGAGAAGGAGAAATATCTTTTGGCATCCCTTACATGTGGAGTCCACAAAGAAATGATACAGATGAACTTACTTACAAACCAGAAAGAGACTCACAGACTTTGAAAACGAACTTACAGCTGATGGAGGGAAGGGACAGGCGGGGAGTTTGGGATAGACAGGTACACGCTGCTGCATTTAAAACGGGCAACCAACAAGTACCCCCTCTAGAGCACAGGGAACTCTGCTCGGTGTTACGCGCCAGCCTGGATGGGCGGGGAGTTGGCAGAGAATGGATACATGTATATGTGTGGCTGAGTCCCTTCACTGACCACCTGAGACTGTCACAGCATTGTGAACCGACTGTACCCCAGCACAAAGCAAAACGTTTAAAAAAACGAGACGTCCTCTCCTTATCAAACTCTTATGAATGTGTAATTAAGAGCGACACGGGGTAGCTAAGTCTACATTCCCACTCCCCCTTGTGGCTACAAACTCTCGCTAATAATTCATGGGCATAAAATCAAGGAGATAGAATCAAAAGGTTATTTGGAGGAATTTCCAAGAAGCTTTTAAAATGAGGGGCAGATGGCTGAGGAAAGCCACTTTTTATGCTTTTTCTCAGTTCCCCTTCTAGCTGCCTGTGATACGGATTAAAAAGGTAAAGGTCCAGGAGCCACCGTGAATTAAATGGTGATGAAGGATGGTGAGGAGGATGGAAGCGGAGAAAGACGGGGGGACACCGCCTCCCGCCTCCTGTGCAGACCTGCCTGCAACCTCGGGGCGGCTTCTCCGTCTTGCGATGGCCAGTCTGCTTCCCTCTATTTTGACGTTGGACAGTTCACAGCTTTTAAGCCTTACCCCATCCACTTCCCCTTGTGCCCACATCGAGTCAAGCTGATGAGACAACCTGGGTGCTCCCTCCTTTGACCTTGGCTAGAGATTCAGACCACACCGCCTCTGTCTGCATGAGTCCTCACTCTGGTTCCACCCTCTGACCATCACAGAGACTGAGGCCAGTGTACTGGTGTGAGTGCATGCTCTCACGCCATTTCAGACCTGCTGGAAACACCTCCCTTCCTCTCCCAGGGACCTCAATTACATTAACAAGAAAACTTTCCATGCCCTCAAGAAACAACAGCAAAACCTACAACGAGGTATCGACTCACAGCAGTCAGAATGGCCATCATCGAAAAGTCTGCACACAAATGCTAGAGAGGATGCGGAGAAAAGGGAACCCTTCTACACTGTTTCTGGATATCTAAATTCACAGAACTGCCATGGAGAAGAGTACAGAAGCTCCTTAACAAAACTAAAGATGTAACTGCCATATGATCCAGCAAGTCCACTCTGGGCGTATATCTGGACAAAACCATAGTTAGAAAGGCCACATGCGCCCCAACCTCCCCTGCAGCGCTATTTACAACAGCGAGGCACGGGGGCAGCTTCAGTGGCCATCAGCAGAGAAATGGATGAAGGTTCAGCACATGTGTATACACGGTGGAACATACACGCAGTGAAACATCACCCAGCACAGAAGAGAGCGAACCGCCGCTATTTATAGGGACATCACCCAGCCGCAGAAGAGAGTGAATCCACGCTATTCATAGGGACACTACCCAGCCACAGAAGAGAGTGAACCGCCGCTATTTATAGGGACATCACCCAGCCACGGAAGAGAGTGAACCGCCGCTATTTATAGGGACATCACCCAGCCATGGAAGAGAGTGAACCGCCGCTATTTATAGTGACACTACCCAGCCGCAGAAGAGAGTGAATCGCCGCTATTTATAGGGACATCACCCAGCCACTGAAGAGAGTGAACCGCCGCTATTCATAGGGACTCTACCCAGCCACAGAAGAGTGAGTCGACGCTATTTATAGGGACATCACCCAGCCACTGAAGAGAGTGAATCGATGCTATTTATAGCAATACTACCCAGCCACAGAAGAGAGTGAGTCAGCGCTATTTATAGTTAACAAGGATGGACTAAGAGATTAGCATATTAAGTGATGTCAGACAGAGAAAGACAAACATCATATGATATCATTCATATGCGGAATCTAATTTTGAAAAACGATACAAATCAACTTATTTACAAAATAGAAGCAGTTACCGATATCAAAAACAAACTTGTGATCACCAAAACAGAAATGGGATGGGGAGGGATAAATCAGAAGCCTGAGACTAACAAACATACATTAATATATATAAGACAACCAGCAAGGACCTGTTGCATAGCACAAGAAGCGCTACTCAGCACCCTGTGATAACCTATGTGAAAAAACAATCTGAAAAAGAACGAAGATACGTATATGTGTGACTGAATCACTTTGCTGAACAGCTGAAATTAATGTTAGGCAGGAAGTTAGCCATAAGCAAGAAGAGGCGGTCCCATCAGCTGAACGTCTAACAGCCACCTAAGCCCACCAAGCTGTTTGCCAATCCCACCCCAAACAGGCCCCCAGTATTCCAGAATGGTCAGCTGCTGCTAAGTCGCTTCAGTCGTGTCCGACTCTGTGCAACCCCATAGACGGCAGCCCACCAGGCTCCCCTGTCCCTGGGATTCTTCAGGCAAGAACACTGTAGTGGGTTGCCATTTCCTTCTCCAATGCATGAAAGTGAAAAGTGAAAGTGAAGTCACTCAGTTGTATCCGACACTTAGCGGCCCCATGGACCACAGCCCACCAGGCTCCTCCGACCATGGGATTTTCCAGGCAAGAGTACTGGATTGGGTTGCCATTGCCTTCTCCGCCAGAATGGTCAGGGGACTGGAAAATCCCCTCTGGCTGAATGGCAGGACTTTCCCCACTCTGGCACATGAGCCCACCTATCTACCATGTCCTTAGATAACCTTTGGTGGCCACTGGCTCATTAAATGTTCATAAATATTCTATGAATGCAGATACATAATTATAACATGCTGAATTATGGGAAGGACATGCACAGTAGAGCCTCTTCTTATATAACCTACAGCTATCGATGAAGACTGTCAATCAAAGACCTCCTGGATTATGCAAAAAACTTTGCCTTAAAAATTCTACACCCCAGCCTTCCGGGACCATTGCCTTCCTTGGTCTGGCCCACCTCTCTCTTGAGGTCTTCTCTCTGTTTGCTTTTTCCTTGTCTTCGATAAACTCTCTCGCAGTGGGTAAGCCCTCAGGTTCTTCTTTGCCTCCTTACCAGGAACCGAGGTCCACAGGAGGGGTCTCCACACTCTATACCGCTAACGTTCTGGTGCCATGACTCAGATCTGTGTAAGAAAGAGACCTTCTCTCTCAGGGTGCAGGCGCAAAGCACTGCTCGTTTCTCAGTCCTCTCCTCTCTCAATTCTCTGTCAGTCAGAACAGACTCTTGTTCCCACACCCCAGCCCACCTGACCACTGTCCACGCCTGAGCCCACCTCCTGGGACCAGCGTCAGAGCCTGAGACAAGCCCCCACTTTCCTACCAGGATGAGGGACAGCCCAGACCCGGGCTGGTCACCAGGTGTCCCAGACATTCTTAGTTGGGTCCAAGCAGGAGGCGTCCTCCTGGAGTCCCAGGTAGTCCCAGCCCACAGGCCAGATGCCAGTTATGCCCCAGGGACACCGGGCTCTTTGACTGCTTTTCCAAATGGGAAACCAACCGTCTGTCCACGAGGGGACACCCTTGAGATGCATCCTCCAAAACTGGTCAAGATTCAACCCCACCAAACCACCGAAGAGGAGACTCACTTTCTTTTGGACAATCTGGCCCCAACAGTGCCTTTTGGATGGGGAATCCTGGCCCCTAAATGGGACCGTTAACTATAACACCAGTCTCCAGTTAGACTGTTTTGCAAACCGCTGGGCAAATGGTCTGGTATCTCATGTACAACTTCTCCTCCTCCTATGGGACAGCTGGGACTTTCTCACAACCTATAAACGTCCCACTGCTGCCACCCTGCTGCCTAAGGAGAATCCCTCGATTTCACCAGCCACATCACCATCTAGCTCTGCCCCACCACCTTACATGGGACCTCCACGACCCACACCGGTGCAAGTCTGTCCCTTGGTGGAAGCGCTAGGAGGCGGATTTGGGCCACAGTCCATAAGCCCTTCTCATTAGTAGAACTAAAACAGATCAAAGGTAGCTTTTCAGATAATCTCACTAAATATATCAAGGGATTCCAATATTTTTCTATGGCTTATGAAATGACCTAGAGAGAGATCACCAAAACTCAAAACCAGACCCTCTCTGATACTGACACAGACAGAGGTAAAAGACGGTCAAAAGACAGAATTGTTGATGGGCTCCACCTTTCTGATGCTAGATAACCCTGCCAGGGAAACGGCATTCCCCAGTACCAACCCTAGGTGGGACTCCAGTCAGAAAGAACATCGATGGGAAAGAACTCATTTCATCATCTGTATCAAAACTGGCCTTAAGGCAGCCCGACATAAAGCAACAAACAAATCCAAAGTCACAGCAATCAGCCAGGAGGCTGGGAAATTCCAAGAGCTTTCCTTAACAAGCTTAGGGAAGCATTGTTAGATACACCAACCTGGATCCGAGTGCTTACGAGGAGCGAGTGATAAGCTGAAGGTACCTTTGTAACTCAGTCAGTCCCTGGCACAAACGAGGACCCAGGTAGGACACAAATTACTAAACTAATTCAAGAACCTAAGTCAAGAAAAACAACGACACTTACTGTCTCAACCAGGACTTATAAATCATTAACGAGGCAATAATTCCCCTACACCCGATGGTCCCCAATCCTTGCATACTTTTGTGAAAAGTACCCGCAGATAGCAGCTGGTTCTCAGTCCTAGATTTAAAAGATGCTTTTTCTTCTGCACCCCACTGGCTCCAGAATCGCAATTCTTGTTCACGTTTGAATGGGAATCTCCACTACAGGCCCTTTAACAAGAGACATGAACTCTCCTACACTCGGGATTTAGGGATACCCCCACCTTTTTGGATAGGGGCTACCCCAAGATTTATAAGATTTAACACTTGAAGAGGGAATGTTCATACAGTATGCAGATGAGCTCCTGATTTGCTCCCCTACTCAACACCAATATATTCAACATGCCACTCAGTTCGTCAAATTTCCTGGCTGGATGGGGTTACAGGGTGTCCAAATCTAAGGCTCACTAAGTATAACAACAAGTTTCCTAACTAGGAAAAATAAGGTCCCTGGCAGGAGTAGCCTTTCAGCAGAAAGACTGTATCCAACCCACAAACTCCCACCACCCAGCTACACGCACTCCTGGGCCTAAGCCAGTACTGTAGGATTTAGACACCCAACTAGAGTCTCATTTCACAGCTTCTATACGAAGCCCTACAAGGTGATCAAATATCCCTTGAGTGGGGGCTACAGAAGGTCCTTAGTCAGTTCAGTTGCTCAGTCGTGTCTGACTCTTGGCGACCCCATGAATCGCAGCACACCAGGCCTCCCTGTCCATCACCAACTCCCGGAGTTCACTCAGACTCACGTCCATCGAGTCCGTGATGCCATCCAGCCATCTCATCCCGGGTCGTCCCCTTCTCCTCCTGCCCCCAATCCCTCCCAGCATCAGAGTCTTTTCCAATGAGTCAACTCTTCCCATGAGGTGGCCAAAGTACTGGAGCTTCAGCTTTAGCATCATTCCTTCCAAAGAAATCCCAGGGTTGATCTCCTTCAGAATGGACTGGTTGGATCTCCTTGCAGTCCAAGGGACCCTCAAGAGTCTTCTCCAACACCACAGTTCAAAAGCATCAATTTTTTGGCACTCAGCTTTCTTCACAGTCCAACTCTCACATCCATACATGACCACTGGAAAAACTATAGCCTTGACTAGATAGACCTTTGTTGGCAAAGTAATGTCTCTGCTTTTTAATATGCTATCTGGGTTGGTCATCACTTTCCTTCCAAGGAGTAAGCATCATAGAAACATTTATTTAAAAAATCTCCTTTGCAGAGCTCCCAGCTTTAGACCCAGCCATTCCAAATTTATACCCACAAAAAAGAGGCTGTTGAGGTAAGAGTCCTCACCCAAAAGCTAGGAGAAATTCCACAGCCAGTAGCCTATCTTTCCAAACAGCTCAATCCCACTGCTAAGGGCTGGCCCTGACTTAGGGCCCAGGGAACACTATTCCTCCAACTGAGGAGGGGCTTAAGTTCACCCTGAGAGCACCCACTCTGGTTCTAACTGCCCATTGTGGACCAGATTTACTTAGCAACCAGGCCTCAGCCTGGCTTTTAGACAATAGGATCCTCAGATATCAAATCCTTGGGTGTTTGCAAGACTCTAAATCCAGCAAATCTATTGCCCATACCAGAGGAGAAAAGTCCTAGCCATAGCTGTTCCGAGGTCTTGACAATTTCCTTAACTGCTGGCCCCAGAACTCTGGGAGCAAACTCTGGCCAACGCTGACGAGGGTCAGTTTGCCAATGGAAGCAGTTACACAGCAGAGGGAAAACACAAGGCTGGATACACCATCGTGTTCCCCACGAGATCACTGATGCCTGAGCTCAGCCTCGGGGTCACCCAAATGACTTACCAAACTCACTGCACTGAGCGTTGGAATTGGTTAAAGGAAGAAGGCTCACAGTTTACACTGGTTCTAAATCTGCTTCTTGACCCTACATGCCCATGCAGGCATCTGGAAAGAAAGAGAATATCCAGGCTCCAGAAACCAACCCCATTAAATATGGCCCTCAGGTTGGCCACCTACTCTGGGCCATCCACCTGCGTACAGAGGTAGCTCTTGCTCATTGCAAAGGCCATCGGTGAGGCTCACCTGACATTACAGAGGGAAGCCAGTTGGTGGACCAAGCTAAGCAGGCTGCCTCTAAAGAAGCCCCAAGACAGGGGCTTTCACCCCTCCCCCACGTCACTTCCTCTACCTATTTCTATGGAGGAAGAAAGTGCATGGCAGCTCGGAAGGGTTTCCCTCTGGACTCACCTGGATGGTCCAGCTCTGAGGGACCCTTCTTGTCCCCAGAGCCCCCAGTGGAAACTCACTAAGACCTGCCATGAATTCACACATCTGGAAAGAGGTGCCCTCTCTGTCTCAGTGTCTAGAGCCCTAAAAGACAAAGGACTTACATAATCCGGCCGGTATCCAGCTCTTGTCTGCCTTCCGACATTAACCCCCAGGGAAGTAAATGTCCCTCCTTGGCCCAGCCCGTCCAGTGACACAGGGCTTCCTGGGGAAGACTGGAAGATGGTCACCCCAACGCCTCTTTCCCCGGACTACAAGTACTTACTGTCTTCGTAGACACGTGCACAGGATGGCTAGAGGCCTACCCAGCTAGGACAGAAAAATGCCCTGGAAGTTAACAATAAACTCTAAGAAGTCACCACCTGGCTTGGCCGTCCCTGCTCCCATCAAAGTGACACTGGGTCCTCATTACTTCCACGATAACCCAACCCTGGCTTGCTCTGCATTGCTCCTGGAGGACCAAACCTCAGAAAAGGTAGAAAGAGCCAATCAATTCCTTAAAAACATCCTCAGAAAATTAACTCAGGAAGCTTCTCTAAATTGAGTAACCCTCTGACCCATTGCCGTCCTCCACAGCAGGATAACTCCAAAGGATCCCCCTGGACTGAGTCCACATGAAGGCTTATACAGATGTCCTTTCCTAACACCGACCTCCTTCTGGAAGGGAAATGCTAGGGATACAATCTCATGGAAACAAACTCAATATTCCAACAGACCTGTAGGGAATTTGGCCTAAAACCTCACCGGGAGCCAGCACGAGGAGTCCTGCCCATGACAAAGGTCATGAGGTTAAGGGGTCCGACAGGCAAAGGCGAGTCGGGCCTTAAGGGAGCCTCACTGAATTTTCTCGAACATCTACCCCTGAAACCAGAGTCTGCCTGCCTTACTGTATTATGCTCTCACCAACTCCTCTGACATTGACAGGGGGCTGTCCCCCACCACCTTCCTCTAAAAAGAATTAACTTAGAGCTCCAGCTAGCAGTCTCCTGCATATAAAAAGAATGTTTCAGCTTAAACCCCTCTGATAGCTTTCTAACTTACCTGACCGGTCTGTCTGGATTTTTACAATTATGCATGTGAATTATTTACAGCCCCCAACCAGAGAGGCACAAAGCTTAAAGCATCTTAAAGATGTAGAGCCTTTTCTGAAAAGCTAAAAATTATATTGGTGATGGGTTTCACTGTTGAGTCAATGACTGCTGCCAGACCTCCACAGTCTTCATCTTTTAGGTACTTGGAGAATATTAATCAATGTAATTGGGATATAAAAAAAAGAATATAGTAGTTTTGATGTTAGCAACACTAGACTTTTGAGTTAGTAAACTTTCTCTTTGTTATAAATCACTGTACTCCTCTTTCTTTGTTATAAATCGTTGTGTCCTTGCTATGTAAGAATGTAACCTTAATTAGTGCTTTCTGAGAGTGGCATCAGACTTTGGAAAGAACAACACTTTTAAGGGCAAATAAGTTTTCTGGCTGACAGACCCTTATTAGAAAAGAGCCGTAAAATGTTAATAGGCCTCCTGTCCAGAAGATGATGTAAATCACCTAAGACTTGTGTATACAGCCAGGTATACAGAGAGAAAGCCTGGTCTCGCTAAGAGCCAGGGCTGCTGATGCTGCATAACTTTGTATTAATCCACTGATCTCCATGTACAACCAAAAGTATAAAAAGCTTCCCCAGACAACAAAGGATGGACCAGTTTCTCAGACCAGCTTCTCGAACTGGTTTCTTGGAAATCTGGCTCCCCCCGTGTCGACTCTCTCTCTCTCTTTCTCCCGCTCCCTCCCTCTCCTTTTCAGGCTGACCCCTTGGAAAGTGGAGGCTCTCCGAGTCTACTTACCTGCCCTGGCTTCTAAGACCCATGCGAGAGGGAGCCCAAGGCGGGGAACCGTCCGCTATTCAAGCAGGCGCCGGTGGCCTAACGTAGACGGTACAAGTTCCTTGTCTTGGAACTTTATTGGTTTTCCACGTAAACCAAGTTATTCAGCCTCTTTTCTCCACTAATTTTCCTACTACATGATTCTTTCCTAATCTCTCTTTACATTTCTAAATAAATAAGTTTTTCCTCACTGACTCCGTCTCCCCTTCGAATTCCCTGGATCCACCAGGGCTGGACCCTGGCAAAACCTCACCCTCCTAGCCCTCAGTCACCTATACTATATCAACCTGGGGAAAAGTCCTTTGTAGAACCTGGACTGATGGGTCTCCAAGTCCCAACTGGACCCTATTTGGAAGGGGCCTCTTTCAGACCTCCTTTCCTCACCTACAGCCATCAAGGTTCCAGGAATTTCCAACTGGATTCACCATTCCAGGGTGAATCCTTGGAAACTGCCCCCTGAAGACTCAGGCACTCCAATATCCCACACCTGTGAGGCACTTGAAGCCCCTCGTTTCCTTTTCAAAATGATCAAAGTTAACAAACAGTGTTGTTGTTGCTGTTGTTGTTCAGATGCTAAGTCATGCCTGACTCTGAGACCCCATGGACTGCAGCATGCTGGGATCCTCTGTCTTCCACTGTCTCCTGGAGGTTGCTCAGATTCATGTCCCTTGAGACGGGGATGCCATCCAGCCATCTCGGTGACAACGCTTGAAATGCGGGGCCAGCTCCCCACGTGATAGTCCTGCTTTCCCGTTGTCCTTTCCTCTCCTGAACCTGTGTCCTCCCGGGGATGACCCTACTGCATGCTATGGTGCCAACCTGGGTTATCCTTCTTTCTGAGGCCTACACCAGGCATCAGTCTCGACTCCATGTCACCCAGAGTCACTCACACACTCATCTTACCCCTCCTCTGGCCCATCATCCAACCTACACCCTCTCAACATCTCTTAGACACAGAGGACTATTTAACAACTGCCCATGGCCTATCCTCCTGATGGCTGTGCATCTCCGGCTCTAGCCTTCAGGCAATGTTACCTTTGCCAATAGAAACTTGGCCCAATGTCTCAGCTTATGCAGATGCTCAACCCGATCCCAGAACCACAAGCTTTAGGTCAGATCATATAGACTATATCTTTCTTCAAGTCCTATGAGAACACCTAAATCTCATTCGTATCAATCTATCAACACCACAACCCAGACATGTCCTAACACCTAACCGAGGCTCTCACATACCCTCTCTGCTTTCAAAGGAGGCACCCACAGGGGTTCCCTGTCAGTAACACCTCCGCACAGTGCAATCACACCTTCATCCTGACTCCTCCTCGGTAAGTGAACAACACTGGAACACAGCCAAACTATCTGAGGAACAGTTGACCAGGACATAAAAAATGGCTGGCCCTTCCAAATACCACAGCTCTTTGGCCTCTAACATACAGGCGCCACAAAATAAACTCAAAATGTGTTAAAGACCAGAAACCATAAAGCTCTTAGAGGAAAACATACACAGCACATTCTTAACATTCTTAGACAGAAGTCGCAGCAAGATTCCCTATGACCTACCTCCAGCGTGAGAGCCACTCAGTTGCGTCTGACTCTTCGTGACCCCGTGGACTGTGGCCTGCCAGGCTCTCTGTCCATGGAATTCTCCAGGCCGGAATACTGGAGTGGGCTGCCACTCCCTTCTCCAAGGGGATCTTCCCAACCCAGGGGGTCAAACCCAGGTCTCTGTCATTGCGGGCGGATTCTTTACTGTCTGAACCACCAGGGAAGCCCCACCTCCTACAGTTATGGAAATAAAACAAAAACAAATGGAACCTAATTAAACTTAAAAGCTTTTGCACAGCAGAGGAAACTATAAACAAGATGAAAAGACAGCCCTCAAAATGGGAGAAGATAATTGCAGATGAAGTAATTGACAAGGGATTAATCCCCAAAATATAGAAGCAGCTGATACAGCTCAATATCAGAAAAACAAACAGCCCAATTAAGAAATGGGCAGAAGACCTAAATAGACATTTCTCCAAAGAAGACACACAGACGGGCAACCAACTCATAAACGAGGCTCAACATTGTGCATGACTGCTCTTGTTCAGTCACTGAGTCAGACTGCATGCGGCCCCACTGACTGCAGCATGCTAGGCCTCCCTGCTCATTATGAGAGAAATGCAAATCAAAATTACAATAAGGTATCACTTTATAACCAGTCAGAATGGCCATCGTCAAAGATCTACAAACAATAAATGCTTGAGAGGATGTGGAGAAAAGGGAACCCTCCTGCACTGTTGGTGGGAATGTAAATTTACAGAGCCACTATGGAGAACAGTGTGGAGAGTCCTTAAAAAAAAAAAAAAAGAAAGAAAGAAATCTACCATATAACCCAGCAATCCCACTACTGGGCATACACCCTGAGAAAAACACAGTTCTAAAAGACACATGTTATCCCAACATTCATCGTAGCACTATTTACAATAGCCAGGACATGGAAGCAGCCGAGAAGCCCGTCCACAGATGAATGGAGAAAGAAGATACGGTACATACATACAATGAAATATTACTCAGCATAAAAGGAAGAGAGTTGAGTCAGTGATAATGAGGTGGATGAACTTAGAGTGAAGTCAGAAAGAGAAAAACAAATATATATTAAAATCTATAAAGTGAAAGTGAAAGCTGCTCAGTCCTGTCTGACTCTTTGTGAGCCCATAGCCTATACAGTCCATGGAATTCTCCAGACTAGAACACTGGAGTGGGTGGCCTTTCCCTTCTCCAGAGGATCTGCCAGACCCAGAAATCGAACCAGGGTCTCCTGCACTGCAGGCGGATCCTTCACCAACTGAGCTCTCAGGGAAGCTCATGTATAAGGAATTCAGAAAAATGGTGCTGGGGAGCCTCCGCGCAGGGAAGGGATGGAGAGGGCGATGCAGAGAGCAGATTTGCGGACACAGTGGAGGGAGGAGGGGACAGATGGGGACGGGAGCCTACAGACCCTCCCGTGTGAGACAGACCACTAGTGGGAAGGTGCTGTGTGGCCTGGGGCTTGGCCCGGCGCCCTGTCACGACTCGAAGGCAGGGGGGCGGGGGAGATATATATATATATATTTGATTATGACTGATCCGCATTGTTGCATGGCAGAAACCAACAAAACATTATAAAGCGATTTTCCTCCAGTTAAAAAATAAATTTTAAAAAAAGATAAAATACAGGTGCCAAATAAGCCCCTCTTGACCATAGACACCATTAGTACTTTCATCTCCAGAGGATGGGTCTCACTAAATACCTCTGGTCACCCCTCACTTCACACACAACTACTGGTCTGGGGGCAACAAACTCACTTTTCAAAATTCTATCCCACTTCCAGCGTCCACGCGGGCAAATTCCAACCGTCTGTTTCCCTGCAGAGGCCAGCTGCAAGTCACCATGGCACAGCATTGGTCCCCCAGCTGCACTCCACTCCTACTCATATGGAGCCAAGTCTCCCTGGCCTCAAGGCCTCTTCTCCATCTGTAGGGCCTCAGCATACATGCACCTGCCCTCGAGGGCGGAAGGAAAATGTTCCTTGGGTTACATCCTGCCAGGCGTCACCTGGGCCAAGATCATCCCCAGTGCCCCATAAAGGAGTCCACCTCCAGACTAGAGCATGGCGGACATCAGTGGCACCTGGCCTCATCCCTCACCGCCATCCTATCGCATCTCCGGAATGGTGAGGGATCGATGCATGTGAGCGTGCTCGGCCACGTCTGCCTTTTTGTGGCCCTGTGGACTGTAGCCTCCAAGCTCCTCTGTCCATGGAGTTTTTCAGGCGAGAATAGTGGAGTGGGCTGCTCTTTCCTCCTCTCCAGGGGATCTTCCTGAACCAGAAATCAAACCTGCGTCTCTTGCCTTGGCAGGTGGATTCCTTACCACCCAGCCACCTGGGAAGTCCACCTCATTTCATATTCACTGAATTAACCACAGCCATGTCCAAAATGTCTACCATCTTGGGAGAACTTCACACCCAAATAAACCCATTGGAAAGTGTGGCACTCTAAAGTCAGCAGGCACTTGACCTTAAAACCAAGGTCAAAGGTGGCTCCTGTTCCTTCTTAGAAAAAGAATGCTGCTTCTACATCGACAGACAGAGAAAAATCACCAGTAATCTATTCGAAACAAATCCAATCTTAAATAGGGTAACCACAGTGATGTCCTGGCTCCAATCAAAGAAACCTTTCAGCAGTGGTTCTTGGCTCATAATTACCCCACTTGTATGCATTTTCTTAATTCCATTGTTTACTCCTTGCTTTCTCAACGTACTATCCCAGTTTGTTTCCTTCCAGGTTAATAAGATACAAGCCCAACTCCTGATGCAACAAGGATACCAGCCTTTAGCCTCTGCAACAGCCTCCTCGTACTGCTCCCCCTTAGACATCAACAGCAACTTCCAGCCACTCTCGTGGACAGTTAGCAAGTAATGGACACACAAGGCCCCTCTTTACCCCAGGGCAGCAGAAAGCAGTCTGAGGAAATGAGGCCCATCTCCCCTATGAACTGGGGTCCATGCACGTGAGGGGGAAATGTTAGGCAGGAAGTTAGCCATGAGCAGTGAGAGGCAGCCCCGTCAGCTGAGTGATCAATAGCTGCCTAATCTCACCAAGCTATTTGCCAACCCCATCAGTACTCCAAAATGGTCAAGGGACCAGAAAAATCCCTCACTGGCTGACTGAGGGGACTTTCCCCACTCTGGCACATGCACACACCTCAGGCTACAAGTCCTTAGATAAACTTTGGTGGCCTCTGGGCTCATTTCAGTTCAGTTCAGTTCAGTTCAGTTCAGTCGCTCAGTCGTGTTCAACTCTTTGCAACCCCATGGACTGCAGCATGCCAGGCCTCCCTGTCCATTATCAGCTCCTGGGGCTTACTCAAACTCATGTCCACGGAGTCGGTGATGCCATCCAGCCATCTTATCCTCTGTTGTCCCCTTCTCCTCCCACCTTCAATCTTTCCCGGCATCAGGGTCTTTTCAAATGAATCGGTTCTTCTCATCAGGTGGCCAAAGTATTAGATTTTCAGCTTCAGCATCAGTCCTTCCAATGAATATTCAGGACTGATTTCCTTTAGGATGGACTGGTTGGATCTCCTTGCAGTCCAAGGGACTCTCAAGAGTCTTCTTCAACATCACAGTTCAAAAGCATCAATTTTTTGGAGCTCAGCTTTCTTTATAGTCCAACTCTCACATCCATACATGACTACTGGAAAAACCACAGCCTTGACTAGACAGACCTTTGTTGGCAAAGTAATGTCTCTGCTTTTGAATATGCTGTCTAGGTTGGTCATAACTTTTCTTCCAAGGAGCAAGCATCTTTTAATTTCATGGCTGCAATCACCATCTGCAGTGATTTTGGACCCCAAAAATGTTCTGGGCTCATTAAATGTTCATAAATATTCTATGAATATATACATCTAATTATAACAGACTGAATTATGGGAAGGTCATGCTCAGTAGAGCCTCTTATTATATAACCTACAACTGTCAATTAAGACTATCAATCAGTGACCCCTGGGATTGTGCAAAAAACCTTGTCTTAAAAACTCTACACCCTGGCTCCCAGGGCTGTTTTCCTCCTCACCCTGGCCCACCACTCTCTTGAGGTATTGTCTCTCTTCTTTCTTTATCTTCCATAAGCTCTCTTGCAACAGGTAAGCCCTCAGATTCTTCTTTGCATCCTTACCAGGAACCAAGGCCCACAGGAACAGGGATCTCCGGACTCTCTTCCACTCACACTAACAACACTGAAATCAATCAGAGCCCAGTAAAAATTGTTAAAATTCATTAATTACAATGAATTACAATACATTTTACTAAATTTATCAACACACACACGAAAAACCCAATAGCTGAAATTCATGTGCTAAGCATCCAACAAAAGACTAGCAATGGGAGACCAGGCGGTGGAGGAGCCGCGGGACAGGGAGCGCATCTCTCCACGGACGGACCAGGAGTGCATCCGCAGAGGCAGAAGATTGCGCAGAACTCCACCTGAGAGCGGGCTCCGGTCCCCGACCACTGGGAAGGAGTATGTCGACCCACACAAAACCCGGTAGGGTGGAGGAAGGCGGGGAAGGAGAGGAGAGCGAGCGGGACTGGGCCTGCACCGGCAGGGAGGGACGGAAGCAGGAGTCAGACCCCCGCATGGGGTGGTGCTTCCGGACAGAGGGGAAGCATTTGACGCTGTCGGAGGGCACAGCAGCCGATCTACGGCAGGTTGAAAGGAATGAGGACCACACGGGTATCCTTGCCACCGCCCGACGTCCTCTGGACAAGGACGCAAGTCCCCTGGAATACAGGACAGCTGGAGAGCAGTCCTAGGGCGAGGTCCGCTGCGCCGGCCCCAGGGGACAAGAGGGAGGCGATCCGCCTTTGGGGGGAAGCTGGGCGGCCATAGGGGCAGGGCGATGCTGCTGAACCGCATCCAGGGTGCGGAGCCGCCACTGCAGCCTCTGCACGGGCAGCTGGCCAGTAGAGAAAGACCCACCCAGGGAGGGCGGCCCTTTACACCCCGATGCGGAGAGAAGTAGAGAAGGACTTCAGCCGGGGGGGCACCCTCTAAGCGCCCGAATGCACCAAGCCACAGAGCAGGCCCAGCCAGAGGGTCTTCGAATGCTAGCTGCCAGAGCTAGAAAAAGACTCTCCCAGAGCCAGAGCTCCTGCAGCTGAGGCGACCAGCATCCCTGCACACGCAGCCCTGCCAGGGTCCCTGCAATCCAGGCAGCCGTGTCACCTCCACACCCAGCATTCCCTGGGGGCAGGCCCAGGGCCTCCAGGGCAGGCTCAGGAGCAAAGTCCTGCGGACAGTCCACGCGCAGGGGTGGAGACTGAAACCCAGGGGCAGCGTGGCTGAGGAAGGCGATGGAAACACTTCCCACCAGGTGCACAAGCTGCAGCTCACGGCCACACGACCAGCGGGGCCGGCTGTGTGTCTGTGGGGTATGTGAAAGGACAATGAGAGTTCCCACAAAAGAGAGCACACCAGCTCTGCCACCTGCGCACACTGGAGGCAAGAATACGCAGCAACGGGGCCGGATTAGAATCGGAGCTGTCCCCACAGCAGGTCCAGAAACCAGCCGCGCACTGGAGGGCATTGTGAGGAGGCGGAGGCAGACTGTGACGCTCAGTGAGGGAAAGGATGCTCACAGCTGGGAGTCAAGAAAAATACTTCTTCTTATTCTTATATTCTGATTTGTTCTGTGGTTGGTTCTGGATACTTTTCTTTTTTTCCTCTCTTGCTGTCGTTATTGATTTTATTATTACTATTAACTCTGCTTAAGCTTTTTTTTAAATTTATTTCTTAATTGAAGGATAATTGCTTTACAGAATTTTGTTGTTTTCTGCCAAATATCAACATGAATCAGCCATAGGTGTACATACGTCCCCTCCCTCTTGAACCTTCCTTCATCCCACCCCTCTAGGTTGTTACAGAGCCCCTGTGTGAGTTTCCTGAGTCATACAGCAAATTCCCATTAGCTATCTACTTTACACACAGTAATGTAAGTTTCCATGTTACTCTCTCCATAGTCTCACCCTCTCCTCCCCTCTCCCGTGTCCGTAAGTCTGTTCTCTGGGTCTGCTTCTCCACTGCTGCCTTGCAGATAAATTCATCAGTACCATCTTTCTAGATTCCATATTTACATATACACACACATTAATATATGATCTTTATCTTTCCACTTAAGCTTTGGACTCTTTCTTTTAAATCACACTTTTTATTTCCTTCATATACTTCTGTGTTGGCTTTTTGCAGCTCTGTGGGGTTTTCTTTCTTTTCTTTTTTTCCGTTTGTTTTCTTATTCTTTTCCTGCTGTAGTTACTCTTTTCTGTATATATATGAGCCTTTTTATGTACTTCCGTTTCATTTTTCCTACCCTTCCTGGCTTCCTTCTCTCTCCTTCTTCCTCATGTTTGTTACCTCCTTTTGCTCTCTTTGCAGGGTGCCCACTTGGCACCCGCTCTGGCTTTGTTTTCCAGTTTGCGTTTCAGTTAGTCTTATTTTTAATTGGTTGATATGATTGTTTCCTTTCTTTGCTCAGTGGCTCACTGTCTTACTTTCTTTCCTTTGGACTGTTTGGTTTTGTTTGAGTGTGTTCCACTGTTCCTGTTATCATTCCTCTGATCTTGCATTTATCATTTGTCATGCAAACACGGTGACCCAAAACTTTAGGGATGCAACAAAAGTAGTTCTAAGAGGGAAGCTTATTAGCAACACAATCCTATCCTAAGAAAAAGAAAAACACCAAGGAGACAACCTAACCCTGCACCTAAAACAACTGGAAAAAGAAGAACCAAGAAACCCAAGTTTCCTAGAAGGAAAGAAATCATAAAGATCAGAGCAGAAATAATTGAAAAATAAATGAAGGAAACAACAGTAAAGATTAATAAAATTAAAAGCTGATTCTTTGAGAATATAAATGAAATTAACAAGCTATTAGCCAGGCTCATCAAAAAAAAAAAAAAAAAGGGAGAAGTATCAAATCAACAAAATTAGAAATGAAAAAGGAAAGGTTACAACAGACGGCACAGAATTACAAAAGATCATAAAAGACTATTATGAGCAACTATATGCCAATAAAATGGACAACTTGGAAGAAATGGATAGATTCTTAGAAAAGTTCACCTTTCCAAGGCTGTACCAAGAAGAATTAGAAATTATCAGCAAACCAATTATAAACACTGAAATAGAAACTGTGACCAAAATCTGCCAAAAAAAAAAAAAACTGCCCAGAGCCAGATGGCTTCACAGGCGAATTCTATCAAGTATTTAGAGAAGAGCTAATGCCTATCCTTCTGAAACTCTTCAAAAATTGCAGAGGAAGCAATACTTCCAAATTCATTCTATGAGGCAACAATCATCCTGACACCAAAACCAGACAAAAACATCACAACAGAAAGAAAACTACAGGCCAATCTCACTAACGAACATAGATGCAAAAATTTTCAACAAAATTCTAGCAAAGAGAATCCGACAACACATTAAAAAGATCACACTCCATGATCAAGTAGGGTTTATGCCAGGGATGCAAGGATTCTTCAATATATGCAAATCAATGTGATACACCATATTAACGAATTGAAACATAAACACCATATGATAATCTCAATAGATACAGAAAAAGCTTTCAACAATATTCAGCACCCGTTTATGATAAAAAAACTCTTCAAAAAACGGGCATAGAAGGAACCTACCTCAGCATGATAAAGGCCATATATGATAAACTGACAGCAACCGTCATTCTCAATGGTGAAAAACTGAAAGCATTCCCTGTAATATCAGGAACAAGATAAGGATGCCCACTCTCACAAGCATCATTCAACATAGTTTTGGAAATCCTAGTGATGGCAATCAGTGAAGAAAATGAAATACAAGGAATCCAGACTGGAAAAGAAGTAAAACTCTCACTGTTTGCAGATGACATGATACTATACATAGAAAAATATAAAGATACTATCAAGAAGATACTATCAGTAGAGCGAATCAGTGAATTTAGTAAAGTCACAGGATACAAAATCAATACACGGTAATCACTTGCATTTCTATACAGTAACAACAAAAAATCAGAAAGAGAAATTAAGAAATCAATCCCATTTACCATAGCAAAAAGAATAAAATACCTGGCAATAAACCTATCTGCGGCTGCTAAGTCGCTTCAGTCGTGTCTGAATCTGTGTGACCCCATAGACGACAGCCCACCAGGCTTCCCTGCCCCTGGGACTCTCCAGGCAAGAACACTGGAGTGGGTTGCCATTTCCTTCTTAGGAGAGAAAAACAGGTTTTTGTCTTATTGTTTTCTGTGTACAGAAAATGATGAAAGCAACCAAAGATGACGTCAACAGATGGAGAGATATTCTATGTTCCTGGGTTGGAAGAATCAATACTGTGAAAATGACTATACTGCCAAATGCAATCTACAGATTCAGTGTGAGCCCTATCAAATTACTAATGGCATATTTCACAGAACTAGAACAAAAAATTTCACAATTCATCAATTCATATGGAAATAAAAAAGATCCCAAACAGCCAAAGCAGTCTTGAGAAAGAAGAATGAAGCTAGAAGAATTGACCTTCCTGACTTCAGACTATACTACAAAGCTACAGTCATCAAGACAGTATGGTACTGGCAAAAAAAACCAGAAATATAAACCAAGAAGAAGATAGGAATCCCAGAGATAAACTCACACAACTACAGGCACCTTCACTTTGACAAAGGAGGCACTGGGAAACCTGGACAGCTCCGTGTAAATAAATCAAATTAGAGCACTCTCAAACACCGTATACCAAGATAAACTCAAAATGGATAAAGCCATAAACGTAAGACCAGCCAGCCAGTCAATTCAGCAGTCGTGTCTGACTCTTTGTGACCCCACGGACTGCAGCATGCCAGGCTTTCCTGTCCATCACCAACGCCTTGAGCTTTCTCAAGCTCATGTCCATGGAGTCCATGATGCCATTCAACCATCTCATCCCCTACTGTCTCCTTCTCCTCCTGCCTTCAATCTTTCCCAGCATCAGTGTCTTTTCCAGTGAGTCAGTTCTTCACATCAGGTGGCCAAAGTACTGAAGCTTCAGCTTCAGCATCAGTCCTTCCAGTGAATATTCAGGACTGATTTCCTTTAGGATAGACTGGTTTGATCTCCATGAAGTCCAAGGGTAAGGCCAGAAAGTATAAAACTCTTAGAGGAAAACATAGGCAGATCAGTCTGTGACATAAATACAGCAAGATCCTCTATGACCCATCTCCTAGAGTAATGGAAATAAAAAAATAAAAAAAAACAAGTGGAACCAAATTAAACTTAAAGGCTTTTGCACAGAAAGTTCAGTTCAGTCACTCAGTCATGTCCGACTCTTTGCGACCCCATAGCACACCAGGCCTCCCTGTCCATCAGCAACTCCTGGAGTATACCCAAACTCCTGTCCATTGAGTTGGTGATGCTATCCAACCATCTCATCCTCTGTCATCCCCTTCTCTTCCTGCCCCTAATCCCTCCCAGCATCAGGGTCTTTTCAAATGAGTCAGTTTCTCATATCAGGTGGCCAAAGTATTGGAGTTTCAGCTTCAGCATCAGTCCTTCCAATGAACACCCAGGACTGATCTCCTTTAGGATGGACTGGTTGGACCCCCTTGCAGTCCAAGGGATTCTCAAGAGTCTTCTCCAACACCACAGTTCAAAAGCATCAATTCTTTGGCACTAAGCTTTCTTTATAGTCCAACTCTCACATCCAAACATGACTACTGGAAAAACCAGAGCCTTGACTAGACGGACCTTTGTTGGCAAAGTAATGTCTCTACTTTTGAATATGTTATCTAGGTTGGTCATAACTTTTCTTCCAAGGAGTAAGCATCTTTTAATTTCATGGCAGCAGTTACCATCTGCAGTGATTTTGGAGCCCCCCCAAATAAAGTCTGACACTGTTTCCACTGTTTCCCATCTATTTCCCATGAAGTGATGGGGCCAGATGCCATGATCTTCGTTTTCTGAATGTTGAGCTTTAAGCCAACTTTTTCACTCTCCTCTCACTTTCATCAAGAGGCTTTTTAGTTCCTCTTCACTTTCTGCCATAAGGATGGTGTCATCTGCATATCTGAGGTTATTGATATTTCTCCTGGCAATCCTGATTCCAGCTTGTATTTCTTCCAGTCCAACATTTCTCATGATGTACTCTGCATATAAGTTAAATAAGCAGGGTGACAATATACAGGCTTGACAGACTTCTTTTCCTATTTGGAACCAGTCTGTTGTTCCATGTCCAGTTCTAGCTGTTGCTTCCTGACCTGCATACAGGTTTCTCAAGAGGCAGGTCAGGTGGTCTGGTATTCCCATCTCTTTCAGAATTTTCCACAGTTTATTGTGATCTGCACAGTCAAAGGCTTTGGCATAGTCAATCAAGCAGAAATAGATGTTTTTCTGGAACTCTCTTGCTTTTTCCATGATCCAGCAGATGTTGGCAATTTGATCTCTGGTTCCTCTGCCTTTTCTAAAACCAGCTCAAACATTGGAAGTTCATGGTTCACATATTGCTGAAGCCTGGCTTGGAGAATTTTGAGCATGACTTTACTAGTGTGTGAGATGAGTGCAATTGTGCAGTAGTCTGAGCATTCTTTGGCATTGCCTTTCTTTGGGATTGGAATGAAAACTGACCTTTTCCAGTCCTGCGGCCACTGCTGAGTTTTCCAAATTTGCAGACATATTGAGTGCAGCACTTTGCAAAGCAAAAGAAACTATAAGCAAGGTGAAAAGATAACCTTCAGAATGAGAGAAAACAATAGCAAATGAAACTGGAATTAATTTCCAAAATATACAAGCAGCTCATGCAACTCAATATCGAAAAATTAACAACCCAATCATAAAGTGGGCAAAAGACCTAAACAGACATTTCTCCAAAGAAGACATACAGACGGCTAACAAGCACATGAAAAGATGCTCAACATCGCTCATTATTAGAGAAATGCAAAGCAGAAGTACAATGAGCTATCAACTCACACCAGTCAGAATGGTCATCATCAAGAAAATCTACAAACGGCACAGGCTGGAGAGGACGTGGAGAGAAGGGAACACTCTTGCACTTTCTATAGAGTGTGAATTGATACAGCCACTGTGGAAGACTTCCCTGGTGGCTCAGAGGTTAAGGCGTCTGCCTCCAATGCGGGAGACCCGGGTTCAATCCCTGGGTCTGGAAGATCCCCTGGAGAAGGAAATGGCAATCCACTCCAGTATTCTTGCCTGGAGAATCCCATGGATGGAGAAGCCTAGTAGGTTACAGTCCACGGGGTTGCAAAGAGTCGGACACGACTGAGCGACTTCACCTCACTATGGAAGACAGTACGAAAATTATTTAAAAACTAGGAATAAAACTACCATATGGCCCAACAATCCCAGTACTGGGCACATACCCTGAGAAAGACATAACTGAAAAAGACACATGAACCCCAGTGTTCACTGCAGCACTATTTACAGCCAGGACTTGGACTCAGCCAGGACACAGAGTCACGCTGTATACCCACTGACGGATGAATGGAGAAAGAGGTTGTGGTACATATGGAATATTACTCCGGCACAGAAAGGAAAGCATCCGAGCCAGTGTAATGAGGTGGTTGAGTTAATTATACAGAGTGAAGTCAGAAGGAGAAAAACAAATACCATATATTAACGCTCTCTATACAGGGAATCTAGAAGGATGGTACTATTTGCAGGGCAGCCTTGGAGACACAGAGAACAGTCTTATGGACCAGGGGTGGGGGAAGGAGGGAGGGGGCAGATGGAGAGAGTGGCATGGAGACGTCCACACCGCCATGCGTGAAGCAGCCGGCCAGTGGAGTTTGCTGTGTGACTCAGGGAGCTCACACCGGGGCTCAGTGACGACCCACGGCGGTGGGGAGGGAGGCTGGAGGGAAGTTCGAGAGGGAGAGGACACAGGTATGCCTAGGGCTGATTCACGTCAATGTGCGGCGGAAACCAGCACGGTTCTGCAGAGCAATTACCCTTCCATTAAACATAATTTTTTTAAAAATCAGAAACGAGGTGATTCTAGAACTTTATGTTTTCTAAGATTGAACACAAAAGCCGTGGCCGTGGCTTCCGACTGGAAGCATTTTGTCCCCCAGGGGATGTTTAGCAGCATCCCCGGATGCTTCTCACACGGTAAGTGCCACGAGCACGTAGTACGTGGAGGCCAGGGTACTGCCAGTCTTCCCACACGCCGGGACAGACCTCCACACCAAAGAACTCTCTGGCCGCAAATGTTAGTAATGCTGCAGGTGAGACACCCTGAGCTATGAGGCCTCTCTTAATTACCACCCAGGGCAAGCGGAAGGCTTTCTTTATCTGGACAAAATTTAAAGGAACAATGCAAGACAAGAAAGAAAACTGCTTTTTAATTTTTTTCCCCTACACTGATATGTTTGACATAATCAATATATATCAAACATATTTATAAACAAAACGAAGACTTTTGTTTGAAACTCAAAAAGAAAAGCAAAACCAAGAGTTGGTTCTTCAATGAGATACACCAAGAAAAAGAACGAACTATTTTAGGAATGAAAAAGTACATATAAATATCTACAGAAGCAGCAGGGATTGAAAAGGCACTAAGTGAATACTATGAACTCTATGATAATAAATTTGAAAACATCCAAAATTAAACAAAATTGATGAAATCCTAGTTACACTAATTGCCAAAGCTTTCTCAAGAAAAAGTAGGCATTCAGAATAGTTCTTAACCAAGATAACAGAAAGCTTATTTCATGCATAAACTTTTATACACATGTTCATCACAGCCTCTTCTGTTTGTTCTATTATTTTAAATGAAGCTGGACAAATTAGATAATTACACCCTTCAATATGCTTCAGTTCATTGCGTGGCTGTTACAAACTCAGGGGTCAAGTTCCTAGGCTTAGGAGAAAGATGTCCTAAATATGTTAGCAAAGTGTATCATGACATCTTTAAAACTATTTACTTTAACCATGCAAGATCACAGAAGCATTTAAAATAACTTTTAACCATGCACAATTAATCTGATAGCAGCTTTCATCATAACAGCCAAAGACTAGAAACTACCCAGATGTTCTTCAGTAGCAATATCTGTGCCACACCTACACCAAGAACCACCACTCAGCAATGTAAAGGAGCAAAATGTCGATTCATACAACTTGAAGGAACCTCAAGAAAATTACGCAGAAAGAAAAGATTAGTTGTAAAAGGATACACACTGCATGACTTCGTTTGAGTAGCATTCACTCAATATCAGAGAGAGAAGGTTGGAGATTGCCTCACTCAATATCAGAGAGAGAGAAGGTTGGAGATTGCCTCAGACTTCATTTGAGTAGCATTCACTCAATATCAGAGAGAGAGAAGGTTGGAGATTGCCAGGAGTCTGAGAGAGAGGAGGGGAGGGTGTGGCTATAAAGAGAAGCATGAGGCAGACTGTGATCATGGCTCAGAGTCCATGATTGTTGCAACCATAGTTACAGGGGCAGCTGCACAAGGCTACACATGATGGACAGGGAGGCCTGGCGTGCTGTGACTCATGGGTCGCAAAGGGTTGGACACGACTGAGCGACTGAACTGACTGACTGACGCATGGTAAACTGTATAGAGCTACTGAGGTTTGAAACATTGTACAGGTGGCAGTGATCGAAAACGTCCCCAAGAAAAAGAAATGCAAAAAGGCAAAATGACTGAGGAGACCTTACAAATAACCAAGAAAAGAAGAAAAGTGAAACGCAAAGGAGGAAAGGAGAGACATACCCATCTAATGCAGAGTTCCAGAGAATAGCAAGGAGAGATAAGAAAGCCTTCCTCGGTGATAAGAAATCAGTGCAAAGAAATAGAGGAAAACAATAGAATGGGGAAGACTAGAAATCTCTTCAGGAAAAATAGAGAGGCCAAAGGAACATTTCAGGCAAAGACGGGCTCAATAAAGGACAGAAGCAGAAGATATTAAGAAGAGGTGGCAAGAATACACAGAAGAACTATACAAAAAAGGTCTTAATGACCCAGACAATCAGGATGCTGTGATCACTCACCTAGAGCCAGATATCCTGGAATGTGAAGTCAAGTGGGCCTTAGGAAGCATCACTACAAACAAAGCTAGTGGAGGTGATGGAATTCCAGCTGAGCTATTTCAAATCCTAAAAGATGATGCTGTTAAAGTGTTGAACTCAATATGCTAACAAATTTGGAAAAATTTGGAGTGACCACAGGACTAGAAAAAATCAGTTTTCAATGCAATACCAAAGAAAGGCAACATCAAACATTGTTCAAACTACTCACAATTGCACTCATTTTACATGCTAGCAAAATCATGTTCAAAATCCTCCAAGCTAGGCTTCAACAGTACGTGAACTGAGAAATTCCAGATGTTCAAGCTGGATTTAGAAAGGTTAGAAGAACCAGAGATCAAATTGCCAACATCTGTTGGATCATCAAAAAAGCAAGGGAATTCCAGAAAAACATCTACTTCTGCTTCATTGACTATGCCAAAGCCTTTGACTGTGCAGATCACAATAAACTGTGGGAAATTCTTCAAGAGATGGGAATACCAGACCACCTAATCTGCCTCCTGAGAAATCTGTATGCAGGTCAGGAAGCAACAGTTAGAACTGGACCTGGAACAACAGACTGGTTCCAAATCGGAAAAGGAGTACGTCAAGGCTGTATATTGTTGCTCTGTTTATTTAACTTATATTCAGAGTACATCATGAGAAATGCCAGGTTGGAAGAAGCACAAGCTGGAATCAAGATTGTTGGGAGAAATATCAATAACCTCAGATATGCAGATGACACCACCGTTATGGCAGAAAGTGAAGGAGAACTAAAGAGCCTCTTGATGAAAGTGAAAGAGGAGAGTAAAAAATCTGGCTTAAAATTCAACAGTGAATAAAAGAAGATCATGGCATCCAGTCCCATCACTTCATGACAAATAGATGGGGAAATAATGGAAACAGTGACAGTCTTTATTTTCTTGGGCTCCAAAATCACTGTAGACGGTGACTGCAGTCATGAAATTATAAGATGCTTGCTCCTTGGAAAGAAAAGCTATGACAAACCTAGACAGCATATTAAAAACCAGAGACATTACTCTGCCAAATAAGGTCTGTATAGTCAAAGCTATGGTTTTTCCAGTAGTCATGTATTGGAAGGATTGATGCTGAAGCTGAAGCTCCAATACTTTGGCCACCTGAAGAAAAGAACTGACTCATTGGGAAAGACTCTGATGCTGGGAAAGATTGAAGGTGGGAGGAGAAGGGACGACAGTGGATGAGATGGCTGGATGGCATCACTGACTCAATGGACATGAGTCTGAGTAAGCTCTGGGAGTTGGTGATGGACAGGGAGGCCTGGTGTGGTACAGTTCATGGGGTCGCAGGGAGTCGGACACGACTGAGCAACTTGTTCAAAGAACAACACCCACACAGGAACATGAATGTTGTATAGGTAAGTGGTGAAATCTGAATAATCCTTGTCGATTGCCCTGATGTCAAAATAGTGGGAAAGCGTGGGGAAGCACACTCAGAATCCCCCTGTACATTTCTTGGTAACCTCTTGTATAATTATAATTATCCAAAGTTAAAAGAAATGTAAGAAAATAATAATCTTCTCACAAAGACAATACCAGAGCCTAAATGTATACAGTTTATAGAGGAGCCACCAGGCTTTCAAGGAGCTGATAAGTCCTTCTTACAGTTTCTTCCAGAGAGAGGAAAAGAAAGACTCTCCAATTCATTTAGTGAACCAATATAACTTTGAAAACAAACAGTAAAAAAAGTACAAGAAAAGAAAATTTCAAGCCCATCTTCATCATAAATATGAATGAACCTCCTCCAAGGTTAAAAGCAAACTTAATCCAGCAATGAATAAAATATTTAAAATATCAATTTTGAATTAGATTTATTTCAAGAATGATAGAAAGAATGGTTTCATTTCATAAGATCTGTTTAATACCAAATTATCACATAAACAGAGAAAATAGGGGGGGGGGGGAAACCCATGAAAGTCTACCAGTCAAAAATCCAGTAAACTGGGAAGAAAAATGCAACTTCTTTAAAGTCATTTTTAAAAATCTACAAAAAAACCCTACAGTAAACATTCATGAAACAGCAGCATTCCCCTTAAAATCAGGGATAAAACAAGAGAATACCTATCACCACTTCAGCCTTGTACTGAATGCCCTAAAAAAAAGGCAAGAATATATATGTATATATAGTGTTCCTAGCTGATTGCAAACATTCTAATGATGTTTAGCATTCACCATTCTTATGATGAATAAAGGAACTAAATTTCTAAACATAAAATAAACTTGAAAAAAATCAACTACATTTATTCACCAAAGAATACAAAAGAATAATATTTGTAAATGCCATTGCAGTAGCGATAAAAACTATAAAATACCCAGAAGTAAACTAACGAGAGACATGCATGCCCTTCGTGGAGTTTTCAAAACATTAAAGAAGGTAACTAAATAAACGGAGAGCTATGTCTTTTGATGGCCAAGACACTTGGTATTGTGAAAATATCTATACTTTCTAAATTATTTACTTAAAAAAATGCAGTTTTTACTCAATATTCAATAGAGACTCTTATAGAAATTAACAAAATTATTCTAAATGTATATGAAAAAAGGGTCAAGAAGAGCAAAGATATTCTTAAACAAAATCACACATTACAAGGTATAGAGATTTCTCCCATTAGACAAGACCTATCATAAAACTGGGCTTCCTGGGTGGTGCTAGTGGTAAAGACCCCAGTTGCCAATGTACGACTTAAGAGACTCGGGTTCGATCCCCGGCTCAGAAAGATCCCCTGGAGTGGGGCCTGGCAACCCACTCCAGTATTCTTGACTGGAGAATTCCATGGACAGAGGAGCCTGGTGGGCTACCGTCCATAAGGTCGCAAAGAGTCAGACACAACTGAAGTGACTTAGCACACGTGCATCATAAAGCTATAATACAGTACTGGCACAGAGCACAACAGAAAAATAGACCACAAGAGAGAAGCTGAAAATAATCCCAAATACAAACACCTGATACATCGCAAAGCTGGTACTGTGATGAGTCCAGGAAAGATACACCATTCATCAACATGGAGCAGGGGGATGAGGTTATCCACATGGGGGAAAATGACTTTAAGTTCCTACTTCCCACACTATGTACACATTGTTTTTAACTTAAAGACTGATAAGTGGATTAAAAAGGTAAATGTAAAAAGCAAAACACCAACAACTTTGTCAGAAATGCGGTTACAAGTTTGGAGCAGGAAAATGATCCTTAAATAAGATACAGAAAGAAAATACTAAATGCAATTGTATCAAAATTTATCAGCTGATTTTTCAGCAGAAACTCAGCAAATCAGAAAGAAGTGGCAGGAAATAGTTAAAGCTGTGAAATGGAAAAACCTTCCACCAAGATTAATCAACCCAGTAAGTACCTCATTTAGATTCAACAGAGAAATCAACAGCTTTACAGACAAGCAAAAGCTACAAGAATTCAGCACCACTGAACCACCTTTACAGCAAATGCTAAAGGAACTTCTCCAGGCAAGAAACTCGAGAAGAAAAAACCTGCAAAAACAATAAAGACAATGGTAATAGGGTCAAACATACTGATAATCACCTCAAATTAAATGGATTAAACGCAGCAACCAAAGACACAGACTGGCTGAATGGGTACAAAAACAAGACCCATAAATACGCTGTCAAAAGAGACCCACTTCACACTCAAGGACACCTAAGACTGAAAGTGAGGGAATGGGAAGACATTCCATGCAAATAGAAATTAAAAGAAAGCTGGGGTAGCAATACTCATATAAGACTAACTAGGCTTTAAATAAAGACTGGTACAAGAAATAAGGAAGGACAAGACATAATAATCAAGGTCGCAATCCCAGAAGAAAAAAAATATAAATGTTTATGCACATCACATAGGAGAACCTCGATCGGTTCAGTTCAGTCGCTCAGTCGTGTCCAACTCTTTGCGACCCCATGGACTGCAGCATGCCAGGCCTCCCTGTCCATCACCAGCTCCCAGAGTTCACTCAGACTCACGTCCATTGAGTCAGTGATGCCATCCAGCCATCTCATCCTGTCGTCCCCTTCTCCTTCTTCCCTCAATCCTTCCCAGCATCAGGGTCTTTCCAATGAGTCATTTCTTTGCATCAGGTGGCCAAAGTACTGGAGCTTCAGCTTCAGCATCAGTCCTTCCAATGAATATTCAGGACTGATTTCCTTTAAGATGAACTGGTTGGATCTCCTTGCAGTCCAAAGGACTCTCAAGAGTCTTCTCCACCACCACAGTTCAAAAGCATCAATTCTTTGGCGCTCAGCTTTCTTTATAGTCCAACTCTCACATCCATACATGGCCACTGGAAAAACCATAGCTTTGACAAGACAGACATTTTTTGGCAAAGTAATGTCTCCGCTTTTTAATATGCGTCTAGGTTGGTCATAGCTTTTGTTCCAAGGAGCAAGCGTCTTTTAATTTCATGGCTGCAATCACCATCTGCAGTGATTTTGGAGCCCCCAAAAATAAAGTCTGACACTGTTTCTACTGTTTCCCATCTATTTCCCATGAAGTGATGGGACCAGATGCCATTATCTTAATTTTCTGAATATTGAGTTTTAAGCCAGCTTTTTCACTCTTCTCTTTCACTTTCATCAAGAAGCTCTTTAGCTCTTCTTCACTTTCTGCCATAAGAGTGGTGTCATCTGCATATCTGAGGTTATTGATATTTCTCCCAGCAATCTTGATTCCATTTTGTGTTTCATCTAACCCAGCATTTCCCATGATGTACTCTGCATATAAGTTAAATAAGCAAGGTGACAATATACAGCCTTGATGTACTCTTTTCCCGATTTGAAACCAGTCTGTTTTTCCATGTCCAGTTCTAACGGTTGCTTTTGACCTGCATACAGATTTCTCAGGAGCCAGGTCAAGTGGTCTGGTATTCCCACCTCTTTCAGAATTTTCCACAATTTGTTGTGATCCACACAGTCAAAGGCTTTGGCATAGTCAATAAAGCAGAAACAGATGTTTTTCTGGAACTCTCTTGCTTTTTCCATGATCCAATGGATGTTAGCAAAAACCAGCTTTAACATCTAGAAGTTCATGGTTCATGTAATGTGGAAGCCTGGCTTGGAGGATTTTGAGCATTACTTTGCCAGCCTGTGAGATGAGTGCAGCTGTGCAGTAGTCTGAGCGTTCTTCAGCATTGCCTTTCTCAGGGACTGGAAGGAAAGCTGACATAAATGACAAAGCCCACAGCAAACATCATTCTCAGGTGAAAACCTGAAAGCGTTTCCTCTAAAATCAGGAACAAGACAAGGGTGCCTGCTCTCATCACTATTCAGCAGTGCAGGAAGGCCTAGCCACAGCAATAAGAAAAAAGTATAAAAGGAATTCAGGTTGGGAAAGAAGTAAAACTGTCTCTGCAGGTGACATGATACTAAACACAGAGAATCCTAAAAATGCCATCAGAAAACTTATTAGAGCTAATTAATGAATTTGGTAAAGTTGCAGGATACAAAGTTAATGCACAGAAGCCCCTTGCACTCTCATACGCTGGCAGCAAAAGATCATAAACAGAAATGAAGGAAACAATCCCACTTACCACTGCAACAAAAAGAATAAAATTTCTAGGAAGAAACCTACCTAAAGAGGCAAAAGACCTCGACTCAGAAACACTGATGAAAGAAATCAAAGATGACCCAAACAGATGGAGAGATATATCATGTTCTTGGTTTGCAAGAATCATTATTGCCAAAATGACTAAAATGACCCAAAGGAATCTACAGATTCAATGCAATCCTTATAGAATTACCATTTTTCACAGAACTAGAATAGAAAATTTTATAGTTTGTATGAAAACACTAAAGACATCGAGTGAAAGTGAGAGTAGCTCAGTCGTGTCCCACTCTTTGGGGCCCGTGGACTGTATAGTCCACGGAATTCTCGAGGCCAGAATACTGGAGTGGGTAGCTGTTCCCTTCTTCAGGGGATCTTCCCGACCCAGGGATAGAACTGGGATCTCCCGCATTGCAGGTGGACCCTTTACCAGCTGAGCCACAAGGGAAGCCCAAGAATACTGCAGTGGGTAGCCTATCTCTTCTCCAGTAGATCTTCCCGACCCAAGAATCAGATCAGGGTCCCCTGCATTGCAGGTGGATTCTTTACCAACTGAGCTCTGAGGGAAGCCCAAAGACTACAAATAGCCAAAGTAATCTTGAGAAAGAAAAACAGAGCAGGAGGAATCAGGTTCCCTGACTTTAGACTATACTACAAAGCCACAGTCATCACGACAGTGTGGTACTGGTACAAAAACAGAAATACAAGCCAGCTGACAATACAGAAAGGCCAGAGATAAATCCATGTACCTATGGTCACCTAATTGATGACAAAGAAGACAAGAATATACAATGGAGAAAAGACAGTCTCTTCAATAAGTGATGCTAGGAAAACAGGACAGCTACATGTAAAAGAATGAAATTAGAACACTCCCTAACACAATACACAGCAATAAACTCAAAATAGATTAAAGACCTGCATGGAAGAGTGGACACTATAAAACTCCGAGAGGAAAATATGGGCAGAACACTCTGACATAAACTGCGGCAAGATCTTTTTTGACCCACCTTCTAAAGTAATGAAAATTAAAAACAAAGAGAAACAAACAGAACCTAACTAAAACTTTTGCAAAGAAAACCATAAATGAGACAAAAAGACAGTCCTTAGAATGGAAGAAAGTATTTGCAAATGAAGCAACTGACAATGGATTAATCTCCAAAATATACAACCAGCTTATGAAACTCAATATAAAAAAAAAAATCAAAAAATGGGTGAAAGATCTAAATACACATGTCTCCAAAGAAGACATATGGCCAACAGTATGAGAAGACGCCCATCACTAATTATTACAGGAATGCAGATCAAAACTACAGTGAGATACCACATCACACTGGTCCAAACGGCCATCATCAAAAGTCTAAACAGTAAATCCTGGAGAGGGTGTGGGGAAAAGGGAACCCTCTTGCAATGCTGGTGGGAGGACAGTACGGAGGTTCCTTAAAAAAATAAAAATAGAACTACCATGTGTGTTAATCACTCAGTCGTGTCCGACTCTTTGTGACTCCGTGGACTGGAGCCCACCAGGCTCCTCTGTCCGTGGGATTCTCCAGGCAAGAATATTGGAGTGGGCTGCCATGCCCTTCTCCAGGGGATCTTCCCAACCAGGGATCAAACCCAGGTCTACCTGCCGTGCAGGTAGATTCTTTGCCATTTGAGCTATCTTGGAAGCAATGCCAGTACTAGACATATCCCCTCAGAAAACCGTCATTCAGAAGACACACACACCGCAGTGTTCACTGTGGCGCACCTTACAACAGCCGAGACACGGAAGCAGCCCGGACGCCCACCGACAGAGGAGCGGGCAGAGGAGACCACGCGGCACAGAAATACAGTGCAGCACTGCCCAGCCGCGAGAGGGGCGGGAGCAGGCCTTCTGCAGGAATGCGAGCGGACCTGGAGCCATGCAGAGTGAGGTCACACGGAAAAATACTGCATGCCAACACGCATATGTGGACTTTATTCCTGCCCCTATTTGCAGGCCAGGAATAGAGAAGCAGTGGTAGAGAACAGATGTGTGGACACGGAGGGAGGGGCCTGGGATGAACGAGGAGCCTGGGCTTGACATGTGCACCGCCACGCGTAAAATAGACACCCAGTGAGAACCTGCTCTGCAGCGCGGGGAGCTCGGCCGGTGCGCCCTGGTGGCCTAGACGGGGGCCCTGCCCAGTGTGCTCTGGTGGCCTAGACGGGGGCTCTGTAGCACGGGGAGCTCGGCCGGTGCGCCCTGGTGGCCCAGACGGGGGCTCTGTGCTCTGGTGACCTAGATGGGGGCTCTTCAGCTCAGGGAGCTCGGCCGGTGTGCCCTGGTGACCTAGACGGGGGCTCTGCAGTGCAGCTGGAGGGGGGGGGGAGTCCACGAGGGAGGGAGCATGTGTATAAATCCAGTTGATCCGCTTTGCTGTACAGCAGACACCAGCACAACATTGTAAAGCGACTATAGTCCAATTACAGAAAAATGGAACACTTCATCAAAGGTCACCGTGAAAAGACAGAAAAACAAATTATAAATATAAGGCAATATTTATCATATATGTAACAGACAACCATTAATAATCAATAATATATAAATGACTCTTATGGATTAAGAAGAAAGAACAACCCAAAAGAAAAATGGAATCCCCCAAAAAAGAATCATTTTACAAAAGATGAAAAGATGGAGAAATGCAAATCAAAACCACAATGAGGTACCACTTCACACCAGTCAGAATGGCTGCGATCCAAAAATCTGCAAGCAATAAATGCTGGAGAGGGTGTGGAGAAAAGGGAACCCTCCTACACTGTTGGTGGGAATGCAAACTAGTACAGCCACTATGGAGAACAGTGTGGAGATTCCTTAAAAAATTGCAAATAGAACTACCTTATGACCCAGCAATCCCACTTCTGGGCATACACACCGAGGAAATCAGAATTGAAAGAGACACATGTACCCCAATGTTCATCGCAGCACTGTTTATAATAGCCAGGACATGGAAACAACCTAGATGTCCATCAGCAGATGAATGGATAAGAAAGCTTTGGTACATATACACAATGGAGTATTACTCAGCAGTTAAAAAGAATTCATTTGAATCAGTTCTGATGAGATGGATGAAACTGGAGCCGATTATACAGAGTGAAGTAAGCCAGAAAGAAAAACACCAATACAGTATACTAACACATATATATGGAATTTAGGAAGATGGCAATGACGACCCTGTATGCAAGACAGGGAAAGAGACATAGATGTGTATAATGGACTTTTGGACTCAGAGGGAGAGGGAGAGGGTGGGATGATTTGGGAGAATGACATTCTAACATGTATACTATCATGTGAATTGAATCGCCAGTCTATGTCTGACGCAGGATGCAGCATGCTTGGGGCTGGTGCATGGGGATGACCCAGAAAGATGTTATGGGGAGGGAGGTGGGAGGGGGGTTCATGTTTGGGAATGCATGTAAGAATTAAAGATTTTAAAATTTAAAAATTTAAAAAAAAATAAATTTAAAAAAAAAGATATAAAAAATAAATAAATAAATAAATAAATAAATAAAAAAGATGAAAAGATGAATGACCCATAAACATATGGGGAAAAAAAATCTCATTACTAATCAGAGAAATGCAAACTGAAACTACATACAACTTTCTATCTACGAGATTTGCAAACTTTTAAGCGTGGATAATCCCAAGCATACGTACAGATGTAAACAGCAGTGTCTGTAGTCATGGCATCTAGCCACTGACTCGGCAATTTCTTTCCTAGAACGTCTGAGAGAAACACTTGTGCAGGTGTAGCAGGAGACAGTTCCTAAAGCATTTATAATAGCATAGCTTGCAATAGAGAAAAAACCTGAAGCATTCATCAGCAGGAACGTGGAAAGTGAGCTTTGAGGAGTGCTTATAGTGAATGCCACGCAGCTGCCAAAATTAACGAGCCGCAGTCACCGGCGTCGACACGAGCGGCTCTCGAAACCAGAAGCTGGCTCAGAGGCTAAAGCGTCTTCCTGGAATGAGGGAGACCGAGGTTTGATCCCTGGGTCGGGAAGATCCCCTGGAGAAGGAAATGGCAACCCGCTCCAGTACTCTTGCCTGGAGAATCCCATGGAGGGAGGAGCCTGGTGGGCTGCAGCCTGTGGGGTCGCAAAGAGTTGGACACGACTGAGCGACTTCACTTTCTATAGTAAATGCCACGCAGCTGCCAAAATTAACGAGCCGCAGTCACCGGCGTCGACACGAACGGCTCTCAAAAACAGAAGTTTGGACGCATCTGCTTAGGATGTAGAAAGCCACCACAAAATGTCACTCCCACCCTAAACAATGAGGAAACAATGGAAAAACTACACAGTACTATTCTTTTAACTCTCAGAGAGCTGATGTCACAAGACATCCAAGCAAAGTAAACTGCCAAGAGTGCCAAGGTCCTTGAGCAGACATGGGCCACACAAACTGTTTCACCTTGGGCTGAGCGCAGGAAGAAGAGTCAGCCATCAAGGACGCAGTCAAACAGAAAACACCCGAAGTTGTAACACATTAAAGGCTGAGAGGGAGCTGGTGTAACAGAGACGCATGGCGCCCACCTGCCACCTCTCTTGAGTGGTCTCCACCACACGGTCCTGAGGGTGGCACCCCTGAGAATGTCACTCCTGGTGGCGGAGGCATGAAGAAGCTGCCAAGATTGAAGAGCAGAGAGTGGCTGCTCTGAGCAGTTCATCTGCAACCTCAGCCCAGCAGAGGCATAGGGGCACCGCTGGCTGTGGCTCGAGAACAAACAGGAAACCAGCCCATGTCTCAGATGCTAAGCATGTCTGTGCTAAGAAACAAAAGCAGGAGCTTCCCGGTGGTCCAGCGATTAAGAACCCATCTGCCAATGCAGGGGCACGGGCTCAGCCCTGGCTCAGAAAGGCCCCCAGGCCGCAGGGCGATGGAGCCCACGTGCGTGGTGCCCATGCTCGGCGGCAAGAGCAGCCGTGGCCCCGAGAGGCCCCGTCCCGCAGCAGAGAGGGGCCTGCACACAGCAAAGACCCAGCACCGCAAAAATACAGTTTTAAAAGGCTTCTAAAAAAGAAACAAAACCATCTGCCTCTGCAGAAGGAAACCCCCTAAACCCTAGAACCTGTCCTGTTTCAGAGGACTGTGGTCTGCCATCAGGGTGGGGAAAGGAGTGCTGGGAAACCCCATTCCTAAACTCAGTGGAAATGGAAAAACAAAATAGTAAATTTTCTGGAACACAGCTAAAGCAATGCTTACAAGGAAATTATATCATCCAATGCTTTTACTAAAAAAGAAGAAAGGTTCCTATTAATAACCTAGAGAAGTTAGAAAAAGAAAAACAAATTAAACCCAGGGTACAAAGATAGAAGGGAATATTACAAAGTAGAACTCAATGAAACAGATCACAGGAAAACAAAAGAGAAAAATCACTGAAATGAAATACTAATTTCTTGAAAAGATCAATAAAAGTAGCAAAGTTCTACCAGCTTGATCAAGGGAAGAAGAATGAAAGATGATACAAATGACTAATATCAAGAATGAAATAGGGGAACAATCTTACTGACTGCACACGTTAAAAGGAAAATAAGGAAATACCACTAAAAACTTTGTGCCAGTATGTTGGCCAACTTACTAAAATCAAAAGACACGAAGTACAAAAGCTCAGCCAAGAAGAAACAGACCCCGAATAGCAAGACTGCTGACCCTCGGACAACAGCGTAGGGACCTGGGACGGTGACTCTCGTTGCAGCCGACAGTTCACACACAGCATGTAGTTGCTCCCCTGTGTCGAAGGCTCCTCCCCATCCACAGTTACTCTGTATCCACGGCTCTGCACCGTAGATTCAACCAGCCGACTAATGAAAACCCCACCAAAACAGACCTGGGCTTCCCTGCTGGCTCAGATGGCAAAGAATCCGCCTGCAGCGTGGGAGGCCTGGGTTCAGTCCCTGCATTGGTCCCTTCAGTCCAAGATCCCCTGGAGGAGGGCAGGGCTACCCACTCCAGTGTTCTGGCCTGGAGAATCCCATGGGCAGAGGAGCCTGGCGGGCCGCCGTCCACGGGGTCCCACAGAGTCGGACACGACTGAGTGACTAAGCACTCACGTAAGTGGACCCGCATCGTGAAAACCTGCTGTTCAAGGGCCAGCTGTGTGTTTACTAAATGCTCAGTGAATGTGTAGCGAAAAAACCTACACTGCAGGACCATATTACTCCACTGATTAATTCTACCAAACCGCGGTGGCTGAGATAACAGCGGTACACACACCGAGAATGTAGAAAGGAGGGAACACTTCTTCAGTCATTTCACGAGACCAGCATCACACTAACACCGAGGATATCTTGAAAACCTCCTGACCAATATTACTCAAGAACACAGACATTAAAAATCTGTAACAAAGTATTAAGAAATCAAATCTACTAATGCGTAAAAAGGAAAATAAAGTATGGACAAATAGGTTTTAATCCAGGACTGTAAGATTGGTTTAATAATCAGAAGAATAATAATAGTAATAATGAATCATGTCAACAGACTAATAAAGAAAATCTTTATGATCATCTCATTGGATGGAGAAAAACATCTGGCAAAATCTATGGCTTCTGATAGAAATGAACACAATAGGGACAGAAAGGAATATCCTCAAATGATAAAGGTTATCTGCAAAAGATCTATGGCTAGGAGTTTGGGATTAACAGATACACATCATTATATATAAAACAGATAAAAAACAAGAACATACTGTGTAGCATAGGGAATTATATTTGACATCTTATAATAACCTATGATGGAAAAGAATCCAAAAAAGAACATTTATTCAGTTATATATATAACTGAATAACTTTTCTGTACACCTGAAACTAACGTTATAAATTAGCTACACTACAACAAAAACGAAAGATCTATAGTTATTACTGCGATTTCCTCGTAGCTCAGCTGGTAAAGAATCCACCTGCAATGCAGGAGACCCCAGTTGGTTGCCAACAAAGGCCCATCTAGTCAAGGCTATGGTTTTCCAGTGGTCATGTATGGATGTGAGAGTTGGACCATAAAGAAAGCTGAGTGCCAAAGAATTGATGCTTCTGTTGGAGAAGACTCTTGAGAGTCCCTTGGACTGCAAGGAGATCCAACCAGTCCATCCTAAAGGAGATCAGTCCTGAATGTTCATTGGAAGGACTGATGCTGAGGCTGAAACTCCAATACTTTGGCCACCTGATGTGAAGAGCTGACTCACTGGAAAAGACCCTGATGCTGGGAAAGATTGAAGGTGGGAGGAGAAGGGGATGACAGAAGATGAGATGGCTGGATGGCATCACCGACTTGATGGACATGAGTTTGTGTGGACTCCGGGAGTTGGTGATGGACAGGGAGCCCTGGTGTGCTGCAGTCCATGGGGTCACAAAGACTCGGACAGGACTGAGCAACTGAACTGACTGATGTTATTATATTTAGTGATTTTAAAAAATGAATTTTCCCCTAAAATTGAGAGCAAGGCAAGGATATCCACTCTCAACATGTTTGTTCATCACTGCACTGGAGGTCACAAGAAGTATAATAATGTAAGGAAAAGAAAAAAATAATAAAATCTGAGAAGAACAAAGTAAAATTATCTTTATTTGCAGCAACGTGACCCTCCATGTAAAGAATCCTAAGGAATTACCAAAAAAAGCTACTAGAACTCAATAATGAGTTTATTTAGCAAGATCACAGGATAAAATGTCAACATATTTGAATCAGTTTTAATGAGGTGGATGAAACTGGAGCCGATTATACAGAGTGAAGTAAGCCAGAAAGAAAAACACCAATACAGTATACTAACGCATATATATGGAATTTTAGAAAGATGGTAACGATAACCCTGTATGCGAGACAGCAAAAGAGACACAGATAAATAGAAAAGTCTTTTGGACTCTGTGGGAGAGGGAGAGGGTGGGATGATTTGGGAGAATGGCATTGAAACATGTATAATATCATATAAGAAACGAATCGCCAGTCTAGGTTCGATGCAGGATGCAGGATGCTTGGGGCTGGTGCACTGGGACGACCCAGAGAGATGGTGTGGGGAGGGAGGTGTGAGGGGGGTTCAGGATGGGGACACGTGTACACCTGTGGTGGATTCATGTTGATGTATGGCAAAACCAATACAGTATTGTAAAGCAAAATAAAGTAAAATTAAAAAAAGTCAACATATAAATCAGCCCAATTCTATATACTATTAATGACAGCAAACAACTGAAAACTGAAATCTCACACAGCTGTTTGCATGACAGAAATTAGTGGAGAAAGATATGATCACGGACTGAACAACTCAGTATTAAGTTCTCCATTCTCCCCTGATGATTTGAGTAAAGCCAATCAAAATTCCAGCAGGCCACCTTCAGATATTGCTGAGTGGATTCTATATTTTATGTGTAAAGGCCGAACATTTTGAAAAAGAAGAGAAAGAAGACAAACCACCTAATTCGCTATAAAACTCAATAATCAAAAAGATGGTATCTGCATAAAAATACACAGCATAAAGAAACCAAATTGATCCCAAAATAGACCCATACATGGTATATACAATCAACTGATTTTCAGAGTACCAGAATATTAAATATCTCCACGCAAGAAAAGAACCTTTGCCATTTCCTCACACCATATAAAAATTAACTCTAAATGGATCATAATCCTAAACATAAAAAGTAAAATCACAAAACTTAAAAGAAAACACAGGGAAAAAGTTTTGTAACCTAAAGTAAGGCAAAGAATTTTTAAATAGAATATAAAAGGTAAAACCATAAAAAAAAAAGATAAATTGGACTTCCTCAAAATTAAAAGGATTTTTCTTTGATGCTCTTACTAAAATGGAAAGACAACTGAAAGACTGGGAGAAAATAAAGTATTTGAACCAACATTTGAACAAAGAAAAGTGGAAAATAACCCGTAAGCACATAAGAAGATGTTCAGTGTTGCCATCAAGCAAATAAAAGTTGAAACCTATATGACTGCAGAGCTGCGGAAGGGCTAAGCCTATAAAGACAGGCATTACCACCAGTGGCAAGGGTGCTGAACCACTGAAAAGCTCGTATATTACTGGCAGGGAGGCCAAAGGGGACAGGAAACACTCTGGCCTTTTCTTACAGATTTAAACATATGCCTATCATAGGGTCCAGGAAAACCCGCCTGTAGGTACTCACCCAACAGAACGAAGGGAGGGAGCCTGGCACAGAAGACTACAGTGAAGGGCGGATGCCGGCGAGACGGTGACGTGGGTGCTCCTGGCTCTGCTCTCCCCACAGCCACCGCCAACAACCGCTCACGGACAAGCCGGGCGGGACACTCCCGGGACAAAGGTGAGGCTGCCGCCCCCTCTGCGCCACGGGGGCCGAGAGGGACTTGCGTTTAGCGGGGTTGCCCCTGCCCCGGGCCCACGCAGGCCCTGGGCCCAAGGGGGCCTCCAGTGGGAGAGGGAGCCCACGGTGGACACGCTCCCCCCGGGCTCCACGGCTCCTCTTGGGAGCCTCCATGCCTTCTGGTTTTGCCTCACGGGGCTTTCACGGGCAGCCGTGGGGCTGGACCCCCAGGAAGCGGATTCTGAAGCAGAGGAAAAGGGCTGCGACAACCAGCGCTGAGCGATCGCCCCCCGCCCAGCCTGGGCAGAGAGCCTCGCTCGGATACCTGGAAGCTGCAGCGCCCCGTGATGCTCGGGCACAGGATGGAGCTCAGGCGGGGAAGCAGACCTTCGGCAGAGCAAAACCAGCGGCTCTGCTGGGCCAGGAGACTGGAGGGCGTGTCAGCTCGAGTCAAGACCACAGAGAGCCCTGCTGGACCTCGAGAGTCCTGTGCTTCAGGAAGGCACGTGACTTAATGCAGAGCCTGGCCCTCGCAGAGTGCAGCTCCGCCCAGCCAGAAACCTGACTGGGAACGCCGCGAGGTGCAGGGCCCACAACACTCCAGCAGAGAGGCCGGCAGACAGGGCTGGTCGCCACGGAGCGCAGCCCCTGGCGCTGCTCAGCCAAGGAACCAGGGCACGGCTCAGCGCGCGCCAGGACCGCAAAGAGCCTTCCGTGCCTAGAGCTGGCTCTCCCACCGCACCCTGGTAGGAAAACTGTTTCATAGACCTGCCACTGCTTCACCCACTCAACCAGGGAACCTAACCGCAGCACGCAGGAGCTGCAGAACCCGTCCAACGAGCTGGCTTACAGAGGCGTTTGAACAGAGAGGCTAGCCCGCGGCTTTCCTCCTCTGCAAGGCAAGACCAGCGACTCCATCTGAGCAAGGAGTTCAGGGCACAGTCTAGCCTGATCCGGGTCTCCAGACAGTGAGCTGTGCAGGCCCTGGGCCTGGCTGTGCTGTCCTCGAAGGGCAGGGAAGCTTCCAGAGCCTCACCTATGCTGAGCACAGTATGCAGTCCCAGGCACCTGGTAAGCTTGACCAGGGAACTGGGGTCTCTGGGGAGCCCATCCTCCAGCCCTAGGAGGGCAGGGGACCAAGCCAGTTGTCGTATCCAGCTGTTCTCAGCCAGCAGCACCCACCCTACTCAATCTCAGCACTCAACCAATGGCTTCTCCCTCAAACAGACCCTAACAGCAAACCCCACTGTCCGAGGACATTATTAGCAGACGGGTCCAGGAACCCAGACTGAGACGACTGGTGAAGAACATTTCTGCCAGCGTGAGCCTGTGAAGTCTGGAATAAGGCACTGCTTATTCAAATGTGCAGACGCCAACATGCCAGAATAAGGAATAAAGAATCACAAAGCATTAGGCATGCAAGATGCCACCAAGTGAAACTAATAAAGCTCCAACAACTGACCCAAAAGAAATGGAGATCTCCGAACTGTTAGACAAAGAACCCAGGATAATCTTCTTAGAGAAGTTCACTGAACTACAAGAACACTCATATAGGCAACTAAACAAAACTGGGAAAATAGATTGTCCAAAAAAAAAAAAAAGATGTTCTAAAACTCAAAAACACGACAGAACTAAAAAACTGAGGAAAAGGTGAGAAAACCCAAATTGACACTATTTTCAATGAAAAGGAAGACATTACAACTAATACCACGGATATACAAAGGGTCATCAGAAGCTACTATGAACAACTACACACCAACAAACTGGAAGACCTAGAAGAGGAAAAAGTATATTTAACCTACCAAGATTGCAGGAAGAAAGGAAATTTGAGCAGACCAATTACTAGCAATGAACCTGAATAAATAATAAAAAATTTCCCACTAGAGGAAAGTCAGTCAGTCAGTCAGGTCAGTCGCTCAGTCGTGTCCGACTCTTTGCGACCCCATGAATCGCAGCACACCAGGCCTCCCTGTCCATCACCAACTCCCGGAGTTCACTCAGACTCGCGTCCATCGAGTCCGTGATGCCATCCAGCCATCTCATCCTCTGCCGTCCCCTTCTCCTCCTGCCCCCAATCCCTCCCAGCATCAGAGTCTTTTCCAATGAGTCAACTCTTCGCATGAGGTGGCCAAAGTACTGGAGTTTCAGCCTCAGCATCATTCCTTCCAAAGAAATCCCAGGGCTGATCTCCTTTAGGATGGACTGGTTGGATACCAAATTGTTCCAGTGGTGAATTTTACTAAACATTAAAAAAAAATTAATACTAATTCTTTTCAAACTTTTCTTTACAAAATCGCAGAAGAGGGAATGCTCCCTAAATTTACAAGGTCGTCATTATCACGGTGCCAAAGCCAGAAAAGGACACAGCAGAAAAGGAACTACAAGCCAACATTCCTGATGAATATAAATGTAACAATTTTCAATAAAGTACTAGCAAACTGAATTCAGCAGCATATTAAAAGGGCCACTCATCATAATCAAAAGGGCCATTCGTCACAATCTTAGGGAATTTATCCTTAAGATGCAAAGATGGTTCCATATTCACAAAATCAATGTGCTACATCACATTAATAGAATGAAAAAACATATGATCATCTCAATAGATGCTGAAAAAGCATTTGACCAAATTCAACATTTATGATAAATCCTTAACAAAGTAGGCATAAAAGGAACATACCTCAGCATAATAAAAGCACCATATGACAAGCCCACAGCTAACGTCATATTTAATGGTGAGAGGTTGGAATCTTCTCCTCTAAGACTGGGAGCACAACAAGGGCCCGCAGTCTCACCACCCCTAAACATCATACGAGAGTGCTAGTCAGAATGACCAGGCCGGGAAAGGGTAGATAAAAGGCATCAGAGTTGGAAAGGAAGACGCAAAATAGTCTCTACTTCCAGATGATACAGTGTTGTATATAAAAAACCCAAACCCTCCACCAAAACGTTTAGGTCTAATCAGCAAACGCAGTGAAGTTGCAGAACACACAATCAGCAGCAAAAAATCAGCAGCGTTTCTATGCATCAACAATGAACTGTCTGAAGATAATGAAAACGATCCATTTACAATTGCATCAAAAATCATGAAATACCTAGGAATCTGGAAGATAAAAGATCTCTACACTGAAAACTACAAGCCACTGATGCAAGAAGCTGAAGAAGACTCCAATAAGTGGAAAGCTGTCGTGTGTTCATGCACAGGAAGAATGGTGTTAAGAGGTCCGTGCGACCTCGCGGCATTACGGAATCAGATAGAACAACCCTAGAATGCATATGGAGACACAAAAGACCCCACCTGAAAAAGAGGAACCGGGAGGCACCACGCTGCCTGATTTCAAGCTACTTTAAGAAGCTTTAGTAACCAAGACAGTAAGATCCTCGCATAAAAACAAACCCGAGACCAACGGGACAGGCTGAGGGCCCAGAAACCAGCCAGTGCAGACAAGGCCAAGTCACATCTGACAGTGGGGCAAGAATCCTCAGCAGAGAAAGAAAAGGTCTCTTCAATAAATGGTGCTAGGAAACTGAATATTCACATGTGACAGAATGAAATTAGACTGTCTTACACGTCACAAAAATTAACTTGAGATGGATTAAGGACTGAAATGTAAGACTGGAAACCATAAAACTAGAGGAAAACATGGGAAAAAGCGTCTTGACAGTTCTAGGGAATGATTTTTTGGATGTGAGATACAACCCCTAAATCACAAGCCACACACACACACACAGAAAAGAGTGAGTTGACTACATGAAACTAAAAAGGTCTATACCACAAAAGAAATGATCAACACAAAAGACAACCTACAGAATGCCAAAAAGTAGCTGCAATCAAATATCTGATCAGGAGTCACTATTCAAAATATACAATCAACTCATACAACTCAATAGCAAAACCACAACCCAAATAATTCAAATATTTAAAAATAGAGAAAGGACCAAACTCATACAAAAAGATAACAGAATTGTGACTGTTAGAACTGGGAATTGTGGGAAGGTGATATTAGATGCTGCTACTGCTGCTACTGCTGCTAAGTCGCTTCAGTCATGACCGACCCTGTGCAACCCCATAGACGGCAGCCCACCAGATGAAGGTGATCAGAAAGTACAAGCTTCCAGTTGTAAGATAAGTAAGTGCTAGGAATGTAAGCGCGCGGCATGAGAACCACAGCCCACATGGATGGGCGTGATGCATGCAAGCTGTTGAGAGAATAAAGGCTGAGGGTTCCGCCGTAAGGAAAAACACCTTTACTTCTCTACTGTTTCATATCTGTGGGCTGACAGATTCCACCTGAACTTATCGTGGTGATCACTTCACAGTGAGTGAGTCAAATCATCATAATGCTCGCCTTGAGTGCTGTGTGTCAATTCTACCTGGATAGAACCGGAAAAAGCCTTCGTATGGTAAGACTTCACTTCTTTAATATTCCAGAAAAGGAAAAAAATCATAGTGACAGAAAACAGATCTGGTTGCCAGGTGGGGAGGAAGTGACGATTAGGGATATGAGGAAGCTTTGTGAAGTGGCAGGAACACTGTCTGTCTTGACGGTGGGGGTTGTTATGCAGCTGTATACATTTATCACACTGTTCCAACTGCACACGTTAAAAAGTGAGTTTTACTGTATGTAAATTATACCTCAGTGAACCCACCTTTTAGAAATCTCTATGTATTTAAATGCATTATACGTCTTCTATGATTTGTTTCCACATTAAAAGGAAGCAAATCATAGAATACGTATAGGATGAGCCCACTTACATAAAGGTCAAAAAATTATATAAAATTTATAACACTGAAGCATGTAGTTAACACTGTAACATGATAAACACAAAACTCCATACAGTGGCTTTCTACTGGGGAAAAAGAAGAGGACTAGGCTCGGGGCGGCAGACGAGGCCTTCAACAGCCTTCTTCATCCTCTGTTTCTGAGGGTGAGTGGTCTCCACATTGTATCTCTATTACTGTTTTTAATTTCTCAAACCCTACATGTTTCTGTATGTATATAACATAATAAAATTTATTGGTTTCATATTTTTCCTATAGGAAAACAGTGCTTGTAGTACCTTATTTCTCTAATAAAAGTGTCATATCTGCAGATAGCAGAGATTCCTGCTGAAACAGGACAGCAGACCCAGGAAGAGGCACGCTCTAGTTCCCAAAATGTCTTTCAGGAAACCTTCAAAACTTCCATCCATGTAAAAGAAGATGATCTCTACCTGGCAGGTCTGGGGGACAGAGAGGACACTTGAAAATATCGTCCTCTAATTTGAAATTGATCCCATCGTCTTGTTTTCTCTCAGTAGTGACCAGCACTTTATTTAAACGTCTAGATGCAGAGGGCTGAGCGCGGCACTTTGTTGAGATCAGCCCCGGCATGCAGGCTGTGCTGTGTTTGGCCAGCTCGGTCCAGTCTCATGGGAGTGGCCCCAGGAGCCCGTCAGCGGAGACAGAGCAGTGGGGCTGCCAAGCGGACGTCCCGGCCTGGACGGTCAGCAGAGTGCTTTCGGCCTGGGGCTCTCCTTCACTTCCAAGTCCCCTGCCCCCAAATCTGGACTTGCGTCTCCTGCCTGAATTCTCTAGAATCTTTCGATCCTTGGCTGATCTGCGCTATAGCACCCTCTACCCCGTGGAAGAGATTAGATGCTTCCCAAGTGTGGTTGGAGCAGCCCACGCAGGAATGAAAGTCAGGAAAATGTCTGCGGGGACGTCGGGACTGGCCGGGCAAGAGAGCGGACGCTGGGCGCCTGCTGGTCCTCCCAGGAATGCTCTGTCCCCAGTTGATCTGATCTAGCTCCCCTCCTCCTGTTAGAAAGTCTGTGTGATACTCAAGCTCACAGCTAATGAGAGGAATGAAAATGAAGAGACAACGTTGAAATACCATTGCTTTCCTTTCAGACTGGCAAAATTCAAAGCTTAAAAAATTTTTTTTTAAAAAACCAAACAGGTAGATTATAAAATATATATGAAAGTTTAAAGGGCCAGAAAATCAAAGCAAATCTTATAAAACAAAGAAGGAGGACTTAGACTAAGAAGGCAGTTCTGGCTCAGGATTGACAAAGGATAAGTGGAGCATAATGGAGCCCATGAATTGGCCTCAAATTATACCCTCAATTGCATCAAAGTGATACAATGGGAGAAAGAAAGTCTTCGCAAAAAATGACCCTGAAATAATGGACGGGATATGGGGGGCAAAAAAGAACTTTAACCCCTCAGATGACACTCAAAATTTGAGATGAGTCATAGGCCCAAAATAATATTTAAAGTCATAAGTATTTTAGATGAAAGTGTAAGAGTCTGTGACTCAGTGAGTTTCTAAGACAGAAAAAATAAAAAACCTTTAAAAATTGCTAAATTCAAACTTTAGAACTTACACTCATCAAAGGAGACAATGAATAGGCAAGCCACAAGCCAAGGGAAATAATCACAAAGCACGCATCTAAAAGAGAACTCCCACAGCTCAGTAATAAAAGATGAACAACTCGATTTTTTTAATGGGCAGAAGATCTCTTTAAAATTTAAAAAAATCTACTGGTTTTAAATGGGTGAGAGAAAGACCGTTCACAAAAGATGTGTGAATGTCCATTATCATTAGCTATCAGGGAAATTCAAGCTAAAACCTTAATTAAATACCAGAGCACATTCACCAGAGTGGCTAAAAGTATAGGCTGACAATACCAAGTGTTAACAGAGATGTGAAGTAACTGGAACTCTTGTACATCACTGGTGGGGTATAAAGTGGGTCAACATACACCTATCTCAGTTCAGTTCAGTCACTCAGTCGTGTCCGATTCTTTGCGACCCCATGAATCGCAGCACGCCAGGCCTCCCTGTCCATCACCAACTCCCGGAGTTCACTCAGACTCACGTCCATTGAGTCCGTGATGCCATCCAGCCGTCTCATCCTTGGTCGTCCCCTTCTCCTCCTGCCCCCAATCCCTCCCAGCATCAGAGTCTTTTCCAATGAGTCAGCTCTTCGCATGAGGTGGCCAAAGTACTGGAGTTTCAGCTTTAGCATCATTCCTTCCAAAGGACACCCAGGACTGATCTCCTTCAGAATGGACTGGTTGGATCTCCTTGCAGTCCAAGGGACTCGCAAGAGTCTTCTCCAACACCACAGTTCAAACGCATCAATTCTTCTGCGATCAACCTTCTTCACAGTCCAACTCTCACATCCATACATGACCACAGGAAAAACCATAGCCTTGACTAGACGGACCTTAGTCAGCAAAGTACTGTCTTTGCTGTTGAATATGCTATCTAGGTTGCTCATAATTTTTCTTCCAAGGAGTAAGCGTCTTTTAATTTCATGGCTGCAGTCACCATCTGCAGTACAACCTGCTAATTCCACTCCTAAGTATTTACCCAAGAGAAATGAAAACATGCATCATATGGTAACAAAAAATAGAACATTTGTAGACTGTCAGCAGCCCAAAAATGAGAAAGAGACTAGGCATCTATCAATAGGAGAATAAGTAAACTGTGGTCTGTGGGGTGAGATATCCCAATACAAAGGGTTCTATTCAGCAATAAAAAAGAATGTATTTCTGATCAATGCAACATAATGACTCTTAAAAGCACTATGCTACATGAAAAAAGGCCTTATATAAAGGAGTATAAACTACAAGATTCCATTTATGTGAAGTTAAACGAAACTGCTCTGTGGTGGAAAGAAAATGTCAGAACAGTGGGTGCCTCTGGGGTGGGAATGGGATTGACTGAGAGTCGTGTGGGGACACTGCTGGGAAGTCACGTTGTTCTGTATCGCAGTGAGGAGTTGGCTTTCACAGGGACGTTCACTTGTCACAATCGGCAGGTGTACACTGAAGCTTTCAGCACAACAAATACTGATCTCTAAGATCTTCAAGCTGAACTATATAGGAGTGTGATGATGTCTGTGATTTATTTTGAAATACATTTTTTAAAAAAGAGGAATGGATTGAAGGGTAATGAAAAAAATGAATAGGTACGTGAAAAGACAAGTATAGGAAAGCATTAATTGTAAAACATAAATTTATAGGCATATAGTTGGTCTTGGGATGGCATCACCAACTCAATGGACATGAGTTTGAGTAAACTCGAGGAGTTGGTGATGAACAGGGAGCCTGGCGTGCTGCACTCCATGGGGTCGCAGAGTGGGACACGACTGAGTGACTGAACTGAACTGGTTGGTCTTCCAATTGTTAAAAATCTTCCAACTTTGCTGTGTTTGAAGTCTGTCATAATAAATGCTTTTATTTTTAAAGATGCAGAACTTTAAATACAGTACCAGGTCTTTTATTTCAAAAATAGTAAGGAATAAGAATACATCTTCTTCATTTGCTTATATTTGTCTAGAAAAACTCTAGGAAGGAAGATAAATGAGACGGTTGATGGGAGCATGGCAGTGCATACCTTAAGTATTGTTTTGCTCTTTGAATCATGTAAATATGCAACCTATTTGCAACCTATCTAAATTTTTAAAAAGGCACTTTGCCCATAGAAGGAATTAAGGCTTAGGGGACCTGGTTGACCAGTTCCTCATTGCTCCTGCCTTTCCATGTTTGCAATTCTTCATTCTGATGTCTTTGAAAGAGAAAAGGCAGATAGCTGAGCTTCCTGGAAGTTCACCTTGAAACTCTGAAGTAGTGAGATTTCTGCCTTAGCTACATCTTTGCCCTCTCTCCTGCCTTACACACACCTCATGCACACTCGCCTGCTCACCCCACGGAGGCATCTCCAGTGTCCCTGCAGCCCCTTCCCCACACACCCTAGTTCCTCATTCCCCACTAGCCTCCTCTCGTCAGGGCAACGTTTTAAGTCTGGTATACAGATGACACTTGAGAGTCCCTTGGACTGTAAGGAGATCCAACCAGTCCATTCTGAAGGAGATCAACCCTGGGATTTCTTTGGAAGGAATGATGCTAAAGCTGACACTCCAATACTTTGGCCACCTCATGCGAAGAGTTGACTCATTGGAAAAGACTCTGATGCTGGGAGGGATTGGGGGCAGGAGGAGAAGGGGACGACCGAGGATGAGATGGCTGGATGGCATCACGGCCTCGATAGACGTGAGTCTGAGTGAACTCTGGGTGTTGGTGATGGACAGGGAGGCCTGGCGTGCTGCAATTCATGACGTCGCAGAGTTGGACACGACTGAGTGACTGAATTGAACTGAACTGATACAGATGGCAAAGGTGAGGAAGACACAGATTCAAGAAACAGCCACCTCCTAAATCACTTTGTCCAGTTTCTCAGGCAGTTCAGTTCAGTTCAGTCACTCAGTCGTGTCCGACTCTGCGACCCCATGGACTGCAGCACGCCAGGCCTCCCTGTCCATCACCAATTCCCAGAGTTCACCCAAACCCATGTCCATTGAGTTGGTGATGCCATCCAACCATCTCATCCTCTGTCATCCCCTCCTCCTCCTGCCCCCAATCCCTCCCAGCATCAGGGTCTTTTCCAATGAGCCAGCTCTTCGCACCAGGTGGCCAAAGGATTGGAGTTTCAGCTTCAGCATCAGTCCTTCTAATGAACACCCAGGACTGATCTCCTTTAGGATGGACTGGTTGGATCTCCTTGCAGTCCAAAGGACTCTCAAGAGTCTTCTCCAACACCACAGTTCAAAAGCATCAATTCTTCGGCACTCAGCTTTCTTTATGGTCCAACTCTCACATCCATACATGACTACTGGAAAAACCATAGCCTTGACTAGATGGACCTTAGTTGGCAAAGTAATGTCTCTGCTTTTGAATATGCTATCTAGGTTGGTCATAACTTTCCTTCCAAGGAGTAAGAGTCTTTTAATTTCATGGCTGCAATTACCATCTGCAGTGATTTTGGAGCCCAGAAAAGTAAAGTCTGACACTGTTTCCACTGTTTCCCATCTATTTCCCATGAAGTGATGGGACCAGATGCCATGATCTTAGTTTTCTGACTGTTGAGCTTTAAGCCAACTTTTTCACTTTCCACTGTCACTTTCATCAAGAGGCTCTTCAGTTCTCCTTCACTTTCTGCCATAAGGGTGGTGTCATCTGCATATCTGAGGTTATTGATATTTCTCCTGGCTATCTTGATTCCAGCTTGTGTTTCTTCCAGTCCAGCATTTCTCGTGATGTACTCTGCATATAAGTTAAATAAGCAGGGTGACAATATACAGCCTTGACGTGCTCCTTTACCTATTTGGAAGCAGTCTGTTGTTCCATGTCCAGTTCTAACTGTTGTTTCCTGACCTGCATACAGATTTCTCAAGAGGCAGGTCAGGTGGTCTGGTATTCCCATCTCTTGAAGAATTTTCCACAGTTTATTGTGATCCACACAGTCAAAGGCTTTGGCGTAGTCGATAAAGCAGAAATAGATGTTTTTCTGGAACTCTCTTGCTTTTTCAGTGATCCAGCGGACGTTGGCAATTTGATCTCAGGCAGCGACCCCCGCTAAGACGTACTGCTGTGAAATGTTTTGCTCAGAAATGTGACGGAGCTGACGTGATACGACCCTGAGGAAGAGCATCCGCAGGTCCTCCCAGCGCTTTCCTAAGGCTCAGGGCCCACAGACTGAAGCCCTGTTCAGCTGAATCCTGCCACACATTCCCCACCCCCAAATGTAAGTGCCTTACCCAGCTGGTTCCAGTGAGACAGGGAAGACAGAACGCCTACCAGCAGGACAAGCAACTCAGGGGCAAACACCCCCCGCGCAGGCGGCCTCACACTCAGAGCCCTGCTCTACCAGATGCCAGGAGCCGAGCGAGCGGAAGGGTAAGGAACTTAGGAGAGGGTAGAATATTTGGAGAGATGAGACAGAAAACATTTTCCTCGGGTAGGTAGAATGCTTGTTAAGACTGATTACTCTCAGGAAAGGCCAGGGAAGGGCAAATACATTGACCCCATAGCTAAAAATTAGAGCTATGAACAGCAACCAAGAAAACCCAACTGATTATAGTGCCTTGAACGGAGACACGTCGAGGAAGAGATTAAATTAGAGCAGCAAATTTTAAATCATGGATGGGCTGTCTGTCTTTATCAGCTCCCATTGCTAATGAAATCCGAGTCTCCGTGGAAAGCTGGGAGGATAATACAGAAATAGAAGGGACATCAAGAGGAGGCTGGCTACAGAACCGAGTGTCCTGGGGAGAGACGAGATGTTTAAAATTAATCAGCGGGCCTGTGGGAACCACCCCGGTCTTCTGCTTCCCCTTCCTGGAGCTGAGCCTGAACCCTGAGGGGTAAACCTGGGGAAGAGAAATCACTAGCAGGAAAGAAAGGAATTAAAGAAGGCAAAGGAAGCAGTCCTTTTACACACAAAGAGTGTGGCCTCAGGCTCTGCGGACAAGCTGCCCAGAGCAGTGCCAGGCTGCATGTGCCCCCCACCCACCCCCACCCGCCTCCCCGCACCCTGCACCCTAAAGAGCCCCCCCCCATTTGGGTCCTCTCTGTGCGGGGTCCACAGTCCTGTCCTGGGTGGGGCTGGCAAGGCCCTGGCTCTCAAGAAGCACAAAAAGGTCTCAGCAGGACCCTCCTCTGCCTACATTAGGGAACCAGGAACGAGCCCACGTGCTCCAGAAGAGTTGACACGTCCATCCTTCCCTGCCTCTACCAGGGAGACTCTGCTCGGCGGGGCTCAGCAGTGGGACAGCCCCAGAGGGTCATTCCTCATCCGGCTCTGGGCAAGAGCATGGCTGTAGGCTGTCCTTAAAAGTGGCCACAGGGCCTTCGCGACTAGCCAGAACATCACACACAGGGACAGAAGAGGCCAGAAGAACCCTCCTCGCCATCAGGCCAGCTCTGGGAAAAATTACCATGGGGAAGACTGGGGCGGCTGGGTGCTTGGTCTTTCGCTCCCCTGAACCCTGGCCCTGGGCTCTAGAAGCCCAGCACTCTGACTCTTCCTTCATCTTGGCAGCCTCGTCACTAAGGGACGTTCTGCTCTCAATGATTTTCACCGCAACATGAATGAGACAGCAGGGTCTATTAAGAAGTGCACGAGCTTTGGCATCAGTTGATCTGAGTTTAATCCCCGATGCCAGCACACACTGCGACGCCCTAAACCAGTACTGTGACACAGTCCCTTTGATCCCTGGGTCATCCACCTGCAAAATCAGGACAGTGCCCGCCCCATCAGTGTGCACTTGAATTAGGAGCAAATGTGTGTAAAGGCGCCTGAAGCAGCACTTACTACCCAGAAGCGCTCCACAAAGTGTTCCCTTCACCTTTCCTCAGCTTTCTGCAGAGACCTGCACTTCAAAATGCTCATAAACATAACGATAACTTTCAGGCAAAAATCCGCTGCTTTGTAACTAGATTTTAAAACGTCTTCCGTTAGGATGAGTTTTGGTGGACTCTGTGCTCCTTAAGTCTCCTGGAGCTCGCTTTCTTAAGCTTCTTTATCTAACTACTCTGAGCTGAGGGCACCCACAAAGGGGTCTCAGAACATTCTCAGCCTCTCATTTCTCCATCTTAAATCTTGCTCTGAAACAAGATAGCCAGGGTGCCTTGGCCTTTGTGGAAGGCTGAGAATTGTCCTTCAACATATGTTATGGGCTGAATTCCAGCCCCCAAATTCATATGTCAAATTTCCAACCCCAGGCCCTCCAAACATAACTATGTTTGGAGAAAGTGTTTTTAAAGAGGCAATTAAACTAGAGTGAGATTGTTTGGGTGACCCCTAATCCAACTGAACTGGTGCCTTTATAGAAAGAGGAAAACTTGGGTGTAACTACGCTTGGAAGGAGAATGCTGTGTGAACATGAGCAGAACTCAGGAGCAGCCCAGGCTGTCAACACTGTTATCTCAGGCTTCTGGCTTCCAGAACTGTGAGAAGATACCTTTCTCTTGTATTTCTGTTGTTTAAGCCTCTCAGTCTGTGATGCTGTGTTGTGACAGGCCTAGCAGACTAATACAATACCTGTTCTCCCCCCTTCATTCTAAAAACTGAGTTTCTTCAGTTTTAGCTACACGTGTATCTAGAGACCATGCATCGCAGCCTCCATGCAGCAAGGCTGAGCCACGTGACTAAGCTGAGCCCATGGGATGTGAGGAGCAGTGATGCAGCAACCTCCAGGTCCTGACTTCCCTGAAAGCTGCTTGCCCTCCACTTTTGTTTTCTTCCTGCTGGTGGGGAGATGGCCACAAGCAGAGCAGCTTCCTTGGAAGGCATTAGCTCAGCTCTCCTGCAACACTAGACCACCTCGTCTGTACCCAGGACTTGATGGAGAAAAACATTGCTGCCTTATCTAAGCCTCTTTTGGGTATTTTGGGCTTCTTGAGTACGGCAGCTTAGCCTGCCTTTGGGCTACCTGACTGTTCTCCCTCCACATCCCAGGCGCTCTAGCTCCCAGGTTCCCTAGAAATACCTGGCTGTGGGGAGAGCAGAGACTGCAAGGGCTGTGCTCAAAGCAGAGACGGTCAGCGGCCAGGTGGGCGGAGGCCCAGGGCTTGCGAGGGACCTCAGAGAGAGCCTGGCTTCCCTTCCCACTGAAGGCAGGTGCAGAGACCTCATCTGTGTGGCCACAAGTTCTTATCCAGCGTCTGTTGATGTGGCCCAAGACAGATCCCCCACCCCAGGAGGTCGCCTTTAACACAGGTGTGGTCCAAGCGTGTGTAGACCACACCTGTGGTCAGATAGCCCATCCTGGTGTGATCTGAAACTAGTCCCCTATAATTATGCACTCTGCTTCACCTCTAGGTGAAATAAAACTAACATTCCGAGCGTCTAGAAGACTGGATTGTTGAATAGAAGGCTTCCCAAAGGTCTCAATCATCAGAGCCCTCAGTGGCACAGAGACTTTAGTCATCACACGTAGGCCAAAAGAAATACTAGAAGTCCCATTAAATAAGGAGTTACTCCCAAACGGCTTAATAAGTCTACCCTAATGGCATCCGGTCCCATCACTTCATGGGAAATAGATGGGGAAACAGTGGAAACTGTGTCAGACTTTATTTTGGGGGGTTCCAAAATCACTGCAGATGGTGACTGCAGCCATGAAATTAAAAGACGCTTACTCCTTGGAAGAAAAGTTATGAACAACCTAGATGGCATATTCAAAAGCAGAGACATTACTTTGCCGACTAAAGTCCGTCTAGTCAAGGCTATGGTTTTTCCAGTGGTCATGTATGGATGTGAGAGTTGGACTGTGAAGAAGGCTGAGCGCTGAAGAATTGATGCTTTTGAACTGTGGTGTTGGAGAAGACTCTTGAGAGTCCCTTGGACTGCAAGGAGATCCAACCAGTCCATTCTGAAGGAGATCAGTCCTAGGATTTCTTTTGGAAGGAATGATGCTAAAGCTGAAACTCCAGTACTTTGGCCACCTCATGCGAAGAGTTGACTCATTGGAAAAGACCCTGATGCTGGGAGAGATTGGGGGCAGGAGAAGAAGGGGACAACCCAGGATGAGATGGCTGGATGGCATCACGGACTCGATGGACGTGAGTCTGAGTGAACTGCGGGAGTTGGTGATGAACAGGGAGGCCTGGCGTGCTGCAGTCCATGAGGTCGCAAAGAGTCGGACACGACTGAGCAACTGAACTGAACAGCTTAAAATAACTCACATATACTGAGAGAGGAAATATTTCGACTTTGTTCCTAAATAATCACAATCACTTTTTAATAGGCTGTGCATCTCTTGAGCATTGCACAGCTTCCCAGACCTTAGAATCAGATTGGACTTAACCACCCCTCATTTCCTGTTCCAAACTGACTTTTATTTAGCGCTTGCTTTTTATTGCAGCAACCACTGAAAATCCGCTGGCCGCCTCGGGACAGGGACGCCTGGCGTGCTGCAGTTCATCGAGTCGCAAAGGCATGGGGTCGGACATGACTCGGCGACTGAAGAACAGCAACTGAATGTCCAGCTTCACAAAATATGACATCATCAAACAGACTAATCGGGTCTAATGTTGAAAATGCAAGCTAAATGGAGCTAGTAATTTACATGAGAGTAAACAGATGTTCCTTCAAATTTTTAAAACATCCTGTGGGATGCCTGTGAATCTCTATGGTACTTTGCAGTGCTTCAGTGCACACTGGGGGAACCATGGCTGGGAACTAGTCATTGCAAGTCTGCCTGGGTTCAAATCTTGTCGGTTATGCTGCCTACTTCCTCTGGGTCTTGTGAAAATTAAACGAGACGATAGGGGACTTTCTTGGTGGTTCAGTGGTTAAGAATTCACCTTGCAATGCAGGGACGCAGGTTCAATCCCTGGTCAGGGAACTAAGATCCCACAAGCGGCGGACGAACCAAGCCCACACGCCCCGACAGCCGAGCCCGCCTCGACAAAAGGGGCCACGTGACACCACAAAGGTTCCGCCTGCTGCAACTAAGACTCCATGGAGTAAAATAAATAAATGAGGTGATACGTTTTAAAATGTCCAGCGCAGGACCTGATACAGAGAAGTCTCCTGCGCCCGGCTTCTATTCCTACATAACAAGTGACTATGTAAACGTGGAGGCTTTGAAAGACACGCATTCATCATCTCATGGTTTCCATCAGGGGACGTGGCTGAGCTCGGTCCTTCGTACCAGGGGATTACCGGGCTGCAGTCAGGGGTTGGCCAGGGTACAGGATCACCAGAGACTCGAATGGGAAGAGTCCCTTCCGAGCCCCCTCAGGTTGGTGGCAGAATTCCCGTCCTCAGTTTGATCACTGGCCATTGGTCAGGAACCACTTCAGCTTTTTACAGCTAGCCCCGGCTTCCTGTCACGTAACGCCCCTCACAGGCAGTCTACATGGCAGCAGCTCGCCTGTTCCAGGCCAGTGGGAGCATGCCTTTCTCCCGTCCTCAAAGACAGAGTCTTGTGTAACGAAAGCTAAACCTGGGAGCGGCGTTTGCTGTGTGAAGTGACCTCACCTTCGCATCACACATTCTGCTCAGCAGGAGAAACCCCAGGCTGCACCCCAGCTCACAGACGGTCACTGCAGAAGGGCAGGACTCACCGGACCTCCCTAGGTTATGTCTGCCACAGGCCTGGCAAGCCCTCCTCTCTTCTCCAGGCTAACCATGTGCAGGGGCGCCAGCGGTGGCCCATGCTGACAGCTACAGACATCTGCCGTGGGAGGAGATGGGGCTGGGGGTGCAGCGTGGCTTTGCTGTGTAGCAGGCTGGGTCCCAAGAGGACCGGAAGATGTGACACGTGGGGGCACGTCCGTTCCCACTCAGCTCAGCCCCCTTCCACTCACTGACTCATCTGTGTCGGGGGAACCATGTCTGTGATGGAGGCCCTGCTCCGGCCCTGAGTGTGAACGAGGATGAAGGGAGAACCTCATGGTGCCCCTCCACGGGCCTCCCCCACGGGCCCCCCAAATGGGCACCCCCCCCAAGGCCCCCCCACGGGTCCCCCTCCATGGGGCCCCCACCCATGGGCACCCCCCACGGCCCCCCCCACGGGCCCCCCTCCACGGGCCCCCCCACAGGCCCCCCACCCACCCTGCACACAGACCACACCGTTTACATCCACTCAGACTCGACCTTGAGCACCTTTCCCAGCCTCCCGACGCCTCTGGGGTCAGGGAGCTGCCACTCCTTGGTCAGAGCTGTGGTCATTCGTTTGACACAGACGTGGTCAGAAGCCATCGGCCCTGGGGAGGAACAGAAAGAAGCGGCGACATGCGAGGGAGGAGGCCACGGCCAGCTCAAGGTCTGACTCCAGGCCTCTAGAAGCTTGTTGCGGGAGCTCCTCAGAGCTCGGCTCCTTCACAGAGGAGGGGGTGATCTGAGCCAGTGGCTGCTGGGCTTCCTACACTGAAAACCCATTGTCATTATCCTCCCCGCATAGACATTTTGAAAAGCTTTGTCTACCCAAATCAGCTACACAAATTAAAACATAGTCAACTGATCTTTCCCATGAAATCAGCAGTGTCGTACTTGAGTCGCTATCACTCCAAACACTGGGAATCGACTGCTTTGGCCCACCCTGGTAGCCAGGGGGCATGCGACTGAGTGCAAGACGCTAGAAAGTGAAAGACGCTCACGGCCCCCAGTGCCAACAACGTGGCCTCTGTGCGTGCAGGGGCCCAGCCGTCTGGATATTTCCTCAAGCGGTATGTGAGCCACTGCCTAGCCCTGCGGACGATTTAGGTGGTACGTCATATTTATAGGTACCTATTTAATATGCAATAATAAAACTTCAAACTAGCCCATCAAACCAGCAAGATACAGCCTTTTTAAATAAGCTGGGCGAAAACCGTCCAGAGTAAACAAGGCTCAGAAACACTGAGGGTCGCACGCAGATGACTGGCGTCTGGGAAACCGTGGCTTCCCTCACCCCAAGGACGCCTCCCCTCCCCCTCAGGAGGCTGTGTGACTGCACTTCCTTCCTCGGCCGTCAGGGACGGACCACCCCAGTGATCTTGGGTTCTACAAGAACCGGGCCTTTAGCCACACTAGGAAAGCAGGGCTCAGAACAGCCAGACCGGCTAACTGCCTCTTTGATTTCTGTGTTTTGAATCGCTCATCAGCTTTCTTACAAGAGCGCTACGTTTTTCATCCCTATAATTTGCTGTCAAATATCAGACTGCAAAAGCAAAACATGACAATGGTCAGGGATGTTTTTGTCCTGAGACTTTAAAAAATAATGACGCAGTTCTCACTAACGATCAAACGCAAGGCTGTTGCACTCAGAAGCTCGTCAAGAACAGGGTTGCCTTGATGCTTCCCCTGACCTCCTCTGCAAGACACATTAGGATGCCAGCTTTGAAAGTCTTTTTCTTTCTTCTTTCTTCTCCCCAGCATTTTTCCTGGCAAGAAGCTGACAGTGAAAAACTGCCAACTACGCCTGCAGCCCCGACGCTGGAGATTACCAGGAGGCTAAATGAGATCTCGGTCAGTCTGTCTCGGGCACGTCCACGGGCCCCCTCCCCGTCAGCTCAGCACTGTGGGCAGAGAGCCAGGCGCACACTCTTGATTTATCTGTGCTCCCAATGTTCCTCGGAAGCACATTTTTCAAAGGGAGGAAATTGGCATTTTTATATCTCTTATGGGATACCTCCTCCCTATCTATAATGGTTTGGAAATGCTTTTAAGAAACCCAGATGACGAGGTAAGAAGGAAATCTTCCTTCTGGCCTCCGAGTTCTCCGAGAGAAGAAGAATGAAGCGGGCAGACAGCAAGGCGTGCAGAGCAGCAGCCTTCCACGTGCCTAGAAGACCGTGCGCCTAGAAGACCGCATGCCCAGAAGACCGTGTGCCCAGAAGACTGCGTGTCCACGGCTGGTCCCGCCCTGCTCCAGGGCAGGAGTGAGCAGCACGGAGGTCTGCTGTGCTGGGAGGCCAGCGCCAAGAAAGGCGTTCGGGATGGTTGTACTCCACAGCCGTGCCCTCGGTACAGAGCAACACAGGCTTCTGGTTTGAGGGAAACAGGGTGGGCGCCAGGAGAGCTTCTGGCTCAGCGCTCTGAGAGAGCTTAAAGGCTTTCGCCTCTTCCAGTGGAGGGCATGCGCGGGCAGCGCCTCTTCTGCCCTTGCATTGGCCCTTCTAAGCTCTGTTGCGCAGTTCTTAGCTCCCTGCAGCAGTCCTGGATTCCGTTACCTGTTTCCTAATGTGACTCAGCACTTGGGCTCTCTGCCCTTACTTTGCGACAGTCTCCGTATCTCTCGGGGTGCCCAGAAGCCCAGGAAAACCCACCGCAGCTCACAGAGGGACGGTTCTACAAGAGCTGAGAGTAGGTGGACCAGAAAGCGTTAACACACTTTTCCCCCCTTGCTGCTGCTGCTGCTAAGTCGCTTCAGTCATGTCCGACTTTGTGTGGTCCTATGGACAGCAGCCTGCCAGGCTCCTCGGTCCCTGGGATTCTCCAGGCAAGAACACTGGAGTGGGTTGCCATTTCCTTCTCCAATGCATGCATGCATGCTAAGTCGCTTCAGTTGTGTCCGACTCTGTGTGGCCCTATGGACAGCAGCCCGCCAGGCTCCTCGGTCCCTGGGATTCTCCAGGCAAGAACTCTAGAGTGGGTGGCCATGTCCTTCTTCTTTCCCCGCTTGGGAGCCTGTTAATTTATGTTACTGTTGCAATTTGGGGGAATATAGTCATCCAAATTATGAGGGCTGCTCTTGTAGCTCAATTGGTCAAGAATCCGCCTGCAGTGCAGGAGACCCAGGTTCCATTCCTGGGTCAGGAAGATCCCCTGGAGAAGGGAAAGGCTACCCATTCTAGTATTCTGGGCTGGAGAAGTCCATGGACTGTATAGTCCATGGGGTTGCAAAGAGTCGGACACAACTGAGCGACTCTCACTCACTCACTCATTCACCTTATGAAAGCTCTTTTATGTCAGCTATGACAATAACAGCTGCTGGAATCTCTCACACGAGTGAAACTCGAGTTCAATTTCAAGGACTTATCCTATCACCACCTCATTGATCCTCAAAGCAGTTCTAGTTCAGGACATTCTCAAGGACTTCTCGTGTTTGAGCATCTGCCAGGATGGGTGTGGACAGAGAGATTTCACAGGAATTCCCTGACTCTCATGCCCAGAGGGTGAAGCAACGCCTTTGGATCACTGGCCCACAGATGCCAAAGGGAGATGCCGTATCGAAGGTTGGGAGCCATGAAAATTTGAGATTATCCTGACAGTGAAAGGGGATTCTCTTAACAAGTGGGACCGCAGGACACTCCTAGGCAAGCTGGGAAGTTCAGTCACCAAATCTAAGACGAAGGGACCCGGCTGGCACTGCCTCCCTACCTGGCACATTCTGGGCCCCCTTTGGCAACATATTAACTCTGTGATGTTGAACTTGCACAAGCTGAGATTTAGGATGCATGCAATGACCTAGAGGTAAAGGGTAGACTTCCAGAAGACACATCTAAAGGGATACAGGGAAAAGGAAAATCATTGCTCCCTGGAACTGAACTCTATGGAAAGGTATCGGGAATATAGTTCTGGGCCAGAGATTTGACTCTGTTCCAATACAGAACCACTTTGCTATAAACCGCTTCCCTTTCATCATCTCATCAGCCCAGATTCACCCATCTTGGGCTACTGTGCCCGCTGATTACAAAGGCAGTGGCCTCTCACAGGGCCCAGCGGAGCCGGCTGACGGGCCCTGGGGGAGTAAAGCAGGTGAAGGCTGACCTGGCACGTGAGAAAACAGAGCGTGCCCAGCTGTGGGGCCAGGAGTAAGCGAGGCGTGCGTGCATGCTCGAAACCTCCCTCCAAATTGTAGTCGCCTGATCTGCACGTGGCAGGGGCACGGCTCCAGTCCAAAACACATGCAGGGTGCAGACACGGCTCCAGTTGGAAGCACGTTGCTGGAGGACTCAGGCCTCTGTTACCGGGGACAATCAGAAGGCTGCAACCCTCTCGGGCCTACGGCTAGACAGATGATCAAGGAGTCGTGACCAGCATGGGGGACTGGAGAGATTTCAGACACACAGAAGTCTGTCAGCCAGATGATTCCCAACGGATAAAGTCCATGCAGAGGGGACAATTGATAGGCCTTTGTCTCTTTTTAAGATGGCCACTTAGAGGGGTGGGATAGGGTGGGATGGGTGAGAGGGAGGGAATGTATGTTTGCTTACGGCTGATTCACGTGGTTGTACGGCAGAAACCAACACGATAAGCAAAGAAGTTAACTCTCCAATCGGGAAAAAATAGCAAACAAACAAACGTCTATGTAACCTAGCTCTTCTCGTTGCCTCCTCGGAGAAGCACTCTCAGGGTTACTTGAGACGCTGTCTCACAGGCTTGAAGTCATAAAACTTAGCCACCAAATAAAACATAACCCTCAAAAACACAAAGAAAGAATGCCAACCCAAGGCCAGCATTACTTTGATACCAAAACAGACAAGGATACTGCAAGAAAAAACTATAGGCCAATATTGCTGATGAAAATAGATGCAAAAATCCTCAGTAAAATATTAACAAACCAAATTCAGCAGGATTGTTGAAAAGGACACTTTTAAAAGAACCATACATCATCAGTTCAGTTCAGTCGCTCAGTCGTGTCCGACTCTTTGCGACTCCATGAATCGCAGCACGCCAGGCCTCCCTGTTCATCACCAACTCCCGGAGTTCACTCAGACTCACATCCATTGAGTCCATGATGCCATCCAGCCATCTCATCCTGGGTCGTCCCCTTCTCCTCCTGCCCCCAATCCCTCCCAGCATCAGAGTCTTTTCCAGTGAGTCAACTCTTCTCATGAGGTGGCCAAAGTACTGGAGCTTCAGCTTTAGCATCATTCCTTCCAAAGAAATCCCAGGGTTGTTCTCCTTCGGAATGGACTGGTTGGATCTCCTTCAGGTGGAATTTATTCCCAGGATAAAAAGATAGTTTGACATTTTACAAACCAATCAATGTGATTTACCGTGTTAACAAAATGAAGGATAAAAACAGTATGATGATTTCAATAGATGCAGAAAAAGCATTTGACCAAATTGAACACTTTATGATAAAAACTCTCAACAAAGTGGGTACAGAGGAAAGGTACTTCAACATAATAAAGGCCAGATATACAAACCCACAGCTAACTACATACTCAGTGACTGTAAGCTGAACGCTTTTCCTCTAAGATCAGAAATGAGACAAGGATGCCCACCCTTACCACATATTAGAAATCTTGGCAGACCAATTAGACAAGAAAAGCAAACAAGGACATTAAAAACAGAGACAAAGCAAAACTGTCAGTATTTGCAGTTTTACACAGAAAACCCTAAAGACTAAAAAAATAATAATAATTAGAACTAATCAAAGAGCTCAGTAAAGTTGCAGGACACAAAATTAATATACAAAAGTCTGTTGCACTCTATACACCAATTAACAAACTATCCAAAAGAACTGGAGAAAACACCACTATTTACACTTAACCAAAAAGAATATCTAGGAATAAAGTTAACCAAGGACGTCAAAGACTTGCACACTAAAACTGTTGAACGTCGATGAAAAAAATTGAAGCAGACACAAATAAATGGAAAGATAACCATGCTCATGGATTTTAAGAATTAATAATATTAAAATGTCCCTATTACCCAAAGAAATCTAGAAATTCAATACAATCTTTATCAAAATTCTAATAGATTTTCTCACAGAAGCACAAACTAGCCTGAAATGTGTATGGAGTGACAAAAATTCCAAGAATTCAAAGCAATCTTGAGAAAGAACAAAGCTAGAGTCACCATGCTCTCAGATTTCAAACTCACTGCAAAGCTGCAGTAATCAAAAGGGCATGGTATTGGCATAAAAACAGACACAGAGATCAGTGGGGCAGAATAGATGGCCCAGAAATAAGCCCACACGTATATGCCAAATTAACTTATGACAACAGAGCCAAGGATATACAATGAGGAAAGAACAGTCTCCTCAGTAAACGCTGGCGGGAAAACTGGACAGCCACATGCGCACGAAAAAGGAAACTCGAAACGGGCATGACTCACATGAAGACACGAAGCCACAAATCCTAGGAAGCGGCACAGGCGGGCAGCTCTGTGGTGCAGGCCACGGCGGTGACTTTGCGGATCTGACGGCGAAGCAAAGTAACAGAGGCAAAACCAAACAGGTCATATCAAATTAGAAAGCGTCTCCACAGCAAAAGAGACCCTCGCGAAAATGAAAAGGCAGCCGACTGAATGGTAGGAAGTATCTGCAAACCATGTGCCTGATAAGGGGATAAAATCCAAGCGTAGGAGGGCTCGTGCAGCTCAGTAGTGAATACCGATGGCAGAGAGAACCATGTGCCTGATAGGGGTAATACCCAAGCATAGGAGGGCTCGTGCAGCTCAGTAGCAAATAGTAACGGCAGAGAGTCTGAATAGAGATTTTCCCAGAGATGACACAGACAGGGTGAACCTGTATGTGAGAAAGGGCTCAACGTTGCCAGTCATCAGGGACATGCAAATGAAGACCACACTGAACTATACCTCGCAGTCAGAAGGCTGTCATCAGAAAGAAAGAAGGGCTGGTGAGGGTGTGGGGAAAAGGAAACAACTGCTGGTGGCAATGTAAATTGCTTCAGCCACCATGGGGGGAAAGGCATGGAGGTTCCTCAAAAAATTAAAGCTAGAACTACCAGAAATTCCACTTCTGTGTATTTATCCAAGGAATACAAAAAACACTAGCTCAAAAAGATGTTCTCACCCCCAAGTTCATTGCAGCATTGTTTACAACTGACAAGACAGGGGAGTAGTCCAAGTATCCAAACTATAGATGAGTGGGTAAAGAAAACGCGGTATTTAGATGCAGTGGAAAATTAGTCAGCCACAAAAAAAGGGTGAAGTCTTGTCCTGTGTGACAACATGGATGGAATCTGAGGACACTATTCTCAGTAAGATAAGTCTGACAGAGAGAAATACTACGTGATCTCACTCGTAAGTAGAAAGCAATGAAGGAAGGAACCAAAATAATGAACTTACATAAAACAGACAACTGGTCGCCAGAGGCTGAGCTGGGCTTGGCAGGCCGGTCTTGGCGGAATAGGGGATGGGTGTCAAAGGGAACAAACTTCCACTTAGGCCCTAGGGGTGTCATGTACAGCAGGGGGGACTCCAGCTGGTTACACTGTGTTTGAAAGCTGCTGAGGGTAAATCTTAAAAGTTCTCCCAAGAAAAAAAAACGTCAGATGCTCACGACACTTCTGTGATCGTTTTCCAGTACAGACAAACATAAACACACTGTGTCATGCAGCTGGAACTAATATAATGTGATACATCAGTTACAGCTCAATTAAAATACAAGACCAAACAATACCTCTTTGCTGCTCACAGCAATAGCAGTGGGCAGAGTAATCTCTGGAGCCGGTTCTCAGATCCCGATTTCCACAGAGCAATACACAGTGAAGGGCAGCATCCAGTCTCGACCAAGTGCTTCTGGAAAAGCTGCCCACCCCACGTTTCCAGAGAGGGCAGTCATCCTGGAACATAAGCAATCTGCTCTGAGGAGAGATGGGGGATGTCTCCACCGTCATTAACCTGTAAAGCAAGAGACGGGCTTCCCTGGTGGCTCAGCTGGTGAAGAATTCGCTGCAACGCGGATTCTACCCCTGGGTCGGGAAGATCCCCTGGAGGAGGGAACGGCTACGCACTCCAGTACTCTGGCCTGGAGAATGCGGTGGACGGTCCATGGGGTCACAAAGAGTCGGACAGGACTCAGCCACTTTCACTTTCACCATTATGTCTAAGAAAGGCACAGTCTTAATTAAAAAATACTGCTCAAAACTGCTCTCATTTGAGGCTTCAATAAGTCCTCGTAGGCTAATTTCCTGGAAATCCCTCTCCATTCACGTGTTGCGCACGCTGAGCCAAGCCCCGGGCTCCTCTCGCCTCGTCGGCAGTGACCCTAGTGCTGCCCGTGCTAGGCCTGTGTCCCTCGCAGCCGGCCGTCCCGCACACCTCGCTGGCCCGCTCAGACACACGAGGCCGCTCCTGCTGCTGCGGGCAACGGGCCCTGGGCTCCCAAACGCCTCTGCTCGGTTTGGGTTACTGCCCTCACGGGTCTCGTGAGGAGTGGGCACACGGTGGGGCTCCCGCTGGCATCTGCCCACTAATCACCCTACTTCCGACTCTGCGTCTCCACGTGGCTCAGAGTCCAGAAGGAGAGTTCTAGAGTCTCACACGTGTTGCAGATCTCCTGATTACCTGCAGGGCCTGGGTCTTTGAAATGAAGAAGTTTCTTTTTCTGCCTTCTGCTTCTCTGAGGAGAAGGCCGCCAAGTGGTCCAACGGCCGTCTGGACAGGGACACGGGGAGTGCAGGAAATACAGGAGACGGGGGAGGACCGGGAAGCACTTCACTATGGCGTTGCTCAGTACCCCCATAGTGTCCAGCCCGCGGAGCACGATGCCGCCGTGATGCTGGAGCCCTGTGCCCCGGCCTCTGCTCCCGTGCCTTGCTCTCCAGATCTGACACTCCCTGCTGCCCGGCCTCTGTGTGCCTCCCACCCCAGGCGCCTCTTTGCCGCCTCGCCCTTCCTGGTGTCCCCGGGGGTTCTGCCCAGGGGCCTACAGACACACAGAGCAGCCGGGAAACGCTTCTCCCCACGGGGCCTGCTGCTGCTGCTGGTGTTTCCGGCTTGGCCATCCATCTGGTATAATTATCACTTGGCTAGGGGCTCAAGTTCTTATGTGGCTCCCCTGAATAAATCTGAACCACGCCCCGAGGGAAAACACTGATCTCAAGATGAATCAAACACGACCCCTTTTGCTGACTGTGTCAGCCTCCTAACGTCATTTGACTTCTTAAGGAATAAAGGATCCTGGCCACAATTCAATCGGGAGCTGGAGGGCAGTCCGGGTCCTGCCCGGTGCGAAGCCACAGGCCGCTCTGTCTAGAAAACCACTTCTCCAACGCTTCATTCGTGAGTCCAATACCGCCTCTTTAGAATTCTCCATTTGTACTGAAATGCTGAGACTTGAGGTTGGTATACAGCACAGGTTCGAAATTTGGAGTCTAATCTATTCGGAGATTATTATTCATGATTGCTCTATATTCAGCTCATCATTCAAGCTGGCCTTTAAGCTGAGAATGATTTTCCAGCTGATGAAATAGTCAGGTGCCCAGGAAGTGGGAGCAGGAGGGGAGAAAAGTCTGAGCATTTGTCTCCACCTGGGAGAGCACAGGATGCCCCCACAGACGTGGCCACAGTGAGTGAGAAGGAAGGGAGCCCGAGGTTTACACCCGGCTTTATGGTTTCTGAAGGGCTCGCCCATACGCTGTGGCACTGGTTGTGTGGCTGTAGGCTCTGGCGTCAGTTCAGAGCTCTGGTGTGGAAGGGAGAGTGCTGAGCTGGGGCAAAGCCAAGGTCCGGCTATACTGGAGCCACTACCCAGAGCAGAGAGCAGGGCTCCTGACCCTGACCCCACTGACGGTGATGACCCATCCCGCTGCGAGGCTACTAGAGGGTGAGCTAGTTGGCTCAGTCCTTGACTCCCCCCGCCGTGGCCTTGAACTCCTTTGAGAAGACACCTTTCAGGTCCCCTGTATTCTGCAGGTGAGACCAGTCAGCCAACAGCCGGGGCTTCCCTGGTGGCTCAGATGGCAGAAAATCTCCCTGCAATGCGGGAGACCTGGGTTCGATCCCTGGGTTGGGAAGATCCCCTGGAGGAGGGAAAGGCTGCCCACTCCAATATTCCGGCCAGGAGAATCCCGTGGACTGTACAGCCCGTGGGGTCGCAGAGTCGGACAGGACCGGGTGACCTGCGCTTTCACCTCCCTTGTCCAGATCCCCAGCGTGTGGTGGGAGGAGGCTTAAGAGGGACGGGATAAATGTATGGACACGGCTGATAATGGTTGTACGACAGAAACCAACATTGTAAAGCAATTATCCTCCAATTGGAAAAAAAAAAACCACACAGACACACACACAGACACACACACACAAAACCAAAGCCACAGCCCGGGCATGCGAACAGGAGCCCGTGCGGAGCGGGCCTTCCTGCCGGGCTGCCCGGGGCCCGCGATGGCGACCCTGCCATCCGCCTGCGCTCGCCCTGGGCGCCCGTGAGTGAGAAGACGAGGGGCCGGGCGCAAGCGGGGTCCTTCCCAACACCCGCGGGGGCTCACCAGCCGAGGAAGGCGCTCGGGAGCAGCGGGCCCGCGCAGGCGCTCGTCAAGGGAGTCACGGACACGCAGCCGGTCAGGCTGGGCGCCGGAACTCGCGCCCGCGTCCAGCAGTGGCCGCCTTCTCAGGGCAGCTTTCAGGAATGCTGGCTGGAGCCCGGGGCCCCGCAACAGAGGCGTACACGGATCCGGGCCTGCTAGCTGCGGGGGCCCACCCACACCCAGCCCATCCGCAAACAGCTCTGGGAGGACCGCTCGGGGACCCAGCGGCCCGAGGCCCATCCGCACTCCTGACCCAGGAGCCCCCCTGCCCCGGGCCTTGCCTTGCAGACCGCGCAGGCGTCAGGACTCCGGAGGCACGCTGGGTTATCCAGTGTCAGCTACGCCAGGGAGAGGGGTCTCAGCTCAGCCTGGCCGTTTTCCTTCTGCGTTTTGAAGCCCTCTCGCCGGCTCTCAGAAGTCTCCCCGGACACGTAAGACAAGCGCTGACCGCAGCGGCTCTCCCTTCCTCCCCTTGCTCAGTTTATTGGCTTTGAGTCTGAGGCTGCCACCTCCTTTTAGACACTAACCTTTTTAAAGACAGTTTGATTTCTCTCGGTGGATCAGATTGCTCTAGGAAGCTGAAGCTCCAATACTTTGGCCACCTGATTCGAAGAACTGACTCATTAGAAAAGACCCTGATGCTGGGAAAGATTGAAGGCGGGAGGAGAAGGGGACGACAGAGGATGAGATGGTCGGATGGCATCACTAACTCAATGGACATGAGTTTGAGTAAACTCCAAGAGTTGGTGATGGACAGTGAGGCCTGGCGTGCTGCAGTCCATGGGGTCACAAAGAGTCGGACGGGACTGAGCAACTGAACTGACCTGAACTGAAGGTGCTCCACCGATCTTGGATGAATGCACACACAGCCAGCTCTCTGGGTAGGATTTCTCCTCTGACAGCTCCAAATCAGGCCAGGATTTGGAAGGTCTCACACTCACTCTGCCTTCAAAGCTACTCTGGCCTACACCAACAGTTTGCACTGGATTGCTGCTGTGGAGGCCTCTTCTGGAATTGCTGAGCTGCCTTAACCGGGGTGGTCTTGCTCAAAGTGATCTCAACAGCATTCGTGGGAGTCCGTTCTCCTTGTCTTTGGGAAATGGTGATATAGTCTCAGCCCAGGAAGGTGTCAGGGCACTCGCGTGGCTGTGGAATGCCACCTCGCCCAAGCGGTCAGCAACATGGAGGCTTTCTTTTCCAAAGTCAAGTCACTCTGCCAGGAGAAGGAGAGTCACTTGCATCCCTTCGCAGGGGCATGGGCATCCCAAGAACTCCCAGGAAGGAGAGAAGCTGGAAGTATGCCTGAGGTTTCGGGGGGACAGAGGCGAAAGGTGCTCTGAGACCCTGTGTCCTCGTCCGTCACCCAGGGGGAGTCTGAGGCTTCTTTTTCCTGCCGCCAGGGTGCCTGGCCTGAGACCATGAATGCACAGCCAGCAGGGAAGAAATAAGCTGCAAATGGGAAGGGGGTTTCCATTTCCAAGAGCCAAATGAGGTTCAGGAAAGGCACAAATTATCCAAGCCTCCCCACGTAAACCAGTGGTTTCAAGCATTTCTCCTGCCCTGGGTTTTACAGACACTGAAGAACCAGAGAGGACGGGGCCATGAAGTGTAAGAGCACTGAGGATACTCAGCTCAGTTCAGTTCAGTTGCTCAGTCGTGTCCGACTCTTTGCAACCCCAGGAACCGCAGCACGCCAGGCCTCCCTGTCCATCACCAGCTCCCGGAGTTCACTCAAACCCATATCCATTGAGTCAGTGATGCCATCCAGCCATCTCATCCTCTGTCATCCCCTTCTCTTCCTGCCCTCAGTCCTTCCCAGCATCAGGGTCTTTTCAAATGAGTCAGATCTTCACATCAGGTGGCCAAAGTATTGGAGTTTCAGCTTCAGCATCAGTCCTTCCACTGAGGATACTAGGTCTTGGGAATGAATTGAAGGGAGACCAGGACTCAGGGAACTGGTTCTCAAAATGCTCAGGAAAGGTTCTGACTGGTTGAGCAATGAGATGGCAGGTGAGCCTTCAGGGAGCGAAGGCCTGCCTTTTCTGAACGCCTGCCAACCCTGAAGCTCAGGAGACTCCATCCATTCAGTTCGGGCCCCAAAGTCTCCTCCGATGGTCGGATGAAGGAGATTCCCCCCCGGCCTGCCGTGAGGTTTCTGTGAGCAAGCCTCCTTGGGAGCCGTGGCGGCCGCCCAGGCCTCCAGCGTTCTGCTGGGGTTAAGGGTCCCGCTCGTGGTTTCTGTCCCTTCATGCCTCCTTTTCTTCCCTGCTCCACCGCCCTCTTCCTGCAGTGCTCCTGTTGACGGGTAATGCTCAGCGGGCAGGGTCGGGGGCAGACAGCCCTCAGAAAGTCTGCTCCTACACACAGCCTCCAGCCTGCCCCCCAGGAGCTGATCCAGCGGCTCGAGGAACCACAGCCACAAACCACGTGTCAGCTAGGGGCCGGGCAATTCTGAGAGGATGCTGGTTCCCCCACTCAAATAAAAATTACAGTTACTAATGGAACTGACCCTAACCTACCTAAGTCTTGCTAATCACTTAATAAGTCCTGCAATCTTGTTCCAGACTTTCTGGGTTCCTTTAGCCCCTAGAAGACAAGGCTAAAGGACACACCTAGAAGCTTCCCGAAGGGGCTAGAACCTTCTTTGTAGCTTCCTCCTCTTCCCCAGCAGCCCTTTCCCTTCTATCGGCTTTGGAGCCCCACCCCTTGCTCCAGGCGGACTTGTCAGGGAAAATAAGGGGCCTCGGGGCCTGGTGGTGCTCCACTGGACTCAAGGCGTTCTTCCGTTTCTGTGATGCGTCTGCACTTGTGATAGACTGACTTAGCCTCTTCTAGGCACTGGGATTTGTTCTTTCTCAACGCTTGTCATCTCTTCTTCCAGGCTCGGGTCAGGCTAACTCTCTGGAGGACCTGCAGCCTGGTGCGTTTTATCTGGTGACTGGATGTTATAATCGTTACTAAGTCTGGCACTGTTTTTTCCCTTTGTTCTGAATGAGCTCTGATCACCTCGATTTAGTAGGGAGCCTTTATAATCAGTAGCTTTATTTTGTAAAGGTGGCATTTGCTAAGGAAAGTCATTTAGTCTGACTCACTGAGCACCTGTGAGGATCCGAGGCTTCATGAAGGCCGACACAGCCTACACCCAGATTTGGGCCTGAGACTCACAGGAACAATGTGGTTTTGCACCAGGCCCCCCGAGCGCGAAATGCATGCTGACTCTGAATGCATGTGAGTCCCCCGAGTGCCAACTTCAAGGCAGGCTCTGCACCACCCCAACACACACACACTCTTAGGTTGCCATAAACCCAAGAGCCCTGCCAGGGACACAGGCGAGACCAGACACCCTGAGCCTCAGCGCTGTTTCTCCTCTCTGTGGCCCTGACATTCTATGTGACTATTCAGTTTTTGCTTTTGTGGGGCCTTTGCTTTTTTTTTAAAGCAACTTCCTGATTTTGTTGGTAAAAGAGGTACCTGACATCAGGCAGACCATGACCACCCCAAAGCAGTATTATCTCATGCTGTCATCTCCTTTATTATGATTAAGATACAGCTTCAAAAGCCCCAAATGCAGCGGTTTCAGCAAGACAGGAGTTCATTTCTCTCCCGCACGTCTGTCCAGAACTAGGTGGACAGCACGAGGCCTCGGCAGGGAGGAGGGCATCGCATGGCCCAGCTGCTCGGAGCTCCCATCCCCCGGCCGCCTCCTGGCTAAGGTGGCTGCCCCAGCTCCAGCTGTTGCAGTCACCCTCCAGCCAGAGAGAAGCAAGGCAAGCGAGGACAAGGGCAGGCTCTCTTCCCGTAAAGACGCTTCTCAGAAGTGCCAAGTGCCGTTTCTGCCCCATCTCACCCACTGGAGCTGTCAGCCTCACACCACCTTCAAGAGGGTGGGACACGCAGTCCTTGTTAGATGGTTTCTGGAAACCCCATGCCTCGCTCGCTACAAAACGGGGCTTCTATTATTACAGAAGAAAGGAGTGGGTACTTTGAGAGCAGCCAGCAGCGTCTGTCACACAGCCTCTGTTCCGTTCCCCTCAACACACGTATTTGTACCTTACCACATTAAATTATTTTCAGTCTTGCTGTGTGCGTTCAGTTGCATCTGACTCTTTGCAGCCCCATGGTCTATAGCTGGCCAGGCTCCTCTGTCCATGGGACTTCTCAGGCAAGAACACTGGAGTGGGTTGTCATTTCCTTCTCCAGGGGATCTTCCGGACCAGGGAGCAAACTCACATCTCCTCCATCTCCTGCCTTGCAGGCGGATTCTTGACCACTGAGCCACCCGCAAAACCCATCTTTGGTCTTACTCTGCACTCAAATCCACCCCAGAGGTTGCCAACAGACTCCAAAACTTCAAACTAATTTGGAGCAAAATCTCTTGAAACTTCCTCCAGCGGCTACTTTGCATTTCCTACTGAAAACCCACTGGCCTTCCTTAATCATGAAATTGTACTAGCATCCTAGTCCTTAACTCTTTGATTCCTACTGCAGAAACGCACACACACAGAGGGTCCCAAATTCTTTTTTTTTCCATTCATCCAGGAAGAAATTATAACCACAGATGTTCTGTGTTGATAGAACTCCTGTGGCTTTCTTTTGCAACCAAACGGTGGTGATTGTCTAACCTCTTGCTTAAGCAGAGACAGAGGGTCTCCCTTCAAACAGGGGTCACCAGAGCCATGGCCTTGATATCTTCAGACCATCTGACACTTGCATCCTCTTTCGGGGGAGCTGCTTTTAATCATAACAGTAACATTATAGATAGAACATGGGGAAATCAGATAAAAGAAAAACCATGTATCATCTATAACCTCATGAGTCTCACACAGCCTCTGCTGTCGCCAGGGCAATTTCCTTCCAGCCTTTTTTCAAATGGCATAATTTTATAAAATACACACATACATCTTTATTTGGCATTATTCCCTAACCTTTTTCATATCTCTACCTTAGTTTCCAATAAGCCCATTATTTCAATAACTACATAACGGAGTAGATAGATAGATAGATAGATAGAACTTATGTAGCCTCTCCCTGTCATGGGATGTAGGTTGCACACAACTCTCTTCCTTTCCATGAGCTAACAAACGGTAAGAACTCTTACCAAGATTCATTCCCTATTCAGAATCTTATTTTTTAATAGATATGTTAAACTAGTGTGGTTTTATTACACAAAGAATACAAATCCACAATTAAAAAAAAAAAAGCTAACCAGGGAACTGGGCACTAAACAGTCTCTCCACTTGCTGGGCACTCGCCCAGCCCCCAGGGCTGTGTTTCTGTTATTCTTCTGGTGACCTTCCAACGCAACTTTAAACAATATTTATGTGGCTTTAAATATTTATACCTAGGAGCTGGTGGCTCCTGAATTTTTATCGTCCTCTTGAGCGAGGCGTCTATGTGCATCAGGGTCCAATGGATGCACGTTTATTTACTTTCTCTGGCTTTCTTCAGGTCCTCTGGCTCACACTCAACTCTCTGTCTCTTGCCATTCATCTTCTGGACTCCTGACTTGCGTTTTTCTGGAATGCTACCTCAAATAACTTTTTCAAATGAATGTATGGGGGAGAGCGGGAAAACTTTACGAGTGCTTTCAGGTCAAAAAATGCACTCCAACCTACACACACACACACATACACACACACACACACCCCTGACTGACAGTTTAGCTGAAAACTGAGCTCTAGGACTAAATTCCTTTTAGATTCCTTTCCCCTCTGAAGCTAGTCCGAAGGACATATCTCACACTGGTGCTGAAAACTCGGGTAACACTCAGGCTCTTTTCCCCTTTGGTCCTGGGCACGCACTTTACAGCTGGGGTTCTCAGCCTCAGCACTGCTGACATCTTGGGTCCAATAATGCTAAGCGGTGGGTCTGCCCTACACTATGTGAGCTGTTTAACAGCGTCCCTGCCTTCGACCCACGGGGTGCGTCTACGGCTGAATGAGTGTGATGGGAGAGCCAGGCATGGGGTTGGAGCACGGATGAGGGCTGCATCCGCGGCGGCAGCGGGAGGCCTGGGAGCTCCGGCGGTACCTGAACACGGTCTGAGAGAAGACGGAGCGGTGAGCCAGGCCGAGGCTGGGAGACCGTGCTCCTGGCAGGGCGAACAGTGAGAGAGAGCAAATGACGTCGCTCAGTCGTGTCCGACTCTTTGGCCCCATAGCCGGCAGCGCACCAGGCTCCTCTGTCCGTGGGGTTCTCCAGGCCAGAACACTGGAGTGGGCTGACATGCCCTCCTCAAGGGGATCTTCCTGACCCAGGGGTGGAACCCAGGTCTCCCGCGTTGCAGGCCGACGCTTTGCCCTCTGAGCCACCAGGGAAGCCCAGTATTAGCGTTACATAATGTCGGCAGCGCAAACACGTGGAGGCCTGGAATCCAGCCCTGCGCCCGAAACACCTGAAGCAGAGCCGGGGGCTCTGATGAGAGGAGGGAGAGAGAAGCGGAGGGCAGGGTGGAGGGGCCGGCTCCTCGGGACGCTGCCCAGGATGAAGCGGTGCGCGTCCGGGCCCGGGGCTGCAGACGGCACACCGCTCCCTGTCCCCCTCCTTCGCCCCCCATCCCGCCTTCTTTCCTACCGCCACCCGGGCTGAGTCCCTTGCCCGCAGTCAGTCCTCAAGGGACGGGTCTCTGGGGTGGCGGGAGTGTAGCGAGGCGTGGCTGCCGCATCCCCCCAGCTCCAGCGGCGTTCCCAGGGCGGGAGAAGGGGAAGGAGGCTGCACCAGCCCTGCTGAGGCTGGCGGGGCGGCCAGGAGGCGGCCAGCAGGGAGGGGTCTCTGGGAGGGCCCGGGGGCTGGGCCGGCCCCTGCGGCTGGACGCGTCTCTCCTCTCCCCGCGCGCCGGCCGGGCTTCCGGAGCGCCGGCTGCGGGCCACGGCGCAGAGGGCGGCGGCGCCCAGAGCGGGCCCGGGAGGCCGCGCCACGCGCAGCGCCGGCACGTGCCGGCCGAGGAGCCAGGCCGCCGCGCAGAGGCGCTCCGGAAGCGGAAGCCGCGGGCGCGGGCGGGGGCGGGGGCGCGGGCGCGGGCGGGGGCGGGGGCGCGGGCGGGGGCGCGGGCGCGGGCGCGGGCGGGGGCGCGGGCGCGGGCGCGGGCGCGGGCGCGGGCGCGGGCGCGGGCGCGGGCGCGGGCGCGGGCGCGGGCGCGGGCGCGGGCGGGGGCGCGGGCGCGGGGCGCGGGGCGCGGGGCGGCGGCCGGGGGCGCATGGCGGCCGGGGGCGCATGGCGGCCGGGGGGCGCATGGCGGCCGGGGGCGCATGGCGGCCGGGGGGCGCATGGCGGCCGGGGGCGCATGGCGGCCGGGGGCGCATGGCGGCCGGGGGCGCATGGCGGCCGGGGGCGCATGGCGGCCGGGGGCGCGCGGCGCGGCGGCCGGGCTGGGAGCAGGCGCCCCTCAGCGAAGTCTCCGCGGCCAGGCCTCTCCTTGCTCCCTGGGCTCCTTCGGAGCTGAAAAACGCCAGGGGCCCGAGAAGAAACGTATCTGATGAAACGAAGAGGGAAGGACCTCCAAAGTGCTGGGAGCATTTTTGTTCCCTTTCGCACAGGCCCAGCCTTTCTAAGATAAATGTAAACTCTTTTAGCAAGAAAAACGGGAGAGGGGAGTCGACCAATTGAATCGCTGCGTATTAATTATTCATTAGTGACGATTATTCCACAATGCAGTGCGGTCCCCACAGTCCATCTTCGAGCAGAAGGCAAGCGTAGAATATAATCTTTCATGATAATAGTAATATTAAAGAAGAGTCCTCAGCTCCGCTCTTGCTAGGAATCTAATCAAGAGTGAAGTATCTGTCGCACCGTGGGCCGGGGGCTTGGCAAACAGGCGGCCTCTGTGGCCAAACCGCGTGGCCGAGCTCCGGCGTGGGCCAGGGGCTCGGAGTGTGCTGGGGATGCCGGAACAAAGCGCCACACGTTGGGGGCTTGACGGAACGTGCTTCCTCTTTGCTCTGGGGCCTTGTGAGGGGAGAGTGCTCCACCGGCTCTTCCTCTTATGAAGACACCAGTTCTATTGGATTAGAGCCACACCCTTCCCCTTGATTATCTCCTACAGCCCCACCCCCAAGTCCAGTAAGTTCCCTGCCTACAAACGAGTTCTGTACCAAGAGCACATTCTTAAGTTCAGTTTGTCTGTGAGTTCAACCAAGTTCGAGCTTCCCTGGTAGCTCAGCTGGTGAAGAATCCACCTGTGATGCGGGAGACCCTGGTTCAGTTCCTGGGCCGGGAAGATCCACTGGAGAAGGCAATGGCTCCCCACTCCAGTTCTTGCGCTTCTCTCAGCTGGTAAAGAATCCGCCTGCAATGTCGAAGACCTGGGTTCGATCCCTGAGTTGGGAAGATCCCCTGGAGGAGGAAATGGTAACCTATTCCAGTATTCTTGCCTGGAGAATCCCTTGGACAGAAGAGCCTGGCGGCCTGCAGTCTACAATGTTGAAAAGAGTTGGACACAACTGAAGCGACTTAGCACACGTGCCTGCCGACCAAGTTAGCCTCAGTATCCAACTAATGCAGTCAGCTGTATAGTTCAGTTCAGTTCAGTCGCTCAGTCGTGTCCGACTCATTGTGACCCCATGAATCGCAGCATGCCAGGCCTCCCTGTCCATCACCAACTCCTGGAGTTCACCCAAACTCATGTGCATCGAGTCAGTGATGCCATCCAACCATCTCATCCTCCATCGTCCCCTTCAACTCCTGCCCCCAATCCCTCCCAGCATCAGTCTTTTCCAATGAGTCAACTCTTTGCATGAGGTGGACAAAGTATTGGAGTTTCAGCCTCAGCATTAGTCCTTCCAGTGAACACCCAGGTCTGATCTCCTTTAGGATAGACTGGTTGGATCTCCTTGCAGTCCAAGGGACTCTCAAGAGTCTTCTCCAACACCACAATTCAAAAGCATCAATTCTTCGGCCCTCAGCTTTCTTCACCATCCAACTCTCACATCCATACATGACCACAAGAAAAACCATAGCCTTGACTAGATAGACTTTAGTCGGCAAAGTAATGTCTCTGCTTTTGAATATGCTATCTAGGTTGGTCATAACTTTCCTTCCAAGGAGTAAGCATCTTTTAATTTCATGGCTGAAATCACCATCTGCAGTGATTTTGGAGCCCCCAAAAATAAAGTCTGACGCTGTTTCCACTGTTTCCCATCTATTTCCCATGAAGTGATGGGACCAGATGCCATGATCTTCATTTTCTGAATGTTGAGCTTTAAGCCAACTTTTTCACTCTTCACTTTCACTTTCATCAAGACGCTTTTAGTTTCTCTTCACTTTCTGCCATAAGGGTGGTGTCATCTGCATATCTGAGGTTATTGATATTTCTTCTGGCAATCTTGATTCCAGCTTGTGCTTCCTCCAGCCCAGCGTTTCTCGTGATGTACTCTGCATATAAGTTAAATAAGCAGGGTGACAATATGCAGCCTTGACGTACTCCTTTTCCTATTTGGAACCAGTCTGTTGTTCCATGTCCAGTTCTAACTGTTGCTTCCTGACCTGCGTACAGATTTCTCAAGAGGCAGGTCAGGTGGTCTGTATTCCCATCTCTTTCAGAATTTTCCACAGTTTATTGTGATCCACATAGTCAAAGGCTTTGGCATAGTCAATCAAGCAGAAATAGATGTTTTTCTGGAACTCTCTTGCTTTTTCCATGATCCAGCAGATGTTGGCAATTTGATCTCTGGTTCCTCTGCCTTTCCTAAAACCAGCTTGAACGTCTGGAAGTTCATGGTTGACGTATTGCTGAAGCCTGGCTTGGAGAATTTTGAGCGTTACTTTACTAGAGTGTGAGATGAATGCAATTGTGTGGTAGTTTGAACAATCTTTGGCATTACGTTTCTTTGGGACTGGAATGAAACTGACCTTTCCCAGTCCAGTGGCCACTGCTGAGTTTTCCAAATTTGAGTGCAGCACTTTCACAGCATCATCTTTCGGGATTTGAAATAGCTCAACTGGAACTCCATTGCCTCCACTAGCTTTGTTCATAGTGATGCTTTCTAAGGCCCACTTGACTTCACATTCCAGGATGTCTGCCTCTAGGTGAGTGATCACACCATCGTGATTATCTGGGTCATGAAGATCTTATAGTACTGTACTGTAATAGGTTTATAATACTTTTCATAGACATAATACAAAAAACAAGCACACAAAATATTTTTAATCTTGCAGTATATATAGTAAGACTGAAATGTCCAGTTAGCACAGCACAGCAGCTGGTGTAGAAGGGCTGGCATCCAGCAAAGAGGCGAGAAGACTTACGGACGGGAGACGGAAGAGCCGAAGGACCATCAGAGCCAGGAGGCTGAGGGCAGGCTGCAGTCCACCCACTCCCGACGCTGATGGGTCACATGCTCACATCTTTGAGTCGGCAACTTGAAGGTGCATATCGGGGGGACTTACTTTTGTATAGTTACACTGGGGTCAATGCTCCAAATTATGAATTTTGCTAGGGACATGATTCCATCTATAGCAGGAAGCCTGCCACATCCAAGCGGTTTTCCCTGGAAGCTATGTCATTCTTAGAATTTCTGAGATTGCTTGAGCTGAAGCAGAAGGTGAGAGCCCACGTGGCTGGAGTTAATATGGTACCCAGGCATTCCCATCTTGCTTCAAGGGCCCCTTGCTAGTCTTTTCCCAGACACAGAGAGCACAGGCGGCCAGCACATGCCCTGAAGCCACCACCACTTCCAAAATGCAGATGCAGAACCTCGAACATTTATAATACAGGGGGAGTGGGGAAGGGGCCACGGTTGGCCAGACCACAACCCAGGGTAGCAAAGGCCTGGAACTAAGGACGGAAGACTTTTCCTGGAACACAGTCTTCAGTTTCTCTGCCTCTCACCTCTCACCTGGAAGATGAGCTAATGGTGCCAGTCTCACAGGGTGGTCAGCACATTAGGTAAGATGATGCATGTAAATAGCTGGCCTTTGGGAATTCGTGCTGCTGGTTTTCTGTTTTGGTACAACGGGGATCATTTCAAGGGCTCCTACTCTCCTTGCTCCACAGGACAGAGAGCTGATAGAGAGACACTGCCCGTTGCTACTTCCATCTTTTCTAATCATACCTCCAAGGACCTTGGAAGTACAATGGAGCTATCATATATATTGTGAGGTGGACATGGGCCAAAACGTGAACTTGTACCAAAACACCACTTCAGCTGACCTCACATTCTGACTGGTAGACCACACTGGAAAGGCCAGTTTTCATTCCAAACCCAAAGAAGGCAATGCCAAAGAATGTTCAAGCTACTGCACAACTGCACTCATCTCACATGCCAGCAAGGTCATGCTCAAAATCCTCCAAGCCAGGCTTCAGCAGTATGTGAACCGTGAACTTCCAGATGTTCAAGCTGGATTTAGAAAAGGCAGAGGAACCACAGATCAAATTGCCAACATCCATTCAATCATCTTCCCTTGTAGCTCATTCTGTAAGGAATCTGCCTCAATGCAGAAGAAGACTTGGGCTCAATACCTGGGTTGGAAATATCCCCTGGAGAAGGGAATGGCAACCCACTCCAGTACTCTTGCCTGGAAACTCCCATGGACAGAGGAGGCTGGCGGGCTGCAGTCTGTGGGGTCACAAGAGTCAGACATGACTTAGCAACTAAACTGCTACTACTGCTGGATCATAGAAGCAGCAAGAGAGTTCCAGAAAGACATCTGTCTCTCTGACTGCACTAAAGCCTTTGACTGTGTGGATCACAACAAAGTGTGGAAAACTCTGAAAGAGATGGGAATACCAGACCACCTGACCTGCCTCCTGAGAAACCTGTATGCAGGTCAGGAAGCAACAGTTAGAACTGGACATGGAAAAACAGACTGGTTCCAAATCGGGAAAGGAGTACATCAAGGCTGTATATTGTGACTGGTTATTCAAATTATATGTAGAGTACATCATGCAGAATGCCAGGCTGGATGAAGCACAAGCTAGAATCAAGATTGCCGGGAGAAATGTCAATAACCTCAGATATGCAGATGACACCAGCCATGTGGCAGAAAGAGAAGAGGAATTAAAGAGTTTCTTAATGAAGGTGAAAGAGGAGAGTGAAAAAGCTGGCTTAAAACTCAACATTCAAAAAACAAGATCATGGCATCTGGTCCCATCACTTCATGGCAAATAGAAGGGGAAACAATGGAAACAGAGACAGATCATTTTGGGGGGCTCCAAAATTACTACAGATGGTGACTACAGCCATGAAATTAAAAGACGCTTCTCCTCAGAAAAAAAAGTTATGAAAACATAGACAGTGTATTAAAAAGTAGAGACATTAGTTTGCCAACAAAGGTCTGTATAGTCAAAGCTGTGGTTTTTCCAGTAGTCATGTATGGGTGTGAGAATTGGACTATAAAGAAAGCTGAGTGCTAAATTGATGCTTCTGAAATGTGGTGTTGGAGAAGACTCTTGAGAGTCCCTTGGACAGCAAGGGGATCCAACCAGTCCATCCTAAAGGAAATCAGTCCTAAATATTCATTGGAAGGACTGATGCTGAAGCTGAAACTCCAATACTTTGGCCACCTGATCCGAAGAACTGACTCATTGGAAAGACCCTGATGCTGGGAAAGATTGAAGGCAGGAGGAGAAGGGGATGACCGAGGATGAGATGGCTGGATGGCATCACCAACTCCATGGACGTGAGTCTGAGTGAACTCCGGGAGTTGATGATGGACGGGGAGGCCTGGTGCGCCATGATCCATGGTGTCACAAAGAGTCAGACACGACTGAGCGACTGAACAACAAGGCCACAGTGGCACCTAAAAGCCGAGACCCAGCATCCCCTAAAGGGCTGAGAACTCTCCTCCTCTGGTGAGAGTCTGCGGATCCCTTAGCACAGACTAAGGGGGGTTAAGGAACGCTTCTGTGATTCCACCATCAGGCCCCTCCTCCAGGTTACACATGTGCCTTCCCTCAGAGAGCTTCAGCTCTGCAGACCCTCTCAGGCTTGGGGGCCTAGGCTGGGGCTCCGACCCTCTGCAGTGATTCTAGACCGGGGCTCTGACCCTCTGCAGTGATTGATCCTCTCAGGGGTGGGGCCTAGGCCGGGGCTCTGACCCTCTGTGGTGATTCTAGGCCAGGGCTCCGACCCTCTACGGTGATTCTCGCCGCTCTCACACTGAGGGACAGAGTGTCTTCAGACATACAGCTTCAGGAGCGCCTCAGTGGGCCACCCACCAGCCTTGTTCCAGGATTCTGTAACCCATCAGTCGCCAGCAAAGTTCACTGAGAGTCAAACCATTCTGCTGTGCCCCCTGGCCGTTTGCCTGAGACAGAAACCACGGCAGTCCTGCAGATACCTGCTGTCCCCCACCGTCGTCCCAGCCCCCAGGAGAGCCACCGCTGCACCCTTCAGAGGCGCGAGCTGTCACAGCTCAGGTCACCTAGAATCAGAGCCTGGCCGGCGTTTACTCGTGAAAATAATCTACTGGTGAGTGCCCTCAGGAGAAGGGAGGTGAGAAAAGTAGGACAGAGCCGGGGAAGGAAGCTGAGCAGGGGGTCCTGGCTGGGCACTGGGTCCAGCCCGGTGCCCAGTGCCATCGTGCAGACAGCAGCACAGAGCCGGAGGCAGGCGGCCTCTTCCCTGGTCTGTGTCGTCAGCCTCTGGCTCTGACTGCTGAAGAGAGCGACAGGAGTGGTGCAGTCTCTCCGTCAAACGGCTTCGGTTTCAAGTGAGTGAGTCGCTCAGCTGTGTCTCTTTGCGAGTCTAGAGAGTCCATGGGACTCTCCAGGCCAGAAGACTCGAGTGGGTATCATTCCCTTCTCCAGGGGACCTTCCCAACCCAGGCTCAAACCCAGCTCTCCCGCATTGGGTGGATTCTTTACCAGCTGAGCCACAGGAGGCTTCTGTTTTGTGGAAGGGGACTCTATGGAGCAGGCGTAGCCAGCGCTCAGAGCAGCTGGCGACAGAGGGGACGTGGCACCAACAGGACCCACACACAGCCATTCCTCTCCCCATATTTCTCTCAGCACCACGGCGAAGGAGGTGGCCTCCAGGGTTTTCACTCAGCCACATGCTAGAGCGACTCTAATAGTTCTTCCTGTTTCCCCGAGTCTTTGACATCCTTCTTCTGCACAACCCCAAGAATTTCTGGCATCGCCCCTTTGCTTACCGTAGACCTAGACCACGACACTAAATGGCCGGAAGGGAGGGAGGAAAGGACTGTAGGAGGGACTCAGACCCAGCATAGCGCATGGCAAGTTCAAGGACATGGAAGAAGTTCTGGTGACCCGTGTGAAGACAGTGCGGGAGGAAAGAGCAAAGGCAAGCTAGAGACACAGGTGGAGGCATCCGGGGGCTGGGGGCGCGGTTAAGGAGCTGGGCTTTATGCAGCTAAGGCGCTGAGCGTGCAGACAGCACGATCACTCTCTGGCCTCAGAGCAGCTCACTCTGGTCTATGTGTCCAGACGGGGAGTGGACTGAAGGGGAGCAAGAACGGTCAAGGGCCAGGCGGTCTGCACGCTGTTGTCATCCGTGCAATGGATTTCGGGACATTGGATTTGGGAGTTAGTGTTGGCCACGGGGAGAGAAAGTAGATCCAAGAGATTGTTAGCACGGCGTTTTTCAAACTACGGGTCTTGACTGGTTAATGAGCATAGATTTACATAGTGAGTCACGACTAGAATTGTTTTCATGAACTAGTAAGGCTAAGTAAAGGCTACCAGAGGGGAGGTTTACTCCGTGTTCCTGGGTAGTTCCCATGTAACCAGGAGTAAATGTTAATAAACTTGTTTCTTGCCTCTGTAAACAAACAAATAGATAAACAAACACAAACAAAAGCTGCCGAGGACTTTTCTTCCAAGAAGGGTCAGTACCGCGCCCTCAGATGGTTGACTGGTGTGCGCGCGCGTGAGCCTGCGCTACCTGCGGCGCTGAGCCGCCGCACACAACGTTGTTTCTTCTTTCTGGCTACAAGGAGGGTTTGGAACCACAGAGGCAGGAGCAAGACGTGCGGAATCGGATGGGATGACTGAGGGAGGGGCGGGAGGCGGGGCTGAGTCCCGGTTTTCAGGCACCGAGGTGGGGATGCCGGCTGCTGGGTGAGGAGATGGGGTGGACTCATACAGGCTGCAAACTGTGTGGGGATGAGGGTCCTTGGGAGGTGCCGAGCTCCCCGAAGAGGCCTCCTGGCAGTGAGCTGGCTCCCCGGCAGCCATTCCCGCCGTTCAGGGAAGGCATTGGCGCCGCTAGACCTCGGGCGAGGTCCCCAACCTGGGACTGGACCCCATCCCCTCCCCAGGGCATCCCGCGCCCGTCGGGGCTCTGCCAGGGGGGCCGTCGGTGGAGCCGGGGCCGGGATTTGGGCCTCCGAACTCACAGCCTTTCCGGGGTGGTGGATGACCCGCGCGGCTCGCCCGAGGGTAAACAGCCGCTGCCGCTCGTGCCTTGCGCTGACACGTGTCTGCCAGGCGGCGCCGCCCACCTCCTCCTCTCGCGCCTTTGCAGGTTGCCTTTGTCGGCTTCTCCAAGCGGGAGCTGCTCTCCATCAGTCAGAACCAGTGGCCCGTTGGCATGAACAATCCCCCCTCCCAGCCAGCCGAGGAAAAGGGTGCAGGCCTGGACGCCCTCCTGGCTCTCCGTGGCCACCACCCGGGGGCGGCGGGCCCCCACCCCCTCCCACACACCCCCTGCCTGCGCTGCAGCCCCCCACCTCCAAGCACTCATCTCTCACCTGAGGGTTGTGGTGCCCCACAGAATTCAGATCTCTGCCTTTAAGGGATCAGAACGGCCTGACCTCTAGTCCTAATAGAGGCAGTATCTGCTTTTCTGTGTTTAGCACTTCATGTATCCGTTGAATCTTTTCATTAACTCTTCCTTCAGGAAACCCATGCTTAAGGCCTACCTTATGGAGCCAAGATATTTCTAAAACAGTTTCGCATAGATTGTCTCAGAAAACTTACCGCCTAAGGTTATGGGCAGAGGCCCCAAGGCCATCTGTCCAGGAGTCAGCTCAGCTTGGCTGCTCTCACTGGCCAGCTGTGGGCTAGCCGGTCCCTTAACCCGTTATTTCTGTAAAAGGAGGACTATCTGGGTGCCAATCTCACAGGCGTGATGTGAGGGCTAAAGGAACTGATAGCTGTCTCACAGCACTGCCTGGAGCATGGTAGGAGCTCTTGTAAGTGACCGCCAGGCTCCTCTGTCCCCGGGCTTCTCCAGGCAAGAATGCTGGAGTGCCTAGTCATTCCCTTCTCCAGGGGACCTTCCCAACAGAGATCGCACCCTGGCCTCCTGCTCTGCAGGCGGAGTCTTTACCATTTAAGTCACCAGGGAAGCCCCTTGTAAGTGACACCTATTACTCATTATCACCACCATCACCCACACCATCATCATCACTGTGTTCTTCAGTATTTGAGTGATCCTGTGAGTGATCCTGTGAGTGATCCTGTGAGTGATCCTGTGAGTGATCCTGTGGGAGAAGGGCTTCCCTGCTGGCTCAGCTGGTAAACAACCTGCCCACAACTCGGAGACCTGGGAGGGAGACCTGGGTTGGAGACCTGGGTTCAGCCCCTGGGTTGGGAAGATCCCCTGGAGAAGGGAATGGCTACCCACTCCAGTATTCTTGGGCTTCCCTGGTGGCTCAGATGGTAAAGAATCCGCCTGCAATGCAGGAGACCTGGGTCTGATCCCTGGGTTGGGAAGATCCCCTGGAGAAGGGAAAGGCTACCCACTCCAGTCTTCTGGCCTGGAGAATCCCATGGACTGTAGGGTCTATGGGGTTACAAAGAGTCGGACACGACTTAGTGACTTTCACTTTCAGTACATGAGAGAAGATTAAGCATTATTCCACCCATTTTCTAGATGGATAAACTGAGCCTCAAAACTGTAAAGATGTTAAGTGACTAACTCATAGCCCTGACATCAGCGAGTATGTCCCAGCTCCAAGCCCTGCACTCTTTCTCCCTCACTTCCATGGATCTATAGCTTTTCAAGTGAAGTGAAGTTGCTCAGTCGTGTCTGACTCTTTGCGACCCCATGGACTGTAGCCCACCAGGCTCCTCAGTCCATGGGATTTTCCAGGCAAGAGTACTGGAATGGGTTGCCATTTCCTTCACCAGGGGATCTTCCCGACCCAGGGACTGAACCTGGGTCTCCCGCATTGTAGGCAGACGCTTTGCCAGTGTTTAGAAGGCTCTTTTACTCACTGACTGTAGTTGTAAGAAAGCTTGTAGCGTTCACCACTGCCAGTATGATTTGACCACCCCCTCTGGGCACCATCTCCTCCTTGTGGGCAGGATGGAGCACTCACACCCTGACGAGTTCTCCCCTGGGGGGGTCTCCAACAACACGGCTTCCAAAGGCTGCTGCCAACACTCACCAGGGCAATGGGGGCGGGGGCAGGGGGAGCGTCAGGGTCCCGAGGGCCACCACTGCCTTTCCTGCGGGCGCTCCTGGGCTACCTGGGAGCAAGTGTGCCCGGGAAATGTGGCCGTCCAGAGAGCTGCAAGTCTTTCCCAGGTAGCTGGTGAGACACAAAGCTGAGGAGAGTAACACGAGGCCTCACCTTCCCACAGCGGGCTGGTGCACGGCTCCACGGTCAGCGAGGGAGAGGGCGTGACGTCTGCCTTCCGCTCTGCCAGAGGTGGGCGCACGGTGGGCCCAGGCGGGTCTCCCATGGGGGAGCTGCTGAGCAAGGCCCACCAGACACGAGGCTCCAGGCCCGCTCCACCCCTGTGGAGTCTGCTCCCAGCTCCCGAGTGTCGCCCTGACAGCTTACGGTGAACGGTGTCGGATGCCTGATCTCTGAAGAAGATGTACCTTCGGGACCAGGGGCCAGGCTTGATCACTCAGGAGCTTTTGTGTAGCAGAGTTTTCTTAAAGGAAGAAAAGGGACAGAGGAAGCTTCTGACATAGACATCAGAAGAGGGAAGGAGAGAGGCCCCCTTGCTAATGTTAGCAAGGGAGTTATATACTTTTTAAATTATTGTAATAAATCAAAAGAATGTCTCAAGGTTGTAAAGACCCTACCAGACCCACTCCCATAATTTCCATTTTTAGAAAACAGGATTAGCCGGAAGGCTTTCAGGAAGGAGAAACTGTCCTCAAGCCGGACACACTGTTGTCACATAATCCTGAGGACAGAGTGTACACTGACTTGTTTGTTGTGTAACCATCAGTTTTGGGCCTAAAGAAAAAACACGTTTCATGTGACTAAGACTAAGGAATGTAGAGGAAAAAAAAGATGTTTGTGCTTTCCTCCTCCTTGAGAATTAGATAGAGTGCCTGATGAACTATGGGATGAGGTTCGTGACATTGTACAGGAGACAAGGATTAAGACCATCCCCATGGAAAAGAAATGCAAAAAAGCAAAATGGCTGTCTGGGGAGGCCTTACAAATAGCTGTGAAAAGAAGAGAGGCGAAAAGCAAAGGAGAAAAGGAAAGATACAAGCATCTGAATGTAGAGTTCCAAAGAATAGCAAGAAGACATAAGAAAGCCTTCTTCAGTGATCAATGCAAAGAAATAGAGGAAAACAACAGAATGGGAAAGACTAGAGATCTCTTCAAGAAAATTAGAGACACCAAGGGAACATTTCATGCAAAGATGGGCTCAATAAAGGACAGAAATGGTCTGGACCTAACAGAAGCAGAAGATATTAAGAAGAAGTGGCAAGAATACATGGAAGAACTGTACATAAAAGATCTTCACAACCCAGATAATCATGATGATGTGATCACTCATCTAGAGCCAGACATCTTGGAATGCGAAGTCAAGTGGGCCTTAGAAAGCATCACTACGAACAAAGCTAGTGGAGGTGATAGAATTCCATTGAGCTGTTTCAAATCCTGAAAGATGATGCTGTGAAAGTGCTGCACTCAATATGCCAGCAAGTTTGGAAAACTCAGCAGTGGCCACAGGACTGGAAAAGGTCAGTTTTCATTCCAATCCCAAAGAAAGGCAATGCCAAAGAATGCTCAAACTACCACACAATTGTACTCATCTCACATGCTAGTAAAGTAATGCTCAAAATTTTCCAAGCCAGGCTTCAGCAATACGTGAACCGTGAACTTCCAGATGTTCAAGCTGGTTTTAGAAAAGGCAGAGGAACCAGAGATCAAATTCCAACATCCGCTGAATCATGGAAAAAGCAAGAGAGTTCCAGAAAAACATCTATTTCTGCTTGATTGACTATGCCAAAGCCTTTGACTATGTGGATCACAATAAACTATGGAAAATTCTGAAAGAGATGGGAATACAGACCACCTGACCTGCCTCTTGAGAAATCTGTACGCAGGTCAGGAAGCAACAGTTAGAACTGGACATGGAACAACAGACTGGTTCCAAATAGGAAAAGGAGTACGTCAAGGCTGCATATTGTCACCCTGCTTATTTAACTTATATGCAGAGCACATCATGAGAAACGCTGGACTGGAAGAAACACAAGCTGGCATCAAGATTGCCGGGAGAAATATCAATAACCTCAGATATGCAGATGACACCACCCTTATGGCAGAAAGTGAAGAGGAGCTAAAAAGCGTCTTGATGAAAGTGAAAGAGGAGAGTGAAAAAGTTGGCTTAAAGCTCAACATTCAGAAAACGAAGATCATGGCACCTGGTCGCATCACTCCATGGGAAATAGATGGGAAACAGTGGAAACAGTGTCAGACTTTATTTTTCTGGGCTCTAAAATCACTGCAGATGGTGACTGCAGCCATGAAATTAAAAGACTCTTACTCCTTGGAAGAAAAGTTATGACCAACCTAGATAGCATATTCAAAAGCAGAGACATTACTTTGCCGACTAAGGTCCATCTAGTTAACGCTATGATTTTTCCTGTGGTCATGTATGGATGTGAGAGTTGGACTGTGAAGAAGGCTGAGCACTGAAGAATTGATGCTTTTGAAGTGTGGTGTTGGAGAAGACTCTTGAGAGTCCCTTGGACTGCAAGGAGATCCAACCAGTCCATTCTGAAGGAGATCAGCTCTGGGATTTCTTTGGAAGGAATGATGCTAAAGCTGAAGCTCCAGTGCTTTGGCCACCTCATGAGAAGAGTTGACTCATTGGAAAAGACTCTGATGCTGGGAGGGATTGGGGGCAGGAGGAGAAGGGGACGACCCAGGATGAGATGGCTGGATGGCATCACGGACTTGATGGACGTGAGTCTGGGTGAACTCCGGGAGATGGTGATGGACAGTGAGGCCTGGCGTGCTGCGATTCATGGGGTCTCAAAGAGTCGGACACAACTGAGCGACTGAACTGATCCCCTGCTTTGAGAGCCCCAGACCTCTCTCTCCTCCTCGGGGACCCTGGGCTCCCTATCAATCTGCCTAGGAATTGACTCTCAGCCTTTTCTGGACAGACGGCCCAGTCTGCCCCACTGTGCATCCCCCAGGCCCCCACCGCTGCCCCCCTTGCTCTCCATCCTTTCACGAACAGAGTTCTAGTTCTCCGACGGCCAGACTAGCTTCCCGAAGGCTCTCTGGGGTCAGCACCTTTGGTTCTGCGTCCTGACTGATGTCACCCCCTCCCTACCCCAGCCCCGGGTCTGGTGGGCTTCCTCAGTCCTCTGGGAGACCGTAGCCTCTCTTCAAGGGTGTGCCCGCCTGACTGTGCTCAACAGCAACGGCCCCCGGAGCCGGCTCCCGCCCCCAGCTCCCCTCTGCTGCCCCCAGCCGCCCATCTCCTGTCACACCTGTCTCCTGAGTGACAGAGCTCATCAGGCTCCAGGAGCCCACGGTGGAGGCACTAACGCAGCTGCCTGCCTGCTGGCAACAGCTGGAGGAAGTGCCCGGGGCTCCTGGCGTGGGGCGGAAGGACCCTCACGTCAACAGAGACTTCCCAGGTCTTACACTAGCAGAGCAGGCGGTGCCGGTACGGGGCGCTGGGGTGAAAACACCGATCTGTGCTTAGAACTTGCATCTCCCTGTCTTTTATACACATTCTTCCAACCAACTTTTGTCTCGTACTACAAGAATCCTGAATATGCCAAAAGCAAAACAGCAGCCACCCAAACAAGAGACAGACAGACACTTGCTCCTACTGATACTCCACGCTGGGACACGCTCATTCAATACGCGCGTAGTCGTGGGCTGGGAAGGCTAACCCTGTAGAAGGCAGAGGCTTCTTCATGAGGCGCCAAAAACAGCTGACAAGGCTCAGGGGCTCACGTCAGGCTCCTCAGGGTCAGCAGAGATGCCTCAGGGCCCCTGCTATTGCTGAAGGAGGCTGGAAGACAGGCATCTGGGAGGTGACTGCTTAGCCCTTCTGCGTCTCACCCCTCCCTGCAGCTCTGGAGGTGTGGGGAGCGGGGGCGGTGGCCCTGGTGAGCAGGGGAGGGGGCATGGCTGCTGTGTCCTGGCCTCAGAGAGAAACGTGCCCACAGGCCAAGCTGGGCAAAGCTGCAAATGCGGCAGGTGCCTGAGGATGCCCCCGAGCTCAGGCAAGGTCCCCGCATGTCTGGGGTCAGCCAAGACGGGACAAGCAGTGCTGGGGGGAGGGGGGAGGCAACTGCAGACTCAGAACTCAGGAGACGCGGAACTTTCCGGCCCAGGAATTTTCAAGCCTGTCTTCCGGCTACATTCAAACAAGGAGGTCCTTTGTGGAACGGAGGGCTCTGTGTGCAACATGTTCGGTTGTGGTTGGAATGAAACCCACAGAGAAAGAACCTAGTAACGTTGCCCCAGATTTCAGTTCAGTTTCTCAGTCGTGTCTGACTTTGTGACCCCACGAACCGCGGCATGCCAGGCCTCCCTGTCCATCACCAACTCCCGGAATTCACTCAAACTTACATCCATCGAGACTGGTGATGCCATCCAACCATCTCATCCTCTGTCATCCCCTTCTCCTCCTGCCTTCAATCTTTCCAGCATCAGGGTCTTTTCAAATGAGTCAACTCTTCACATGAGGCGGCCAAAGTACTGGAGTTTCAGCTTTAGTATCAGTCCTTCCAATGAACACCCAGGACTGGTCTCCTTCAGAATGGACTGGTTGGACCTCCTTGCAGTCCAAGGGACTCTCAAGAGTCTTCTCCAACACCACAGTTCAAAATCATCAATTCTATGGTGCTCAGCATTTTTTATGGTCCAACTCTCACATCCATACATGACCACTGGAAAAACCATAGCCTTGACTAGACAGACCTTTGTTGGCAAAGTAATGTCTCTACTTTTTAATATGCTGTCTAGGTTGGGCATAGCTTTTCTCCCAAGGAGAAAGTGTCTTTTAATTTCATGGCTTCAGTCACCGTCTGCAGCGATTTTGGAGCCCAGATTTACCTGTTCATTTTTTGCCATATCCACCCTAATCCTTCTATTAAACTGGTATTGTTTTCGGTCTTATCAACCTGGGACCTGCCTCTGTTCTCTGCACCAGACTCAGCTGATTCTGATCTTCCTAAGATGAGCTGGAAGTCACTGGACACGGACAGGTGCTGTCAGGGCACTCCGCCTTCACTCTGTCAGGTAAGCATCTGCAGGGCCCCCAGGATGGGGGCTGCGGCAGCGGGTGGGCTGTGGAGGGACAGCCTGGGGCTGCCCCCTGCAGCCAGCTCACCGCAGGGGCTCTGTGAAGGCAGCCGGCAGGGCCAGCTCTCCTCGGCGCCCCCTGGTCTCAGCCGTGGACCCATGGGCACATGCAGGCTCGGCTCTGATACTCTCTGGGAAACTGAGGGCAGCTCGTGCGCCCTGTTCTTTCACGGGGACACAAACATGGTGACGATTCCTACCCCAGAGGCGCCAGGAGGGACTTCACAGATGCTACCTCTGTCCACTCACCTTGCGGTGAGGCACCCTGTCCCCAGGGAAGAGGTGCACGGGCCTGGGTTTCCTTTGCTTCCAGAAGAAGGAGACAATTCCCAGGGCTCAATCCTGGCAGCGTAAGAGGCGCCTCAGGTCACCGGGGAGGGACTGTGGGGCGTGAGGTACTGGAGCAAGAGGTTTCTCCATACAAGGAAGTTTCCTCCTTCCTGAGTCGCTTGCCTCCAGCAGGACTCACTTCAGATCTGAACGTGGAGCCACATACCTGAGGCCAAGCCTTCAGTGCAACAGGGTGCGGAATTCCGCCATACAAAGTTCAGAGGGTAGAGGCTCCCTTCGCCCGAAGCAGAAATTCTGCCGCTTCCAGGTTACTGGGTTTCCCCAAATGACGGCGGAAGCTCCGGATTTATAAGCACTGTGTCTTTCTCCATAGCTCCTCCCTTAACTGCTTTTGGCCACTTGCTGAGGACCAGAAGCAAAATTACATTTTAAAACCAAGCATTAGCTTATGGATGCTGAGAAGATTTGTTAATCAAGTCAGACTTTTTCCTTTCGTGATCAATACAGATCTGGCTGATCCTGAGAATGGACAGTTACCCAATCACCCGCCTTCTAATCACAGCTCCACTCTGTAACAATTCAGCTTGTTTCATTAATCAGGTAGCAGCTACGAAGTTGGCGTGTGGGCTCTTGCAGAACAGGTTTAATCTGGCCTGCCCGTGATTGACAGCCCCAGCCAAAGCCGGCGCCAGGCATGCGGTAACCGCGCACAGGCCCTCAGGAGCCATCGCCGCACAGCCAGCAGCAAGGCCCCGCGTGGGAGATGGACGCCACGAGTCCTCCCCAGTCTTCGGAGACGCCCACGTGCACGGTGGGACAATGTGTCCTAGAAACGCCAGCTTCCGGGTCCTGCCCTCCTTGAGAAACATTTCTAGAAGCGCACTTCTCGGGCGAAAGGGGTGGTTCCTCACACGGCCGACGGTCTGCGCCTGCAGAACACGGTAGCAGAAACTAGAATACCGGTTCATGCAGCCCAGTCGCTCAGTCGTGTCTGACTCTGCGCGACCCCATGAACCGCAGCACGCCAGGCCTCCCTGTCCATCACCATCTCCCGGAGTCCACTCAGACTCACGTCCATCGAGGCCGTGATGCCATCCAGCCATCTCATCCCTGTCGTCCCCTTCTCCTCCTGCCCCCAATCCCTCCCAGCATCAGAGTCTTTTCCAGTGAGTCAACTCTTCTCATGAGGTGGCCAAAGTACTGGAGCTTCAGCTTTAGCATCAGTCCTTCCAAAGAAATCCCAGGGCTGATCTCCTTCAGAATAGACTGGTTGGATCTCCTTGCAGTCCAAGGGACTCTCAAGAGTCTTCCCCAACACCACAGTTCAAAAGCATCAATTCTTCAGTGCTCAGCCTTCTTCACAGTCCAACTCTCACATCCATACATGACCACAGGAAAAACCACAGCCTTGACTAGACGGACCTTAGTCGGCAAAGTAATGTCTCTGCTTTTGAATATGCTATCTAGGTTGGTCATAACTTTTCTTCCAGGGAGTAAGCATCTTTTAATTTCATGGCTGCAGTCACCATCTGCAGTGACTTTGGAGCCCAAAAAATAAAGTCTGACACTGTTTCCACTGTTTCCCCATCTATTTCTCATGAAGTGATGGGACCGGATGCCATGATCTTCGTTTTCTGAATGTTGAGCTTTAAGCCAAATTAGAATATAAATATCACCAAGAAATAACAGTGGGAGAATACTGAGTTCCCTTTGTAAACTGACTTCATAAAAGGTGAATTTCTCTGGAATCACAATGTGATTCCACAATAATTTTATAGGAACCTTTTAAAGCAATTCCTATGTCTTCAAGCATTTGTGTTCCTAAAGTTTACTTAATGAATCTCTCATATTTAAAAAAAGGTTTAATTAAAATGGAACTGTAGACTGCAGTTCATTCATAGAGAGTAATCACTTTCCCTGTCCTTGGGGATTAAATGATGGCACCAAACTTCCTAATTACCAAGGGAAAAGAATCTGTCCTCTCTGTCGTTAGTTTTCACCTCAACCTTGCAAAAGGAGAAAATGCAACTAATTTATTTGCAATAAGAATCCTGAAATTGTAAGTAGAAAGCCAACAATATATCCAATATCTTACAGTGTGTAAGTGATGTGCTATGTAAACATAAATTATTTATAAATGGATTGCATTGTATTTGCAATGAGGAACACTGAACTCCACGTCCACGCAAATAAGGAAGGAAATAACTGAGCGTGAGACGTCTGAGAAGCCAAGGGGGAAAGTTGGTGTCAGGATTTCTGCCTTGACTCCACATAAACTACCTAGGAAGCTGCGCAAAGGGAGCTCAGACCCAAAATATGCACTCAAAACCGTTGACATACAAAATACTAAAACATATAAAAATATTTTAAGAGTGAGGGAGCAGAGAGTCAGGCCCAGAGCAGAGAATCAGGTCCAGAGCAGAGAGTCAGGCCCACTGTTGTGGACTCACACTTTCAAGTCTTTCTCAAGCAACATTTGAGTTGGAGTCAGATGAAACGCCTGCCCTTCCTTATCTGAAACCATAAATAACAACACACGGTGAATATTTATAAAACCACATTACAATATTCTTTACAAAACATTGAGTAACAACCACAGTTCTCTGTCTGTGAGTCAGCACTGAACCACAGAGTAGGAGCAGACGTAAAGACAGTGTGTGTTTTCAGTCGCCCAGGCGCGGCCCGCTCTGTGCGACCCCCTGGGCTGCAGCCCGCCAGGCTCCTCTGTCCATGGGATTCTCCAGGCCAGGAAACTGGAATGGGCTGCCTTGCCCTCCTCCAGGGGAGCTTCCCGACCCAGGGATTGAACCCAGGTCTCCTGCGTTGCAGGCGGATTCTTTACCAGCTGAGCCACCAGGGAAGGCCATAGAGGCAACAGATAATAGATAGAAAGAAGATCTGAGCAACTGAATCGCGGACTTGCTAGATTTTACCTTCCTCAGTCAGTCACACTGCTCTGAGATAAACTACCCTGAAACAATAGACGTTGGAACCCGGAGCTTCACAGAACAGGAACTGACACCCTTTTGCAGCTACTCTTCAAATATCAGAAATCCACCCTGTCTTGCCTGGAGGTGGTAAGAAGAACATTCTCGCATGGCACCATCTTTAATAGACTGTCTCTAGGGTCTGTGCACGAGACACTCTGCTTGTCCTTCCCTCCTGGCCCTTCACAGTTGCCTTAGCCCTAGTTTCACCTTTCCTTCTGACAAGGGCATTTGCTTAAAGATGAAAATCCCTAGGGCCAAGCACCTCAGCTTTTCTCAGGGAACACATCGCTTTCTGAAGGAGCAGAATCGCTTTGTCCTTCAGAGTCTGACACAGTCTCTGTTATGAAGCCCCAGGAGGTGCTGCTGCAAGGTTGAAAGCACCTCCAAGTTGGGTGGGAGTGGGAACTTTTGAGTGCTTGCCTCAACTGTCCTGAGTCCCCTAGACTGGCATTTAACTCAGGACCCTCAAATGGAAATAGCCCTTTTTGTGGAGATGATGCTAAGAAAGAGTAAAAGTGATTGTTCAAGGGTTTCCTGATATGGAGGAATCGGAGCCAGCTTCCCCTGCATTTGTCATGTCCCGGAGTAGGTGCCCAGGCCTGGCTCTAGTAGGTGCTCAAAGAGTCGCCTGGATGAGTCTACTGTGCAGAAGAGCTGGGCTTTTATCGTCACGTCTGACAAGAGTCTCTCAGGGTCAGACCAGGATGCCTAGGCACCAGGGCTCCTCGGAGCTGGGGGAAAGGAGCCCCAGGCTCGTCTGCTCTGCACTGTTTGAAATCGCTTCTTCGCGACAGAGTTTCACGGTCCGGTGGACAGAGGGATCTTCCCACTGTTTCCACTCTTCCTCCTACAGCGGCTCTGTCCCGTTTCCTTCCCCACCTTCACTCCAGTTTCCTTCCCCCAACTTCACTCCCGTTTGCTTCCCTCCCTGCCTCCGCCACCAACTCAGCTGGCGTAGATTCTGCTCCCTTCGTGCAGGTGCTGAAGAATCAATGCTTTTGAACTGTGGTGTTGGAGAAGACTCTTGAGAGTCCCTTGGACTGCAAGGAGGTCCAACCAGTCCATCCTAAAGGAAATCAGTCCTGGGTGTTCATTGGAAGGACAGATGCTGAGGCTAAAGCTCCAATACTTTGGCCACCTCATGCGAAGAGCTGACTCACTTGAAAAGACCCTGATGCTGGGAAAGACTGAAGGAGGGAGGAGAAGGGGACAAGAAGATGAGATGGTTGGGTGGCATCGCTGACTCAATGAACATGAGTTTGAGTAAACTCCGGGAGTTGGTGATGGACAGGGAGGCCTGGCGTGCTGCAGTCCATGGGATCGCAAAGAGTCGGACACGACTGAGCGACTGAACTGAACCGAAGAGAAGAGAGAAGGAGGCAGAAAGCAGAGTAGGTGGACGTGGAGCCCACCGCTTCGTGGGCGCACAAGGAGTAGTCTCCAGATGCAGAGGCTCTGGCAGAACACCCGCTGAGAGCGGGCAGGAGTCCCTGGCACAGAAAGGAGTCTGCAGATCCGTGCAGAACCCTGCGGGGCCTGGGGGAACTGATGCAGGGGTCGGATCCCCGTGGGGGGCTGTCGTTTAGGGCAGAGGGGAGGCAGGGGGCCGTTGAGAGTGCAGGGGCTGACCTGTGACCCTGGGTGGATTGAGAACCACACGGCAGTCCCTGCCTCAGCCCTGCGCACCCAGGACAGGGCCACCAGTCCCCAGGGAGGTGTGGTGGCGGGGCGCTGGAGCTTGGGGACGGGGGAGCAACCCCAGGGTGAGGTCTGCTGCTGACTGTGGAAGAGAGGAGAGAGACGGCCCGAGGGGACGTGAGGGGGAGGTCTCGGTGGGGAACGTCTGTGGAGCAGAGCTGGGCAGCCAGGGAGGCAAGGTCACAGGCTGAGTCATGCGCAGAGGGTGGAGCATCGCCATAGCCCCCTCTCCCAACGCCAGCGTGGCAGCCGACCAGCAGAGACCCCAGAGAGTGGCCCTGTAAGTGCCTGAGGTGCCAAGCACGAGGGAAGGACCCCCGCCCGGGGGTGGGTCTGAGCGCTGCTGCACCAACAAATAGAGGCCTTCTGCACACCAGCCGGCAGAGGCTAGAGAGAGGGCGCTAACAGAGCCACGGCTCCTGGGCCCGAGGCGCCAGGGTTCCTGTGATGCGAGCGGCCCTGCCCCCCCTGCCCTCGACCCAGTGGGGCAGAGCTGCCAGGGGCTGGAGAAAGCCCTAGAGGCGGCTGTGCTGTGGGCACCCGCTCCCCTGCGCAGCTGGTGCTGCCCGGGCCTCCTGACCCACACAGCTGTGCCGCCTCCACCCCTGTCCTCCTGCGGCGGACCCAGGGCCTCCAGGGCAGCCTCTGCACGGTGGAAACCAGCCCAGAGATTCCGTAGAAAAATACCGCGTGTGTGTGCGCTAAGTCAGTTCAGTCGCGTCCCACTCTTTTCGACCCCTGGACTGTAGCCCGCCAGGCTCCTCTGTTCATGAGATTCTCCAGGCAGGAATACTGGAGTGGGTTGCCATTTCCTTCTCCAGGGGATCTTCCCACCCTCCTCCAGGGGATCTTCCCACCCTCCTCCAGGGGATCTTCCTGACCTGGGGATTGAACCTGCATCTCGTGTCTCCTGCCTGGGCAGGTGGGTTCTCTACCACTAGAGCCACCTGGGAAGCCCAGACTCCCGAAAGGCCCAGCAGTCCCACGATGGGACATATACTCTGAGAAAAGCACGATTCCAAAGGTCACGTGTACCCCAATGTTCAGTGCAGCACTGTTTACACCAGCCAGGACTTACAAGCAGCCTAGACATCCACCGACAGATGAACGCATAAGGAGGCTGCGGTGCGCCTGCACAATGGAACGCCACTCAGCCATAAAAAAGGAGCGCATGTGAGTCAGCGCTAACGAGGTGGATGAACCTGGGGCTTATTATACTCAGTAAAGTAAGTCAGAAAGAGAAACACAAATATTGTACGTTAATGCATATATATACCGAATCTAGAAAGATGGTACTGACGGTCCTACTTGCAGGGCAGCGGTGGAGATGCAGACACAGCGGTCAGACCTGCGGGCGCGGGAGGGGCAGGAAGGAGACGGGGGTGAATGGAGAGAGCGGCCCGGAAGCTTACGCACTAACAGGCGTGAGAGAGAGAGCCTGGGGGCTGCCGTGTGACGCAGGGAGCTCACGGCGGCTCTCTGCTGCAACCCAGGGCGGGAGGGGGCGGTGAGGGAGGGACGTGTGTATGCTGACGGCTGATTCATGCTGATGTGCGGCAGAAACCAACAAATGCTGTGCCGCAAATATCCTCCAATTAAAAATAATCAACTTTTTGTTTTTTTTAAAAAGAGAGAAACATCTGTGAGTTTCTATCCTGGGGATTTCATTTTACCATGAGGAAGTCAAGGCTCAGACCAATTACACGGTTTGCCCAAAGCCACAGAGCTGGTAAGTAACCGTTATGACAGTGAGCGCTTGACTCCCACGCACCAGACGCTTCAGTGATTCAGCTTCACAAGGACCTTGAAGTAAGGACTCTCGCTACAGTCAAGCGTTAGACAATCAAACGCTATCTAGGTGCTGCAATGAAGACATTTGGAGATTTAATTAAATTCTGCAATCAGCTGACTTTGGTAAAGGAGACGGTCTTGGAAAAGCTGGATGGGTTTAAAAGCAAAGGCTTCCGCGGCTGTGCATGTGAAGCGTTTTGTTGGAGGTAAGATCTGAAGGAAGCTTCTGAGCCCCAGCTCAGCCCAAGAGCCCGAAGTGGTGGTTCCTTCCCACACCCTGCTCAACTGAAAGCCAGGGTGCCGGGCTTTCATCAGAGGGGGCCATGCTTTCCCCTGCAGTTTGAGGGCTGCAGGAAGTCACAGTGGCCTGGCATCTAAGTCTGCCTGCTCCATTTAAAGGGCAAAATATGACTTCTCCTCGGGGGGGAAGGAGCAGGGAGGGGCAGCTGCAAAGGAAAGGCCTCACCCCACGGTGCCTGCCCCCCGACCTCCCAGGGGCCAGCTGCGATTCGTGGGCAGAGGCACTTTCACCTGGAGAGGCAGGGGACGACAGAGGATGGGGTGGCTGGATGGTATCACCGACTCAATGGACACAAGTGTGAGTAAACTCCAGGAGGCCTGGCGTGCTGCAGTCCATGGGGTCGCAGAGAGTCGGACACGACTGAGCGACTGAACTGACTGAACTGGACTGGAGGGGCAGAGCTCCCTCTGGATAAAGAAACTACAGGAACCACCAACGTTCAGGACACATCATGAGACTAAGTCACCCACCTTCCAGACACTGTGTGTAGTGGTTCCAGACGCAGAAGTCCCGGAGGGAGGGTCTCTAGCCCCTGCAAGAGTCAGCAGTAATACGCGCCGGGCCACGTGTGAGAGGATGGCCCTCAGCACAGAGCCACAGGGGAGACCTCTCCTTCCTGAGAGGGGAATGCAGAGAAGAGCTCCTTCAGGGAGGAGGGGCCAGTCACGACCCCGTCTGCTCTCTGCTTGGAGCATCCTGTCAGGGGCTGCCTCGACCTTAGGCCAAGGTCATAGTTTTGATTGTTCAGGGACTGGGCTCATTATCTCTACATAATTCCAGTGCAGAAACTTAGACGCTGTGGGGGGTTTGTCTGACATGAGCATGCTCAGGAAAGTCACGTGACGCCCTGCTGCAGGGAAGGAACTGGCCCTACGGAGTAAACTTAAATGGAAACAAAAATAAAGTGTGTTTGTGTTTTTAATACAAGGAGACACTTGTCTGAGACAAGTCTGCTCCATGTACTCTCTGCATACGTTGCCGCATTTCCGTAAAGTTTGACAACCTCGATGCCCCAGAATAGGATGCCTTCTTCTCCAGCGAATACAGCACTGTTTCATCTTCTTTGAGGGTTCTTTGCAGTCTTTAGTGATTCAGCTGCAAACTCAGATATCTGTTTCTTTCTTTGAAGTGACTCGTTATCTTGGGGGTGACTCTGTTGATCGTCATTATGAAGGAAGAAAAAATGCAAGAAACAGCCCGGGCTTCTTTATCCTCCTCCTCCTGGCAGCGCGCTCGCCTCCCCAGTTCCTCAGCCGCCACTCCCCAGCCACCGCTACACTCTCAGCCTCTTAATTCCCAGGACTGTTTCTGGCCGCCGACCCTGAAGGCAGTGCTGCTCTGCTCGGCAGGAACTGGCCCCACAGTGGGTCTGAACACAGACTGTATCCACTCTGTTTCATGAGGAGATTACGTTTTGCTTTTTGATTAGCACAGATGTAGTGGGAGATTTCTATGTAATTACGCTCAGGCACTGGAGAAGGGAACGGCAGCCCACCCCAGCGTTCCTGCCTGCGGAACGGGGCCGCCAGGAGTCAGAGACGACGGCGCAGCATCACCGCTCAAGCACAGGTGACTGAGGGCGAGAAGGCTGCTCCCGGAGCTGTAACCCACACAAGCTGCGCCTGAGGCCGCACCTCGGGTGCCCGGCCTCACCGCCCTCAAGGGCTGCTCTTCCGACTCCTCGACTCCTCTCTCTTCTCTCTCTACTCCCCCACTCCTTGTAAAGCAAGCCTCTGTCGCACTGTGGGAAGTCTTTCCTCTCCCCTCTGCAGGAAGCCTCCTGCCTGTCTCTGGTGACGACGCACCCGCTCTGCCGACCACGTTTCACGGGCACTTGCTGAGAAGGATGAGCCCCCCTTGGCATCCATACAGGGGGACAGCTGCAAACGTGCCAACAGAGCAAAGTGGGCAGAGCAGCGGCCAGACCAGGGTCCTGGATCTGCAGCGCGCACCGCCTTAAACACCTGCTCTCCCTCGCCTTCCAAAGGCCTGCGAGAAAGGAAGGCAAAGCAAAGCAAGCCCCAAATCCGGCAGAAAGCCAAATCCGTTCAGCTCAGCCGCTCAGTCGTGTCCGACTCTTTGCGACCCCATGGACTGCAGTGAGCCAGGCCTCCCAGTCCATCACCAAATCCTGGTGTTCACTTAGACTCGTGTCCATCGAGTCGGTGATGCCATCCAGCCATCTCATCCTCTGTAGTCCCCTTCTCCTGCCTTCCATCTTTCCCAGCATCAGGGTCTTTTCCAATGAGTCAGCTCTTTGCATCAGGTGGCCAAAGGATTGGCGATTCAGCTTCAGCATCAGTCCTTCCCATGAACACCCAGGACTGATCTCCTTTCTGTTAACTCAAGCAGCAAAAGAAAGCGATTGTACAGGGTTATATATTTGGAAAGGCCTCTTTGCATTTCAAAATCGTGCCCCCTACACATATAAGCAGCAAAACTGAATTTAGGTTACATAGATAAGAAGCAGCGTCTAACTGAGGGGTTACAGTGCGTGAGGAACGCATGCTCATTAGGAGGTCACAGCTGTATTCTCTGCTTGTTGTGAGTGGACAACACGAAGGTGCAGATAAGAAATGCGATGCCGCGCTCAGGCTTCCATCCCCAGAGCCGCGCACAGGCGCCGCGCACAGGCTCCCATCCAATCAGCCTCTGGGAATTCCACCAAGTTCTCCAAAAGTGCCTCCTTTCTAAGAAAATTGCCTTGCTGTTTACATGAGCTCCTTCTCTGATGCTTCCTGTTGGCAATCACTGTCACAGAACATCACGTTTCCACCCCCAACTCAAGCCCAGGTCAGAGGCAGGCGGCAGACCAGTGGCACAGCCAGTGGAGACAGAGACCTCTGGCTGTGTTCCCGGCTCACGGCAGCCTGGGACGCCCGTAGCTCTAGAAGCAACCCCGCGCTCTTGACCAGAGGCCTCCCTTTCCGTTCATCTTGTTTTCCCAGTTTTCAGTCTATGCCGTGAGCGACCCCGAGTGGAAATCAGAGCAAAGGACCTGCAGCAAGCCAGTGTCCACGTTGCTCACAGCCAATCGGAATCAGCCTGACGATGTCATCTATCACTGAACGAGCGTGTCCCCACAAGGACGCGGGCTCCCAGGGTGGGGGGCGAGCTGACTGGCAGTTGGGAGGGCGGAGCTGGCGCTGGGTCCCCGGTGGGCAGACCAGCTCCGCCGCCTGTCGGAGGCCTTGTGGACACACGGCCTCAGGGGACTCCCGAGTGGTGGGCACTCCCATCCTGGCTCTGTAAGGCGGGGACTGTCCAGACAGACAGAGGAGAGAGGGCCCCACACCCTCTCTAGAAAAGGCGCCCCTTCACCGTCTCTCTCAGGCTCCCCCAAGGCGGGGCCCGACCTGGTGCCTCTCCCGCCCTGTCTCCGCCGCACCCCACCCTGAAGGCCTCAGTGTGTGCTACGGCAAGGTTACCAAGGCCACATCTGCACACAGGACTGTCCACGCCACGCCCACCCCCAGTACTGCAAGGCTCTGATCTGTCTTCTGCTGCGGTGGTTTTGCCTTTTTCAGAATGCCGCTTTGCATCTGAGTCCTTTCACCTGAAGAACGCTTGGAAGACTCATCCATGCTGTCTTCCTTGTCACTATTCCGCGTCTTCTGATTGCAGAGACGTGCTTTGCTGAATGGACATTCCACGGTTTATTCATTTAGGTTCTTCCCAGCGTGGGGACACTGTGACTGAAGCTGCCTTGCCGGTCTTTTTGGGGACGTGTGTGTTTAGCTCTTTCTCTTGGGTAATAACTCAGGAGTGGGATTGCTGGGTCATATGGGAAGTGTATGTTAATTTTGCAAGAACTTGCTCATTGGCTTCCGAAGTGGCTGGACCAGTTCTTATTCCCATCAGCAATGTAAGAGCCCCGGTCACTTCACATAGCTGCCAGAGCGAGGTATGTTCATTTAAACAGGTTTGGACACGTTAGCGTGTGCCCCATGGCACAGAGAAGTGGGGAGGACAGACACCACCTCCTTAGCTTCCTCCAGCTGAGGCAGCCTCCTCGGGGTCTCTGTGCCGTGGTCTGCATGTTTGTCTCCTCCCACAGGCTGCATCCTGAAATCTGAGAGGTAGAGCTCCCAGGAATGGAAACAGTGCTTATTAAAAAGAGACCCCGCACAGCTCTGCAGTTCCCCAGCCCTGGAGACCCGGCGGGAAGTTGGCCGTCCGCAGCCTGCGAGTGGAACCTCACTAGACCCTCCGTGTGTCGGAGCCACGATCTCGGACCCCCGACCTCCAAAACTGCTCAGGCTCCTGTGTCCATTGGGTTCTCCAGCTAAGAAGACTGGGGTGGGTTGCCTTTCTCTTCTCCAGGGGACCTTCCCAACCCAGGGACTGAACACGGGTCTCCCGCATCGTAGGCAGATTCCTTACCGTCTGAGCCCCCAGGGAGGCCCCATAAGCTGCCCAGGGTACGGTGACTTTGTCACAGCAGCCTGAATGGACTAAGACAGACTCTTTTCTCTCCAAGTGGGGACCTGGTTCCCATCGCTCTGGGGGCCCGAGGTGCAGACACACCCCGTGCACACCGCTGGCATCTCCCCTGCATACAAGCTGCCCTCTGTCAGCCCGAGCACTTCCCCCTTGCCGCCAGTGCCTGAGCAGTAGGAAGCGGCCCCAACCAGGAAAGACAGGGAGCTGATGGACAGGCATCACGGCGCCCTCGCTGCCCTCCCCCGAGGCGAATGGCTGATGTGTGTGCCACGCTGTCCCCAGGACGCCGGCAGGGCTGAGCCTTGACCCCCGCTGATGACAGGCGTGGGCACCCCCTTCAGGCCTCTTTCTCCTCCCTTGCACGCCCCCACTTCCTGCTGCCTCCTGTCTCAGCCGTCAGATAGCCTCCTTGCATTTAAGTTTGCCTCAGGGTCAGCTACAGGAGGAACCCAAATGAAGACAGCTTTTCTTTTTGCATTCTTTGGGACAGCCCTGCCCATATGTCTAGAGGGCAAGCCAAGTCCTTCTCAGAGGAAGCCCCAGCTGACACCAACGAGACAGACTCTGGCGGCCTGGTACTAGGCTCCTCCGAGTCATCCGCCCCGAGCCCTCTGGACTGCCTCTCATCCACCATGCTTACAGGAGACTCCAGATCTAGTTGTTTCTAAAATTCAGCGCTAAATATAATTGCACTTAAGAGTATTTGCTGGGTCTGGTATGACGTGTTCACACCAAGCCAGGTAGCTTCTGAGTCTCCAACCTGAGAGGCTATAGACGGACCATGTTTAGATCAAACCATCAATGACGCTCATCACAGCACAAACCAAAGCAACAGTTTACACATGCGGGATTCACCCAAGTACTTTCCCAAACCCAGTAGCTGGGAATATTTTACCTAACGAACTGGCAGAATGCTTTAAGAAAATTAGACGTCTTGCAATGAGAGTCAGTCTAGTATCAGACCAAACTCACTCTGAAGGACCTGCTTTAGGAGCCCAGGCCATTTGCAATACAGCGAAACTGTCCTCTCTACTGGCCTACGTCATGTTTGAATCCATAAAGCAACAGGACCCAGCTCTGACATTATTTGTAGGCACAAAAACACAGCATTCTTAAAAGAATTAGGAAAGCCTCGCTGAGCGTCAGGAGGAAAGTCTTCTCTTGAAACATGGAGATCAACGTCTGGTGGAACACGGAACAGTCAGCAATAAGGCAGGTTCTCGGCGAGCGACAGAAGCGTGAGTACAGCGGCCCACGGCTGTTGCTCCGCGCGACAGCTGAAGCCAGTCCCCAGCAGGAGAGCTGGGTGGCTGCACCCACGGCGCAGAGAACCCCACTGACACACGGGGCAGGGCTCTGAGTCCGGGGCCCCGTGCAGCTGCCCAGGCTGCGTGGAGGGAGGGCTGTTCACTGCACAGGCTTATTCTCAGGGGGAGGTGAGACGCGTCCAGGGGCTTCCCAGGTGGCGCTAGCGGTAAAGAACCCTCCTGTCAATGCAGGAGATGCAAGACACGTGGATTCCATCCCTGGGCGGGGAAGACCCTGGAGGAGGGCACGGCAGCCCACTGCAGTGTTCCTGCCTGGAGCGTCCCATGGACAGAGGAGCCTGGCGGGCTGCAGTCCGTGGGGTCGCCAAGGTTTGGACACGACTGAAGCGACCAGTCCATTCTGAAGGAGATCAGCCCTGGGATTTCTTTGGAAGGAATGATGCTAAAGCTGAAGCTCCAGTACTTTGGCCACCTCATGCGAAGAGTTGACTCATTGGAAAAGACCCTGATGCTGGGAGGGATTGGGGGCAGGAGGAGAAGGGGACGACAGAGGATGGGATGGCTGGATGGCATCACTGACTCGATGGACGTGAGTCTGAGTGAACTCCGGGAGTTGGTGATGGACAGGGAAGCCTGGCGTGCTGCGATTTATGGGGTCGCAAAGAGTCGGACACGGCTGAGCGACTGAACTGAACTGAACTGAACTGAAACGACTTAGCATGCGCACGTGCAAGGAGCACCCGAAGCTCACAAGACTTAAACAACATGCGGGAACGTTTAATTAGAGCCCCGATTTGGATGGTTCCAGAAGATCCTGTCCCACCTGCATATTCTGCACTTCTCTTTGAAAATTAAACTGTTAACCCTGATGTAACTAAACAGCAATGCTGACCCGTATTTCACTCTAGCTTGGGCCTTTGTTGGTCAGCAGTGAGCTCTCCTGAAATCACAGAGCTCTGAGATTGGGTCAAACTAATTTATGTTTCTGTAAATGTCTTGCTTGGAGATGGTTTGTTTTTAAAACAATTAAAGGCGGATTGGATGCCATAGATCTTTAGAAGAAAGAAAAAGTACCCAGGATAATGAAAATCAATTGGATAATGCTAACGTGGAAATGGCTTTCAGAAATGGTTAGAGTGGTTTATCATAGTGTTACTCACAGAACCTCCAAGAACATTAAGAAAATGTTACGTATGTGTCAGAGCAGAGGGAATCTTTTCTCGCCTATGATGTTAGATGATGAGCCATTTCTCCCAGATTTAATGGCTCCAGGGTTCAAGGTCCTACTTAAAGCTGATGCTTGAGCTTCTTGAATGAGATGGAGCAGACAGAACCCTCTCCTCACACTTGTTTGCTGGACCTCAGCAACAGGCCAGAACCATTTACCACCTGGTCTTAAAACCCCAGCAGGGCTCAGGGCCTGTGCTACTGACTGTTCCCTTCCTCTCCTGAACCATCAACTGGTTCTTACGACTGGCTCCTTTCCATTAACATCTGACACTTGAACATGTCCCACGTGTCCTTGGCTTAAAATTTAAGCGCCTCCTCTTACACTTTCTTTGAACAAGCGGGTTTCTTATACCTACCGGCTTCGATCCTTACCGCTCACTCATTCAGCACCTCTCACGCAGCTAGACAAGAGTTCTATGAACACTGCTCTTGCCAGATCAGGAATGGCCTCCTCGTCACTGAGTCCAGTGGACACCTTTCAGTCCACGTTGCCCCGACCTCCGTCAACTTCTCCTGCTGTTCGCCTCCCGGGGATTCCACCACGATGGTGCAGAGGCTGGCACACCGAGGAGGCAGTGCCCTGTGATGCCAAGTGGGATCACAGGAGGTGGGAGGGCGAGGGAGGTGGGAACTAGGAGCGTCTCAGGGTTCAGAGTCACGGGACACGCATCGCCCCCTGCACAGTTCTGCCCACACTGATGCTAGAAATGACCCAGCACCCTGCGCTATCTGCTGCAGGTGGAAGAAGCAAGTCTGGCTTTGCAGTACTTACTTTTCCTCCTTAAAATTCACCCATTCGAGTAAGGATGACAGTTTGCCAGCAACATGCAAAAATCAGGGCCTCAGCCTTCTCTCTGAGTTTCTGGTTAGTTTATCAAGCGTAATCTGCTGAAGTGTGAGCAAACACTGTTGCTTTCTAACAGATGGAAGAGGCAGGTTAGTGGCCATCTGCGTTTGCCCCTCCTTTTACCTTTAGTCACGTGGCCTTCCTCTACTCAGCCCACTGTCAGCTTCATGAATTTCTACAAACAGTCATAACTTCTTCATTCACAAGCCACACCGTCACCCTTGCCAATATGCTGTCTGTACATGATTCTGTGCCATGACTTCTATCCAAGGCGCTTTCTGCAGCACGTGGAAGAGTCATGAGTTTGTTTCCTTTACACTTTGTCTTTTCTTGTTTAATGTCCTATACAGCACATGGACACGTGAGGCCATACCTGTTGGGCTTCAGGACCTCCTTCGCATCCCCTCCTTAGCCACTTTGTGACTGCCTTTTTTTGCGCAGCGTCTCTTGTTGAACAGCTCTCTCCGCTAGAAAGCCCCTTTTTGCACGCTGTGGTGCTCAAGACGTGCTTTGCTAGAGCTGCAGAGTCTCTCTCTGCCTCCGGTAACGTTCCTTCTTCTTTCCTGTGTCTAATTTCTGGGCTGACCTGAGAACATCTGCGATGGCTAGAACACGGCGTGTTTACAGAGCTGAGGGTTCCCCTTGATAGCTGTTACAGCAAGTGAAGACAGACGTCCTGCCTTCAGAGAGGGCAGGCACCTCAAAGCACCCTGTCTTCTCTCTTCCAGTAAAGGAAAATGGCTTTTACTCTGATCAAAATAAAAACCCGGAAGTCTTTACAACAGCGTTGTCGTCGCACAGACCTGCAGCCCTTCACCCTCGTCACCGCCTCCCTGCTGCTGTGCAGACACTCGCAGACGTCCCCCTGTGCCTCTGATCTCACCCCCCTGCCTGTACTGCTATTGCCCCTGCGTCCCCTGGGGCCCTGTCGCCTCGGCCAACCTGCTCAGACACCGCCTGAGCCCTCACTACTCACAACTGTGGCACAGGGCTCTCAAGGCCCTGGACTCTTGCTCCAGCCTTCGGTCCAACACAGACAGCGTAATTCACTTATTTACTAAACTCACGGCTTAGTGTCCATCAACCCCCACGCCTCACCACGAGGGCAGGGGTGTTTTCCTCTTCATGTCTCTCCCAACTACTGAGAAAATGCCACGCACGTCGTCCAGTCGCTCAGTCGTGTCTGACTCTGCGAGCCCACGAATCGCAGCATGCCAGGTCTCCCTGTCCATCACCAGCTCCCAGAGTTCACTCAAACTCATGTCCGTCGAGTCGGTGATGCCATCCAGCCATCTCATCCTCTGTCGTCCCCTTCTCCTCCTGCCCCCAATCCCTCCCAGCATCAGAGGCTTTTCCAATGAGTCAGCTCTTTGCATGAGGTGGCCAAAGTACTGGAGTTTCAGCTTCAGCATCAGTCCTTCCAATGAACACCCAGGACTGATCTCCTTTAGGATGGGCTGGTTGGATCTCCCTGCAGTCCAAGGGACTCTCAAGAGTCTTCTCCAACACCACAGTTCAAAAGCATCAATTCTTTGGCACTTAGCTTTCTTCACAATCCAACTCTCACATCCATACATGACCACTGGAAAAACCATAGCTTGACTATATGGATAAATAAATTAATGAAAGTGAGGTGATTATAAAGAAGTAAAAATTTATTAATTATCAGCAAGTTTCAGCTGGTTGTCTTTGCTTTTTCAGAGAAAATGTCTACAGCTCTATCTTCATGCTTTTCGTGTCTCAATGGGAAATTAGCCCTTAGAAAAGAGATTTAAGAGGTTCGATACCCAGAAGTCACAAAGCTGACAAAGGGCCGGGTGGTGGGGTGGCTTTGGGAAGGAGGAGTTGGAGGTAGGGGGTCAGGAGACGGTGCAGGGCCCGCACAGGAGGTGACCTGTTCGAAACGGACCCCTGGTTTCCTGCTGGAAAGGCCCCCTCGGGGACGTTTCTGGGGCTGCAGCGTTTCCCTTGAGCCGCGGTGGGCTTCAATCCCGCTCGCGGAGTGAGCAGGAAGGCCAGGAGACCGTGTGAACGCCCGCAGTCCGGGGAAGGGCGCGCCCCGCGGAAGCCAGCCTGCGCTGCGGTCTCGACAAGCGCTCGTCCAAGGGCTGCCTCGGCCCGCGGTGCTCTGGGCTGGAGCCGCAGTGTCAGCGGCCTGGGGCGGAGGGCAGCGGCCGCACTGGGCCGGGGACTGGGCCAGCCTTCCCGCCGCGGCGCGTCCGTGCCAGGCGCGTCCGTGCCAGGCCCGCCGGGTCGCGGGGAACGCGGGACGCTGCAGTGGCCTCGGGCGCTCCTCCGCGGGGGAGAGGACAGGCGCGCGGGGCAGCGCGGGGCCCCCGCACGCGGGCGAGGGCTGGGCTCAGCGCCCAGAGCCTGCCTCCAGCCGGGAGAAAGGGCCGCTGTCGCGGGGGCGCGAGGCTGCCGGGCAGGAGAGGGGGTGCCGGGGAGGCCCTTCCCGCAGCGCGGACACTGGCAAGGGAAACCAAGGCGGACTTTCCGCAGCGAAATACGCGGCACCTTCAGGAGCGAAACAGGGAAGTCGGGGCAGGGAGGAAAGCCGCGTGTGAACCGGGGGAGATCCGGAGTCCACTCTCAGGGCTGAGCTTCATTCCGGCGCCGATGACAAGTCGCGGGCTGTTTCTCAGCAGGGGTTTAAGTGGACCGAGGCCGGCCTCCCTTAGATCCTGAGAAGGAAGTCGGAAAGGAACCCGCTGGGAAGGAGGCTGCACCATTCTGCACTGTTCCCGGCTCCAGCTACCAGGACGGACGTCAGAGACCAGAAGCCCAGGAGACCGCCCCCTGCCCCGCGGTCACAAAGCCCAGGCCTTTCTCCCGCCCTCCCTGTGGCAGGAGGCCGCAGGTCACAGGGATGCAGGAGGTACCTCTAGGCCCTGGAGAAATGGCCCTCGTGGATCTGAAATTTATCTTCCCTAAATAGGTTTTCTACCTCAAATTGTTTCTGCCAGCCTGCCAGTTTCTTTTTCTGGCTTTACATTAAGTCAAATTGTTGCTTTCTTAAAAAAATACAACCTTTAAAAGGAAACATAATAGACACACAGAGTGAAAAATAAGCAGAAGGGAGCTGTAAATCATATTTCTAAAGGTAGTAAGATGGAATAGTCACATCCATTTCAGAATCCTGGTCACAGAGGCATCATCGAACATCTGATTAGACTGTCCTCTTTAAGAAATATATCTAGGTGATGACGGTTTTGTAGCTCTCTGTGTATGTCATAGTGGGCCGACTTCTTCAGGGGTTACAGGGCACGAGTAGAAAAATTGCTTTAAAAATAATTCGCTGTCATATTTCAATTTCCAAATAAAACTGGTTACTGGGCTCAGAAAGCACTGCACAAGAGATAAATCATTTCTAAGGAACATTGAGCTGCTATTAAATTTTTTTCTTTATGTGGTAGACATTCTCAGTTTAAAGATAAATATATACTTTACAAATTAAAGTATAGCAGAAGCATTTGTTCTCCGTGTTGACAAGAAAACACGCTGAAAGGAGCGTGCCATCTGTCTCCTGCCACGTGTTGGTATGCCCATCCCTTTGTCCGTGCCACCACGCCTCGACGTCCATCACGTATTAATAACAGACAGTGTAACAGATGCTCCCGTTTCTGCTGCCTTTGGAAAATTTTAACAGATTGGATTTAGCTGTTCTGTGATAATACCGTCTCCTGTTGGGCAACCACCGTAGACCGAGGCCGCTCTCCAAGGAGCCAGAGCGAAGCACCAACTGTGACTTTCTACACTGCCCGAGGGCACCCGCGGCGCCGCTGGGCTGTGAAGCCAGGAAGGCTGTCTCCATCAATTCAGGGGCTAACCGTGAACTCCCTGATGTTCAAGCTGGTTTTAGAAAAGGCAGAGGAACCAGAGATCAAATTGCCAACATCTGCTGGATCATCGAAAAAGCAAGAGAGTTCCAGAAAAACATCTACTTCTGCTTGATTGACTATGCCAAAGCCTTTGACTGTGTGGATCACAATAAATTGTGGAAAATTCTTCAAGAGATGGGAATACCAGACCACCTGACCTGCCTCTTGAGAAATCTGTATGCAAGTCAGGAAGCAACAGTTAGAGCTGGACATGGAACAACAGACTGGTTCCAAATAGGAAAAGGAGTACGTCAAGGCTGTATATTGTCACCCTGCTTATTTAACTTATATGCAGAGTACATCATGAGAAACGCTGGACTGGAAGAAGCACAAGCTGGAATCAAGATTGCCGGGAGAAATATCAATAACCTCAGATCTGCAGATGACACCACCCTTATGGCAGAAAGTGAAGAGGAACTAAAAAGCCTCTTGATGAAAGTGAGAGGAGAGTGAGAAAGTTGTCTTAAAGCTCAACATTCAGAAAATAAAGATCATGGCAACTGATCCCATCACTTCATGGGAAATAGATGGGAAACAGTAGAAACAGTGTCAGACTTTATTTTTTGGGCTCCAAAGTCACTGCAGATGGTGACTGCAGCCATGAAATTAAAAGACGCTTACTCCTTGGAAGAAAAGTTATGACCAACCTAGATAGTATATTCAAAAGCAGAGACATTACTTTGCCGAGTAAGGTCCATCTAGTCAAGGCTATGGTTTTTCCTGTGGTCATGTATGGATGTGAGAGTTGGACTGTGAAGAAGGCTGAGCGCTGAAGAATTGATGCTTTTGAACTGTGGTGTTGGAGAAGACTCTTGAGAGTCCCTTGGACTGCAAGGAGATCCAACCAGTCCATTCTGAAGGAGATCAACCCTGGGATTTCTTTGGAAGGAATGATGCTAGAGCTGAAGCTCCAGTACTTGGGCCACCTCATGCGAAGAGTTGACTCATTGGAAAAGACTCTGATGCTGGGAGGGATTAGGGGCAGGAGAAGGGGATGACCCAGGATGAGACGGCTGGATGGCATCACGGACTCAATGGACATGAGTCTGAGTGAACTCCAGGAGATGGTGATGGACAGGGAGGCCTGGCGTGCTGCGATTCATGGGGTCGCCAAGAGTCAGACACGACTGAGCGACTGAACTGAGCTGAACTGAACAGGATGCCACAGGCCAGGGGCGTGTAAACAGGAGGAATGTCCTTCTCGCCATTCCTGGAGGCTGGAGAGCCTGAGGTCAGGGCTCTGGCAGATTTGAGTCTGGAGGGAGCCCATTTCCTGGCTCATAAGCAGCCTCGTATCACTGTGTCCTCTCGGAGTGGAAGTGGGAAGAGAGCTTGGTGGGATTTCTTTCATAAGGGCACCGACTCCACTTGCAAGGGCCCCACCTCCTGGCCTCCACACCTCCCAAAGCCCCCATCTCCAAGTACCAAAGTTTCAACATGTAAGTCTGGGGAGATACAACCAGTTAGCCTATAGAAAAGGCATAGGAGCTTTGCTTGGCCTCCTTAACTTTTTTGTTCCCTCTTCTATGAAAATCAATCTGGCCTTAAAGGGCATCTTTATTTGTTAAATGTCTACAGATTTTGATTAACAAACATGTGCAGAAACACCTTCATTCTTAATTAAAGATAAAATATCATCTGTGCACATTGGCACGCTCAGGCACGCACACACACACATTAGGATGTTGAGATTGCCTTTTCCTTAAAGATTTTTACCTAAAATTCACAGAACCAACTGAGTACTCGAGGCAAAAATCCAATTTGAATGTGCAGAAATGCTTCATTCTTAATCATATACAAACACACATGAGGTCCTAAGATTGCCTTTTCCTTGAAGATATTTAGCTGAAGTTCACAGAACCATCCCAGGGCTTGCGGTGAAATCCAGTTTCCGTGTGCCTTCAATCAATCTTCACATTTGTTTCAGTAACTCCACTCAATTCCACTCACACACATCTTTGTCTTTTTACAGTACGTCTTTGGAGTATTTTCAATTAGTTGAGAAGCAAAGCTAAAAAGCTGTATTGTTTTAATACAATTACCAGGCAGAAGCACAGGATATGTCTATTGTTGAAGATTTATAGACCTGGTTTGACAACTTTGCCTCTCCACAATGTGGAGGAAGTATTTTACAATGTGTTAGGGGATTCAGGCTCAAAGTGTAGCGTGTAAGCATTTATTAGCTTACCCCGAGGGTTCTCTGTTTACGAGCAATCATAGCTTTATTTTCCTTTCAGTATAAACAGCGTTGATGAGGTGTAATGTATCCTGCAGTTAAGGGTGACACTCCCCTGCTTCTCTTCCACCTTGTCTGACCTTTTACCCATTTGCTGAATGCCTTTGTGCTGCGGGTCTTGAACAGCCGTTCCTGCGGCATGATGAATCCAATCAATGGTGTGTCCTGGAGGAGAGGGAGGCACCGCGTTCCAGGAGAGGAGGAAGAGTGGAGGAGCACAGGCCATCGGAGGTGTGCATGTCACCGGGAGTATCACGGAAGAAAACTGCAGCCCCAGCAAGCATGGCCTCCAGGGCACCGCGTCCTAAACGCCCTCACCCCTGCAGGCAGTGTCCGCAGAGCCCAGAAACTCCGGCGCGTGAAGACTAAAGAAAGTGCTGAGGGCCCTCTGCTCCCCGGCCCCCATCACAATGGCCAGCGGGAGAGGAGGGAGGAAACCCCATCACAACAGCTAGCAGGAGAGGAGGGAGGAAACTGGTCTCGTGACGCCCCTGGGAACAGAGTCAGGATCGGAGCGGGAGAGGCAGGCGGGGCTGAGGCTCTCCATCTGACGTTAGGGCGCAACCTGGGCCTGGGCCCATCCTCTGGAGGGAGCTCCCCAGCACTTGACATTCCCAAGGGGATCCCCAGATGCTCTTCTCTGCTAGTCAGCAGTTCTTGGTGCTGACTCTACTTCAGAATCATTTAAAGACATTGCTTCAAACCAAAGATTCCTGGGCCCTACACCAAACTTACTAATCAGAATACCCAAGGGCAACGGCACCCCACTCCAGTACTCTTGCTTGGAAAATCCCATGGACGGAGGAGCCTGGTGGGCTGCAGTCCATGGGGTTGCGAAGAGTCAGGTACGACCGAGTGACTTCACTTTCACTTTTCCTTTCATGCATTGGAGAAGACAATGGCACCCCACTCCAGTGTTCCTGCCTGGAGAATCCCAGGGACAGAGGAGCCTAATGGGTTGCCGTCTATGGGGTCGCACAGAGTCGGACACAACTGAAGCGACGTAGCAGCAGCAGGCCCTAAATATTTGTCCTTTCACAAGCTCCCCAGGTGGGTCAGATGCGGAGCCACCACTGGGGGCCACTTGTAACAACGCCAAGATGCCATTCCAAAGCAAACCCCGACTCAAATATCCACAACACTAGGGCAGCCGCGACAAGAAGAAGGGCTTCGTCCTCAGGCACCCGCTTCTCTTTCCCTGCCTAAACCTTGCTTTCCTTGGCCTTGGGCCAGTCAGGATCTCGCCAAGGGGAGGCAGACTGACGATGTGCACAAACCTCCTTCCAAGCCAAGCTTCAGTTCAGTGGCTCAGGCGCTCAGTCGTGTCCGACTCTCTGCGACCCCATGAACCGCAGCACATCAAGCCTCCCTGTCCATCACCAGCTCCTGGAGTTCACCCAAACCCATGTCCATTGAGTCGGTGATGCCATCCAGCCATCTCATCCTCTGCCGTCCCCTTCTCCTCCTGCCCCCAATCTTTCCCAGCATCAGGGTAGGAGGGGCAAAATTGCATTTAGAATCAAACCCTATACCTGCCAGAAATGCTCAGAAGTAATATTTATTTGCCAAAAAATCTTGATTTTCCACAACGTGAATAAAGTCATGAAATGAAGCAGGAAGCTGTTTTTAGGGAATTGTGTGCTGTTAACCTTCAGTCATCTGAAAATTCATTTTCTTAATGAAGGTAAACAGCTGGCCTCAGCTCCTCCTGAGAATAGTGCAAGACGAACAAGTTTGCCTTAGACATGAGGGCAAGCACCTTTTCACTGAAGGTCCTCACACCTGGAATATGCTTCTGAGAGTACACGCATTCCTTGTAGGACTTTCTGGAAAACATGGGTTCCTGTGTGCCCAAGAGGACTGCGTTCTGTCTGCCAGTCAGAGGCCCTTGCAGCCCTAAACCATGTGTGAGCTTCAAGCCCAGTGCGCCTGCTGCCTTCTCAGGTATAGCTTCAGAGTCTCTGGGAGAAGTGAGTCTGCACCCGAGGGGGCTGTGACCAGCGGCCGGGCCCAGGGCCTGGCTCTAATTTTTACAAGCTTTACTTTCCTTGTTTCTCTTTGAAACCAGAGCACAAGAAGGGGATTGGACTTCTGTAATTGCTTTGTTTATTCATTTATTATCTTAACTTTCTTTTCCATGATGAGAGAATTAAATTTGTTTGATTGGATCAAGGATCTTATCATCAATGCCTAGAACCTTGGCTGAATGAGCAAATCAGCAAAATGGTTCATTTGAAAGCTGGGAGATCAGCGGCCAACTTATGGGCGCTTCTTACTTTCCTCGCACAGACTTGGCTTGCACTAGGTTGGCCTGGCCAAACGCAAGGACCCCTCCCCTCCAGGGAGTGACCCCCTGGGACCCTGATGCCCCCAGAGTGAGAAGCACCTTAGAGCTGGGGTCTGTGAGCTGCACTTGCTTCGGGGGAGGCCACTTGGGTGGAGATCATTAGCCAAAGGACACTGAATACCATCCTGCAGGAAGGCGGGAAGGTGGCAGGGAAAAGTGAATGGTGTGCAAAGTGAGGGAGGGCTGCTCACTATGAAAAATACCTGGGTTCTCCATGGAGTGTCCGAGAAGCTCCACGCTGTGAAATCAGGGAAGTGTTCACTGAGCGAGGGTCAGTGGAAAACAGTTTCCCAGGTCAACCAATAAGACATCTTTCCATCTCCTCATTTTGCTTTTCTTTTATCTTTATCGGTAACATTCTCCTCTTTGGACACATCAATGAGAAATATTTTCCTGCTCCTTCCTATAGGAGTTCTGATTGACTAAGCCTACCGTGGCCATTTCTAGGGCTGTATTTGATAGGGAAACCCTGTTTTCATGAGAGTTAGTGCAAGGTGGTTCCTGAAAGCTAGGAGGGGGCTGGTTTGTACAGGCCGTTCCACAGGTAACGTGGCCTCCTGGGGAGCTGCCAACCGGCCTTGACCACGCCAGCTCATAGCATCTGGATCCGACAGTCTGCAATCCACTCTTAAGCAAGAAACAATGGAGTGGATGTCTTGTAATTTTTTAACCTAGAATTTCTTTTGCCACCCACCACCTAGACACGACAGACCAAATCTTCTGAAGAGTCTTCAACACCCACAGCCTGGCGACTCAGAATAGGAGAAAACTCACGCACAATATACACTGTAAAGGTATTTTTAGTTCCTTCCGTGAAGTGACATTTTATCTTACTCTTCTTAAGAACATTTCACTGTCAGCGATGGCTCATGTCTGCTAAACTCTGCAGTTTCTCTGAACAACCTGCTTAGTTCTTCAAACAGTGGACAGCTTTATCACGACTTGTTTGCCCAAGTTATAGCAGGCACAGAGCCCTTTGGTGTGATTGTGAAACAGCGGAGGTTTACCAAGGGAAGTGATAGGATCTGCTCTCTCTAAACCAAAAAGGCCCAAGTCCTGCTCTAGAATAGGATACATTCAGATCTATCTGGCAAGGTATCAGGGTCCTTGGGGAAGAAATGGCAGACACAGAGCTGATACTTTGAGGGTTTTTTTAATAGACTGCTCCCAATGGTGTGGGTAGGGTGATGGGAGCCGGTAGAGACATCTGCAGGACCAGCAAGAGCAGGGAGGCATTCCTAGGCCTTGGGTGGATGGAGCAGTCACAGGGCCCCAGAAGGAGCAGCTGTACAGAAAGAACCTCCTAGTCCAGACCCCACTGCCTTTCCTCCAGGGGCCCACATCCGCTAAACTCATCAGAAGCCAGACAACAAGGGACCCTGTTGGTTTAGCCTCCTAGATCTCAAGCTGGAGAAAGATGGACAAGCGATTCCAGGGCAAATGAAAGAAATGCAGGAAATGGGGATCAGAGAGGCAGAGGTGACCAACCAAACGCTCCGGTTTCTCTCTTTGTTCATTTTCTTGTTCATCAGGCATGCATTGTTAAGCACCTTCTATAGATTCCCAAGCACCTTGGCAACACTGGTGAAGACTGATAAATACTTCCTTCTCTCAGGGAGCTCAGCTCCAAGCAGTAACACTGAAAAGAGTTAGAGGAGGGGTGGTCAGCAGGGGCCCTGAGGGAAGGGCGTGGTAGGAGGATAAGAGGGTTTTAGTAGGCCTCCTCCACTAGTCACTTACTGATGTGAGAGTTGGACCAAAAAGAAGGCTGAGTCCTGAAGAACTGATGCTCTGGGATTGTGGTGTTGGAGAAGACTCTTGAGAGTCCCTTGGACTGCAAGGAGATCCAACCAGTCCATTCTGAAGGAGATCAGTCCTGGGTATCCATTGGAAGGACTGATGCTGAAGCTGAAACTCCAATACTTTGGCCACCTCATGCGAAGAGCTGACTCACTAGAAAAGACCCTGATGCTGGGAGGGATTGGGGGCAGGAGGAGAAGGCGACGACAGAGGGTGAGATGGTTGGATGGCATCACGGACTCAATGGACATGGGTTTGAGCAAGCTCTGGGTTATAGTGAAGGACAGAGGGACCTGGTGGGCTGCAGTCCATGGGGCCCCAAAGAGTCAGACACGACTACGTGACTGAACAACACCAGGACTTGGGCTGGGCCAGGGAGGGGGTAGTCCTGAAGCCCTCAGTCCCCACTTCAGCACCTGGGGAGTAGCGTCTCAGTGAATCCCAGGACTATGTAAATCTAAATCCATATACTGCTTGTTGGGCACTTGTACTGGGTCAGGCATTTTACATATAATATTTCACTGAAGCCTTATGATGGCGTTGCTGAGATGGATGTTATTTTCCACACTTTATGGATGATAAATGAAACTTCAAGAGGTAGCATGTCCTAAGATAACACATCTAATGCCAGAGAAGATGGGATTCAAAGCCAAGTGTTTCTGACTTCAGATTCTAAGCTGCTAACCTTAAATACTAATGACAGAAAAGGATTTGGCAATGGTGTCTGACCTGGGTTTAAACATTTCTCTTGATAACACCCCCAGGTGCTCTCAGATGACTAGCAGCTAGAACCGCTCCCCTATTTTAAGAAGCTGCTTGACTTGTAGAACAGTGTGAGCTGCCTGCGTCTCCTTGTGCACTGGCACGCAGAGGCGCTACCTGTGAGACGCCTGGTTACAGCCCTCTGGTGCCACATCACTGTGCTTTGTGGGCGCTGGCCCAGCCTCTGCCGCGGCTGACTGGGCCTCTGCCCAGCCGCCCTTTCCTCGCCCTGCTCCAGCCACGGCCGCTTCCCTTCTGCTCTTCGAGTCAGTTATGTGACTCCCACCACGGCTGCTGCTCCAAACCCTCCCTCTGTCTAGAATCCTGGCCCCACAGGTCCTCGCAAACAGGTTCCTTTTCTTGCTCAGTCTCAACAGAAATGTCCAAGAGTCCTTTCTGACCATGTCCCATAACAGCCCACAATCAACCTCTGAAATGTCACTCTTCTCCTAGAGTAATGGAAATAGAAGCAAAAATAAACAAATGAGACCCAATAAACTCAAAAGCTTTTGCACAGGAAAGGAAACCATAAACAGAATGAAAAGACAACCCACAGAATGGGAGGAAATATTTGCAAATAATGCCAGCAAGAAAGGATTAATCTCCAAAGTATACAAGCAGCTCATGTGACTCAATATCAAATAAACAATCAAAAAATGGGCAGAAGACTTAAATAGACACTTTTCCAAAGAAGAGACATATGGCCAGGAGGCACATGAAAAGATGCTCAGCATCGCTAATTATTTAGAGAAATGAAAAGAAAGTGAAATGAAATCAAAACCACAAAGAGATATCACATCAGTCAGAATGGCCATCATCAAAAAGTCTACAAACAATAAATGCTGGAGATGGTGTGGAGAAGAGGGAACCAGATAACCCTCTTACACTGTTTGTAGGAACGAAAACCGGAGAAGGCAATGGCACCCCACTCCAGCACTCTTGCCTGGAAAATCCCATGGCTGGAGGAGCCTGGGGGTCCTGAGCAGTCCATGGGGTCGCTGAGGGTCAGACTCGACTGAGCGACTTCACTTTCACTTTTCACTTTCATGCATTGGAGAAGGAAATGGCAGCTCACTCCAGTGTTCTTGCCTGGAGAATCCCAGGGATGGGGGAGCCTGGTGGGCTGCCGTCTAGGGGGTCACACAGAGTCAGATGCGACTGATGTGACTTAGCAGCAGCAGCGGCGGCAGCAGGAACGCAAACTGGTACAGCCACGATGGAGTGCAGCACAGCAGTTCTTTAAAACACGAAAACCAGAGCTACGGGATGGTGCAGCAACACCCCTCCTGGGCATATATCTGGAGAAAACCATGGCTAAAAGGGACCTGCAACCCAACGTTCACCGCAGTGCTGGTTACGACAGCTAAGACGAGGACGCATTCTAAATGTCCACTGACAGAAGAGCGATACAGAAGGTGCGGTACGTACGTAGAACAGAATATTACTCAGCCATTAAAAAGAAGGAGACAATGCCATCTGCCGAAACATGGATGGATCCAGAGATTAGCCTAAGTGAAGTCAGTCAGATAGAGACAAATATTTGACATCACTTATTTGCAGACTCTTTAAAAAATACAAGTGAACTTATTTACAAAGCAGAAACAGACTCACAGACTTAGAAAACAGACATATGTTGACCAAATGGGAAAGGTAAGGTGGGGCGTAAGTTAGGAGTTTGAGATTAATATACATACACGACTACCTTTAAAACAGATAACAAGGACCTACTCTATGGCACAGGGCACTTACTCAACACTCTGTAATAACCTAAGTATCTGTGTCTGAAAAAGCATCTGGAAAAATATCTGTAAAAGAACAGACGTATATATAACTAAATCTCTTTATTGTACATCTGAAACTAACACAACACTGTTAATCAACCGTGCTCCAACGTAGAATGCAAGCATGCTCAGCTGCTCAGTCGTGTCTGACTCTTTGTGACTCCGTGGACTGTAGCCCAGCAGGCTCCTCTGTCCATAGGATTCTCCTCCTGACCCAGGGATCGAACCCATGTCTCCTGCACTGTAGGCAGATTCTTTACCACTGAGCCACCAGGGATATAAAACAGAATTTAAAAAAGAAACCCCTGCTATATTTTTTTAAAATTTTCAAAATAAATAAAACATCACCTTATCTTACATCACTACACATCGTTTCCTGTCTATTTACTCTCCACCCACATGAGGGCTACAAACTTTCAGCATCTTATGCAATGCTACTAATAAGCCACTGCACCATGGATAACACTGGGCACCTTAAATGTTTAAATCAATGAATGAATTCATGGTGATGAACTGTGACTCAGAAAGAAAAATAATCAGCATGGTGCATTTCTTTCTTTATCCTTTCAGTTCAGTTCAGTCGCTCAGTTGTGTCCGACTCTGCGACCCCATGAATCGCAGCACGCCAGGCCTCCCTGTCCATCACGAACTCCCGGAGGTCACTCAGACTCGCGTCCATCGAGTCCGTGATGCCATCCAGCCATCTCATCCTCGGTCATCCCCTTCTCCTCCTGCCCCCAACCCCTCCCAGCATCAGAGTCTTTTCCAGTGAGTCAGCTCTTCGCATGAGGTGGCCAAAGTACTAGAGTTTCAGCTTCAGCATCATTCCTTCCAAAGAAATCCCAGGACTGATCTCCTTCAGAATGGACTGGTTGGATCTCCTTGTAGTCCAAGAGACCCTCAAGAGTCTTCTCCAACACCACAGTTCAAATGCATCAATTCTTCAGCGCTCAGCCTTCTTCACAGTCCAACTCTCACGTCCATACATGACCACTGGAAAAACCATAGCCTTGACTAGACGGACCTTAGTCGGCAAAGTAATGTCTCTGCTTTTCAACATGCTATGAAGTTTGGTCATAACTTTTCTTCCAAGCAGTAGTTCAGTTCAGTTCAGTCGCTCAGTCGTGTCCAACTCTTTGCGACCCCATGAACTGCAGCACGCCAGGTCTCCCTGTCCATCACCAACTCCCGGAGTTCACTCAAACTCATGTCCATTGAGTCGGGGATGCCATCCAGCCATCTCATCCTCTGTCATCCCCTTCTCCTTCCACCTTCAATCTTTTTCAGCATCAGGGTCTTTTCCAGTGAGTCAGTTCTTTGCATCAGATGGCCAAAGTATTGGAGTTTCAGCTTCAGCATCAGTCCTTCCAATGAATATTCAGGACTGATTTCCTTCAGAATGGACTGGTTGGATCTCCTTGCAGTTCAAGGGACTCTCAAGAGTCTTCTCCAACACCACACTTCAAAAGCATCAATTCTTTGGCACTCAGCATTCTTTTTGGTCCAACTCTCACATCCATACATGACTGCTGGAGAACTATAGCTTTTGCTAGGTGGACATTTGCTGGCAAAGTAATGTCTCTGTTTTTTGAATATGCTATCTCGGTTGGTCATAGCTTTTCTTCCAAGGAGTAAGCATCTTTTAATTTCATGGCTGCAATCACCATCTGCAGTGATTTTGGAGGCCCCCCAAAAGTAACATCTGTCACTATTTCCACTGTTTCTCCATCTATTTGCCATGAAGTGATGGGACCAGATGCCATGACCTTAGTTTTCTGAATGTTGAGTTTGAAGCCAACTTTTTCACTCTCCTCTTTCACTTTCATCAAGAGGCTTTTAGTTCCTCTTCACTTTCTGCGATAAGGGTGGTGTCATCTGCATATCTGAGGTTATTGATATTTCTCCTGGCAATCTTGATTCTAGCTTGTGCTTCTTCCAGCCCAGCGTTTCTCGAGGTACTCTGCATATAAGTTAAATAAGCAGGGTGACAATATACAGCCTTGACAGACTCCTTTTCCTATTTGGAACCAGTCTGTTGTTCCTTGTCCAGTTCTAACTGTTGCTTCCTGACCTGCATAGGCAGGTCAAGTGAAGTGAAGTGAAGTTGCTCAGTTGTGTCCGACTCTTTGCGACCAGATGGACTGTAGCCCAGCAGGCTCCCTGGTCCATGGGATTTTCCAGGCATGAAAACGGGAGTGGGTTGCCATTTCTTTCTCCAGGGGATCTTCCCGACTCAGGCATTGAACCCAGGTCTCCCGCACTGTGGGCAGACGCTTTACCGTCTGAGCTACCAGGGAGGTCAGGTGGTTTGGTATTCCCATCTCTAAGAATTTTCCACAGTTTGCTGTGATCCACATAGTCAAAGGCTTTGGCATAGTCAATAAAGCAGAAGTAGATGATTTTCTGGAACTCTCTTGCTTAATCGATGATCCAACGGATGCTGGCAATTTGATCTTTGGTTCCTCTGCCTTTTCTAAACCCTTTTCTACATCTAAATCTCTCTCTCACGCACACCCACACCCAGAGCTCAGTGTCCCATGGTTAAATGAGGTGTGTTTGTTTTCACACTTGGAATGTCCTGCAGCTTTGGTCTCTTAGAAAGACCTCAACCAATGAGGAAGGAAGAGAGCTGAGTGTCCGGGGGCCCGGGACCCTGTGCAGACTCTGACAGCAAAGCCTGCCTCCTGGAGAAGCTGTCCCTGGGCACAGTGTGCACTGATGAGCTGAGACCCGGCTCCCAGGGGAGGGGCTGTGTGTGCACCGGGAGCTCTGTAAGAACAAGGGGCAGGGGGCCCTGGTTCCTGAGCAACAGCAGCAAACAGGCCACCAGCAGGCATGGGGCCACACATTCTTTTGGACTGGGGTAACTTAAACCCTGTGCACAGCTGCTGTCCTGGTGTCTATATTAAAAGCACCCCTCTCACTAATGCCCCAGTTTGGGTCAATCATGGGCTTTCCTGGAGGCTTAGACGGTAAAGAATCCTCCTGCAATGCGGAAGACCCAGGTTTAATCCTTGGGTCTGGAAGATCCCCTGGAGAAGGGAATTGCTACCCACTCCACTATTCTTGCCTGGAGAATCCCATGGACAGAGGAGCCTGGTGGGCTACAGTCCATGGGGTCGCAAAAAGTTGGACATGACAGAGCACTAATATTTCAGATAAATTATATAGTCACCGTACCAGTAGCCCTACTGTACCATTGGTACTCAGCTTTAGTGTCGGAGGAGAAACCAAGAACAGCTAACACAGAGGAGAGATGCCTAACATGAGCTCTAAAGTTAATGGCCACGGTTCCGTCCCAATAAGAAATGGATCAACTGTTCACATTAACAGTAATTCCATGCTGCTGGATAAATCCAATCTACTTATAAAGGTTAATTTTATAGTTCCTTTTTAGAGTAATTACTGAACAGAGTTAAAATGTCTTGGAGGATATTTTATGCTGCAGAATCATTAATGATTGAAAGGTCTAGGAGCAGAAACATGCATAGTTACAAATTACTGAAACCACATAGGACTTTATGAAACTCTGTCTAGGAGAGGCGTTCAATAAATAATCCAGGATTCATCTCTTTCATGTCCATGCCCTTTGGTTTCAATGACATTCCCATTTTTCAAAACAATATTGAGTTACACTGCGCATGGAGTTTCGGAAAAGTTCCTCCCAGTTAATAAAAATTTACTCAGTTTGTAGCACAACTTTATTCCCCAGAGGCCATCACTGACACTCCATACCTATGAGCCTGACCGAAAAATCCTCGCAGGAGGGTTGCAGAATGACGGTTCTCAAGGGACTCTGTGACTCGGAATCAGGCAGATGTGAAGATCAAGACACAAAAGCAGCTCCTGCTTCGTGAGGTTAGGATGAAACGCAGGATATGTTCCTAATCGAAGGATAACGAATACGAGAAAGAAACCAGCGATTTAAAACGAACTTACATAAAACAGGGACCAACATTTCACAATAAATGACGCAAACAAAGCAAGTTCCCACAGGATTCAGGGAAATTAAGACCCGTGCAGATTTCGGTATAACTTCCCAACAAAACTGTACTTTAGCGTACACTGTATTTCATTTCACTCTTGATGGTTCACAGTATCAGTGCAGAGAGGATCATTTAACAAAAACATGTTAAATGGCCTCTCTGAGGGTTCCTCACACCCTTTCACATCCAAATGTGGGGCTTATTAGCCGGTCAGCCTTCTGGGCTTCCTCGCCTCTCAGCTGTCAATCAGTCGGACTCCAGCAGGCGTCATTTATCAAAGCCTTGTTAGCACACGTGACTCTGAGCAGTTCACACTTCTGTCAACCTCCTGACCTTGCATCTTCACAAGATCTGCATTTTCACTTTGCAGTCTACCTGCCCTGCATTAGCAGCACATTGCTGGATGTTCTGTATCCTGGAGTCCAAAAACCAGACATTTATGTGATTGGTGGGAAGCAACATTAAGTGTAGCAGAGTGATTAAATGGGGATTTTCTGGTCAGGTTCAGAGATATGGAGCCAGTGATGGCCTCCGCGGAGTAGAACTGTTGCGCTACCAGTTGAGTAAATTTTGGTTAACTGGGAAGAACTCTGAAGCTTCACGTTGAGCAGAGAGTGACTTTATGGCTGTCAGGCCCCTTAGGCGTTAGTTCTCTTTTAAGCCCCCACACCAACTGGGTAGCAGCAGGGCCCTAGATAATGAGCTCGGGGGTGGCTGGACTCCCGAGAATTTCAGGCTCAGGTCCTGAGTCCATCAGCTTGTACTATGGTCTTGAGCAAGTCATTTTATTTCAATGACCCTCCAAGCTCAAGAAACCCAGCTCCACTTTTGGGGATCCCAGGAGTCCTGCACGCATGTTCTAATGTGCATGTTCTCAGGGGGTCTGCTCAGATATTTCCTCAAAAACATTCAAACCATCAGTGTGAGGTTTCTCGCATGATCTCCAAAGCTGCTTCCAGCACTCACAACCTCTGATTTCTGACTTTGTCTGGGCCAAACTATCTGTAAGGAATACAATTAAGCCAGAGGGTGGAGGTGTCAAGGGGACCTGTTATTGTAATTAGTACTGAAATGTGGGTAGCTAATCCATCTCTTCCAACCAATCTACCTCCCAGCAACCTCTGGAAACTTGTTTTGAGAAGCTAAATATTTTCAAGTTTGCTCTTTCAGGAGAGGCAGGACACTGTATAGAAGATTTAAGGATGCTTGTGTAAGTCATCAGAGAAACACTGGGCACCCCGCTGAGTCTGTTTCTAAGGATTTGAAACACCATTAGTAACTATCTTCGTGTATTACTAATTATGACTAAAATCACTGCAAATACCAGAACCAGAAAGATAGAAAATGACACACAATATCTGATGTGGACAGAGCAAGTGGGTTTTCTGAACTGGCCTTTAATACAGTTATTCCAAACCTTGACATCTTCACAGCTAAAGCTTTGTTACTTACTAAGTGCTAATTTTATATTTAAAACTCTGTAAAGATGATCTCAACACAATATTCCTGTAACAGAAAATACAGGGGGAAACAGGAAACTGCTTTGACAGCATCAGTTTCACTTTTAAAGCTCTTTAGAACCTCCTTTGCTGGACTCAAAGAATCTGTGTCTCACTTATTTATCTATTCATCACAAATAAAAGGGACTCAGGATGGGGGAATCTGGTATGATACGACTGAAACAGTGTAAGCTTGAACTCATAAAATCTTTTTTATTTTTATTTTTACTTTATTTTACTTTACAATACTGTATTGGTTTTGCCATACATTGACATGAATCCACCACGGGTGTACATGAGTTCCCAAACATGAACTCCCCTCCCACCTCCCACCCCATAGCATCTCTCTGGATCATCCCTGTGCACCAGCCCCAAGCATCCTGTATCCTGCATCAAACAGAGACTGGCAATTCATTTCTTACATGATAGTATACATGTTTCAATGCCATTCTCCCAAATCATCCCACCCCCTCCCTCTCCCTTAGAGTCCAAAAGTCCGCTTTACACATCTGTGTCTCTTTTGCTGTCTCGCATACAGGGTCATCACTACCATCTTCCTAAATTCCATATATATGTGTTAGTATACTGTATTGGTGTTTTTCTTTCTGGCTTACTTCACTCTGTATAATCGGCTCCAGTTTCACCCATCTCATTAGAACTGATTCAAATATATTCTTTTTAGTGGCTGAGTAATACTCCATTGTGTATATGTACCACAGCTTTCTTATCCATTCATCTGTGGATGGACATCTAGGTTGTTTCCATGTCCTGGCTATTACAAACAGTGCTGCGATGAACATTGGGGTACATGTGTCTCTTTCTATTCTGGTTTCCTCGGTGTGTATGCCCAGCAGTGGGATTGCTGGGTCATAAGGCAGTTCTATTTGCAATTTTTAAGGAATCTCCACACTGTTCTCTATAGTGGCTGTACTAGTTTGCATTCCCACCAACAGTGCAAAAGGTTTCCCTTTTCTCCACACCCTCTCCAGCATTTATTGCTTATAGAATTTTGGATCGCAGCAATTCTGACTGGTGTGAAGTGGTACCTCATTGTGCTCTTGATTTGCATTTCTCTAATAATGAGTGATGTTGAGCATCTTTTCATGTGTTTGTTAGCCATCCATATGTCTTCTTTGGAGAAATGTCTATTTAGTTCTTAGGCCTATTTTTTGATTGGGTCATTTATTTTTCTGGAATTGAGCTCCATAAGTTGCTTGTATATTTTTGAGATTAGTTGTTTGTCAGTTGCTTCATTTGCTATTATTTTCTCCCATTCAATAGTAAAGGTGCAGGATATAAAATCAACACTCAGAAATCCCTTGCATTCCTATACACTAATAATGAGAAAGTAGAAAAAGAAATTAAGGAAACAATTCCATTCACCACTGCAACGAAAAGAATAAAATACTTAGGAATATATCTACCTAAAGAAACTAAAGACCTATATGTAGAAAACTATAAAATACTGATGAAAGAAATCAAAGAGGACACTAATAGATGGAGAAATATACCATGTTCATGGATCAGAAGAATCAATGTAGTGAAAATGAGTATACTACCCAAAGCAATCTATAGATTCAATGCAATCCTTATCAAGCTACCAGTGGTATTTTTCACAGAACTAGAACAAATAATTTCACGATTTGTATGGAAACACAAAAAACCTCGAATAGCCAAAGCAATCTTGAGAAAGAAGAATGGAACTGGAGGAATCAACTTGCCTGACTTCAGGCTCTACTACAAAGCCACAGTCATCAAGACAGTATGGTACTGGCACAAAGACAGAAATATAGATCAATGGAACAAAATAGAAAGCCCAGAGATAAATCCACACACATATGGACACCTTATCTTTGACAAAGGAGGCAAGAATATACAATGGAGTAAAGACAATCTCTTTAACAAGTGGTGCTGGGAAAACTGGTCAACCACTTGTAAAAGAATGAAACTAGAACAGTTTCTAACACCACACACAAAAATAAACTCAAAATGGATTAAAGATCTAAATATAAGACCAGGAACTCATAAAATCTTAAATGATAATACTCAATAGTGGATGGGCTAAGGCCCAGGATTGTAGGAAAATAGCTTATATATTTTTATTTAGCATCTGTAAGTAAATAGAGTCTATCTCATTGTAGGAAAAATCTATGAGACAGCTGAAAGAGTCAGTTATAATGAGAGGCCAGGACACAGAAACTGTGAAAGTGACTTACCACCTATTTTCTCAGCCATAGAGAAATTTCGATTTTTAAAGGGCTCTGGGAAAACAAATATGTTGGACTCCAAACCAAACCAGGCTTCCTTACAGATATGAAAATACATATGAACAACAATTGAATGTGTATGGGGGAGCAAAGCATTGCTTACTAATTCAAGTGTATGCCAGGATTTATACTCAAATTGGATAGAAATATTGGGAAACCGACAATAGGAAGGGATTATTTTTCCACCACCAAACTGCCAAGAGCTTATTCAGATCACAGATTTTCAAACATCGCACGATGGTGAAAGTGAGTCAAGAGTTTCAAAAGAGATGTGCAGGGTCTTCGCACATCCGTCTCCCCAGAGTTCACCGCCGCTCCCTCCTTGCGCACCGGTCTCCACCGGGCCCGCCTCTCCCCACTCCAGTCTGCGCAGCTCCACCGGGGCGCCCAGACCCCGGATCAGGCCTGGCGGGTTCCTGCACCACGTGCTTCAGGCCACAGTGACAGGAAAAGTAACAGGCATGACCAAGCTGGGCTGTGGGGAGGCTACTCAAGAGACCGCTCCCGATTCCGACAAAACACAGGAGGTGGCTGCGGTAGCGACTGTGTCAGGCACTGCCTGGAGGAGCCAGAGGGCGGCACACCCCCTCCTCCCCAGACCGCACTCTGAACCGCTCGCGGCCTCCAGCGATCCTGGCTCCAAGACCCTGTCGAGTCTGGACCCGTTTCTTCAGAACTCACTGTGAACCGCACACGGAATTCTGTGATCCTGTCTCTGAGACTCTAGTCTGGAACCATTCCCCCGACTTTCTCTGACTTTCCTGACCTTGAACCTTTGGAAGGCGACAGGTCAGCTGTCTTTGGAGGGTTTCTCAACTTGGGCTTTCCTGATGTTGATGTGTAGTTGGGCTCATGTTATGCGTTTTCAGCTGGGCTATCACAGCAGTTCTTCTGAAGGCCTCTTATCAGGCGGCACGGATCTCTACTTGTCTCCTGATGGATGGCGTCTGTTCACTTTGGCCCCTGGATGAGGTGGTATCTGCCAGACGTTTCCACTGCAAAGTCACCATTCTCCCTTCTGCAGTAAGCATTTTATGGAGAAGTACTCTGAAATAGTGTAATTATACTATTTTTAACCAAACTCTCACTTCTTTGTTTCCTGATCTATAGTTTTGTGTTTCCTTTGATGCGTTCTAGTCTTTCACCAGCGTTACTTATTCTGATGCACAAATCGTCCTCCATCTGCCAGTGGGAGCCACTTTTTGCATCTTTGTGACCATCAATCTCTGATCACTATCACTTCCTGAAACTCTGTACTTTCCCTAGCCCAGACCTAAGATCAGCCATTTCTCCAGTAAGCCCTGGTCTCTTTTAGTGGCAGGTGGCTTTTTGAGACCGAGATCTGGGTACCGGGACCACCATTGCTCCCCGCGTCTCACTGGATGAAGGCAGGCAAAGTATGTGTGTATGCGTGCACATGCTGCATTGCCGTCTGTATTCCTGCATCTGTGTGTACAGAGAACCATGATTCCCACTGACCCACCCAAGTCCAGGCAGCACCAGACAGCTGATCCTTCCTTTCTTCCTCTCCGCATTTGCAACTCCCTGCCCGAGAGGAAAAAAGTCTGGGTTCCATATCATTGGTATATGCAGCTATCAGCCTCCCTGTGCAAGGGATCACCGGTCTCTGCAGCACCGGGGACACCCTGCCCTCTCTTCTTCGTGGGCTCTGCTCCTACACAGGGCTGCCTTTGTGTGGACGCCCTCCTCACCCAGCTTGGTCCGGTGCTCCCTGGCAGACATACCTCAACCTGGGCTCAGACCGCCCTTCTCTGCAGGGCCCCCTCTGCTCCTGCAGGCCCCACCTTGGCTTGTGGCACCTGGCTGAGCTGGAGATGCCCCCCACCCGCACTCCTGGGAGCTTCCACCCTGGGGTTTGGTGCACTGGCTCAGCGCTGAGATGCACCCCATCCTCCACTCCTGGGGCCCCCACCCTGGTTTGGTGTACCAGGCTCAGCTGGAGATGCCACCCCCACCCGCACTCCTGGGGGCCTCCACCCTGGGGTTTGGTGCACTGGCTCAGCCGGAGATGCCAGCCCCCTCCTCGGATGCCGCACCCACGTGGACCTCAGGGCCCCCCCACCCTGGCGCCTGGGCCTTCCTCATTCTGCACAAACTGCAGTGCAGGGAGGAAAAAGGAAGACTGGAGCTTTCGATTTTTTAAAGGAAACTTTTTGCGCTTTAAACAATCGCTTTCATACTGAAAAGTGAACCATTCTGTTTGATTGGAAAGAAAGAAAGAGAAGGAAGTTTTGAGGGTTTCCAGTAGCGGTCTGGTCCTCTCTTAAGCTTCTTGCTGAAGGTAATGGGTGAAGGGATGACGCATGGCTTTAAAGAAGCAATACATACATTGAGACACAAGAGACACGGGTTCAATCCCTGGGTCGGGAAGATCCCCTGGAGAAGGAAATGGCCACCCGCTCCAGTATTCTTGCCTGGGAAATCCCATGTACGGAGAAGCCTGGTGGGCTACAGTACAATAGGCAGTGAAGACTCAGACATGGCTGAGCATGCATTCTTAAAGAATCAGATCCCAACATAAAGTGTTTTTCCCCTTCACGGGCAAGGGAGACAACAGGCCTAGGCAACGACCACCACTGGCCCAGCCTTGGGGGAGCCTCAGCCTGGTTCTCCAACTAAGTGTTCCTCATAGAGGAAGCTGCAGAGGACCTCCCGGCCCAGGGCCCTGGCCTCCTTGGCTGCCCTGGCAACTGGACCCTCAAACTTCCTTTTCCTTTGCTACAGGAGGGATCATGGTGTGGGAGGCTTCCTGATTTATCTTCAAAGCTCTGAAAATAAATTTAGACCTTGTGTTCAGTGTGCTACTTAATGGAACCCTACTGTTTAGGAGAGGGGGTTATTAGTGATTTGATTAATATTCATGAATTCTGTGAAAATCCAGACGATTATTTTATCCTGGACAGGAATTACAGATGATTATAAAGGAAAGCATGAGTGTTTTGAATAGCCCCCACACACAGGAGGTGAGGGACGCTGCATTCTCGCGCTGGGGGCTGCGGTTTAGCAGGACGCGAGAGCCCCAAGCCCCCAGGAAAGGCCTCGCTGGTCTTAGAAAACATGCTTGCTCATGTCTTGCGTTCCTGGAAAAGACTGGAGAAACTCTTGCCCCGACGGAAGCCGCCCTCCCGCTCTGAGGTGAGAGGCTGGCGTGGCTGGGCAGCGCCTGCGGCTCTCAGCGCCTGCCCTGAGGGAACGCCGCTCTTTGGGAGTCTCCGGCGGGCGAGAGCGGCCCCCGCCAGAGGAGCTGCCTGCCCGCGGCGCTGCGCCGGGGCTCCCTGCCGGGCGGGGGCAGCGAGGCCTGGAAGCCGTGGGCGGACGACTGCATGCTTCTGGGCACGGTAGGGACACAAGGAACGCGGACGCCGCCTGGCCAGCCTTAGGGCTCCAGAGTCTCACGCTGGCTGTTTTCTTGAGATCAGGAATCAAAGTGAGCTGTGTCCTCAGCGGCCGGTCCTATCTTTGAAAGGCAGGCCTCAAACTGGAGGGAGAGCACACAGCAGTCCCATGACGGGACAGCTTGCCCAGAAGACAACATTCCAGGGGAAAATTATTAAATTATAGATTAAAATTTCTAAAGAAAGATCTGAGGATAGCAACACTCTGTTCACCGAGTCTTTAAACACACACACACACTTGCACGGCATAATTCCAGGGGATTCATTTTGCTTTAAGAGATAAAACAGGTCACGGAAATCCCTGTGTGCTTTTCCTTGAGGGCGTTTGCCTAAAAAATTATTTTGCCCTAAATTTTAGTGAGTATGAGGTTCACCCAGGAATTTGCTTACAAGGCAAATTCCACAGCTCCCTCCCCAAAGGCTGTTTTAAATGATACAAAAAGCATACTTTGAGGAACAACAAATTAGAGACAAAAGAGCTAGGGTGTCACAGGAGACAAGACTGCTTGGTGTGACTCAGGCATAACTCAGCCGTGACTCAGCTGTGACTCAGGCTGCACTTTGCTGGGAGAAAGGCAATGGCTGAGCCTCCCTCAGAAAGAAAGCACTTATTAAATCATATTAAGGTAATATAAAGTAAAGCAACAGGAAATATAATAATCCAATTACTCGAACATATTATTCATTATCACTTTATTCCCATTTCCTTTTCCGATCCAAATGTTCCTCAGGTATTACCATAAAGTGCACATTTATAAAATAGGGTTGCCTCCTCGCCTCTCTATTTTATTCCATGTATCCTGCTGGCCTCCCTAACATAAGGGCAAAGTGCTCCATCTCAGTTTATCAATCGGTTTAATGACGATTTACTTTATCATGTCCTTCTTATATTCAGTGAACATGTCGTTTGCTTCCAGTTTTGCTGTGTTGAATACCTTCATTCCTATAACCCTTGACATTTTGAATTAATGCCCTTCTTTCTGGGCATCTTGGTTTTTAACCTGTGAATACATCTTTCCCATCATCTTCCCCTTAGGTCAGGGCCCAGGCACAGGTTCAGCCTGTGGGCCTTTAGAGCACAGCAGCTGAGGGCTAGGAAGCCAAGAACTTTCAAAATCTACTGAAGGGCATTAAGAAGGAAGGGGGTTTCTTTCTGTGCTGTTGTCCAAGTCTCTGGAATAATCATAAAAACAAAACAAAAAAATTCCAGGCATCTTGCGGGGCTCAGAGAAGCGCTTATAAGCTTTTGGGAATGGAAAGGAAGGAGGAAAATGGAACATAACGTGCAGCCTGAGGAGGTGGCTCAAGACGGCAATTCACCAAGATCCTGAACTCACCTCCTCCCACGGACATACCGGATCTACAGCCACACGCGGAACAATTTTCTCAGAAAAAGGTCTGAAAACTAGCTGAGCAACTCCTGCACATGTGGGAAATGAGAAAAAGGCCACACTGAAGTGGGTCAGAGAGGCTGAGACAACAAACTCACCGTGAGGTGAGACACGCCGGGGTGCCTGCTCCAGTGGCCAGGAGGGCTAAACCACTGCAGTGCCACGGGACTCGTATTTGCGTAACATATTCACACACTTTAAAGTTGCTGCCTGAAGGCGTGGCATCCAACCAGCCTGAATCTAGGTGCTGTGATTCCACCTCTCGGGACCCTGACAGGTCTTGGAACACCCTCAAAAACTGAGAGCTAGCAAAAAGTAAAATAGGCCACGTGGAGAATCTCAAAGGTTCAAGGGACAGCCAAGAGCTAGGACAAGGGTGAATAAGCTTCATCTCTGACACTAGGCCATGCCTTCACAACTGGGAGAGGTGGCGGTTTCATCCATACATAGAAACAAACAGCCAAGAGAAGTCAGAAAACACAGGAATGTGTTCCAAAGAAAGACTAAGATAAAATCTCAGGAAAAAAAAAAAGTTAACAGGAGACAAGCAATCTGCCTGATAAAGAGTCCTAAGTCATGGTCAAAAAGTTGTTCACTAAACTTGAAAGAAGAATGGATAAACACAGTGAGAACTTCAACCGAGAGACAGAAAGCGTGCAAAGGTACCAAACAGACATCACAGAGCTGAAGGAGACGACAGCTGGGCTGAGAGATGCAGCAGAGAGGGCTCAGCAACAGAGCTGAAGGAGACGACAGCTGGGCTGAGAGGCACAGCAGAGAGGGCTCAGCAACAGAGCTGAAGGAGACGACAGCTGGGCTGAGAGATGCAGCAGAGAGGGCTCAGCAACAGAGCTGAAGGAGACGACAGCTGGGCTGAGAGATGCAGCAGAGAGGGCTCAGCAACAGAGCTGAAGGAGACGACAGCTGGGCTGAGAGGCACAGCAGAGAGGGCTCAGCAATAGAGCTGAAGGAGTCGACAGCTGGGCTGAGAGGCACAGCAGAGAGGGCTCAGCAACAGAGCTGAAGGAGACGACAGCTGGGCTGAGAGATGCAGCAGAGAGGGCTCAGCAACAGAGCTGAAGGAGACGACAGCTGGGCTGAGAGGCACAGCAGAGAGGGCTCAGCAGAAGACGAGATGGAGCAGAACTAAGGATCGCTCAACCTGAAGACAGGGCATGGAACTCACCCAATCAGAACAGCAAAGAATTTTTTAAAAGTGAAGATAAGGGATTTATGGAACAACATCAAGCAGATGCTGTTGGAACAACATCAAACATTTGCTTTATAGGACTCCCAGTAAGAGAAGAGAAAGTGAAATCGCTCAGTCATGTCTGGCTCTTTGCAACCCCATGGACTTCCTACCAGGCTCCTCAGTCAATGGAATTTTCCAGGCAAGAGTACTGGAGTGGGTTGCCATTTCCTTAATCACCTGAAGAAACAGTGGCTGAAAAACTCCTTAATCTGGGGAAAGAAACAGACATCCAGATCCAGAAAGCCTAAAGACCCAAATAAGATGAACCCAATGAGGCCCAAGACACATTATAACTAACATGTCAAAGATTAAAGACAAGAAGAGAATCTAAAAGCTTCAAGAGGAAAGCAACTTCTTATGCACAAGGGAACTCCCATAAGACTGTTAGCAGATTTTTCAGCAGCAACTTTGCAGGCCAGAAGCATAATATTAATATATTTAAAGGGCTAACAGGAAAACAGTTCCAACCGAGAATACTCTGTCTCGAAAAGTTATTATTCAGAACTGAAGGACAGATAAAGGGTTTCAGACAAGCAAAAGTTCATCATCACTAAACTGACCTTAAAAGAAATGATACAGTACTTATCTAAGCTGAGACAAAATAATAACAAGAAAACCTGTGAGAGTGTAAATCTGACTGATAAGAGTAAATATATACTGAGGGTAGTAGATTAATCCCTTATAAAGCTAGTATAAAAATTAAAAGACAAAGTAACAAAAATAACTAAAACTGTGGCTTCCCTGGTGGGTCAGCAATAAAGAATCCGCCTGCAATGCAGGAGCTGCAGGTTCGACCCCTGGGCTGGGAAGATCCCCTAGAGGAGGGCATGGAACTCACTCCAGTATTTCTGCCTGGAGAACCCCATGGACAGAGGGCTGTAGGCCATACAGTCACAAAGAGTTGGACACAACGGAAGTGATAGCATACATGCACACACAGACGTTATTTAAGGGATATATAAAATGATAAAAATTTGACATCAAAAATACAAAATGTGGTAGGGGAGGAGAACAATGCAGGGCTTTAGAACATGTTCAAGCTTAAGCTGTTACCAACTTAAAATATTCCGTTACAAATACAGGTTGTTACACGTAAGCCTCATGGTGACCACAAAGCAAAAAAATACAGTAAATGCACAATGCATAATGAGAAGGGAAGCGAAGCGTAGCACTCAAGAGTCGTCAGACCGAAGAGGGACAGAGCGAGAGCAGAAGGAAGGGCCAGAGAGGGGCTGCAGAGCAACCAGAAACCAGCTTCGAGCCGGCTGAGTGTGCGCCCGTCAACAAGCACATTCCAGGATGCGCTACATTCTTCAATCGAAAGACACAGACCGGCGGCACGGGTTTAAAAGATGAAGCCCATCTCTGTGCATCTCTGTGCTGCCTATAAGAGACTCATACCAACCTAAGGACACACACAGACTAAAAGTGAAGACACAGAAGATACTCCATGAAAATGGAAAGCAGCGGAAAGCTGAGGTGGCATCCTTATATTCAACAAAATAGGCTTTAAAACAAAGACTGTAATCACAGACAAAGGTGGGCATTGCATATTATAAAGGGGTTAAGCCAACAATGATTGACATTTAAAAATATTTTAAAATGATATGACATTTGAATATATTTATGCCTCCAACATAGGAGAGCTTAAATCTATAGAGCAAATATTGGTAGACCTAAGGGAGAGACAGATAGCAGTACAGTAACAGTAACGGACTTTAATCCCCCACTTACATCAGTGAATGGGTATCAGCCTTAAATGACACAGTAGACACAGCAGACGCATATAGAACATTTCATCCCAAAGAAGGAGAACACAGTCTTCTCAAGAGCACAGGAGACTTTCTCCAGGATAGAGCACGTGTTTGGTCACAAAACAAATCCTAATATATTTAAAGAGACTAAAATCATAACAAACATCTTTTCTGATCAAAATGCTATGAAACCAGAAGTCAATTACAAGACTAAACTGGAAATTCCACAAACATGTGGAGATTAAACAACATGATACGGAGCAACTAGTGTGTCAATGGAGAAATCAAAAAACACTTTCAGAAAAATGAAAACAGAAACACAACATACCAAAATTTATGGGATGCAGCAAAAGCAGTTCCAAAAGAGTTCATACTGGTAAGTATGCACCTCAAAGGTAAAAATAATCTCAAACAAACTTCACATCTCAAGTAACCAGGAAATAAACAAAAAAGGACAAAATCGTAGAAGGAAGAAATAACAGTGAAAATGAATGAAATAGGGACTAAAAAGAGAAAAGAAAAGATGAATTAAATTAAGAACTGGTTCTTTGAAAGATACAAAATTTTAGCTGGACTCATCAAAAAAAAAAAAGGATTCAATAAAGTCACATATGAAACAAGAGATGTTACAACAGACATCACAGATACACAAAGGATCATGAAGAGATATCTACAAATAATTATATGCCAACAGGTTTGACAACATAGAAGAAATGGACAACTTCCCAGAAACACGTCATCTTCCAAGACTGAATTATGAAAAATTGGAAAACCTAAACAGACTAATTCACTTCAGTCACTCAGTTGTGTCCGACTTTTGTGACCCTAGGGACTGCACCACACCAGGCCTCCCTGTCCGTCACCAACTCCCAGAGCTTACTCAAACTAATGTCCGTCGAGTCTGTGATACCATCTAACCATCTCATCCTCTGTCACCCCCTTCTCCTCCTGCCCTCAATCTTTCCCAGCATCAGGGTCTTTTCAAATGAGTCAGCTCTTCGCATCAGGTGGCCGAAGTATCAGAGCTTCAGCTTCAGCATCAGTCCTTCCAATGAATATTCAGGACTGATTTCCTTTAGGATGGACTGGTTGGATCTCCTTGCAGTCCAAGGGACTCTCAACAGCCTTCTCCAACATCACAGTTCAAAAGCATCAATTCTTTGGTGCTCAGCTTTCTTTATGGCCCAACTCTCACATCCATACATGACTACTGGAAAAACCATAGCCTTGACTAGATGGACCTTTGTTGGCAAAGGAATGTCTCTTTTTTAATATGCTGTCTAAATTGGTCATAACTTTTCTTCCAAGGAGCAAATATCTTTTAATTTCATGGCTGCAGTGACCATCTGCAGTGATTTTGGAGCCCCCCAAAATAAAGTCTCTCACTGTTTCTATTGTTTCCCCATCTATTTGCCATGATGTGATGGAACCAGATACCAAGATCTTAGTGTTTTGAATGCTGAATTTTAAAACAGCTTTTTCACTCTCCTCTTTCACCTTCTTCAAGAAGATCTTTAGTTCCTCTTCACTTTCTGCCATAAGGGTGGTATCATCTGCATACCTGAGGTTATTGATATTTCTCCCTTCAATCTTGATTCCAGCTTGTGCTTCATCCAGCCCAGAGTTTCTCATGATATACTCTGCATATGAGTTAAATAAGCAGGGTGACAATATACAACCTTGATGTACTCCTTTCCTGATTTGGAACCAGTCAGATGTTTCAAGTCTGGTTCTAACTGTTGCTTCTTGACCTGCACACAGATTTCTCAGGAGGTAGGTCAGGTGGTCTGGTATTCCCATCTCTTTAAGAATTTTCCACAGTTTATTGTGATCCATACAGTCAAAGGTGTTAGCAAAGTCAATGAAGCAGATGTAGATGTTTTCCTGGAATTCCCTTGCTTTTTCTATGATCCAGTACATGTTGGCAATTTCATCTCTGGTTCCTCTGCCTTTTCTAAATCCAGCTTGAACATCTGGAAGTTCTTGGTTCATGAACTGTTGAAGCCTGACTTAGGAGAATCTTGAGCATTACTTTGCTAGTGTGTGAGATGAGTGCAATTGTGAAGTAGTTTGAACATTCTTTGGCATTGCCTTTCTTTGGGACTGGAATGAAAACTGACCGTTTCCAGTCCTGTGGCCACTGGTGAGTTTTCCAGATTTGCTGGCATATTGAATGTAGCACTTTCACAGCATCATCCTTTTGGACTTGAAATAGCTCCCCTGGAATTCCATCACCTCCACTAGCTTTGTTCGTAGTGATGCTTCCTAAGGCCCACTTGACTTCCCACTCCAGTATGTCTGGCTCTAGGTGAGTGATCACACCATCGTGGTTATCTGGGTCATTAAGACCTTTTTTGTATAGTTCTTCTGTATAGTCTTGCCACCTCTTCTATTATCTTCTGCTTCTGTTATGTTCATACCCTTTATGTCCTCTATTGAGCCCAAGTTTGCATGAAATGTTCCCTTGGTATCTCTAATTTTCTTGAAGAGATCTCCAGTCTTTCCCATTCTACTGTTTCCCTCTATTTCTTTGCATTGATCACTGAGGAAGGCTTTCTTATCTCTCCTTGCTATTCTTTGGAACTCTGCATTCAGATGGGTATATCTCTCCTTTCCTCCTTTACCTTTCACTTCTCTTCTTTTCTTAGCTATTTGTAAGGCCTCCTAAGACAAGCATTTTGACTTTTTGCATTTCTTATTCTTGGGGATGGTTTTGATCACTGCCTCCAGTTCAATGTTACACACCTCCAACCGTAGTTCTTCAGGCACTGTATCATATCTAATCCCTTGAATCTCTTTGTTACTTCCACTGTATAATCACAAGGGATTTGATTTAATGGTCTCACGGTTTTCCCTACTTTCTTCAATTTAAGTCTGAATTTGGTAATAAAGAGTTCATGATCTGAGCCACAATCTGCTCCTGGCCTTGTTTTTGCTGACTGTGTAGAGCTTCTCCATCTTTGACTGCAAAGCATATAATCAGTCTGATTTCAGTATTGACCATGATGCCCATGTATAGAGTTCTCTTGTGCTGTTGGAAGAGAGTGTTTGTTATGACCAGTGCATTCTCTTGGCAAAACTCCATTAGCCTTTGCCCTGCTTCATTCTGTACTTCAAGGCCAAATTTGCCTGTTATTCCAGGTATTTGTAAGATCATGGCATCCAGTCCTGTCACTTCATGGCAAATAGATGGGGAAACAGTGGCTGACTTTATTTCTCTGGACTCCAAAATCACTGCAGATGGTGACTGCAACCATGAAATTAAAAGACACTTACTCCTTGGAAGGAAAGTTATGAACAACTAGACAGCATGTTGAAAAGCAGAGACATTACTTTGTCAACAAAGGTCCATCTAGTCAAGGCTATGGTTTTCCCAGTGGGCATGTATGGATGTGAGAGTTGGACTATAAAGAAAGTTGAGTGCCGAAGAATTGATACTTTTGAACTGTTGTGTTGGAGAAGACTCTCGAGTCCCTTGGACTGCAAGGACATACAACCAGTCCATCCTAAAGGAAATCAGTCCTGAATATCCATTGGAAGGACTAATGCTGAAGCTGAAGCTCTAATACTTTGGCCACCTGATGCGGAGAGCTGACTCATTTGAAAAGACCCTGATGCTGGGAAAGATTGAGGGCAGGAGGAGAAGGGGACGACAGAGGATAAGATGGTGGGATGGCATTACTGACTCAATGGACATGGGTTTGGGTGAACTCTGGGAGTTGGTGATGGACAGGGAGGCCTGGGGTGCTGTGGTTCATGGGGTCACAAAGAGTCAGACACGACTGAGCAACTGAACTGAACTGAACCAGGTATTTCCTGACTTCCTACTTTTGCATTCCAGTCCCCTATGATGAAAAGGACATCTTTTTTAGTCCTAGTGTTAGTTCTAGAAGGTCTTACAGGTTTTCATAGAACCATTCAACTTCAGCTTTTCAGCATTACTGGGTGGGGCACAGATTTGGATTACCATGATATTGAATGGTTTGCCTTGGAAACAAACAGAGATCATTCTGTCGCTTCTGAGATTGCATCTAGGAACTGCAGTTTGGACTCTTATTTTGACTATGATGGCTACTCTATTCCTTCTAAGGGATTCCTGCCCACAGTAGTAGATATAATGGTCACTGGAGTTAAATTCACCCGTTCCAGTCCATTTTACTTCACTGATTCCCAAAACGTCCACGGTCACTCTTGCCCTCTTCCTGTTTGACCACTTCCAATTTGCCTTGATTCATGGACCTGACGTTCCAGGTTCTTATTCAATATTGTTCTTTACAGCATCGGATTTTACTTCCATCAGTGGTCACATCCACATCTGGGCATTGTTTTCATTTTGGTTCAGCCTCTTCATTCTTTCTGTAGCTGTTTCTCCATTCTTCTTCAGTAGCATATTGGGCACCTACCGACCTGGGGAGTTCATCTTTCGGTGATGAACAAAATAATTACTAGCAACAATATTGAATTGATCATTGAAAACCGTCCAATAAACCAAAGTCCAGAGCCTGATGGCTTCACTGGAGACTTCTACCAAACATTCATAGAATGAATACCAATCCTTCTGAAATTCTTTGAAGAAACAAACAACAACAACAAAAAAGAAAACACTTTCAAACTCATTTAATAACACCAGCATTAGCCTGATACCAAAACCAGAAAAGAACACAAAGAGAAAATTATTGCCAATATCACTAACGAACATAGATTAAAATATTCTAAAGAAAATATTAACAAGTTAAATTCAACAATTCATTAAAAGAGTCATACACCATGATCAAATATTTATTCCAGGGATAGAAGGATGATGCAACATTGATAAATCAATCAACATGATAAACCATATTAACAAAATGAAGTATAAAAACCCATATTATCATCTCAGTACATGCAGAAAAAGAATGTGAGAAAGTTCAATATCGACTTATGATAAAAAGTCTCAACAAAGTGGGTATAGAAGAACGTATCTCAACATAATAAAGGCCATAAATGACAAGTCCATAGCTAACATCATAGTCAATGCTGAAAACCTGCAAGCTTTTCCTCTAAGATCTGAAATAAGACAAGGCCACTTTTACTCACCATAGTACTGAAAGTCCTAGCCAGAGCATTTAGGCAAAAATAAATAAATAAATAATAAATGAAGGCATCCAAACCAGAAAGGAAAAATTAAACCTGTCATTATTGGTAGATTACGTGATAATATATACAGAAAACCCTATTAGACAAAAAACCTGCTTGAACTAATCAATGAGTATAGTACAGTTGAAGGATATAAAGTCAATATACAAAAGTCTCCTGCGATTCTATAATCTAATAATAAACTATCAGAAAGAAATGGAGGAGATAATCCCACCTAGAATTGCATCAAAAAGAATAAAATACCCAGAAACAAATCTAACCATGGAAGTGAGAGGTCTGCACAGTAAAATGTATGAGACATCGATGAACAAAACCGAGACACAAACAAATGAAAAGACATCTGTGCTCCTAAGAATTGACAATGTTAAATGTCCATGCTACTCAAAGAAATCTAGAGATCCAATGCAGTCTCTGAATATTCCAATGACATTTTTCACAGAAGAAGAACAAACAGTGCTAAAATCTGTATGGAGCCACAAAAGACCCTCAACAGCTAAAATAAATCTGAAGGAGAGTGAGGGAGGCAGCATATGCTCCCTAATTTCAAACCATATTACAAAACTGTAGTAATCAAAATAGTATTGGGGGCATCCCTGGAGGCTCAGTGGTAAAGAATCTGCAGAGCCATAAATAAATAAATAAATAAAACAAAATAAAAACTGTATCTGATTGGCAAACAAGCACATAAATAGGTCGATGGAACAGAAGAGAGCCCAGAAACAAAACCATGCATATGTGGTCAATAAATTCGCGATAAAAGAGTCAAGCAGATGCCGCTGGGAAAGGACAGTCTCTTCAGTGAACGGTGTTGGGAGCACAGGACAGCACACGCAGAAGGATGAAACTGGCCAACAGCTGACACGACGCACATGTGCGCGCTAAGCTGCTTCAGCCGCGTCTGGCTCTGCGAGGCCATGGCTGTAGCCCGCCATGCTCCTCTGCGCATGGGATTCTCCAAGGCAAGAATACTGGGGTGCATTGCCATTGCCTTCTCCAGGGGATCTTTCCAACCCAGGGATCGAATCCACGTCTCTTGCTTCACTTGCACTGGCAGCGGGTTCTTCACCGCTGGCGCCACCTTCACTATACAGAAAGGTTAACTCAGAATGGATTTAAAGGCTTGAGTATAAGAACTGAAACCGTAAAGCTCTTAGAAGGAACATAAGTGGTTAGCTCCTTGACTTAGTTTTAGCCATGATGTTTTGGATCTGACTCCAAAAGTAGAAATAGACAAATGGGATTACATCAAATCCCACATCCTCTGCACAACAAAGAAAATCATCAACAAAATGAAAAGACAATGTACTGAATGGGAGAAAATATTCGCAAACCTCAACAGTTCTCATCATAAGGAATAAATTTTGTAACTACGTATGATGATGGACGCTAACTAGACTTACAGTGGTGATTACTTTGCAACGTATACCCACAGTGAGTCCTTATCTTGCATACCTGAAACTATCATGATGTTACATGTCAATTATACCTCAACAGTAAAAAAAAAAAAAAAAATGTAACCTGATAGCTTATAAAATTATAATATTTAACCTTTGTTGTTTTCAGTCACTCCGTGTGTTCAAGTCTTTGCGACCCAAGGGACTGTGGCCCACCAGGCTCCTCTGTCCGTGGGATTTCCCAGGCAAGAATACTGGAGTGGGTTGCTGCACCCTCCTCCAGGGGATCTTCCCAACCCAGGGATCAAACTTGCAACTCCTGCACTGGCAGGCGGATTCTTTACTGCCGAGCCATCAGGGAAGCCAGTAACTGACTTCGAATGCTTACTACTGGGGACTGTGAGAGTGTCTGAATAAACAGCACCCGTCTTCCCTGATCAAATTCTAAAGAAACCGAGGAATAAGACAGAAGGGTGGCAGATAGCGGTCGAAACGGCACCTTTGTTACTAATAAAGGTAAGACGGGAGAATGGCTTTATTCTTTGAGCAAATGCTTTTCTCCAAGGCATTTCCTAAGGTGTGAAGAGCTCTGAAAATACCTTTGTTGGGCCCTTGTCTATAAAAATAACTGATTAAAAAATACATTATAAAACTCAAGGGCCCATATGAGGTACTGTGATTCGTCAATCAAGATTTAGCACCAGTAATGACAAAAGAAGGTGTACTTACATATTCACGGTCCATCAGCACGTGTGAAGGTTTTTCATTCTATGCTGGAGCCCTTTCTTCTTGTCCAGATCCAGAAACCACTCATTCATGTTCTTTATCATCATATCCAATGTTCCTGGCTAACTTCCTATTTCCCACCGTGAGGAAATGTCAGCAGTAGCATAACTCACGACGCCACGGCCATCAGAACCTGTGTTGACACAACATGGGTCTTCTTGCCTCTGCAGCTTCCTCCTTCTCTTACTTAACGCTGGTTACATCAACACTCCTGATGCGGACTGGATGCCAGCTTCCCATGGCTCCATCAAAGGCTGCTATTGTGCTTCACGGGTGACAATCACACCTGCAGGTCCTACCCAGAGTAGGCAGGAAAATGTGAACACAGATTCATCCTCTAGATATGTGAGACGTCCTGTTCTAAATTTTATGGCATAAACAGAACAGCGCATCTTCCAACGGCATCCTCTCTAGACCTCCTGAGGCTGCAATTACTTCATTCCTAGAACTGATCTCTTTCCACTGGGACCACACCCCTGCCTTCCACACACCGTCATCAGGAAGGGATATTGCTGGACGGAGGAAGCAGTTCCTTTGGTACAAGAAACTCTGACCCCTGGTCCAGCACGGTTTAAGACCAGCCTGTGAGAGACCGCATCACCATGACCGGAGGCAGGAGAGGATGTGTATGCAAAGGGTCTACGGGTAGGGCAGGGGTCTCAGGGTCCTCAGAGAAGACGGAAAGCCACCCCAGTGATGACCCGCTAGAGCTGGCTGGCCGCCCTGGCTGCCAGCGGCGGGCGTGAAACAGGGAAAGGACACCCATGGGTGCCGGCCGAGGGCCACAGGCTGAGTGGCTCCTGCCAAGACTGAACTGACTCCGTTTCTGGTGTGAGTCAGAGGTGCCCCACATTAGCATGATTCTGGGGCCTAATCTTGTCTACTTTTTCAAAAGAAACATCCTGTCGGTCAGCGGGAGAGACTCATGGCTAAGCCATCCTCCTGGAACCAGAGCTGGACGTAGGGCCCCAGAATGACCCGCAGATGTGACAGCCGGGATCTACGCGCGTCTCCACGGGCCCACTGTCGGGAGATAAAAGCAGCTGAGGACGCACCCCAGGGCAGACGCCGGGTCCAGGGTGCATGCTGACCTGGCCCAGAGGGTCCATCTGTCCAGCTGCGCATCTTAGCATGCCCACGGCCAGGGTGGAAAGAGATGAGGAGGCAGCCCGGGGTACAGATGAGGCGTGGAGGTCCGGCAAGCCGCTCGACGTCTCACAGCTGATAAATGCGTGGGTTTGGGTTTCAGCTGAGTCCGCCGGCTGATGAAGGAGCAGCAAAGGCGGGAAGGAGGGAGCGATGGGGAGAAACGGGCCACGCCTCTTGCTTCTGCAGTCACCAGGACTGAGGGCATTTTTCTGCCTTTCTAATTCGGAGTGTGTAGGTGTTGCCTCAGCTTCCCAGTTCCCAGGCTCAAGAAACTCTGCACAAAACAACCTTAAGTCTGTATTTACAAACATAAGTTTGAAAAGAAAAAGATGCTCTCCTTGGGTGCAGCGAAGCCTACCCTCCCTTTTGGGGACATCATCTCTTACTTTTAACAGATCACTAGAGAAGGCCATTACTCAATTTACAAGACAAAGCATTCCCTTCAAATGTGATTTTTTTTTTAAAAACCCAGCAGGTTCCCTCCTTCAGGACCATGAAGCAATCACCATCTCCCAGGGATGACTAATCAGCATTATCCTTAAAAAGCTCAACAATTCCACCCTGTACTTTCATTTTCCTAAAGGGCCTGTTGTAAAAAGCAAGCTCTCAGAAATGCAAAGGCAGGCAAGGCTCCAGTCCGGAAGAAATGAAGTACACCTCACCTCCTGCCGGGAGCTGAAGAAACAGATTCCCAAGAGGCCTTCCTCAGAGTTTCCAGGAGGAACCACGGGGGAAAACGGGCCCAAGGTGAGAGGTAGGTAGAATTTTCTGCAGAGGGAGTCCAACCAGGGGAGAAGAAACAAGCTCCTTTAGGACACGGATTGCAGTGTCTTCCTGAACCAGAGCGGCTCAGCTTCTACGGTGACCGGAAGCAGAGCATCCCAACAGCAGGGTCTGGACGCAGGCAGGGAAGGCGGCTCGCACAGCGCTGCGCTGACTGTGGACCATCCCGCAGCGGACAGAGGGCTGGCGGGCGGGTGCGGGCAGCGCGGGCTGGGGCGGGACGCGGCCCCGGCCGGCGCCCTCACACCGAGGGCGGAAGGGCCTTCCCTCTCTGTCCTCCGGAGCCTGGATTCCGCGCCCCTCCTTCCAGCCCGCGGCTCAGACTCAAGGTCAAGTCGGGCAAAGCCTATTTCTGACCCTCCACGGTGGGAGACCCACTCGGCTTCAGGAGGGCCTGTGAGAATGTCTCAGGGAGGGGAGGTCGAAGCCAAAACAACTGTCCTGGGACACGGCCCTTTTTGAGGAACAGGGATCACTGTTACACACAAACAGACATAGGGCATTCTTTTGTCAGTGTGGTAAAATGTGTAGTTATCAAGTGCCCTGCAGACCGAGAGCGCGTATACAGCATGTCCATGCTGTGTGTCCTTTAGTTTCTCAGCCACCTTTTCAAATGTTACTAAAATGTCTCTGACACGCATGACACGAACCCTGGAACTCTTCAGAAGCTTAGCGCTTGTGCTGCAAGAGCACCTAACACCTGCTGAGAAATCCCTCGGGCTCCAGAGCCAGACGCCGCTTTCCTGTCCTGCCTCATTCCGGCTCCTTCCTCTGCCACTTCCTTCTACCTCCTCGCCCCAAGCCTTTCCTGACTCAAAACGGGCCCAGAAAGGAAGAGCAAAGGTAGGAATTCATGAGCAAAATCTTATCTGCTTATCTGTCATTATTTCCCTACTTGGCCTGCAGGCAGCTGAGGACCCAGGCACAAAGCAGCTTTAGAAGCAAACACGACCTATATCTGAGCTATGCTTGCTGTTGCCCTGACTCTCCGGAGGATAACCCTGGGCAAGAAAGCAGAAACAGTCGTAGGCATGGTCAGAAAACCCCCTCCAAGTCTTAGCTCCAGTATTCCGCTTGTACGATCATGGGCAAGCGACGACCTCCTTCTTAGGTGAGGTAATATATTTGTAACTTAGTTGTTCATTTTTCATTCATCCAAGTACAAAGCAGTCTATGGACAGGAAAGGCACCTCCGGCCAAGTCGCTTGGGCAGTGCCCTCCCAGCCTCGTTTCTGGAGACGATGAGGCTGTGGGTATTCATTAACCGAAGTGCTGGCTATCCAGGACAGTCACTAGTTAGGACGGAGAAGACCATGTACTCAGGCCAAGAGATAGCAGGGGCCTGACATGCAGCCCCATTCAATCACAACCCGCTTTCCACCCTGGTTTGATCAGTATGCAAACAGCAGGCTTCTGTTGACCGCAGTATTGCTCTTGCTTACTCAGAGAGGTGGATACTGGCCAGTGGTACTGCAGGAATCACAGGGAATGACGAGATCAGTGGACGCACAATTCTGTCTGCAGTGGATTGGAAAGTAACATGAACGTCTACATCTGCTGAGATCTTTTTCTCAGGTTCAGTTCAGCTCAGTCGCTCAGTCGTGTCCGACTCTCTGACCCCATAGACTGCGGCACGCCAGGCCTCCCGGAGCTTACCCACACTCATGTCCACTGAGTTGGTGATGCCATCCAACCATCTCATCCTCTGTCATCCCCTTCTCTTCCTGCCTTCAATCTTTGCCAGCATCAGGGTCTTTTCAAATGAGTCAGCCCTTCCCTTCAGGGGCCAAAGGATTGGAGTTTGAACTTCTGCATCAGTCCTTCCAATGAGTATTGAGGACTGATTTCCTTTAGGATGGACTGCTTGGATCCCCTTGCATCCAAGGGACTCTCAAGAGTCTTCTCCAACATCACAGTTCAAAAGCATCAGTTCTTTGGCACTCAGCCTTCTTTATGGACCAACTATCACATCCATACATGACCACTGAAAAAACCATAGCCTTGACTAGACGGACCCTTGTTGACAAAGTAATGTCTCAGTATTTTTAATATGCTGTCTAGGTTGGTCATAACTTTCCTTTCAAGGAGCAAGCATCTTTTAATTTCATGGCTGCAGTCACCATCTGCAGTGATTTTGGAGCCCCAAAAATAAAGTCTCCCACTGCTTCCATTGCTTCCCCATCTATTTGCCATTAAGTGATGGGACCAGATGCCATGATCTTGGTTTTCTGAATGTTGAGTTTTAAGCCAACTTTTTCACTCACCTCTTTCACTATCATCAAGAGGATCTTTAGTTCTTCTTCACTTTCTGCCATAAGGGTGGTGTCATCTGCATATCTGAGGTTATTGATATTTCTCCCGGCAATCTTGATTCCAGCTTGTGCTTCTTCCAGCCCAGCGTTTCTCATGATGTGCTCTGCATGTAAGTTAAATAAGCAGGGTGACAATATACAGCCTTGATGTACCCCTTCCCCGATTTGGAACCAGTCTGTTGTTCCATGTCCAGTTCTAACTGTTGCTTCCTGACCTACATACAGATTTCTCAAGAGGCAGGACAGGTGGTCTGGTATTTCCATCTCTTTCAGAATTTTCCATAGTTTATTGTGATCCACACAGTCAAAGGCTTTGGTATAGTCAATAAAGCAGAAATAGATGTTTTCTGGAACTCTCTTGATTTTTGATGATCCAACTGATGTTGGCAATTTGATCTCTGGTTCCTCTGCCTTTTCTAAATCCAGCTTGAACATCTGGAAGTTCATGGTTCACATACTGTTGAAGTCTGGCTTGGAGAATTTTGAGCATTACTTTGCTAGTGTGTGAGATGAGTGCAATTGTGAAGTAGTTTGAACATTCTTTGGCATTGTCTTTCTTTGGGGTTGGAATGAAAACTGACCTTTTCCAGTCCTGTGGCCACTGCTGAGTTTTCCAAATTTGCTGCCATATTGAGTGCAGCTCTTTCACAGCATCATCTACAAGATTTGAAATGGACAAAATAGCTCAACTGGAATTCCATCACCTCCACTAGCTTTGTTTGGAGTGATGCTTCCTAAGGCCCACTTGACTTCACATTCCATGATATCTGGCTCTAGGTGAGTGATCACACCATCTGTGATTATCTGGGTCATGAAGATCTCTCTTGTATAGTTCTGTGTATTCTTGCCACCTCTTCTTAATATCTTCTGCTTCTGTTAGGTCCCTAACATTTCTGTCCTTTATCGTGACCATCTCTGCATGAAATATTCCCTTGGTATCTCTAATTTTCTTGAAGGGATCTCTAGTCTTTCCCATTCTATTGTTTTTCTCTATTTCTCTGCACTGGTCACTGAGGAAGGCTTTCTTATCTCTCCTTGCTATTCTTTGGAACTCTGCATTCAAATGGGTGTATCTTTCCCTTTCTCCTTTTCCTTTTGCTTTTCTTTTCATAGCTATTTGTAAGGCCTCCTCAGACAACCATTTTGCTTTTTTGCATTGCTTTTTCTTGAGAGTGGTCTTGATCCCTGACTCCTGTACAATGTCATGAACCTCCGTCCACAGTTCATCAGGCTCTCTGTCTATCAGATCTAGTCCCTTAAATCTATTTCCCACTTCCACTGTATAATCATAAGGGATTTGATTTAGGTCATACCTGAATGGTCTAGTGGTTTTCCCTACTTTCTTCCATTTAAGTCTGAATTTGGCAATGAGGAATTCATGATCTGAGCCACAGATCCCGGTCTTGTTTTTGCTGACTGTATAGAGCTTCTCCATCTTTGACTGCCAAGAATATAAGCAATCTGATTTTGGTCTTGACCATCTAGTGATGTTTGCTATATCTAGTACATTCTCTTGGCAAAACTCTATTAGCCTTTGCCCTGCTTCATTCCATATTCCAAGGCCAAATTTGCCTGTTACTCCAGGTGGTCCTTGACTTCCCACTTTTGCATTCCAGTCCCCTATAATGAAAAGGACATCATTTTTTGGGTGTTAGTTCTATAAGGTCTTGTAGGTCTTCATAGAACCATTCAACTTCAGCTTCTTTAGCATTACTGATCAGGGCATAGACTTGGATTACTGTGATATTGAATGGTTTGCCCTAGAAACCAACAGAGATCATTCTGTCATTTTTGAGATTGCATCCAAGTACTGCATTTTGAACTCTTTTGTTGACCATGATGGCTACTCCATTTCTTCTAAGGGATTCCTGCCCACAGTAGTAGATATAATGGTCATCTGAGTTAAATTCACCCATTCCAGTCCATTTTAGTTTGCTGATTCCTAGAATGTCGACGTTCACTCTTGCCATCTCCTGTTTGACCACTTCCGATTTGCCTTGATTCATGGACCTGACATTCCAGGTTCCTATGCAATATTGCTCTTTACAGCATCGGACCTTGCTTCCATCACCAGTCACATCCACAACTGGGTATTGTTTTTGCTTTGGCTCCTTCTCTTATTGTTTCTGGAGTTATTTCTCCACTGATGTCCAGTAGCGTATGGGGCACCTACCGACCTGGAGAGTTCATCTTTAAGTGTCCGATCTTTTTGCCTTTTCATACTGTTCATGGGGTTCTCAAGGCAAGAATACTGAAGTGGTTGTCTTTCCCTTCTCTAGTGGACGTTTTGTCAGAGATCTCCAGCATGACCCGTCCGTCTTGGGTGGCCCCATGTGGCATGGCTCATAGTTTCATTGAGTTAGACAGGCTGTGGTCCGTGTGATCAGTTTGCTTAGTTTTCTATGATTGTGGTTTTCAGTCCGTCTGCCCTCTGATGGAGAAGGACAAGAGGCTTATGGAAGCTTCCTGATGGGAGAGTCTGAGGGGGTAACAGGGTCTTGTTCTGGGCCATGCTCACTCAGTTCAGTTCAGTTCAGCTGCTTAGTCCTGTCCGACTCTTTGCAACCCCATGAATTGCAGCACGCCAGGCCTCCCTGTTCATCACCAACTCCCACAGTTCACTCAGACCTACGTCCATCGAGTCAGTGTGGCCATCCAGCCATCTCATCCTCGGTCGTCCCCTTCTCCTCCTGCCCCCAATACCTCCCAGCATCAGAGTCTTTTCCAATGAGTCAACTCTTCCCATGAGGTGGCCAAAGTACTGGAGGTTCAGCTTTAGCATCATTCCTTCCAAAGAAATCCCAGGGTTGAGCTCCTTCAGAATCGACTGGTTGGATCTCCTTGCAGTCCAAGGGACTCTCAAGAGTCTTCTCCAACACCATAGTTCAAAAGCATCAATTCTTCGGTGCTCAGCCTTCTTCATAGTCCAACTCTTACATCCATACATGACCACTGGAAAAACCATAGCCTTGACTATATGGACCTTAGTCGGCAAAGTAATGTCTCTACTTTTGAATTTACTATCTAGGTTGGTCATAACTTTCCTTCCAAGGAGTAAGAGTCTTTTAATTTCATGGCTGAAATCACCATCTGCAGTGATTTTGGAGCCCCCCAAAATAAAGTCTGACACTGTTTCCACTGTTTCCCCATGTATTTCCCACAGAGTGATGGGACCGGATGCCATGATCTTTGTTTTCTGAATGTTGAACTTTAAGCCAACTTTCTCACTCTCCTCTTTCACTTTCATCAAGAGGCTTTTTAGTTCCTCTTCACTTTCTGCCATAAAGGTAGTGTCATCTGCATATCTGAGGTTATTGATATTTCTCCCGGCAATCTTGATTCCAGCTTGTGTTTCTTCCAGTCCAGCGTTTCTCATGATGTACTCTGCATATAAGTTAAATAAGCAGGGTGACAATATACAGCCTTGACGTACTCCTTTTCCTATTTGAAACCAGTCTTTTGTTCCATGTCCAGTTCTAACTGTTGCTTCCTGGCCTGCATACAGATTTCTCAAGAGGCAAGTTCTTTCAGAATTTTCCACAGTTTATTGTGATCCACATAGTCAAAGGCTTTGGCATAGTCAATCAAGCAGAAATAGATGTTTTTCTGGAACTCTCTTGCTTTTTCCATGATCCAGCAGATGTTGGCAATTTGATCTCTGGTTCCTCTGCCTTTTCGAAAACCAGCTTGAACATTAGGAAGTTCACGGTTCACGTATTGCTGAAGTCTGGCTTGGAGAATTTTGAGCATTACTTTACTAGCATGTGAGATGAGTGCAATTGTGTGGTAGTTTGAGCATTCTTTGGCATTGCCTTTCTTTGGGATTGGAATGAAAACTGACCTTTTCCAGTCCTGTGGCCACTGCTGAGTTTTCCAAATTTGCTGGCATATTGAGTGTAGCACTTTCACAGCATCATCTTTCAGGATTTGAAACAGCTCAACTGGAATTCCATCACCTCCACTAGCTTTGTTCGTAGTGATGCTTTCTAAGGCCCACTTGACTTCACATTCCAGGATATCTGGCTCTAGATGAGTGATCACACCATCATGATTATGCAGGTCATGAAGATCTTTTTGTACAGTTCTGTGTATTCTTGCCACCTCTTCTTAATATCTTCTGCTTCTGTTAGGTCCATACCATTTCTGTCCTTTGTCAAGCCCATCTTTGCATGAAATGTTCCCTTGGTATCTCTAATTTTCTTGAAAAGATCTCTAGTCTTTCCCATTCTGTTGTTTTCCTCTATTTCTTTGCACTGATCGCTGAAGAAGGCTTTCTTATCTCTTCTTGCTGTTCTTTGGAACTCTGCATTCAGATGCTTATATCTTTCCTTTTCTCCTTGGCTTTTCACTTCTCTTCTTTTCACAGCTATTTGTAAGGCTTCCCCAGCCAGCCATGTTGCTTTTTTGCATTTCTTTCCCATGGGGATGGTCTTGATCCTTGTCTCCTATACAATGTCACGACCCTCATTCCATAGTTCATCAGGCACTCTATCATATCTAGGCCCTTAAATCTATTTCTCACTTCCACTGTATATTCATAAGGCATTTGATTTAGGTAATACCTGAATGGTCTAGCGGTTTTCCCTGCTTTCTTCAATTTCAGTCTGAATTTGGTAATAAGGAGTTCATGATCTGAGCCAGTCAGCCCCTGGTCTTGTTTTTGTTGACTGTATAGAGCTTCTCCATCTTTGGCTGCAGAGAATAGAATCAATCTGATTTCGGTGTTGACCATCTGGTGATGTCCATGTGTAGACTCTTCTCTTGTGTTGTTGGAAGAGGGTGTTTGCTATGACCAGTGCATTGTCTTGGCAAAACTCTATTTAGTCTTTGCCCTGCTTCATTCCGCACTCCAAGGCCAAATTTGCCTGTTACTCCAGGTGTTTCTTGACTTCCTACATTTGCATTCCAATCCCCTATAATGAAAACGACATCTTTTTTGGGTGTTAGTTCTAAAAGGTCTTGTAGGTCTTCATAGAACTGTTCAACTTCAGCTTCTTCAGTGTTACTGGTTGGGGCACAGACTTGGATTACTGATATTGAATGGTTTGCCTTGGAAACGAACAGAGATCATTCTGTCATTTTTGAGATTGCATCCAAGTACTGCATTTTGAACTCTTTTGTTGACCATGATGGCTACTCCATTTCTTCTAAGGGATTCCTGACCACAGTAGTAGATATAATGGTCATCTGAGTTAAATTCACCCATTCCAGTCCATTTTAGTTTGCTGATTCCTAGAATATCGACGTTCACTCTTGCCATCTCCTGTTTGACCACTTCCAATTTGCCTTGATTCATGGACCTGACATTCCAGGTTCCTATGCAATATTGCTACATACAGCATCGGACCTTACTTCTATCATCAGTCACGTCCACAGCTGGGTATTGTTTTTGCTTTGGCTCCATCCCTTCATTCTTTCTGGAATTATTTCTCCACTGAGCTCCAATAGCATATTGGGCACCTACTGACCTGGGGACTTCCTCTTTCAGTATCCTATCATTTTGCCTTTCCATACTGTTCATGGGGTTTTCAAGGCAAGAATACTGAAGTGGTTTGCCATTCCCTTCTCCAGTGAACCATATTCTGTCAGATCTCTCCACCATGACCCGCCCATCTTGGGTTGCCCCGCGGGCATGGCTTGGTTTCATTGAGTTAGACAAGGCTGTGGTCCTAGAGTGATCAGATTGACTAGTTTTCTGTGAATATGGTTTCAGTGTGTCTGCCCTCTGATGCCCTCTTGCAACACCTACCATCTTACTTGGGTTTCTCTTACCTTGGGCATGGGGTATCTCTTCACGGCTGCTCCAGCAAAGCACAGCCATTGCTCTTTACCTTGGACGAGGGTTATCTCCTTACCTCCGCTGTTCCTGACATTCAGTGTGGGTTATCTCCTCTAGGCCCTCCTAAGCCTGGGTAGCCACTGCTCCTTAGGTTGCTCCTCAGGGCCACCGCCCCTGGCCTCAGGGCGAGGTGGCTCCTCCCGGCTAACTCTGACCTCAGAAGGGGGGTAACTCCTCCCTGGCCTTGGAGGCAGGCCATGCTCAGTAAATCTTAATCCAATATTCTGTTGGTGGGCGGGGCTGTGTTCCCTCCCTCTTGTTTGACCTGAGGCCAAACTATGGTGGAGGTAATGAAGATTATGGCAAAAGATCCCGAGTGCCCCCAGCTGTGCAGCAGGCCACCGCCACCCACGTCTCTGCCAGAGGCTCCTGGACATGCATGGGCAAGTCTCAGTCTCTTGTGGGGTCACTGCTCCTTTCTCCTGGGTCCTGCTGCACACCAGGTTTTGTCTGTGCCCTCCTAGAGTCTGCTTCCCCAGCCCTGGGGAAGTTCTGGCGGCTCCATGGTGGGGCTAATGGCGACCTCCTCCAAGAGGGCTTATGCCAGACCCTGTCTGCTGCACCCAGAGCCCCTGGCCCTGCGGCAGGCCACTGCTGAACCCCATCTCCTCAGGAGACGCCCAGAGACAGTTCTGTCACAGTCTCTGTGGGTGCACAAAGTGTGTTTGAGCCCTCTGAGCATCTCTGGCAGGAATGGGGTTTGATTCTAAACGTGATTTCACTTCTCCTACCATTTTAGGTAGGAGACTATAATTCGGTTTAATATGTTTAGGATCCTCTCCTTAGCCTCTTTGAGCTTATTCTCTGATTATTAATAACAGTAATTACCAACTTGAGTAGTTTTCTTCCTCCGAATGCTAGGTTAGGCTATAGAACAGGCAGGTTAATCTATTCAGAGTCTAAGGGACTTTAATACCCCCCTTACATCAGCTTAAGTTTACTTCCTTTATGCTCACCGTGAGTGTTAACTCGCTGACCTGTGCAGGAAGCAGCACAAGGCACTGAGGAGCTTCCTCGCCAGCCATGTGACCCTCGGCCGCTACGTAACCTTTCGATGACTTTGGGGAGTTAAGTCTACATCTAACAAGTTTTGGTCCTGCAACATCGTGACCAAAACTCACAGTATTTTGTACCAGAGGTTACTCAGCCAGCAGGAAGCCGGTGACTGAGAATTGCTGGCTTTCTGTTCCATTTTCTGGGGAAAAACAAACTGGATGCCTCTGTGTAAATGCCCCCGAGCACAAGGAGGAGAAGGTAGCGCAGCACAGCACGGGGGAAGGCGGGACAGTCACCTTTGCTTCTGTTACAGCCAGCCCTCTCTCTGGAGAAAAAGCTCTTGCCAGCTTCCTGGATTGGGAGATATCAGGACCTTCTGGAGGCCATAGAGCATGTAACCTCCTAGATCTTCAACTTATAAACACAGTAACAGAGCTACAAGTCATTGGGGAAAGAAAGGAGCTGCTGGAAGCTGGTCACCTTGCAGGGCTCAGCACTTGTCTTTCTCCCTGCTTTGGTTGTTTCTCACTTGGATAATCCCGGAAAAGCCAGGCACACCCCAGGCCAAGATGAACCCCTTCCCATACGGAGCATTTGGCTGCTTTGGGGAAAATACGTGGTCGAGTCTCCTCCATACAAGACACTTGAGGCGGCCAGGGAGGCTGGCGATCTTGTTCTCAGTAGTGCTAGAGGCGGCCCTGGTAAGCATTTATTAGACAGCAGGTCAAGATACAGAGTTCATTTGTTGGATTTGATGAAATTGCTTCCACAGATTCAGGGAGGTTGCCAGGCTATGTCTAATATATTATTTTTATAAGGCAAGCAATTCTTACTAAAAAACTTAAACGTCTTCTTTCAGGTGCTATTTACTCAAGTAGATGTGGGCCATAATCACAGTTCACTTGTGATTCATCATCCAATCTAGGCTAGCGCTTCCTTTCCAGACAAGGTTGATTTTGTAAGCTCCCCATTTCTATCCTCATCTGCCTGAAACGTGAATTTAAACTAAAATGAAAACTCTGACATTCTTTCGTGGCTCCAAACCGAAGGTACTGCAATACCAGGAATGAAGGCTCCTTGGTCCAGACCAAGAAGAGGTACTTGTGGAGGCCAAAGGCCAATCGGCACAATGGTACGTAGGGAGGCCCTTTATAACAGCTGTAACATCTGAGGTCTTTTAACAAGAAAATGGGAATGAAATAGGAGAACTAGGGCACAGATTTAAATGCCTAGAAAGAATTTAAAATATCACTTAAGGACTAAAATCAAAAGGAAACCCTGGGTCATATGTTTGTTCCCACTGACTGCAAGTGTGGAGGCAAATGCCCACAGCTTCTGATGCAAGGACTCCAACGGCCTAGAAAGAGCAGGGCTTGTCACTTATATGCATATGTCTGCACCAGTGAGGTCTCACTGGCTGAAGAGACAAGAAGATGCTACTTACCTCTCGGGCTAGAGACAGCCTCCACAGAATAACTTAAGGATTCCTCCAAATTCGGCAAAGGGAGGAAGTTCTCATAGATTTTAATGGTGACTAAGAAACTTCACTAACTAGGACATTAGAACTTTGGTCAGCAATACACTACTTAAGGCAAAAACGTCTCTGTAACAATTTAGTAATGTAATATGAAAAGGAAAAACTAACAAAGTATTTTTCAGAATTTTAAACAGGCTTCCTTTCCCATTTTAAAAACTCAGACATCATTTCAAACAACCTGGTTAAATACTCACACCAATCACACTGTTCCTACCCAGAAAGGTGGCATGGACCACCCAGAACCCTGGGGTTTCTGCTTTGGAACCAGGACTCAATTTTTTCATTTGTAAAAGCTGTGACAGCATAAACTACTCTGCAGACTCATTATGAAGGTTAGCTAAAACAGACAGCCTAAAACTATGTCTAATATTTAATACCTTGTAAATTGGAACTATTCTTAGAATGTAAAAATGCACTTTTCTCAATTAATCTGAAAAATTGCTGTTTTATTATCAAAGAAAAAGAAATCATGGTGGCTTACTGAATGTCTCTGACAGTGATGGTCTAAAATGCAGTATTTTCCCCTGCATTAGACCTCCTCCCTCTAATATTCACTGAAGAACTGCATATGATTATGAATTAAAAAGAAAATGGAATCAATTGCCATATCTAGGCATGTACAGTTCAGTTCAGCCGCTCAGTCATGTCCAACTCTTTGCGACCCCAGATCTAGGCATGTAGCCTTTTAGTAAAACTGACATTAATTTTCTTTCTTTTGATTTAATAAAGTTCCCATGTCAAACTCTTTGGGCCCCTAAGAAGTGATTAAGATGCTTTTAAGGTTTTTAGCTAAAATGTTCATCAATCCTAAAAGGCAGTGCTAACATCAAACAATGATAGAAAGCAACTGTATTTCCCCCTCACTCTGCACATCAACAAAGAACATTTTTTTTCACACTTTTACCCATGCACAAACAAGTAGTACTGAACCTTTAATTCAGAGTCCTTACTTTATAGAGAAAACAGAAGCAGAGTGATTAAGTGACTTGTTAAGGTCACGTTAATTCAAATATCAATTTTTGAAGAAAAATGGTAGATTCCAAAAATTAAAAAAAGTTAGGTTGACACTGGTCATTTACCAAATTTCTAGACAGAAGGTTAACAGCTGGCAATGTGAGCAGTCGGAAAGGAGGCGGCACGCTTTCACTAAGAGTGAAGCATCTCCAGGCGACTTCATGTGCTTTCTTCATTTAATATACCAGCAAGATTAGGCTACTTCCATAGTGCTTGTCAACCAAACAGGACAATATTTCTTATTCTTACAGTGTCTGTCCTTTTAGGAAACGTAAGCATCTAAGTGACTAGTAGTTGCTTCAACAACTGTACCCAAAGCACTGACTGGTGGGTCAAGGTAATCTAGAGGGCTCTCCACAGCGGCATTCTGCAGAGGGCCTGTGTTTCATCCTGTTTCGTTCAGTATTTATCAGTAACCTGGAGAAAGCCTCTAAACACCAGAGGCATACTTCATCAAAACTGGGACTGACACAGGCTGGGAGAAGAATCAAGAGTTCATACAGACCTTTACAAGTTAATTTTAGTAAGGATGAACATAGTCCTTCAATTAGGTTAATGGCAAATTGTGTAAGTAATTATTAGGAACCAGCCTGGCTTACCAGCAATACCTTGAGGTTTAGCAAAAGACAATAATGTGATACATGTGCCTAAAAATGACGGTAATGATGATAATGATGTCAACATATACTAGTTCTAACGGTCACATGAGATTCACCTTGACGACGGCAATGATGCTTCTGGGTCCTGCTTTAGTCAGACCGCAGAACTGTGTTCAGTTCTAAGCTACGCATTATACTCGAGAGACTGAGACAGTCAATGCCAGCTGGTCCAGAATAGGCATCATCCAAGATCTGAGAAAAGTGTGGAGCCTGAGGGGAGATATGAAGAGGCGGCCACGTAGAAGGAATAAGACCTTTCTGCCTAGCTTCACACATGCTATCTGTAGGAGCGTGTGGGCGACACTCCCGTGATGATGAAATCCAGCCCTTGCAGGGGCGCTGAGTGGCTCACCCTCTGCAAGGCCACCAACCACTTCTGTGCAGCCGAGTTCTCCTCTAGCCTCTTCCTTCTTGGATCACAGCGGAAGGACTATAAAATCATTTGCTCAGAAGCCTATTCCAGACTTCCTGTTAAGACCTGTGTTCTTTGCTATTAACACTAAATCCTCGAGGAGATTACGTTATAGAAGTGATATGACTACACAATTAAATATTAGAAATGACCACTGAGTATATCCTGTTTATTGTTTATGATTTACACGAAAAATGGTCTGGGGTTGTAGAACAATAAACCAATCATTACATTTAGACCTGGGTTTTTGAAAAGCTTGCATTCCATTTTAACAGTTCACATATATTTAACAGCTTATATATAAATCCAGATCACAAATAATCTTAAAGACTTAGTTAGCTTAGAGATAAACAAGAAACACAAAAGAAAACCACATAGATTTACCTTTAAATATCAGCATTCATATTACAAGAAAGAAGAAAACTTAAAAAAAAAATAAAGTTATTAGGTCAAGTCACTTAACATATAATAGAGAAATAAGAGAAACAATATTTTAAGTAATATTAACACTTCTAATTTACCATCATATATTCTTTACTTTTTCAAAATTTAGTTGCTTTGTCAGCCTCAGATTATATCAGCTTGTTACAATGACAATTCTAAAACCTCAATTTTATTTTTTACAGAATTTTTAAGCCAACTCTTATTGAACTTTTCTCCTTCACAGCAGCTGTTTATAGACAGTAGGGAGCCAAGAACGAAGGGCGGAAACAGATGGAAAGCAAAAAGTACAACAGCTCTCTTAAGTTCAGCTCTCAACACTGCTGGTTGAATCTGGAACCAAAACCTCTTAACAACTGGCAGATAATAGCTAAATCTTAACAGGCAAAGAAGAAATATTTTCTTTCTGACAGCTGCTATCTAGAAGAAAACCAAGGTCCCATTATACTGCCTAAATATAATGTGTGGCTTATTACAGAGAAAACCTGTAACAATGTCATTTTAACCAGTAAGTGTCACAACTGATCATTATTACTTAAAGGAAACAAATAACAACAACAAAAATCACACCAACCACAAATTTCCACAATATACACATGAGAATTAACTTTAATCTGATTTGACCCCTTGACACTAACTGATTATCAATGAAATATGGTATGGAAAGACCACGAAGTAGAAAACAAGCAAAGATTAGTTTATACAACAGTGCTTATATACATCAGAAGGAAAACATGCCACCTAATGCAACGCTAAGGCCTGAATGTGAGCATTTCTGAAGTCACAGATGCCCCACAGGACCTCTAAACTACAAAGCCACCACAGTGCAGGCATGCAACGTTCAGCTTTGTTTTACCCATAAAAGGATACACAGTACTTTGCTGTAAATACCAGACACATTTACAATATATGCAAAAATTAGAATGCAAGTTTTATGTTCCTTATATTTAAGCCTCAAATGTGCCAACAGTGAAAATTCATTTATTTTTGAGAATGGAGAAAAGAGATGGAATATAAATACTCAAGAGAAATTACACAAATAAAACATAAACTCTGCATTTGGGAAGCCATATAAACACTCCTGTTTTAGTGTCCAAACTAAATTATCAATGTACTACTTTGATGGATGTACACTTACCACGTGCTTTACTATTTTACTTGCTCAAACGTGGCATTCTAAGACCCATCATCCTTGTCCGATCTTGGCACCTAAAGCATCTCTAAGTTAAATTTCATGTCCATGTTGATATAGACTTGCCTACTGGGTGGGATGACCTAAACAGAGAGCTGTGCAGTCTTAGTTTGGTTTCATAATTACAGAGATGACTCTGTGGTCAGGTTTCCCATTAAAAAAAAAAATGTGAGGAAAGCTGATTTCCTCTCTTGTGTAAAAGCTTGTGAACAGGTCTCTTTCAGAGGAGGAATCTGAGGTCAGCATCTTCCCTTCTATAGAAAGGAAATCAACACCAGAGCTGTGTCACCTGCTCAGCTCTGCCCACAAGTTACGAGGGAATCACACAGTCTATTCGTTTTTCATCTGCAGCTTCATTTGACACCATTTTAACTCTGGGTGAACAGTTTCACCAAAATATATTAGTGCAGAGAAACAAAGGCTGATAATGTAATATGAATAATCTCTGTCCAGCAATACTTCAAAATAATAAATTATAACAGAGGAAGGTTTAGCTATGTTGTAAAAAGCTGTGGTCAAATCTGTCCTGTACTCCGTCAATTTGATGCTTTATACAAGATAGTACAATTAACTTTCTAGTTTTTTTAAGGATTCAGATTTTCCTTTGGGATACAACAGAATGAGTGTTTTAAAACACTTCATGCTTTCTTTTTCAGACTTTCCAAAATATTACAGAGTGAAAATTACCTTTAACTATATCCAATATTTATTACATAAATGTGCCATGAGTGTTCTGGACCTTCAAGTATAACTTTAGACAAACAGAAAGGATCTCATAAGGCCATCTAATTCGTCTCACTGCACCAAGCACTGAGCACAGGAGATTGGTTACTTTTCTTTACTAACTTTACACACGTCCACCAGTTCAGATATAATGACTAATTTCCTACCTGACCATTGCGAAGAAACCACAGTTAGGATAGAAGCACTTTGCGATGCTCTAGCTGGAAGTTCTGGTTGGCATTCTAAAAAGCCTTAATTTGAAAGAAGAGACACCTTCTTACAAAACCACTCAGTATTACGAACCAAGAGGCTTTGATGAAGCACAGGGACCAAAGAAAAAGCAAGCTCTATAATTCCTTTTTATTTCCAACGAAACCACACTTTACTACTGTTGTGACCAATCTTCACATTTGATGCAAATAGGAAAGCTTGATTATAGTCACTTAGTGGCAGTACTCCAGACAAAATCAACAATGTGTGCCGCACAGATGATTATTTCTTCTGGAGAGAATGAACTGATAAGCTTGACTTTACAATTAATAACATGTTAAACTAAAGAGAACGGATGCACTACTTCAACATTCAGCTTGAAAACGTTTAGCACTTTCTGCAAACCTAAACTTAAGTTTAGAAAGGTTAATATTCTCTTTCTAAACTATGGCATAGACTATATATAGCATTTTTAATATATTTATATATAATTATTTGCACATCAGATTTAGAAGGAATCTGCAGATTTACTTTGATAGACTGATCTCATTCAAGTGGGAAGGCTTAGGGGGCTTCTGCAGCACTGTCACTCGCAGGGGGGGTGTCACGATCAGGCTCAGAGGAGGCAGCGGCGGGCGTTTCCATCACAGCAGGTGGGAAGTGGCGGCGGCACACGGGGCAGGTCCCGGACTGGAGAGAGAAAAATGGAGGGAGAGAAAAAGCAAGTTCGCAGCCAACAAACGGAAAGGTCTGAACTGCTATGAAGTATCAGAACAGGAGCATTATCCTAAAAAAGTCAAATAATGTAAAAACAAATGAACGCCAATCCACGAATACAGAGAAGCAGAATTCTGAGGCACTCTCCCCTCATCCCAGTCAGACTCTCGACTTCCCTGAGGGGACCAATGTCTCCCCATCAGTTCTGTGTGTTACAGGTCACTCATCTACTCACTGGGCATCTACTCTCCTCTCCACTTAGCACTGGCGCCACAGGGGTGAGCTGGAGTCGCAGGGCACGTCCTCCTCTAAAGTGAATTATTATGCATCTATGATGTATGTATTAAGAGAAACCAGGGACCTACTTAATTCACGTATTTATTACATCAAATCAGCCCCCTAGGATCTTCCACATATATAGTAAAACCTCACTCTAGTGTGGTACAGATACGTCAGAGCAGATGGACTGCAGCCCTTCTTTATAAGCCATATACTTCCTTTTCAGAAAGTTAAGAAGAGTTAGGTGCCTTCTGAATAATAAAACAAATCAATGAGGGAAGGTGGACCAGGGAAAGCAGCTAGACTGGGAGTGCATGGTTTTAGGACCAACGGCAGATTACAGAGATTGCCACCTGGCAATAGATAATCCCCTCACAAATCTTCTTTTTCCCAGAGATCTCCCCGATAGAAAATAGGTTGAAGAAATCATGCTTTTGAAGGTGACAAAGATATGAATCTTGGGAACCTTCTCCCCAGAGGAAAGGCTTCACACTATGCTGCTTCCTGACAGGAAAGAGAATAAAGAAACTACGACCTTGGGTTAAGGCAAAATCATTCACAATTCAAGACTGTACAACATAAGTAATATGTACAACTCAAGAACTTAATTCAGCAAACAGGCACCGTGCACCTGCCACGGAGATGGAGCCGAAGAGCAACACCTGAGAGCCACACAGAGGAGCCCAGTCTCCGCCGAGCACTCCAGCCGCGGAGCCTTGCGGGAGTGACAGCTACCCAGAGACGTGAGTGAGGACACCAACGTGTCCCCGAGCTGCCAGGATGGAGCGGGGAAGCGCGCGTGCGCCACCCAGGAGGGACACGCAGCAGCAGAGACCACACGAGGCCCTCCTTGCGGCTCTGACACCATTGCGGGCGTTTAACGGAAGGGATGCCGAGAACAGAAAAGGCGAACGCAAGCCGGACCTCCCCAGAACCTCTCTGTTTACAGCGAGGAGATGCTCGCACCAGGCTAGGCATGAGTAAAGGTACTGAGGAGTAAATCTGAAGGACAGACCAGGTCCCAGAAGGCCTGGAAAGCCTAGGCAGAAACTTTGGGTATTAGAAAGGAATAATGAACACTTCTGCACTGGATTTGAGAGATAGTAACTCGAATTTTGACAGAGATGAAGCGGCAGTAGAAGGGGACCAAGACCAAAGCAAAAGAAGGGAAAGAAAAGGGAGGACGGAGAGGGTGGATGTGAGAGAGAGAGGCGACCAAAGGAAGCAGTCACGGAGGAGACGGAGCGCCGTATCCGGAAGTAACCAAGCTGGGAAAGCTTCCACTGAACTGCATGTAAATATCCTTTATGGGAGAACAGAGTTCACTGAGATTTAAAGAATACTTTTTTAAGTAATTCAAATATACTTAAAAATTATTGGGTGAACATTAAAACACAGTATATAAAAATCGCACCAGAGGTACTTGGTAGGTTATTAAATATTTATCAAACACATTTTCACTTTACATTTTAAATATTTTATTGAAGCACAGTTGATGTAGAATGTTAATTTCTACTATACGGCGAATCCGTGTGTTCTTTCCCATATTACTTTCCATTACGGTTCCTAACAGGATATTAACTACAGCTGCCTATGCGACACAGGAAGACCTTGTTTATCCTCATTTTTAGAGATACCGTCTCATGTTAGCAGAATATCTGTACAATGTTACAGTACTCTGAGTAGTCCCAAAGACTTCCCAGCTTAAGATATTTTTGAAAACATCCGATTTCAGAAATACAATCAAAGATCTAACTAGTTTTATCCTAACATCATTTTCTCTCATTGTTTTTTAGAAAATGTTAGTAAGTTAAAGGGATTCCCTGACGGTTCAGACAGTAAAGAATCTGCCTGCAGTGCAGGAGAACCAGGTTCAATCCCTGGGTAAGAAGATCCCCTGGAGAAGGAAATGGCAACCCACTCCAGTGTTCTTGCCTGGGAAATCCTATGGATAGAGGAGCCTGGCAGGCTACAGTCCATGAGGTCACAGAGAGATGAATACGACTGAGCGACTCACTCTTTAGTAAGGTAAAATAGCTTGATATTACCGTTAATCTGTAATCTTTAAAAGGTAACCAATTTGAAACACTAAATTAAAAAATATTTTGAGTACACAGCTAACGGGCTTAAAAAACACTAACTTAACTTCATTAACTTGTAGAAGAAATTATTAAAATATTAATTCTAAACAAGTAAACCTGCAGCTCACCTTTTGCAGCCAAATCGAGACACAAGGTTTGTGAAAGAAGTGGTGGCAGGGCAGCTCCGTCGCTATGTCGTCCTTAATATACTCACTGCAGCAGATTGGGCAGCACTGCTCCTGACCGATAGCTGAAAACAGATGATGCGACTCATCAATCCCACCAAGTTCCGTTTTAATAAAGTTGAAATCCAACACACTAATTCATAAATGCTAACTACAGAAGATGAAAGAACCAGGATTTGATCAATTAATTGGCAATGCATTTCTGCTTAATGCATGACAATTCAGAACTTAACAAACACTGCTTTTGTAGAAAGGCTGACTGGAGAGCATCTGCCCAACCTGCTACCTGATGAACTTGAACATCCCATTAGGTAAGTTCGTCGGAGCTGAGTTTCACAGAGAATCTAATGAAAATGTCTGACAGTACTCTTGTCTTCTATGTGCCCTGGCTGACATACTTGAATACGCAACGTGCCATCTGACACGTTTATTCGAGATAAACTTTGCTCTTACCAGTGTGATCTTCAAGCACAAGGGTCTCTGGAAGACCATCAATGCTCTCCTTACTGGCTGGTGGATTGGCCACTTCCACATCCACTGCGAGAGACTCTAAGTGTGCCAGGGCAGTCTGAAAATGGACAGTCACAACACTCTGTTAGATACACTTTTTAAGCAGCAATGAAAGCCATGTTTAAAGGTGTCATCTAAACTCACATCCAACATCACCCCTCTTCCTGTTGGTTTCTTTTGCTTTGGTTCCATACTGAACCAAAAATATCATAAACATGGGGAAAACAAACAAACAAACCTATTTCTTACAAATACAACAAAAGTCTATTTTGTCTCAATAACCATTTATTTGACTACCATACTTATATTTTCCCAACAGTGGTTCTCTTCTAACTTGTGAGTTTCTGTGTGAGATCAGTCACATGAAAGAAAGGAATATTTTGGACAGGTTCAACTCATGAAAGTAAAATATGGCCAAGGTCACAAGATGTTCAAGGCAGGGAAGCAAACGCTGCGCTCCTGAATGGCAGCGTCTACTCCTGGCATGGAGTCCGTGCACCCACGCTGCCAGCTCACCAGCGTCTACTCGTGGCATGGAGTCCGTGCACCCACGCTGCCAGCTCACCAGCGCCTACCCCTGGCATGGAGTCCATGCACCCACGCTGCCAGCTCACCAGCGCCTACCCCTGGCATGGAGTCCATGCACCCACGCTGCCAGCTCACCAGCGTCTACCCCTGGCATGGAGTCCGAGCACCCACGCTACCAGCTCACCAGCGTCTACCCCTGGCATGGAGTCCGTGCACCCACGCTACCAGCTCACCAGCGCCTACTCCTGGCATGGAGTCCGTGCACCCACGCTACCAGCTCACCAGCGCCTAGCCCTGGCATGGAGTCCGTGCACCCACGCTACCAGCTCACCAGCGCCTACCCCTGGCATGGAGTCCGTGCACCCACGCTGCCAGCTCACCAGCGTCTACCCCTGGCATGGAGTCCGAGCACCCATGCTACCAGGTCACCAGCACCTACCCCTGGCATGGAGTCCGTGCACCCACGCTGCCAGCTCACCAGCGTCTACCCCTGGCATGGAGTCCGAGCACCCATGCTACCAGCTCACCAGCATGTACCCCTGGCATGGAGTCCATGCACCCACGCTACCAGCTCACCAGCGTCTACCCCTGGCATGGAGTCCGTGCACCCACGCTGCCAGCTCACCAGCGCCTACCCCTGGCATGGAGTCCGTGCACCCACGCTGCCAGCTCACCAGCGCCTACCCCTGGCATGGAGTCCGTGCACCCGCGCTACCAGCTCACCAGCACTGGCGCAGCTCGTTTTACTGCGCCTGGCAGATAACGGCACTTTTTATGAACCAAAGATTTCTGGCAGCCCTGCCTCAGACAAATCTATCAGTGCCCCTTTTTCCAATAGCATTTCTCATTTCATGCCTCTGCATCCCATTTCAGCAACCCTCCCATTTCAGACTCTCTATTATTATCTTTGTTCTGATGACCTGGGATCAGTGAACTTCCCCGTCACTGTGACTCACCGAGGGCTAAGATGACGGCCAGTGTTTCCAGCAGCGAAGCACTGTCACAGTCAGGCGCACACACGTCTTCAGACACTCGGCTACCGCACACTTAATACAGCACAGCACACACCTAACTGCACGCACCGAGGGACACGGCACCCGTGTGCCTCACTCCTCTGTGGTGCCCTCGGACTAAACCTGTAACCTCACTGAGATGTGCCTGAACTCCCAGTGATCCGGGCTGTGAACTTTACTTAAGGACTCAAATGTCTGGAAAGAGTCACTCTTCTAAGAAAGACAGGAAGACAGCAGATCATAGGACCATCCAGCAGGACTCAGTCTCCTCCTCTTGTGGCTTGATTAGCCCTTTTGACTACAATTAAATTACGACTGCAGACAGGACCTATACTCACAAGATCTAAAAGGTAGAAATAAACCAAATATCTACTGATGAATGAATGAACAAACTGGTTAGAAAAGGTAAGTATATGGTCAAATTCAGAATACTTTGATACTGTAATATGGCAGTACATTAACCATTTTACTTAGTATTAAGGTTAAAGGATAAGCGTATCAAAAATAAATACACTACAATAACTTGCTAAAGAATACTCAATATACAAAGAGAAACTGGGGCATCAAAAACTTAAGGGGGAAATAAAAGGGCAGAGGTTTTTGCATGCAACTGAAGTTGTTCCCAGCAAAAATAAGCTATTAAGATGTCTTATGTAAAGCTCACAGAAATCATAAAGCAAATATCTGCATTAGATTTCTGTGTAGATAATACATCTACATTATCCACACAAAAGATAATGGACTCAAGTCACAAAGAAGACAACAGGAGAGAGAGAAAGGAACAAGGGACCTACCAAACAGCCCGAAAAGAGTGGGTGTGAGAGAATTAATAGCTTCTCACCATTCTCCCCACCACTCTGCATACCACTCTCTGCATGCCTCTTACCAAGGCACACAGCGGCAAAAGGAGAAAGAGCAGCGGACTCGACTAACCATGCGTACCTGTAAGAGACTCACTCCAGCTTTCAGGACACACACAGGCTCAAAGAGAAGGGATGGAAAGACACTCTATTCAAGAGAAGTCAAAGAGCAGGGGCAGCTGAATTGCATTAGATAAAAGAAACTTTAAGCCAAAAACCGTAGTAAGAGACAAAGACGACTATTATATGAAGAATCAACTCATCAAGAGGGTGTGACAACCATAAAAGATAGGGACCGAATAGCAGAGGCCTCAGCACAGGGAGCAAGTGAGACAGACCTCAAGTGAGACCAGACCTCAAGTGAGATCAGGCCTCAGCATAGTGAGCAAGTACGACAGACCTCAAGTGAGACTAGGCAGCAATGAGGAGGAGAGCCTCAGCACAGCGAGCAAGTAAACCAGACCTGAAGCGAGATCAGGCCTCAGCAGAGTGAGCAAGTAAAACCAGACCTCAAGTGAGACTAGACAGCAATAAGGTAGTATCAGGGGAGTTCAGTAACTCACTTTGAGCAGCAGACACACTACCCAGACAGGAAACAAACAGGGAACCCTGGACTTGGGCTCCGCTGTAGGTGACACAGACCCAACAGGCAGACGCAGAACACTCCACAGAGCAAGCAGCAGGGCACACTCTTCCTGGGTGCACACGGGGCAGTCTCCAGGTTACAGCCTAGCTCAAAACAAGTCTTGACAATTTGATAACCCTGAAGTCACACCGACAATCGTTTCTGACCAAAATGGCAAGAAACAAAAAACCAACAACAGGAAGAAACTGAAAAATTCATAACTACATGGAATTAAACAAGACACTTCTGAACAACCAATGGGTTGTTCACGTGTTCAGTATGCCAAAACTTACAGGATGAAGCAAAAACAGATCTAAGAGGAAAGTTTACAACAAAAAAAGTCTACATTTAAAAAAAAAGGAATTTTTCAGGCAACCTAACTTTACATTAAAACTTGTAAAGAACCACAAAAGACCCTGATCGTGAATAGCCAAAGCAAAGAACAAAGCTGAAGGCATCACATTTCCTGGTACTATAAAGCATAGTGATTAAAACAGTCTGGAACTGGAAAAATACAGACACACACAACAGTGGAACATAATCAAGAACCCAGAAATAAACCCTGGAAAATACAGGACCTGATGAAGGAGCCAGGACTGCTCAATGGGGAAAGGACAATCTCCTCAGTAAGCGGTACTGGGAGGACCGAGGCATCACATGCAGACGGAGCGTCACGTGCGTAAAGCTGAGTCCCTGAGAGTAACGGACGCCTCTGGACTGCAGTGCTTGAGAAGACTCTTGAGAGCACTGCAGACTGCAAGGCGATCCAACCAGTCAATCCTAAGGGAAACCAACCCTGAATATTCACTGAAGGACTGATGCTGAAGCTGAAGCCCCAGTACTCTGGCCAGCTGATGTGAAGAGTCGACTCACTGGAAAACACCCTGATGCTGGGCAAGACTGAAGGTGGGAGGAGAAGGGGACGCCAGAGGAGGAGATGGTTGGAGGGCACCACCGGCTCAATTGACTGAATTTGAACAAGCTGTGGGCGAAGGTAAGACAGGGAAGCCGGGTGTGCTGCGGCCCAGGGGCTGTAAAGAGTCAGACACGACTCAGTGGCTGAGCAACAGCCGCCCTACACCACTCACCAAGAGTCAGCCTGACACGGCGCAGAGACTGGTGCACAAGGGTGGAAACAGCAGGCTTCCAGGTGCAAGGCAAGCCAGGGCTGGGCATCCAGGGCGGCAAGCTGACTGCAGGTGACAATGCTGTACTGTGTGCCTGAAGTCAGGAGAGGGAGCGAGTCTCAGACGCTCTCACAAGACAGAAACGGTAGTTACGTGAGCTGACGGAGGGCAGCAACTCTCCTGTGATAATCACAAGTGTATCAAACCAACATACTGTGCGCCTGGTACGCTCGTGTGCCAACTCGCTTCAGTCGTGTCAGACTCTGTGCAGCCCCGTGGACTGCAGCCCGCCAGGCTCCTCTGGCCATGGGATTCTCCAGGCGAGGACACTGCAGTGGGTTGCCAGGCCCTCCTCCAGGGACCATCCTGACCCAGGGACTTTACCACCAGCACCGCCTAGGAAGCCTTGCGGTCTGCCTTAAACCTACACAATGTTACATGTCACTTATATCCCAATAAAGCTGGAACAATGTGGTACATACAAACACTGGAGTACAATTCAGCCTTGAAAAACAAGGGAGTTCTGACACACGCTAAAACAAGGGTGAACACTGAAGACACTGTGCAAGGTGAAATAAGTCAATCACAGACGGATAAACACTGTATCCCTGATACGAGGCTGTGTAGGTTTAAGGCGGACCGTAGGGCTTCCCAGGTGGTGCTAGGGGTCAAGTCCCTGGGTCAGGATGGTCCCTGGAGGAGGGCATGGCTTTCCCAGCCACAGGACTGGAAAATGTCAGTTTTCATTCCAATCCCAAAGAAAGGCAATGCAAAAGAATGCTCAAACTACCACACAGTTGCACCCATCTCACATGCTAGTAAAGTAATGTTCAAAATTCTCCAAGCCAGACTTCAGCAATACGTGAACCGTGAACTTCCTGATGTTCAAGCTGGTTTTAGAAAAGGCAGAGGAACCAGAGATCAAATTGCCAACATCTGCTGGATCATGGAAAAAGCAAGAGAGTTCCAGAAAAACATCTGCTTTATTGACTATGCCAAAGCCTTTGACTGTGTGGATCACAATAAACTGTGGAAAATTCTTCAAGAGATGGAAATACTAGACCACCTGACCTGCCTCTTGAGAAACCTGTATGCAGGTCAGGAAGCAACAGTTAGAACTGGACATGGAACAGCAGACTGGTTTCAAATAGGAAAAGGAGTATGTCAAGGCTGTATATTGTCACCCTGCTTATTTAACTTATATGCAGAGTACATCATGAGAAACGCTGGACTGGAAGAAACACAAGCTGGAATCAAGATTGCCAGGAGAAATATCAATAACCTCAGCTATGCAGATGATACCACCCTTATGGCAGAAAGTGAAGAGGAACTAAAAAGCCTCTTGATGAAAGTGAAAGTGGAGAGTGAAAAAGTTGGCTTAAAGCTCAACATTCAGAAAACAAAGATCATGGCATCTGGTCCCATCACTTCATGGGAAATAGATGGGGAAACAGTGGAAACACTGACTTTATTACGGGGGGCTCCAAAATCACTGCAGATGGTGATTACAGCCATGAAATTAAAAGATGCTTACTCCTTGGAAGAAAAGTTATGACCAACCTAGATAGCATATTCAAAAGCAGAGACATTACTTTGCCGACTAAGGTCCGTCTAGTCAAGGCTATGGTTTTTCCAGTGGTCATGTATGGATGTGAGAGTTGGACTGTGAAGAAGGCTGAGTGCCGAAGAATTGATGCTTTTGAACTGTGGTGTTGGAGAAGACTCTTGAGAGTCCCTTGGGCTGCAAGGAGATCCAACCAGTCCATTCTGAAGGAGATCAGCCCTGGGTATTCTTTGGAAGGAATGATGCTAAAGCTGAAGCTCCAGTACTTTGGCCACCTCATGGGAAGAGCTGACTCATTGGAAAAGACTCTGATGTTGGGAGGGATTGGGGGCAGGAGGAGAAGGGGACGACCGAGGATGAGATGGCTGGATGGCATCACTGACTCGATGGACGTGAGTCTGAGTGAACTCCGGGAGATGGTGATGGACAGGGAGGCCTGGCATGCTGCGATTCATGGGGTCGCAGAGAGTCAGACACGACTGAGCGACTGCACTGCACTGATACGAGGTACCTAAAGCAGTAAAATCCATAGGACAGACAGGAGAATGAAGGCTGCCACAGAATGAGAAGAGGAGGGATGTGGTTCCTGTTTATGTACTTAATGCCCCTTAACTATTTACTTAAAAATGGTTAGAATGGTAAATTTCACATTACATGCCTGTTACCACAATACAAAATAAACTAGGCTTTCTAGGTAGGAATAGGATTCTGCCTGATGGTTAACACTGTGTTGCCTTGGATGGTAAACACAGTCTTTTGTATACTCCTCATAATCTAGCCTAGATATTTCAACAACCATCTTTCCAAAAAGAATTTGAGAAGACTTACAACAGAGCATAGGACCAAAGCAAAGTCAGGACTGGAAAAGGAAATGGCAAAGACAGGTTTTCTATAGAAGTTAATAAACACGGTCATTAACCCTGAACCCCAGTCTGACGCTGGACTTGCAGACAGACCTGCAGACAGCAGCCCAGTGCGCCAGCGGCAGGGCCCCTGCCTCTCAGCGCCAAATGCGCCTTCCTTCCAGGCTGTGGAACGGGTCTGGGCCTGTTAGGTGTCCTTCCTCTGCCTCAGGCTCAGGCAGTAGAGGGCGCTGGAGAGACCGGAGGGAAGGCCTGCTGCTTGGTTCCAGCGGCCGTGCCCTCCGCGGGGAGGAAGCCTTCCTGTCTCTACCCACAGGGCCTCCAGTGAGCGGCTTCCCTAGCATCTGGCTCGAGCAGCACATGCGCTCTCCCCCGTGCCTCACAGCAGCAGGGTGAGGCGGAGCAGCCTCCCCGGCACCCATCTTGGGTGGCTTCATCGTAGGAGTGCTTCCAGTTAGCCACTTCCCTGGGGACAGCCTCTCCAGCACTCCAAAGCCAGATTTCTGCCAAAAACCAGAGGGCATATTTCCAGCAAGTTCTGCCAGCCTAGCAGTACAAACACTTGTCTAAGAACCACGGCTGCGTCCTCTTCAGCACCGTCTGCATCTTAACCCTGTGGGCAGAGAGGTAGAGTGCTTCATCTCAGCCCTAAGGCTATCCCTTAAATCTGCTATTCCTACATTCTTCTGAACTCACTTTACTCGGGCCTCCCATGAGGCACAGTGAAGAGACACAGGAGAAGCGGGTTCGATCCCTGGGTCAGGAAGATCCCCTGGAGAAGGGCGGGGCAACCCACTCCAGGATTCTTGCCCGGGAAATCACATGGATGGAGGAGCCTGGCGGGCTGCAGTCCATGGGGCCACAGAGTTGGAAACAGTCGGGTACACACACACGCAGCCTAACTGTAGTTAGGATTTCTTATCCTGCTCCAACTACTGTTTCCCTTCTTGTGGCTGAGCCCAGACACACACAGAACTGGTGTCAGGCGCGATCCCGTGAAGGAAGAACGGACTGTGTGGCGGGATCTTTCGGCATGAGCTCAGTGCTGAGCGCCTTACCGCCTGGAGTGGGAGGCCCTCGAGGCACAGGCTGCAGCATCAGAACTGAACTGTCTGTGGCGAAATGCAGCCACGTGCCGACTGAAGCGCACCTGGGGAGCCCAGCTGCCCTCCCCACCCGACCTTACGGCAGTGATGGCGACTGCAAAAACTGATGTGTGAGGGGCCCTTCCGAGTGTCCCTGCAGGCCAACTAGGGGAAAAGGACAAACCTGGGCCCACTAACTTCCAAAGGGAAGCACAGGATGAGAACCAGAGTGTGCCCATGATAGCCCTGGAAAAAAATCTCTTATTTCTAAAAATCAAACATACATTTTAAATTAATTCTAAGTCTAGTCAAGTTGCTCAGATATTATACCACTAACTGGTTAAAAACAGGATCCTAAAGCTCAGAATGAGGATTTGTGGTTGAATTCAGATGTAACTGTTTTGAATCCCCTTGCCACTGGAGTCTCCTTTACCAGCAGGAGCGGCTGACCATCCACAAACCACTGTCCTCTCCTTGAACACCCTGTAGAGGGGTAACTGCGTGCAGGGCCCACATCTCTTAGCACTTCTATCTCCAACAGTGAAGTCACCAGAAGACTGGAGCAGCCAGGGAAGGCAAGGCGACTGAGGACACCAGGCTCCAGAGAGCCGCAGGCTTGGGTCCCACCACCAAGGAAAGAACCCTAACCAGGCAGACCCTCGCTGAAGACAGGGAGCACAAGGGGAAAGGACACTGCAGCTGCCAATTACAGCCCGTGGCCAAGCACGGAAACGGGGGCCAGCGGCTCTGCAGACGCTCCATCTGCTTGGTGTATGTTTACGTTTATCTGCATCTAACCATTTTTTCCATCCTTCCCATTTTTATTTTATACAGAAGTCAACTTTACAGTTTAATCTTTATGGAAATGAACATTCAGTACGACTGACTTAACTTGTGGAGTCATTAACATTGCCAGCATTGAATGCAGTGACTCTTGGGGCTCTGCATCTGCTCATCGGGGCAAAGAGTGAAAACTTCTGTTGTATCTTGTTAGACAGAAACCTAACTGTTGTGTACTGGATGGGAGCTCAAATGTTTGTTGAAAGGGGTATACAGACTCTAAGCAGTCAAAGATATATGAACTGTTCCAATGACCAATTCTCATTTCTCAGATCTAAAAATTCACTACTTTAATAAGCTCTGTGAAAATGGATTTGGGCCATTACATATTTTCCCTCCTGACAGCTATCATGATGTCAAGCTTTGTTCACAGAGACTGCTCAAGAGACGGAGCAGCAGGGAAAGGACTTTGCTCCCGATCCTCGTGAGAAGCCCAACCAGCTTCTGTGGCACAAACAGCCGACTCCTGCAGTGCACACAGCTTCTCTAGCACCCAGCTCTTGCAGGGCACGTGGCCAGTAGGCTTCCCCAGCCCCGCCGCGGACACAGCGTTCCAGGCAGACATCACCCTCCAGGGCTGGTCTGCCCCAAGTTCTGCCAGCTGAAGACTACAGTGCCCTCTCTGCCATTCACTGAGCCATGGCTGTGCCATCTCCACCAAGGTGTGGACCCCAGCCACGGAGCACAGTGCGGGCCCCTTCCTCAGGTGGGCCTGGTGGCGGCTGCTCCTTGCGTGTGCTTGCTCTATATTCTCTAGGACGGTCTTTGTTACCGAACACGCCCTTTTCATTCTAATCCCTTGTTACAGTGATTTTTACATATGTCGAAATTTCAGGTATTTATCAGCACTACATATAGCAGTCATCAAAAAGGAATAATGAGCCCAGGGACACGAACGTGTATTAAAGCATAGCCCGGAATACCCTCCCCAAATGGATCTCCCTATAATAGAATCCCTTCTGTTTATGAGCTCTCTTTATATTATCCCATAAAGAGACAGGGAAACGGAAAGTAAGAACCTGTTACTTCTCCTTTCTTTCTCATGAGCAACTACAGCTGCAATCATGAATGCCCTTCGATCCCCCATGTACTTCTCAAGGTAAACTCTGCAAGAACTCATCTGTAGATTTCAATATAGGTAAAATTAATTTATTGTCTAGGCACTTACATATATTTAAGATGGTCTGGGGTCACTTATAAACAACAAGTGCAAGAAAGACCACTTTACAGCCACTGCTACGAAAATCCATAAAAACCTGTCTACACCTTAGTACAATATATATTCAGATGTTAACCCAAGTGTCAGAAAGACAACTAGATGGCCTGAACAGCCTTAAAGCAGCACAATCCTTTGTCAGCACAGAATCTAGTTTCTAAAGAATAAAATAATTTAGCTTTTAAAGAATGAAGACTTACACCAAATGATTTATTTTGAACGACCACTAATTCCAGATTAGTGATTACCACTAATTCATGATGTTAGACGATTACCACTTGGCTAGCTGATAACCGAAGGCATCTTTGAATAGAGCCATTTACTGAGAGCTTATGACGATACCAGATATCTTGCTAAGTGGAAAACTTTGTTTTTCCCATTTTGTAGATGAGGACCTACAACTTAAAGAGGTTAAGTCAACTATCCAAGGTCACACTGCCTAAAAGAATCACTCTGACTCAAAAGCCTATGTGTTCATCCCACTTACTATCTTTCTAAGGCCTGCACCCCAGTGTATATGCAGTGCTCTGTGAATATGTGAGGATTTTCCTCAGGGCTTTTTCCATTAACTTTCTTATGTAATCTCTCTTCAAAGGAATCTGCCCAACAATGCACCTCCTCTCACAGTGTCATGCTGGCTCTCCTACTCCACATTCCCTTTCATACGCTCCTCTTTTTCCACTATAAATAAAAGCATACTTGTTTCCCATTCAGAGGGGCAATCTCAAATACTGGGGTCAAACTGAGCTGTAATGACTGAATAACAAACCTTTGTGGAGGACTTCCCATCTTCCACTTTCAAAAAAAACTGAAGGAGGCTCTCAACAAGTTTTGGGGATTTTGGCAAATACCTCAGAAGAATTCAGTGATAATGTTATGATAAACTCCTTCCATCCCTACCAATTGATTTATCTGAATAAGGTTTCCCAACCTTCATTCATAAAGATGAAAAGCAGAAATAAAGTTCATGCTGACTTATGTCTCACTCTACAAATAAATTCACTCAATCAGCAAGGAAAAAAAAAGCCTCTGTCATTAACAGATGCATTTCTAATGAAAGTTTACTTTATGTTTAAGTAATTATATACAAAATTTGTAAGTTTGTTCTTTATCAATAGATACCACAAACAACTTTAACTCAATCTACACCAGGTTTTTTTTTTTTACATTTAAATTGCTGAAGATATTTTTACTGCAAACTGGTATAACAGGTTAAATAATATTACTTAGGTTTTATGCTAGAAGTCTTTAGATGTCAATGTCAAGATGTACAAAGGAATACTTAAATTTGGGGGAGACTAAGTAAAAAGTTTTAATAACACTGTGTCAAACAGTTAAAAACCTTAAGTATTTTGCCCTATTTCTCACTCAAATCTGAGAAAGATATGAGGCAAATGTTTATTGCCAGTGTATTAACCAACAGCCACTACGCAAAAAGAAAGGTCAGTCTAGTATTGGAAGGATAACAGAAATGAAAACCACCTCTGCCAAAAAGAGATGGTTGCTAAGAAAAAAAAAACAAAAGCAAAGCGCTCAGTTTGCTTATTATTCATACCTGTTTTTCACTTATTTACAAAATGTTAGTGTTAAAACTAAAAGGAAAAATCCTCAATTATAAATTATTCCAGTTCATTTTCCAAAATGATTAAGTAAGTGCATGCTAGACCAAGGAAAACGAAGATTTCCCGAGACCGGCAGGAAGACGGAACTGTGCTGGTTCTCTAGGAGTGAAACACGCCTCAGTCAAGTCCAAATAAAATGAAGCTGAGCACTCAATCTGCAGAAGCGGGTATGCTGTGGGGAAGGGAGACACTTAACGCTGCTAACCTGGCCGGTAAGAACGGCTGAGAGTGCGCAGCCACGGGGCCTCCCTGGGAGCAGAGGGCAGCAGTGAGAGAGTCTAAGCTCCCTGGGCGTGCGAGGCTCTTTCCTGCTCGGGTCTTTGCCACGCAGCTACTGCCTTTACCCAGCATGACCCTCAGGACAAGCCTCTCTAGCTCCTTTAAGATGCCAAACGTCACATTTCTCATTAATAGCAAATAATAAAGTTTTTAATTTTCAAAACGTCTTTCCAAAGATATCACCACATTGTAGGAGATCATAAACCACTAGCATAATGGGAAAAAACTATCTAAGCACTGCAAAACCAGACTCTAATACTGATGTATTTGTGTGGTCACTTAAAATTTGTTTGACTCAAGGAAGTTCGTAATCTTTAACCTTTACATATTCTATTTCTGATGCAGGTTATCATGCTGCGCCACTGTTTTCGTGTCAGAATTTGGCAAGGCAAGTTATATAACCTGGGAAAAGTCCTAAGAATGTATAATTCTGTCTCATGACGTTCTAACTTTTCTTATAGTATATAATATTTCCCCCCCTCCCAGCTTTACTGCAATATAATTGATATACAGTACCATGTAAATTTGATATATATAGCATGATGATTTGACATAGATAACACTATGAAACCATTATCCCAGCAAGTCTAGTCAACACCCATCATCTCAACAAATGAAAAATTAAACAGAAAAAAATCATTTCCTTGTGATGAGAAGCCTTAAGATTTACCCTCTCAACAGTTTTCACACACGCGGTCACTATTCGCAGCGTCACCTACACCCACCACGTCGCACACCCATCTCCAGCAGGCATCTACTGTGCGCTGCTGCTGCTGCTAAGGTGCACATCCATCTCCAGCAGGCATCTACTGTGCACTGCTGCTGCTGCTAAGGCGCGTCAGTCGCGCCTGACTCTGTGCGGCCCCACAGACGGCAGCTCACCAGGCTCCTCCATCCGTGGGATTTTCCAGGCAAGAGTACTGGAGTGGGGTGCCATCGTCTTCTCCGCATTCATCGCGGAACTGGGAGTCTATGCTTCTGACCGCCTGCATCCAATCCCTGCCTCCCCACAACCCCTTGCCTCTAGTAACCACAAACCTCATCTCTTTTCCTGGGTTTGTTTGTTTTCAATGTATAATCGACCTACAACAGTGCATTAGTCCATTAGTACACTACCAACGTATGATTGGGTATTTCTATACATTTCAAAACAGTCACAATACAGCATTTCTCCTATAGTCCCTTTGAGAAAAACACACGCTATGAAGAGTAACTGAGAGCGACGATCTCCGTGGAGGATGACACGCGCCTCAGTGACGCCGAAGCAGAGGTGACCTACATGTGCACACGCATGGGTAGGTAAGGTCTGTCTCTATTTCCTACTTTACAAACCTAATCTCACGGGGTTTCAAGGTACGACACCATTGCAGTGTCCCTGAGAGCCCTCTCATTCCTTTCCCTTCCTTTACTGTTGGCTCATTCATCTTAGTACCACTCCTCCACTGCAAATCACCACGGAGACAGTGATTAAAAGACTTCTTAACACCACCACCCACTGGTGCAATGCAGGTTCCCAAACGTGAAAACGCCTGGGCTTTTGACCACAGGCAAATACAATTTTGAAGCAGCTATTTGTGTTTTGGTCAAACGAAGCAAAGAAGGCAAGACAAATAGGCACCCAGTGTTCATGTTTATGGACCTGTGTACGTGTGTGGGGATGAGGGGGAGTAAATTTTCCAACTGCATTAAGCAGCTACATAGATTCAGAAGCCACACGAACCAAAAGAGGGAAGTAATCTGAAATATACCTTTAGATATCTTTAATTTCATTTAACAAAGATACTTGTGTGTATGTGTATAAAAAATATTCAGATTCACAGACCTGTATAATTCAATAGAGGAAGTGTATTTCCTAAATGTAAAAAAACAAATACTATACTCTGCAGTAGATACTGGAAAATACTGTAATTTCAGGCAAATGGGCAGGATGTCAAGTATAATTTATATATACCCTGAACCACTACTCAGTAACTGCTATTATACTGGCAAGAAAATTATTCACCTTTTCTTGAAAGCAGTTTAGAAAAATCTTTCATTTTTATCACTGTGCATCCCACCAGCCATATATGGGTACCAGAGCACTAAAATACCTCCATAGCCTGGGCTAAGCGCTCTTCCAGCGCCATGTAAGTGAGGAACTGAGGATCCACATAAGAAATAGCTTCAGCAACTCCGAGTCCATCTGCGAAGCCATCAAACAAGCTGGGGAAAAAAAAGTACAACCATGATTTGGGAAACCTTAATGGTGAAGACATAATTATACACTAGCATACTGACAAGCCAATAAACACACAAGCAGAAAACCTTAAAATATTTTAGTATAATCTTACGGGGTGAGGGGCGAGGAGAGCCCAACAGGAAATTAAATGCTAGGTGTAAGGAGCTAAGATGCCACTCCCATCCCTAGCAGGCTGCCACACTCACTGCACAAAGTTCGTAAGAAAATCCTCTGCTGTTTCTAGTTCTAGTTCTGGGAACCGTGTATGGCTGGGATGAAGGTAACACTTTTTATCTACTAATTCTTTCCTGTGTCTTTCCCCTTTATTTCGGTTTCCAATTTGAATTTTGGTGAGAACATGGTAAGAACTGCTCCATCTGTTTTAATTGTATCATTGGTCAAAGCCTCTTTTTCTTCTCTTACCTTGTACTGCTTAATCACTCTGGTTTAAGAATACTTTATTTTCTCAAGTTTTTCTCATTAATTTCTCTTCTATTTTTCTAAGGACTAGGGTTTCTCCCTTACCATTCAGTTTGAAAAAGATCTGAGCTCCTAACTGCTCACTTCTATTACTCTGAAGGTTGTAAGCCACTTGGAAGAAAATATTATGTCTTAATCTGGCTCTCATCTTCTCCCCTCCACCTTTATATATACACAGATTCCTCCCTTTCCTCTAGACTTGGAAATACTAAATACTTCAAGATTCAGAAAATATAAGATATCCTCTGTCATCTTTCTAAATCTTGTTCTGCTGGAATTCCATCTCCTCAATTATCCTTTCTGCAGGTAATTCCTAAGCCTTTACCTAATACAAACTCTCTCGAGTTCTTGACCTATATTTTTAATTTTCTGTGGGGCACTTTACCTCAATGAACTCTTACCACCTCGAATTCAACATCTCCAAAACTGGACTTACTTTGTCTAGTTAAAGACAAGCTTCTGTTGACCTCCACATTCCTATCAGAAACTGAGTATCACAGTCAATAACACCCAGTTACTTATGCTAGCTCAAAACAGTTATGATGTGCCTCTGTGCCTCCATTAAAATTACAAAGCTATGGCCCAGAGATCCAAAGTATTTCTATGAAGACTATACTATAGCTTAGTAGTATCTAAAAATCCGCAGACATCGTACGGTACGAAAGGAACGGGCATTTTCACACAATCACAGGTTTTAGAATTAGAATTAAACCTTAGATCACTGAATCCAACCTCTTTGCACTGTTAACTCCTTCATCTATCAGTGAGATACAGGTCAGAGAGGAAGAATCTTGGAGTCAGACAGACAGGAATTTAATGCCACATTTAACTGAATTATTGTTAAACAATAGGAAATTTTTATTGGGCTGTTACTGTTTATCTATAAAACAAATTAGATGAGTAAGTGCACACAGGTGCTGTGCAGAGATGGCACCAGATCAGGCATTCGGGAAGCAGCAGAGCCGCTTCCTGCATGCAGGACACACACTGCTCTCTACGCAGGCGTGCGCGGCAGAGGAGGGCCCGCATTCCAAGTCTGAAATGCACGAGTTCAGTGCTCGAGCTCTGCCTGCTGAAGCAACACAAACTATGTCCCCTCACTCTTTCAAGTGATGAGAATCAATTATCCCATAAAATTCTTTTCTTGTCTAAGCTAAAGAAACCTAGACACTCAGAGCATAATTTGGTTGTACCCTGGTAACTGAAGAACGATCAGTGAACATTAAACATTCCAGTATTGTTCCTTTGGTAAAAACCCTGGTAATAACCGTCTCAGACGAGAAGCACCACAGACACTAACACAAGCAGCTTGAGAGGAAACAGGTTATCTTCCCACTAGATGGTAAAAATGGGAACTGTGCAGGGATGAGCTCTGAGAGGCAGTACCTTCACAGAGTGATCAGAATCAATGTCCTCATGGGACGGCTCGACACCATGTGCCTCCTGACACGCACTGAGAACAGAACCCTGCTCCTACGGTCTGCCTGCTAACGCTGTGTAACTCACACCTAAGCATGCCATCAAAGGGCAGAGCCTGCTCCCATGGTCTGCCTGCTAACGCCGTGTAACTCACACCTAACATGCCATCAGGCAAGATTAACCTAAGAGACACTGTGGAGTCCAGCTCCAGCAGCCAGGGGGCCAGCCTGACGGGATGAGCGGTGTCGGCGGGGAACGATGCAGCCTCCGACTCGGGGCGCGGGACTACACGTTTATGTCAAGCCTCAGGTCTTCTATCCTTTGACAAAAGCATCAGGTCCGAGGTTTGACATTTTCAGTTCCCCTTCACCCAGACTGTCGTCTCCTTGTTGCCCTTCAAGCAGAGCTCCTGCTTCAGCGGTTCTCCCAGAATCCTGTTTCCTTGTGATTACACTGCATGCTATGTCTGGGCCACATACCATACTCCTCGGTTTATTTCTTATCTTTCTAAATCCTGCTTGCCCCTAGGATCCTAAGCTCACTATCTCCTAAAAAGGCTTCTAGCTATTCCTAATTATTCCTAAACCCTAAGCTCAACAAACTTCTTTGCCATAAACATTTCCCTCACAAACAGGTCTCAGATAACAATCCTTCCCGTGGCCTCAAGCTGCGGCCTACATGCTCACCCTGGGATATTCTTTGTAAAGATCCTTGAACAAACGTCAATGGTTACTTTATAGATTATTTTCTGGGCACAACTGCAGAAGGCTTTGTGCTTTCTCATGCTTCTCTCAAGAACAATAAGCACCTTAACATTCTTTCCAGCCAACTCAACCGAAGAAAGGAAGAAACAAGTCGGAATCACAAGAGCGGGTTGGGGGCCATGCCTCCATTTTGTCAGTAACGCCTAATGTGGCTCCCGACAAGTCATTCTACAAAATAAGCAGCTTGTACTTTTAAAAATACCAAATTCATAAAAAACTAAGACCAAGGAAATGTTTCAGATTAAAAGAAACTAAAGAAAACATGTTAACTAATATATCTTGGACTGCATCAGAAAAAAAATCTCTAATGGCATTAGTGGGACAATTACAGATATCTGAATAGGTCTGTAGATTAGAAGAGTACTTGTATCAGTATTGATTTTCTGATTTTTATAATTTTACTGTATATGAAAATCTTCCCATTTTAATGAAATTCATTCTAGGTGATTTCTAAGGAAAGAGGCAACCATTACTAAATGCGTCAGAAAAAAATATAAACAAAGGAAAGAATGGCAACATGAACATGGTGAATGTCGATATTTACAGAATCTCAGTGAAAGGGATATGGGAATTTTCTGTACTACTGTCTGCCATTTTTCTGTAAGTCTGAAATAATTTCAAGAGTTTCAAAAATTCTACTCTTAAACCATGATTATAGCCATAAAGAATTAATTTCTCACAATCTAATTAGGTTAAGTATTATCATCCCAATTTCTTATTAGGTTGATAATTATTAAAAAATAATAATGGTAACTCAATTTCTAACCAAGAGGAAACTTAAGTTGTTATCAAAGAATAAATAAATGGTACATTTGGGATGTGTCTATATCTAAAATCTATGTTTTTTGCACATCAACTCCTACCACACAAATCCATGAAATAGTCTCTGGTTATCCTATAGCATTTCTGTGACTTAATGAAAACAAAAAAGCAAGCCAACTTTTGGTAGAGGATTTTTTCCATTTTCCTTTAAGCTAAAATAAAAAACCAAAGACTTTAATTTTTTTTTTTCTATACAGAGGCAAAACTGAAAAGAAAAAAAAAAAGCGTTAAATTTTGGAGTCACATAAGAATTGCTGCTGTTCACCATGGGCATTCCTTTAAGATGCCAAAATGACATGCTATTTTAATGTGAAAATCAAACCATATTTTTACCTTATCAACATTTAGCTACTACCACATAAATCGAACAGAATACCACGAAAGCAAATAATGAGGTGTTGCCATATTTAGACAAAATTCAGAACAGTAATTTCATAAATTTTGTCTTAAAAATCAAGGCTAAAAATTGGTTTCCATATTAGAAAAAAACAAACTACTTTGAAGCTTCACAACTTGGGGAGCAATCAGTAATGTCTTTACAAGCTTAATGCAACAGCCATATCTAGAACAATCATCAATGAATCGGAAGCTTTCAAATTTAAGTTAAAATTCATTCAATAAAGACCTCACTCATTTCTTCAAATTTTTATGGGAAGCCTTTTTCGAAGGTTGTTTAGAAATATATACATCAAGATCTTAAAAAATACATTAGTAATACCATCTCTTATTAATCTGTCCTAGAGAAACAATCTGATGTACAGATCAGGTTTTATGGGTGAAAAATTTACTGCACTATTTCAATAAGGAAATAATCAAGTAAATTTTCGTGCTTCTGTAGGGTGGAGTGTTTATGCAGTATTTCTCATATGAAACCGTAAGTGTCTCCCAACATGCACAGATGATGCTGAGCACACAATCCTGCTGAGCACTGTCAGAAACGACAGTGCACAATGTCATCAGGAGAAAAGTCAGAATGAACAAGCTCAGTAAGAGGGGAGTGGGCAGGCCTGAAGGAGGGGAGAGACAAAGAGGGTGTTCAAGGTCACCCAGACGAGGACCAGGTGAGGCCGCTGATTCCACTATGCTTGGGAAGACAGAAAACAGGTCTCAGAAGAGAGCCTGTAGGATGAATTACAAACTAGCTGTGTGGCTGTGGAGAAATCCCACTTCTGCTTCTGTAACAGGGTCACTAAGATCTGCTCTGACTCTTCCCCTAGGGAGGGAGAAAAGGGTCAGCAAGGAGAATCATGGAGACACTGTGTTTCGTGTCTGGAAAAATTTAGAGAAGTACAAAGAAAAAATATTCAGAAAGAGAAACTGAAGACACAAAGGAGGCCTTAAAAATATATCACCAGGGGTCTGAATGAGTTTTTCTTACCTTTATTTTTCTAAATTTTCTGTAATGGAATTTTAACTGGAAAAATAAGACAAATTCTTAAAAATGTATCTGTGCAGAGAAGAAAATAAGGGTAGTATCAAGCCATAATTTTTTCCAGAAAAAGTAACAAAAACAGAGTACCTGGAACAAACATTCTCTCTACATCTCAGTAATTATTCCAGAGGGCTGTGCAGACTTGAAAAAAAAGTCTAAGTTTATAAACCAAAATAGATAAATTCTGATCATTCTATCACAAGCAGTAACAATTCTATAATCCATTTAATGTATATGTTACTTTTACTTGAAGCTCACTATTCTCTGCAGCATGAAGTAAATTTAGTCCATTCAACATCTCTGGGAAGATACAACTGTATTTTGCAAATACAGAAGGAAAATTATAGTCTTGATTCTTCTGATTCAATCACAGGTTTTGAAATTCTTCAAGTAGTATTCATCATGGACTTTTATTTTTTACAGGATTATATTAAGTGCTATATTAAGGGGATCAGCACACACAATATAATTTGTCATAAAAAAATTTTTAACACCAAATTTAAAAGTCAGAAATCTCAAACAAGTATGTGAATAACTAGGATACAAGGTAAGCATCTGTAGAGTTAATGGTCAAAGAAGGAAGAGGTCAATGACTAGAGTTCATGTAGGAAGCAATATCTGAAATGAGCTTGGAAGAAGAGGAAGACTGACAGACGAGAAAAACCGAAATATTCCTTAGTGTCAGAGATCCAGTCTTCATAATTTAGAGTCATGAATGAATTCTACGCAGTGAACGGTGAGCATGGTACGCACACTGTGCTACATACCTCCAGTCCACATCCAAGTCTTCACTCACGCTGGAGTCATCCTCAAGGTTATTGTTACCATCCAACATGAAAGCTTCTGGCTGTGCAAATTCATTAGCGGGCTCATTCCCTTCATCACTGCTGCTCTCATTGACTTCATTGTACTGTAACCAAGGAATTTCTCCCTCTTCCAAGGATGTTTGTTCCCTATTACAAATATTTTCATGGAAGAAAAGATATTATTATTTTAAAACATACCATAGATTTTTTCTTTAAAGAGCTCTCTTTAGTGCAGGTAGATACTTTATTTAAATTCTAAATTCTTGGTAACATGATTCTAAAAAATCTGCCTTGTTTAGATGTGAATCCGTTTACTTGATATATATTATCTATACTCTCACTATCTGAATGGTTATGTCCCAATCTTGAGTAGCTCCCCTCAGTTACAGTAAGGCCATACTGCTCGGCCTGGCCTGCTAACCCTGCAAAGCAGGAGCCCGCCCCCGGGCTCGCCGCCCCCACCTGCACTGCTCTCCCGCTGCGCGCTCTCCTCCCGGAGCTGTGGAGCTCAGCCCGCCTCGCCGACACCCCCTCCACGTGAAATGCCTTCCACCAGATGCATGCTGCTCAGAGCAGAGGCAATGTTGCTGCTTCTAGGGAAGCCTGTCGTGACCACTCATTTCAAGCAGCTCACCAGTCACTGCTGATGCACCATTCTGCTTATTCTCCTTACAGACCTTCCTTTTACTTATCACTTTATCGTTAACTATTAGTCATTCATCCACTAGAAAATAAGCTAACGGAAACAGGGATAGACAAATCAATGACACAGATAAAGAAGATAAGAAAAATGAAAGTATTTCAAAACAACAGGGGAAAAGGCCCTTTGATGAATGACACTGAGACCACTGGGCACACACATGGCTGGGGGGGAGGGGGGTCGCGTCACATTCTGATGTCATTATTTACCTTAAATAAATTCCAGATCTATTTTACAGAAATGCATGTCTCCCTTCAACGCCTCTAAAAGACACAAGTACTAAAAGAACCACAAGAGAAATTTCCACAAAAATCTCAGTGTCGTCCTAAACATGATGCAAAATTTTGAAGCCAAAGATGAATTAATTGCTAAAGTCCACAACATACACATTAAAGAAAATGCTCATGGAAAAGCCAAAGACAAATTAATTTTATAATTAAATAAATTTAACTTATCTTTGAAGCCGAAGACAAATTAATTGCTAAAGTCCACAACATACACATTAAAGAAAATGCTCATGGAAACACGAAAAACTTGGACACAAAGACCAAACTGAGAAAAATTAATAATTATAATACGTAAGAAAAAATGGCACTTCAAGGCTGCAAACACTGAACAAAAGCTACTTTCAAATTTACAAGTAAGACAATTATACCGGTAGAATCTTCTTACTCATTTTATTTGACCAAAAAATACCTTTTGGTATACCAAAAGGAGGTTAAATAATATAGTCTCAGCAAAGTTTCATTTTAGTTTGGGTTTAAGATGAGAAATAATGTTATACAACAATTTATGTATCTCAACTTGAAGAACAGCTAATTAGAACTCTATTCATTGTAATGTGAAAATTTAACTTTAGGGATAAAAACATTTATGAAAGAGATGCAGACAATGCCCACATACAAGAAACAACACATTTTAAAGAAACTATCTCCTTCTATACTTAAATCCATTAATGTTTAATTTCTGCTCCTCAACTACACTTCACAATAACATGCTTTTATGATTTAGTCTAATAAAACAAGAGAAATGAGCATACCAAAATATGCTTATTTTGTTAAAGTTTTAATGTCTAATACATAAAGACAGTAGATGCTTTCTTGTGCATAATTTAGTTTCAGTGAAATTAAGCCTCAAGCAGTTTTTAAGTACAAATCAAGCTAAGCGTCTCTGCGCAGCAGGCCTCTCTTCACAGCTTTCTGGGCGTACCTGGCACAGAGTCCTCTAACTCTTGGGACTCACTCGCCTCCTCCTAGGCTGGCCACTTCTCAAGGGCGTGACACGCTGTTGTCTCTCCTCATTACCCTGGAGGAGGGCATGGCAACCCACTGCAGTGCTCCTGCCTGGGAAATCCCATGGCCCGGGGGCCTGGTGGGCTTCTGTCCACAGGGCCTCAGAGTCAGACGTGCCTGAGCAACTGAGCCCAGCGCACTCCTCAGAGCCTCACTCCCTGTAACATGCGCTCGACACTTAATAGGTTCCCTCTCTGTGTTGCAAATGTAATAATAAACCCTTGAAAAAGAAATCTTTTAAAAGTCAAATAATTTAGATTAAGCCTAGAACAGTCCTTGAAAATGTCTGTTATTTCAATATACACCTACAAGAAATACATTTTTTCTTATTATACAGCTATCAAAATGACTATTATGCTGTAATTCAGATAGCTAACATAAAACTCAAATAAATGGTTGAAAATTATTCAGTATAAGAAATATTAATTTATGAGGTTTTTAAATTCAAAGAAGAAAACTAAAATAAGAAATTATTCTGAATCTAAATGATGATGTCATTAATACTCTTTCAACTATATAATCCTTGGCTACATATTTTGCTTAACCATTTGTTTCTCTCGCTCACAATTCATCACAACACAGCTGTGAAACAGAGGATCAGTGCTGTGCGGCGCGTGCGCTCAGCGTGCCACAGTCATTCACCATTTAACACAGGGCCCGTCAGGCCAGAAGAGGGGCACTGTCGCTGGACCGGGTTGGCCTGACAGTGTGACAAAAGGAATCCTGATCTAAAAAAAAAAGAGCAACAGGACTGCAGAAGTACCAAGGACCAGCTGTTAGCTCCCCACGAACCACAACGGAGGAGTCCTCTGATCCCAGAAGCCCTCTTCCTGAGCGCTGGACCATCTTCTCAAGAATCTCACTTACCTTTGCTCTAATTATCAGGCAGTTACTTTCTCTTTGAACATTCCATAAGCAAACAATCATGCTTCTTGGTTTTCAGGGGTGAGGACAACCCTTTTCTAGGCCCCGAATCCGCCTGGGATCGCTTCCCTTTTGTAAGAACTGGGTGTCTCCACTTCCTCACCTTCAATTCCCTTTATTTTTTAATCCCTTTTTTTTTCAAATGCAGAATATATGCCACCTATTTCAGTTCCCCAGTACACTGTGCTGAGCAGTCGGAGCCCAGCCACCCAAGCCAGGAAGAACATCGGCTCCGACCAGCATGCCCTTATGCTCTGTCCACACTGCCTCTATCCCCTTGGCCTGACGAGGCACCATCATGTGCACACTGCTTCCGAAAGTGTTTTCACTGTTTTCCTATACTTGAATGAGACACTGACTACTGCCTGTTTTTAAACTTTATGAGACAGGTAGGATACACGTTTCCCCAGGGATGGTCACCCTCACTCAGCATTCTATCTTTAAGACTCACCCATGGTTCTGTGTCTAACTATGGCTCATCCGTTCCCTCTGCTGTGTGATACTCTATGTATGAAGACATTCGTCTTCTATTAATGCATACTTGGGTAATGTCCACCTCAACAAGCAGCGAGTAGGAACTGATCTACATCCTCCAAGACATCTGGCATGGCTAACACAACAGGTGCTTAAAGGAAGACACCTCCTTGTGGCCCTTTCATTGCTGCTGCTGTTATTTTTGGGCTGCACCACAGAGCATGCGGGATCTTAGTTCCCCGACCAGGGACTGATCCTGCACTCCCTGCATGAGACGCACAGAGTCCTAACCACGAGGCCACCAGGGAAGTTCCCCCTCCTTATGCTCTCAATGTACACTCCCTGATTGCTAATGATCTAAGCATCTTTTGATATTTTTAATTCACTGTTAATATTTCCTCTTCAGTGAGTTATCTGCTCAAGGTTTTGATCATTTCACAATCAGACTAAGTTCTGCTTACTGATTTCCAGCTCACTATGTACTCTGCACATTAAGACTTACACTGTAAGTATAGTCTCCTAATTTGGCTCTCTTCTTCTCTATCTTTTTTATCTTTTACTAATCTCCCATCCTGCCATGCTAACACTTCCCCCTCAATGCCCACAGAAATGGTACACTTGTCTTACTCCTGATCTTAAGGGGGAAGTTTTTTTTAACGCTTCTTTACTGAAAATTATTTCTATTTTTTTAGATAGGTTTTATGAGGGCAAGGAAATTCTGTTGTGATCCTAGTTTCTGAATTTTTATCATGATGAGATGCTGAACATTACAAGTGACTTTTTTCCCCCCACAGAAAAAAAAAAAACCAGAGAATCTGTCATTTCAATTTTCTCCTGTATTTTGCTAATGTAGTGATAACATTTATAGGTATTCTACATGAAACTACTTTTACATACCTGGAATAAACTCAAATTGGTAACTGAATTTTATCTGTTAAAAAATATACTTAACAAATTCAGATTTCCAATAATTCTGTTTAAGAGTCTGCTGTATACTTTAATAGATTACATAAGCTTGTAATTTTCTTCACATACTCTTTCAGTACTAGGGTTATACTGGCCTTATTTGAAAGACTTGGAGAAACAGTTCTTTTCTCATTCTCTGGAATAGTATGATATGACCTTTGAAAGTCTAGAGAGAATTTAAGAGAATTCAGCTCTAAAACCATTTGGATTGGTTGTTTTCTCCATGGAAAGAGTATAAATCACTGACTGCATATCTGTAATAGTTATCACATTATCTAGGGCAGTGAGTGTTGATGAACTCCACTCTTCTGGGAATCTGCCAGCCTCTAAGTCTTCAGGTGCACTGCCCCCAAGTTCACGGTGCTCTTCCTGGTCCACAGGCCTCCACTTTGCAGCTCTGCCCCTGTCCGCACTCCCAGGTCACCCATCTGCGTTATCTGTACTTTCCCGCTCAGTACCAACCGCAACGTCTCCTTGTTCTTACCTTCGCAGAGTATCAGCTTCCGGCTTCTCTGATTCTCCCTGCTGTTACTGTTTTCTAATTAAGCTGACTTTTGTTCTCGTCTTCTCTAACTTGATTCTCATCCTACCTTAGTTTATTTATTCTAATATTCCTTTTCTATTTTTTAAGTTAAATGCATAGCTACTCCATCCTCAGCTTTTGTTTTTTTCCTAACATAAGTATTTATAAAGATAAATGTACCTGTAAATATCAATTTCACTATAATCCCACAGGTTTTGATTGGTGGTGGTTTCACTATCATTGAGTTGCATGCTGTTTAAACTTCTAGTATGGTTTCTTTTTGTCCTACTGGTTTTTTCAGAAGGACAGATAATTTCAAATGCAAAGGGGGTTTTATATAACATACATGTATTATTTATAAGATTAACTGCATGACGGTCAGAGAAACTGGTCTGCAGGATCCTGACTCTTCGAAACGTGTCAATCTGTGCTGTGCAGTCTCTAGGACACATTCACTTCCTGTGTGTTTGTATTCCACAGCATGCAGTGTTCATTAAACCTTGTTTAAATGAGTGCCTCAAATCTGCAATTAGTTTTTTGTATCCATGAATTAGAAATTCAGAAAGGTATTTAAAATTTTTCTAATATGACAGAAAATCTGTCAATATTCTCTAGTTTGATTAAACTTTGATTTAAATCTTTTGGGTCTATTTTATTAGGTACATTCAAGTTTAAAACTGCTGCATTTTACTGGAAAATTTGCCTTATCACGCAGTGACCGCCGCCCTCCCCAGTGACGCTGTTCTGTCTTTAAGCCTGCTTTGCTAACGCTAGTATGGCTAGTCCGTTTTCTTTCAGTCAGCATTTCCCTGAAATATTGTTTTCTGTCCTTTAACCTTCAATCTTTCTGTATGCTAATGCTTTAAGTGTAGGTTTTATAAACAACATTTAACTTAAAAATCTAACTGATCTGAAGCTTTATCTTTCACAAGCAGAGAGTAAACAGTTTATATTACAGAACTTTTCTTACGTGCTGCTTTTTTAATCTCTATTTTTCTTCAATGTTTCAACGCTTTCTCTTCCTTTTTCTACTGTTATTTGGATTGACTGTAAATGTTACTTTTCCATGTCTCAAGTTTCTTTTTTCCTTGTATACAGGTTGCTAACACATATACTCTGTATTTATTCTTATAATGGCTATCCTTAAAATTTTACCATACAGATTTACCTTATATCCAAAGATAACTTTCGGACCTCTCCCAAACTACACACTCCAGCGCTGACCTTGCCACCAACGGGAACACCACTGCTGCACAGCGTGTTAGCTCTGCCCTTCTCACCAACTGATTCTATTTCTTAAATCAAATTACTGTGTGTTTCATTACAGGATACTAATGCAAGCACTAGATGACTTCCAAATGTGTTTCTGTTTGCATGCATGTATCTGTACATCTAACTACAATTCAGGACACTTCCCTTAAACTTATAAGCTAAATATCCACGTGTCTCCTGCCACCTACAATGCATATCTAACTCACACTTAAAACTCCAAAAAGGGGTTCCTACTTCCCGTATTTTCTCCCCAGGCCTCCTCATCTTAGTCAATGACATTAATGTCTACCTAATGCTCAAATAAAATACCCAGTCATAATTGACTGACTTCTCCCTCTCTCACACACCAATCCTAACTCAAAAATAGTCCCAAACTTGTTTATTCTATCAGATAACCCCTCACAGCCTAACTCACTCTTACCTTCTTTTTTATTTTAGTCCCTTTCCAATTCAATCTCCACAAATCTGTTTGATCTTTTAAAAATGTGTATTAAATCAGTTAATTCTCCACACTTAAACTCTCACCGCTCTCTCAACACTTTCAGCTGCTGTGTGCTGTTCAGCCTGGTTCCCGCCCATGCCCTCTCATCTTGCTCTCCGCTGCTCATCTGCTTCAGCCCCGTGGTCTTCTCGCGTGCCACGCCCTTTCCTTTCCAGCACCTCTGCTCAGATCCTTCCTTCTGCCTAGAAAGTGCTCCCTCAAGAGTTGCTTGTGTATTTTTGAGATTAGTTGTTTGTCAGTTGCTTCATTTGCTATTATATTCTCGCATTCTGAAGGCTGTCTTTTCACCTTGCTTATAGTTTCCTTTGTTGGGCAAAAGCTTTTAAGTTTAATTAGGTCCCATCTGTTTATTTTTGGTTTTATCTCCAATATCTGGGAGGTGGGTCACAGAGGATCCTGCTGTGATTTATGTCGGAGAGTGTTTTGTCTATGTTCTCTTCTAGGAGTTTTATAGTTTCTGGTCTTAAGTTTAGACCGTTAATGCATTTTGAGTTTATTTTTGTGTATGGTGTTAGAAAGTGATCTAGTTTCATTCTTTTACAAGTGGTTGACCAGTTTTCCCAGCACCACTTGTTAAAGAGATTGTCTTTCATCCATTGCATATTCTTGCCTCCTTTGTTGAAGATAAGGTATCCATAGGTGTGTGGATGATAGGGCTTTCTATTTTGTTCCATTGATCTATATGTCTGTCTTTGTGCCAGTACTATACTGTCTTGATGACTGTGGCTTTTTGTAGTAGAGCCTGAAGTCAGGCAGGTTGATTCCTCCAGTTCCATTCTTCTTTCTCAACATTGCTTTGGCTATTCGAGGCTTTTTGTATTTCCATACAAATTGTGAAATTATTTGTTCTCGCTCTGTGAAAAATACCGTTGGTAGCTTGATAGGGATTGCACTGAATCTATAGATTGCTTTGGGTAGTATACTCATTTTCACTATATTGATTCTTCCGATCCATGAACACAGTATATTTCTTCATCTATTAGTGTCCTCTTTGATTTCTTTCACCAGTGTTTTATAGTTTTCTATATATAGGTCTTCAGTTTCTTTAGGTAGATATATTCATTAAGTATTTTATTCTTTTTGTTGCAATGGTGAATGGAATTGTTTCCTTAACTTCTATTTTCTCGTTATTAGTGTATAGGAATGCAAGGGATTTCTGTGTGTTGACTTTATATCCTGCAACTTTACTATATTCACTGATCAGCTCTAGTAATTTTCTGGTGGAGTCTTTAGGGTTTTCTATGTAGAGGATCATGTCATCTGCAAACAGTGAGAGTTTTACTTCTTCGTTTCCAATTTGGATTCCTTTTATTTCTTTTTCTGCTCTGATTGCTGTGGCTAAAACTTCCAGAACTATGTTGAATAGTAGTGGCGAAAGTGGGCACCCTTGTCTTGTTCCTGACTTTAGGGGAAATGCTTTCAATTTTTCACCATTGAGGATAATGTTTGCTGTGGGTTTGTCATAGATAGCTTTTATTATGTTGAGGTATGTTCCTTCTATTCCTGCTTTCTGCAGTGTTTTTTATCATAAACGGATGTTGAATTTTATCAAAGGCTTTGTCTGCATCTACTGAGATAATCATATGGCTTTTATTTTTCAATTTGTTAATCTGGTATATTTATTACATTGATTGATTTGCGGATATTGAAGAATCCTTGCATCCCTGGGATAAAGCCCACTTGGTCATGGTGTATGATCTTTTTAATGTGTTGTTGGATTCTGATTGCTAGGATTTTGTTAAGGATTTTTGCATCTATGTTCATCAGTGATATTGGCCTGTAGTTTTCTTTTTTTGTGACATCTTTGTCAGGTTTTGGTATTAGGGTGATGGTGGCCTCATAGAATGAGTTTGGAAGTTTACCTTCCTCTGCAATTTCTGGAAGAGTTTGAGGAAGATAGGTGTTAGCTCTTCTCTAAATTTTTGGTAGAATTCAGCTGTGAAGCCATCTGGACCTGGGCTTTTGTTTGCTGGAAGATTTCTGATTACAGTTTCCATTTCCGTGCTTGTGATGGGTCTGTTAAGAGTTTCTATTTCTTCCTGGTTCAGTTTTGGAAAATTGTACTTTTCTAAGAATTTGTCCATTTCTTCCACGTTGTCCATTGTATTGGCATAGAGTTGCTGATAGTAGTCTCTTATGATCCTTTGTATTTCTGTGTTGTCTGTTGGGATCTCTCCATTTTCATTTCTAATTTTATTGATTTGATTTTTCTCCCTTTGTTTCTTGATGAGTCTGGCTAATGGTTTGTCAATTTTATTCATCCTTTCAAAGAACCAGCTTTTTGCTTTGTTGATTTTTACTATGTCTCTTTTGTTTCTTTTGCATTTATTTCTGCCCTAATTTTTAAGATTTCTTTCCTTCTGCTAACCCTGGGGTTCTTCATTTCTTCCTTTTCTAGTTGCTTTAGGTGTAGAGTTAGATTATTTGACTTTTTTCTTGCTTCTTGAGGTATGCCTGTATTGCTATGAACTTTCCTTTTAGCACTGCTTTTATAGTGTCCCACAGGTTTTGGGTTGTTGTGTTTTCATTTTCATTCATTTCTAAGCATATTTTGATTTCTTTTTTTATTTATTCTGTGATTTCTTGGTTATTCAGCAGCAGGTTGTTCACCCTCCATATGTTGGAATTTTTAGTAGTTTTTCTCCTGTAATTGAGATCTAATCTTACTGCATTGTGGTCAGAAAAGATGCTTGGGATGATTTCAACTTTTCTGAATTTACCAAGGCTAGATTTATCGCCCAGGATGTGATCTATCCTGGAGAAGGTTCCGTGTATGCTTGAGAAAAAGGTGAAATTCATTGTTTTGGGGTGAAATGTCCTATAGATATCACTTAGGTCTAACTGGTCTATTGTATCATTTAAAGTTTGTGTTTCTTTGTTAATTTTCTGTTTAGTTGATCTGTCCATAGGTATGAGTAGGGTATTAAATCTCCCACTATTATTGTGTTATTGTTAATTTCCCCTTTCATACTTATTAGCATTTGTCTTACATATTGCGGTGCTCTTATGTTGGGTGCATATATATTGATAATTGTTATATCTTCTTGGATTGATCCACTGATCATTATGTAGTGTCTTTCTTTGTCTCTTTTCACAGCCTTTGTTTTAAAGTCTATTCTATCTGATATGAGTATTGCTACTCCTGCTTTCTTTTGGTCTCTATTTGCATGGAATATCTTTTTCCAGCCCTTCACTTTCAGTCTGTATGTGTCCCCTATTTTGAGGTGGGTCTCTTGTAGACAACATATATAAGGGTCTTGTTTTTGTATCCATTCAGCCAGTCTTTGTCTTTTGGTTGGGGCATTCAACCCATTTACGTTTAAGGTAATTATTGATAAGTATGATCCCATTGCCATTTACTTTATTGTTTTGGGTTTTGGTTTATACACCCTTTTTGTGTTTCCTGTCTAGAGAATATCCTTTAGCATTTGTTGGCGAGCTGGTTTGGTGGTGCTGAATTCTCTCAGCTTTTGCTTGTCTGTAAAGCTTTTGATTTCTCCTTTATATTTGAATGAGATCCTTGCTGGGTACAGTAATCTGGGCTGTAGGTTATTTTCTTTCATCACTTTAAGTATGTCTTGCCATTCCCTCCTGGCCTGAAGAGTTTCTATTGAAAGATCAGCTATTATCCTTATGGGAATCCCCTTGTGTGTTATTTGTTGTTTTTCCCTTGCTGCTTTTAATATTTGTTCTTTGTGTTTGATCTTTGTTAATTTGATTAATATGTGTCTTGGGGTGTTTCACCTTGGGTTTATCCTGTTTGGGACTAACTCCTGCAGCTCAATTCCAGAAAAATAAATGACCCAATCAAAAAATGGGCCAAAGAACTAAATAGACATTTCTCCAAAGAAGACATACGGATGGCTAACAAACACATGAAAAGATGCTCAACATCACTCATTATTAGAGAAATTCAAATCAAAACCACAATGAGGTACCATTTCACGCCAGTCAGAATGGCTGTGATCCAAAAGTCTACAAGCAATAAATGCTGGAGAGGGTATGGATTAAAGGGAACCCTCTTATACTGTTGGTGGGAATGCAAACTAGTACAGCCACTATGGAGAACAGTGTGGAGATTCCTTAAAAAACTGGAAATAGAACTGCCTTATGACCCAGCAATCCCACTGCTGGGCATACACACCGAGGAAACCAGAACTGAAAGAGACACGTGTACCCCAATGTTCATCACAGCATTGTTTATAATAGCCAGGACATGGAAGCAACCTAGATGTCCATCAGCAGATCAATGGATAAGAAAGCTGTGGTACATATACACAATGGAGTATTACTCAGCCATTAAAAAGAATACATTTGAATCAGTTCTAATGAGGTGGATGAAACTGGAGCAGATTATACAGAGCGGAGTAAGCCAGAAAGAAAAACACCAATACAGTATACTAACACATATATATGGAATTTAGAAAGATGGTAATGATAACTCTGTCTGCGAGACAGAAAGAGAGACACAGATGTATAGAACAGTCTTCTGGACTCTGGGAGAGGGAGAAGGTGGGATGATTTGGGAGAATGGCACTGAAACATGTATAATATCATATATGAAACGAATCGCCAGTCCAGGTTCGATGCATGATACTGGATGCTTGGGGCTGGTGCACTGGAACGACCCAGAAGGATGGTACGGGAAGGGAGGAGGGAGGGGGGTTTAGGATGGGGAACACGTGTATACCTGTGGCGGATTCATGTTGATATATGGCAAAACCAATACAATATTGTAAAGTAATCAACCTCCAACTAAAATAAATATATATTAAAAAAAAAAAAGCTCTCCCTCAACTGCCAATTCTCATCTTTTAGAGCTCAGTTCAAAAGTCAATTCCTAAGAGAAGTCCTCCCTGAGCATTCTAAGTACTATAAGCGCCTATTGGTTGCTTCATTACATTTGTGCTTCATTCCCTTCACCATGATCATCAGCTCGTGACTTACGATTATTTCCATCTTACATATTGCCTGCCACCGCCACCATCACGTAAGCTTCATGACGGAGCCTGGCCTTGTTCACTGACACAACCCCAGGGTCCAGTACAACGCTTACTGCACGCTCAGCACATGGCACATACGGCATGCTCAGTAAATGTTTGTTGCGTCATAGTTACACACCAAACATTACATATGAAATTTTTCACAAATCACATACAAAAAATTTAATACTTAGTAAACTAACTAATTGAAGGCAGGAGGAGAAGGGGACGGCAGAGGATGAGATGGCTGGATGGCATCACCGACTCAAAGGACATGAGTCTGAGTAAGCTCCGGGAGTTGGTGATAGACAGGGAGGCCTGGTGTGCTGCAGTGCATGGGGTCGCAAAGAGTTGGACACGACTGAGCGACTGAACTCAACTGAACTGAAACTAACTAATAATAAAGATGATCAAACATAAAGTTAGGAAGAGGGAAAAAAATGCCACTTCAACCAGTTATCAAAACAATGATGAAAACCAATCGTTGGTACATTCCTTTCTTTACAAATTTTTTAATGTTTTCTATTTATAGATTTTCTTATAGAATTAATCTCAAGCTGGAAATTTATATTTTTTGAAAAGTAAAAATTTGACGTTTGTCCAAGTTGAAATAGTTTTTTCCCAAGAAAATACACTTACCAAAATAGATTTCACAAGACTAAATTAGAACCAATTATCATCATAAAGAAATTTTAATTATCAAAGAAATACTCCCTCAAAATAAAATACTAAGCCTGAAAGGTTTCACAAATACTAACAGCCTTTAAAGGAATAAGAAGCTATTTAAACACCAGAGATACAATGCATATTAATATATATATATTTATATACTCTTTTAGCAATGAGAGTATCAAATTATCAAGACCAAAAAAAAAAGAAAAAACCCACAAATAGGGAAAATTCACACAGCTCTCATGTAAAAATCCTACGTAAAACGCCGCAAAAAGAATATACTACTAAGTCGCATTAGTCGTGTCCAACTCTGTGCAACCCCATAGATGGCAGCCCACCAAGCTCCACCGTCCCTGGGATTCTCCAGGCAAGAATACTGAGGTGGGTTGCCATTTCCTTCTCCAATGCATGAAAGTGAAAACTCTAAGTGAAGTTGCTCAGTCATCTCCAACTCTTAGCGACCCCATGGACTGCAGCCCACCAGGCTCCTCCGTCCATGGGATTTTCCAGGCAAGAGTACTGGAATGGGGTGCCACTGCAAAAACAATCTAGCAGCTTATTAAAACAACAATCAACCATGACTGTGTGATCATGCTGGGCTAATTATAAGAAGTAGTAAGGGTAGCTGAATATTAGGAAATTGAGTAACAGAATAACTGCTCAAGATTACTAGGACAAAAGTAAAAAATCACTATGTCATTTCCACTGGTGCTAATAAGACTGTAAAATTCAACAAACATTCTTACCAGAAACCTATAAAATACAAAATGGGGAAAATTTCTTTAATGTGATTTAAAACAAAAAAAATTCTTTGTATATGAGAATATGAGTACATATTCTTTCTGTATGTATGAAATCAATCTAAACACCAGAGTCTCTCTTACCTGGGAAATACTAGTGGAGCAAGAGCTGGGAAACAATGGCCCACAGCTTATTTCCAGCCTGCCACCTGTTTTCATAAAACAATTTTACTGGAAGACAGCTATGTAAATGACCCATTGATTTACATATTGCCTACAGCTACTTTAACACTGCAACAATAGAACTGAGTAGCTCCAATAGACACTGACACACAGAGCTGAAAATATTTACTATCTAGCCCTTCAGAGTATAAACTTGACAAGCTCTGCACTAGAGCATTCCCATTAAAGTTAAGAAAACACAGATATTTTACATCAACCCACTACTTGGATATATCACCCAATGCAATCAGATAGCAACAGTAAAACCTCACCTTTTACAACTGCCTGCATCCCCAAGAACAAACCACTGACTCCCCCCGACGGCTGTCCCTTCCGCCTCGTCAGCGTCTCCACTGAGGAGCAGGTGGCTCTGATTCACTCATACCTGACTTAACCAAAATGATCACTGAAATGCCCACGGTTTCTTTTAATAAAGCAAAATGGAAACAGACTGTACTTCAAGAGAAGACACTGTAATTACCAGTATTTTCAAGTTAATTGTTCTTCGGAAAATAACTGAAAGCATAACAAAGTTGAGCAGAATCTACCGGTCCTACCCAGGGCTTGTAACTGTGGTTAGCACACACCGAGCATCTGAGTGTGCTGCGTGGCTCTCCTTGCGACACGCGAAACGATCACAGGTCCCCCTGCTTACGCACCCTTCCTGAAGAGACAGCTCCTGGTTCTCCTCCTCCGGACCACTGCTGTCACTCTGCAGCTCAGGCTCATTCTCCTCTTTTCCTGGCAGGGTCTCCCAGCTTTCATCGCTTGAGGACTGATCTTTCTCTGTACCAGAAAATCGATGAGGCAAAGAAGCAGACCATTCTCCATCACTGCACTCTGAACTGCAAATTTAGAACAGAAAAAAACTGTCATTACAAGTGTGTTTATCATTTGGAGTGTTAACCAGGCATTATGGTAGAGAACGGACTACTGATGCTCTAGATGTTTCATCAGGAGCTGATTCAATTTTAACACATTTTAAAATAAATATAAATATTCAGCAGAATGTAACATTTTCAAATGAATATATGGCAAGTTATGAAATTATCAATTTATTTTTTTCTTCATTAAAGTAACTAATTCCATGATGCTTAAATATAGGTTCCTTATATTTTAGACATATTCTAAACAAAATTTTAATAATCACAATTTAAATGGTATCCAGAATATATAATAAGAGCTGTTACTCACCGGACCTATCCACAACAACTTTGTAATTACCTACTGACAACTGGTGTCATATCCTCTGTGAATAAATTTTCACTATTACCATGCTTAAAAAGCTTACCTATTTTTTCCTCTTCCTTTTACAAAAAACACTTTGCAATGGAGAAAGATTCAAATTCATACAAAACTGCACTGACAAATCTTTACTGAAGTCCTTTGGTAGGACTATGAACACAAAATAAATCTCAACAGAATATTCAGATAAGGAATAAAATAAGTGATAAAGGGTTAGAGAAAAATTTCAGAAAAATTACTTTCAGTTATACGTATTTAACGGGTTCATCTGTTTACATTCAACAACCTGCAAAGCATTCGTCATCTTGTATCTGCTGTTGTCCAGTCACTAAGTCGTGTCCAGCTCTTCTGCAACCCCAAGGGTGTGGCCCGCCAAGGCTCCTCTGTCCGTGGGTTTTCCCAGGAAAGGATCCTGGATCGGGCTGCCATCCCCTTCCCCGGGGGTCTCTCTGACCCAGGGATCCAACCTGCATCTCCTGCGTTGGTAGGTGGGTTCCTGGCTAACCCCCAAACCCCCAGGGAAGCCACATCTTACGTTACCAAAAGCTACCATATTACTTAACAGTGCTGAATATAAATCATAAATGCTCTTTCCAGTCATATCAATTATTCTGGTCAAGAATTCCCTTAAAGATCACCTTTTTTGCACTGACTTTTAAGAAAACAAAAAAATAACAAGCTTTATGTTTTTGAAAGGACGTGATACTTGGTAGTGTCGTCTTCTACAGGCAGATGAACCCAAGAGATCAAGATGTTATTAACAGAGAGCAGCACTGATCTGAGCTCTGAGAAGCTAACAGAAGTAAAGAAATAAAGTCAACTTCCAATTTTCCGAAAACAATGGGCAGCAGGACACAGATATCCTGGGGAAGGAAGAGAACAAAGTCCTGCCATAGCGAGTAACAGGTGGGCCTTCACTGGGTAAGCGCCAAAGCTGCTTCTACTCTGTAAAACCCTCTCTGACCCAAAGAATACCCTAAGATCAAGCAAATCATTTTCAGACTTGTATCAGTGTCAAAATCTAACAAAGAAACAGTTTTAAAGGAGCTTACTGAACTAACTTTCCTTGACTATGAAGCTTCTCAAATTTATAGCTAAATTACCAACTCCAATTTTGGTTTGTCTTTAAGAAGCAGGGTAAGATTTCTACATTAGTTTGTGGAAATGTTTAACACCCTTGCTTAAAAACAAACTTCATTATTAAACATTTCACTCAGAGTAAGGTCCTGTCCAGAAAGATATCGTACGAAACTTCTGAACTTTTATCAATTAGTGAAATACCTGATGTAATACCTCTAAATTTCAATATAAAAAGGATGTCTATGATCAACTATCAATATACTTAAGACGCTTATGTTGAGAACTGGCAAACTATGCATCTCGTTAGCCAAATCTGGCCCTGCTGCCGGTTTTATTTTTTAATGGTATGTGAGCCAAAAATGGTTTTCATATTTGATTTTGCCTCTTAGTCAGCAAAACCTAAAATACTTAATATCTGACCCTTTAAGAAAGCTTGCAGACACCTGGCCTACATCACTGCTACTCATTATATAAAACACTCACCGCTAAGTAGGTAGCTTTTTAAACATATATTCCCAGCCCTGACCACATACTAAGCTTTCATAACCACTAACTGCCCACCAAATATTTTTTAGATTTTCACATTCCTATTAAAAATTATGTAGTCATAACAAAATTCATCTATTTAAGTCCCTATCTTGATTTTTTATCTGCTAATGGGATTACCCTGCCCTTCAGCTGGACAGGTCTCTGACTCCTCACAAGCTCCCCACACGTAAGTCCTCTCTTCCCATCTTTTCTGTTCAATGGCTCTTATATTCTAGCCCCCTTTTCTCCATTTCCCCTAAAAATCTCTGGCTCAAGTGTTTTCTCCAAACCCAGACTTAAGACAATTAATTATTAACTCAGTTCAGTTCAGTTGCTCAGTCGTGCCCAACTCTGCGACCCCATGAACTGCAGCACACCAGGCCTCCCTGTCCATCACCAACTCTCACAGTCTACCCAAACCCATGTACATCGAGTGGGTGATGCCATCCAGCCATCTCATCCTCTGTCATCCCCTTCTCCTCCTGCCCTCAATCTTTCCCGGCATCAGGGTCTTTTCAAATGAGTCAGCTCTTCGCATGAGGTGGCCAAAGTACTGGAGTTTCAGCTTCAGTATCAGTCCTTCCATTGGAATATTCAGGACTGATTTCCGTTAGAATGGACTGGTTGGATCTCCTTGCAGTCCAAGGGACTCTCAACAGTCTTCTCCAACACCACAGTTCAAAAGCATCAAGTTTTCAGCACTCAGCTTTCTTCACAGTCCAACTCTCACATCCATACATGACCACAGGAAAAACCATAGCCTTGACTAGATGGACCTTTGTTGACAATGTCTCTGCTTTTTAATATGCTGTCTACGTTGGTCATAACTTTCCTTCCAAGGAGTAAGCATCTTTTAATTTCACAGCTGTAGTCACCATCTGCAGTGATTTTGGAGCCCCCCAAAATAAAGTCTGACACTGTTTCCACTGTTTCCCCATCTATTTCCCCTGTTTCCCCATGTATTTCCCATGAAGTGATGGGACCAGATGCCATGATCTTCATTTTCTGAATGTTGAGCTTTAAGCCAACATTTTCACTCTCCTCTTTCACTTTCATCAAGAGGCTCTTTAGTCCTTCTTGACTTTCTGCCAGAAGGGTGGTGCCATCTGCATATCTGAGGTTATTGATATTTCTTCTGGCAATCTTGATTCCAGCTTGTTTCTTCCAGCCCAGCGTTTCTCATGATGTACTCTGCATCTAAGCTAAATACGCAGGGTGACAATATATAGCCTTGACATACTCCTTTTCCTATTTGGAATCAGTCTGTTGTTCCATGTCCAGTTCTAACTGCTGCTTCCTGACCGGCATATAGGTTTCTTACGAGGCAGGTCTGGTGGTCTGGTATTCCCATCTCTTTCAAAATTTTCCACAGTTTATCGTGATCCACACAGTCAAAGGCTTTGGCACAGTCAATAAAGCAGAAATATGTTTTTCTGGAACTCTCTTGCTTTTTCGATGATCCAGCGATGTTGGCAATTTGATCTCTGGTTCCTCTGCCTCTTCTAAAACCAGACTGAACATCTGGAAGTTCACAGTTCATGTATTGCTGAAGCCTGGCTTGGAGAATTTTAAGCACTACTTTACTAGCTAGTGTCCCTAAATTTAATCCCAACTCCCTCAACTCAATTAAAAAACATATTCTGAATATTCCTATCACTTCAATTTACATCAAACAGTGCATTTATAATGTTATGCCAAAAATATTATATTTTATAATAAAATATTATAAATACTAGATTTACATTAAAACAGTATAGGAACGTCAACAGTTCCTCCCCACTAAGGCTTCTTTCACACACATAAGCCATCTCCCTACAGCCCTCACCATTCTTGCTACAGCTGTCCAGTAACATTGTACCTTAAGGTAATATAGCTGAGAACACAAGTTCTGGAGTCAGCTAGCCTGGATTTGAATTCACCAGTTATTAGCTGCGGAAAAGTTATTTAATGTCTCTGTGCCTTTACTGTGTCACCTATCAGAATAATAAAATATAGTATCCACTATCACACTGAGTTTATTTGAGGAGTAAATGCGTTAATATACAGAAAACATTCTAACAGGGCCTGGTAAAAGTCAGTCATCAGCAACTATTAACAAATCATTTTTTTAAACAATACTTTTTTTTGTTACCTAAATACAATTTAGTTATCTCCTAAGCAATATTTGTAAGGTTCCTAATGTGATGCGCCAGCTTTTATTTTTTTCTGATTCACATCAAAATAAATATATAATGATAAGAATTAAGAAAACTTTGTACCATTTAATATATTTTAGCCACTCGAAAAAATATTAGTGTATAGAAAAAAAAAGTGCTAGCTTCGAACAGCACTGATGATTCAGTACCATCTGACCCCAGCTGCGAGTACATTCTCACATCCGGCACTTTCCTTCCAACACGCTCTACTCCAGACGCTGCCCCTCAAATACAAAGTTTCATCACAACTATCGCTCCCACCACCATGGATGTGTTCACCATCGCTTCACCTTCTTTCGTCATTTCAGGGCCGGGTCGTTCCTTCAAGACCTTCCCCTACAGCACTGTTTCTTTTGTTTTTCAACCAATTCATAGACTAGCCTTCTTATTCATTCAGTCTGAACCACTGAAATGCAGCTGCTCCTTTAGCGCTGCGTTTAAAGGCATCTTTCGTAAGCGCAAACTCAGTTTCTTTTTACCAGAAAAGCATCCAAGGAGATTTGCTTGTATTGTGCAGTATCTGTAAGCTCTTAGAAGTTAACTAAGACTGTATTATCAAATGATTTTAAACAGTGAATTTTCAGTGACATCAGTTTATTTAAAAGGACCAACAATCTTTAGTGTGTGTTCTCTAGAAATTAATACACATGGATGATAGAATTGGTAAAAAGTAATGTATCAATAATTTCCTGTTAATATTTCATTCTGAACATTATTATCTATGACCAATTTCCCAATTTAATGTCTGTTACTCATTTGTAGCTCTAAAACTCCAAACTGGTTCAGAGAGCTAGTCAAAGGAAATTTAACTATGATTAAGATTTTTTACTACGAAAAGCAAAAAACCTACCATAGATTATTTCTTTACTGAAGAAACACGATACCACATTTAACATCAGGTGAAGCTCCATCTATGATGTATGACAGCCTTTTTCACCCTGACGGTGGAATATGACGATGGCAAGAGCAGGCTTTGGAGTCTGACAGCTAACTTAGGATCTGCTCAGTACTTATAGTACAAGCCTGGACAATGAATGAACTTCCCTGAGTTCACTTTTCCTCATCTGTAAAATGAGGACATTAATGTTTACCTTTCAAGGCTACAGTGATGTTTAAATGAAAAACAGATAAAATGATCTGCACAATTTTCAGAAAATGGCAAACATTTAATAAAAGTGGTGGTTAACTTCTTTCACTGTATAACCTACCTGCTTAGGAATCTCAATAGGATTTCCTGCCAGCACACCACCATTTCCCTTTCTCTACCAAAGGAAATCTACTCAATACCTTCTGGTCTGTCTTACTGAATAGACAAACTGACAGTATCGTCAGTCTCCTGGTCCCCTGACCGCTTTACAGCAGAGCTCAGCAAATCATGCCCCGGTGCAAAAGCAGGATCTGCCCACCGGTCTGTTTTTCAGTGGCCTGGAAGCTAAGGGTGTTTTTTGCATTTTAAAATGCTCATATAGGTATCCACATAATATCCTCAATTTTGCCTTTTGGTCCACAGAGCTTAAAATATTTACTATCTGGTTAATCTTTAAAAAAAAGTTTGCAGACCCCAAAGAAGACATAGCAAAGAAGCATCCAACATAGATCAGTGGAAGAGAAACCGTGAGCAGAAAAGGGTGAGCAAACAGCTCAATCGCAGCAGAAGATGTGTACAGAGTAAAAAATCAATTAGCTATGGAAACTAGAGAATATAGAAATAATAAAGGGAATTAAAATTGAGGCATTTAATAAGAGTAGATAGTGAAATAAAAAATGCGGTGATGTGAAACACTTACTCTGAAAACTCAGCAGTGGAAAACATAGACAGGCAAGCAATGAAAAGAGGAAGCAAGATCAATGAATGTTGCCCCCAAGACTTAGAAAAACTGAAGGAAGCTAGGGGTAACGACAATAAATAAGCAAGGTATCAGACGCAACGCTAAAGAAAAAATTTCGGAAGAAATTTAAAACAGGAACCAATAACAACGTATTATGTTAGTACAGGCTTCCCTGGTGGCGCAGAGGGTAAAGCGTCTGCCTGCAATGTAGGAGACCTGGGTTCGATCCCTGGGTTGGGAATATCCCCTGGAGAAGGGAACGGCAACTCACTCCAGTATTCTTGCCTGGAGAATCCCATAGACGGAGGAGCTTGGTGGGCCACAGTCCACGGGTCACAAAGAGTCGGACACGACTGAGTGACTGCGCTTTAACTTTTCACTTACGTTAGTATGCTAATACGTATTCTTTTGGAGGGAGGAAAACAAGGTGATCACATCCTACTATCTCAGTGTCTCCAGGAAAGCAGAGACACAGTTAACAGACTGAGTGACATGACGATAAGGAACTAAAAGAAAAAGACTTTAAAGTAATTTTCCAAGAACCAGCAACAGAACAGACAGGACGGAGATTAGCCTTGGACTCGTGAGGACTCATTTGTTCTTGATTGTGAAGGCACATGAGGCAAACGTTTCAAATTTCTCAGAGGAGAAACTAAGATACCCCTGAGCGCTTCACATGGCCTTTCACTAGTACTGTTGCCCATGAGCATTTAGAACCATATTCTAAAGCAGAAAACTGTGACTTACTCAAATACTACGCTCTTTACAGATGTAACTGTGAACCAAAAAAGGTTTTCATGGGAATGAAATTATATGTGGTTTCTGTTGCTGTCCGTTGCTCAGCTGCTCAGTCACGTCAGACTTTTTGCCACCCCGTGGACTGCAGCACGCCAGGTTTCCCTGTCTTTCACTACCTCCCAGAGTTTCCTCACACTCACGTCTGTTGTTGATGATGCCATCCAACCACCTCACCCTCTGTTGCCCCCTTCTCCTCCTGCCCTCAATCTTTCCCAGCATCAAGGTGTTTTCTAGTGAGTCAGTTCTTTGCATCAGGTGGCCAAAGTACTGGAGCTTCAGTTTCAGCATCAGTCCTTACAACGGATACTTAGGGTTGATTTCCTTTAGAATTGACTGGTTGGATTTCCCTGCAGTCCACGGGACTCTCAAGAGTCTTCTCTAGCACCACAATTCGAAAACATCAATTCTTTCATGCTCAGCCTTCTTTATAGTCCAACCCTCACATCCGTACATGATTAATGGAAAAACCACAACTTTTGACTACTATATGGACCTTCATCAGCAAAGTAGTATCTCTGCTTTTTAAAACACCACCTAGGTGTGTCGTAGCTTTTCTTCCAAGGAGCATCTTTGAATTTCATGGCTGCAAGCACTGTCCTCAGTGATTTTGGAGCCCAAGAAAATAAAGCCTCTCACTGCTTCCACTGTTTCCCCATCTATTTGCCAGAAGTGATGGGACCAGATGGCATGGCCTTAGTCTTCTGAATGCTGGGTTTTAAGTCCGCTTTTCCACTCTCATCTTCCACCTCCATCAAGAGGCTCTTTAGTTCCTTCGCTTTCTGCCATAAGGGTGGTGGCATCTGCACCTCTGAGCTTACTGGCAATTCTCCAATCCTCCCAGCAATCTAGATTCCAGCTTGTGTTCCATCCAGCCTGGCATTTGGCGTGATGGACTCTGCATGTAAGTGGTTTTTCTATCATAATTCAAAAAAGCTACATGCACCCCAACGTTCATGTAAGTGGTTTTTCTATCATAATTCAAAAAAGCTACATGCACCCCAACGTTCACAGCAGCACTGTTTCCAGCAGCCAGAACACGGGAGCAACTGGTCACCTATCGACAGGTGAACGGATAGAGAAGTTGCGGTGCACATATACGGCGGAATATCACTCACCCATAAAAAGGAACAAAGGTGAGTCAGCTGAATTGAGGTGGATGAACCTGGAGCCTATTATGCACAGTGAAGCAAGTCAGAAAGAGAAAAGCAAATATAAAAGCACAGATACGTGGAATCTAGAAAAACGGTACTGATGACCCTATCTGCAGGGCAGGAACAGAGATGTGAGCACAGAGAAAAGATGCGTGGGCACAGCGAGGGGAGGAGAAAGTGGGACAAACTGAGAGAGTAGCACTGGAAAATACAGACACTTAGTGGGCAGGTGCTGCGTAACAAAGGGGGCTCAAGCTTGGTGCTCTGCGACCATCTAGAGGGGTGGGATGGGGGTGGTGGCGAGGAGGCTCAAGAGGGAGGAGATATATGTAGACATATGTATACTTACAGCTGATTCACACTTATTGTACAGCAGAAACCAACACGTTATAAAGCAATTATCCTCCAATTAAAAAAAAACTATATGTGGTTTCTAGATAAAATACTTTAGGTACAAATCCTATTAGAAATAAGAAGCAAAATTAGCCCAAATCAACCTCTGAGTCCCTAAATCTCATAAGGAATTGATCTGTCTGTCTTCTCTGATATTTATATATTTATACCACCCCTAAAAATTCAACTATATAGAAGCTTAGGGAAGAATGAAATTTTACATAGTTTTCTTATCTGACCAGCTGTGGATTAAAAACAATTTTAGAACTTTATTGAAAATACGCTGGAAGGAAATTATATTAAAAAGTGTGGTGTTGGAGAAGACTCTTGAGAGTCCCTTGGCCTGCAAGGAGATCCAACCAGTCCATCCTAAAGGAAATCAATCCTGAATATTCATTGGAAGAACTGATGTTGAAGATGAAGCTCCCATACTTTGGCCGACTGATGTGAAGAACTGACTCACTGGAAAAGACCCTGATGCTGGGAAAGACTGAAGGCAGGAGGAGAAGGGGATGACAGAGGATGAGATGGTTGGATGGCATCACTGACTCAATGGACATGAGTCTGAGTAAACTCCGGGAGTTGGTGATGGACAGGGAGGCCCAGCGTGCTGCAGTCCGTGAGGTGGCAAAGAGTCGGACACGACTGAGCGACTGAACTGATTATATAATTCTTGGCATTCTCAAAAATAGTATACTAAACATAATCTAAGCAGTTTGGGGCTTTTTACTAGTACTAACACTGAATTATGTTGTGATAAAATGATACGATAGAAGTTGTTCAAATCTGTAAGTCAGCTTCATTTAATAAATAAGACCGAAATAGTTAAGATTTTTTCTTTTTTTTGGCCTCATCGTGGGGCTTGTGGGAGCTTAGTCTCCCGACCAGGGATCAAGCCCCGGCCCTTGGCAGTGTGCAGCTGCGACCACTGGACTGCCAGGGAAGCCCCTAGGCTTCTTCTTGAATTGTGTCTGCCTTTTACAACTTTCTGGTCTTTTCCCTCAATATCCAAATACTGTAATCTATGACTCCCCAGGTATGCCTGAGGAACAAAGTTATTTATCACCAATTTATTCCTTCTAAACTATGAACTTGGAAACAAGATAAAAAGTTTTGCTAAAATACTAGAGTATTGTGCTTACAGATATTTGCTGTGGCTGTTCATAGATATTTCACTTGTTGGGAGATAGTATGATCAGAGGAGCTTTCTTCACAGATTTCAACTAACACATAGGAGAGGAAAGGAGCTTAATTTAGCCTCATGGTAACTATCTGTATATTCTTTCTCATAAGGTTGATGAAGATCAAGGCAATAGGGATCACTATTATTTGTATTTACAGAGTACCTGGAACAAAATGTGACCTTTAGGAGGATTTCAAGAAATTCTTTTTAAATAAATCAAATCAAAATCAACTATAAGTAATATTCCTTTCATTCTCCCAAAGTCATCAACAACAAAAAGTTGTCCTGACATGTTTAAATTAGATAAGGTAAGGTTTCTTACCTTTTAAGCAAGGTTAAGGCCTACGGACAGAAAAACTCTGAGAAAAAAACCTTAAGTGCTGTAAGAAGTGGTCAGGAGATGGCACACCTCTTTTCAGAACAATTAGGCCCAAGGTTAAATCTGCTGCCATGGGCAAAAGGCTCTTTTAAACTCACAATCTTGTGCTCAAACAGTTATAACATTCTCAGGGTATATTTCTGAAGAGCCGAGTATGAACCTTAGCTCTTTGGTCTAATTCCAAGTCTGGTAATTATACACTGCCTATTAAAATTCCCCCTGCAGCTCTAATTTAATAAGGTGGTGCTCAGTTCCTGTCAAACAGCTCAGAGCAACTTCACCAGCTGCAATGTTCATCCCATAAAGTATAATGCTTCACATGTGCTTATATGATCATTTAGAATTTTTCAGAGAAGCAAACATATTCTTTAAAATATTTTCCACTTATAAAGAATAAACTATATATTTTTAAGCGGCCAAAAAAATCCTATACCTTAAAATGTCATAGTAAATTTTAGTTTATTTTCTTGATAAAAGAGTTCTACTTGTAGCTATTATACTATTAACATGATGAGAAAACTCTTCAAGTATGTCATCTTTAAGTTTTATAAAGCAGGAAAAATACAAAAACCTCACAGACTCAAAACTATCCTTTTTCTTGTGGTTGGCAAATAGCATAAATATTTCAGCACCTTCATTAGATGACATCAGGCTTGACTACAAAATGCAAACTAAAGAGGTTTTTATTTTTGATTAACGTGTCTATAGTGGAGAAAGCATAGCCAAGCTAAATGATTTTCTTCAAAAAAGCAAAAATGTGGTAAAAAAGTACACCAACCTTATACTTTCAAATCATAAGATATCGAGGATTATTAAGTGTTTTTAATAGTAATCTAAAGGTCTAACAGATGTTCATAATCCAATCCAAAAACCTGAGGACTATGTTTCAGAATTTAGAACTTCAACCTCCCCTCCTCAAGATTTAGAAATACTACTTAACATTACCAATGGAGTCTAAGTCAGCACCAAAAATCAAATGTTTTCATACTTCTGCAGTGAACTGTATGAATACTCGAAAAGGGGCCTAATTTTAGTTCATATCTAGATCTGCAATCAAGACTACTTGGGTTTGGTGGCCAATTGCTGTTTTTAGAACTTCATGGATTTTGGGTAAAAGACTGTGCTCCTACACTGGAAAAGCAGCAGACAGGCCGGCACATGCCCTCAACGTCAAGGCGACAGCAGAAAGACTCCAGCCGCTGCTACAAGCTACACGCTTCAGTATGGAAGCTCAATTTACACATCCCCAAAATCAAGACAATTTTATTAATTTTATGATGTCAAAGAAAATATATAAAATGCATTCATATTCACACAGATAAATTTCTTCCTTTGTAGAACTTTCTAGTTAAAAAAAACAATATTTTTCTAAAATTGAGAAAATCTTGAAATTGCACTGCAATTGAGCATTCCAAGCATGACCACAGGTGTAAAAGAGCAGATAAAAGTCTAGACTCTGGGGTACTGAAAAGTCAGCAGCTGGACAAAGAAATCCTTCATTTCTCTGTTTTCTGTTGTCTTACAATATGGGAAAGAAGGATCTATGTAAGAGGAATCAGAATGCTTCTTACAAGACAAGTGATATGTTCTCCTCAAAACAGTAAATTACAGCAGTGAAGAACAGAGAGCCTGGAGTTAGTAAGTAGACAATCAAATTCCAGGTCCACCTCTTACTAGCTTTGTGACCTTAGGAAGTTAGTAAATACTCTTATGCCTCAATTTCATCTACAAATGTGGAAAATAACAAATGTACCACATAAAGTTACTAATGAAAAATAAACGCTAAATAAAAATAAATAAAAAATAAACTGATAGGAACAGCAACAGAAGAATAAACAGGTGATATTAATAAATATTGGCAAAGTAAACATAATATTAGCAACCAAAATTTCCTTGATCTTAACCACATTGTAAATCCAGACTGGCTTAACATAAGAAATTTTTAAAAATACAACAAATGTTTACCTTGCATTTTATCAGCATTAACTGAAATACCATGAATTGAAGTAATTAGTATCGCTACCGTTTTTTAATAATGAATAGTTACTACCTGAACTTTTAAGATCCATGAACTACTGAAACACCTCAGAGAGCATTTCTATGAAAACTAACCAGTATGCATGGCTAGCAATGGGTAAATAAAAATATCTGATGAGTCAGAATAGCTGATTCCATGACCATGGCAGAGAGCCCATCCACCAAACATAAACGGTGCTAGAAAATAAGCCGCTCTGCTCACTACACAATCTCACAAAGCACTGCACAAAACTCACCTATCTTCGTCTTTGTCATACAGCTGGTAGTAGTCTCCACAGCCATTCCAGAACGTGTTACCCACAGCCTCTTGCCTTACTGGGGCTCCGCTTTCTGCTGTTAGCTGGCGATCTTCTGCTTCCCTCTGTGTGACTCTCGCGAAAGGCAGATCCAAGAACATACAATCATGTTCTCCGTCATACTCATCACATTTTATTAAGAGGTCATCTGAGCCATTTTCCTCAACTTCCAAAGCCTCTCTCCACCTCTGAACACTTCTTTGTTTGGCCTCATGCCTATTAAACCCTGTTTCTTGGTCTACCTGGCTTGAACTTATCACTTTCCTAACTTTGGGCCTCACCACCTGCTCAAGGGAGCTTCCCTGGTCTTTGCCCCTATCACTGGTGGCTTGTTCACTGCAAATATGCCTGGGAGCACAGGCGGAACCTTCAGCTGAACTTTCTCTCTGTCTCTCCCGGCTAGCATCATTTTGTTGTTTCTTTCTAACCACTTCATCTTCAGAAGAGGCTGTCTGAAATTCCTGATTGTTATCAGTAGGCCTTTCCACGGGAGGTGCTGAATCTGCCTCTCCAAACTCGTCTCTTAATTCACAGTTGAAAGAGGGAGCTGCTGGTGGGAGACCAGTGTATGCCTCTGCCTCTCCATTTTCCAACTCAAATACCGTATCGCCCAGTGCTGCCTGACAGCTGCCACCTTCCACAACGCCTGCAGAGAGCTGAAGATGGCCATTATCCTCTCCACGTCTGCCGTCTGGATCGTAAAAGTCAGTATGAGCCAGTGTAGCTCCATGTTGGACACCTGAAGCATTACAAGCTCCTGGAGTACATCCTCCCTCAGAGTGACTGTGCAGATCCACGCCGCTTCCTAAGGGCTCCCTGCCTTCCTCGCTATGACGCACTGCAGCGAAGGACGGAGTGCTCTCAATGGTTTGGTTCAATGCTGTATCACAAATGGGAATTTCTGCTTCACTTTTTTCTAATAAAGGGTCACTGGGTACAGAAGAATGAACTTGATCCAGTGGACTGGAACCTTCACAGAACAAAAGAAAACATATTTAGAGGGGCTAATTTAGATAACATTTAATAATGACTCTTTAACTAGAAACCATACCAATTATTACCTATTTGAGAATACGAGTGAATTTCTCTGACTGGTGCTTCTATACGCCCTAACTTAGCCGGGAGGGGCAGACTGGTTACCCTATTGAGTTCTTTTATGCCGTTGTATAGCCTCTCAAGATCCTCTCTCTCGGACATCTGTAGGTTTTTCACCCAAACCCTAATACTTAAAGCGTTCTATACAAGATATTTAAGGGAGACTGATGAGAGACCTGAGAGAAGGCCTAGGATAACCAATCTGCTCTTCCAGCGTCTAGAAAGGGCAATTCAGACTTAAATTCTTTATCACGCATAGATCTCTTTACAGGGTTTAAAATAGCTATAGGAACAGGTAATAGAGCTGACAGAAGTGAGACTGTGTTCTATGTCAATTCAGATTATATCTCAGTCACCAGATATGTAATATTAAATTTCTATCCCCAAAATGAACTGTTATAATATATCTGCAATGAGTTAACTTCAGTTATGTTACAGCTATGACTGGAAAACAACAAAACAGTCAATGTATTGACTCTCTTTGTCATAGTTTCTAAGAACTATGAGACAAGAGTAAAATGCTATATACCCTCCAAATTGCTTTCAGCACAACTATCTTTTACACTAATGTATAACTAAAAAAAAAATAAAGACACCAAGACCTGCTGAGACAAAATTTTATAAATTATAAATAACTAAAGGTAAGTCTTGTCATATCACAAAAAGGCTTCTTTAGCAGAATGACCTTACCTAATAATTCATATTCTTATACATAAATGACAGAAAAAAAACCCTACAATTATCAAGTTTGCTCAGGATAAGAGGAAATCGACATTAAAAATGTGTAGTGACAGTACATGCACTGTTGGTATTCTTTAGCTGCAAAGTGGGACCAACTCTGCGACCCCATGGACTGCAGCCCACCAGGCTCCTCTGTCCACGGGACTTCCCAGGCATGAGTACTGGAGTGGGCTGCCATTTCCTTCTCCAGATCTTCCCGACCCAGAGATCGGACCCGCCTCTCCACACTGGCAGGCAGATTCTTTACCACTGAGCCATCTGGGAAGCCACAGTTCATGGATACCTGCAAAATACTGTTTGAGTAATGAATAATTAAGGAATTTTAAATAAATAACTATTACTTGACCTTTGTATTTTATAAAATGATTCTAAAAATATCAAATTAACCAAGTTAAATTATTTAGAGATACAAATAAAACCAAACAACAAAAAAAGCTATTTAAATATAATATGCAGGGGAGTATATACTCAGTGCACATTAAACAGAGAATTCTTTCCCTTGAACATGTCCTCTGGCGGAACGATGGGACAGTGTAATCCCGGTGATGACAATGCTGTTACGGATTAACGACGGGCTGCGTTCTATTTTCTTCTATGAATATACTATTAAGTTCAACAGAAAATTTTACAATAGAAATTCTTGATAGGAAATATACAGCATTTATGCTCAAGACACACACAAAACCCACTATCTCAAGCACCACAAGGTCACTTTTTGCATCGCTACTCACAGCTCTGAGCACCTCCAGGCTGCGTACCTGAGGGACTTTCCTCCGGAGCACCGTCCAGTTCCAGCACTTCATAGTCGTCGCCAGCCCGACCTAAGCTTCTCTCGTGCCTGGTCATGCACGGCTTGAAGCTGACATACGCATGTCTTCTGCCGTATCTCCTGCCGGTAATGGTCTGATACCCTCCTGCTGGTTTCGGCCAGGCAGCCTTGCTAGAGTCTTGATCCATCACTGAAAGACACAGTCAGAGAGGCACAGCCGTGGCTCTCGCTGTGACACTCTCCTGGGTTCCCTCACCCTGCTGCTCTCCCCCGGGTGCCCTTTCCCAATAAAATCTCTTGCTTTGTCAGCACATGTGTCTGCTCAGACAATTCATCTCCGAGTGTTAGACAAGAGCCCAGTTTCAGGCCCTGGAAGGGGTCCCCCTTCCTGCAACCCGTGGCGACTCTGGTGGGAGTCTTCTTCACTGAGACTGACATCCCGACCACTCGGGGTGCTCAGGGGCCAGCGTGCCTGCCTGCCAATGGACATATATGCTACTATCTGTCAAATCATATGCTACTGAACACCAAGTGCCCCTTACTAGTGATATAAAACTAACTTGAAAAGTAAGTATATTACTTTCTGAGAGTTATGTGACCCCCTTCATCCCTCCCCCAAATATCTTTTCTTGGTTCCTTTAAGGTATTGCAGCTTTTTATAACATAACCTACCCCCAATTTTTTCCACATGCCAAATTACTAGACTGTAAAAGCTGCTAAAGGATTGGAAAATGATCCTTCAAATTATCTAAGTACCTTATGTATAACTGCTCAATACAAATTTGTTGAGTGAATTACTCGCATATAATGGTTTCAATTACATTAAAAGTGAATAAATTCCAGTCAAATTGCTGTTCAGTTGTTCAGTTGTGTCCGACTCTTTGTGACCCCATGGACTGCAGCACACCAGGCCTCCCCGTCCTTCACTATTTCCCAGAGCTTACTCAAACCCATATCCATCAAGTCGGTGATGCCATCCAACCACCTTGTCCTCTGTCGTCCCCTTCTCTTCCCACCTTCCATCTTTCCCAGCATCAGGGTCCTTTCTAACGGCTCTTCACATCAACTGGTCAAAGTATTGGAGATGCAGTTTGAGCATCAGTCCTTCCAATGAATATTCAGGGCTGATTTCCTTTAGGAGGGACTGGTTGATCTCCTTGCAGTCCAAGAGACTCTCAAGAGTCTTCTCCAACACCACACTTCAAATGCAGCACCAATTCGTAGGCGCTCAGCCTTCTTTATAGTCAAACTCTCACATCCACACATGATTACTGCAAAAACCACAGCTTTGACTATACAGACCTTTGTCAGCAAAGTAATGTCTCTGCTTTTTAATATGCTGTCTACGTTTCTCACAAGTAATTTATTTAATGCTATCTGTACTACAAAGAACCAACTGGACCACAATAAAATATACCCCAAAGATCAGGGTCAAGTAAAACTCTCCAAAAGAAAACAGTGGTGAGCCAAGTCAAACTTTTCAAAACTACCAATGTTATACACATGGTAAAAAAAAGTCAAAACTATCTGAACAACATAAGTACTAAGTTCTGAGCCTAAGCACTATGTAACAGCAAAGATTAGCATCTTTTACTAAAGGACATTATCTCACATCTACACGTGGAGTAAGTTTGCTTAGTCAAGGGCAATTCACATATATTACGCAGGAACTAATAAAGTATCTCCTCACAGAATACGGAACAGTCAGTGAATGAAAGTTACATATTTCTGTTTTAGGGTATTAAAACAAAAAATATAATTGCTTCTAAGCACAAATTCCAATCCCAAAGAAAGGCAATGCCAAAGAATGCTCAAACTACTGCACAATTGCACTCATCTCACACGCTAGTAAAGTAACGCTCAAAATTCTCCAAGCCAGGCTTCAGCAATACATGAACCGTGAACTTCCAGATGTCAAGCTGGATTTACAAAAGGCAGAGGAACCAGAGATCAAATTGCCAACATCCGCCTGATCACAGAAAAAGCAAGAGAGTTCCAAAAAAACATCTACTCTGTTTAACTGACTATGCCAAAGCCTTTGACTGTGTGGATCACAATAAACTGTAGAAAATTCTTCAAGAGATGGGAATACCAGACCACCTAACCTGCCTCCTGAGAAATCTGTATGCAGGTCAGGAAGCAACAGTTAGAACTGGACATGGAACAACGGACTGGTTCCAAATCGGGAAAGAAGTACGTCAAGGCTATATATTGTCACACTTATATGCAGAGTAAATCATGAGAAACGCTGGGCTGGATGAAGCACAAGCTGGAATCAAGATTGCCGGGAGATATATCAATAACCTCAGATATGCAGAGGACACCACCTTTATGGCAGAAAGTGAAGAAGAACTAAAGAGCCTCTTGATGAAAGTGAAAAGAAGAGAGTGAAAAAGTTGCCTTAAAGCTCAATATTTAGAAAACTAAGATCATGGCATCTGGTCCCATCACTTCATGGGAAATAGATGGGGAAACAGTGGAAACAGTGGCCGACTTTATTTTTCTGGGCTCCAAAATCACTGCGGATGATGACTGCAGCCATGAAATTAAAAGACACTCTCCTTGGAAGAAAAGCTATCATCAACCTAGACAGCATGTTAAAAAGTAGAGACATTACTTTGCCAACAAAGGTCCGTCTAGTCAAGGCTATGGTTTTTCCAGTGGTCATGTATGGATGTAAGAGTTGGACTATAAAGAAAGCTGAGCACCAAAGAACTGATGCTTTTGAACTGTGATGTTGGAGAAGACTTGAGAGTCCCTTGGACTGCAAGGAGATCCAACCAGTCCATCCTAAAGGAAATCAGTCTTGAGTGTTCATTCGAAGGACTGGTGCTGAAGCTGAAACTCCCATACTTTGGCCACCTGATGTGAAGAGATGACTAAGACCCTGGTGCTGGGAAAGATGGAAGGCGGGAGGAGAAGGGGATGACCGAGGATGAGATGGCTGGATGGCATCACTGACTCGATGGCCGTGAGTCTGAGTGAACTCCGGGAGCTGGTGATGCACAGGGAGGCCTGGCGTGCTGCGGTTCATGGTCACAAAGAGTTATGTGCGTTCATGGTCACGACTGAGCGACTGGACTGAACTGGTGACTCCAGAGCCAGTACCTTTAACACCTCCGAAAAAATAGTCTCCAAAGTGTACACCACAACAGATGCCAAGGGGGTAGGAAAAGAAAATTTAACAATTTCTACTTATACTCATTTTTGTATCAAAAATTAGAAATTAAGCTTTATAAATATTCAGTACATGGACTGAAACTGGCCTTAAATAAGACCAAAATTAAACATCGCATACAGTTCACAAGGAACCCAGAGGGGAAAATATGAAGCCCTCCATCTAGAGTGACCAACGCAAACTCTGCTCACCTGCTGGCTCGTTCTCAACACACTGTGACATAGACGGCAGTGTCCGTGCACCCAGTTCAGTGGAATTATGGACGTGGCTTAGTTTTTACTCACACAATGGATAAGCTGCAAAAGATTCCTACAAAGAAACCACAGATTAAACACAACATTAATAAGAACAGAAGCACAAAACAGAATGGCACAGCTAGCGCTTCTAGTGGAGCTCTTAGCTTGCCCGTAACAACACAGAAACGCTCGCTGGGTTCGAGAAGGCAATCCCAAAAATCCCACAACTATGAAGATGGCTATTCGAAAACATTTAGCATCCTCTTGGAAACCTTGCCTTAGGTACGTATCATCCTTAAGAAAGACAATGATGATAACACATGAATAATTCATAAGTACATAAGCAAATATATCAGGAGAAGTGTGGATTGGGGTATATGACCAAACTCCTGTTATACAGCACTTTGGGCATCTACTACTAACTATGCTATCTTTGCTTCTCCATCAAACACTAAAGTTCCCTTAGCCCTGCCACTGTTAAAAGAAGTTAACCCTAAGAACACAAACTTCATTTAAAAAATGTATAATGGCTTATGACGATAAATGTAAATAATGATATGTCGACTATTCTTTAGAATAGTCAATTGACCAGATATTTTAATCCCAAAGAACCTACTCTAAATCAGGAAAACAAAATTTACCATGTAACATATAAAAACTTCATGTTTTGAAATCCATTTATTTAGTATTTTAAAAGTTACAACCTGTGCTTTTTAAACTTTGGCAAGAGCTTAGCTTTTTACTTAAATACCTTAACACCTGAGCTACTGCTAACTGCCCACCACCAACTTAAAAGTTATTAGAAGATGCCAGCTCTGAAAATTAGTTTCAATCTATATGCTATCTGTCTAGCCATACAGCTAGCTATAAATTAACACATATAAAAGTATACATACACATTCTCCCATATAAATTATAAACCCAGCAACAGGCTGTTTACTGCTCTAATATTGCTGAGTCAAGTCAGACTGTTAACAGTAGCTAAAAGGGAAAGGAACACCAAAACAATAATCCTGCCATACTGGCAAAATCACAAGCTCTGATTAATACTGTTTCAATAATAAGAAAAATAACCTGCAGTGACTGGCAGCTCCACAGACTCACAGCACAGCGCACGGCAGACTTAAAGCATGGCCATGGATTTGAGCACATGGATATTTCACCCAAAGCCTTTTCCTGGAAATAAGGCAAGATTCCGGGCACTATCTTCAGTGCTGAAGATACGAAAATGAACAAAATAGACAAATACGCCTGCCGTCTTAAGCCCTCCTAACATTGCAGTAGGGGGCACAGACACTAAAACAAGAAACAGATGCCAGGCAACGCGCGTGTGTGCGCGCGCCCAGTCGCTCAGTGGGGTCAGTCTTCTTGCGACGCCAGGGACTTGGTGCCCACCAGGCTCCCCTGTCCATGGGCCTTTCCCAGGCAAGAACACTGGCGCAGGCCGCCATTTCCTGGTGCAGGGAGATCTCTTCCATCCGGAGACTGAACCCGTGTCTCCTGCATTGGCAGGTGGGTTCTTTACCACTGAGCCACCCGGGAAGCCCCCAGATGACATCTACAGAGCAAAGCAGAGCCGGGACTCAAGAGCTGCTGGGGTTACGCAGCTTGAAACAGCACAGTTAGGGACGGCCTCACCACGAAGGGATCGCTGGGCAAACACCCATGAGAGAGGGAGCCCCACGTGCGGGAAAGAACACCCTCAGCAGTACAAAAGGAGACTCTCAGGTGAGGATTCCCAGAAGTGACCGCGGCAACAAGTCTGGGGTGGAATGAGCAAGTGACAGATGGGGTTAAATTACGGATGGGGGAGCAAAATGGAACTGATCACGTAAGTCTTTACAAGGTAAGACCAGAAAGTCAAACCGAAAGTCACTCAGTCATGTCTGACTCTTTGCAACCCCAGACTGTCCATGGAATTCTCCAGGCCACAATACTGGAGTGTGTAGCCTTTCCCTTCTCCAGGGGATCTTTCCAACCCAGGGATCGAACCCAGGTCTCCCGCAGTGCAGGCGGGTTCTTTACCCGCTGAGCTGCCAGGGAAGCCCAATGTAAGAAACGCAGGTGTTATTCCAAGTGAGATGGAAAGCCACTACATAGTCCTCAGAAGAGACGCTACCGCACTTCTTTAAAAGGAACACTCTGGCTACGGTGTTCAGACTGAAGGGAACAGGGTCAAAGGTCGCGAGACTGGTTAGAAAGCTACGAAAATACTGACACCAGATCTCACAGTGGTTTGGACCAGGGTGAAAACAGAGGCAGTGAGAATTTACCAGACTGTGGATATATTTTGAAAGCAGAGGCAACAAAATTTTCTGGTACAGGTTATAAAGGAAGGTCAGAATATGAGGTTGATTCTTAAGTTTTACAGCCTAGGCAACTAGAAAAACAGATGGGCCATTACCTGATGCAGGCAATCTGCGGAAGCAGCAGGCTTGGAGAGCGTGCACTGAGTTTACTTCTGGATGTATTGAATCCGAGGCATCTACTAGACGCTGCTGCTAAGTCGCTTCAGTCGTGTCCGACTCTGTGCGACCCCATACGTGGCAGCCCATCAGGCTCCCCCATCCCTGGGATTCTCCAGGCAAGAACACTCCAAGTAGAAATGTTAAGTAAGAGGCTAGAGCTGACTGGAGAATTCTGAACTGCCAGTATAATTTGGGAGTTATCAGGATATATATTAATGTTCAAAAAGGGTTTGTTAGAGATGGCCTCTAAAATTAAGAGGTCAGGGAAAAAGAATTGCCTGGAAAACCAACCAGTGAAAGAGGCACGGGAGAGAAAGAGAAAACTCTAGGAGTGTGGATGCCAATGAAGAAAGCACTTCAGATGAGAGAAGCGATCCCCTGGGCCAGCCTGCTGCTGAGAGCAGCACGTGGCAAGGATCTGTAGCTGACCCTGGGCCTAGCAACAGGGAGGGGACTGGGGCTCTTGACAACGGCGTCTTAGGCAGAACAGTGAACACGGAAGCCCCATCAGAGCGTGCCGCTGAGAGAGGTGGTGAGAGTGCAGAAACCGTTAAAATCCCCCCCCTTTCTCAATCATGCTGTCCTTCAACATAAATCCATTTCTTTCCAAAAGATTCTTTTTGGAGCCCTCCAACTTCCCGATAAAAATGAAGTCACTTGCTGTCAAGATCCGACACTTCTGGGCTATCTTCTGGTTGTGTTCTGAGTTAGGTTCCCTCATTCGAAATCCATGTTCTCCCCTCTTTCCTTTGTTCCAGGAACAGGGGTGTGTTCCTTTTGTCTTTATTAGAAGATTCTCAAGTAATTGTTTTAGGAATTTTAAGTAAGCAGGTCGAAGTTGAGTCTTTACATATCAAAATAGTTCCTCTTTCCATCACACTCTTGACTTCTGTTCAAAACAAAGTCATTTTTCCAACCTCTAAAAGGCACTGCTTTCTAAGCATCCCATGTTGCTGCTAAAAGACTGTCCTGTCAGTTTACTTCTTGTTCTTTTGTAAGTAAAGCAATTTTTCTTTCTAGAGTAACTAGGATTTTCTCTCATGAAATGGTTTTCTGTATTTCACAAGGACTTTCTTTGGCCATTTAAAAAATTTCTGTCACATAGCACTAGTAGGGTTGCTTTCAGTTCAGTCGCTCAGTCGTGTCCGACTCTTGTGTGACCTCATGAATCGCAGCACACCAGGCCTCCCTGTCCATCACCAACTCCTAGAGTTCACTCAGATTCATGTCCATCGAGTCAGTGATGCCATCCAGCCATCTCATCCTCTGTCGTCCCCTTCTCCTCCTGCCCCCAATCCGTCCCAGCATCAAAGTCTTTTCCAATGAGTCAACTCTTTGCATGAGGTGGCCAAAGTATTGAAGTTTCAGCTTTAACATCATTCCTTCCAAAGAAATCCCAGGACTGGTCTCCTTCAGAATGGACTGGTTGGATCTCCTTGCAGTCCAAGGGACTCGCAAGAGTCTTCTCCAACACCACAGGTCAAAAGCATCAATTCTTCAGCGCTCAGCCTTCTTCACAGTCCAACTCTCACATCCATACATGACTACTGGAAAAACCATAGCCTTGACTAGACGGACCTTAGTCGGCAAAGTAACGTCTCTGCTTTTGAATATGCTATCTAGGTTGGTCGTAACTTTTCTTCCAAGGAGTAAGCGTCTTTTAATTGCATGGCTGCAATCACCATTTGCAGTGATTTTAGAGCCCCCCAAAATAAAGTCTGACACTGTTTCCACTGTTTCCCCATCTATTCCCCATGAAGTGACGGGACCAGATGCCACGATTTTCGTTTTCTGAATGTTGAGCTTTAAGCCAACTTTTTCACTCTCCTCTCTCACTTTCATCAAGAGGCTTTTTAGCTCCTCTCCACTTTCTGCCATAAGGGTGGTGTCATCTGCATATCTGAGGTTATTGCTATTTCTCCCGGCAATCTTGATTCCAGCTTGTGCTTCTTCCAGTCCAGCATTTCTCATGATGTACTCTGCATATAAGTTAAATAAGCAGGTTGACAATATACAGCCTTGACATACTCCTTTTCCTATTTGGAACCAGTCTGTTCCATGTCCAGTTCTCAGTTCCAAGGGCTGCTTTAAAGACTCATGTAAAATTTCCTCAGTTATTCATTTTTCTTTCCTTATTTTCTCTGTATTTGGCCCAGAGAGTTTAATTCTTTGTCTCTAAACTTTTCTTTCTCATTTTCAATGTACAGAATGATAGAGTTCATGTACTTTTGTATTTCTGGCTTTCTAATATTCTCTATAATAATTTTTCAGATTTCTTGTGTTTCTTGTTCCCTGCTTCTTCTATCATCGTCATTTTCAATAGTGGTTCTTGTCTTATGAATAAAATGTAAACTAGAATCTCTCTGTGGATATCAATTATCTCTGTTTTATCCAGGCCAGCTATATAGATACGTCCTGCTGCTGCTGCTAAGTCGCTTCAGCCACGTCCGACTCTGTGCGACCCGGTAGATGGCAGCCCACCAGGCTCCGCCATCCCTGGGATTCTCCAGGCAAGAACACTGGGGTGGGTTGCCGTTTCCTTCTCCAATGCATCAAAGTGGAAAGTGAAAGTGAAGTCGCTCAGTTGCGACCCCATGGACCGAAGCCCACCAGGCTCCTCTGTCCCTGGGATTTTCCAGGCAAGGGTGCTGGAGTGGGCTGCCATTGCCTTCTCCCACAGATAAGCCCTACAACAGGGCACTCATTCCTATCTCTGAAGTATAAAAGAGAACAGAAAGCAGAACAGAAGCTGAACAATAAAAACCACAGTTATACGTCAAGATTAAAACAATTAATTCATCAGTGGCAGATTTGTACGTAAAGTTTATTGGGAACATTTGGTCTCTTTTCTCTGAAGAAATGTTTCCTTTGCTAGTACTATTCATCTAATAATAACATATGATTCCTCTCTACTTGTGACAATTATTCATTTCAAATTCTTAAGAGTGTTCACATACTTCCTCCTAATTGCAAAAACAAAACAAAAAAATACAAATGTGCTGTTGTCTAAGAATTAAAGGAATTAATCAGGGAAGTATTAATTCTAGATCTTCCAATTATTAACTTAGGTGTCATCATTTTACCCCTTAACTAGGATAATATGCCAGCAGTTACAGATAGGTAATGGGAACAATCTTCAAAAGAACACAAGGGAAAGGCTGAACATGGGCTCTTCCCTGCCACGGCAGAGCTGAAAGAGTGAAGTTAAAGACGGAGGCCTTGCTTTCCGCGTGCCGCGTCTATGGAGTGGCCGTGTCGGTGCACCGTGTGACACGGGGGCACATGTTTGAGCGGCTGCCAATGCAGGGGTGGGTGGAGGCATGGCAGTGCCGCGCCCTTTCTCTGATGGAGATGCAGAGACACAGTTACAAGAAACAAAGAGTTGGGAACACTTAGATTCAGGCTCCAACTCACACACACTGAATGAAAGCTAGCAGTAGAAGTGATTCAGAAAACTAGAACTCTAAACTAGAAAGCAAGACTCAAGCGAACAGAATGATGAGTGCTCATATACCTAAATGAACACGACATACACTGAAGCTGTGCACACACACACCAAGCCACACCTTGAACTGCCTTCAGAATCAGTTCTCCTATACATGGCAACTCCCCCCTACACAGGGCAACGCTGTCCAGACTGGAAGGCTACAGTCCACGGGGTCAGAAAGAGCCAGACACGAATGAAGTGACTTAGCATGCACGCACGCACGCACGCACACGCACACCACTGAGCAGTCACCTAATGCTCCGGCCTGTGTAATACTCAGTCACATTCATCACTATTATTTTTGCAATGTAGGCTACTCATTTGTGTAACATCACCACAGCTGTTAGGATAACGTAGTGGTCTTACAGCATGTCCACGAATCCTCTGATACTTCTTTAAAACGCAGAACCTGATTGGTCCCCGTTAAGTGTGGGCTATCCTTAGTAACTTGCTCCTAACGAAGACAAAGTGACAGCAGTGACCATGTGATGTGCGAGGCTCCGGCACAAGACACTGCGGCTTCCTCCTCACGCTCCCGGCGCGCGCGCTCTCACAGAAGCGGGCTGCTGTACCCCAAGATCACTCCGCAGTCCTGCAGAATGGCCCATGTGATGAGGAACTGGCAGTTTCTGCCAAAGGCAGAAGCAACCAACGTCTTCTGGAAATAGCCATGAGAATACACCATCTAGGAAGCAGATTCTTCAGCCTCATTCAAGGCTTTTTATGACTGCAGTTCCATCTTGATTGTAACCCTCATGAGGCCTTGAGCCAAAACCATCCAGTCAGGCTGCTCCTGGACGTGTGACCCATAGAAACTATGATATAATACACATCCTGAGCTGTTACGTCTATTACTGCACAAAACTATCCTGTATTAGATAATAAATACAACCGATTTAAATTACCTGTGCTTAGATTCTGAATTTTCTTATGCGTCCCCACCACAAAGATTCGCTAATACCACCTCGCAAAAGTGCATTTTCTCCCTGCAAGAGACCTGCCTATTCTCATCCTGGGAGCGCCATGTTGGGGACGACAGTGTAAATGAATTATCTGCACCATTCGCTTGCTGACAATGTCTGCACTGCGGCTTAGCACCTAAACTCTGCATGTTTTCATGCGTCTGAGAGCCATCTGTATGTCTTCTTTGGAAAAAGGTCTACTTATTTTTTTGTTATTGAGTTGCATGAATTATTTATACATTTTGAATATTAACCCCTTATCAAATACATGATTTGCAAATATTTTCTCCTATTCAATAGATTGCCTAGGAATAATCTACTTTAAAAGTGTCCTTTTAGAAACAAAAAAGTTTATTAAGCTGGTGGGCAAAATGGGTGAAGGGGGTCAAGTACGTGGTGATGAATGGTAACTAGACTCTTGGTCATGACCACTTTGAGAAATGACTCTCTGCGACCCCATGAACCAAAGCCCACCAGGCTCCTCTGTCCATGGGATTCTCCAGACAATACTGGAGTGCGTTGCCATGCCCTCCTCCAAGAGATCTTCCCAACCTAGGGATCGAATCCAGGTCTCCCTCATTACAGGCAGATTCTTTACCATCTGAGCCACCGGGGAAGCCCGTTCATCAGACTGCCTAGAAATAATCTACTTTTAAAGTGACTGACGTGACTTAGAGGCAGAAACAGAAAAGTTAATTAAGGGGGGTGGGCACAAGAGGTGAAAGGGGTCGAGTAAATGATGATGAATGGTAACCAAACTTCTGGTGATGATCACTTTGTAGTGAACACAAATGTTGAACACCTAAAGCTTAGATGATATATTTTTTAAAAAAAAGAACAAACAATATTTCAGAAACAAATACAGCTTGATCCAACTATTTTAAGGGGGGGGGAGTCTTAATTACTCTTCCAAGCTCTCTGAAATATTTATTTTGTATTCTCCCATATTTAGCTTTACATATATCAAAGTGCCCTAGAAACGGTTCTTAAAATTTCTCTCAAAACAAACTTTTATAATTACCTAGCCCATATTTCCTTTCAGTAAAATAATTTTTTAGTCACACAAAGCTTTGTAATTATTACCACACTTAAGCTATAAATTCAAAAAGAAAAACTTCATGACAAAATAGGTTTATGACGAGCTCTGACAGATGCCACCAGAAAGCAGTCTCATATATGCTGGAGCCCATCGCATTCAAGCCTAGCTCCCTAGCATCGTCTCATCCTCCCATTTTCAGCTGCCAAGGCAAAGTAAATGTCTCAAGAGATTAATAAAGATCCACTATCAGCAACTTAAGCTTATACTTTCATTACGTCTGACACTTACGTATTATTTTTAATGGATCTCTAGATTTTTCATGTTTTCTATCAACAAGCACCAATGATTGCTTATACATACTTACAATGCAAAATATTCAGTACATCTAACTAGTATACACACAATAAATGAGGACTAAGGTGACATTAATTCCATATACCACTGTGAGCAACTGGATATATTACCTCAACTAATTGCAGTAAATCAAGCAACCAACCAGACTTAAAGCTACAGGCTGCTGCACAAGAGATCAAACTGCCAACATATGCTGGATCACAGAGAAAGCAAGGAATTCCACAGAAACATGTACTTCTGCTTCACTGACTATGCTAAAGCCTTTAACTGTATGGATCACAACAAATTGTGGAAAATTATTAATGAGATGGGAATACCAGACCACATTACCTGCCTCCTGAGAAGCCTGTATGCAGGACAAGAAGCAACAGTCAGAACTGAACAGGAACAATGAACTGGTTCAAAATTCGCAAAGAAGCACATCAAAGCTGTCTACTGCCACTCTGCTCATTTGACATATTTGCAGAGTGCACCATGCAAAAAGCCCAGCTAGATGAAGCACAAGCTGAAATCAAGACCGTGGGAAGAAATGTCCATAACCTCGGATATGCAGATGACACCACCCTTATGGCAGAAAGCAAAGAGGAACTAAAGAGCCTCTTGATGAAGGTGAAAAAGAGTGAAAAAGCTGGCTTAAAACTCAACATTCAGAAAACTAAGATCTTGGCATCCAGTCCCATCAATTCATGGCAAATAGATGGGGAAAATGTAGAAACAGTCTCAGATATCATTTTCTTGAGCTCCAAAGTAACTGCAGATGGTGACTGCAGCCACCAAATTAAAAGACACTTGCTTTTTGGAAGGAAAGTTATGAAAAACCTAGACAGTGTATTAAAAGGCAGAGACATCATTTCGCTGACAAAGGTCTGTATGGTTAAGGCTATTGTTTCTCTAGTAGTCATGTATGGATGTGAGACTTGGACCATAAAGAAGGCTGAGCACCAAAGAATTTGTGCTTTTGAACTGTGGTGCTGGAGAAGACTCTTGAGAGTCCCTTGGACAACAGGGAGATCAAACCAGTCAATTCTAAAGGAAATTAACCCAATATTCATTGGAAGGAATGGTGCTGAAGTTGAAGCTCTAATACTTTGGCCACCTGATGAGAAAAGCTGACTCACTGGGAAAGACCCTGATGCTGGCAAAGACGGAGGGTAAGAGGAGAAGGGATGACAGCATGAAATGGGCAGGAGTTTGACTTCACGGCCATGAGTTTGCGCAAACTCAGGGAGATGGTGAAGGACAGGGAGACTTGGCGTGCTGCAGTCCATGGGCTCACAAGAGTCAGCCATGACTAAGTGAACGACCACCACCACCACCACAAGAAAACTTCCAAGGTACGACTAGCAAACTCTGCAAGTGAACAACTTTAGAAACGATAATACTACCACCTGAATCAGAGAGAGATTTTAAGGAACAGCTGTTAAAACTTCTGAGATGAAAAGGGTTTGTTATCCCTAGTAACGAGAGAGAAGACAGAAGGCTATACTTGATTATCTACTGCTCTTCCCTTAACCTGCTGCTGCCGCTGCTACGTCACTTCAGTCGTGTCCGACTCTGTGCGACCCCACAGACGGCAGCCCATCAGGCTCCCCCATCCCTGGGATTCTCTAGGCAAGAACACTGGAGTGGGCTGCCATTTCCTTCTCCAAGGCATGAAAGTGAAAAGTGAAAGTGAAGTCATTCAGTCATGTCAGACTCTTAGCGACCCCATGGACTGCAGCCCACCAGGCTCCTCCGCCCATGGGATTTGCCAGGCAAGAGTACAGGAGTGGGGTGCCATTGCCTTCTCCCCCTTACCTACTACTCTTAACTACTACTCTTCTCTGAAGATAGTTTTGCAAACTATTGTGAAAAAGGAACAATAAACTCAGCACTGGTACAGTGAAAATTACATTACAACATGTAACTCAAACATATGTAATCAGAAACAAACAATCTAAAATTTTTTATAGACAAAAAGCTGTATTTTCAAATTCTGTTCTGGTAAAGCTTGTATCTCACTAAGTTTTTATAAACTTCGCATTCTGTTGAAGAAAAGTCTTGTAAAAAAAATTTTTTTAAGACTATCAATAGCAATCTTTGAGGCAAGAAGTGAAATACAACTCTCAACACACTAGAACAATAAATAATTTCTGTGGTTTACCTTAAAGTATAATTGGCTAAGGCAGGAAAAGATTAGAGTCAAAGAAAAGTGAGATGAAAGAATAAAATATTAATTCATTTTAAAAAGAGATGAAGAATACTCCTCAAGTTTACCTCTCATTTAGATAGGAAGATCTCTGAATCAAGCGTCACAAGTAACAAGAATGCTGCTCAACCTACCCTCCTTCGAGATACACAAATCAATGAGCTTTAAGCAGCAAAGCTGGAAAGAACCAACCTAACATTGTAAATCAACTACACCTCAATTAAAAAAAAAAAAAAGCTGTAGAGATTTATTTTCATGTCAGTAAGCCAGAAAAAGAAAAAAACAGGGTACAGGAAACAAAGAAAGTAAAAAATTCAATGTTATGCATACCAAAGGGTAACAAATGTCATTTGATGCTACAAAAACACAAAATATGCTCAGAATCATGTATCTGTGATAGATACTGAGATGTGTGTACTATCAAAAAAAAAGAAACGTGAGTGAAGGTTGAGGAGATACAAAAAACTAGCAAGGCAAAATGTTGAAGCAAGATGGTATGTACATGGGGGTTCCTTGTAATCTACAGACATGTTTGGAAATTTCCATGATAAAACTTTGACATTATTTCCCTTTTCTTTGCAATCATTTATTGAAGAATTGTTCACATACAAAACTCTTAAGCATACATTACAATCCAAAGAATTTTCACATGTATTTATCTAGCTACTCACCGAGATCAAAATCATTTATCATCACTTCAGAGGGTTCTCTCTCATCCCTTCTAAGACACTGACTCCTCTCAACCCAAAGGCAACCAGTCTCCTGACCTCCATCACCCCAGTGAAGTTTTCAGATTTTACCCTTCACAGAAGTGGAATCAGGCATCATAAACTCTTCTGTGTCTATTTACTGTTGCTTGACAGAATGTTTCTGAGATTCATTCATGTTGTTATAAACATCTTTGTATGGGCTTCTTTCCCCAACTTTTCTTGAGTATCCATGACCTGGAATTACTGGGTCACAGTACAAAGCTACATTCGGCTATAACAGATCCTGACAGCTTTGTAAAGCAGCTGAAACAACTTACATTCCCACCAGCAATATATAAGAGTGTTGTTTCATATCCTTGGCAACACTTGGTATTGATTCATATCCTTGGCAACACTTGGTATTGTCGGTCTCTAATTTCAGCCATTTGGCAGGGGTGTGACGGGACGGTGCCTCATTGTGACGTTTCCCTGATGAGTAATAATGCAGAGTGCCTTTGCCTATGCACACTGCCCTTCTGGGCATCTTCTGTGAAGAGCCTGCCTGCTTTCTTGCAGATTTTAAAGTGTGTTGTGTAGCTTCCCTTTTTCTTTTTGATTTCTAGGCTATACTTTCTGGATGCAAGTCTTTCACCAGACTTACTTAATGTGAGTATGTTCTTGTAGTCTGTGGCTTGCCTGTTGCTTTTACATCTTCATGAATAGAAATTCATAACTTAGTGTAGTCTAATTTACCAACTTTACGTTTAAGAAATTTTTGTCTAATCCAGGCTGATGATGTTCTAGGTTTGCTTCTAGAAACTTGATAATTTTAGCTTATACAGATTCAACTCAAATGAATACAGTATCAGGTAGAAATCAAGGTTCATTTTTTCCCCAAATATTCAATATCCAATTTACCTAACACAATTTATTAAACATGTTTATTAACTTCAGTGGAGCTTTTGCCATAATCCAAGATACTACATGTGTGACGGTTCCACTTCTAGACACTCACATTCCTCCACTGGTCTTTCTGTCCATCTTGTTCTAATTACTCTAACTTGTTAATTACTCTAACTTTATAGCAAGTCTTGAGACATTTACATTTTGATATGGATTCTGCAATCCGTTTCATCCTAATCTTTAAATTCTGGGACTTAAAGTGAAATCATATTGAACCTACAGCTCAACTTGGAGGAAACTGACATTTTAACAATAGTGAGTTCCTACGATATAAAGATGAAGTATTTCTCCACATACTTCGGTATTTCAAAATGTCTCCTAGCACTGTTTTATAATTCTCAGTGTAGAAGTTTCGCCAAAGTTTTCATTAGATTTATCCTCAGGCACCCCACATATTCTGACGCTTCTCTAAAAGCACTTTTGGTTGCCGGTGTACGCCTTACATTTCTGCCAGTTGTCTTTGTGCCCTTGTGTCTCTTTAAATCCACATATTCTAAACCTTTACTGGCAAACACTTTAAAAATTTTTTTCCATTTTTTAAAATTAACCTTTTCTAACCTGAGGGCACTGGTTAGGATTCCAATGTAGTTAAAGAGAGAAAAAGATAGGGGACATGAAACAAGGTTTTTCACTGAGTATTATATCAGCTGTAGCATTTTTTTGTTGTTGCTGATACTATACAGAAAATTAACAGTTTTCTTCTATTCCTCAACTGATAAGGATATGCTAACTCTATCAGTGAGAAAATGCTACTGGAGAAGTGGCAATTATGAATTCCTCAATCCGTAAAGAAACACAGTCTCCATGAGGTGCAATGAAGCAAAGCACAATAAAAACTGAAGTATGCTTGTATATAGAGTACTCTCCGAGCACTGCTTCAGTTGCACTCAATAAGCTCGGATGTAATCTTTTTGTTATTTTTCAGATAAAAATGTTTTCTAATTTTCATCATGACTTCATTTTGATTCATGTGCTATTTAAAATGTCTTGGTTAATTTTCAAACATTTGGAGCCTGCTGCTGCTAAGTTGCTTCAGTCGTGTCTGACTCTGTGCGACCTCACAGATGGCAGCCCACCAGGCTCCCCCGTCCCTGGGATTCTCCAGGCAAGAATACTGGAGTGGGTTGCCATTTCCTTCTCCAATGCATGCATGCATGCAAAGTCGCTTCAGTCGTGCCCAACTCTGTGCAACCCCATGGACCTAGCCAGTTATTTTTATGTTGCTGTTGCTGTTCAGCGGCTTTTTACTTTTGTACTATGTGCGTCTTTAAAGTGTTTAATTGCTAAGTCACGTCCAACTCTTTTGCGACTCCATGGACTGTAGCCTGCCAGGCTCCTCTGTCTAAGGGACTTCCCAGGCAAGACTGAATTGTAGTTAATTCCACAGGGTTCAAAGAACATGTACTATATAATTTCCATCCTGTGAAATTTGATGATACTTTTTAAGGACCACAGTATTTTAACAAATGTCCCATATGTGCTTGAAAAGAAAAGCACAGCCTTCAGGTTTAGACAAAATGTTCTATTAATGTCAATTATATGATGATGATTAATCATGTCATTCAAATTTCCTATTTCCTGACATTTTCATATATTTGTTCCATTAGTTATACCAAATGCATATTTAAAACCTCCAGTTATGAATGTATACCTATCTTTACTAATTATATTAACTTCTATATTCAGAGGCAATGTTATCAGATAAACATACACTTAGGATTATTATATTGTCTTGATGAATTGACCTACTTCTTATGATATTTTCCTATTTCTTGCAATATTTCTTCCTTTATGTCTATTTTGAACAATATTACAACTAATGCAGGCATTTTACTTTTAGTGAGTACTTGCAAACAATACTTCAGTTCAGTCGCTCAGTCGTGTCCGACTCTTTGCGACCCCATGAATCACAGCACGCCAGGCCTCCCTGTCCATCACCAACTCCCGGAGTTTCACTCAGACTCGCGTCCATCGAGTCAGTGACGCCATCCAGCCATCTCATCCTCTGTCGTCCCCTTCTCCTCCTGTCCCCAATCCCGCCCAGCATCAGAGTCTTTTCCAATGAGTCAACTCTTCGCATGAGGTGGCCAAAGTACTAGATACTTACTCAGTCTTTTTATCTTCATATTATGTGTGTTTTCAAAGTGTTTTTTTAAATAAATGCCTTTGAAAGTTTTTAAATCATGCAATCACTAACCAAAAGGAAGACAGAGTAGCACTATCAATATCAGAAAAGTAGTCTGCAGAAGAAATATTACCAGAGGTAAAGAAGGGTACTACATAATGATAAAGGGGTCAATTCACCAAGAGGATGTAACACTCCTAAACAAACACGCACCTAACAACAGAGGTTCAAACCACATGAAGTAAAGACAGTTGGAAGACGAAGCAGAAATAGACAAGTCCACAATCACACCTGAACTTCAGCTCTTCTTGCAGTGACCAGCAAAACAAGGAGACAAAGCCTCAGCGAACACCACATGCCAGCCTGACCTGACAATTACAGAGCATTTAATACAGACGATTGATTCAGTATTTAAAATGGAATGCAGACTTTATAGAATGTCCTGCCCCGAAGCAACTTGACATACATTATTTTGAATTGCACAGACATTTACCAAGACTGACCATATTCTGATTTATACAACTTCAAAGAAGTCAAACAAAATTAAACAAAGTATGTTTTCCATCTACAATAAAATTAAGCCTAGAAATCAGTTACAGAAAGAGATGGGCAAAAATCACCAAATAATTGGGAATTAAACAATATACATCTAAATAACCCATGGGTCAATGTGAAAGTCACAAGAGAACTCAGAAAATATCAACATAAAGATCTGTGAGACCATGTGATGTAGTACTCAGAAGGAAAAGAAGAAAGGTCTCAAATCAACAGCCTTTTAAGCTTACACCTGAAAAATCTGAGGGGATTTAAATCCAAAGCACTTAAGAAGAAACAGTAAAGAGTTAAAATCAGGGTATCTGAAAGCTTTTTTTAAAGTAATAAAAGGCTGGATCTTTAGAGAAGTCAACACAATTGATAACCCTGGAAATGAACTAATGAAGACAAAAGAGAGGTCACATTGACAACATCTGGAATGAAGAAAGGACGCCACTATGGACGCCACAGCTACTAAAGGGACAACAAGAAACAACTTCGTGGCAATTAGCAGAAACAGATTCCCTGAAACGCCCGAACCACTAAAACTCATGTATCAGGTGACTCACATACTTAAAGGCTGACTGTGTTTTTAAGACAGAATTAGGGTATCCTTACCATCCTACATCCACTAAGGCAACTAAACCATCCCTGTTCAATGGAGAAACCTAGGCCCAGGTAACTTAGCTTGCAAACTCTGATAAACATTTATGAAAGAAATAGTAATCCTATCCAAAATTTTTCAGGAAATACAGAGGAAGAAACACTTACGTCTATGAGACCAGCATTATCCTGATACAAAAATATTACACAAAAATGTATCTTTCAAGGACACAGATACCAAAAAATACTCAACAAAATATTAGTAAATCTAACCTAACTTATGAAAATAATATATCATTACCAAGTGAGGCCTATCTAGAGAATGCAAGGTTGACACATTTGAAAATAAATCAATGTAATTCATCTTATTAACACACCAAGGAAGATTAAATCAGAAGATCATCTAAATAAATAACAGTTAAAACATCTAAGCACACTCAATGTCCAATCATGATTAAAAAATTCTCATCTAAGAACAGAATGGGGACATCCTTAACTTGATTAAAGGATTATTTTACTTAACTATAATATGCAGTATATAATAAAACCTGATAAAAGGCCCTAGTAGCCTTACTAATGAAAGACTGAAAGATTTCTTTCCCTAGGATTACGAATAAGACAAAGGTACCTGTTCTCACCACTGCTTTCAGCATCATGCTGGAGGTCCTCGTCACAGAAATAAGGGGAAAAAAGGTACAGGGGAGGTGGCTACATACAAACTGAAAACAAAAGAAACAAAAATGCTCTGCATTCACAAATGATGCTAACTTGCTACACGAGAAAATCCAAAAGAATCTACAAAGGAAAAAAAAGTTACTAGGATAGGTGAGTTTAGCAAGGTTGCGAGGTTCAAGATCAGTATGCAAAATCAACTGTATTTCTACATACTGTCAGTTAACAACTGGACGTGGAAACTTTGGAAAATTATTATTTCAATATTATTAGAAGTGATGAGATACCTGGATATAAACCGACAAGAGCAACAACTTCTGTATCTTGCAACTATAAAATATTAATGAAGGAAAATGAAGACCTTTGATTAAAACCAGAGACATCTCATGTGCCTACATGATTATTCAGTATTAAGATGTCAATTCTTATCAAGCTGATCAATGTATTCACTGTAATCTAGATTACCATCCCCTCAGTCCTTTTTGGAGAAGCCGGCAAGTTACTTCCAAAACATTTCATGGAAAAGCAAAGGGAGCTAGAAGAGCCAGAGTGCCTTTGGGAAAAGAAGCTGAAGGACTTGCACTGTCTGACTGTGAAGCTTATTATGAAGCGACAGTGATCACGACTGACGGAGCGGCACCGGCAGAACGGGCGGCAGCGGAGATCCAGGGGAGCCCAGAGCACACTCGCACACAAGGCCAAGCCGACTTCTGACCGAGCGGTGCTAGAACCGGGAAAATAAACCTGACCCTTATTTCACACCACATACGAAAATAACTCAAAACAGACTGCTACCCCTTGACATAAAAACAGCAACATCTGAAGAAGAAAACGTAAGGGGAAATATGCCTGACTTTGTACTGAGCAAACTTAGAACACAGAAACACAAATTATAAAAGGGAAATTGATGAAATGAATTTAATCAAAATTAAAAGCTCCTCTGGGACAATTAAAAGGTGAGCTTCAGACCGTACTGAGCGTGTGCGCGTCCGCGGGCGAAGGACTTCTACAGGAACCTGCAGGAAGAATTCCTCCAAAAGCCAGTAAGACGAGCAACTCAATGTGCAAAGACAGCAAAGAGCTGGACACACGCTTTACAAAGGAAGACATACAAATGACCCAAAATACACGACAAGCTTTCAGCATCATCAGACATCACGTGAATGCAAATTTAAAACAGTGTCATACTACTACATGCCCACTAGAAGGGCTAAAAGTAACCAAGTTTGATAACATAGAGCCACTGGAACTATAAAATGAGGGACAGTTTGGCACGTTCTTACAATTAAATATTCCTTTACAATACAACCCAACAAATCCATTTATAAGTATTTAACCAAGAGAAATGAAAATATATGTTCGCACATTCATGAATGAATGTTTGTAGAGCTTTATTAAAAAGAATCCTAAACTGGAGACAATCCAAATACCCATACATAGGTGAAATGTCCAATTATTGTGGTGAATCAATACACCATAAACTACTAGTCAGCAACAAAAGCCGTGAACCAGCTAAACATACAAACACATGGATTATCCTTAAAAATAACACAGTGGAAAAAAAACCATGGACACAGAAGAATATACATTACATAATTTATTTATATAAAATTCTAGAACAAATGAAACCCATCTAGAGTGAGAAAAAGAGGACAAACTGTTTCCTAGAGCCGAGGGTAAAAAAGTGACTTACTGAAAAAGGGTAGAAGGGAACTTTTGGGGATGAGAGAAAGATTCACTATCTTGACTGTAGTAACGAAAATATTCTACTATTGATTGTGGTAGTGGTGACATGACTGTATACATCTGTCAAAACACACGGAGCCATACATTTTAAATCTATGTATTTTATTATAAGTAAATTATCCTCAATAAAATTGATTCTGTAAAAAAACAGCTCTTTTGGGAAAATACTAACCAGGGAATAATGGTGATGCCCCTATACAAATACTCAAAAGGTATCAAAAACATCAATAAAATTCAATACCCATTTATGATTTTTTTAAATATCAGAAGTTAAAAACAACAATAAAATCACTTGGAAAGTTAAGAATACAAGAAAATATTTTAACCTATTATACTCTCCGTTTATCAGAAAGCTTCGGTAAACATCATAATTGATGCTAAAACATCAGATCCCCTTAAAGTCTAAACCACCACCAAGTTGTGAACTATCACTGCTATTATTTAACATTGTATAAAAATATTACTAGCCAAAGTAATGAGAAAGAAAAGTGAAAGTGTTAAGTCACTCAGCCCAGTCAGACTCTTTGTGACCCCAAGGACTGCAGCCTACCAGGCTCCCCTGTCCTTGGGGATTCTCCAGGCAAGAATACTGGAGTGAGCTGCTAGTCCCTTCTCCAGGGGACTGTCCCCAAACTGGGAATGAACCGGGTTCTCCTGCACTGCAGGCAGATTCTTTACCAGCTGAGCCACCAGGAAAGTCCTAATGTAATGAGGAAAACACAAATTATAAAATTTAAAAGCCACAAAACTGTGAATATTTTGAGAAAATCAACTCAGTTAAGTGGTTGCTGCTGCTGCTGCTAAGTCACTTCAGTCATGTCCGACTCTGTGCGACCCCACAGACCGAAGCCCACCAGGCTCCCCTTGTCCCTGGGATTCTCCAGGCAAGAACACTGGAGTGGGTTGCCATTTTCTTCTCCAATGCATGAGAGTGAAAAGGAAAGTGAAGTCACTCAGTCATGCCTGACTCTTCACGACCCCATGGACTGCAGCCCACCAGGCTCCTCCATCCATGGGATTTTCCAGGCAAGAGTGGAGTGGGGTGCCATTGCCTTCTCTGAGTTAAGTGGTTAGATACATGATAAGCAGAAAAAAAATTCAAAAGCTTTGGTATAACTGGGGGGTGAGAAATAAATGTTACTGAAAGTTTCTATCCAGCAGAGCTACCAAGATGGTATGCCATACATAGAGTTTTATGGAATAAAACTATAAAACTTTCCTTAAGCAAGATGTGAATTAAGAGACATGCTATACATTACATACATATCTATCAGAAGGGAGAGATTCAGTATCACAAAGGTTAACTTGCTCCATATTAGTCTAAAATTTCAATATAACCTCACTCAAAACACCTAAAGGATCTTTCATCTAATTTGCAAGTTGAGTCTAAAGTTCATCTGTAGAATGCCTAAGATTAACTTCGAAAAGAGTACTAAGTAGGGAGAAACGGTTATCAAAATTTAAATGCACACTGTTTTTAATCTAGCAATTCAATCTCTAGGAATACATGCTCCAGAAACAATCACATGCAGAGGACATTTACTCAACAGCTGACTCCTAGAATGCAGGCAGAGCGCGCAGGGGAAGGGGGAGGGGCACTCTCTGCCGCACAGCCTTCCCATGCTGTCTGAAGTTTAAAATTTAAGAAGATTTAAAGGATATTAATGAAAACAAGTAACTGTAAAACGTGGATTCAAATAAAGCATTATTTGTGATTAGAAAAAGAAACTAACCTAAACGTCTTTCAGTAAGGGAACGGTTAATAAATTAAAGCCCATTGAAATTATTTAAACATTATTTAGCTTTTAAAAAGTACCAAGGGGACTTATAATTTACAAGGGAAGATGGCCAAGATACATAATTTGGCGAAAAAAGCAAGTGCTATATCAACGTGTTTAGTATATTCCCACCAAACTCTCCCAACTACATTACGCACATGTGTTTAAAAGTGCACCTAGGAAGACGTACAGTATTGTTCTAGACTCTGGGATGAGACTGGAGGACCAACAGGAATGTTCACATTGTAGTTTAATGGTTCATTTTCTGTATTGCTGAAATTTTACATCTAGTTTGCATGTTTGTAACTGAATTTTAAAAATTAAAATTATTTCATATAAAAATAATAAATTCCAGAAGACGTGGGAAAAAAGTCCAAACGTTCGTTAAAAATCTTTTCAATGTTTATCTTCGTGTTTATTTACACACTCTGCAAATGATCTATAGTCTTCACCAGAAGGGGCTGCCAATGTAAAGAAATCTAACTTACCAAACAGGTCATGATAAAAAATAAGACTATATTAGGCCTTTAAAAAAAGAACTTTCCCGGAAGCAGCCGACTCAACGCAGAGCCTATGCGTCTGTTAGAAAAAAAAGGAAAAAAAAAAAAAGGCCTGGAGAGAGAAGTCTTCTCAGCAGCTCTCCCTCGCCGTGGAGAAGGCCGCCCGTCTCCTGCTGGCCTCGGTCCGAGCGGCGCTCAGCGCCTGGACGCGCAGGGCCCCTGCCGAGCCGTCCCGCCGAGCCAGGCCGGGGCGGGGCCGGCCCTGACCCAGCGCGCTGCCGGGGGCGCCGGGGGCGTGGGGCTGCGCGCCCGAGCCTCGGGGACGGCCGCGGGCCAGGGGGCGACGGCCGCGGGCGGCTCTCGGGGGCGCGGAGCTGCCGCAGGCCCGCGGCGTCCGACGGCTCGGCTCTAACGGGGTGCCTGGCCGGGGGTCACCGGGGGGGGTCTCCACACGGGGCGACTGACCGCGGGCGCCGGGGCTCTCGCGAGGGGTGCGCGGCAGGGCGCTCCCCACGGGCCGGGCGAGCGGGCTGAGCGGGGCGCTCCCCACGGGGCGCCGGGGGCGGTGCGCGCCGGGCCAGACGCTCTCCTCACAGCCGCGCTGACGGAGAAAGGCAGCGCTCGCGGGCCCAGCCGCCAAGGGCAGCGAGGGGCAGCGGCCTGCGGAGGCCCCGCGGCCGCCGCCCGAGGAGCGGGCCCAGGCGGCGAGGACGGCCTCTCCCAGCCGGCGACCCCACCCACCATGGCCGGCGCGGCGGGCCGCGGACGGGCCCCGCTCGAGGGCCGGGGCGGAGAGACGCCGGCGGCGGGGGCGGCAGCTTCCCGGCCGTGCCCCTCGCACGCCAGACGCCGGGACCAGCCTCATTTAAAGAAAAGGAAAGCAATCCCCTCACCGAGCTGAGAAGCGGCTCCGGAGCGAGGACGGCGCTCGGTCCTCCACCCGCCGCCGCCGCCTTCTTCTCCGCCTCCGCCTCCTCCCCCGCCCAACGCGCAGCAGCCGGCGGCGGCGGAAACACGGGCGGCGGCGGCGCGCCCCGCCCCTTGCGCCGCGGCGCAGGCGAGGGCGGGGAGCACGCAAGCCCCGCCCCCAAAGCGGACTCGACCAATAGGCTTAACAGACCGCTGCGGGGGGTAAGCCGCATGCCCAATCGGAACCTGAGAAGTGGGCGCGCGTCAGTAGTTGGGACGTGGCGGAGAAGGGGAAAACACTCGTCTTGTCTTTGCCCCCCGCTCCCCTGTCTCGGCAAGGGGGAGCCTCGCCGATTGGCCCTAGAGCGGAAGGACAAACCCCACCCCCGCCCGGCCCCGCCCCCTTTCCCTGCAGCACTGCGACGTTTGAGGGGGCGGGGCGCCGGGCCGGGCCGGGCCCGCTAGGCCTTCAGTGGGTTGAGCGGGGAGACAAGGGCGGGGTCTCAGGGGAAGGGAGGCCGTACCGAGATCTGGAGAAGGACTGGCGCAGTTAGGCTTTGAGAAATGAAGGCGCAGCACGCGAGAGGGAGGTATCAAAATCAGTCCTCAGTCAGTCCAGGCGCTGCGACCCCCTGGACTGCAGCACGCCAGGCCTCCCTGTCCATCACCAACCCCGTGGGCTTGCTAGTCGGTGATACCATCCAACCATCTCATCCTCTGTCGTCCCCTTCTCCTCCTGCCCTCAATCTTTCCCAGCATCAGGGTCTTTTCCAATGAGTCGGTTGTTCGCATCAGGTAGCCAAAGTATTGGAGTTTCAGCTTCAGCATTAGTCCTTCCAATGAATATTCAGGACTGATGTCCTTTAGGATGTACTGGTTGGATCTCCTTGCTGTCCAGCGGACTCTCAAGAGTCTTCTCCAACACCACAGTTTCCAAAATCAATCCTCATTTGACTGTTAGGATTTGCCTGTTAATCTTGTTAGACCTAACTAACAAGATTAAGGTCTCCCGGCGTCATGGGTAGGCCGAGAGAAGCTAGCAGAAGGAAGAAGGGCAGCTCTCCCTCCCTGCCCGCCTTGGCCTTCTCCCCTCCCACCCCACAGTCCATCAGGCAGTCGTCTGTACCCTCGTTTCTGATTCTCTTGGGGTGGGGGCAGGTTTTATGGGGATGCCTATGTTTCCTCTGTATAGCCATGGCCTGACCAGAGGCTTCCAGTTTGCACCTTGGGGCTGATGGGTTGTCAAGCTGGTAAGTATCAGCTCCCATCGCTTGAAACCAAAATACATACAACAGCTGTAGTCCTTGGACACCTTGCTTAATTTAAACATGGCTAACAGTCTAGTCAGTCGTGTCCCTGATGCTGAGCTGTTTCTTCGCCCTGCACATGTCCTTTTTCCATGCTGAACCTGTCTGCTTCTGTGATTGCAGTCCTTCTCTCCTCCCATCTTACCGCAAGCCCCTTCACGCCCACCACACACGCACCCAGTGCCCAGGGTGCATTTATCTTATCACCTGCACCAAGAGTCAAGAGCCCCACTTCCTGTGCTGTCCCTGGCAACTGCAAAACCTCCTGCCAGGGAACCCAGACTACTATTGATGAAAACAAAAGTATCTCAAAGTTACTATAAAAGTTGGACTATGAGAATTGGCTGGGCAGTTTGTGGAATGAAACTCTCAGCCCACCGATGTAGTACATTTCTTACCAAGAAACCATTTCCTGCTTGATAGTTCTCCGTTTCACAGGTGTTGCTCTTTCTCCATCCAAGTCTCTTCCTCTTTGAAGAACTGATACTTTAGTCACGTTTCCCTTGTCTCCTTTTAGGATGATGGACAGGGAGGCCTGGCGTGCTGCGATTCATGGGGTCGCAAAGAGTGGGACAGGACTGAGCAACTGAACTAACTAACTATACTGATCCAATTGGATACACTAACCTGTTTGTTGGGGCAGGGTTTTCCAAGTTTTAATCTCTTCCATATCGTATCTGTGTATACATTCCCAGTAGTATTTATTTTCTTTAAATAAATGTGTTTTTCCTTCAATTTCTTTAAGAGGGAGACTTCGTAAATTACTGTAAATTGAAAGCCTGTATCACCTCTCCCAAGTTGAAAGCAACTGAAGGAGAAGTGAACATAAAGCAAAGTTTTTAAATTCTGGGAATTAAAGAGCATTTTTTCTACTAAAATCTCTAAGCCTAAAACCTACTGCCTGTGAAAAACGGAAGGCTACCAAGCACTAGAAACATAGTTTAAAAGCAAGCAGAGAATGGCATTTTTATCATGATGTAATCAAAGGAGAGAAAAATAGAACCAAAATAGGAATCGCTCTCACTATATGAGTCTTTTTTTAAATCCTGCATGCATGTCCCAAGGCATCAGAATCGATCTATGTTACTCTTTGAAAAACACTCCATGTATTCTAGAATCAAAAGGTTACACTCTCACTGCATACTAGCTCCTGTGGAACTGCCATGGTGCCTCTGGGTTTGTCATTTAGCTTGTTGATGTATTACAATGAGCATATATTGAGGATTAAGGTCTAGTCAAAATTGACTTATCTGACATCTTGGACCCATTTGGTTACAATCTGTTTATGTTGTATCTTGGGCTATGTTATTCTTTTTTTTCCCCTGGGGGGAGAGTTCCCCACTACCACAAACCATGCAGCCGTGTTTCCCACATTCAGGGAGATCGCAGAGGTCAGCACAACCGGAGTGCAATGGACGAGCCCCACTTTGGAAAAACTCCCTTCGGGATCATTGTATCTCCCCTGTCAGGTAAATATGGGCTATGCCATTTTTTTCAAAGGTTGTGCCATGTCCCTCTCCCCATGTTTCATACCTAGCATGTAGTAAGTACTAAATACTTATGTATCGTATAATATAGATAGATAGATGGATAGATATAGGTATATCAGTTCAGTTCAGTCACTTAGCTGTGTCTGACTCTTGTGACCCCACGGACTGCAGCGCGCCAGGCCTCCCTGTCCATCACCAGCTCCTGGAGCTTATTCAAACTCATGTCCGTTGAGTCAGTGATGTCCTCCAACCATCCCATCCTCTGTCGTCCCCTTCTCCTCCTGCCTTCAGTCTTTCCCAGCAGCAGGGTCTTTTCCAATGAGTCAGTTCTTCGAATCAGGTGGCCAAAGTATTGGAGTTTCAGCTTCAGCCTCAGTCCTTCCAGTGAATATTCAGGACTGATTTCCTTTAGGATGGACTGGTTGGATCTCCTTGCTGTCCAAGCACCTCAGTTCAGATATGTATTAGTGATTTATGTGTATTATTGTTGATTTCAGAGAGGGGAAGCACTGCCTATGGCAATGAAATGAAGGCACCACTTTTGATTTCTACAGGATATAATGCAGTAGTTCTTGAGGTGTGATCCCCATACCAACAGAATCAGCATTAATGTTTTTAAAATGCAAATTCTCAGGTAGGTCCAACTTCAGACCTGACTTGGAAACTCTAGGTGTGGAGTCCAGCAATCTGTATTTTAGCCTTTGAGGTGATTCTGATGCATGTAAAGTCTGAGAACCACAGATGTAATAGGTGGAGGATTGGTCAGCAAGGGAGAGGACCTGAATTTGAATTATACCCTTAGAGTTACATCACAAAAATGGAGAAGTAAGCACCTCTGAAAATTATTTTCTCCATAAAAGTGATGAGAAAGCTGGCAAAATTATCAGAGTCAACTTTTTCAGAACTCTGGAAATCAACCAAGGGCTTGCAGCAACCTAGGAAGCATTTATTCAAGAAAATAGCTTACTCTAATCCAATCTCCTCAACTCCAGCTCCACTGTTGCACTGAAAAATAATAGCTAACAATCGTGGTGAAAAGGAGCATAGTGGCAGATACCAGACAAGGTAGAATGAGGCTGTAGCTCCTTCAGAACCTATTTCCAAGAGAAGAGTCATCATTTGACCGATCTGCTGGTTCCCCAGAAAATCTCACTTGCAAGCCTGGGAAAGCTTTTTCCCCAGAAGCATTTGTCAAAAAAGAAGCAAACAAACACTGAGAGGGAATTGATTAACTCTGCCACACCTTAGGCAGTAGAAACAGTTTGGAGCAACAAAATTGGTTAAACAGAAAGCTTAAAAGGAAAAGCTGGAGAATGTCTGTAGAAGCTTTTAAGCTCCAGCACATTCGTAAGAATTCAGAAACCAACACGCATGCCAAGGATTATGCTAAGCAGTGCATAAACTTGGGCAAGACTTGAAAAGGCCCTGAATATTCACTCCTGAGAGTCCTTGGGACTGCAGGGAGATCAAACCAGTCAATCCTAAAGGAAATCAATCCTGAATACTCATTGGAAGGACTGATGCTGAAGCCGAAGCTCCAATACTTTGGTCACCTGAGGCGAGGCGCCGACTCATTGCAAAAGACCCTGATGCTGGGAAAGACGGAAGGCAGGAGGAGAAGGGGATGACAGAGTAGGAGATGGTTGGATGGCATCACCGACTCAATGGACATGAGTTTGTGCAAGCTCCGGGAGATGGTGAAGGACAGGGAAGCATGGTGTGCCGCAGTCCATGGGGTCTCAGAGAGTGGGACACGACTGAGCAATTGAACAACAACAACGAAGGCTGATCTTGAGGCTTTGCATAAGTAAGAAATGAAGACTAATGGGAAACTGTCAACTGCCTGGCTTGGTGTTGAACTGTGACCCACACACGTACACCAGACACTCAACAAACCCTGGGAGACATACTGATTCCAGGCATTTAAGGAAATCTCAGTCTGATTATTAGATAAGCACTAAGCTAACCAAACAGAATTTCAATGGCGAGACACCACTGTTGATAAAAAAAAGTCTCATTTATTTTTTATTGATAAAAAAAGCTCTGAGAACTATTCTGCCCATTTGAATTCAAGGCACAGTAATACAAGTTTTTTTGAGGCAGAGGGATATGCATTAGATGACATATTGTTGACAGTTTACATAGTCCATATCTAAGCTTCATCGTGGTCCCTTACAAGTCTAGAAGCAATGCTGCCTTTTAAGGCGCTGTCTCACTGATGCCAGGAAAATGTTGCTCTTGTGGCTGAGCAGGTGCTTCTGATGGAGGGGTCGGTCACTGCGTCACGTGCCGTAGAGGGGAGAGAGGAAACCAAACGGCAAACCAGAAACTTTTTTATTTAAATGTTTCTTGTCTTGTCATAAAATATGAATTTTATTTCACAATTTCCCCCCTTTGATCACTCATCATTTGACAGAAAGCAGTGGGTGAGCAAATATTTTCTAGGGTAGTTGCTTTCCTTCCCTGGGTCTGTCATATCCCTTGATACCAAGTCCTAATATGTTGGTTCTCGGTTTTTATGGGGTGATTTATACTAGCAGAATGTTTGGCAAGGACTGACAGTCAATTCTAGGTCATCCAGTAAGACTTAAACCAATTTTTCTCACATGTGCATTGTGTAAGCCTATTATTTGATAGAGAACTATTGGCATAATCTATATTTTCATTTGATTGAAAATATAAACATACTATCTTAGTATAAGCAAGTGACACATAGCATAAAAGAAACTATTACCTTGTAAGTTCCACTAAGTGTAACTAAAATTGCCTGTAGGATCAACATCATTAGCAAAAACTTAAGCCAAGATCCTCCTAAACCAAAGCATTTTCCTGGTGCTTCCTCTAAGGGAAGAGAATCGTTCCGAGCAGAGATGTGACACTTCACGTGGGTTGTAAGGCTAGTTACATTTGAAGACTCACCAGGTATAAAGACACAGCATTCAGTACACATTACAGCACAGATTCCCCATTCAGTTCCACTCAGTCACTCAGTTACGTCCGACTCTTTGCGACCCCACGGACGGCAGCAAGCCAAATTCCTCCTTGGGAAGCAGCTAAAGTACTGAGGGCTGTGAATTCTGTGAGACTGCTTTTCTCATCATGGAGACTCCCAAACTGAGAACCTAATGGGTTGATTACTGTCATTCAAAGCTTGCTGAGTGAATTCTGTTAAAGCCTCTACATGAGTAATACCTTCTGTTCTAAGTGAAGGAGCAAACACTGTGATCAAATGATCATACTTATGGAAACCTGACTGAGCTCAGTGTGCCTGTATTAAACGCAGATTGGCAGACTGGCTGGAGATGTTTCCAAGGTTACTTGTAGGTGACCTTGAGCCCAAGGGAAACCAATTATATATCTTCCTAAACAACCTGGGAAGAGTCAATGTCATAAACTTGTTGAAAAAATCCACTGGGGCCTGTTAGGAGCTACCCAAAATATAACACCTCCTGAAAAGGCGTATTTATGGCCAGGTTGAGAATAGGCATTATTAATTGGCTGGATCAGAAAGTCTCAGTTATACTGGTGATAACATTAGCTTGTGTGGTGCCAGAGTTTCTTTTCTTTAAAAATTTCCAAGAGCCATCCAGTTAGGGCCCTGGAGAGGAAAAATCCAACAAGGCAATCGAGGAGTAATGAACATAGGTATTTGGCCATAAACAGCAATTTGATTTATTTTTGAAACTTGCCTAAGATTGAGCACAAAGACAAGATACATTTGGTTCATAAGCACAAGTGTGAGCACCTGTCAAAGGTCAGCACACAGGCCTAGTTCCACATCTTGAGTCATCTGTTTCAGATGCCGCCATCTGCTCATCCTGGTGCGGTTGCGCCTGTCTGAGTTGCAGTCAGGTGTCAAAACCAGGAGTTGCCGTTCATCCAGGAGTGGCCTGGCATGGTTTCCAAGGCGGCTATAAAGAGTCTGTTACCTGATATCTTTTCCAGGATGCGTCATCTCCCAGTCGCTGGTCACGGTGAATCAGATCTTCACCCAAAGTTAGACAAACTTCAGAAACAAACTCAGAGTGTCTGTTCAGAAACTAAACTTCACAAGTAACTGTCTAGAAGGTGAGTCTTAGCCAGTAAATACAGACCTCCATGGATAAAACTAGAATTTAATATTCACTAAAACATCTGTTTTCTCTTTAAAATTACCCTTCTACCAAATATGGCCAAATTAAGACTAATCTGTTTGTGAAATAAGTCTGTGGTAAATTGATCAATAGGCTTTTAAATTGGTTGTGTTGAAGCTTTTCATAAGCGATCAGATTGAACTTAAAACACACACACACACACACACACACACACACACACACAAACCTTTCAGGGCCAGGCAAGTCACAAAGGGGACATGTTACAGTTTTCACCTGTGATATCTATAAATTTGGATGATAGATTCGAGTGAATTCTTCTCATCTGGAGGTCCTGAAATACCTTGAGATTCTGGCACCTGTTAGAAGTTGACCTTCCTTATACCTGAGAAAGGGCTTCCCAGGTGGCGCTACTGGTAAAGAACCTGCCTGCCAGTGCAGGGGTTATAAGAGATATGGGTTCGATCCCTAGATCAGGAAGATCCCCGGAGAAGGGCATGGCAACCCTCTCCAGTATTCTTGCCTGGACAATCCCACAGACAGAGGAGCCTGGTGGGCTGCAGTCCACAGAGTCCCAAAGAGTGGACATGGCTAAAAAGACTTAGCACACACATGCACATCTGAGAAAGCTTCTGGGAGCCTAAGAGTTTCCAAAGTCTGGAGAGATCAGGTAGCGAGGAAAGACAGCTTCAGTTCTATTTGTAGGGGTGTAATTTAAAACCTTCCTTATATCTGGAAAACACAGGTAAAAAAACAGTAATATTTCAGACAAAACCAAAAAATTATAACCATACTTATAGGTCCACTCAGTCCTAATCCCTAATCCTAATCTTCTGTTAATAGTTTTATGAAGCCATTGGATTTTCCATTCAGTTCAGTTCAGTTCAGTTCAGCCACTCAGTCGTGTCCAACTCTGTGCGACCCCATGAATCGCAGCACGCCAGGCTTCCCTGTCCATCACCAACTTTCAGAGTTCACTCAGACTCACGTCCATTGAGTCAGTGATGCCATCCAGCCATCTCATCCTCTGTCGTCCCCTTCTCCTCCTGCCCCCAATCCCTCCCAGCATCAGAGTCTTTTCCAATGAGTCAGCTGTTCACATGAGGTGGCCAAAGTACTGGAGTTTCAGCTTTAGTGTCATTCCTTCCAAAGAAATCCCAGGGCTGGTCTCCTTCAGAAGGGACTGGATGGATCTCCTTATTAGAATTCTTTAATTTCTTATCCAGTTTGATAGTATGATCTGAGAGTTCTCAGAAGCCTGCACTTCTCACAAAGTCCTTTCCATGAGTCTTCCTGAAGATGAAGAGTTTTGCAAAAGCATCAGAGTATAACAATAAACGGCAAAAGACCTTTGAAAGGTCAAGCTTGAAGATCTGATTACGGTGCAGTTGAAAGAAGTGTGGCCACCGGCATGGCATGTAGTGTGTGCGCGTGCTCAGCCACTGCGTGCCCGTCTCTGCGGCCCTGGGGACTGCAGCCCGCCAGGCTCATTTGTCCATGGGGATTCTCCACGCAGGAATACTGCAGCGGGTTGCCATGGCTCCCGTCCGCAGACCTCCTGGACCCAGCGATGGAGCCCGGGTCTCTTCTGCCTCCTGCACTGGCAGGCAGGTTGCAATTTAAGGCAATTAGGAGAAATAGGACTAGCAACATTCTACCAGCATAACAGAATTTTAGGAGCTCTATATAATTTCTATGTTAATAATATTTTTATTTAAAGGGTTATACTTTCTCCAAATAGGAAGGCTAAAAAGGTTGAAATTTTTACCAAAATTTAATGCAATACTTGGTTCTTCACAACAGTCACAAGGTTTTTAGCTCTGGACACTCAGGTTACACAACAACCTTGTTGCATTGATTCAACCAGAACCTTCATACTTCCTCAGTAAGGAACAGGGTCCATTTTTTTCAAGAGGCCTTGCATTCCAACTCCACAGTTGAGAAGCTCCTGTTGCAGGACAGAATGAACCAAGCTGAGATCAGGCTGCAATCAACCTGCTTTCCACCCTGATGCTCACAGGGCTCTGGCCCAATTCTCTCCCAATCCTGGGTCTATCATGGTCCGTTCAAAGTCCGCTTTTGCCAACAGTGAACTCCAGGATATTCTACTCAACAAGATTATGATTTAGAATTGAAGAAATGACAATGAATTTCTCAGAATGAAAGGAGTTCATCAATACTAAACCTACCCTAAAAGATACAGAGAGTCTTCTCTAAGTGGAAAGGAAATGGCTACAACAAGAAGTAAGAATCTACAGGGGAAAAAAAAATCCCACGAGTAAAGTAAATGTATACCAAAAGCTATGAATCAACCACTTAAATAAATTAGTACAAAGATTAAAAGACCGAAAAGTAAGATCAACAGTAACTGCCGTAAACAGAGAAGGGGTAAACACGAAGATGCAGAGCACGACATCAAAAAACACACAATGTGGGGAGAGGGGCAAAAAATACAGATAGAATGGCGTTTTCAGTTCTTTCCGACCCTAAATGACTACCAGTTTAAAACAAGCAGATATTGTTCTAGGTCAATATATTTGAATCCTTTGGTAACCACAAAACAAAAACTTATAATAGATACACAGAAACCACAGGAAAAGGACCAAGCACACCACTAAAGAAAAACATCAAGCCACAAAGAAAGAAGTGAAAAGAAATGAGAGGGAACTATGAACATAACCAGGAAACAAGTGAAAAAATGGCGTATTTGCCAATCGACAGTCACTGAGCGTTTCTGGTGCCTGTCTGGCTGTGCCAAGTCTTGGTCAGTCGGTGGGCTCTCTTTCTCTGGTGCGGCATTGGCCAGGTGCTCTCCCGGTAGCTGGCATCTCAGTTCCCCAACCAGCCATCAAACCCATGTCGCCTGCATTGGAAGGTGGATTCTTTTTTGTTTTTCAATTCAAATTTAATTTTATTTATTTTAAAAATGAAACAAAGATGAATATTTTTAATGATAGATGCTACAGTTCACAAAGAAAATGGCATGAACCATTAGACACCTTAAAAGAAGCAAAGATACATAAAGCAAAAATCAGAAGACATATAAGGGAAAAGTAAAAATATATTATCATAGTGAGACATATTAACAATTCTCTGAGAATACTTTATCAAGTGCAGAAAAAATGAGCATAGGAGCACCTTGAATTATGTTATTAATAACTAAAATATAATAGATTTATATTTAATTTATATTAATCATATCCTATACAAATATATGTAAAATTTTGTATATGTTATTATCCATAGGACGTTTAGAAAAACTGGCAAAACGATAAACATTCTAAATTTCAAAAAGTTCTTTTGTGTGAGTGATTCAGTCATACATCCAGTTCAGTTCAGTCATATATTCAGTTTATTCAGTCGCTCAGTCATGTCTGACTCTTTGCAACCCCATGAATCGCAGCACGCCAGGCCTCCCTGTCCATCACCAACTCCTGGAGTTCACTCAGACTCATGTCCATCGAGTCCGTGATGCCATCCAGCCATCTCATCCTCTGTCGTCCCCTTCTCCTCCTGCCCCGAATCCCTCCCAGCATCAGAGTCCTTTTCAAAGAGTCAACTCTTTGCATGAGGGGGCCAAAGTACTGGAGTTTCAGCTTTAGGATCATTCCTTCCAAAGATCTCCTTCAGGATGGACTGGTTGGATCTCCTTGCAGTCCAAGGGACTCTCAAGAGTCTTCTCCAACTCCACAGGTCAAAAGCATCAATTCTTCGGTGCTCAGCCTTCTTCATAGTCCAACTCTCACATCCATACGTGACCACAGGAAAAACCATAGCCTTGACTAGACGGACTTTAGTCGGCAAAGTAATGTCTCTGATTTTGTATATGTTGTCTAGGTTGGTCATAACTTTTCTTCCAAGGAGTAAGCGTCTTTTAATTTCGTGGCTGCAATCACCATCTGCAGTGATTTGGGAGCCCCCAAAAATAAAGTCTGACACTGTGTCCACTGTTTCCCCATCTATTTCCCATGAAGTGATGGGACCGGATGCCATGATCTTCGTTTTCTGAATGTTGAGCCTTAAGCCAACTTTTTCACTCTCCTCTTTCACTTTCATCAAGAGGCTCTTTAGTTCCTCTTCACTTTCTGCCATAACGATGGTGTCATCTGCATATCTGAGGTTATTGCTATTTCTCCTCGCAATCTTGATTGCAGTTTGTGCTTCTTCCAGCCCAGCGTTTCTCATGATGTACTCTGCATAGAAGTTAAATAAGCAGGGTGACAATATACAGCCTTGACGTACTCCTTTTGCAATTTGGAACCAGTCTGTTGTTCCATGTCCAGTTCTAACTGTTGCTTCCTGATCTGCATACAGATTTCTCAAGATCAGGTCAGGTGGTCTGGTATTCCCATCTCTTTCAGAATTTTCCACAGTTTATTGTGATCCACACAGTCAAAGGCTCTGGCATAGTCAATAAAGCAGAAATAGATGTTTTTCTGGAACTCTCTTGCTTTTTCGATGATCCAACAGCTGTTGGCAATTTGATCTCTGGTTCCTATGCCTTTTCTAAATCCAGGTTGAACATCTGGAAGTTCACAGTTCATGTATTGTTGAAGCCTGGCTTGGAGAATTTTGAGCATTACTTTACTACCGTGTGAGATGAGTGCAATTGTGCAGTAGTTTGAACATTCTTTAAATTGCCTTTCTTTGGGATTAGAATGAAAACAGATCTTTTCCAGTCCTGTGGCCACTGCTGAGTTTTCCAGATTTGCTGGTATATTGTGTCCAGCACTTTCACAGCATCATCTTTCAGGATTTGAAATAGCTCAACTGGAATTCTATCACCTCCACTAGCTTTGTTCATCGTGATGCTTTCTAAGGCCCACTTGACTTCACATTCCAGGGCGTCTGGCTCTAGATGAGTGATCACACCATCGTGATTATCTGGGTTGTGAAGATCTTTTTTGAAGATCAGCTTGAACTCCCTGATGTTTTTTAGAAAAGGCAGAGGAACCAGAGATCAAATTGCCAACATCCGCTGGATCATGGAAAAGCAAAAGAGTTCCAGAAAAACATCTATTTCTGCTCTATAGACTATGCCAGACCCTTTGACTGTGTGGATCACAATAAACTGTGGAAAATTCTGAAAGAGATGGGAATACCAGACCACCTAACCTGCCTCTTGAGAAATCTGTATGCAGGTCAGGAAGCAACAGTTAGAACTGGACATGGAACAACAGACTGGTTCCAAATTGCAAAAGGAGTATGTCAAGGCTGTATATTGTCACCCTGCTTATTTAACTTCTATGCAGAGTACATCATGAGAAATGCCAGACTGGAAGAAATACAAGCTGGAATCAAGATTGCCGGGAGAAATAGCAATAACCTCAGATATGCAGATGACACCATCGTTATGGCAGAAAGTGAAGAGGAGCTGAAAAGCCTCTTGATGAAAGTGAAAGAGGAGAGTGAAAAAGTAGGCTTAAGGCTCAACATTCAGGAAACAAAGATCATGGCATCCGGTCCCATCACTTCATGGGAAATAGATGGGGAAACAGTGGACACAGTGTCAGACTTTATTTTGGGGGCTGCAAAATCACTGAAGATGGTGACTGTAGCCATGAAATTAAAAGACACTTACTCCTTGGAAGGAAAGTTATGACCAACCTAGATAGCATATTCAAAAGCAGAGGTATTACTTTGCCAACAAAGGTCTGTCTAGTCAAGGCTATGGTTTTCCTGTGGTCACGTATGGATGTGAGAGTTGGACTGTGAAGAAAGCTGAGCGCCGAAGAATTGATGCTTTTGAACTGTGGTGTTGGAGAAGACTCTTGAGAGTCCCTTGGACTGCAAGGAGATCCAACCAGTCCATCCTAAAGGAGATCAGTCCTGGGATTTCTTTGGAAGGAATGATGCGAAAGCTGAAACTCCAGTACTTTGGCCACCTCATGCGAACAGTTGACTCATTGGAAAAGACTCTGATGCTGGGAGGGATTGGGGGCAGGAGGAGAAGGGGACGACAGAGGATGAGATGGCTGGATGGCATCACGGACTCGATGGACGTGAGTCTGAGTGAACTCCGGGAGTTGGTGATGGACAGGGAGGCCTGGCGTGCTGCAATTCATGGGGTAGCAAAGAGTCAGACACGACTGAGCAACTGAAATGAACTGAACTGAACAAGATCTTTTTTGTATTGTTCTTCTGTGTATTCTCGCCACCTCTTCTTAGTGTCTTCTGCTTCTGTCAGGTCCATACCATTTCTGTCCTTTATTGAGCCCCTCATTGCATGGAATGTTCCCTTGGTATCTCTGATTTTCTTGAAGAGATCTCTAGTCTTTCCCATTCTGTTCTTTTCCTCTATTTCTTTGCACTGATCACTGAGGAAGGCTTTCTTATCTCTCCTTGCTATTCTTGGGAACTCTGCATTCAAATGGGTCTATCTCCCTTACATCAGTATATCATGCCATTCCCTTCTGGCCTGTAGAGTTTCTGTTGAGAAATCAGCTGGTGTCCTGATGGGAGTTCCCTTGTATGTTATTTGTCCTTTTCCCCTTGTTACTTTTAATATCCTATCTCTGTCTTTAATTTTTGTCAGTTTGACTACTCTGTGCTTTGATGTGTTCCTTCTTTGGTTTATCCTGCCTGGCACTCTATGTGCTTCTTGGATTTGGTTGATTATTTCCTTTCCCATGTTAGGGAATTTTTCAGCTATTATCTCTTCAAATATTTTCTCAGGGCCTTTCTCTCTCTCTTCTCCTTCTGCTACCCCTATAGCAAGAATGCTGGTGTGTTTACCGTTGTCCCAGAGGCCTCTCAGGCTGTCCTCATTTATTTTCATCTTCTTTTCTTATTCTGTTTTGTGGCATTGGTTTCCAGCATTGTGTCCAACAGGTCATTTTCCCGTGCTTCTGCCTCGGCTTTTGTGCTGTGGGCCCCTTACAGTGTATCATTCATGTCTGTTTATTTCTTCTTTAGCTCTCTAAGATCTTGGGTGACTATTTCTCATATCTTCTCAATCCATGCCTCATTCTTTTTCCAAGATCCTGAATCACATTCACTATCATTATTGTGAATTCCTTTTCTGGACGGCTGCCTAGCTTCCCTTTATTTAGTTGTTTTTCTGGGGTTTTATCTTGTTCCTTCATCTGCGATGTAACTACCTGCTTTTCGTCGTGATGAAATGTAATGTGGTTTTGTTTCAGTCACTGTGGGATTGTGATTCTCCCTGCTTCTTCTGTCTGCCCTCTGATGGAGGAGGCTAAGAGGCTTGTGTAAGCATCCTGATAGGGGGGACTGATGGTAGTGGGAAAAGCTGGTTCTTACTCTGGTAGGCAGGTCTTTGCTCAGAAAAGCTTTAATCCAATTATCTGTTGATGGATGGGGTTGACATCAGTTCGGTTCAGTTCAGTCACTTAGTTGTGTCCGACTCTTTGCAACCCCATGAATCGCAGCACGCCAGGCCTCCCTGTCCATCACGAACTCCCGGAGTTCACTCAGATTCACGTCCATCGAGTCAGTGATGCCATCCAGCCATCTCATCCTCGGTCGTCCCTTTCTCCTCCTGCCCCCAATCCCTCCCAGCATCAGAGTCTTTTCCAATGAGTCAACTGTTCGCATGAGGTGGCCAAAGTACTGGAGTTTCAGCTTCAGCATCATTCCTTCCAAAGAAATCCCAGGGCTGATCTCCTTCAGAATGGACTGGTTGGATCTCCTTGCAGTCCAAGGGACTCTCAAGAGTCTTCTCCAACACCACAGTTCAAAAGCATCAATTCAGTGCTCAGCCTTCTTCACAGTCCAACTCTCACATCCATACATGACCACAGGAAAAACCATAGCCTTGACTAGACGGACCTTAGTCGGCAAAGTAATGTCTCTGCTTTTGAATATACTATCTAGGTTGGTCGTAACTTTTCTTCCAAGGAGCAAGCGTCTTTTAATTTCATGGCTGCAGTCACCATCTGCAGTGATTTGGGAGCCCCCCCAAAAATAAAGTCTGACACTGTTTCCACTGTTTCCCCATCTATTTCCCATGAAGTGATGGGACCGGATGCCATGATCTTCGTTTTCTGAATGTTGAGCCTTAAGTCAACCTTTTCGCTCTCCTCTTTCACTTTCGCAGGTGGTAGTTTTTGGCCTGAGGCAGCCTAGCCCTTGGGTCTATAGGGTCTATGGTCCCTTACTTCAGAGGGGACCTGCCCAGACAGCTGCTGCTAGACCCCTGTCCCTGTGGTGAGCCCCTGGTTACCCACGCCTCCACAGCAGACCCTCCAACACTAGCAGGGAGGTTTGGTTCAGTTTCCTGTGGAGCCATTGCTCCTTTCCTCTGGGTCTCGGTGCAGGCAAGGTTTTTTTGTACCATCTAAGACTGGAGTTTCTGTTTCCCCCAGTCCTATGGGAAGTCTTGTAAACAAATCCCGCTGACCTTTGTGGTCAGATTTCGTGGGGATTTCCAGTCCCTTCTTGGGTCCCCAGGCTGGGAAGCCTGACATGAGGTTCCAAACCTTCACAACAGTTCAGTTCAGTTAATTTCAGTTGCTCAGTCATGTCTAACTCTGCGACCCCATGGACTGCAGCACACCAGGCCTCCCTGTCCATCACCACCTCCTGGAGTTTACTCAAACTCATGAGTCGGTGATGCTGTCCAACCATCTCATCCTCTGTCGTCCCCTCTCCTCCTGCCTTCAATCCTTCCCAGCATTAGGGTTTTTTCGAATGAGTCAGCTTTTCACATCAGGTGGCCAAAGCATTGGAGTTTCAGCTTCAACATCAGTTTTTCCAATGAATATTCAGACTGATCTCCTTTAGGATGGAGTGGTTGAATCTCCTTGCAGTCCAAGGGACTCTCAAGAATCTTCTCCAACACCACACTTCAAAAGCATTAATTCTTCGGCACTCAGCTTTCTTTATAGTACAACTCTCACATCCATACGTGACCCCTGGAAAAACCATAGCCTTGGGAGAACTTTTTCTTATTGTTGTCCTCCCCTTTGTGGGTCACCCACCCGGCAGCTGTGGGATTTGATTTTATCACGATTGTGCCTGTCCTGCCATCTTGCTCATCTTGCTGTGGCTTCTTCTTTGTCTTTGGAAGTGAGGTATCTTTTTTTGGCAGGTTCTGGTGTCCTCCTGTAGATGGTTGTTCAACAGCTAGGTATGATTTTGGTGCTCTCGTAGTAGCAGATGAGCGCATGGCCACCTACTTCACCCTCTTGAACCAGAAGCCTGGATTGTGGGTTCTTAATCACGGACTACAGAGAAGTCCCCAATAATCACTTCAAATGTCAAATGAGCAAATGCTCCAAACAAAGGGTGTGTGGTGACTGACTGAGTAAAAAAGAAAAGAAAGAAGAAAAACCTCACCTCTATGTTGCTTTTAAGATATTCAATTCTGAGCTAAAAGCATACAGAGACTGAAAACGAGGAGATGGAAAAACATATTTCATGCAAACATATGCCAAGCAAGTGGGTGTAGCAATACTCATATAACACAAAATAGAATCAAAAACAAACTCTATTAAAAAAAAGACAAAGAAGGGTATTATATCATGGTAAATAGATCAGTATAAGAAGAGAATTTTTTATTTATTAACACATATGTAACAGATACAGGAGCAATTAAATACATAAAGCAAATATTAATGGACATACAGGGGAAAATCACCAATAATATGATAATACTACTACTAGAGGTGTGCTTAATCATGTCTGACTCTCTATGACCCCATGGACTGTAGCCCACCAGGCTCCTCTGTCCGTGGGACATTCCAGGCAAGAATACTGGAGTGGCTTCCCATTTCTTTCTCCCAGGAATCTTCCCGACCCAGGGATTGAGCCCACATCTCGTCTGTCTCCTGCCCTGGCAGGCGGCTTCCTGGCCACTGCTGCCACGTGGGAAGCCTGCTGTGAGAGTAGTAGGCACTTCAACACCCCACTCACATCAAAGGACAAGTCATTCAGACATAGAATCATTAAGGCAACAGTGGTCTTAATCACTGCAAAAGATCAGTTGGACTTGATACCTACAGGACATTCCATCCCCACACAGCAGAATACACATTTTTTTTTTTTTTCAAATATGAGGGAAATGTTCTCAGAGATAGATCACATACTAGGGCACAAAACAAGTCTCAGTGAATTGAAGAGGTTAAAAATTATATCAAGCATGTTCTCTGACCACGACATTATGAAACTAGAATTCAGTGACTGGGAGAAAAATGGGGAAAACACAAACATGTGGAGATTAAACAGCAGGTTGCTGCTGCTACTTCTGCTAAGTTTCTTCAGTCATGTCTGACTCTGTGCGACCCCATAGACAGCAGCCCACCAGGCTCCCCCGTCCCTGGGATTCTCCAGGCAAGACCACTGGAGTGGGTTGCCATTTCCTCTCCAATGCATGAAAGTGAAAAGTGAAAGTGAAGTCACTCAGTCGTATCTGACTCTTAGCGACCCCATGGACTGCAGCCTACCAGGCACCTCCATCCATGGGATTTTCCAGGCAAGAGTACTGGAGTAGGGTGCCATTACCTTCTCCAAAACAGCAGGTTACTAAGAAAAAAATGAGTCAATGAAGAAACTAATGAGGAAATCAATATACCTTGAGAAAAATGAAAGTGAAATCGTAGCATTCATTCCAAAGTTTAAGGGATATAGCAAAATCAGTTTTAAGAGGGAAATTTATAGTGATACAAGTGCGCCTCAAGATATAAGAAAAGTCTCAAGTTGACCTATCATCTGAAAGATTTAGGAAAAGAACAAACAAGGCTCAAAATCAGCTGTAGAAAGGAAAAAATAAAAATCAGAGAAATAAATAAAACAGATTCCAAGAGCAATAGAAATACCAATGAAAACAACTGCTGTTTTTTTGAATCGATTATCAAAATGATAAACCTTTATCCAAGCTCATCAAGAAGAAAAGAGGGCCTAAACAGAAGAGAAATAACCAATATCACAGAGATACAAAAATAGTAATATGAGAATACTATGAACAGTTATATGCTAACAATTGGACAAAATAGAAGACATACATTTCTAGAAACATACAATATTCCAAGACTGAATCAGGAAGAAATAGACAATCTGAATAAATCAATCACTGGTAGTAAAATTGAATTTATGATTTTAAAAAACTCCAAGCAAACACAGGTCCAAGACTGAACATCTTCACAGAGGCATTGTACCAAACACATAGATAAGAGCTAATACTATCTTTCTCAAATGATTCCAAAAACTTGAAAAGGATGACACACTTCGGATTCATACTATGAGGCCACAGTTACTGTGATACTGTAAACAAAGCCATCACAGAAAATTATAGGCTAATATCCCTGATGAATATACATGCAGAAATCCTCAACAAAGTACTATTGAACTGAATTCAACAAATAAAGACGATCATACACTGTGATCAAGTGAGGCTTGTTCCAGGGAAGCATGGATGCTTCAGTATCTGCAGATCAATCAGTGTGATACACCACATTAACAAACTGAAGAACAAAAACTATACGATCATCTCAATAAGTGGAAAAATTTTCTTGACAAAATTCAACATCCATTCATGATAAAAATGCATCAAAGTCGGTATAGAAGGAACATAGCTGAACACAATAAGAGGCATATATGAAAAACCCATAGCTCAGCTCAGTTCAGCCACTCAGTTGTGTCCAGTTCTTTGCGACCCCATGGACTGCAGCATGCCAGGCCTCCCTGTTTATGACCAACTCCCAGAGTTTACTCAAACTCATGTCCATTGTGTTGGTGATGCCAACCAGCCATCTCACCCTCTGTCGTCCCCTTCTCCTGCCACCTTCAGTCTTTCCCGGCATCAGGGTCTCTTCCAATGAGTCAGTTCTTCTCATCAGGTGGCAAATGTATTGGAGTTTCAGCTTCAACATCAGTCCTTCCAATGAACACCCAGGACTGACTTCCTTTAGGATGGACTGGTTGGATCTTCTTGCAGTCCAAGGGACTCTCAAGAGTCTTCTCCAACACCACACTTCAAAAGCATCAATTCTTTGGCACTCAGCATTCTTTATAGTCCAACTTTCACATCCATACGTTTCCACTGGAAAAACCATAGCCTTGACTGCATGGACCTTTGTTAGCAAAGTAATGTCTCTGCTTTTGAATATGCTGTCTAGGTTGGTCATAACTTTTCTTCCAAGGAGCAAATGTCTTTTAATTTCATGACTGCAATCACCCATCTGCAGTGATTTTGGAGGCCCCCCTCAAATAAAATCTGTCACTGTTTCCACTGTTTCCCCATCTATTTGCATGAAGTGACGGGACCAGATGCCATGATCTTAGTTTTCTGAATGTGAGCTTCAAGCCAGCTTTTTCACTCTCCTCTTTCACTTTCATCAAGAGGCTCTTTAGTTCCTCTTCACTTTCTGCCATAAGGGTGGTATCATCTGCATATATGAGGTTATTGATATTTCTCCTGGCAATCTTGATTCCAGCTTGTGCTTCCTCCAGCCCAGCATTTCTCATGATGTTAACTCTGCATAGAAGTTAAATAAGCAGGGTGACAATATACACCTTGACATACTCCTTTTCCTATTTGGAGACAGTCTATTGTTCCATGTCCAGTTCTAACTGTTGCTTCCTGACCTGCATACAGATTTCTCAAGAGGCAGGTCAGGTGGTCTGGTATTCCCATCTCTTCCAGAATTTTCCACAGTTTATTGTGATCCTCACAAAGTCTTTGGCATAGTCTATAGAGCATAAATAGATGTTTTTCTGGAACTCTCTTGCTTTTTCCATGATCCAGTGGATGTTGACAATTTAATCTCTGGTTCCTCTGCCTTTTCTAAAACCAGCTTAAACATCTGGAAGTTCTCAGTTCACGTATTGCTGAAGCCTGGCTTGGAGAGTTTTGAGCATTACTTCACTAGCATATGAGATGAGTGCAATTGTGCGGTAGTTTGAGCATTCTTTGGCATTGCCTTTCTTTGGGATTGGAATGAAAACTGACTTTTTCCAGTCCTGTGGCCACTGCTGAGTTTTCCAAATTTGCTGGCATATTGAGTGCAGCACTTTCACAGCATCATCCTTCAGGATTTGAAATAGCTCGCCTGGAATTCCATCACTTCCCCTAGCTTTGTTCATAGTGATGCTTCCTAAGGTCCACTTGACTTCACATTCCAGGATGTCTGGCTCTAGGTGAGTGATCATACCATCAGGATTATCTGGGTTGTGAAGATCTTTTTTATATGGTTCTTACAGCTAACATCATAATGGTGGAAACTGAAAGCTCTTTTCCCCTTAAAATCAGACAGAAGAGAAGAATGACCTCTCTTGTCACATCTACCTAACATAGTATAGTGAGTTCACTACGTACGAATGGATTCCATTCTAACCATGTGTTTTTAAGTCCGATTCATCCGTAAGTTAAACAAAATCAGCCTTGGTCCCCACGTACCAGGATTGGCTATATAGTCCTATAATGCAATAGGTTAATAATACTTTTCATGCAAATAATATTGATACATAAAAAACAAACACACAAAAATAAAGGTCTTTAATCTTATAGCATAATACTTTGAAAAATACAGGACTATAGCACAACAGCTGGCATATAGGGGCTGGCATCAAGGGGCAGGAACGGAGAGTCAGTGCCTGCGAGAGGGAGAGGAAGTGGGGGACGGTGGGGCTGCAGTGTGGTCAGCAATAGGAGGCGGAGGGCAGGTGCGGTTTCACTCATGACTGACGCTGATAGCACGGGTTCTCATTCCTTGCTGGATTCAACTCTATCTACCGTCTTGAAAACAGCGATGTGGTGTATGGGCAGTAGCTCTCTTTCCCTCGTCATAGACGACGTGGTAGCTCTGGCCGGCATTCTGCATGGCTGCTGCCGCCTGTGTGTGCCATCCTATGTTCGGATCCTGTGCCTCAAAAGCAAAGAGCGCTTCCTCAACTAAAGAAACTCCCCTTGCCATTTCTTGTGTCATGAATCTCCACTTACTTTCTTTTCCCTCTTGTCTCTCTTCATCCTTTCTCTGGAACTCCAGTTCCAGAAGGGTCTTCGTTAGTAAACTCCTTGTGTGGAGCAGCAAGCAGTTCAGTGAATTCATCCTCTTGCATATCCAGCTCCAGCTTCTCACTGAGTGTCCCTGAGTTGCTGAACAACTTTCTGGACTCCTCATCTACCTTTTCAAATCCACGAAAATTGTGAAGAAACTGTGAGCAAAGGTTCTCTCAATCATGGTGACAGCCATAACCTCACACAAAGCAAATTCAATGCTTTTTCTTTTTTTTTTATGGCCTTGAATATGTTGTAATCCTTTCAAAGTTGTTCCAGGGTTGTTTCTGATTCATCACTCACCTTTACTGCCAGAAAAAGAGTGTGACATGGATGATAGGTCTTGAAAGTTGCTGTAGCTCCCCGTTCCAAAGGCTGGACGAGCAACACAGTATTTGGGGGTGGATGCACTACCCTGATGTTGGATGAAGGTCACCCATGGATTTACCAAGAGCATTTACCCTCTTGGATTTACCCTCTGAGGGTTTACCAGAGGGTCGTCAAGCAGCAAAATATTGAATGTCCTTCTCTAAGCAATATTTCTTTCTCTGGAATAAAGTGGTGGGAAAACCAGTCCTGGAAAACGATCTGTGTAACCCAGGCTTTGGGGCTACTCTTCCACATAACAGGAAGAAAGCCCTCGGCTATGTTTCTAAGGGCTCTTCGGTTCTCTGAATGATAAACTAAGGTAGGCTTCAGCTTCAAATTGCCAGAAGCATTGCCACCAAACAGTAGGGCTAACCTATCCCTATCCTTTGCTGCTTTATAGCCTGGCATCAACTTTTCCTCGTTACTGATGTAACTTTGGTCTGGCGTTCTCTTCCAGTACGGTCCTGTCTCATCCACATTAAAAACCTGCTTGCATTAATATGTGCCTTTATGAGTAATTTCTCAAAGTGTTTCAAGAAATTCCTGGGCAGCTACCATATCAACACTCACTGCCTCACCACTTTCCTTCATGTTGCAAACGCTGGCTCCAGCCTTGAACTGATGAAACCAGCCGTGGCTAGCATTAAAATAAAACCTTTGCTGTGTTTCTTCTTCAAATCTTTATAAAGCTTTTAGCTTTCTCTTGAGTCTGCATTAACCTGAGTGGAACTTGATTCTGTGCTGATCCTGCATCCACACACTGAGAAGTTTCTCCATCTCCTCCATCACTTTTCCATGCCTCGTTGATACTGTTGCAAACATCATCAGCACAAGAGTTGCTACATCTTGTCTTTTTTTTTTTTGTTAGAATCGTGCTGATGGTTGAATGACTCATGTTATGAATGAGTGACCTCTACATCTTTTTGCCTTGCTCCACTCTAAATTACTTTCATTTTTGTTTGCGTTGTCATTGCTTGGTACCTCTTAGAGTACATCTATATCACTGCTGCTTTTACACTTGCTTCTAGACATCCCGGGATTGAAATAAAGATGCTGTACTACCATACTCTCTATAGAACAGCCAGTAAGTTCATTCACTCAGTCGTGTCCTACTCCCTGCAACCCCATGAATCGCAGCACACCAGGCCTCCCTGTCCATCACCAACTCCCAGAGTTCACTCAAACTCATGTTCATCGAGTTGGTGATGCCATCCAACCATCTCACCCTCTATTGTCCCCTTCTCTTGCTGCCCCCAATCCCTCCCAGCATCAGGGTCTTTTCCAATGACTCAACTCTTTGCATGAGGTGGCCAGGTATGGGAGTTTCAGCTTCAGCATCAGTCCTTCCAATGAATACCCAGGACTGATCACCTTTAGAATGGACTGGCGGGATCTCCTTGCAGTCCAAGAAACTCTCAAGAGTCTTCTCCAACACCACAGTTCAAAAGCATCAATTCTTCGGTGCTCAGCTTTCTTCACAGTCCAACTCTCACATCCATATGTGACCACTGGAAAAACCATAGCCTTGACTAGATAGACCTTTGTTAGCAAAGTAATGTCTGCTTTTTAATATGCTAACTAGGTTGGTCATAACTTGCCTTCCAAGGAGTAAGCATTTTTTAATTTCATGGCTGCAATCACCATCTGCAGTGATTTTGGAGCCCCAAAAAATAAAGTCAGCCACTGTTTCCCCATCTATTTCCTCTGAAATGATGAGACTGGATGCCATGACCTTAGTTTTCTGAATGTTGAGATTTAAGCCAACTTTTTCACTCTCCTCTTTCACTTTCATTAAGAGGCTTTTTAGCTCCTCTTCACTTTCTGCAATAAGGATGGTGCCATCTGCATATCTGAGGTTATTAATATTTCTCCTGGCAATCTTGATTCCAGCTTGTGCTTCTTCTAGCCCAATGTTTCTCATGATGTACTTTGGATAAAAGTTAAATAAGCAGGGTGACAATATACACCTTGACATACTCCTTTTCCTATTTGGAACCAGTCTGTTGTTCCATGTTCAGTTCTAACTGTTGCTTCCTGACCTGCATACAGGTTTCTCAAGAGGCAGGTCAGGTGGTCTGGTATTCCCATCTCTTTCAGAATTTCCCACAGTTTATTGTGATCCACACAGTCAAAGGCTTTGGCATAGTCAATAAAGCAGAAATAGATGTTTTTCTGGAACTCTCTTGCTTTTTCCCTGATCTAGTGGATATTGGCAATTTGATCTCTGGTTCCTCTGCCTTTTCGAAAACCAGCTTGAACATCTGGAAGTTCACGGTTCACATACTGCTGAACTTGGAGAGTTTTGAGCATTATTTTACTAGCATGTGAGATGAGTACAATTGTGTGGTAGTTTGAGCATTCTTTGGCATTGCCTTTCTTTGGGATTGGAATGAAAACTGACTTTTTCCAGTCCTGTGGCCACTGCTGAGTTTTCCAAATTTGCTAGCATACTGAGTGCAGCACTTTCACAGCATCATCCTTCAGGATTTGGAATAGCTGAACTGGGATTCCATCACCTCCACTAGCTTTGTTCATCATGATGCTTTCTAAGGCCCACTTGACTTCACATTCCAGGATATCTGGCTCTAGATGAGTGATCACACCATCATGATTATCTGAGTCATGAAGATCTTTTTTGTACAGTTCTTCTGTGTATTCTAGCCACCTCTTCTTAATATCTTCTGCTTCTATTAGGTCCATGCCATTTCTGTCCTTTATCGAGCCCATCTTTGCATGAAATGTTCCCTTGGTATCTCTAATTTTCTTGAAGAGATCTCTAGTCTTTCCCATTCTGTTGTTTTCCTCTATTTCTTTGCATTGATCACTTAGGAAGGCTTTCTTATCTCTCCTTGCTATTCTTTGGAACTCTGCATCCAGATGCTTATATCTTTCCTTTTCTCCTTTGCTTTTCACTTCTCTTCTTTTCACAGCTATTTGTAATGCCTCCCCAGACAGCCATTTTGCTTTTTTGCATTTCTTTTCCAGGGGGATGGTCTTGATCCCTGTCTCTTGTACAATGTCTGGAACCTCCATCCAAAGTTCATCAGGCACTCTATCTATCATATCTAGGCCCTTAAATCTATTTCTCACTTCCACTGTATAATCATAAGGGTTTTGATGTAGATCATACCTGAATGGTCTAGTGGCTTTCCCCATTTTCTTCAATTTAAGTCTGAATTTGGCAATAAGGAGTTCATGATCTGTGCCATAGTCAGCTCCCAGTCTTGTTTTTGTTGACTGTATAGAGCTTCTCTGTCTTTGGCTGCAAAGAATATAATCAATCTGATTTCGGTGTTGACCATCTGGTGATGTCCATGTGTAGAGCCTTCTCTTGTGTTGTTGGAAGAGGGTGTTTGCTATGACCAGTGCATTCTCTTGGCAAAACTCTATTAGCCCTTGCCCTGCTTCATTCTGTACTCCAAGGCCAAATTTGCCTCTTACTCCAGGTGTTTCTTCCTACATTTGCATTCCAATCCCCTATAATGAAAACGACATCTTTTTTGGGTGTTAGTTCTAAACAGTCTTGTAGCCCTTCATAGAACCACTCAACTTCAGCTTCTTCAGCGTTACTGGTTGGGGCATAGACTTGCATTACTGTGATATTGAATGGTTTGCCTTGGAAACGAAGAGAGGTCATTCTGTTGTTTTTGAGATTGCATCCAAGTACTGCATTTTGGACTCTTTGACCATGATGGCTACTCCATTTCTTCTGAGGGATTCCTGCCCTCAGTAGTAGATATAATGGTCATCTGAGTTAAATTCACCCATTCCAGTCCATTTTAGTTTGCTGATTCCTAGAATGTCGACATTCATTCTTGCCATCTCCTGTTTGACCACTTCCAATTTGCCTTGATTCATGGACCTGACATTCCATTTTCCTATGCAATATTGCTCTTTACAGCATCAGACCTTGCTTCTATCACCAGTCACATCCACAGCTGGGTATTGTTTTTGCTTTGGGTCCATCCCTTCACTCTTTCTGGAGTTATTTCTCCACTGATCTCCAGTAGCGTGTTGGGCACCTACCGACCTGGGGAATTCGTCTTTCAGTATCCTATCATTTTGCCTTTTTATGCTGTTCATGGGGTTCTCAAGGCAAGAATGCTGAAGTGGTTTGCCATTCCCTTCTCCAGTGGACCACATTCTGTCAGACCTCTCCACCATGACCTGCCCATCTTGGGTGGCCCCACATGGCATGGCTTAGTTTCATTGAGTTAGACAAGGCTGTGATCCTAGTGTGATTAGATTGACTAGTTTTCTGTGAATATGGTTTCAGTGTGTCTGCCTTCTGATGCCTCTTGCAACAGCTACCGTCTTACTTGGGTTTCTCTTACCTTGGACGTGGGTTATCTCTTCATGGCTGCTCCAGCAAAGTGCAGCTGCTGCTCCTTACTGTGGTCGAGGGGTATTTCCTCACGGCTGCCCCTCCTGACCTTGAACGTGGAGTAGCTCTTCTAGGCCCTCCTGCGCCTGCGCAGCCGCCACTCCTTGGACTTGGGGTAGCTCCTCCTGGCTGCTGCCCCTGACCTTGGGCGTGGGGTAGCTCCTCTCAGCCATGCTTCTGCACGGTCCGTTGCAGCCAGCATGCTTTTGCTCAGTCTCACCAGACCACAGCCACTCGGAGAGGATGGACATACATGACAGTGTATGCCAGGTACGTGGACTAACTCACGTGACTGGACACACAAACCATGCTCGTATCTTCGAAAGTTTGCAGTGTGAAAGTTCATGTGTAGGGGACTTAGTATACTGGAAGTCATAGCCATAGCAATCAGACAAGAAAAAGAAATGTGAGGCATCCAAATTTGAAAGGTAAAAATAAAACTGTCACTCTTTACAGATGACATGGTAATATATATGGAACACCCTAAAGTCTCCACCAAAAAAATGAGAACTAATAAATGAATTCAGTAAAGTTTTAGGATATAAGACTAATAGAGAGAAATCTGTGATTTTCTATATACTAATAAACTATCGTAAAGAGAATTTTTTTAAAATCCCATCTATAATTGCATAAAAAAATAAAAAAATATAAGAATAAATTTAACCAAGGAGGCAAAAGATTTATACTCCATAAGCTGTAAAGCACTGATGAAGGAAATTGAAGATATACAAATAAGTGGAAATGTAACATGTTCACGTTCATGGGTTGGAAAAATTATTATTGTTAAAAGGCACCACTACCCAAAGCAATCTACAGATTTAATGCAACCCTTATCAAAATATCCATGACATTTTTCACAGAATTAGGCCAAATAATCCTAAAGTTTATATTGAACCACAAAAGACCCTGAATAACCAAAGTAATCTTGAGAAAAAGAACAAAGCTGGAAATACTATACTTCCTGACTTCAGACTATACTACAAAGAGCTATAGTAATCAAAACGCCATGGTACTGGCATCAGACAGACATACAGACAAATAGAATAGAGAGCCCAGTAATAAGCCCACACGCCTATTCTATTAGTCTATGACAAAGGAGGTAAGTATTACAGTGGAGAAAAACAGTTCATTTACTAAATGGTGCTGGGCAAACTGGATAGCTACATGTGAAAGAATGAGATTGCAACATCTCAAATCATACAGAGAAATAAACTCAGTATGGGTTAAAGATATAAATATGAGTATAATCATAAAATCCTTAGAAGAAATCATAGGCAGAACATCCTTTGGCATAAATCCTAGCAATGTTTTGGATAAGTCTAAGGCAAAGGAGGAGAAGGCAATGGCACCCCACTCCAGTACTCTTGCCTGGAAAATCCCATGGGTGGAGGAGCCTTGTAGGCTGCAGTCCATGGGGTTGCTAGGAGTCGGACACGACTGAGCGATTCACTTTTACTTTTCACTTTCATGCACTGGAGAAGGAAATGGGAACCCACTCCAGTGTTCTTGTCTGGAGAGTCTCAGGGACGGGGGAGCCCAGTGGGCTGCCGTCTATGGGGTCGCAAAGAGTTGGACACTACTGAAGCGACTTAGCAGCAAAGCAAAGGAAACAAAGGCAAAGTTAAACAAACAAGACCTAATTAAACTGAAGAATTTTTGCACAAGAAAGGAAACCATTAGCAAAATGGAAAGCCAACCTACTATAAGGAAGAAAATATTTGCAAATGATATGACCAATAAAGGGTTACTATACAAATATATAAATAGCTTGTATAACTCAATATCAAAACCCCCGAAACAACCCAGTTGAAAAATAGGCAGAAGATAAGAAAAGACATTATTCCAAAGAAGACATACAGATGGCCAACAGGCACATGAAAAGATGCTTACCATTACTAATCATCAGAGAAATGCAAATCAAAACCCATTGCAATAAAAATCCATGCCTGTCAGTAAGGTTAGAATCAAAAAGACTACAAATAACAAATGTTCGGGAGGAAGTGGCCCTAGTGTACTGTGTCTGTGGGGATGTAAACCGGTGTAGTCACTGTGGAAAACAGTACAGAGGTTTCTCAAAAAAGCTAAAAATACCACATGTGTGTGGGGTGCTAAGTCACTTCAGTTGTGTCCAGCTCTTGGCAACCCCATGGACTGTAGCCTGCCAGGCTCCTCTGTCCATGGGATTTCCCAGACAAGAATACTGGAGTGGGTTGCCATGCCCTCCTCCAGATCTTCCCGAGCCAGGGATCGAACCTGCACCCCTCATGCCTCCTGCGCGGGCAGATGGGTTCCTTACCACCGGCGCCACCTGGGAAGCCCCAAAATACCATGTGCTGTGCGCATAGTCACGCAGTCCTGTCTGACTCTTTTTGACCCTACGGACTGCAGCCCGCCAGGTTCCTCCGTCTATAGGGATTCTCCATGCAAGAACACTAGAGTGGGTGGCCATTCCTTTCTCCAGGGGATCTTCCTGACCCAGGAATTGAACCCAGGTCTCCTGTACTGCAGGCAGACTCTTTACCATCTGAGCCACCAGAGATTTTCTCAAAATGCTATACAAGTCAGCAAATCCACTGCTGGGTATGCATCCAAAGAGAGTGAAAACACAAATTCCGAAAAGTACATGCAACCCAGTGTTCAGAGCTGCATGACTCACAATAGCCAAGATGTGGAAGCGACTTAAGTGTCCGTCAACAAACGAACAGATAAAGAAGATGTGTTATGTATGGACACTATCCCACTGAGCACTGGGTGGTACACCTGCACCAGTGCTGAGTTTTGCTCTTGGCGGCTCTGCATTGGAAAACTGATTGCCCTTGTTGCCAAAAGAATTGTCCTCTGACTGTGCTGCTTTAATCACTGGCTCCTGAGCCAAAGTCCCTGAAGGGAGCATCTGATTACCAGAGCCTGTCATGTGCCACTAGGGTAGGAAAGCAGGTATCTGGCATTTTCTGCTGCTATAATGGAAAGTTCTGCCTCCACTTAGGATTTGTATCAGAGAAGACAATGGCACCCCACCCCAGTACTCTTGCCTGTAAAATCCCATGGACAGAGGAGCCTGGTGGGCTGCAGTCCACAGGGTCGCTAGGAGTTGGACACGACTGAGAGACTTCCCTTTCACTTTCATGCATTGGAGAAGGAAATTGCAACCCACTCTAGTGTTCTTGCCTGGAGAATCCCAGGGGCGGGGGAGCCTGGTGCACTGCTGTCTATGGGATCATAAAGAGTCAGACACGACTGAAGCGACTTAGCAGCAGCAGCAGCAGCAGCAGGATTTGTATAGTAGGAAATTCCTCAGACAGCAAAGAGGTTTGCATTCTAGGTAGCCAAAAGACAGAATACATGGCCACCTCCAAGCACATAGCTGATATTCAGAACCAACATTCAGTATGACTTTTAGAAATGTGAATGCTTAAATGTGTTTAGAAAATAGATTCTTCTAATTACAGTAACAGCAAAATGCAGAGATAAATAGGCTGTGAGGTCTAAAATGCTATATCAAATGATTTCTGAAAGATAAAAAATGAAGGATTTAGAAGAAAGAGTTGATATCAATGGTTCAGCTTCTTAGTCAATGCAGAAATCTTTCCCCACGATCCATTTCAATACTTGTAGTATTTGAGGAGTTCATTGAAATAGAGTTTCACTCCAACTCTGACATGTTAGTAGTGTAATGTTAGAAGTTTCCTCTTTATATAGGATGAACTTTCTCTCTTACAACATCCACTCATGAATCCTGGATCTGATGACTCTAGTTATTCAGAATAGAGTGAAGTACAAGTTTATTTTAACTATTGGACTCAGACCAATATTTGATTCCTGACTTTGTTTCTTTCTAGCTGGATGACTGCTCTAATTCTTGTTTGCTACAACTGAAAAATGAGGATTATAACAGTAACTACCCTAGAGAGTTGCTATGAGATATAATGCAATTATTTAGTGCATAGATCAGTAACCAACAGAGTGGACATTCAGCAAATATTAGTGATGACAATGATTGACTGGCTGATTAGTCAATCACTGGTGATGATGGAAACAGCATTTCTGAAGTTAAAAGTCAGCTGCATGGAAATACAGAATGAAACTGAAGAAAGAACATTGAACTTTGCGAGATTTCAGTCATAAACCTTATTCTGCTGCTGCTGCTGCTGCTGCTGCTGCTAAGTCACTTCAGTCGTGTCCGACTCTGTGCGACCCCACAGACGGCAGCCCACCAGGCTCCTCTGTTCCTGGGATTCTCCAGGCAAGAATTCTGGAGTGGGTTGCCATTTCCTTCTCCAGTGCATAAAAGTGAAAAGTGAAAGTGAAGTCACTCAGTTGTGTCCAACTCTTCGTGACCCCATGGACCGCAGCCTACCAGGCTCCTCCATCCATGGGATTTTCCAGGCAAGAGTACTGGAGTGGGTTGCCATTGCCTTCTCCAAAACCTTATTCTACCACTGGCCAACTCCATAGTCTAAAAGAAGTTACTGTATCCTTTTTTTTCCTGCAAAATGAAATATTTGGATTAAATTATCTTAGTAAAAGGGCTTCCTCAGTAGCTTAGTCGGTAAAGAATCCACCTGTGTTGCAGAAGATCTGGGCCCCATCCCTGGGTCGGGAAGATCCCCTGGAGAAGGAAATGGCAACCCACTCCAGGATTCTTGCTTGGGATGCCCTGTGGACAGAGGAGACTGGAAGTCAGGGGGTCACAAGAGTTGGACACGACTTAGCACCTAAACCAGCACCATCCTAATAAAATCCCTTTCAGCTCTAAATTTCTGAGATTTACACATGCCAACGGTTTTTCATACTGAACATTACCAGTCCCCTCACCTGTGCCTTGTGTAAGCTAACAGACTCATCTCAGTCTTGGTTCCCTTTCCTCAGCAATGCTTGCCAGTACTCAGACTATTATTTTATTAGCAGACTTGTTTCTTCAGATACCTGAAATTCTTAGTCATATTTCAGAAACTGAAAAGAGAGCATAAGGATATATATATGAATAACGTCCGACTCTTTGTGACCCCATGGACTGTACCGCGCTGGGCCTCCCTGTCCCTCACCATCTCCCGGAGTTTGTCCAAGTTAATGTTCACTGAATTGGTGATGTCGTCCAGCCATCTCATCCTCTGATGCCCTCTTCTCCTGCCCTCAATTTTTCCCAGCATCAGGGACTTTTCCAATGGGTCACCTGTTCGCCTCAGGTGACCAAGATACCGGAGCTTCAGCTTCAGCATCAGCCCTTCCAGTGAATATTCAGGGTGGATCTCCCTTAAGATTGACTGGCTTGGTCTCCTCGCTATCCAAGGGACTCTCAGGAGTCTTCTCCAGGATCACAGTTCGAAGGCATCAATTCTTTGGCGTTCTGCCTTCTTTATAGTCCAGCTCTCACAACTGTACATGACCAAAGGGAAGACCATAGCCTCGACTATACAGACCTTTGTTGGCACAGTAATGTCTCTGCTTTTCAACACACTGCCCAGGGTCGTCATACCTTTCTTTTCAAGAGGCAATCGTCTTCCGATCCCATGGCTGCAGTCACCATCTGCAGTGGTTTTGGAGCCTATGTGTGCATGTATATATATATATATATATATATATATATATATATAAACAATATAAAGCTATGAACCACATGGCTTGCATTAGCTCTTTACGAAAAGAAAGTAATCTTACATAAACAGAATTTGATTACCTGTGTTTTAAACCGGAGTAGGCAATGGCACCCCACTCCAGTACTCTTGCCTGGAAAATCCCATGGACGGAGGAGCCTGCTAGGCAGCAGTCCATGGGGTCACTAAGAGTCGGACACGACTGAGCGACTTCTCTTTCACTTTCACGCATTGAAGAAGGCAATGGCAACCCAACCCAGTGTTCTTGCCTGGAGAATCCCAGGGACGGGGGAGCCTGGTGGGCTGCTGTCTATGGGGTCACACAGAGTCGGACACGACTGAAGCGACTTAGCAGCAGCCACAGCAGCAGCAGCAGCAGTGTTTTAAACACATGCTTAGAAATACATGTGTATTCTACAGATGGTCTGTATATTTGATCACACTCATCTGTAAACTCTATGAAGGCAAGATGTATGTCTTTTTCTTCTCCACTGTATCCTGGCATTTAGCAAAGACTATATAAACATACACACACAGAGACAGGCATCATGATAAACTGAAAACCTGCCACATTTGTGCAGCCTTAAATCTTATCTCAAAGCAAAGACAGACATTTGTCTCTTCAGGTGCTGACTTTGCTTTTGAGGAATGGTGTTATGAAGAGTTTTGAATGGCACCTCAAAAAACATGGTGCTATAATATTTTGCTAAATTAATTTAATCTAGGCTTTTCAGGCATTACCAAGCCTTTGAAAAGTCAGTGCTGCCCGGAGTCTATATTGCCAAAAGTTTGGAAATGTTGACTTAGAGGTGGGAAGAAGTGGCCAGAAATTGCTTTTGTAGAATACCCCCTAAATTTGTTTTGAAGAAAGACTAAGTGTAGATGAGGACACTGAGAAAGAGAGATATTTTGGACTGCAGGGCCATCATTATGTAGATAATATTCAGCTTTATTCAGCCATGCAGCTCTCTTCCCTGCAGCCCAGATGGTGAGATGAATCATCTATTCCACTGGCCAGCAAAACGAGGGGGACAGAGGAGGAGCGGCTATAATCCAGATAAAAACGGATGCTATTTCAGAAGCAAGGGGGAAATATTTCTAGGCAATGATGATGGTACATTGATAGTACTTTACATTCCTTTTCAGATTCACAGCCTGAGTCTCATATTGCTTTCAGGATTCCTGACGAGTAGTAGTTCTGACCAGGAATCCTTTTTATCTTTGTCATAGATGTAAGTTGCAAGTATTTTTGAGCATCATTTTACTTTAGTGATTTCCCTTTGTGAAGCCTAAACATCAACCTTCAAATGTGTGACTTTTAAAATTAGTTTCTTTGAAAATCATCTGGCAATTTTATGTGGAGCACATTCTTGTCAAGGATTTGGCTAGGATGAATGTATAAATTTCTTTACTGACTAACTGTGAAAGAATGGCTACTGGGTACAAAGAACAATGAGGCAGATAATTACGGGGCTTGAAAGACAAAAACGAATGGAGTAGGATAAAGAAGGTTTGTGTAGTCTTGCTTCTGTGGTTATCATTGTGAGAGGTTGTGCTGAGTCACTGCGTAGGAGTTTTTAGATATGCCATTATTGGGTCGGGAAGATCCCTGGAGAAGGGTTAGGTTACCCACTCCAGTATTCTTGGGCTGCCCTGCTGGCTCAGACAGAAAAGAATTTGCCTGCAATGCGGGAGAGCTGGCTTCGCTATCTGGGTTGGGAAGATCCTCTGGAAGAAGACATGGCAACTCACTCCAGTATTCCTGCCTGGAGAATCTCCCTGGATGGAGGAGCCTGGCGGGCTACAGTCCATGGGGGTCACAAAGAGCTGGACACGACTGAGCGACTAAGCACAGCACCGAAAATCATGTGTCTTACCTCCTTGCTGCAAAGATCTGAAGAAATAATTGATCTCTAGGAAATCAGACTTGTCTTTCACTAAAGAGAGAATGGAAATAACTGGGTAAGATTTGTGCTTACCTACTAGTGGCATAACTACATTTTGAATCTAACTTCCGACTCCGTTTGCTCCCAGGTCCGTTGACCTGAGTTTCCTTAACTGCGGCTGCTATTAGTATTCTTCAAAGCTAAAGCATTTGCTAGCTGCCTTTGCCTTGTGACATTGGGTAAAATCTCTCATCTGTACACTCCGGGACAGTGCTACCGGCTGAGTCTACCTTCCTGCTGTTATCTGGGGAGGCTGTTTACATGGCCCCTGCTAGGCAAATGAAACTTGTTCATACCATATACACTTTATAACGATGCCGCTACAGTCTAGCTGACTCTGCTATTATTGCTCAGAATACCTTCCCATACTACCGTGGATATCTCCTATCTTGCCTGCCTAACATACATTTCTTCTTCTGGTAATAATGTCTGGAATTGGCCTTGGGGAAGAACCACCTCTCGTTGCATACAATCTTTGTGGGTTCATTAATCAAGGTGTTCATCCCAATTTTGGCTTAGGAGTGGATACATTACTTATGAAAAGCCAGTCAGAGTCTATTTCTCCCTGGAATTTCAATCTTGAGCAGTATAAGAATAAAGCATAGTGAGAGCTATTCATCAAGATAGTAGTGTCTATTAAAAAGATTGTCAATCATCCCCTACTTTCTAGATATCCAGAGCTGCTCTGTTTCACATCCATTCCAACACAAAGTTATTCAGCTTCTCTGTAATTCTATGAGCTAAACCTTTATTCACCTAATAAATTCTCTATCTGCTTAAGTTGGAGACAATTTCTATTGCTTGTAAACAAGGAATACTGATGGCCTTTGTAGAGAGAAAAATGGTTCCTCAAAGATGTTCACAAGCTAATCACCAGAACCCATGAATATATTCTGTTACATGGCAAGAAAGAGAAGAACTAAAGAGCCTCTTGATGAAAGTGAAAGAGGAGAGTGAAAAGTTAGCTTAAAGCTCAACATTCAGAAAACTAAAATCATGGCATCCAGTCCCATCACTTCATGGGAAATAGATGGGGAAACAGTGGAAACAATGGCTGACTTTATTTTTCTGGGCTCCAAAATCACTGCAGATGGTGATTGCAGCCATGAAATTAAAAACACTTACTCCTTATGACCAACTTAGATAGCATATTCAAAAGCAGAGACATTACTTTGCCAACAAAGGTCCATCTAGTCAAGGCTATGGTTTTTCCTGTGGTCATGTATGGATGTGAGAGTTGGACTGTAAAGAAAGCTGATCACCAAAGAGTTGATGCTTCTGAATTGTGGTGTTGGAGAAGACTCTTGAGAGTCCCTTGGACTGCAAGGAGATCCAACCAGTCCATTCTGAAGGAGATCAGTCCTGGGTGTTCATTGGAAGGACTGATGCTGAAGCTGAAACTCCAATACTTTGGCCACCTGATGTGAAAAGCTGACTCATTTGAAAAGACCCTGATGCTGGGAAAGATTGAGGGCAGGAGGAGAAGGGGACGACAGAGGATGAGATGGTTGGATGGCATCACCGACCTGATGGAGGTGGGTTTGGGTAGACTCCAGCGGTTGGTGATGGACAGGGAGGCCTGGTGTGCTGCAGTCCATGGGGTCACAAAGAGTCGGACCTGACTGAGCGACTGAACTGAACTGAACTGAGTCACCAGAACGCGTGAATGTATTCTGCTACACAGCAAGGGGGAATTGGGCTTGCAGATAAAATTAAGATTGCTAATCAGCTGATTTTAAGATGAAGAGACTATTTCAATTGACCTGATGTAATCACACAGCATTAAATGGGGAAGAGGGAAGCAGAAGAATCAGAAAGAGAAGACAAGTTGAGAAACACGTGATCTGCCGTTGCTGCAGAGACTGAAAGGAGCTATGAGCCAATGAGCGTGTGCAGCCTCTGGAAGCCAATAGTGGGACATCATGTGGAATACCGGCTCGTACTACAACTGTTCTGAAACAAAGTCTATGTTAAAAATGAAATGAGATCAAAAAAATAGAGGGAGAGAGAAGCAAAAAGCATTAGGAAAAAGGGGGAAAAGACAGAAACAGGCAATTCCCTAAAAGAGTATAAAAACTGCCCATAAAGATGTGAAAAGTTGTTCAATTTCACTTATATTATATTGTTGTTGTTCGCGCTCAGTCGTGTCCAACCCCTTGGACGGCAGCACACCAGGCCTCCCTGTCCATCACCAACTCCCGGAGCTCACTCAAACTCATGTCCATCGAGTCGGTGATGCCATCCAGCCATCTCATCCTCTGTCATCCCCTTCTCCTTCTGCCTTCAATCTTTTCCAGCATCAGTGTCTTTTCCAATGAGTCAACTCTTCACATCAGGTGGCTAAAGCACTGGAGTTTCAGCTTCAGCATCAGTCCTTCCAATGAACACTCAGAACTGATCTCCTTTGGTTTGGACTGGTTGGATCTCCTTGCAGTCCAAGGGACTGAGAAACTCAAATCAAAACATTGCTTATTTTGTTTTTGCAGAACATCTTTCTTCTCTTGGAGACAGTGCTCCCTTTTGTGGAAAAGTGTTCTTCCACCCCTACTACATCGCTGCACTTCTAGATAACCCAGTCAGTCGTAACTACTTGATACGTACGAAGCACTTCATTAGTGTCAGCTGCTGCTGCTGCTGCTGCTAAGCTGCTCCAGTCATGTCCGACTCTGTGCGACCCCGTAGACAGCAGCCCACCAGGCTCCCCCGTCCCTGGGATTCTCTAGGCAAGAACACTGGAGTGGGTTGCCATTTCCTTCTCCAATGCATGAAAGTGAAAAGTGAAAGTGAAGTCGCTCAGTCATGTCCGACTCTCAGCGACCCCATGGACTGCAGCCTGCCAGGCTCCTCCGTCCATGGGATGTTCCAGGCAAGAGTACTGCAGTGGTTGATTAATGTCAGCTAGTAAATTGTTATTCGACTTTTGGCAAAATCCATGTTTGAGAAAATTTCCATTCACGGACAGCTTGAAATTGAAACACAGTTCCCTCGTAGGCCTTGGAGATTGGAAGGAGTGCAAGAGTGACCACAGTGGGCATCACGGAGGCAGCAACGCACGCATCAGGACCCTCTCCTAGGCCAGGCCCGGGATACACCGTTACGTGGAGGGCACGCTGAGCCTGCTCCTCCTTTCTCGCTCAGATGGTCGACATCTACCACACTGGCCACCACTGTGACGATTTTGATTTGGCAGTAGTTTGACTTCTAGGCCCGACATCAGGAAAGTCTATTAGCCTCTCTCACTCTCATACCTTTGCACGTGGACACACACACACATTGTTCACCATAAAATTTAGAGTTATGAAGGTGTATATGGCATCTAGAAAGATGGTACTGATGAACTTATTTTCAGAATAGCAATGGAGATGCTTCCCTTGTGGCTAGATGGTTAAGAATCTGCCTGCAATGCAGGAGACCTGAGTTCAATCCCTGGGTCAGAAAAATATCCTGGAGAAGGAAATGGCAACCCCACCCCAGTATTCTCGCCTGAAGAATCCCATGGACAGAGGAGCCTGGCGGGCTAGAGTCCCTCGGATCTCAAAGAACTGAACCCAACTCCGTGACTATCAGCAATGGAAATGGAGCCAGAGAGAGCAGGCTTCCGGGCGTAGTGGGGGAAGGTGAGAGTGGGGCGGACTGAGAGAGTAGAACGGAAGCATGCGTTTCCCTGAGTGAAACAGATAGCCAGTGGGAAGTTGCTGTGTAACACAGAGAGCTCAACCCAGCTCTCTGTGATACCCGAGAAGGGTGGGCTGAGGTGGCAGTCGGGAGCTAGGCTCGAGAGGGAGGGGACACATGTATACCCATGGCTGCTCATGCTGATGTGCAGCAGAAAGCAACACAATGCTGTAAAGCAGATTATCCTCCAGTCAAAAGTAAACGAATCTAAAAAAGAGTCATGCAAGGAGGAACGTCTCACTTGGAGGCCTTCTTGTCCCACATGCGTCCGTCCCGGGCTCTGAAAAGATGTTCATTTGCAGCACCATCTTTCAGCTGATTGGACCACCTACCCAGTGGTGGCTGTTGAAATCCGGCTTGAGAAATCACTCATCCCCAACTCTTTTTTCTTAGCCAACTGTGGTTTCTTTGTTTACAGACCTCGGTTTGGTTTCTAGTATTGCAGCCATAGCTTAGTTTAGGATCAAGTATAAAATCCCCAGATAGATCAGTGCTTGCAAGTGGGTTTAGGGAGAGGCCACTGACAATGGTCAATTTCTACAAGTCCTGTGATGCTGACTAAAGGTAAGCTGCCCAGGAGATCTGGGAGGATCAGGATGTAGACTTATCAGCTTAAAATGGGAAATAACTGTCACGAGAACTAGAAGACCCACAGTCAGAATGAAGAGTTTTCCCTTCTTACAATCAAGATTATGTGACTAAAAGTTTCCCTACACATAAAGATTTTAGTAACAGGAATTGCATAAATCAAAGGTCTGTTACTAACAGGGTTGATGTGTCCAAACCTCCATGGATATAGTTTTGCCTTAGGGACGGTATTCAAAACGTGATGCCTAAGCCCTTCTCTCATTAAGAATCTGTTGAAATGGACATGGCCAATGGTATCCTTGATAACTCTCCTTTGTGTGTGTGGGGAAGGACCCCAAACCACCCTCCATGGCCCTCTTTTTTCTGGGTTTCTTGGCTGACCTGAGAGTAAGGTTATAGACAGCATCTACACTTCATAGTTCTGAAGACCTAGCAAGTTATCCCTTTTGCAGGAGAGCCTGTCCATCAAAATGTGGTAATTATACTCATTTTACAGCTTGTCTCGTAAGGCAGTCCATCTCCTTCATCTCTAGGTTCTTGAGGGCCACCTCTATATATACTTCCCTGTTCCCATTACATCTAGTTTCTGACAAGCACAGCATTTTCAATCTGTTGCCATATGGAGAAAAACATGTAAGAAACTGACAGATATTAGTTTAGAAATTTATCTTTATATTATGAAATGCAATAGACAGGTGCGAAAATGTTGAGTTACCAAGTTAAATTAGTTATAAAAGATGTATTCTTAAAATAATCACAGCAGAAGATTTTTCTTAGTCTAAATGGCATTCAGTCCTTTCCGATCATTCATCACGTTTTCTGTAACATAATTGATTTTTAATATTTGATGCGTTCATATCTTATTAACTGTATAATGGCGATCAGCATCAGATGAGGGTAAATTTGTTTCTAGAATGAGTGATTAATGTTGAGACCCTTTTGTGAAGACTAGAGCGCATATCTGAACGAAAGGTCGAAACGTTAACAATACCGAAGGAATTGCGTTATCAGCTATAAACTGCTCAGATGCCGCCACCTGCACATTGCTCTTCTTTCCTTAAACTACTCATATGATGTGGTGATCCAGCTCAATTATTTTTCAAATAAGCAAAGTTTAAAAATTATGAAATGTCATTAGCTCATTTACAATTTTATGTTCTGACTATCTGCCAAGTTAACTTCCTTTCTCACGTGGCCCTTATTTTAGAGCATCTTTAAAAGCTCACAATACGTTAGTTGTATGAAACAGCTCGTCTGCTGGAAGCATTCTGGGAAGGAGCCTACTGTTCCAGCTTGGTTTTGGTTCAGACAGGCTAATATTCTGACTCTGGTAGGAGGCAGGCAGTGCTGAAGTCAAACCAAGCTCTGCATGTGGATGCCAGGGTGGCTGGGTCTGTAACTGCTGCAGAGTCACTCTCCCCGGTGCTGTTCTTTGGGATATTTGCCATGGCTTTGGCCCCAGCACATTTGAACCAAAGTCCCAAGGTTCCCAGAATTTCTGCTTTATGAGGTCTGTCTCACTAAGGTAGAAGACAGAAGATCCGGTCTCTTTAGCGGTGAAGAAATCAGCATACGGCCTACGTGCCTGCATCAAGCACTCTGTTGTGTGAAGCTTTGACTGGCAAGTCAACAGCTCAAGGAAGGACGCTTTGGGGGTCCTATCGGGCTGGCGAGAAAAGTGACCAAGAGGAACGGCTTTGAGGGTGGCAGCGGTTGCATGGATGAATTTCTGGACTGGGACTGGCTTCACTCTCATCAGCATTTGACAATGTTCTGACATCAGTGTACAGAAAGCATCCAGCGCTGGTAGAGCCCGTGGCAGCTTCGTGGTGGTTTCTTTAGACCATTCTTGGTGGAAGCTTGGCTGCAGGCATGGTTCTTGCCTTTACAATTCTGTAGCTTACAAAGTTGGAGAAGGAAATTGCAACCCACTCCAGTGTTCTTGCCTGGAGAATCCCAGGGACGGCGGAGCCTGGTGGGCTGCCGTCTATGGGGTCGCATAGAGTCGGACACGACTGAAGCGACTTAGCAGTAGCAGCAGCAGCTTACAGAGTAGTCTTTTAATAAACTCATTTTCTGTTTAATCCTCAGAGTCAGCATGTATAGCTACAAGTAAGAACTCTGATCGTAATGTGAAACTTCTAGATATAAATCTGGAAATTTCGGGGGCCCTGATGTGAAGATAAATTTGAAAATAAAGTTATCATGAAAGAAAGGATGGCCGAGTGGTCAAGAGTTAAAAACAGATTTGATGAGTACCTGGATCCCACCTTGCCTGAAGCTCATATGAATACCTGTACTTGAAAATTGCGAAAATTGCTCAGTTGTGTCCGACTCTTTGTGACCCCATGGACTGCAGCCTGCCAGGCTCCACTGTCCATTGAATTCTCCAGGCAAGAATACTGGAGTGGGTGGCCATTTCCTTCTCCAATGAATACCTATGGAAGTAGATAAGTCCTTTTTCTTTTTGCAAAAGTCATTTTGGGTTGGATTATTTGTCCTTGAAGCTGAATGCATTCTGATTAACACAGGTTCTTGATTAATATATGTATTTGTGGCAGGAGTGTCAAAGAATTTATGGGTGTTTTAAGACAACCACAGTGGTGTAGCTCATCAGTGACAGAGCTGGGATTCAAATCTAGGAAGTGACTCTTACCTACTGTGTCGAAAGGAATCTATTGATCGGAATATGATACATACGCTGCTGTTATATAGCCACTAAGTCACGCCTGGCTGTTTGTGACCCCACGGACCGTAGCCTCCCAGACTCAACCATCCATGGGATTCTCCAGGCAAGGAGAGTGGAGTGGGCGGCCACGTCCTCCTCCAGGGGACCCAGGGATTGAACTTCCTGACCCAGGGACTGAACTCACATCTCCTGCATTGCAGGCAGATTCTTGACCATCCAAGCCACCAGGGAACCCCATGATACATATATACATGCTCACAATTACAGACATTAAAACTTGTCTAGGGCCTCCTTGGTGATCCAGCGGCTAAGAATCTGCCTGCCAACGCGGAGGACATAGGTTCCATCCCTGGCTCAGGAAGATCCCACACATCGTGGGGCAACTCAGCCTGTGTTCCACACCTACTGAGCCCCAGCGGCTGCAACTACTGCAGCCGTGCACGCAGGGCCTGCGCCCTGCAACAAGACAAGCTGCCTCGTAAGAAGCCCATGCACTTCGGCAGAGTAGGCCCTGCTCACCGCAACTAGGCAAGCCCCGCAAGATGCGGTGAAGCCCCAATGCAGCCAAAAATAAAACAAAACTGGAAAAAAAGCAGCAGTGATTCAAAATTTTTCTTTTTAGAGGCAGAATCTTTTAAACAGAAAAGCTTTTTTTTTTTTTTTTTTTTTTTAAGTAAAGCATGTGTTTGAAAGCCTGCTATTGATGAAGGTTGGATTTGGGGTGGGGTCAGGGTGTGGAGACCCTCTGTCCACTCGGCCACAGTCCAAACCCTGGAAACCCCTCAGGAACCTCAGGAAAAGCCTGGGCCTCCTCAGAGCACCAGCGTGAAACTGCTGTTTACACACGTGAGGTTCAGGGACGCATGAGGGTGTTCAACACGCAGTGTTGGTGAGAAAAGCAGATTAAGACGAGCAACCCCACTTGCATCTGAAAAATGCTAGGAACACACACGAAAACGTGCGTGGACTGATGGGCTCGAAAGTGGTTTAAATGTTTATTTGTCTGAATTTATTAAGATTATCTTTGTATGGAGGACATCAAGGGTTTTATTTTTTGTTGTTGTTAAGTTCAACCTCTCTAAGCTGACTTTCCCCTATAAAGCCCTGATCTCACTACTTGAAAATTATGTGTTGACAACGTCTGATGCTGAATCAAATTAATTTTTCAAAGTTAACGGAAAACTGAGAGATGTAGTCAGTTTTCTCTATGTCTATGATAACTGAGAAATTTCGCATTTAGCATATATTTAGCAGCAAGCTGACACTCAGGAGTATTTCAATACTGAACTGAACTTAGAATTCTCAGTTCTTCCCTTTCAGTCTATTGAATAGAAACCTCAAAATGGCTTCATAGCTTTTGAACTAGCCAACAAATATTTGTCTTTTTTAAAAAACATGGCCTTTGAATAGACACCTTGGCTTTTAGGTGCAAATTGATAATTTACTTGATACAAGAGACCTCATCCCCTCTCACCTCCTCTCCTATCAATGCCCTTTGCAATCTCGCTGAGATGGACGTTCAGGCCTAGTCACTGGATCGGCTCTGGCTCAGTGCAAAATTAGCCTCCATGTGGCTAGCATCCTTCTAAATACATCTGCGTGAAGAAGAGAAATCATTATTGGTCCTTTATTAGCACCACTAAAGATTTTGCCTTTTTGATTTAAAAACTGTAATTTTTAAGTCATTGAAATAGACTGAGAAATTAAAATTCTATTTTGTTATCCCTTCCAATATATGACATCAACGTTTATACATTTAAAGACAGCTGTCATGAGAAAAATCATGGTTTGTTTTGGAATTGTAAGGGTCTTGGAGATCATATGGACTTGTTTTGCTGGTAAAGAAACATATCCTGCAAAGGTTGCGACTTGTCAGCATTACACAGTACAGTAGGACGTAGAATCCAGCCCTTCCTACCTCGGCAATCATGTCATACTCCTTGTTACGAGAGAGCTTCCTAAAAACTTCCAAATGGGCTTGAGACCTCTGGCATTTCCTTCTGATGATTTTCTTTTTCTTATGGGAACATGGAATTCACAGGGAATGAAGGCAGTATGAAATGCTCTATCTGTTGGTAAATTGTTAATTCTTTCTCATTGCAATAAGAAGAAATTTAACCCAAACAGAGGTAAGTCCAAGTTCAGGAGACTTCTACAGCAACTCTGTGACCGCATTCTAAGATCTGAAGAAGCAGTTTTGTTTTATGTGATCCCCTTAGCAGTTCTGTGATGTTAGCACAGATGAGGGTGGCAGGGTCCAGAGGAATGGAGCAGTAAGACTTGGCCATAGGGCTGACTCTGCACGGGGACCTGCGCCTCAGGCTCCTAACCGTTGCTGATGAAGCTAGAGGGATCTTACGGACATGCAGACAATCAGTTTAACAAAATCGAGATTAAGCAACAGAGAAGGCCAGGGTGGGATGATCTGAGAGCAGCACTGAAACATGTGCATTGCTGTGTGTGAAGTAGATGGCCGGCGCATGTTTGATGCCTGAAGCAGGGCACCCAAAGCCGGTGCTCCAGGACACCCCGGAGGGGTCGGGTGGGGAGGGAGCGGGTCGTGGGCTCAGGATGAGGAACAGCATATGCCCATGGCTGATTCAGGTGGATGTATGGCTAAAGCCATCGCAAAATTGTAATTATCCCCCAATTAAAATAAATAAATTAAGTTTTTTAAAAAAGATTAAACAACTGGAAGTATTCAGTTAGAGACAAAATTCCCATGACCAGTTCAATCCCTGGGTTGGGAAGATCTGCTGGAGAAGGGACAGGCTACCCACTCCAGTATTCTTGGGCTTCCCTGGTGGCTCAGCTGGTAAAGAATCCGCCTGCAGTGCGGGAGACCTGGGTTCAGTCCCTGGGTTGGGAGGACCCCCTGGAGGAGGGAAAGGCTGCCCACTGCAGTATTCTGGCCTGGAGAACTACATGGACTATATAGACCATGGGGCTGCAAAGAGTTGGAGGCAACTGAGCAACTTTCACCTTCGCTTCACCTTCTCGCAGTCAAAATGCTGTCCTCACAGACGCAGAGATGCTGAATGGCCTCTTTTCATTTGGCTTTTGGCCATGAATTTGTAACTATGGGAGACTGTTCTATTCTCTCAGCTGAGAGAAAGCAACTGGACTTTGCCATGCCCTTATGGTTGACAGACTTAAAAAGCGGTACAATTAACAGTGAAGGTCTTGCCCTCTGGTGAAGGATACTTTAAGGTTCTGCTGCAAAATCTTCTCTAGCATATGGAGAGAGGCTCATAGACTCTGCAAAGCTGTGACAAGCTCCCCACACATCAAGCTGACCTAAAGCAGGCTGCTATGTCGAAATGACCAGCAGATTGAGACGCTAGTTTACCAGTTAAAACATTCAAATGTTTCACTTTTATTCATGCAATTTGCTCACAGATCCAGTTCTTATAGGTTCCATTTAATTTCATTCAGGTTGTATAATTTGCATGGATGATTTAGCAAAATAAGTCTTTTCTGTTAAAAATGCCTTTTATAATATTCATCCTTTCAATCAATATTCACAACAAATACTTGTTGTTAGACATTGAGCTGATCACTATTTGCAAATTTTGTCCCTCTTTTATCTGTATTTCTTCCTATATGCTCTTCCCTCCATCTAGAAATATGTTTGCACACACACACGTTTTCAGTCATGTCCGACTCTTTGGAAACCCCAAAGATTGTAGCCTGCCAGGCTCTTCTGTCTAGCAAGAGGGGATTCTCCAGGCAAGAATACTGTAAGTGGGTTGCCATTTCTTCCTCCAGGGGATCTTCCGGACCCAGGGATTCTTCTTCTTTTCTAGCTAAATCCTCCTTATCCTGCAGCCTCATCTCTTCTGAAAAGGCTTTCTTAGTCCACAAATTACTCTGATGCCGATACTTTCATTCACACCCGAATGGGTATAGGCAGTCTTCACTGGGGAGGAACACACCATGCAAAACCAGAAGAAGCGTCTGTAATAGACACGCAAAGGAAGCCATGCCTGCAGGCGAGAATGAAGAGGAGCCGGAGAGAGAGGAGGAAACCAGGAAAGGCGCCAAAGGACCGCTGTGTGCGGACAGAGAGGCTGCTGAGGCGTGCTCATTGCTGCAGAGGGGACGAGTCAGCTAAGAGGGGAAGACTTTCGTTGGTTTGTCTTTGTATCTGCTTCAGTGCACGCGGTTATACCGTGGTAAAGAATCCACCTGCCAAAGCCGGGGACGCAGGAGATGCGAGTTGGATCCCTGGGTTGGGAAGATCTTCCATAGAAGGAAATGGAAACCCACTCCAGTATTCTTGCCTAGAGAATCCCATGGACAGAGGAAGCTGGCAGGCTACTGTCCATGGGGTTGCGAAATAGTCGCCCTGATTTCAGCGACTAAATGAAAGAGCAGCGATGCGCACACCGCACACTGGGATGGCTCAGCAGTTACCTGCAGAGGACAGAGGCTCCTGGCAGATGAGGAGCATGGACACACTGCATACCTTCTAAAGTTATTGAGCTTTAAATTATGTAATGTAATACTCCGGAGAAGGCGATGGCACCCCACTCCAGCACCCTTGCCTGGAAAATCCCATGGACGGAGGAGCCTGGTGGGCTGCAGTCCATGGGGTCGCTAAGAGTCGGACATGACTGAGCGACTTCACTTTCACTTTTCCTTTCATGCCTTGGAGAAGGAAATGGCAGCCCACTCCAGTGCTCTTGCCTGGAGAATCCCAGGGATGGGGGAGCCTGGTGGGCTGCCGTCCATGGGGTCACACAGAGTCGGACACGACTGAAGCGACTTAGCAGCAGCAGCAATACATATTCAGTATATTAAATTACCAGTAACTAGACTAATTGTAACTCATTAATGTTCATAACAAATTAGCAAAATATACAAACTTCTAAAATTTTTATGTGAAATTAAAATTGAGTTTAATGGGTCAAATGATCTAATCAACATTTGCATGAAATTTGTACAATAAATCCTTTTGCATTTGCTAATTATACTGCTTTGGAAAATAGAGGATATTTTCCAATCCATTTGAATTGAGAATTAAAATATACTAAAATTGTATAAGGCATTTTCTTGATTTCACAAAACTTCTGGAATCCTTTAAAGGAAGTGAAGTGCACCAGAAATACAAGATTTATGTATAACTAATGAAGGATAATGGAGAAGGCGATGGCAGGCCACTCTAGTGCTCTTGCCTGGAAAATCCCAAGGACGGAGGAGGCTGGTGGGCTACAGTCCATGGGGTCACGAAGAGTCAGACACGACTGAGCAACTTCACTTTCACTTTTCACTTTCATGCATTGGAGAAGGAAATGGAAACCCACTCCAGTGTTCTTGCCTGGAGAATTCCAGAGACGGTGGAGCCTGATGGGCTGCCATCTATGGGGTCGCACAGAGTCAGACATGACTGATGTAACACAGCACCAGCAGCAGCAATGAAGGAAAAAATCTTTCTGTTCATCATGAAGTTTATCTAAGAATGAAGAATGTTTAAAACAACAACTTTCCTTTGGGGAAATGAAATAATGAAAATGACAGAAAAATTCCACTTGCCAAAGAAGGTTTGTCAAAGTGTTAGCACCCGAGCTAGGCCACCAGACAGGCTAGAACTTTCTTATAAAACATGAAGCACATAGAAACAAGGACTCTGTCATTAGGGGGTCTTGGTGCTGTCTGTAGAGGCGCTTGTTCAGTGTCTTGGCATATCATAACCTCTGTGTATCAAGCTTCCACCTCTCTATGCCATTTGCTGGCATTGCTCTCTCTTTCTGTATCATGCCCCCTGGGTGGGATCGTGGGATGAAACCTAACCTGTCAGACCCTGCATTCTGGGATTATCTGTAGCTAAACAAGAGGTTGTCTTTCATTGTTTTTAGCTGAGCAGCCTGAAATAAATTCCAATTTATTTGTAATTCAATTAAAATTAATTAGAATTAGGATATACCCTGAAGTTAAATAAAAATGATAATACCTATTCTTTTTTAAAAAAATATGTTAAATACTTATTTATATACCAAGTTTTCTAAAACTTCCAAAAGAATTTTCCAAGAACTTAATTTAAATATTTGTTAACTTTAAAAAAATTAAATGTTCCTCCTATGGTTAAATTTCACATTTTTACCTAAGGGAAATCCTTAGGATGTATGCTGCTGCTGCTGCTGTTAAGTTGCTTCAGTCGTGTCTGACTCTGTGCGACCCCACGGACGGCAGCCCACCAGGCTCCTCCGTCCATGGGATTTTCCAGGCAAGAGTACTGGAGTGGGGTGCCATTGCCTTCTCTGCCTTAGGATGCATATTATATATCAATTTAGTAAGCTTATAAGATTATAAAGGGACATACTCCATCCTTACAGTACATTTTGAAGACTAGTAGCCATATATGAGTCCTTTAAGGGAAAAATGGCAATAACCCAACATTTGATTCATTCTCTATTTTAAGCACAATTATTACTGTAACATTGTGTGTGTGAAACTCACTCGGTCTTGTCCAACTCTCTGAGGCCCCATGGACTGTAGCCTGCCAGACTCCTCTGTCCATGGGATTCTCTAGGCAAGAATACTAGAGCGGATAGCTTTCCCTTCTCCAGGGGATCTTCCCAGGGATCAAACCCAGGTCTCCCTCATTGCAGGCAGATTCTTTACCGTCTGAGCTACCAAGGAAGCCCAATATATATAATTTATACTTTATTAACCATTAGGAGAAAATAAACTGATTTCCATAATTTTTTTTAAGATTAAGTCCCAATCAAATAATTTTTTCCACTATTTATACTGAAAATTTGTTTCTCTCACTAGGACACTTAGAACAGGCTAGGTTATCTTGCAGTGGCAAATTAATTCTGAAATCCCCATGACTCAACACGACAGAAGTTTATTTACTGTTCGTAATGCAAGAATAATGCTATCTCTTGTGTTGTGACTCAGGCAGTTCCCATCTTGGGGTTTTGTTGTCTCGATAGGTGGCCTTCAGTCTGTGCTAGGGGCACCTTCCACCCCGGTCACGGGCTGGTGGCCAGCATGGGCTGCCTGGACACAGCTGACCACAAGGAGCCGTAAGACGCTATGTTCTGCCGTGTTCAGGAAGAGAGAACGAAATAGATCGGGTGAACACAAGGCACTGCCTTTGCCACAATTTTAAGCTCAAACCCTTTGAAAGTCCTTTTCCTAGTACCGAACATTCTTGGAGAAGCTGTGCGACTGAAACCAAACTGGAGCTGCTCCTCCTCTCTGTTCCTTGTGCTTACGATGCGAATGTTCAACCAAACATGTCCTCACGTGTAGCTGACGATCCAGTCCTGGGACCTGTGAACATCCCTGGTCTCATTGCCTTCAAGATTTAATGTCATAATTCGTTTTATTTTAATTGGACATGGGACTGCAGATGTAAGAGTATGTCAGCTTTTAGTATCGTCAAGCAGAGAGCATCTCTCATCTTGACTTTAGTGAAGCTTTTAAAAATATTACCATCAAAAATGGTTTGCACACCTCTGATAATAAATATGGCCTTAAAAGTTTTATTGCATTAAGTGTTTGATGGAGTTGAGAACCTACATTAACAGAAATGAAATTATATCTAATAAAAATACCCTATAAATGTCACAGAGATAAATGAGGTGTTTTCATAACCCCAAATTCTCTTTCATCTGGGAGCATTTTTAACCTAAAATAAGAGTCAAAATTTCCCAAAAGTTTAAGGTTTCAGGCTATTTTGAGTTTCACCAGAATAAGTATTTTTTTAAACAAAACTTTCCCTTCCAAACTTTGGAGCGCAGTCAAAGAATGTTGAAATATGTGCTATTGGTTTGCTTTATTATTGTGAAGACATCCTGAGTGCAGAAGAGAATCAGTGGCCGTATATCTAGCATACCTAGACTTCTCCTTGCCACACAGGGCGCTTGGGACAGGCCATATAGCTGTCATTTGAGGTCTGCGGCTTGACCTGCTGGGTGCAACATGAGGGTTGTATATGGCAGCTGGGCTGGCAGGTCTGAGCACTGGTGTAATATTTACGAGCTTCAGCATGGTTCCTGGACCCTTTATAGTCTCAAATAAGTGACAGGTGAAGCTCTGAAAAGTAAGTTCATTGTTGGAAGTGAAGCAAACTTACTTTAGCCAAAATAATAAATAAATAGGAAGACAAAGAAGCAAGGAAAGAAAGCTTTAAACATTTCCATAGAAGAGATTTCTTATCTCACATTGCCATTGACAACACTGATGGCAAAATCTAACTATGAATGAGAAACATGGGAAAAAGCACATTTTGAATTTTCAGCTCCTGTTGACTCAGAAATAGCCAAAAGATAAAGATTTCTGTTTGTTAATTCCTGCTGGAAGCCTTAGTTACCAAGTCCTAACTTGGACAAGGCAACAAACAGGAATTTTTACAGAGAAGAGGGAAGAACTCAGAGAAACTAGCGTTCTTCTGCGAGAAAGCGGTTGTCTTCTTCCTGTCTCCAACGCGGGCAGAAGACACGTGCTGCCAAGTACTAAAACATAAGGCTCCCCTGGTGGCTGAGTCGGTAAAGAATCTGCCTGCAGTGCGGGAGGGCTGGGTTCAGTCCCCGGGTCTGTAAGAGAGTCTCTAGGAGTCCTTAAACTTAAGGCCTAAAGGTCGAATCACGGACCTTCTAGATGGTGGTCCAGAGCTGCGGTCTCTCTAAACATCAGGCACCTGCAGAAGAAGCTTCAGCCACTCACCTTCTAAAATTTATATATGTCTATGCAGTTACATATGTTTCACGCTCAGGTAAAGCGAGATTGATGGTTAAGACGACCAAACCTATATTAGACATGTTCATTATTTTCATAAATAAATCCTAGGGAGCATTTGAGTTATATGTATATAACCAAGGGACTTCCCAGGTGGGGCTAGTGGTAAAAATGCCAATGTAGGAGACACAAGAGACATGGGCTTGATCTCTGGGTCGGGAAGATCCCCTGGAGTAGGAAATGGCGCCGCCTCCAGTATTCTTGCCTGGGAAAGCCATGGGCAGAGGAGCCGGGTCGGCTATGGTCCATGGGGCCACAGAGAGCTGAACACGACTGAGTGATGGGCACGCACACACACACAACCATATTCCTAAACTGGCAGTTCAGTGAGCATCTTTATTGTTTAGCTGTCTTCCAAAACTGTGAATTAAATAACCCTGAGGCATTATAAAAACTAAAATACCTCCTTCACCCCGATGAAGCCACTTGATAATCTAGCGTCCTGACAATATGCCTTAGTCAGGGGTGTTCTGCAGACACCCTTGCAGGGAGACAGGCCCCTCGGTGGCTTGAGTGGAGCTCAGGCCCGGCTTTGACATCTGTGGGGCGTTGCACCTGCAGAAAATGGCTCTGGCTGATCAATAATGTGGTGAGGAGGAGAAGTACCACGAAACCACACGTTTTGGAAGGGATGAACTCCTCCGCTCACTCTCTATTTCATCCATTCAAGACTATCTACTGAAAGCCTGTTTTGCCCCGGCTTGGGTGTAAGTAAGACCTAATTCTTGCCTTTCGGATGGTTACAACTTAGGACGAAAAGTGACTGATGCAAAGCAAAGGGGGCAAGCGATCTGAGGAAATAAGCAAAGTTAGGGTTCAGGGTGAGAACGTCGGTCAGTTTCAAGAATTCAGGCGAGGGTGGTGAGGGGGAGAGGGCTTTGTAGCCAAGGAGCCCCCTCAGGAGAGGTTCTGAGAGCTCATCTCTCATGACTCCCTGAGTGAAGCTTTCACCCCAGCACACCTGGCCACTTCCAACTTCACCCTCCATTGTGCCAGGGGCAATAGACAGCTTTGATTTCGTTGCTTTATTTTCCCCCTCGAAGCTCTGTCTTACTCATCTTTGCACTGGCATCGCCCAGGGCAGCATGTTCGGGGTTTGGAGTGCGGATTATTTCACCCACAGTCTAAACTGGCATGGAACTAGAGGTTGCTTGGACTTTGAGGGTATGCCAGCTGTGAGAGCAGCTGGAATAATTAGGTTGCCTCCACGCAGATTAATGATAACTAGGGTACACTTTTTCTACCCCGCAGTACTTTGCACAGTACTCTGCAAGGGCATGACTTTCGTTAAATACGCACACAGTCACTCGGCTATTTAGACCTGCAAATAAGTAATGAGTAATGAGTAAGCACCCAGCGCCTGTGCTTACTTTACTTGGCAGCTGACGGTTGCTCTTCAAAGTAGATGCGAAGAATGTGAAAAAAGAGTGGCAGGAAACACACCACTGGCTCTTACGCATACACAGAAACGCTCAGTCTTTTTCATAATAAAAACGGAAATGAAAACCATGTTGAGATGTCATTTTTCCTCCAATCATTGGCAAACACAGGGAAACTTATTAACACTATTTCTAAGAACATGCAAGCATAAAACTAGTACAAACTAGAACAACAGGTTCTGGAAGGCAATTTGACAATATCAGAATTACAAATATAGGCACCCTTTAACTAAGCAATTCTGTTTCTAAGGATATTAGTATCAGTATTCTCATATGTGGAAAAAGACGCGTCAGCAAATGATGAGTCAATTATTCAATACCTTAGTGTCTGTAAGAGGAAAACATTGGAAGCAATCTAAATATGGAGTCAGTAGGCGTCTGGTTCAGTGAATAGCGGCATAAGGTATGGTGAAATATTATTATTTTTATTGGTGGAATAATTACCAAGATATGCTAAGGGGAGATAAGAAAGGTATAGAACAATGTCGTAATTATGCTATTCTGTATGTAAAATAAGGGGGAGAATAATATGCCTTTATACTTGTATATGCAGAGGATATCTTTGGACGATGACAGAAGAAAGTAGTAACGCTGATTGCCCTTGAGGAGGGGAGCTGGGTGGCTGAGAGGCAAGAATGGGAAAGAGTTTTCACCATGTGTTCTCTTGTGTTTTTCAAATGTCGAATCCCACGACTACATGGCCTACACAAAAGTAAATAACAAGAACCAGGAGGCTGCAACTCTGGCCAGGAGGGGCGACCGCCGTGGTCGCCTGCTGCGGCCGCTGCATTCGTGTGGCCACCTACGGGGACACTGGCTGGTCCTTTCCAGTAGCTCTTTTAGGTCAGAGTTTTAAAAACAGTTAGTTGGAAAGTGGGCTATGAAGTCAATTTAGCGGGCTCAATTAGCATTCAGAAATAGAGAGACAGAATGCAGAATGGCGGAATAAACCTTCAGACTTCATGAGCAGCAGCGAAGGGAAGTCCTATTTAGTGAACTTTGTTTTTACCTGTATACGTGTTTGTGTGTGTGTGTGTGTGTTCTGTATATGTGATATAACATACCTTTCTGCCTCTGTTCAAAAATCTTACAAAGCCACCATCCTCAGAGGTGACCTTTTTGTGGCCAGTTTAGATTTGCAGTTCTTCCCGAGCAACCAACATGCTTGCAGGGAAGTCTTGCGGCTCCCCCGGTGGGGCCGGATTTTCAGGCCACGGGTGTGGGCTCCCCCGCCCCACAGGCTGTCCCTCTGTCCGAGTCTCCCTCTGTCCGTGTCTCCCTCTGTCCGAGTCTCCCTCTGTCCGTGTCTCCATCACTGCTCTGCACAGGTCTGTTCACGCAGGCGCCAGGCCGTGTTTCTGCCCACACGGAAGCGCACCCGCTTCCTTTCGCAGAGCACAGCCCAGCTCACGAAACGCTGAGCCGTCGGCAGGGCTGTTTGGAGTCCACACGGGGAAACTGGGACCGAGATCCGACCTGGGGTTCTTCGTGGATCCTGAGACGACCCTGAAATGACTTCCCACCTCAGAGTGACCCCAGTGCCGCTGCGCTCAGCGAGGCTCCTCTCTCCACCTCTGCTCACTAAGTCGAGTTTCCTTCAAGTTCAGCCCAGCACGGCTGCTTCCAAGGGACGCTCTGAATTCCCTCCGTCTAAAGCAGTTTCTCATGTAGCTGCCATGCTCTCTTGATGGCACATGAACGAAACAGTGCAAACGGGTGTTGAAGAAGGGGAATTAGCCTAACTAACTGAGAAGTTAAGAGCAGGTTAGACGTGCCGGCCAAAAAGATGCCATCCGGACTCGGTCTCGATCAGCCTCTACCCCCTCCACCCCTTGCTTGCCTCTGTTTTGGCTTAATTCTTAAATAGACCCTGCTTTCACGGTGGTAAAATGTCTTTTAGGAGATCAATGATTATACCCAACAAGTTGAATTCCAATAGGAGGAGAAGTCCTTTTTTTTTTTCATGACCCTACCATGTGTTGCAGAGATGTGGGTTCAATCCCTGGATCAGGAAGATCCCCTGAGGAGTAAATGACAACCCGCTCCAGTATTCTTGCCTGGAACATCCCATGGACAGAGGAGCCTGGTGAGCTACAGTCCATGGGGTCGCAGAGTCGGACATGGCTGAGCTAGGACACGTGCGCACACACTCACGCACACGCGCACCCCGCAAGAGTTCCAAGAGTGTGTCTCACCGGCCTAACTGGAGCCATGTGCCCAGCGCTGAGTTAGTTGTTGCCGCTATGAGATTAGAACCCACTGATTCGCCAATCGAAGATCGCTACTCACCCCTGGAGACCAGCCAGCAGCCCAGTTGTGGAGAGCAGCTGCACAGAGTTTGGAAAAAGGATGGTTCCTCAAACATATGTTACACTTGCTGTCACCTGAAGGAGAAGACTGTCAAGACAGGCAAAAACCGTCAACGTCCTCGTCAAACTGGAATCTGTACAGTGAGAACGCCAGCTTCCTAAGCATGCTCTTCTGTGTTAGTGTCTTTCCTATGTGAGAATGAATCATTTAAGGTAAAAACGTCAGGGGAGTGAGATTAACATTTCAGTTATTATTGAACCGAATAAGTTATCTCATCCCACTGTTTTCCATGTTTCAGGTTTCTCCATGAAGTGTGTTCCCTTAGGGTTCTATTTAGATTTCCCCACTGACCAATCTATATGAAGAACTGAATAATTCATCAGTTTGTAAAATCTACACCAATTATAAAATATTGAATCTATTGGTTTTTCCCCTGTTAATTCTGTTCAAATATTTCAATCACAATTGAAATTTAAAATTTATAAAAGAAGACCAGAGCTCACTTTGAGGAGCATATATCTCACTTCTGCTTTTGCTCATTCCTTCTCAGGAAACAGAAAATGTTTCTAAAGAGAAACATCTTTACACATCTGGTGCAATTTTCTAGATATCCATTTTAAGCCAAAAAAAAAAAGTGCTATCATCTGTTTTTTCTTTTATACGTTTTGAAACATGAGTCTCTGAAAGCTATTTCCTAACACATGTCAATTTAACATCTGCCAGTTCCTAACTGATCACCAGAAACAGCCGCGCTGGCAGCCCTGCAATAGTGCCAAGGCATTTCCCATTGGAACTGTCTTCACTTTGGAGTTGTCAGCAGTATCTTCCTCCAGGGGAAGCCGATTTCCTTAACTTGAAGGAGACGTGTGCTTTGGAAGCACAGAGCAGGAGGAATTATTAGCGTGACGCATTATAGTTATGTGGGGGTACAGCAGAGAAAGGTTTCGAAAAGAAGTGCTGGACAAGAAAGTCCACGGCACAGGTTATGGATTAAACTGCTTCTGGCAAAGCACGTGGCCCGGTGCCGCATCTTAATTTCTCCTTGTTATTCAACATCGAGAGGGTTTGCAAGCAGAATTAAGATGCGCTAACCGTCTAACGGTACCCAACCATGTCCAGAACTTCTCTTTCATTTCTTTTCCTTTTTAATCCTTTGATGGAATTTAACGTGCATCAGTGAGCTTCCATTTCTGTCTGGGAATTCATAATAGAAAGATCTTCTGACATTTGTTCTGAAAGAGGGAGCGTAAGGGTCAGTCCTGGGAGAGATCAACATTTTTACCTGCTCCCAGATAATCTGGTGCTGAAGCTGGCAGTTCAGCAATTTCCAGACCCAGCAATGACCAGGGTCATTTGTGCTCTTTAGTACACCTTCCCCACCCTCATAACATCATTGCATTTTGTTTCATTGGATTTGAAAGGAGAGGTACCACTATGGGCTCATTAAGTTCAAGGCTGTTTGTGTTTCATTACTGCTACATTCTAAAGGTCAAAGTCAGTGCTTACACAGTCCGTGTAGAATGAATGAATCAACCCCCTCCTGAAATTCTGAGATCCAACACTTTCTTCTAGAGTCTTCAAATTCAGGCATCTTGAACAGTCTTACATAAGTCATAATAGCATAACGCTGACTTTGATAAAGAAGAAATAAGTTCTAAGGCTTAGACTTCCACAGGAAAACTTGAATGAGACGTTCTCTCTAAATAAATTTGGGAACTCACATGTAATCCCCACCAAATACCACTTATAGTAGTGGCCACTCAAAAACATTTCAGTTAACATACTGGTTTTTAGTATAAGTGTGGGGGTTGTTGAAAGGGAAGGAGCTTTGGTGACTGATGGAGTTGAAATGCTGGATTCACTCCTTACAAAGTCATTTAACCTCAATTTCCCTATCTTCAAAAGGGCAGAACAATACGACCAGGCAAGGCTGCTGTCATAAATTGAGCACAATAGTAGAAAGATGCTTAGTCAAGGGCACGGTACTTGTGGAAACTCGCAGACAGCTTATTAAAAGTCAAAGTCATTGTTTTGTTGACAAAGGTCCATGTGGTCAGCACTATGGTTTTTCCAGTATGCGTGTATGATGTGAGAGCTGGACTGTGAAGAAAGCTGAGCGCTGAAGAATGGCTGCTTGTGAACTGTGGTGTTGGAGAAGACTCTTGAGAGTCCCTTGGGCTGCAAGGAGATCCAACCAGTGCATCCTAATGGAGATCAGTCCTGGGTGTTCATTGGAAGAACTGTTGCTGAAGCTGAAACTCCAGTACTTTGGTCACCTGATGGGAAGAGCTGACTCAGTGGAAAAGACCCTGATGCTGGGAAGGATTGCAGGCAGGAGGAGAAGGGGACGACAGAGGATGAGATGGCTGGATGGCATCACCGACTCAATGGACATGAGTTTGCGCAAACCCAGGGAGATGGTGAAGAAGAGTGCAGACGGGCGTGCTGCCGTCCACGGGGTCCCAAAGAGTCGGACACTACTGGGCGACTGACCAACAACAACACTAAGTGAGAGTCACTGCGACCCTTATTGCAACCGCCCCTGATACCGGCTGCTCTGCATTATACATATATCATATATATAAACGCTCAGAATGCGTAAGCGTTGCATGCAAGCCCAAACTTTCTAACTTAGTAGGTTAAAGACAAGCTCTGCCCAGTGCGGTGCTCATCGGTGCCGCAGAAGGGCAGGTGGTGCTCCTTTTCCTGTCGTATCTTCAGCAGGAGGACCTAGCTAACGGGAGATGGCTAGTAACAGTCGTGCCACGAGGCTGGTGTGGTGGCCCGAGGCAGCATTAATGGTAGTGGGAGAAGAGATGTGCTTGCCACTGAAACCGTGTTCTCCCTGCGGGAACGCCGTCTTCCCAGCCTAGGACGTGTCATGCTCCATGCACAAGTGAGCATTTGCGTTTTGTGAATCAGCCAGAGGCGGAGCGGAGCGGTCTCAGGTTGTCTCCTAATTGGATGCAGAAGCGGGTTTCCAAGGGCGCCCTCCCTGCCTCTCCCCGTCCACTTCCCTTTCTTCCTGAAGACTTGCCAGGCACCTGCCTATAAGGAACAGTTACACTCGGCTGGACAGCAGACAAAAGGGATTCCAGTATTTTCCCTATTTTGAGCTACTCAGGAAAAGAGGAGAGCCACTGCATGAGCAGTTGAGTGCTGTAAAAACGCACACTCTTGAGCCACTGAAGAAATGCCATGACTTACGTCTCTAAAACTTTTGATGCATGAAGATTGAGCATAAATAATTCCAGTTCCAACTTAAGAGTCTATTTACTGAAATCTTTTTAAAATAGTTGCCATAATCCTCCCTAACGAAATGGATGGAGTGCAAAAGGAATGAGCTGATACAAGCTATTTACTCAAAATCATTTAACAGTGCGACCTAAAAGGAGTGTAAAAGCTGTACTTCTACCAGGTTAGTAGGCTCATGCTTTCCCAGCAATAGTTTATCTCCAAAGTTATTGATTAAACTGACAATTTGCTTGGGAATCTACCTACTTTTAGAGAAAAAAGAGGTCCATATGCTACATTGAAAGACTAAGTGTTTAAATGCAACCTACATATTGCATAATTCTAGCCGACACCCTAAACAGGTATGTCACTTGCTTACAGATAATATATACTGATTTCTCTGAAATAAAAGAATTCTCCCTTGAGACTTATTTTTGGGATTACACATTCTCATAAAAATGACCTCTTCAGAACACTGATTAGACTTACAGTATAGTACAGGGAATTATATTCAACTAACCTTTAATGAAAAAGGACAAGAACTATATAACTAGATCGTTTTCCTGTATATCTGAAACTAGCACAATATTGTAAATCAACTATAGCTCAATAAGTAATTTAATAAAACAACAATAATTTATTATTCCTTTATTAACGGCTCTCAAATCTGCAACGTGGGTGAGACCTAACAGTGGCAGCTTCTCCCTGCTCCACCTGGTGTCAGCTGGCGTAGCTCAAGGTAGTTCAGTCATGCTGAACATTCAATCACACTGCTAGCGCTGGCTGGTGGCTGAAAGCTTAGCTGGGTTGTTGGTTGGGGGGAGGGGCGCCTTTGTTCCTCTCCACATGAATCTCTTTGCAGGGTTTCTTGGGTTTCATCACAGCCCAGACACTGAGTACTGGAAAGGATTGTTCCAAGAGACCCAGGAGGAAACTGCAAGACTTTCTATGAGCTGGCCTCATGAGTCTCAGTTAGACACCTCTGCCACATTGCTCCAGCAAGGCCCGTAGAGTTTTGAGATTCGAGGAGAGGACGGACTCTCTTAATGGAAGGAGTAACAAAGATTTTGAAGATATTTTTAGCCTGCCGTGTCCTGTCTCTACCCAAGTTCTGCTGAATCTGTCCTGAAGTGTGTTAGTCGCTCAGTCGTGCCCTACTCTGTGCAACCCCGTGGCCTGCAGCCCCCCAGGCTCCTCTGTCCACGGGCTTCTCCAGGCAAGGATCTGGAGTGGGTGGCCAATTCCTTCTCCAGGGGATCTTCCCGACCCAGAGTCAAACCTGAGCCTCTTACACCTCCTGCGTTGGCAGGCGGGTTCTTTACCACTCGCACCAGCTGGGAAACCCTTTGGGACTATGACCCTCAGCAACGATGCCAATCTTATGAGGGAAAGGGATCTGTGTTAGCAGAGATCCTTATATGGAAAGGTTTCCAGGAATGCACTGTGGACAGGAACAAGGACAGCCTGTACTGTTCCAGGAAGAGAAAACCATACAACTACACATTTGAGGGGACATCGAAAAGCACCCTGCACCCAAACGCTGCATAAGGGCACAAGGCAAGGGAAGGCTCTAATAGAACCTGGTGAAGAGTGCTAATGGAATTTGACATACTGCTCCCTAATTCCCTTTCTTTATGTCTCTAGACCAAGACCAAGTGAAGTCGCCCAGTCGTGTCCGACTCCTTGTGACCCCATGGACTCTAGCCTACCACGCTCCTCCATCCATGGGATTTTCCAGGCAAGAGTCCTGCAGTGGATTGCCATTTCCTTCTCCAGAGGACCTTCCCAACCCAGGGATCGAACCTGGGTCTCCTGCATTGTAGACAGACGCTTTACCGTCTGAGCCACAAAGGAAGTCTTCTAGAGGGGGCTAATTGTTTTCCTCAGTCCTGTGACATAAAGAATTGGAGAGGACAGGAAGAGCAAGAACAATTTGAGTCTTAATTTTCAATAAATGATTACTGAACTTCATCAAGACCAACTGAAGGAAATTGATCAAGAGGGCAGAGTAGGAGGACATGGACCTCACCTCAAAAATAGATCTACTTGAGGAACAATTCTCACTGAAATCTAAACTGGAAACTGGCCGAAAGGCTCCTGTACAAACAAGGCAAAGGGTGGGGAGGGAAGAGAGGCGATCCCGTCAGGACGTCTGCCCCAGGAGGGGGCTTAGAAGGAAAGTGAGAGATTACATAGCAGGAGGTCCAGCCCGGAGAGGGAGTGGTTTGAGCCAAATAGTGGGCACATGATTCCTGGGGTTTCACTGAGGGAACATGAGTATTTGGAACCCACCCCTTGGTATCTGGGAGGGTTCTTGGAGGAGGGCCGGGGGAGGCCAGGACTCTGCCCTGACTTGTCTTTGAGGCAGGGCATACAGGGCAGACTGTGGGCTGCTGCAGGGGCTGTGGCATCCTGTACCAGCCCCAGCGCATGCCCCTCCTAAGCTGGGCAAGTGCTCCAGCCCTGCCTATAGCTCCACACTGGGCTGAGGGATACAGCATCTCAGGGGGAGCTTGGCCAGGGGCCTCAGAGGTGGCTGAGCACCGGGGAGGCATCGAGGGGGATGGGGGCAGCCAGTGCTGGCACCGATGCAGGGAGGGCAGACGGCTGCCCTCTCTGCAGGCAGTCCATGCCGCGTGCAAGCTGGGAGCCCAGGCAGGGCCCCTGTCTCTCAGCACAGGGGCGGCAGAGACAAGCTGTGGGAGTGATCCTTCGTGAGCAGCAAAGGAGACTCCAGCCTCAAGCTGTGGGTGAGCAGGGCAGGGGCAGCCGCTGCCGGCACTTCACGAGTGAAACACTGGGGCCAGTCTGGACCTCTGTCTGCTGCTGGCCCGCGACAGCCCTCACCCCTAACCAGCCAAGCGCTGAACACACCCTTCTCGCCCCAATAACGCTTCCTCAGGGGCAGGGGCACTGCTGCTGGGCGAGGGGAGAGCATGCACTTGAAAGCGTCGGGGGAGTGTGTACTCTCCTCGGTTCTGTCTCATCACAACAAAAATTGGAAGCGATGGACCAGTGTTACAGCTCAGTTTTATTTCGAAAATAAAGGAAAATACATGCTCCAGGTTTGAGGGCATGCTGACCCAAAAGATGCGAAGAGAAGAAAGAGGCCCGACTTTGGCTCCTCTTTTTAGGTTTTTCCCCCCGGGCCTGCCTTATGTAAACTGGGCTACCCAGGACTGCTGTGTGTTTCACCCGAAGCCCTCACTCTGGTCCTCGGAACTTGCTTTGTTCTATTTTCGCAGCTTTTCCTTCCTTAACTTTTAGCCACTGCCATTTTGGACTCCTTTTTTCTATTCTAACCAGCTAACAAAAGGAACAGAGCTGGACCCAACCTGACCTTCAGAGATTCTGTTCCATCAGGCTGGGATCAGACCCTACCCCCGGTGTAGCAGTCCTGGCCACCGAGCAGTGGGCAAACCCTGATCCACACTCAGCTTCAGCCCCAGCCCATCGCCAGCCTCGCCTCCTACCAAGATGGCAGATGCCAGTAACCCCTGACCAAAGATATGACTTATTCTCAAGTCAAATCCAGCTCTCCCACCAAAGGCACTGGGGAATGAGAAGGGCACAAGGATACTCCCACATAAAGAGATGCCCTCCAGACCGCAACAAGTAACTGTTTTACCTAAATTCAGAAAGACAGAGAAAGTTAAGCAAAATGAGAAGACTCAGGAACTGATCTCGAATGAAAGCTCAACAGAAAACTCCTGAAAACAATGAATAATGAAACAGAATTACACAGTTTACTACATAAAGAATTCAAAGCATTAGTCACAGGATACTCAATAAAATACAGGGAAGATAGGTGAACACAGTGGGAATTTTATCAGGGAACGAGGGATATAAAGAGCTAGCTTCAGAACTAAAGACAAAAGAAGCAGTCAGAGCTAAAGAATACAATAAATAAAATGAAAGTACACGCTGAAATAAGAGCAAAGTAGAACGCGTCAGTAGCTGACTAAGGCTCCCCTGATGGCTCAGCAGGTGAAGAACCTGCCTGCAACGGCAGGAGACACGGAAGATGCGGGTTCGATCCCTGGGTTGGAAAGATCCCGCAGAGAAGGAAAGGGCAACCCGCTCCGGTATTCTTACCTGAAAAATCCCATGGACAGAGGAGCCTGGTGGGCTACAGTCCAAAGTCTCGTGAAGCATCAGATATGACTAAGCACACAGTCAGGGCAAGTGATACAGAAGAATGCGTGTGATCTGGAAGATAGAATAATAAAAGTCACTGAGTCAGAATAGCAAAAGAAATCTAATTTAAAAAAGACACATTCGAAGCAATCTATGGGATAACAGCAAACACATAGATATTTGCATATATTATAGAAGCCCCAGAAGAGACGGAGAAGGTTATCAAACATGTCTTTGGTTGAACTATGGCTAAAACTCCCCAAATCTGAAGAATCACACACACACACACACACACATACACACGTATATACATATATACATAAAAACCTGCCTGGCTCCTGTATCCATGGAATTCTCCAAGAATACCAAGTTGGTAGCCAGTCCCTTCTCCAGAGGATCTTCCTGACCCAGGGATCAAACCTGGGTCTCCTGCACTGCAGGCGAATGCCTTACCATCTGAACCACCAAGGAGCCCTATAGAGATATATACACTTATATATAGATAAACATATATCTCCGGGTACAAGAAGCACAGAGGATCCCAAATAAGGTGAACACAAACAGACCCGCAGCAAGATATGTTCCAGTTAAAATACAAGAGTTAAAGAGAGAGTTCTAAAGGCAGCAAGAGAAAAACAAAAGTCATATACAAGGGACACCCCTTAGGCTATCAGCTAATTTTTCTACAGAAACTTTGCAAGAGTAAAGGGACTGCTGTGACATATTCAAAGCGCCAACGGGAAGAGCATACAGTTCAGGATACTCGACGCAGCAGGATGATTGCTGAGAACTGAAAGACGATACCAAACTTCTCAAGCAAGCAAAAACTAAAAGAGGTCATCAATACTAAACCTACCCTAAAAGAAATGGTACAGGGTCTTCGGTAAGTGGAAAAGAAAATGCTATAACAAGGAGTAAGAATCTATAGGAAAGTGAAAACTCCACCAGGAAAAGTAAATAAATAGTAAAGACTAGGCTCAGTCACTAAAATGAGCTACTATGAAAATTAAAATGCAAAAATTGTAGCGGCAGCTACGATGAGCAGTGAGGGGTAACACGTGAAGATGTTAAATGCTGCGTCAAAAATAGAAGACCTGGGGGTGGCAGGGAAAGACACAGATCTCTCAGAACGTGCTTGAACTTAAACGAAAAAGAAAGGGTGTGCGAAAATATTTGAGGAGATTACAGTTGAAACCTTCTCTAACATGGGAAAGGAAATAGCCACCCAAGTCCGGAAGCCCAGAGAGTCCCGTACAGGATAAATCCAAAAAGAAACATGCCAACACACACATTAATCAAACTAACAAATATTAAACACAAGGAAAAAATATTAAAAGCAGCAAAGGAAAAGCAATAAATAACACACAAAGGACTCCCCATTAGGTCAGCCGCTGATCTTTCAGCAGAAACTCTGCAGGCCAGAAGGCAGGGGCAGGATATACTGAAAGTGATATAAGGAAAAACTTGTAACCAAGATTATACAGCAAGGATCTCATTCAGAGTTGACAGAGAAATCAAAAGCTTCACAGATAAGCAAAAGTTAAGAGAATTCAGCACCCCCAAACCAGCTCTACAACAAATGCTAAAGGAACTTCTCTAGACAGGAAACGCAAGAGAAGGAAAAGACCTACAAAAAGCCCCCAAATCAAAAAGCAAATGGTAGTAAGATCACGTTGTCCTTGTTCAGTCACTGTGAGTCGTGTCTGACTCTTTACGACACCATGAGCTGCAGCACAGCAGGCTTCCCTGTCCTTCCCTATCTCCCGAAGTTTGCCCAAACTCATGCCATCCAGCCATCTCATCCTCTGTCGTCCCTTCTCCTCCTGCCCTCAATCCTTCCCAGCATCAGGGTCTTTTCCAATGAGCTGGCTCTTTGCATCAGGTGGCCAAAGTATTGGAATTTCAGCTTCAGCATCAGTCCTTCCAATGAACACCTAGGACTGATTTCCTTTAGGATGGACTGGTTGGCTCTCTTTGCAGTCCAAGGGACTCTCAAGAGTCTTCTCCAACACCACAGTTCAAAAGCATCAATTCTTCAGTGCTCAGCTTTCTTTATAGTCCAACTCTCACATCCAAAGACGACAACTGGAAAAACCATAGCTTTGACTGGATTGACTTTTGTCAGCAAAGTAATGTCTCTGCTTTTTAATGTGCTGTCTAGGTTGGTCATATCTTTTCTTCCAAGGAGAAAGCATCTTTGAATTTCATGGCTTCAGTCACCATCTTCAGTTATTTTGGAGCCCAAGAATAGAAATTCTATCACTGTTTCCCCATCTATTTGATATGAAGTCATGGGACCGGATGCCATGATCTTAGTTTTTAGAATGTTGAGTTTTAAACCAGCTTTTTCACTCTCCTCTTTCACCTTCATCAAGAGGCTCTTTAGTTCCTCTTCACTTTCTGCCATTAGAGTGGTATCGTCTGCAGATCTGAGGTTGTTGATCCTTCAGTTCAGTTCAGTTCAGTCGCTCAGTCGTGTCCAACTCTTGGCAACCCCATGAATCGCAGCACGCCAGGCCTCCCTGTCCATCACCAACTCCCAGAGTTCACTCAAACTCATGTCCATTGATTCTGTGACGTCATCCAGCCATCTCATCCTCTGTTGTTCCCTTCTCCTCCTGCCCCCAATCCCTCCCAGCATCAGGGTCTGTTCCAGTGAGTCAACTCTTCGCATGAGGTGACCAAAGTATTGGAGTTTCAGCTTTAGCATCAGTCTCTCCAATGAATACCCAGGACTGATATCCTTTAGGATGGACTGGTTGGACCTCCTTGCTGTCCAAGGGACTCTCAACAGTCTTCTCCAACACCACAGTTCAAAAGCATCAATTCTTCGGTGCTCAGCTTTCTTCACAGTCCAACTCTCACATCCATACATGACCACTGGAAAAATCATAGCCTTGACTAGACGGACCTTTGTTGGCAAAGTAATGTCTCTGCTTTTCAACATACTATTTAGGTTGGTCATAAATTTCCTTCCAAGGAGTAAGCGTTTTTTAATTTCATGGCTGCAGTCACCATGTGCAGTGATTTTGGAGCCCACCAAAATAAAGTCTGACATATCAATAATTACCTTTAAATGTAAATTATTAAATGTTCCAACCAAAAAATACAGACTGGCTGAATGCATACAAAAACAAGCCCTCTATATATGCTGTCTACCAGGGACCCGCTTCAGACCTAGGGGCACAGAGAGAGTGAGGAGCTGGAACAAGTGATTCCACGTGGGTGGAATTAGGAGGCAGGAGCAGCAACACTCGCATCGGATGAAACAGACTTAAAGTAAAGCCCGTCACAAAAGACGGGGAAGAGCACTGCCTAGAGCTCAAGGGATCAATCCAAGAAGATATAGATATGGATATCCATGAACCCAACATAGAAGGACCTCAGTACATGAGGCAAAGGCTCACAGCTGTAAAAGGGGAAGTTGGCAGCAGCGCAGCAGCAGCGCAGCAGCAGCGGAAGACTGCAATCCTCCCGCTGACGCCGATGAGCGGACCATCCAGACACAGCTTTAAGTGACACACTGGACGAAGCAGGCCCAATTGCTCTCTCTAGGACATTCCACCCAGAAACACTTCATTTTCTTAAGTGCACAAGGAACATTCTCAGGATAGATCATATCTTGGGTCATAAATCAAGCCTTGGTAAATTTAAGAAAATTGAAATTGTACCAAGCAGTTTTTCTGACTATAAAGTTGTAAGATTAGATATCAATTACAGGGGGAAAAAAACTATGAAAAACACAAACACCTGGAGGGTAACAATACATTTCTAAATAGCCAAGAGGCCACTGAAGAAATCAAAGAGGAATTCAAAAAGTGCCTGGAAACCACTGACAATGAAGAGACACACACAGCCTGTGTGTGTCCCCAAAGCCTGTGGGACGAGAGGATCACGCCTGGTTTGCATTGCTGTACGGCAGAAACCCACAGAACAGTGTAAAGCAATTTTCCACCAATTATACAATTTGTAAAAATGCCTTTTGCAAATTAATTAATTTTGTTTGGTGAAGACTGATGACAATGCCAGAGAAGTAGCTCTTGCCATCTGATCCAAGTTCCTGAAGAACTGTGGTTAAAATTTTTTTCTACTTACTCAGTGTATAATTTAATATGATTATTTGCAAATGGGGTTCATAATTTACTACATTAAATGGCGTGAAAGAGAATGAAGCATGAGATGGAGGAATCTGGTCAGCAGAACTGTGTCTTTGTTGTACAAAGGATACAATTATAATTTCTTTGTCTCGGCTCTTTTTTTGTTTGGGCTAGAGTAGGCACGAGATGAGTGGCTCTGATAACCAAGCAGATAACAGAAGATATCCTCGGGGAAAGCTTCCAGTGAGACCTCAGGGCTCTGGGAACAAATAGGTTGCATGCCTCTAGAGAGAGAAAGATATGTTCAGTTCAGTTCAGTCGTTCAGTCGTGTCCGACTCTTTGCAACCCCACGAATCGCAGCACGCCAGGCCTCCCTGTCCATCACCATCTCCGGGAGTTCACTCAGGCTCACGTCCATCGAGTCCGTGATGCCATCCAGCCATCTCATCCTTGGTCGTCCCCTTCTCCTCCTGCCCCCAATCCCTCCCAGCATCAGAGTCTTTTCCAATGAGTCAACTCTTTGCATGAGGTGACCAAAGTACTGGAGCTTCAGCTTTAGCATCATTCCTTCCAAAGAAATCCCAGGGCTGATCTTCAGAATGGACTGGTTGGATCTCCTTGCAGTCCAAGGGACTCTTAGGAGTCTTCTCCAACACCACAGTTCAAAAGCATAAATTCTTTGTGCCAAAGCCTTTGAGTGTGTGGATCACAATAAACTGTGGAAAATTCTGAAAGAGATGGGAATACCAGACCACCTGACCTGCCTCTTGAGAAATCTGTATGCAGGTCAGGAAGCAACAGTTTGAACTGGACATGGAACAACAGACTGGCTCCAAATAGGAAAAGGAGTATATCAAGGCTATATATTGTCACCCTGCTTATTTAACTTATATGCAGAGTACATCATGAGAAACACTGGGCTGGAAGAAGCAAAAGCTGGAATCAAGATTGCCGGGAGAAAAATCAATAACCTCAGATATGCAGATGACACCACCCTTATGGCAGAAAGTGAAGAGGAACTAAAAAGCCTCTTGATGAAAGTGAAAGAGGAGAGTGAAAAAGTTGGCTTAAAGCTCAACATTCAGAAAACGAAGATCAGGCATCTGGTCCCATCACTTCATGGGAAATAGATGGGGAACAGTGGAAAGATATGTTGCTGCCTCTCAAAAAGGAAGACCAAAATGAAAGAAAATTCTAGTTCTGTGAGAAAATGCTAGAAGTAATCATTAAAACACAAAAAACAAAGAAGGGCTTTCCTGGAGGTCCAGTGATTCAGCATGTGGACGTTCACTGCCAGGGCATGGGTTGGATCCCGCCCCCAAATCGCCCCCATCAGGGGTCTTAGATTGCTCATGCTGCATCACCGCCACCCCAAAAATAAGCTGGCATTGAAAAGCAACTCTGAGTGTAAGATAGCTGAACTGACATGTCAGAATCCTCTTATTTCCTTAAAAATGAAACTTGAATGTTGAAGGAAAATGCTTTCTTTATAATATATTTTAAATATATGAGTGAATAATTCCCATGTATTTGTTACCCAACTTATCAAATCTCAACATTTTCCCTATTTGTTTTAATTTTTTTTTATAAATGGAATGAAACAGCTGACATTTCTTGTGTCTCCCTTTCCACCCGCCCCAGAAATAACATGACCATGAGCTTAATATTTATTGCTCTGAATTTGTTTATAGTTTTATAAATAAATAACTATCCATAAGCACCTGCTTGTTGGTCACATTGCTAAATTCATGTAAACTGTTAAATAATGTAACACAATAAAAACCACACTTATTTATCCAGTCACCTACCAATAGTATGTTTAGTTTTTTCCAAATCTTTGTTTTTATGAAACATGTTGCTTCTATAATATTCATTTTGAAGTGAAATTGCTGGCTAGTAGGAGATGAGAATCCTGACATTTACTTGATATTCACAAGTCGTCCTAGAAAATAATGACCAACGTACAGCCTGCTAGGATGCACACTGAACACATAGGAGGCACCGTTTCTACACATTATCACAAAGCTTAGAGCTAACAGATTCGTAAACTTTCACCAGTTTGACAAGCGACTTTCTGTAGTTTTAATTGCATTTCCTTAACAACAGTGACCCGGGTTTGATCCCTAAGTCAGAGAGATCCCCTGGAGAAGGTAGACAACCCACTCCAGCATTTTGTCTGAGAAATCCCATGGACAGAAGAGCCTGGCGGGCTACAGTCCATGGAGTTGCAAAGAGATGGACACAACTTAGCAAGGACACCACAATAACAGCGAATTTAAACATCTTTTCCTCAGTTAATTGGCCGCTCAAGTTTCCTACTCTGTGAGTTGTCATACTTACATAGGATTGCTTATATTTTTTAAATTTTATCTGTAAGAAGGATATATGATTTGTGTATGCGTTGCAAATATCTCAGTTCAGGGCTTTTCTTTCCTTTTTCTTTGTGCTGTCTCTCAATGCACAGAAGTTAATTTGGGAAACTTAATCACATTTTGTCTTATGCTTTTTGTATCTTATTTAAAAAAGAATCTTCCTTATCCTAGGTTCTTAGTTGTCCTGGAATTTATCTCACTCATGTAAAATAAAAATTTTATCTTATTTAGATTTAATATTTTCCAATATGAATTTTCTCTTCTTTGATTTCTGGATGCCACCATGGATTTTTTAAAAATTGGATTTCTATTTTGTTCCATTAGTCATGTAAGGCAAGTTACTCCCATATGGTTCCTTTTCAAATTGAACAGACTATGTATCAAGTCATGTATTATGATATGCAGATTTTGTATCAGTTTCTTAACTTACACAAGCAACTGTATTAGTATTTTGATTGAAACTGTAATATATTGATAATATGTAGAGCAATCTGCAGAAGCTGATATCTTTTTCTTATTTAGTTTTTCCATCCATGAACATTGTATATCTCATCATTTTTTAAGGACTTTTTAATGCTGTTTAAGAACGCTTGATAATTTTCTGTATGAAGGCCTTGCACATCTGTTCTTGGCATTATTCCTGAGTACTTCATAGTCTTTGGACCTATTGTGAAAGGGATTGTCTCTTGTATAAAGTTTTCCAGTTGGTTATTGTGAATATATGCGTAACCGTGTTAGTGGTTTTTGTATGTACATCTTGAGAAGAAAGGTTTTAAAGCCAACTTGTAACATTTACTAGCATAACTTTTTATGAAAAATAAATTTGGCATTCCTTCCAGTTCAGCTAAAATCATGGTTTCCTGGAGATGCATTAGTAATTACCTGCATTGGAGTGCTAAAACATTACACATCTTTTGCTTCAAGATCATTACATTATATTGGACCCAGTTTGGTAAGACTTAATGACCCCATCTAGTGGCAGTTTGAAATTCTAAGTGAACTGGAAAAAGCACTTAAATATTTTATTAGATAGCTATTTTTGTTTAAAGAATTACAATAGCAACAATATCCTTGCTGTAAATGTCAAGAAATAACAAAGATTAATTTGACACTCAAAACTAATTATGCTTGTAGTCTTGTATTGCTGATTTTAAGATTAGAATGAGGTAGGCTTAAAGAGAAAATTATGCGCAGCCTCCCATGCTGGAGCCAAATTGTATATGTGGGGATTTAATTTTCAGGATCGCTATTCAGGGAATTATCATAGGTCACATTCACATAATGTTTTAAAAATGACATTACCAACAGCTGGCTAGTGTCAATCCATATGACCTTCATAATAACTTGATCCTCAGAGTCTAACCCATAAAAGGACTATTTTATAGTGAAGGACCCTTTAAAGTGAGGCCTAGTTTTATATATCACTAATTAGAATTTTTCCTTTCTGTAGGACATAATAAAATTTTATGCATAATTGTACTCAATTTCAGAAAGCACTGGGACAACATGCTAATCATTCAAAAAAGTATTTTAAACTCAAATGAATTCAAGATGTATTTAAAATAAAAACATACACACAGTAACATTTTTGAAGTGTGATATTAAAATACTTGTGAAAACTAAGTTTGAACTAAGGAAGACCTTTCTAGTGATAGACAGAACCTCTACGAAAAAAGGTTGATTAAAACCTTTTATAAAAAAATAAAAATGAAAACAACACTGTCATATCTCTGGCAAAATCTTTAAAATGATGATTCCTTGTGTTAATACTGGTTAAAGATGAAAACATCAAAAACAGGCTTTCCTTATATTATTAGTGGAGAATATACTTGGAATAAACTTTCTCAAGTGAAATTTGGCAAAGCTGTTAAAAACCTTTGCCCCAGAGGTTATACTACCCAGAATAATTATAGGCAAACAACATAGAAATGATTATAAGAATATTTTTTATAGCAGTTTTAAAATATTTTCAGATTATAAAAAATAAATGTCTGTCAGTATGTGAATTGAGAAACTAATTAGAATATATACATAAAGTAGACTTTTATGTTACTATTAACCCTAATGCTACAAAATAACATTTGAAGATATTTGAAATATTTTTATATATTTAATTATATAATTATACAAAAGGGGAAATATTCTCAGAATGGTATTAAATGACAAGCAGAGACTTACAAATCATTTTCATTTTCTACAAAATTTTTTGTTCAAAAAAAATTTTTTCTACAAAATTTATGAGAAAACCCCCCAGAATTTGAATATTCAACAGGAGTTATCTTCTGAACTGTGATGTGTCCCCCAACCTTATATATGTCAAAAGCTCAACCTCAGTATGAAAATATTTGGAGATGAGGCCTGCGGGAGGTAATTTAAAGTTAGATGAGGGCACAGGGCAAGCCTCTGGGGTGGTAAGAGGAAACAGCAGAGAGCTTGCTGGCTCTCTCTCTGCTCACCACCTGAGGGCACGGAGAGAAGGCGGCCGTCCGCAAGTCAGGAAGAGAGATCTCACCAGGAGCTACACTGGCCAGCTCGTGATCTGGGGCTGTCAGCTGCTAGAATGACGAGAAAACATCTGGTGTTTAAGCCACGCACTCTTAACCTAAGCAGATATCAACAACCTCAGATGTGCAGATGATACCACTCTAATGGCAGAAAGTGAAGAGGAACTAAAGAGCCTCTTGATGAAGTGAAAGAGGAGAGTGGAAAAGAGGGCTTAAAACTCAGCATTCAGAAAACAAAGATCATGGCATCTGGTCCAGTCACTTCATGGCAAATCGATGGGGAAACAGTGGAAACAGAGACAGACTTTGTTTTCTTGGGCTCCAAAATCACTGTCAATGGTCTCTGTAGCCATGAAATTCAAAGATGCTTGCTCCTTGGAAGAAAAACTATGAACCTAGACAGCATATTAGAAAGCAGAGACATCACTTTGCCCACAAAGGTTGGTCTAGTCAAAGCTATGGTTTTTCCAGTAGTTGTGTACAGATATGAGAGTTGGACCATAAAGAAGGGTGAGCACTGAAGAATTGATGCTTCTGAACTGTGGTGTTGGAGAAGACTCTTGAGAGTCCCTTGGACAGCAAGGAGATCCAACCAGTCCATTCTAAAGGAAATCAGTCCTGGGTGTTCATTGGAAGGCCTGATGCTGAAGCTGAAACTCCAATACTTTGGCCACCTGATGTGAAGAGCTGACTCATCAGAAAAGACTCTGATGCTGGGAAAGATTGGGGGCAGGAGGAGAAGGAGGTGACAGAGGATGAGATGGTTGGATGGTATCACCAACTCAATGCACGTGAGTTTGAGTGAACTCCGGGAGTTGGACAGAGAGGCCTGGCGTGCTGCAATCCATGGGGTCGCAGAGAGTCAGATAAGACTTAGAGACTCAACAACAACAAAGCAAATAAAATCACAAGATGAGATGTTTTCTGGGTTCCCACGCCCCCTTTTTTTGCTTATCTATATTTCTAAATTTTCTTTAATAAACATACTATATTTATAATTTTAAAAGACATTATAAAATATATTAAGCAGTATTAGAGCATTTTCAGGGCATATAGATGGTTCAGTGAGAAACTCATCGTTAGTAACATCAGTTATCCATCTCTTGTTGATATCATATTGGCATATCTTCATGAATTCTCTACATACACTAATTATTTGGCCTACAATTAAACTTAACAAAACAGATTGAATCCTTCTCAGCTACAAATGTCAAGGACTGATAAAGTTTCTAAATATATCACTGAAGGACAGATTTGTTTTCCTCCCATATAACGGCTCTATAGTTATTATTTGGAAACATTGGCCACGCCGGTCACTATTTACCCACTTAGAGTGGCTGATCAGCATTCTGCCTGAGGGCCACTTGCCTAATTAAGCTGTGATTATACACTCTCTTGTATTATGAGACAGTTTTTAGTTGCCTTACCCGTCCACCCTGTTTCCCTCTTACGCCATCACATTTCTAAGAAACAGCTCACTCCTTTTTCTTTTGCTAAATTACTTATAACTGGATATATATTATATTATCCAACCATGGGCTTCCCTTGTGGCTCACAAGTAAAGAGAGGTCTCCTTGCAAAGCGGGAGACCTGGGTTCGATCCCTGGATTGAAGGGAATGGCTATCCACTCCAGTATTCTGGCCTGGAGAGTTCCATGGACTATAGCGTCCATGGGGTCACACAGAGTCGGACACGACTGAGTGACTTTCACTATCCAACCACAGTTATCCAACCACTGGATACACCATAAACCAGAGGTGAGGTCATAAGCCGCTACATGGCAACATGTGATGTCCAATGCGGCGACACACACACTTTGTAAAATCAGTTTTACCTTCATCGCCACAATACCCTACATGAACACTGAGCATGCCCGTGAGGGAAGGAACGGAGGAAGCAGGGTACGTGTTTCACGAGTGGCACGTTTTGTTCGAGGCAGCAAAGGGTCTGAACCATCTGGGAACTGAGGAATGCGGAGTCCATCTCCAGAGAGCTGAAACATACTTGGCAGCGGGGAGTTTCTCCCCAGGGCCAGAAATCCGCAGTCAGTACACACAGAACACGCAAATGCCTGGGCCCGTGATGTATACTCATCACTCGAGCTCCCTGCACGTTTAAGCACTTCCTTCATATTACGATAATTTCCTGCCTTATATGTCCCACCTTCCCAGAGGAAGCCGGCAAGCCTGCAATCCCAGACTCCCTGCATTAGGGGGCAGGCATGACCTAGCTTCCCCTGGCCCAGCTATCCGGAGACAGAGCTGGAGGGAGCAGGTGAGGAGGCAGGTGTTCCTAGGAAGCCAGCAGGTGGGAGGGTCCCGCTCTGGGGGCTGGGGGTGGCAGTGCTTCTGGACTCCTGTTCTGAGCATCTCAGGTGCCAAGTGCTAGAATCTGGTATTGCTGCTCAGAAAAGGAGCGATTGGCTGCTGTTCATGGACGTGCAGATTTCTAGTTGGATCCTGTGGCCCCACCAGACATCCTGTGAACCGTCTAATATCGTCTCACCAGCTCCCTTCTACTCAAATTTGCAAAAGTGGATTCTGGAGATGACAGTTAAGATCTTTGCCCAACCATAACACTCCTCTCTGCAAAACAAAACAAAGCCTAACCTGGTAAAGTTTCACTGCTCACTCTTTAATTACCACAAAGACCAATCGTATTTACAGATATTAATATGAAAAATTTATATATAAATCAGGGCTCTTTATTTATTTACAGAGCGTTAGTAATTAAAAAGAAATAACTTTCCGACCAAAGCCCCCCTATCTACAGTGATCAGTCAAATTCATTCTTCCTGTTTCCCTGGTTTCACAAATAACAGGAGGATTCAAACTGAACCTGTGAAGTTTGACAACTTCCTCATTAACACGTTTGATCACTGAAAAGCCTCTCTATTCATCTACTGGGTGCGTAACCGCTTATTTCTCTGTTATGCAAACATTCTGAAACCACTTCACATCACGTGAAAACACCTAGGGACGAGCCCATGAACATTCTCAATGCAAACACAAATGCCAGCAGGCGGGTATGTCTGTTAGGAGCAGCGTGTACCCAGCATGAAGGAGGGAAGGGGCACAGGGGGATGCGCGGAAACGAGCACATTCCCACATGAGCGAGCTGTCGCTGGAGGGGCCGCTGCACGCGGGCAAGGGGTGGGCATCACACTCAAGTGGCTGAAGCTGGAATCACTTTTCCAGCCTCGTTGACCTGGATTTGACATGAAATTCTGTGCAAGTTTAAGATGTACAACACAATGATTTGATATCCGTTTATGTGACCAAATGTGAAATTGGAATTCAGAGAGACTGTGGGTACACGATAAGAATCTGATCGTGTGTTCAAGTGGCTGTAGTTCAAAAGTAACATTCATTTTCTATATGATGGGATGCTATACCACTTAAACATTGCTATTTTCTGAGGGTTATTTTTAGTCAAAATGTATTGGACATTTAATAGAGGTCTAGCATTAAGACTGCATCCCAGAACACACTTCTGACAGTACAAGGCAGATATTGTCAACCCTATTTTAGGGCCAAGGTGATTCCCAGAGAGGTTACTCACCCCAGGTAATACAATTACTAAATGACAGAGGTAAGATATGCCCCCAGGCCTGTTAGACACCCACACTCTCTACCCTGAATTACAACGGCTGTGCAGCAACACTGAATTAGTGCTTACGGTTTTCAGTAAATGTCAGAGGGAGCGCAGAAGGCTGTACACACACCGTGACGTGACTCTGAAACTCTATACACTCATGGACCAAGGCCTGCGGGGAGGACACGTCCTGTGCTGCCCATTCCCGTGTCCAAGAAACCGAGAGAGTGAGGATCAGAGAGTCCTTAACAGAAAAAAGATGGAGAGCGTGTGTGTGTGTGCGCGTGTGTGTGTGTGCGCACACACACCATGGTTTTAGGAAAATAAGTTAGGAAACGTGAACTCCTTTACTAAACACAGATTACAGAGACAGAACTCACAGGCTCTCTTCTCTGTGCAGCCCTGGACTGGGATTGTTGTTTTTCCCATGGTTTTTTTCAAATGTTCTTGAAAAAGAGATAAGAAAAAGCAATACGCAGGAGAAAGGTCCAGCCTTTCAGCGCCTGAGAGGTGCTGAGCTTGCAAAGGCTGAGGAAGCCAAGGTCAGCCCCGCCCCCCTGCCCCAGGGCCACCGGGAGGCTCTGCCCAAAGCTGAAGCCAAGTCTGGATCGAGAGTCCACAAGGTCACTGAGCAAACAGCTTTAAAAGTCACTCTGTCTCACAGACAGACACCTGCAGGAAAGTAAACATCCCTTTGTTCCAGGAAGAGAAACATGTTATCCTAGGATCCCAGGGATGACCCTTTCTATGACTGTTGAGAAATTGCTGGCTATTTCTTTTTAAGTCCGTGATTTGGCAATCTTTTAACCCGTGGGCTTAGGGTCATCATGCCTTGCCAGCTAACAGACCCGATTCTGGGCCTACGTCTTTACAAAGTTCTACCAAATGAGCAGCAGCTAGTACCTGCTAACTCACTGAAGGGTAAACAACAGAAAGAGAAATCAGGTGAAATGTCAGGGTAGCTTGGAGAAGACAGGAAGGAAAGATCAGAGGCGGCGCCCTGAAGGAGCTGTCCCTGAAGTTAGGCCACGAAAAATAAAACGAATCCTTGGAGAAAGGGTGAAAAGCGTTCTAAATGGACAAGAATGAACAGAGGGCAAAGACCCAGAGGAAAGAAAGTTCAGGCTGGCGTTCCTCTAAAGACTCATCTGTTGTGATGACCAAAATTCCTTTTAATTTCTGAAAAACTAGGATGACAAGCCAGACGCTGTGCAATCAGGTACGGACATGTGATTTGAGTTATGGTAGTTAATGTTTCCCAGTGAACATATTCGGATTTATTTGGAAGAACAGATAAGAGCCTTGAAGTACTTAGACCCTGCCATAAACGCCCGGGAGAGGATTTCTGCCACGCGTACGTTTGCCACTTCTGGACAATCAGCCCATTTTGGGGGTTCTTTGATTCTTCACACAGAACCCCTCCTTCTTTCTGGTTTATTGCAATAGTCAAGCTAAGCATCCACAAATTCAGCTGTATAAAACCGACAGGTTAAAGCATTGCACAAAGAGAGAATGGTATTAGGAAAAGAGAATGATAAGTATTAATACTTCATTTTAAAAATTCAAGTTGGGGGACAGTGGCTTTCTTATCAGCGTGCACGTTTCTGAAGCCTCCTCTAAAATTCCGCACCTCATGGGGCCTCTTCACGCTCTGCCCCCTGCGCTTAACGCTTTAATTTGTTCCACATATGATACCCTCGCACCACTGTTTTCTGTAATTTATACCACATGCTGTCCACTTTCTTGTACTATTTTATTTGGTAAAGCACTTTGGATACCAGTTTATATGAAAAATGGTTTTTGAAATGAAACTGTATTGCAAGCTGCATTGTTATAATTTCCTTCTTGCGTGGGGCCTCCTTCGTCTTACACTGTTGCCTGAAGTTTGATGCAGGGCTGCGATCTGAATGAAGAGTGTTCAGGACTGACGCACACACATTACTTACTGGCTGCTGGCAGGGCGATCCACTACCCAGCGTCCAGCTCTCAGCATCTTCCGAGATCTGCTCTGACGTCCTGCTTGCTTGTTTCATGGAGAAAATATGCGTCGTGTGCCCTGTTACAAGCTCTGCAGGAAAGAGCAGATCGGTTGCCCCTGAGGAAACGCCTCACAAGGCACACCTTAGTGACACCGCGCAGTCACGGGTAGTAGAGAACTTGTCAGATCTCACTTAGTTAGAGGCTAAGAGTCTTGATCTTCTGCTTCTGGCTTTTTCCATTCTGCTCTTTTGCCTTTCATTCATTCCAATGACTCACTTTAGTACTTTTAAAAGTTAAGAGGAAGAAAAATTTGAACGGGTCACTTGAATGACTTTTTGGCAGATCTTGATAAAGACTCAGCAAAACAGAAGAAGATTACTTTGAAGACAAAGGTGTCTTTTAATTTGCTTTTTGTTTTTTAACTTTTTATGTTGGCGTATGGCTTATTAGCAACGTGGTGGTGGTTTCAGGTGCCGAGCAGAGTGACTCGCCTTTCATACACGCGGATCAGTCCCCCCCGACCCCGACCGCTTTCCTTACAGACTGTCGCGTCACACCGAGCAGAGCTCCCTGCGCCACACAGTGGGTCCGCGTCGGTTGCCCACTTTAAAGACAGCGGTGCACACGTGTGGATCTCAAACTTCCAACTATCCCTTCCTCCCACCCTCACCCCCACGAAGCACAGCTAATGCCTGAACTCTACATCTTCTCCGTATTTGTGATTCTTTCTGGACTCGAATACATGCGCATCACATTTCAGGTACTGAATGAATTTTGCCTAACTTAATTTTGCTAGAAGGGCTATACTGACCCTGCACAATAAGAAAGATGACAATATTATCATCATCACTTATAAGAAGATACATTCCAGCATCTTTCCGGAGGAGAAGAGGCATGCTAGCAGTGTAGACAGCACGTAAGATCTGGGTTACTATTCTTCTGCTTCACTGCTTTAGTCCCTGAGTGTTTAAGCCAATCCTGTGGCTTAAGAGTGAAGGTCACCTGCCCAGCCTGACTCTGAGCGCACTTGCGGAGACTTTCTGGATATTCATTTATGATGCCCCAAGCCAGAGCACGCACCCTTAGGGTGGAGAAAGGTTTGGTTCATCTTTTATCCTTCCCACCACATACAGACAGGAGGTGTCAGGAAGTCCTTGCATAGCTAGAAGTTTCTGTCTTCTTTATTCGAGTCATTATACAATTCACCAGTAAAATACTAGTGATATGTAAACAACAATAGATTCTCCCAGGCAGTCTTTGAACAGAGGGAAGATAGAAAGCGAAGAGAGCAACCAACCCAACCCCAGGTCTCACAGCTGAAGACCTTGAGTGGAGACCTATCTCTAGCATTTATCAGCATGCTGCAGGGCGGACCAGTTACCAGGTGCGAATTTAAATTTTCTCTAGTTTAGAAAAGAGCAATGTCAGCTTCACAGAGTTGCTGTGAACGCTGAGTGAGATCACGGATGCGAAAGAGAACTCTGCCAGACTTGAAGTGCTCTACCCATGCCAGGTCGGGGGACGCTGCGTAGAGCAGCTAAGGGCCTACTCACAGAGGCTGCTTCGGCTGGCGCAGAGTCAGGCTTCCGCAGGTGGGGCCGTGTCAGCAAGAACCGAACTCTGGGTTAGAAGGCAGCCACATTTCAAGCAGACCATGATACTACTTGGAACACACCCAGAGTAGCCCACTTTGGTTCGTGCTGATTAGAAAAATAAACAAAGTTGACGGTTTTGAAAAATAAAACTGACTTTAAGATACTGTCGCTCCTCAGGTGAGCCTGTTGGTGAAGTGTAGAGAGGTGATAAGAGCAGTTCTTACCCAGCTTGTGCAGAGCTTCGTGTCTGTCAAAGGGAATCATGCGTGTGAACGTGTTCGGTAAACAGTCAGGAGCTATGTACATGTCATCATTACGGTTTTCTGCGTCCTCTGTACCTTTTATCGTATTTCTCACATCAGAAAGGAGAAAAATTATTCTCTTGCAAATTTCACCTTAAGTCACTGGAATACTTTAGTATAACATTTTTGGGGCAATAACATTGATTGATTTGTCTTTTCAGCAAAATAAGCCCATTAAATCTTCCTTTGATGATACCCATTCCATTTTTCAAAAATTCTTTATCTTATTTTCCTATTTTCCCCCGAAAGATTATCACTACATATCTGTCATTTCTTTTCTTTATCCTGCCCTGTGTCTCCTACTACTAATCATCTTGCACCTTTGTTTCTCGTCATTAATGCTTTGCCATACGCTGTCCTTTTTTTTCCTAGCACCTGAACAGCTCTCTCCCTCTCACTACACTCACCGACCTTAAGGAGTCTTACAAATAAGGGCTCTGAATTAAGGCAAATTTCTTCTAGTTTATCTTTTGGGAAATGGTTGAGATTCTGAGATTGTGTTTCTCTTTAAGAGAATTACTATAAAGAAAAATTGTCCTGCATCATAACTCTTACTACTCTCCAATTTGTGGAGCTTGCTCTGCATAAGAAAAGAATCCATACTGAAAGAATCACAAATAAACACCTAATAAAAGAAATTCAGCTCACATTAAAATACTGGAATACCAGATGGTGGAGTTTAAGTATTATTCAACTACTGTTTATCCTACCCAGCGCTCATTTTAAATTCGACGTTTTTGAGAATTATTCATGGAGGCAAGGTTGTATTTCATGCAGATAACAAGCTTAGTTTGAAGTGAACTACCAGAATGCACCCATAATTTCCATACTTCCTTGGTTATTGTTAATTTGGATTGCAACTATTAGTTAAAGTTGAGAGGCTTTAGAAAGCAAATCAACATCAAGCCATTGTGGACAACAATTTGTTCAGCAATCCGCAGGGAGGGGAAATCATTAAATTTTACAGGGTGGAGGAACTCACCAAAGAATGTGATGCTCCATCTGCCAAAGCTGGAAACACCGCTGTTTGATGAGTGCTTCCGCCTCTGTAGCAGCCTGCCCACTGAGCAGGCAATTATTCTTGCTTTTATCTGATGGCTGTGGCATAACTTTTAAGTGAATGTAAAACGCAATTTCATCTTCCAATACCTCTGCACGTGGATGGATAAAAGATCAACAGAGCTGTCTCTGGCACAGCCCAGCTCCCTATGTAGTCACGGGGCCATGTGAGCTGGTCAGTGGGGCACACGTTACGGGAAATGTAGATTACTGAGCTCCTCCCAGCTCTGACTTTCACCATACATTGGTATTTTATTCACATTGGTTTAGGGAAAATGACAAGCTTTCCTGCTCCGAGTCATTAAAGAAATATCAAGAGAACTTTTAAAAGAACAACATCCATTCTAATGCTGAAAGCTAATGCTTTGACAGCTAAAGAGTTTTCACCCCATGTTTAAAATTAATCTTTCAACGAAAAAAGTTGCATTCAATATGACACACCTCCAATGCCTGAAAAAGCTTTTACATGGAAAAACAGGACTTAAAACCCTTCTGGTTTTTTTGGACAGGAAGTAGGGTGCCTTGGCGGGCGTGATTAAGCAGGGTCGGCCCCAAGGCTCTCACGAGTGCAGGGCTGGCGTTTGTCCAGAGGCCACGGTCGGGGGGGAGTCTGACCCCACAGCCCTCTGGGATGAGCTGCTCTACAGTCACCACACTTTCTAGCTCGTCCGCATTAAATCTAGTGAATCCCCGGCTCTCGGGGGTGGGGCTCTTTCGGCAGCCGGGGAACCTGAGGTTGGTCCCGCGGAGGGCCGCGATCACCAGCTCCTGCCCTGCAGCTCGGTGTGGATGGACGCGATGACTTAGCCAATGTGGACTCTGCCCACTGTGAACCCAGGGCTTTCCAAGGTCACCGTGCACGCCTGTCTGGAGCCTAGGCTGAGGCCAGCATGTCAGTCACGAATGTCCACTGGAAAGCGGTGTCTCCAAGGCCCCTTAAGGCAGCCTACGCAGGCAACAGGCTGCGTGCCCTACCAAGGAGGCTGCTGTTTGCGTCTCCTGATTTGATTGCTGGATTCTCCCAATTCTGAGAGTAACAGAAGTGAAGAGGACTTTGCTTACAACCATCTCACAAGGCACCGTTATTGCTCTCTGTTGTTGAACACTTAGTATGTGCCAGGATTTGGTTCTGGGAACCTCACACCCGTGACTTCATTTAATTGCCACGATGGCTCTACAAGGCATTCCTGTTTCACAGAGGAGAAAACAGTCTCAGAGGGGTTAGTAACTATTGAGCTAAAATTCCAGCTTGACGCAACCTGACTTCAGGGCTCCAGTTTTTTCTCTATTGTGACATACTTTCTCAAGCAAAGTAGAAGTGCAATTGTATTCGGAAGTTAAGATTTACTTTTTAAGAGTGACATCACAGACAGGAAGCACAATTTATTTTTCAAAACATCTCCAGAAAACTTCCCTTGGGAGCACCTTTATACCCAACCCACTCTTTGAATGGCTCCTTAAATTCGTACAGTTCCTTCTAAGCTTCGGGTTCTTCACACGTAAGCAGAATAATGATAGCACCTTCATCATCTGCTCAGCTCAGTTCAGTCACTCAGTCATGTCCGGCTCTTTGCGACCCCAAGGACTGCAGCACACCAGGCCTCCCTGTCCATCACCAACTCCCAGAGTTTACTTAAACTCATGTCCATCGAGTCAGTGATGCCGTCCAACCATCTCATCCTCTGTCGTCCCCTTCTGCTCCTGCCTTCAATCTTCCCCAGCATCAGGGTCTTTTCAAATGAGTCGGTTCTTCGCATCAGGTGGCCAAAGTATTGGAGTTTCAGCTTCAGCATCAGTCCTTCCAATGAATATTTAGAACTGATTCTCTTTAGGATGGACTGGTTGGATCTCCTGTAGTCCAAGAGACTCTCAAGAGTCTTCTCCAACACCACAGTTCAAAAGCATCAATTTTCTGCTCTCAACTTTCTTTATGGTCCAACTTTCACACCCATGCATGACCGCAGGAAAAACCATAGCTTTGACTAGATGTACCTTTGTTGGCAAAGTAATGTCTTTGCTTTTTAATTTTTCATCATGCTGTGAGATAATCCCTGAGCATCCTGCATTTCTACATGTCCCAAAGTATAGGCACAGAATGCCTTTCTTGGTTCTAGACAAACTGTTCCAGGATGTCGGTACAGCAAATACCCTTAAAAGACAGTGACAGTCCCTCCCTTTGGAGCAAAGAGTAGCCTGCTGTCTGTTTTAGACGACTCCGGTTTCCTGAACTCAGGGCTCCTCTTCCACGATGTGGCCCACTGTGTGTTCTTCGTGTTGACCCGTGGGGCCGGGGCTTGGAGGACTGGCCCAGGGAAACGCTGCCACTCTGGTTTTTGCTGTCTCTGGGGGTAATGAAGTCCTTTGTCTCTGACCCAGGAGTCTTATGTGTTCCACCAGCATCTATTAAACTATGGGAGGCTATTTTATTAATTTCCGAATAGGGTAAACATCTCAAATCCTTCATAATTTTTGACATCTCATGAAGTGACAGTTAAATGAGGTAATCCATGGAACTGGATTAGTCCCTGGCACATAAAAAGTGCTGAATATATATTGGCCATTGATGTCATTACTGAATCAGAAAAAAACAATACATAATTGTTTCATTAAGAATATAGGTATTTTTGTATTTTACATCAATTAGCTTCAAACTGCTTTTTTTTTTTTTTTTGGTATGATGAACCATATAATAGTAATGTTCCTTGGTATATGCTCGAGTTAATGCTGTTGGGACTATTGGAGGGCAAATCAATTCTACAAAGACAGGATTCAAGAGCCTTTTTGCATCTTACGGCTAGGAAAGTTGATACAGAAATAATTCGGAAGGCATGTTTTACAATGTAACTTGAATAAAGATTTTGAAATGTTATAAGCATGCTGAAGGAAAATTAATAAAATGATTTTCAACAAGAAGCATTCAATAGTCTTCCAAAGTTTAAGACTCAGAAACCCCAAACTCCATGGCTCTTTATGATCTAAGGAATACTGGAAATATGATTTTTATTTCATCTGTGAACCATATAACTTACTGAAAATGAGTTAAGAAATACAAATAAGAATGTACCTCTGAAAACTACAGAATCTGTCTGGAATTCCTCCTATTTCTCTTCATATTTTATCTCTTTATTTTATCTCTGTCCTTGAATTACTGAAAAGAGAAGGTTTTTTTGGGGGGTATTAATGGTAAATTGCTTTACTCTTTATGCCTTTTTGAGGGTGCTTTTGTTTCATATGCTCGTGCTTAGCATTTCTAAGATCCTCTAGGATGATCATAACGGCCACCAGTCTAGTCTGGCTTTTGATTTCACTAGTAGAGTTCTCCTGTACCTGGATTCCATGTGCCTTTTCTTCAAAAGTGAGTTCCTTAGTGGGTGAAATTTAAGAATAAATTAAGACGTTTGAATAATTTCAAAATATATTTTATTATATAAAATACTTGTTAGTTACAAAGGGGAAAATAGTAGATTTGCGGTGGGGAAATTGGGCAGGCATAACCTTATCTGAGATTAATCTCGGCAATAGTAAGACATATCCAGATTAGCCACCCCTGGTACGACACAGTGGTGAGGGGCACACCGCTTCTGTGATATTCCTTCTAATAACGCATAAACCCAGTCAAAGCCTGAGAAGACATGAAACACACCCAAACTGAGGGACGACCTACAAAGTAACTGACCCGTACTCCTCAAAAGCCTAACTTTAACGAGAGACAACCACGGATGAAGGAACTGTCAGAGACTGGAGCGAGGGATGCCTGACCAGCGTGAGCGAGACCTTGGGACACAGAGGAAGGACACTTTAGAAGGGCTGAGGCAGTCTGCAGACGTCCTTGCTTCACAGCAGTGTACCGGGGCAGCTCCCTAGTTTCGAGATCAGCACTCTCTGCCGCTTCATCTGGCTTCCTGGGTGACCCAGTGGCAACGAACTTGCAGGACACATGCTTTGATCCCCGGGTCAGGAAGGTCCCTGGGAAAAGGAACTGGCAACCCACTTCTGTATTCCTGCCTGGGAAAGCCCGTGGCCAGAGGAGCCTGGCGGGGTACAGTCCATGGGGTGCCAAAGAGCCAGACACGACTTAGCCACTAAACTACCAGCACCACCACCCTCACCTCTTTGGTTGAGTAAGCTGTTAACATCAAGGGAAGTTGAATGAATAGTGGGAAATCGGTACTATTTTTCAATTCTTCTCTAAGCCTGAAATTACCTCAAATGAAAAGATTCTTAAAATTTACATAGTTATTTTTTAATCATTGTGATAAACCCTAGTTTTATTTCCATGCTGGGAAAGAAAGTTAAAAGGTGAAAGAAGAGATTAACCTTCATAGGTGAGGATAATTATGTAACGTCATGGAGATGCGGGATAAAATGAGGTCATTTATGCAAGACATTCACTTTGCTTTGATCACTTTTAACGTGTAGGTGGATGAATAGGCATAGTCTGCCACCCAAAATAGATTTTAAGATCTCCTACTTTTTATTTTTCCTCTGCCTAGATTATATTTTTATACATGCTAGATGCTCAGTGGAGGTTTGTTTTGATTGTTGAGGATGATAACCAGGCACTCTCAGCTGGCTCAGGTCTCAAGTGTTCTTTTTTATGGGTGCTGAATACCTGCCCTGTAGACTTGTCAATTGCCTATTCAACACAAGTTCTGAGCTACCAATTTTTCTATACAAACTCAGGGAAAAAATAGTTTTTCTTTTCCTTCTAACTCACAATTTCTCTCAGCATTATCAAAACATATACTCAAAGAAGACTAGTAACACATTTTCTTTAACTAGTGACAAGAAAAATGTCTTATTTCCATTACTCAATTATGCCGAGTGTTCACGTCAATGAGTTAAGGGTTGAAAGGGGGAGACGTAGTTTTATGTTTATAGCGATAACTTTGAGAGGCTGGAAAAAGATGCAAGTCATCCCGACATTCATACAGCAGAGCCCTGATGCTGCTCTCATCTCCTTCAGGTGTGTTTTTTCCCTGAAACCCCAACAGGTTTTCATCATTCTCCTCAGAAGATATTTTTCAAGCGCGTCTTGTCCATGTCTCTGTAACAGAGATGGACAAAAACACGTAGTCCCTGACTTCAGGATCTGATAGAACTGAGACTTAGAGTGTCCCACTAGAAACTTCAGCCTCTTTTTCCGAGACTATAATCTCAAAATGCATCCTGCATCAAACTGTCACTCACCCAGCATTTCGTCACTGAAATTTCATCCTATGGTTTCTCCCTGCTCAAGTGCCACCAAAACTAAAAGTCATATTATTACCTATATGTTAAAATGATATCATTAAATCCCTTCTAACATGACAGCGGGTTGAAAATCAGTTTGAATACGAAGAGCTCAGAAAAGAGGGAACACCAAGAAAGAAATAGAAATGGGGAGAAGCCATGAAAAGAGGTTTAAGAATTAATAAGACAGAAGCTCACACTTTGGGTTTGCCATTTGCTGACTGGTTAACTTTGGATATATTGCTTCCCGTCTGTTAGGTCCTTCCCTTCATTTGTTAGAGTGGGAGGAGGTAGCGAACGCCCCTGGAACATCGTCAGATTCAAATGAGCTAGGAAGTGGGGAGCGCCTAGTGTGGCTCCTGAACTGCAGGAAATACTGAGGCTCTCTTGGGTTTTTTTTTAAAACTGAGTGAAAACGTTGTCCTCTTCACAATTTTGACGGCGGGACCAAATTTTACCTAATTCAGAGATCTCAACTGGAGCCACAGAGGTTTAAAGACGGTATGGGAAACACCCTTTAAGCCTCTCTCTGCATGTTTGAGCGCCGAATTCAAAGCTGAGTGCTGAAGAATGGATGCTTTTGAACTGTGGTGTTGGAGAAGACTCTTGAGAGTCCCTTGGACTGCAAGGAAATCCAACCAGTCCATTCTAAAGGAGATCAGTCCTGGGTGTTCATTGGAAGGACTGATGCTGAAGCTGAAACTCCAATCCTCTGGCCACCTGATGTGAAGACCTGACACATTTGAAAAGACCCTGATGCTGGGAAAGATTGAAGATGGGAGGAGAAGGGGATGACAGAGGATGAGATGGTTGGGTGGCATCACTGACTCAATGGACATGAGTTTGGGTAAACTCTGGGAGTTGGTGATAGACAGGGAGGCCTGGCATGCTGCAGTCCATGGGGTTGCAAAGAATCAGACACGACTGAGCGACTGAACTGAACTGAACTGCATGTTCGTCTTGGAAACAGTTCAGGATGTGCAGGCTGCATTACTCTGCCGGTGCAGAAGGCACGGAAACCAGCCGCTTTCTCCTTTCCACCAAGGTGCGACCCTGGGTTCTTTCAGTAGTCCCCTAGGCGGGCTTGACCCAGGAGGCAGTCATGTTGGATGAAAGACAGACGTTACCAGCGATGGAAGAAAGTCTCCGTGCTTCCCCGCTGAGAGGGAGCGCCCCTGGTGAGTCACTAATGACGCCCTTAGTCGGAGAGGCCGCCAAGGTGAAACTCCAGGGCATTTCAGAGGCTGCACAGGTTTCTAGGGAGCAGGACCCCATTTCCAGTGAACCTGGGGAGATAATTGGCCTTTTACACGGAGACCTGATGTAGGTCATCTGTAGCAGCTGTGTCTGACTTCCAGCTACCTCCTCCCTGGGCTGGAAAGGTGTCACTCAAGCTTTGTTTGTCCTGCCTACGTGCCAGCGCTGTGAATACCCCTCTCTGTGTTGAGAACAATTTTTGAATAGCACTTTTAGACAGCAGTTGAAGGAAGCTCTTCTTGCAAGCTACTTTTAGAATCCAATTGGGCTGTTTTTCAATAAAGGAGAATTTAAAACAGCAGCGAAATTCATCCTTATTTTTCCCTGAGGCTGTTCACTGAGGTTTACTTTATTCATCTCTGTTTGTATACTCACTTCAATTTTGTCTCATTCGCGTCTGAAACGACACCAACCAGCGTGCACTTCTGTCATTGTCTGTATGCTCTGTTCTTTGGGGACTTCTTGTAATGAGCGTCACCTCTGGATAATCTGAAAAAACAACCATCAGTTGGAAGAAGCCATCAGACAAAACAGATAAACCCCGCGTATCTGCCATTTGTCTTCTGCGACAGGGGTTCTCTGTGCTCGTGAATGAGGATGTAGCTGTGCCTCAAAGCCTGTTGGCAATACACACAGCGTTGTTGCTTCCCAGTCATGCTGTTCTGACTCACACAGCATCACCCAGTTTAACGACTGGCCTTACTTACTGGGCATCAATACGAATTTTTCTTGAAGTTTCAGAGAATGTAATAAAAGATGAACTTTTAAAAAGTGGTCTCCAAGCTCAAAGAGATTATAATCTACAGGAGGACGCGTGATGCCCAGTGAGGAGTTTACTTTCAAAAGTCAGGTTTTGTCCATTTTGAGCGCATTCAAAAATATGAAATGTGGACTGCTGGTTAAAGTGTCGGCTGAAGAGAAACTTGGTAGTAATGAGTTTTTAAAAATACACATTCTCATTTTTTCCCAGAAATTCTACCTCTAGAAATTAAAATAACTTCCAAGAATTAAAATTCTACCCCCTCTGTAATAAATGTGCACAGAGTTCATGTACAAGGTTACTGATTACAGTGTTATTTATAAAAACAAAGTATAGAAAACGTTAGATAAACCTGGCAATAAATTGCTGTACATCTGTTGAACACTATGAAGCCATTAAAATGATAATGACAATAATATTTTAATAGCGAGGGGAAATGTTTATAAAACATTAATTGAAAAAATCAGGTTACCAAACATAGAGAGTATTTCCAAATTTTTAAAACTTGTATATGGATATATAGATTTTTAAAAACCTGGATTATATACCCAAACTTTTATGATTATTTTTAAGTGGCAGGATTAACATTGATTCTGTATATGTTTCTGTAGTTTTCAAAGTTTTCGGTAAAAAGCATGGATGTCCAAAATCTAAAAATTAGTAACAAATTTTTGATAAGTATTTTGGCTTTTGAAGGTGATTCCAGAGAAATTTAAAAAGCGTTTTGGCTATATTTGAGTTTTTATGTAAAAAGCTTCATGAGATGGTGACTGCTTGGCACTATCTCCATGTCTTATCAGTTTCCAAACAGATTATTCTACAAAAATGTATTTTACGTATTTGTTTAAATATAGCGAGTATTTACCAAAGGAAATAGCAGCCGGAACCACCTATAAAGAAGCATCTGGGCGCTCGTTCTGCAGAAACCTCTCTGCTACACGCGGTGAAGAGCACAGAAAGGACGAGCCCATGAGCGACGGCTGAGGGGCCAGGGCTTGCAGAGTCCAGCGCCTCGCCCGAGGCCGCCCTCCGTGCAGACGCAGAGTCTAGACCTGGGAGCGCGGCAGGCCTGGAGGCCGAGAACCCTGCAGCCTCCTGATGAGCCTACCGTGTCACCTGCCGCCGCCCTCCGTGCGGTCTCCGCACTCCGCTCTCCCCAGCTGACGAGGCTGGAGACAGAGAGACGCGCTGGGCATCGCTCGGCCCGGCCTCGCTCCCCTGGGCGCGTGGCTCCCCGAGGCGGCGCCGCCTCGCCCTTGCCCGTCGCTCCCTGGCACTGCCGGCGCCGCCTCGGCCCTTGCCTCCTCCCTTGCCCGTTTGTTGTTTAGACGCCAAGTCGTGTCTGAGTCTTCGTGACCCCACAGACTGCCGCACGCCAGACTCCCCGGAGTGTGCCCGGGTCCACCTTCATTGGACCGGCCGTGCCCTCCAGCTCTCTCATCGCCTGCTGCCCTCTTCTCCTGCCTTCCGTCTTTCCTTTTAGGTTTCGTGTTTATTAAGGCTGATCCTATACCGCATCTCAAGATTCCCGTAGCTGACAAGATTTGCTAGGAAATACGGCATGGCTCCAGCCTTGTCACCTTCTGTTCTCCCCAGAATTAATCACTTTCATCTCAGGACGTGGTCGGTGAGCCTCCTGACTCTCAGGAGCATTCTTGCTGCTTCCCGACTGTCCCGTCCTGACACTTCGCGGGCTCCTCGCTGTGAAGTTCAGATTCGCGTCTCCTTTTCTCTCCTCTCGACAGGTGCAGTCTTTCTGTTTCCTTTTCTTCCAGTAGATTTATATACAATTTTGGTTAAATAAATATTGTATATTCACACATTATTATGACTACGGAAATTTTATTTTTAGAATTTATTTTTAGCTGAGATGTAGTAAATGACAGCATTATTCCTTTCTGGAACAACTTTGTGTTCTACCTAGAGTTACAATTGTTTCCATTTGCTCCATTTTTTTATTGGTTTAATCACCATTTGACTTTTCACTCTTCAACAATTATCTGACTTTTCTGTTGAGTCTTCTGAAAACTCCGAGTTTTCATCTTTAGCGGTAATAGTTTTCATTTGCAAGCGCCCTTCTTTGCAGTCTATTTCTCCAGTATCCTGTCCTTGGTGTCGGTTGCGGGAGCGCTCCTCTCTCTGCAGACGCTGAAGCTGCTCTGCGCTCATTTCCGGGTCTTCTCTTTCCTGAGTAGCCCGTTGTCTCCAAGCTGCTTTAGATCTATCTGTCTTGGTCTCTGTCTTTCAAATTCCATGCTGACTTCCGATATCTGGCGGCACTTGTCTCACCATACCTCACCGTATTGTTGTCTTCTCATGTGTTTGAATATTTTATAAATAATTATATATGCATATATATTGTCTGCTCATGTTTGCCGTATATGATCTTTTCATACTTTGTAGTATTTTAAACAGTTCACTGGCCACTTTGAGTGCATTAACAGGCCTTATAGATTATGAATTTCATTTAGGGTGATCTGGTTGGCCTATTTACTCAATAACTTTGCTGTTAGCCTCTTTGGAACTTCCTGTTGAGTTGGTATAGGATTTCCAGAGACCTTTAATCTCTTCCCTGGATGGTTAAGACCTGGCTACCAGCATATGGCATACCAGCATATACCACCCTTATGGCAGAAAGCAAAGAAGAACTAAAGAACCTTGTAATGAAAGTGAAAGAGGAGAGTGGAAAAAGTTGGCTTAAAGCTCAACATTCAGAAAGCTAAGATCATGGCATCTGGTCCCATCACTTCATGGCAAATAGATGGGGAAACAATAGAAACACTGACAGACTTTATCTTTTTGGACTCCAAAATCACTGCAGATGGTGACTGCAGCCATGAAATTAAAAGATGCTTACTCTTTGGAAGGAAAGTTATGACCAACCTAGACAGCATCTTAAAAAGCAGAAACATTACTTTGCCAACGAAGGTCCGTCTAGTCAAGGCTATGGTTTTTCCAATGGTCATGTATGGATGTGAGAGTTAGACCATAAAGAAAGCTGAGCACCAAAGAATTGATGCTTTTGAACTGTGGTGTTGGAGAAGACTCTTGAGAGTCCCTTGGACTGCACGGAGATCCAACCAGTCCATTCTGAAGGAGATCAGTCCTGGGTGTTCATTGGAAGGACTGACGCTGAAGCTGAAACTCCAATACTTTGGCCACCTGATGTGAAGAACTGACACATTTGAAAAGACCCTGATGCTGGGAAAGATTGAGGGCAGGAGGAGAAGGGGATGACAGAGGATGAGATGGCTGGATGGCATCACGGACTCAATGGACATGAGTTTGAGTGAACTCCGGGAGTTGGTGATGGACAGGGAGGCCTGGCGTGCTGCAGTCCACGGGGTTGTGGAGAGTCGGACACGACTGAGCGACTGAACTGAGCTGAGTCAGCATATGGAGAGTGGAGCGGAAGAAGGGCTGAATTTACGTAAGTCTTCAGTTTTCAATATAGTACTCACACCTTCAATTTTGTCCTTTTGCTCCCAGATCAGAAAACAAAACTCCAATACTCAGTAAATATAACTGAGATTGATTCAGAAATGTTAAAAAAAGATCAGAATTTGTCCAAGCATGTCTGTCTACAAATCTTGTCACATTTTAGGAAAAACTGTGGCTTAGAATTCCTGAGGACCCATTAATAGTTTAATAAAAATAACATAAAAAATACAGAGCATCAAATAGACCCATCAATTGCAATGGCCTATATTCCAGACATATATGTGTGAGCAGCCAACTTCACATTAGATGGAAATGATTATGGGTATCAAGTTCTTGCTTTCTCAGTTCTTGACCCAGAGCATCCCATCCTTTCACAAGAAGGTGGCCCGGCAGGACACGTCACTCAAGGGCAAACCTGTCAATGAAATCGTATTAAGCAGTCTGCCCGTGCAGTGTGCTCCTGCCCGTCACTCTAGGAGACCGAGAATGCCTTTCCTGACTACGTGTCTGAGATCAAGGTGAACTTTAAGCGTTAGAGTACACGTTTGTTTCTGACTCTAAAATGACATTTAATCTCTGGCATTTTTGTATAGCAGCCAAGTCCCTAAAGCATTCTGATCAACAGAACCTACCTAATACTAGAGTCCTGTTAGGAAAGTAAAGACATCACAGAGTTGAGGAAAAAAACATTTCTTTTCAACTACAGTAACGGGACTTTCTTCATGTTTTGAAAGATCTTTACTTTCATTTGAATTTGAATATTGTTTCCTTTCTGATGATATCTGACATTCAAACAGGTTTTGTTAATAAAATTTAGGCCACCTTCCACTTGACTAATTAGGCATGATTAGTTCCATCAATCAGCCTTTCTAACATTTTTCCCCATAAATTAAGCTTTGGAGCTTTGCAAAATATGAAACAATCAAATCACTGTTATTTGAAATAGATATAGCGTGTCGCACTGCAGTTTGGTTTATAATGGGAGCTCATTACCATCCTCATTACTGTGAATTATGGGAGTTTCCTGGCTGGCCTTCATTAACCATCTGGCTTTAAACACTGATTTGTGGTTATGTATGTTATTTTTAGAAAAGAGCACCTGAACATCTCCTGAAAACATTTGTTTCATCTTGTTCTACATATTTTTAAAGGCCATGAATCTCACTGCTGCGAAAATCTCGTACATTCTGGTGCATCTTCATCTCTGAGTTATGTTCATGTATTATTTAGCCGATGGAAAGGCCAGCCATGTCCTCATGTCTTGATCCTATAAGCTACTCAAGAAATTTCCTAGTGAAATAGCGAAATAGAAGACAGACAAATCTAACCTTACAGATTTTCATTCCAATTTTATATATATGAAAGCACATAAAGACTTTGATGTTGGAGTGCTTTAAACAAGGTAATACTAAAAAAAAAAAAAATCACTCATCAGTTTAGTCATCAACATCGAACAAGCACTTTTTAAGGAACAGAGACTATTCCGGGTGCGGGAGGTGTTGGGCAAAGCTCCTACTACATGTAGTTGGGAAACAAAGGAGAGGAGCAATAATCAAGATATGAGCATGAAGGAGACAAACTGTACTTCATAACAGAGAAAAAGTGGGGAAGGAAAGGCTCTAGAAAAAGTAGAATAAGTCTCCTTGAGGGTGACATGAGGATGACCGTGTGAACAACCGGTGAAAGAAGCTTCTTGGGAGAAGATGCTGTGAATCCACACGGCATCAGTCCGCAAAGAGCCGGGCATGTCAGACGCAAAATCTGAATCGAGAGCACAGGTAGGGCAGCAGACTGAGGCGGGAGATGAGCTAGGAAGAGCTGGGAGGACCCAGGTCCTACAGAGTCTAAAGGAGTCGAAAGGTCGAAAGGTCTACAAGGAGTCTAAATTCAATTGCATTATGACTTACGTTTAAAAACCATTACGGCCCTGATGTAGAAAAATGCCTCTAGGAAGGCAAGAAAGATGGTGGCCTCTAGGAAGGCAACCCTGATAGCCAAACTGATAGCTAATGATGATCGACGCCAGGGTAAGGACAGAAAAGACGTGAGGAACAGACAGGTGTGTGGTTTTGGAGATGGAACCAACATTACGTATCTGTGCACCGAATGTGAAGAACCCGGGAGCGAGGGCGCAATCTTCACTAGCTTATCATAAAATAGGCTTTGTGTTAGATGATTCTGTCCAACTGTAGGGTGATGTAAGTGCTCTGAGCACAGTTAAGAAGGTTAGGTTGAGCTACGATGTGCAGCATGTTAGCTGTATTAAATGCGTCTTCCACCTACAATATTTTCAGGCTTTGATGGGTTTATCGGGAGAAATCCTGTCACAAGGAAGATCCGTGGCACTGTATGTATGCATGAGCGTGACCGTATCTGCAAGAAGAGTCCTAGAGAGGTGTGTGCCTCATGGACCTTCCTATGTCCATTTTACATTTCGGTAGATACTTCCAGAGAGATTTCCAAAGACTTTTGTCAGTTTTGACCCCCACCGACAGCAGCACTGTGGCCCTCTTCCACCCAGAGAACGTTTGAGTTCTGCTTGGTCTGCAATATGAACATGGTGTATCGCTACAGTTTTGTCTTTTCTTCATCAGAGAGATCTAATTCATTTCCAAGTGTTTAAAAGCCACTTGCTTCTTGAGCGTAGAAACTCTCAGCTCCTGTCCTTTGCCCACTTGCACTGGACCTGCTGAGCTTATTTCTGAAACGAGCTCATTACTGCTTGTCCTCTCCAGTAAACCCTCAGAACCAGTGATTCTGCTCACGAATGGGAAGGAGCAGGGAAGACACCCATCCTCTCTCGCCCCGCAGCAGACTCTCACTAACAGCTTTGCTGCCAGTTCAGAGACTGTAGCCAGTTTAGATTGTGGTTTCTTCCTTGTACTCTGCACTGGGAAGCTGACACAAAGTGTCTTTAGTGGGGGGAAACCGAGAATCTGTCTCTGTTCTCCCTCTGCCTCCAGATCCTACATCCGTGGCACAGGGCTGAGAAGCATACCCTCCTTACGATACCTTGGATATTCAGAGAAAATCCAAATGTGAGCACAGTGAGAGGCTTCTTTCTAGTTTCATGTACTTTTTCACTTGACACAAACTGTAGAAGTTCTGGTGGGAATCTCTTCCGTGCTGTTCTTGTAGCTGGATGAACATGTGAGAATGTGTCTATGAGACAATCTATGGAGTTATAGTTGCAAGCAACAGAGCACAGAGATGCGTGATCAGAAGAATACAAGAGCACCTCTCTCAAAGCCATCCTGCAGCCCTCCCCTCCCTTGGCGATATTTAGTCGCCCATTTAAACACTTATATATGTATATGAACCACTGTTTGCCATGACTTCAGAATAGTAATCAGAGAGCATTTTTTCCATACTGCAAATGATTAAACAGAGAAAGAGTAAATGAAGATGAAATAGAAACTTTAGAGTACGTAATTCTGGAGACCACACAATCACACATATGGAATATTTTTTGATAGCAAAGCCCCTCCCCACCCCAGTTGCCATCATTGTAAATAAGCAGAACAATCTCGGGTTTACCTAAATCCATTCCCATTTTCCTAAACTTACTGACTGTATATGCTCTATCAGATAAATTTGTGGAGAGACTCCGAAAGGGATTGGAAAGAATGTTTATAAAAAGGAAAAAAGTCACCTCCAGGCATTTCAAAGGTTTTCTTCAGAAATAATGTAAATAACCAAGGGTATCTGCAACAAGACAGCCATCCTCTAAAAGAGGATTACTAAGTGTTAATTATCTTACAAGCTCTCCATTTTACTTCTTGCCCATGTCTTACTTTTAATTAATGTTTCTCTTTGAGCTAGGAGAGCAATAATTTTCTTGGCTGTTTCTCCACCAAGAGATTTGCTCTTCTTCCCAAATCATGATATGTGGCCTTATTTTCAACTAAGAGAAGCCCAGGAGAAAAACAACATACAGCATCAAAGACAGGGATTCTAAGCTTTGAGATCCTGTTAAAATATTGTTTAATCACAGAGCTCTTCTGAGCCAGTGCTGAGCAATGTCTCTCTCTCTCTATCCCATGGCTATCATCCATTCATTCATTCCTCTATTTGATCACTTGTCTGTAGATTTATCTGTTTATGCAACACTGGTTGAGTATACTTTGACTTCCAGGCACAGTTAGGCCCTGAAACTCACAAAGCTGAACAAGACTCAGCCTGTGGGTGTTTCATTTATAGAAGAGACACAGGGATAAATGATAAATAAGTGTAACTTAAGTCCTTTATTCCATTTGAACCTCAAACTGGCCCTGTGAGTTAGTGCTACTGCCTGAAAGTCTGTGTCCCTCCAAAAGTCAGATGTGGAAATTCCTACACTTTTATTGGGAAGTCAGGCGTGCAAGAGGTGATTAGGTCATGAGGGTGGAGCCCTCCTAAATGAGATCAGTCCTCCTGTAAAACAGGGTCCAGAGCTCCTCAGTTCCTTCCTCCACGTGGGAACACAGGGAGAAGTCTGAGACTCGGAAGATGGCCCTCTTCCACCACGCCAGCATCCCGATCCTAGACAGTCAGCCTCCGGAACCGTAGGAAATAAATCTCTGCTGCTGATGAGCCGCCTGACCATGGCATACCGTTGTAGCAGCCTGAAGGAGCTAAGACAGTTCAGTGGGACGGGTGCTGACAGTCTCACATTAGGTGAAGAAACGGAGGCTTAAATGGCAGAGAAGTAAATCATCCAGGGCCTACAAAGGCAGGACCAGGACTTAACTTCAGTTCTAATTCCAAAGCCACATTCTTCTCCTTGCCGTGCTCCACGGCGCTGAAGTCCTTCCTTGAGACACCCCTGGAGACAGCACAGCACGGCTGGGAAAGAAGCTCCTTTCCCTCCCTGATGCGGCCGCTCTACTGATTGCCAGCTGAGCCAGGAACCACGCGGTATGCCCTCACGCTGACAAGCTCACCAAATAAACAAGGGCTTTATTCCTTTTGTCTGTTGAGAACAGAAAGACAAGCTTGTGCTACGCCCCCAAGTTTCCACACCCGTCCTTCAGCAAGAGCAAACTTGAAATCCAATTAAGACCCAGGCACGGAGGAGTGAGACTCGTCCCTCGGAGCAAACTAACACATATCTTCCCAGTGATGTTATCGACAGACATTTTCCTTTCCCACATCAAGTCAAATCATCATGGTGTTCCCTGCAGAGCCAAATTTTAATATACAGCAAGCCATGTTGCGATAAGCGTAAGAAAGCGATAAAGCTAGGTGTGTGTCGCTGGCATATAACAAGCTGACTGTCTGCTTAGGAACAATTTGTCCAAAAGCTGAATTGAGACATGAATGGTAGGGAGGTAGGCCTGGACTTAGAGGAAACACATCGCTACAGTGATTGTAAACAAGTAAGGTCAGGTTTGGTAAGACTTCACTAGCCCACGTGCCCCTCCTGGACGTTCAGATCGCTCCTGGGGTGGTCGATGATATGAGCCAAAACTGGCCCAGAGGAGGCTCCTGTATCCTGGCTGCACTGGCCACATGAACCTAGCCAGGCCAATAAGACTCAGTTTGTGGATTTCTCTTGGGACAACAAGGAAGCTCCTTTTTCTCCCTCCCTCCCTCCCTTTTCTCCTTTTTTTTTTTTTTTTTTGTTTGATTGGAAGCTGGGAGGATATAAGTCTCCACAGAGCTTATAAGGGGCAGAAGATGGAAAGCGCCTGTCTGAGAGTCCAGCCAACACAGAGAATACTTGACTTAGAACATGAAGGAAAAGCGAATCCTAACAGTACCGTCTCGGCCAAGCACCCACCCTGCCTGAAGTGAGAGCTGCCTCCGTGCTGCTCCGGTCATTAAATCTCAGATTCCTTTGGGTTTCCTCTCTCCCCTCTCCCTTGCTGTTTCTTGCTCTCCTCTTTCCTTCTTATGCCAGTTTGATACTTATTTCTGTTACTTACTACTAAGAGTTCTAACTGAGGGAAAAGGCAGGCAACAGTTCTCCCCAGTGACTCTGTATCTCTTTGTCTGAAAAGCTGATTATGTTGATTATAGAGACAGCAGCCATTCAGCCCCATAAATCCTTTGCTGTGCAGTCCACAAGGTTCAGCCTTGTCCCTTTTCTTGATTTTTAGTGAGCAACCGAAATAGGTTTTGGAAACAATATAGCCTAGGATGAGTTAAAATTTTATTTGTTTTTTTTTTTTTTTGATTGAAGTACAGTTGATTTACGGGGCTTCCCTCGTGGCTCAGACAGTAAAGAGTCTGCTTGCCATGAGGGAGACCTGGGTTCAATCTGGTCGTGAAGATCCCCTGGAGAAGGGAATGGCAACCCACTCCAGTATTATTGCCTAGAGAATTCCATGGACAGAGGAGCCTGGAGGGCTACAGTCCATGGGGTCACAAAGAGTCAGACAGGACTGAGCGACTAACACACACAGACACAAAGTTAATTTACAGTATTGTGATAGTTTCAGGGGTATAGCATCGTGATGCAGGTTTTTGCAGATTGTGTTCTACCAGGTCATTTAAAATATTGAATACAATTCCCTGTGCTATACACTAACTTCTCCTTGCTTAGCTATTCTATGTGCAATAATTTGTATCTGTTAATCCCATACTGCTCACTTGTCTCTTCCCGCCTCTCCTTTGATAACCATGAATTTGTTTGCTAGGTCTGTGAATCTGCTGTATACAGATTCATTTCTAATATTTTTTAAGATTCCACATATAAGTGATATCATGTAGTATTTATCTTTCCCTGTCTGATGTAATATTTTATTTGTTAATGGGAGCTAATTTTATTATGAAATCCTGAGACCAGAAACAGTTATATGCATGGTTAATGACATTTTCTGTCGGTGTAATAAAATGCAGTCTTTTATTTTAAAGATAAAAGCCATTCAAAATGATCCAGGAAACATGGTACACTGAGCTCACCATAAGGCTTTTCTCTGGTCTCTTTCTCATTATCTCTTTCATCCTGCCAAATCCTTCTGGAAAAAACACCTTGGTTCCCATGAGGTCCCATAAGCACATAGTTTTGGATGGTTTCCGTAAGCTGAAAGATGAGAACGGTTTCTGAGAGTGAAGATCTCTGGAGCCCACATCTGAAATCCCACGGTAGACGTCGCGTCTCAGTAGGCTTTGCTTCTGAAATCCCCACGGTGACATGATGTCTCAGTAGGTTTTCTTCCTGTTTATTCCTCGTTCAGCAACACCCGTGGCAACACATGAGTCTTGAGGAACCGAAGACTTTGTACACACAGACTAGCAAGACGTCTGGGGCAGAGACGGAAAAGAAAACTCGTACAGTGCTTTCCGCTTCCTTTATTCTAAGAATCACCGTACTACTTCAATGCTTTTATTTGAAAAGTCTAGGCCCCCAAAATTATAGACTGAATTTTTTTAAAGGACAATTAAATTTTTTAATTGAAGGCTAATTGCTTTAAACTGTTGTGTTGTCAGAAACCACAGCAAGCAGCACTGGTTACGTTCCTGCCGTACACCAACGCGAATCAAGGACAGGTATCGCACGCCTCCTCCCTCTCGCAGCACCCTCCCACCCTGCGCCCTTCCCCGGCCCTCCACGTTGTCACGGAGCACGGGCTCCGTGTGCCATGAAGCGCCTTCCCACTGGCTGGCTGCACTAGGCACGGTAGTGGGTGCGTTTGAGCCCTGCCCTCTAGCCGGCCCACCTTCTTCCCCTGCTGTCTCCACAAGGCTGTTCTCTGTGCTCGCATCTCTGTTCCTGCCCTGCAGATAGGTTCGTCAGTGCCATTTTTTCTGGATTCCATACATATGCATTAATATATGATATCTGTTTTTCTCTTTCTGACTTAATTCACTCCATATAAGAGCCTCTGGTTTCCTCACCCCAGTAGAACTGACTCAAATTTGTTCCTTTTTAAGGCTGAGAAATATTTCATTGTATATATGTGCCACAACTTCTGTATCCATTCACATATACTGGATTTTGAGGAAACAGTTTAAACTTGAAACTAGTTTATCAGGCAAATATGTTGACTTGTCTGGTTTTGGTACCATATATAAACACAAATACATTATATGGGCCTGGGGGGTGGGCTAAGGTTTAAAATAAAACATGAAATAAAACCATAAATTAACCATAAAATAAACCATGAAATAAACCATGAAAACAACTAAACCATGAAATAAACCATGAAAACATCTTTAATACTTCAAGTGAAAGTGTGTGTGTGTGTGTGTGCATGCTCAAACACATCTGACTCTCTGTGACCCCATGGACTGTGGCTGCCAGGCTCCACTGTCCATGGGATTTCCCAGGCAAGGGTACTGGAGGGGGTTGCTATTTCCCTTCCAGGGGACCTTCCCGACCCAGAGATTGAACCCAGGTCTCCTGCACTGGAAAGCAGATTCTTTACCACTGAGATGTCAGGGAACCTGAAAGTCAGTGTGTAACCGACGGCAAGTGCTGGGAGAGGCTGTAAGGAAACCAACCCTTGCTCTGCTCTCACGTGTTAAGCACTTTTATAATAAGTTTTCTCAGTTAATTCTCAGAACCTCCTATGCGACTGGTGCTGTCATCCCTGGGGATCCATTCTGCCCTGCCTCCTCCAGGCAGGTGCCATCCTCCAAGAAGGTTGGAAAGGCTGGGAGAACCCTCCAGGGAGGCCTGGGTACACCAACCTCTGCAGGCAGGCACCAGGAGGGTGGGCACGGGCCATTCCCCGGCCAGGGCTCCTGATTTCGGTGGTTTCCTTCCCTGCAGCAGTCTGATTAGACTAAGTGGCCAGTGGAGATGTGTAACTGTACCCAACTGGCCATCACCTCTGACTCTCACCAAACTCAGCTCCGAGAAGCAGCAGGTCCTCCATACCAGGTGCTCTCCATGCTCAGGCAGGAGGTGACCCTTTCCTGCACAATCCTATTCTCTGTTGTAACAGGAAGCTTGGGCTGTCACCTAATCCCCTTTCAAACTACCTCCCAGATCATTCTTAAGGAAACATTTATTCAGTTACAAGGAATGGTTTTCTTTGTAAGGTTATTATGTTAAAGCACGGATCCTATCATCAGGGCAACCTCACGTAGGGCATAATTATGTAGTTTTGACAGAGACCTTTGTTCCTGCCTGGCTGGAGTCCTTTGCTCCCTAGATCTCCCACCCTATGGTTACAGGAACGAAAATCCTGTCATTGTTCTGCCTCTTTCTCACCTCATCCTGTAGTTTTCTCTCCCTACACTCTGGTTGATCTTTACAGCTCCTCTTCTTTCTTAGATCAATTCCTGCTTTTTCTACTTGTCTTGTTCAGTTGTTCAGTCATGACCAACTCTTTGCAACCCTACGGACTGCAGCACGCCAGGATCCCTGTCCTTCACCATCGCCCAGAGCCTGCTCAAACTCATGTCCATCAAGTCGGTGATGCCATCCAACCATCTCATCCTCTGTCGCCCCCTTCTCCTTCCACCTTCAATCTTTCCCAGCATCAGGGTCTTTTCCAAGGAATTGGCTCTTCACATAAGAGGCCTAAGTATTGGAGTTTCAGCTTCAGCATCAGTCCTTCCAATGACCACCCAGGACTGATCCCCTTTAGGATGGACTGGTTGGATCTCCTTGCAGTCCAAGGGACTCTCAAGACTCTCCTCCAACACCACAGTTCAAAAGCCTCAATTCTTCGGTGCTCAGCTTTCTTTATAGTCCAACTCTCACATCCACACATGACTACTGGGAAAACCATAGCTTTGACTAGACGGACCTTTGTGGGCAAAGTGATGTCTCTGCGTTTTGATGTGCTGTCTAGGCTGGTCATAGGGCTCCTTCCAAGGAGCAAGCATCTTTTAATTTCATGGCTGCAGTCACCATCTGCAGTGCTTTTGGAGCCCAAGGTAAATAGTGTCAACCACTGCGTCCACTGTTTCCCCATCTATTTGCCATGAAGTGATGGGACCGGATGTCACGATCCTAGTCTTTTGAATGTTGGGTTTTAAGCCATCTTTTCCATTCTCCTCTTTCACTTTCATCAAGAGGCTCTTTAGTTTTTCTTCACTTTCTGCCTTAAGGATGATGTCATCTGCATATCTCAGGTTATTGATATTCCTCCTGGCAATCTTGCTTCCAGCTTATGCTCCATCCATCCTGGCATTTCGCATGATGTACTCTGCACATAAGTTAAATAAGCAGGGTGACAATGTACAGCCTTGATGTACTCCTTTCCCAATTTGGAACCAGTCTGTTGTTCCATGTCTGGTTCTCACTGTTGCTCCTTGACCTGCATACAGGTTTCTCAGGAGATGGGCAAGGTGGTCTGGTATTCTCTTCTCTCTGAGAACTTTCCGCAGTTTGCTGTGATCCAGAGTCAAAGGCTTGGGCACAGTCAGTAAGGCAAAAGCAGATGTTCTGGAACTCTCTTGCTTTCTCCATGATCCAGCGGATGTTGGCAGTTTGAGCTCCGGTTCTTCTGCCTTTTGTGAATCCAGTTTGAACATCTGGGAGTCCTCAGTTCACTCAGTGTTGAAGCCTGACTTGGAGAATTTTGAGCATTACTTTGCTAGTGAGTAAAGTGAGTGTTATTGTGCAGTAGTTTGAACATTCTTTGGCATTGCCCTGCTTTGGGATTGAAATGAAAACGGACCTTTATCTACTAGTTAACCCTTATTGTCCTCCTGGACTGCAGATGACTCCTCTGAGGTCTCTCAATAACTTTCACTTTAAATTCAGACGATGAGGTTCAGAAAAGTCAGTTACATCACTGGTGACACGAGAGCAGAGATCTGAATTCAAAGCCCACATGCTTTACTCTGGTTCTCGCAATTGCTTCATTTGTGTTGATTTAGAAAATTAAATAGTAACAGAGTAGATTTTTTTGGAGTATTTAACATGAATCATCCCCTATGGCCAATTATCCTGCTACTGATTTTCAACAACACATAAATGAAATGTGTATGTTCACACATTATAGTATTTTTAATATTACGTTTTCACCCAAGGACATTCTAAAATTGATTTTTATCCAGATTTTTAGTAAGAATTGATTGTATCCTATAGCCTTGCACTTTTAAAGAAAATTATATTCCTTTTACCTAAAGCTCTTGTGAAAAGATATTCTTCAAAGGAAAAAAATGAAATAAATAATATACAAAGTTAACTTTAGTTTCCTCAAAATTGCCCTGGTTGGATTCGTAATGCCAATCTTATTGGTGTTGGTATGTGTAAATGTAACTGTTGATGAAGTTCCTAAGCCAAGTTCCAAATGGCCAATCATCATAGTTAGTCCAGGAAGCTGAGGATATTTCCAAGGTTAGCTACACTTTGAAGTTTTGCTTGTGGAACAATTTATGCAAAGTTCTTCTTACCTGATGGGTAAGATTTGAGGAGTTTTAGGGCAATGTAATCTCATCAAAATTATTATTTGGGGCTGTAAAATAGAATATATCCTTGAGCTTCTGTTTCTTTCGGACCAAAGTTATGGATTGCCTGGGCTTCCCCAGTGGCCCAGTGGTGAAGAATCTTCCTGCCAGTGCAGAAGCTGCAGGAGACACAGGTTTGCTGTCTCTCTGGGATGATCCCCCGGAGAAGGAAACGGCAATCCGCTCCAGTATTCTTCCTGGGAAGTCCAGGGCCAGAGGAGCCTGGAGGGCTACAGTCCATGGGGTCGCAAAAGAGTTAGACACAACTCAGCGTCTAAACAACAACAACTGATTGCTCCTGTTTCTAAAAGCAATACCGTGTGTGAATGTTAGTTATGGGCAATAACTTCCACAGCCTTGCTTTACTTCTGTTTTATGCATTTAAGCAGCTTAATCTGCTAACAAGCCAGACTGTGAAAGGACTTTGAGATAATCGTTTATTCACTCACTCATTTAAACAAATGCTCTGAGTAGACACTGTGGGTCAGGCACTGTGCTAGATACTGAGGATGAACTACCAGGCAAGACAGACTCTCTGCCCCTACAGAGGCTAGTCGGGAAGACAGCTGGCAAACTGGTGAGCAAATGTCTCGCCTGTCACACACCTTCTTGGGGCTGTGGAGGAGAAGGTGAAACCAAAAGCTGGCGAAACACAGGCTGAGAGCAGGAAGCTACACGGCCTAGGTCTGACTGGTTCGTGCTTCAGAGGCGTTTCCTTGGCTGCATATTCCTATATGCTCCTGAGTCTTGACCACAGTTCTTCTGCTGGATTGCCAGGGTAACACTGTCTTCCTCAGGAGAGTGGCAGACTTGAACTAGTGAAGATCAGGAAGCAGGTAAAATTGGCTCTACTTACTTATTTACCCAGCCACCCATTCCGATAAACATGCATTTCCTTCTGTTAGCTCCTTTTAAAAAATTAAAGTACAGGTGATCTATATATTCTATAAGTTCCAGGTGTACAATGCGATACACCGATTCAGTGTTTTATAGACTATGCTCCATTTAAGGTCATTAGAAACTACTGGCTGTCTTCCCTGTGCTGCCCAATCTAGGCTCAAGGTTTATTTGTTTTAGTTTATTTTTTTTATTTTACGGGTTATTTGTTTTATACACAGCAGTTTCTACCTCTCGGCCCCCTACTCCTGTCTTGCTCTTACCCCAACCCTCTTCCTACTGGTAACTACTAGTTTCTCTGCTCTGTGAGTCTGTTTTTGTTCTGCTATATATTTCAGATTTTCTCTATGAGTGGTACCAAGAGTATTTGTCTTTCTCTGAATTATCTCGCTAACCATATCCTCCAAATTCATCCAAGTTGCTGCAAGTGGCTAAACGTCCTTCTTTTTAATGGCCGAGTAACATTCCGTAGTGTGTGTGTCTGCGTGAGTGTCTGTGTGTGTATCTACGTGTGTGTTTCTGTTTCTGTGTGTGTGTGTGCCTGGGTGTGTGTCTGCGTGTGCATGTCTGAGTGTGTGTGTGTGTCTGTGTGTGTCTACATGTGTGTCTGTGTGTGTAACAGTGTGTCTGCGTTTGTGTCTCCGTGTGTGTCTGTGTGTGTCTCCGTGTGAGTGTCTGCGTGTGTGTGTCTGCATCTGTGTGTCTGTGTCTGTGTCTACGTTTGTGTGTCTCTGTGTGTGTAAATGTGTGTCTGTGTGTGTGTAAATGTGTGTCTGCGTGTGTGTCTCCGTGTGTATCTGCATCTGTGTGTCTGTGTCTGTGTCTACATTTTTGTGTCTGCGTGTGTGTAACCGTGTGTCTGCGTGTGTGTTTCTGCATGTCTCGTTTGTGTCTGTGTGTGTCTGTGTATGTGTGTCTGCGTGTATGAATGCATATGTGTGTCTGCGTGTTTGTCTGAGTTTGTGTGTCTGTGTGTCTGGGTGTGTTGTCTGCGGTGTGTCTGCGTGTGTGTGTCTGCATGTGTGTGTCTGCGTGTGTGTCTGTGTGTGTGTATCTGCGTGTGTGTTAGCGTGTATCTGTGTGCATGTGTCTGCTTGTGTGTCTGTGTGTTTGTCTGCTTGTGTGTGTCTGTGTCTGCGTGTGTGTCTGCGTGTCTGCCTGTGTGTCTCTGCGTGTGTGAATGCGTGTCTGCGTGTCTGCCTACATGTTGTCTGCGTGTGTGTGTCTGCATGTGTGTCTGTGTGTAACCGTGTGTCTGCATCTGTCTGCGTGTGTGTCTATGTCTGCGTGTGTCTGTGTGTGTGTCTGCGTGTGTCTGCGTGTCTGTCTGCGTGTGTGTGTCTGCGTGTGTGTCTGTGTGTTTCTGTGTGTGTGTCTGTGTTTGCGTGTGTGTCTTCCTGTGTGTGTCTGTGTGTCTGTGGGTGTGTCTGTGTGTGTCTGCGTGTGTGTCTGTGTGTGCGTGTCTGCGTGTGTGTCTGCCTGTATGTCTGTGTGTGTCTGTGTCTGTGTCTGTGTCTGAGTGTGTGTCTGCGTGTGTTTCTGCGTGTGTTTCTGCGTGTGTGTCTGTGTGTGTTTGCATGTGTGTCTGAGTGTGTGTCTTCCTGTGTGTGTCTGTGTGTCTGTGTGTGTGTCTGTGTGTGTCTGTGTGTGTGTCTCTGTGTGTGTGTGTCTGTGTGTGTGTGTCTGTGTGTGTGTGTCTGTGTGTGTGTCTGTGTCTGAGTGTGTGTCTGCGTGTGTTTCTGCGTGTGTGTGTCTGCGTGTATGTGTTTGTATCTGTGTGTTTGTGCGTGTATGTCTGTGTGTGTGTCTGTGTGTGTGTGTGTGTCTGTCTGCGTCTGTGTCTGTGTGTCTGCGTGTGTGTGTAGAACACATTCTTTATCGATCATCTGTTTATGGTCACTGAGGTTGTTTCCTGTTTCTTGGCTGTTGTTAAAAGCGAAACTGCTATGATATTGGGGTACAGATAGGGTTTCAAATCAGTGTCCTCACTTTCACTGTATATATACCCAGGAGTGGAATTGTTGGATCTTGTGGTAGTTTTACTACCAATTTTTGAGGAACTTACATACTGCTTTCCATTCGGCTGCACTGTAAATACATCACTCGATCCCCTTTTAGCCCACAAAGTTTCTGCAGAAAAGTCAGCTGATCACTTTGTGGGGCTCCCTTGTGTGAGGCGCTTTGTTTTGCTCTTGCTGCTTTAAAATTCTCTCTTTAAGTTCTGCCATTTTAATTGTTATATATCTTGGTATGGATTTCTTTGGTTTCATCTTGTTTAACACTCTCTGTGCTTTCTGTGGCTGAAAACGTTTCCTTCTTCAGCTTCGGGGGGCATTGCAACCAAAATTCCATCAAATACTTTTTGACCTGTTTCTCTCTACTCTTCTGGGACCCGTATAAGGTGAATGTTGGTACGCCTGACGTTGTCTTAGAGGTTCCTTAAAATATATTCATTAAAAAAATGTTTTTAATGGGGACCATTTTAAAGTGTTTACTGAGCTTGTTACAATATTGTCTCTGTTTTCTGTTTTGGGTTTTTGGCTGTGAGACATGTGGGATCTTAGGCCATGTGTGTTTAACCAAACACGGATTGAACGTGCACCTCCTTCACAGGAAGGTTAAGTCTTGCCTCTGGAGCATCAGGAAAGTCCCAAAGCATCCCTATCTCTTTAAGTCTGTGTTTATTTTTCTTGTTCCGATTCCACAATTCCCGTTACTCTATCTCCTCACCACGTGTGCATTCCTCCCTGTCCTCTACTTTGCTGTCAGTTCCCTCTGAGTGTATTTCTCGTTTGTTGTATTCTTCAGTTCTGACCAGGTCATTTTTTATATTTTCTAGTTCCTTGTTAAAATTCTTATGTTTATCTGTTCTTTCCCCAAGGTCAACTAGCATTTTGGTTAGTAATGTTTGGAGATATTTATCTGGTAAATTATCTATTTCATTAGGCTTTTCTTCTTGTTCTTTCATTTGAAACAACGTCTTCTGTCTTTCCATTTTGTTTAGCTTTCTGTCTCTCTGAAATTAGGTGACGCGGCTATTGATCCAAGTCTCACTGGGGTGCGCTTGGTGGGGAGCATCCCTATGGCCCCACGTATGCCAAGTGGCTTTGGTGGAGAGCTGGAGCCAAAGTGAGCAGGGGTCGCCTCCTCGCCCAGGGTGTTTGGCATCTGTCACCCTGGTGCGTGTAGGGCTGCAGATGGTGGGGCGGAGCCAGGCCCTGTGTGAGCAGGGGCTTCTGCTCAGGGGTCACTGCCCCGCGTCGGGGCAGGCCTGAGGTCCAGGGCTCTGGAGCAGACTGCCCGAGGGTCAGGTTAGGGCGGGTTCTGTTCCCGCCCAGTGTGTGCCCCCCACACCCCCCACCGAGGGCACTTTGCTCCAATGGTGAGAACACCAGAGCAAGAGGGTCTGCACGGTGCCGTTGCGAGTCTAGTGTGTGCTGGGCGTGCACTGGGATGGGCCCACCAGCCGGTGGGAGCCCCGAGCAGCGGCCCGCCCAGCGCCTCTGCGCCCTCTCTGGTGGCAGACGCCCTGCTCCACCCAGAGGCCGGGCCGGCGCTCAGCTGACTCGGCTTCTTGCTGTTCCATGCATCCCCCTCGACAGGCAGGGGCCTCTTCACCCCGGCGGAGAGCAGCGTCAGGAGAGGCGCTGGCGCAGGGGTGAGTGGGGGCCGGGGATCCGCTCAGGGGTCCCGCGCACCCCCAGCTCCAGGCCTCCCGGCGATGGCCGCCTTCCTCTTGCTCGGCCGCAGGGCTGCTCCGGGCTGGCCCTGCTCCATGCATGCGCGCTCCGTGGCGCGGGCAGCCAGCCTCCACCCTGGTGCAGAGTGGAGCCACAGCAAGAGGACCCTGAGCGGACACCTGGCTCAGGCCAGGCTTTACGCCGGGGCGGTCACGGGAACCGGCCAGGGCCCGGGCTGTTTCCAGTTTGCTTGTCTGCCTTGTTTCAGGAGCAATCGAGCATGCTCGGGTTCTCGTTTCCATCTGAGTCTAGGTTCCTTTAGCCTCTGGGAAGCTCCACTGGTTTTCAAACCAAGTGAGAAGACTTGGATCCCTGGTGTTGGACCCCAGCGCAGGGGCGCCTAACACGTGGCTGGGACCTGCCCCCCAGAAAGGATCGGGAAGTCTGTGATGCCCCCTCTCCTCCTGCGCCCTCTGTTGGACGTGCGGGTCCTAACCTGACCGCATCTCCTTCCCTTCCTGACTCTGTGTGGATCTTGTTTTTCAGCCTTGGTTCGGGAAGAGCCTTTCTGCCAGTCTCCCGTTTGTGCTCGGCGAGAGTTGCTTTTTGATGCGCTTGCGGAGGGTGGTAATCTCTGTGTCGTTCTTCTCTACCACCTTCATCTCCTTCCACTTCTGTTAGATTTTCTTGGAAGGCCAGACTTGTAAAGATGCAGAATACGGAGGAGGGCTACTGCTTCTGAGCAGGCTGTGATAGGCCACTACTCTTGTTTGAATAACACAGTATCACAGGCGTCATTTTCAAAGCATTAGAGAGCTGTGGAAGCAATGGAGACCAAAGGAGCCAGACTCCTAGAGGGAGCGACTCTGAGGCAACCCCGAATTGTGGGCGTTTTCCTCCTGGGCATTTGTCAGTCTTAGAGATGGAATGATACTTGGGTTTGACCCATGTGCAGGGACTTTGCTGGAAGAAGAGAAACCAGCGAAGCTTTTATAATCTTCTGGAGCACTGGAAACTTGAAGAGCCTCAAATGAATGCCTGAGTCTCCCCACTGTATTGAAATCTCCCACGGTCTCACAGAGCCTAGAAACAAATTCTCATTAATAAGAGATCTGTCTCAAACACACGGCCAGTCTCCCACTTTGGACATTTGCCAAATCTTGCAGTTGCATGGGACGGGAGGCCAAAAAGTAATCTTCAAACTTCTGAAGGGCAGAAATGTGTCTTTGCAGGCTTTCAGTGATGAAAAGGCAAAGAATCACCATGCTTGAAATGAAAATACTTATGGGATAGTTATGAACAAGGAAAGTGATTAAGCCAGAAATAAACTGAATCTTACTAAGACTTTATGCCAGTCCAGTTCCTGATTGGATCTGAGTGATTAGCCCACATTCTTCTGCCTAGTAGCGGTGTATTAGTCAGCCTGGGGACTTCCCTGGCAGTCCAGTGGCTAATACTCTGTGCACCCAATGCAGGGGACCTGGGTTCAATTCCCAGTCAGGGAACTAGATCCCACAAATAAATATAAATAAATATTGGGCTTTCCTGGTTGTTCAGACAGTAAAGAATCTGCCTGCAATGCAGGAGACCCAGGTTTGATCCTGGTTTGATTCCCTGTAGAAAGGAATGGCAACCCACTTCAGTATTCTTGGCTGGAAAATTCCATGGACAGAGGAGCCTAGCAGCCTACAGCCCATGGGGTTGCAAAGAGTCGGACACGACTGAGCAACTAACACACACTTCAGTCAGCTTGGGCTGCCGTTACAACATACTACCAGTGGGTTTAAACACTGCAAACTTTATTTGTCACAGCTCTGGAGCTTGGGAAAGCCAAGATTGAGGTTTCAGCTGATCTGATTCTGTTTGAGTCTTTTCCTGGTTTGCTGATGGTGGCCTTTTAGCTGCACCCTCTCCTGGCCTGTCCGCCGTGTGTGAGAACGGTGAGGGGTGCAGGTGGTAAGCAAGGTCACTGATCTTAACAGATGAGGGTCCTACTCACGGGATTTCATTGAATCTTAATTACTTCCTTGACGGTCCCATGTCCAAATATGGTCACATTGGGAGTTAGAGCTTCAGTATAAGAATGGGAGGACATAATTCATCCACAGCAAGAAGACACGGAAAACTTTTTTCTTATGGAAAATAGTAACTGGAACCTCTCTGGGTCTTTTGTACAGAACATCCTATCTGCAATCAAGGAATCCTAGACATGTGAGGAGGCAAGTTCATATGACTAGCAATCAAGAGGAACAAAATCAACAAAAGCAAACAGATGATCCATATAATTGAAGTTAGCAGGCAAGCACTTCAAAACAACTGTTACTGGGGGTTTCTGGGTAGCTGAAGACAGTGACTGCTGCCTAGCTACTTACCTCCTGATATTTCTTCCTCAAAGGATTCAAAGCAACAAGACAGGATATGCAAATCTGTATAAAACCATGCCTTCAGCATAACTTCAAGACAGAGAATGCCAAGACTTTAAAAACAACTGTGAATTAAAAGAGAAAGATCGCCACATCCCAGCGCATGGTCTCTCTTGCTCGCTGAGCCCTGTATGACCAGAAGCCTCTGCAGTAGGCAAAGGCACACAGAAAAACTCCAGCAAAGCAAGAGAGCGAAGTCGGCAGAGCAGCCTACAGCTCACCCAAAACTACCGTCTTAAAGTCTGAGACCACCTTCCATACGGAAATGTTATCACAGTCTCCAGGCAGAGGATAGCATGGAAAGGGGAGTCCTTTCCCTGTGGAAGGAGTTATTTAAAGGCCATTGTTCAAAACACTATTTCAGAAGATGGAAAAGGGGAGGAGGGGAGAAACATCCTTTGTAATTGGGTCATGAAGAGAAAATGAAAGAAATGGTAGAAATTTTAGGGTCCTATAAGATCAAAGAGAAATAAAACATTGGATGGTTTACATTTCTTCCTCCTGCTACTAAAAAAATGAACACAATAACCCCTAAAAACACATGGATCTTACTAAATTGCTGAAAGATGTATCCATTAAGTCAGGAATCTTACAAACACTCCACTACTACAATACCATAAAAATGAAAAGAAATATCAACAAATTCATATAAAGTTGTTTCAAAAACAATCAGGAAAAAAGTTTTTACATATATCAGCTGAGTAACAACCTACTTCCCATGAGAAACAGAAGAAATTTGTAAGTCAACACTCCAAACAGAATCATATATACTCATCAAAGCATTTGAAGGTATTAAAAAAAAAAAACCTTTGAATGAGAAATTTTAAAAATAAAGGAACATAAAAGGATAAAAACTTGAAGAAATACACAGAGTTGATTGAATTCCAGAAAGAAATGTATTAAAAAGACAAAAAATATGATAAATAACAAGAATATAAGGTGCCCGAGGGAAGAAAAGACATAAAAATCAAATAGGCATACAAGAAATGCAGGAAAATAAATAAGAGAATAAGGTAGAAGAAAATAAAACATGATTAAAGAGAAAGTAGTGGAAGAGAAGAAAGGCAAAGAACAATACAAAAAAGAAAACTACCAACCAATATCCTCTTGGTGTTGATGCAAAAATACTAAATAAATATTAGCAAGTGGAATCCACATTAAGACATACACCAAGTGGAATTTATTCAAGGAACACAAAATTTGTTAAATATTAGGAAGAGCATGAACATCATATACTATCTCAACTGTGCTAAAGAAAAAAAATCACATGATTATCTATATGGATACTGAAAAGACCTATGACAAAATTAAAACCCAATGCACAATAAAAATACTAAAAAATAAGAATTATGAAATAAACAAATGGGACCTAATCCAATTAAAAAAAATTTTTATAGCAAAGGAAACCATAAACAAAATGAAAAGGCAAAGTATGGGCTGGGAGAAAATATTTGTAAATGATGTGACTGGCAAGGGGTTAATTCATAGAATATACAAACAGTTCATACAATTCAATAACAAAAAAACAACAACAACAAAAAAATCAAACAATGAGCTGAAGACCTAAATAATAATTTCTAAAAAGAAGACAAGCAGATGGCCAACAGGCATATAAAAAGATGCTCGATATTGCTAATTATTAGAGAAATGCAAATAAAAAGTACAGTGAGGCACCACCTCACAGCAGTCAGAATGGCCATCATCAAAAAGTCTCCAAATAAAACATGTTGGAGAAAGTATGGGGAAAGGGAACTCTCCCATGCTGTTGGTGGGAATATATATAAACTGGTGCAACCACTATGAAAAACAGTATGGAGATTCCACAAAAACTGGAGTTCTATATGATCCTTCAATCCTACCTCTAGGCATATATCCAGAGGAGACTAAAATTCAAGCAAGACACGTGCAGCCCAGGGTTCACTGCAGCAGTACTTACAATAGCCAGAACGTGGAAACGACGCAATGCTCCCTGACAGAGGAGAGGATGAAGCGGACGGGTTACATGCATACAACAGAACGCCACTCAGCCGTGAAAGAGAATGGGCTGGAGTAACGCCATCTGCAGCAACAGGGATGCACCCAGAGATGACCAGGCCAAGAGAAGTGGTAGGAAAGAGAAAGACAAGTGCCATTTGATATCACTTATATGTGGAACCGAGAATATGATACGAGTGAACTCCTCACAGACACAGACGACAGACGTGTAGTTGCTGTGGGCGGGGGTAGGGAGGCGGATCAGGAGTTTGGGATTAGCAGATGCATATTATTACATATGCGTATAATACATGTATATAATTGGCTACATAAAAAGGCAAAAAGGCACGACACTGAAACATAAACTCCTTAGGTCGGTAGGTGCGCGATGTGCTACGGGAGAAGAGTGGAGAAATAGCTCCAGAGATAACGGAGAGGCGGCGCCAAAGCAAAAGCCCCTCCCAGTCGTGGACGTGACTGGCGACGGAAACAAGCCTGATGCTCTGAAGAGCAGCATTCCGTGGGCACCTGGAGTTTCAGGTCCAGGAGTCAAGGTGAATTAGAAGTGGCCCAACAGGAAACGGCAAGAATTAACACTGACATTTTAGGAGTCAGTGAACTAAAGTGGCCTGGAATGGGTGGATTTAACTCAGATGACCATTATATCAACTACTGTGGGCAAGAATCCCTTAGAAGAAATGGAGTAGCCCTCATAGTCAACAAGAGTCTGAAATTCAGTTCAGTTCAGTTCAGTTGCTCTGGAGAAGGAAATGGCAACCGACTCCAGTATTCTTGCCTGGAGAATCCCATGGATGGAGGAGCTTGGTGGGCTACAGTCCATGGGTCGCGAAGAGTCGGACACGACTTCACTTTCACTTTCACTTTCTTTCACTTTCAGTTGCTCAGTCATGTCTGACTCTTTGTGACCCCATGAACCGCAGCACGCCAGGCCTCCCTGTCCATCACCAACTCCCGGAGTTCACTCAGACTCATGTCCATCGAGTCAGTGATGCCATCCAGCCATCTCATCCTCTGTCATCCCCTTCTCCTCCCGCCTTCAGTCTTTCCCAGAATCACGGTCTTTTCTAATGGGTCAGTTCTTCCCATCATGTGGCCAACGTATCGGAACTTCAGCTTCAGCATCAGTTCTAATGAATATTCAGGACTGATTTCCTTTAGGATGAACTGGTTGGATCTCCTTGCTATCCAAGGGACTCTCAAGAGTCCTCCCTAACACCACAGTTCAAAAGCGTCAATTCTTGGGCACTCAGCTTTCTTTATGGTCCATTTCTCCCATCCATACACGACCACTGGAAAAACCATAGCCTTGAATAGATGGACATTTGTTGCAAAGTAATGTCTTTGCTTTTTCATATGCTGTCTAGGTTGGTCATAGCTTTTCTAAGGAGCAAGCCTTTTTTGATTTCATGGCTGCAATCACCATCTGCAGTGATTTTGGAGCCCAAGAAAACAAAGCCTCTCCTCACTGTTTCTACTGTTTCCCATCTATTTCCCATGAAGTGTTGGGACTGGACGCCATGATCTTAGTTTTCTGAATATTTTTAAGCCAGCTTTTTCACTCTCCTCTTTCACTTTCATCAAGAGGCTCTTTAGCTCCTCTTCACTTTCTGCCATAAGGGTGGTGTCATCTGCATATCTGAGGTTATTGATATTTCTCCCAGCAATCTTGATTCCAGCTTGTGCTTCTTCCAGTCCAGCATTTCTCATGATGGACTCTGTATATAAGTTAAATAAGCAGGGTGACAATATGCAGCCTTGACGTACTCCTTTTCCTATTTGGAAACCAGTCTGTTGTTCCATGTCCAGTTCTAACTGTTGCTTCCTGACGTGCATACAGATTTCTAAAGAGGCAGGTCAGGTGGTCCGGTGGTCTTCATCTCTTGAGGAATTTTCCACAGTTTGTTGTGATCCACACAGTCCAAGGTTTTGGTGTAGTCAAAGAAGCAGAAGTAAATGTTTTTCTGGAACTCTCTTGTTTTTCTATGATTCATCTGATGTTAACAATTTGATCTCTGGTTCCTCTGCCTTTTCTAACTCCAGCTTGAACATCTGGAAGTTCTCAGTTCACATACTGTTGAAGCCTAGCTTTGGGGATTCTGAACATTACTTTGGTAGTGCGTGAGATGAGTGCAGTTGTGCGGTAGTTTGAGCATTCTTTGGCGTTGCCTTTCTTTGGGATTGGAATGAAAACTGACCTTTTCCAGTCCAGTGGCCACTGCTGGCATATTGAGTGCAGCACTTTCACAGCATCATCTTTTACCATTTGAAACAGCTCAACTAGAATTCCATCACCTCCAGTAGCTTTGTTCATAGTGATGCTTCCTAAGGCCCACTTGACTTCACACTCTAGGATGTCTGACTCTAGGTGAGTGATCACACCATCATAGTTATTAAGATCTTTTTTGTATAGTTCTTCTGTGTATTCTTGCCACCTTTTCTTAATGTCTTCTGCTTCTGTTAGGTCCCTACCATTTCTGTCCTTTATTGTGCCCATCTTTGAATGAAATGTTCCCTTGGCATCTCTAATTTTCTTGAAGAGATCTCTAGTCTTTCCCATTCTGTTGTTTCCTCTATTTCTTTGCATTGACCGCTAAGGAAGGCTTTCTTATCTCTCCTAGGTATTCTTTGGAACTTTGCATTCAGATGGACATATCTTTCCTTTTCTCCTTTGCCTTTCACTTCTCTTCTTTTCTCAGCTATTTGTAAGGCTTCCTCAGACAACCATTTTTCTTTTTGCATTTCTTTTTCTTGGGGATCTTGATCACTGCCTCCTGTACAGTGTCAGAAACCTCCGACCATAGTTCTTCGGGCACTCTGTCTATCAGATCTAGTCCCTTGAATCTATTTGTCACTTCCACCGTATGATCATAAGGGATCTGATTCAGGTCATGGCTGAGTGGCCTAGTGGTTTTCAGTCGTGTCCGACTCTGCGACTGCATGGACGGTACCATCCATGGGACTCTCCAGGCCAGAATAGTGGAGTGGGGAGCCTTTTCCTTCTCCAAGGGATCTTCTGAACCTAGGGATTGAACCCAGGTCTCCCGCATTGCAGGTGGATTCTTTACCAGCTGAGCCACAAGGGAAGTCTGGTTTTCCCTACTTTCTTCAATTTAAGTCTGAATTTGGCAATAAGGAGTTTATAACCTGAACCACAGTCAGCTCCCAGTCTTGTTTTTGCTGACTGTATAGAGCCTCTCCATCTTTGGCTGCAAAGAATATAATCAATCTGGTTTTAGTATCAGACAAACCTACAGTGTTTTAAAAAGCAGAGATATTATTTTGCCAAGAAAGGTCCGTAGAGTCAAAGCTATGGTTTTTCCAGTAGTCATGTATGGATGTGAGAGTTGGACCATAAAGAAGGCTGAGCACCAAAGAATGGATGCTTTTTAGTTTGGGTGTTGGAGAAGCCTCCTGAGAGTCCCAGAGGAATTCAGTCCTGAATATTCATTGGAAGGAATGCGCAGGCTTCCCTGGTGGCTCAGTGGTTAAAGAAACTGACGCTGAAATTCAAGATCCAATACTTCGGCCACCTGATATGAAGAGCCGCCTGATTGTAGATGACCCTGATGCTGGGCAAGATTGAAGGCAGGAGGAGAACAGGATGACAGAGGGTGAGGTGCTTTAATGGCCATGAGCCTGAGCCAGCTCCTGGAGATGGTGATGGACAGGGAAGACTGGTGTGCTGCTGTCCACGGGGTTACAAAGAGTCGGGCACAACTGAGCTAGTGAACAACAGCAACAAATACATGTATACCCATACAGATGTATATATCAATATATGTTTCACATACACATTGTGCTCCATTGTGCCAGTCCTAATTGTGTCTGACTTTCTGCAGCCGCATGGACCGTAGCCCTGAAGGCTCCTCTGTTCTTGGAATTTTCCAGGCAAGAATAATGGTGTAGGGTGCTGTTTTATATACTTCACATATATAATAAGCACCCCGTCATGTAAGAAAGAAGGGCATGAAGAAATCTGCTTATTTGTGCAAAAAGAAGGAAGTATAGTCCTAACGTTGAGGCTTCCCTGGCGGCTCAGCTGGTAAAGAATCCACCTGCAATGCGGGAGACCCGGGTTTGATCCCTGGGTTGGGAAGATCCGGTGGAGAAAGGAAGGGCTGCCCAGTCCAGTATTCTGGCCTGGTTGCAAAGAGTTGTACACGACTGAGCGGCTTTCACTAGTGCTATGATCCTAACATTAAAGAAACTGGTTCCCTATGGGGTGGGGCAGGGTGGGAAAGGGGCAGAGAGAGCAGAGAAGTGAGGAGGGAATAGCGAGTGTGAGGAGAACGTGACTCCAGGTCTCTTCGGTGTTGCTGTTACTGTTTGAACGCGCAGGCTTCCCTGGTGGCTCAGTGGTAAGAACCCACCTGTTGAATGGGACCCCTGGGTCGGGAAGATCCCCTGGAGGGGGCGTGGCACGCAGTCCAGGATCTTGCCTGGAGAACCCCATGGACAGAGGAGCCTGGCGGGCTGTCCACGGGGTCGCAAAGAGTCAGACACGACTGAGCAACTGAGCACATTTGAGCCCATGGTCTGCCAGTTGGTTAAGCATAGAGGCTACTGGTTACTACGGCCAGGGTTTTTCAGGACTGGACACAGGAGGCCGGCGGAGATGTTCATCCCTCACGTCTGTGCTTTTCACACTAACTATATTGCTTTCCGTACAAACAGCACATCATTTTTTGTTTAGATTTTTTAACCTTAAACTAATACTCCATTTAGAGCAGCGGTTAGAAGCAAGATCAAATAGCAAAGAGATAATTTTGTTTCTGTCGATTATGCAGCAACCGTTGCCTTTTTTGACAGCCACAGGGAACCGTAGGCAATTTTCACTACTCTGGACGATCGAAACCCTAACTGGCTGGCTTTACACAGGGGTCAGTTATCTCCTTAACACGCTCCTCTGTCTCTCGCAGCACTAACCGCTCTTCACGACCTTCGGTTTGTGATGAGATGACGAGACGATCACGGGAAGACTGGGAAATCTGGTATTTTCATTTTGTGTGTGGGTGAAGTAAGAGTTACTCAAGCAATCACTAAGCCAGTTCAGAAGCCTTTTCTTTTCACCCACCATAGCTCACATTTGCTACAAGAACATGGGATCACCATAAACCATATGTCCTGATTATTTTGATGTAACCCTATTTAAATTTGCACTTTGTAATTTAAGGTGCTAATGTTACTTAGCCTTGTTTCCTTTCTGTAGTTAGCCTTGTTTCCTTTCTGTAGGATAAAGAATTAGCATTGAATTTGAATTCTGACTCCTGTTTACTGACGTCAGGCAAATCTTTCTGAGTATTGTTTTTTCTATTTGTGAAGTTGTCATAATAATGACTGTATGTAGTGAGACCTAAACCACAGCGCCAGTTATTAGTAACGTTCAGTTAACCTTAGCTTAATCTATTAAAAAAAAATTAATCTCCCTTCTGTAATCAGTAGGAACTCATTTTCTACCACTGTTTTTGAAAGCAACACAGAACAGTGTTTCCGTCAAGGTTTGATTTGTGATTGCACACAACACAAATAACGCTGGCTAGCTTGAGCAGGAAGTTATTTAATTAAAGGATTTGGATTGATCACAGAACCTCCAGGAGAGTTTGGGAATCAGGCTCGGAGGCCATGTCTGCACCCCAATCAGGACTCTCCGGAGCCATACCCCGCCTCTGCAGTGGGCGCAGGGGGCCAGTGGTTCCCCCAGCGCCACAGACCCTGGAGCAGGGATGAGCCACCAGACCACAGAGCCCGTGGCCGCCCTGCCGAGGCCTGGCCAGACTGCATCCTTGCCGCCCCAGATTCGACTTGTCACCGCCTTTGGAATCGTGTCTAGGGCAGGCTGGACAGACCGGACAGGCTTACGTCCTGTGTCTGTGCAGTGACCACAGGGGAGACTGGGAAAATGTCTCTTAGGTGTCTTCCTCTTCAAGGGGGAGTTGAGTTTATACCCTGGTTTATACCCTGGGGGTGCCCCCAAAGAGGAAAGGGGTTCAGGTACTGGTTGGTCCGAACAATGGCAAGTGTGCACCAGAGGATTTGAGGAGACGCAGCAAGCGCTCAGGAGAAAACGAGGGCAAGTCCTGCGCGCAGACAAAGCGGGGGGGTCCTTCCTCGTCTCTCTTCCCCTCCCCACCCCCGGTCTTTACCTCCACGTACATAAAGGACCTCATTTCTTAGGCAGCTTCTCTCTCTCACCCAGGAGTGTGTGTGAGATCTTAGGAAGGGGCAATGGCCCTGGGCTCAGGATAATCTTGAATCCTCCCTAGTTTATTAAGGAGAAAGTGAAGTGAAAGTTGCTCAGTCCTGTCAACTCTTTGCGACCCCATGGACTCTACAGTCCACGGAATTCTCCAGAATACTGGAGTGGGTAGCCTTTTGCTTCTTCAGGGGAATCTTCCCAAGCCAGGGATTGAACCCAGGTCTCCCACATTGCAGGCAGATTCTTTACCAACTGAGCTATCAGGGAAGCCCAGTACTAAGGAGAAAAGGGGAATCAATTCTACAGTTTGGCCTTTATTATTATTAGCAAAGATAGCAGACTGCACTGGATTCTGATTCATTATGAGCCATGGCATTATGACTAAAGCACAGTCTAGGAAAAACAGTGTCAGGAAACCATGCCGATCAAACTGTGCAGGTGTGGGGCCTGCTCTGCGATCAGCACTGATTTTCAGCCAAAACTCTGGGCTTTGCTCTGTCCCTCTCCATTTCTTTACTTTCTATTGCGGACAGCAGGTTATGCTGTTGCTAATATTACATTGTTGTGGTGTCCACTCAAGCTTCCTGTATCTTTCCACATAAGCTGCAATCGATTCTAAATAATTACAAATTTAAATAAAACCTTGTAACCAGACAACATTAACTGCTGCTTTCTTCAGTTACAAGGCGTCCCAAACAATCAAGTCCACAGGCTAGTTACGTACGGTGCTTCCGATCCCAGCCGACAGTGTTAATCACAGATCATTTTGTGGCCTATGGTGGTGTTGATTTGTGAGTTGCTCCATCACCTTCTTGAACTTTTATCCTGCCAATGACCCTTCTGCCACAATCCTCACATCCTTCAAGATAAATTAGCTGTGGCTCCATGCTCATGAATGGAGAAAAGTGTGTGCGTGTGTTTGTATCTGTATATGTGTTTCTCTTCAGAAAAAAATCTACCGTTTTGTTAATAGCCCAAACGTCTCTTGCTCCATGATCAAGGTGAGGGTATTGCCAGAGGCTGATCAGTGCCTTTAATGCCTGAGGGAAATCCCACGGCGTGAAAATCATCGTTGGCCCTCACCTCTAGAGAGACATTTATCTAAATTTAGCACAGAAGTCCCACGAGGCATCCTGTTCTCTTCAATCTGGCCCCGTTTCCTCTGGTTTTGACTTTCATCCCCTTCGACAGTTTAAATTTCTCCTTCTTACTGGAATGGTTCATGGTATCTCACTCTGAGGCCCTGTTCCCAGCTGCCTCCTTCCTCGGGACTCCCCTTGGGTTTTGGATGAAATGGACACCAAGTCTAACCTCCCAGCTACTGTCCTGGAATGTTCTGGACCTTGCCTGTTCCCAGTGTTCATTATCCTTGATGGGAGACATACATGTCAAGACATCGCTCATTCCATTGACAGTGCCGGTCTGGAAAAATGCGAGATGCTTCACCTCTATCTTGTCCAGTCTTCCTTCTGACAGTGTTTCCGAAGTACAAGAAATGAAGAAAAGGGATTCAATAGGAGAGAAGAAGCTGGAAATTGCTTGTATAATCCATCGACTACATGTTTCAAATTCCAGATAAACAAAGGATGGCTTAGAGACATATTTATAAACCTTAAATTGTTCCGACTTGCTTTTAAAACCTTAAAATTTATTACATTTCAATATGTCAGGCCCAGTGCTAGGTTATATTTGAATATACAACATAATATAGTATACTGTAATATATTGCCAAGTAACATAAACTATATATGATATTATTAATAATATATAAACATACACACATAATTTACTTCTTACAACAACCCCATGGCACAAGGATTATGGGAAATAGTAATTATCTGGTTCAGGGCAATTAATTTGCCAGTCTGAAAAATTGGTCCTAATTTGTATTTGGTGCTTGTGTCTGAATTACTGCCATAGGTTTTGTTCTTCGAGATCCCCTGAAGGAATTAAATAATGTTAGGTGACCTCCTAGAACGGCAGTTCTGCTTCTAATAGCAGAAAATTAGGCTAGAATCCTCCGGAGATTTGCTGGCAAAATTAGCAGCAGAGGGTATAAAAGCAGCAACTAATTCTGCTAGAAAATGAGCAGAAGGGAAGTCACTAGTCTTATCAGCAGCTGTGTCGTTAGTCAAAACAGTAAGAATGTAAGAGTGAAGTTTTGAAGGCCAGTTTCTTTCACGAGTTCTATTTAAGAGTCCCTGTTCTTATTTCAAGACCAGTGGAAAGATAAAGAATAATGGTAGCAAAAGAAATCTCATAGAGGCGAAAAAGTAGAGTTCTGCTCCATAATTCTGCAAAACCTGGGCAGGGCTTAAGAGGGCCTTCGGGCAGCACAGTGCTGACGGCTCAGATGCTCCACACAAGCAGCTGTCGGGTGTTCCAAGAATACTGAGAGATTTACGAACAGAGTCCCTTTGTGGAGGGTTAGCCTGAGTGGGTCAGAGAAGGCAATGGCACCTCAATCCAATACTCTTGCCTGGAAAATCCCATGGACGGAGGTGCCTAGTAAGCTGCAGTCCATGGGGTCGCTAAGGGGCCGACACAACTGAGCGACTTCACTTTCACTTTTCACTTTCATGCATTGGAGAAGGAAATGGCAACCCACTCCAGCGTTCTTGCCTGGAGAATCCCAGGGACGGGGGAGCCTGGCGGGCTGCCATCTATGGGGTCGCGCAGAGTCGGACACGACTGAAGCGGCTTAGCAGCAGCAGCCTGAGTGGGTAGGCTAACTGGATTCAACTGTGAAGGACATGCTCCAGGCCCAGGTACTCCTCACAGAAGACAGGCTGCCTTGGGCTGTCCCAGCCCCCAGTCCAGAGGCCATAAGGATGGGCATAGACCGTAGCGGTGTGTTCTGTTCACTGAATCCTAACCACAGAGCCTACACGACTGTGCACGAGGCCCATCAGTTGGGGGCCCATCAGTTCTCCTTTTATTCAGTGTAAAGTTACAAGTCAGCAAAAGCCTAGGGTTTGATGAGAAACCTACATTTCTCAAAGAAAAAGGACCCAGAAACTATATAAGAAAAAAGATGGTCTCACAGTTGACCAGTATGATAGACCTAATCTTATACGATGACCAGAAGGCTATGGTTTTTGCTGTGGTCATGTATGGATGTGAGAGCTGGACTGTGAAGAAAGCTGAGCACCGAAGAACTGATGCTTTTAAACTGTGGTGTTGGAGAAGACTCTTGAGAGTCCCTTGGACTGCAAGGAGATCCAACCAGTCCATTCTAAAGGAGATCAGCCCTGGGATTTCCTTGGAAGGAATGATGCTAAAGCTGAAACTCCAGTACTTTGGCCACCTCATGCGAAGAGTTGACTCACTGGAAAAGACTCTGATACTGGGAGGGATTGGGGGCAGGAGGAGAAGGGGACGACAGAGGATAAGATGGCTGGATGGCATCACTGACTCGAAGGAAGTGAGTCTGAGTAAACTCCAGGAGTTGGTGATGGACAGGGAGGCCTGGCGTGCTGCGATTCATGGGGTCGCATAGTCGGACACGACTGAGCGACTGAACTGAACTGAACTGAACTGAGATACTCAAACTTGTTTGTTTACATAGAATTTTTTCCCCTGATATGACTGACCTGAATTTTATCCCTAGCTTTCAGGGTCTCTGGTCTCTAACCAGTAAATTCTCCAAGTCTGCATCCAATGTTAACACTCAAATTTTGTAACCGATCAAGTCAGACTCATAACAACTGGGACAGTTAAAACATGTAGACACAAGTGTTAACATGAAGTCTTGTGAGGACATCAAAATATGGGACTTCTGAGTCACCAAATCTCAGAAATTAACCTAACTTCCAACTCAATACAATTTCTGGTAATGTGAAATAGGACCAATATGAAATTAAAAATATAATTACTTCCCTATTTCCATATTCATTGTTGAATTGATAAAATATTCACTTTAAAAAACCCATCTGACTGTTGATTTTTCCTGAACATAATTCAGGGTCTCAGAGTGTCAGTACAGTAATTCAGGCTGAATGACAGCGCGTCTCATGTGATACCTTTCAAGGAAATTGTGGTAAAGCCACAGGCAGTGCTGAAGAGGTGAGTAAACCAACCCCTGTCCCTTGTTCTTGGTACTAGAGAGCTCAGAAACGTCACTTTTCATCCCTCCTGTATATCGTCTAGTTTCCTCCCAGAAAATCATGGGCTAAATCCGGAACACTCCATAAAGCTGTCCTGCTAAGGAAGTTTCCCTGTTTTTCAACTGAAGGATGGAGACGGCTCCCATACTGGCCTACGGTTGGTTTGTATCTTCCCACCTCTACTCTTATTTTTATTTTTTCATAGTGCCTTGATTTTATTTTGGGAGCCATTCTTTCACGAGTCTCAGCCTATGAGATTTAGGTGGCTGCTGTTAGGATGGACCTGTACCTGGCTAACCAGCAAATTCAAACACAGAGATTCTTACCTCAGGTTACCTGGAACTCATCTGTCACTGAACTTATTGGTGGTGTTACAAATTCCACTTCTTAAAAGCCAGAAGAATTCTAGCCCTCTTATCTTGGAGCAAAGTCCTTTGCTCTCTGCACAGGCAAATTGTGTTTGTGTGGCCAGGGTGCCACTAAGGTCAGGACATTTTTCATAGACAATGACAGCCCCATATTCTCCTACTGTTTTGATTTTCTGAGCTCTGCTCAGGATAAGACACTATTGATTTTGAAGGTCAAAAAGGCTAATTCTTAGAAAAGAATACCAAGAAATATGCAGTTAGGGCAGAGCTAAAATAGTGAGTGAGTGGAATGTAGGAACAACCTTTTTTTTTTCCCCTCCAGATAAGGGCAGTGAGCTTTTCCTAGGAGAAAGAAGAGAAGAAAGCTTATTCATCTATAAAAGCCCACAAGAGTGCAGGGAAACGGAAATCAGCGGCTGTTGTCATGGTGTACATCACAATCAGTGAACGAGAGAAAGGGTGCTGAGTGGCTCACAGGTGTCTTTCTAGAGCTTTTGACTCTACGAGAGGTCATGCAGCATAACGGCTGAGGTCATGAATTTCGGGGGTCAGATCACCTGGTTCCATATCCCATCATGTCCTTTAGTAGGTGTGCCAAGTTGAGAAAGTCTCCTGCCTCCTCTGTGCCTTACTCTCTTCATCTGCAAAGAGGTTAAAGCCATCCCGTAGGCCTTTGTTCTAAGGAACCAGTGCATACACAAGACTTGCGGCATTCCAGGCCTATCGCAAATGCTCTGTGCTTGGCAGGTAGCCCTGCGCCATCCTGCTAGTGTTTGCTGTTTATACTCGCAAAGTTTGGGATTGCTTCCCAGCTCTTTGACCTACATCTCCATCTCACCAAATCTCAGAGCCTCTCCTCAACTACCATATTTCGGACGGCATTGTCTCATTCTGGTCTAAACCCAAAGCTGGTGGTGCAGAGGTTAAAGCGTCTGCCTGCAACGTGGGAGACCTGGGTTCGATCCCTGGGTCAGGAAGGTCCCCAGGAGAAGGAAACGACAGCCCACTCCAGTGTTCTTGCCTGGGGAATCCCATGGGCAGCGGAGCCTGGCGGGCTACAGTCCACGGGTCGCAGAGTAGGACACGACTGAGCGACTTCGCCTTCACCTTCTTTGGATGTCTCAAGCACTCCTCCCAGCGTGATGGATCCCAGAGGGTAACTGTACCAGATTCCAGCCAAGGCCCAAACGGATGCGTCTCCCATCACAGCCTACGGCGTGACTCGGCACGCGTGCCTGCGCCTCCCGTCTGGAACATGGCTGAAACAGCTCCTGCGGAGCCAGCGCAGGGCTGACGCTGCAGTCACCGCCAGGCCCTACAGGCAGCCCTGCCGGTCTCGGGGAGGCCAGCCTGCGTTAGTGCGTCCGCAGACTGAGTGCGCGCCACACCCTCCTGTGCATGGTACCCCGGTCCCCGCCGAGGCCTGATACTGAAATACGCATTTGTTAAATAAGCAAGGGGTTCAGAGATGAGAGCAGCCTCAGCTCTAGGGAAGACAGCTGTGTTATTGCCTCAAGATGAGTCACTCACGGATTCCTCCCAAGAACCACGTTTTCAGTGGGCAAAACAATTAGGCCACACTGTGTTTTTTAACTCAGTTTTTATTTTAGATTGGAGTATAGCTGACTTATAAGTTGCAGATGAACAGCAGAGTGATCCAGTCATACATATACATATATCCATTCTTTTTCAGATTCTTCTCCCATACGGGTTATTACAGAATATTGAGTAGAGTTCCCTGGCTGTATAGTGGGTCCTTGCTGATTATCTACTGTATATATAGTAGCATGTATACGTTAATCCCAAACTCTTAATTTATTATGTTGGTTTGCTGCTGCTAAGTCGCTTCAGTCGTGTCCGACTCTGTGCGACCCCATAGACGGCAGCCCACCAGGCTCCTCTGTCTCTGGGATTCCCCAGGCAAGAACACTGGAGTGGGGTGCCATTGCCTTCTCCAATTTTTATGGGTCTCTAAAACTGCTAATTCTAGTTACTCAGTTGTCCCAGGTGAAAGATACACTTTATGTGTTTACGATAAGGTTTTCTTAGTTTTAGTCTGGCAGGCTTTGGATCAGTGCTGCACAAAGACATATGCCTTTTCGTTTGTTTTTAAAATTTATTTGTTTTAATTGAAGGATCATCGTTTCACAGCATCATGTTGGTTTCTGCCAAACATCAACATGACTCAGCAGTAGATACACATATGTCCCCTCCCTCCTGAGCCTCCTTACCACCTCCCTCCCCATCCCACCCCTCCATTTCTTTTCATAGAAATTCATGTGAAAAAAAAGGTAAAAAATAAAGTTGCTTGAACATGGTTCAGTAACAAACCATGAACTCTTTTGGGGAGCATCCTATGAGTACTTTGATAATAGTTCTTGTGCGGTCACATTAAGGAAAACATATTGGCTTTATGTGTTACGCTTTCTTTGCTTTTAATCTGTTGGAAATTTTAGAACAACCTTTGGCAATCATAGGCTGTATGCAAAAAAGCAAAATGGCTGTCTGGGGAGGCCTTACAAATAGCTGTGAAAAGAAGAGAAGCGAAAAGCAAAGGAGAAAAGGAAAGATATAAGCATCTGAATGTAGAGTTCCAAAGAATAGCAAGAAGAGATAAGAAAGCCTTCTTTAGTGATCAATGCAAAGAAATAGAGGAAAAGAACAGAATGGGAAAGACTAGAGATCTCTTCAAGAAAATTAGAGATACCAAGGGAACATTTCTTGCAAAGATGGGCTTGATAAAGGACAGAAATGGTATGGACCTAATAGAAGCAGAAGATATAAGAAGAGGTGGCAAGAATACACAGAAGAACTGTACAAAAAAGATCTTCACGACCCAGATAACCATGATGGTGTGATCACTCACCTAGAGCCAGACATCCTGGAATGTGAAGTGGACCTTAGGAAGCATCACTATGAACAAAGCTAGTGGAGGTGATGGAATTCCAGTTGAGCTATTTCAAATCCTGAAAGATGATGCTATGAAAGTGCTGCACTCAATATGCCAGCAAATTTGGAAAACTCAGCAGTGGCCACAGGACTGGAAAAGGTCAGTTTTCATTCCAATCCCAAAGAAAGGCAATGCCAAAGAACGCTCAAACTACCACACAACTGCATTCATCTCACATGCTAGTAAAGTAATGCTCAAAATTCTCCAAGCCAGGCTTCAGCAATACGTGAACTGTGAACTTCCTGATATTCAAGCTGGTTTTAGAAAAGGCAGAGGAACCAGAGATCAAAGTGCCAACATCTGCTGGATCATGGAAAAAGCAAGAGAGTTCCAGAAAAACATCTAATTTCTGCTTTATTGACTATGCCAAACCTTTGACTGTGTGGATCACAGTAAACTGTGGAAAATTCTGAAAGAGATGGGAATACCAGACAACCTGACCTGCCTCTTGAGAAATCTGTATGCAGGTCAGGAAGCAACAGTTAGAACTGGACATGGAACAACAGACTGGTTCCAAATAGGAAAAGGAGTATGTCAAGGCTGTATACTGTCACCCTGCTTATTTAACTTCTATACAGAGTACATCATGAGAAATGCTGGACTGGAAGAAACACAAGCTGGAATCAAGATTGCCAGGAGAAATATCAATAACCTCAGATATGCAGATGACACCACCCTTATGGCAGAAAGTGAAGAGGAACTAAAAAGCCTCTTGATGAAAATGAAAAGGAGAGTGAAAAAGTTGGCTTAAAGCTCAACATTCAGAAAACGAAGATCATGGCATCCGGTCCCATCACTTCATGGGAAATACATGGGGAAACAGTGGAAACAGTGTCAGACTTTATTTTTTGGGGCTCCGAAATCACTGCAGATGGTGACTGCAGCCATGAAATTAAAAGACGCTTACTCTTTGGAAGAAAAGTTATGACCAACCTAGATAGCATATTCAAAAGCAGAGACATTACTTTGCCAACAAAGGTCCGTCTAGTCAAGGCTATGGTTTTTCCTGTGGTCATGTATGGATGTGAGAGTTGGACTGTGAAGAAAGCTGAGCACCGAAGAATTGATGCTTTTGAATTGTGGTGTTGGAGAAGACTCTTGAGAGTCCCTTGGACTGCAAGGAGATCCAACCAGTCCATTCTGAAGGAGATCAGCCCTGGGATTTCTTTGGAAGGAATGATGCTAAAGCTGAAGCTCCAGTAGTTTGGCCACCTCATGGGAAGAGTTGACTCTTTGGAAAGGACTCTGATGCTGGGAGGGATTGGGGCAGGAGGAGAAGGGGATGACAGAGGATAAGATGGCTGGATGGCATCACGGACTCGATGGACGTGAGTCTGAGTGAACTCCGGGAGTTGGTGATGGACAGGGAGGCCTGGCGTGCTGCGATTCATGGGGTCGTAAAGAGTCAGACACGACTGAGCGACTGAACTGAACTGAACTGAGGCTGCATTAATCACTGTATCATGAATTTATATTAGGTTTAGGAAATCTTGCAAACATTTATAACATTTAGTTTTTCATTAACTTGCTAGAAGGAAGCTTGTGAATAATTTGTTAGTTGAGACATCTGTGAAAACAGATTTGGTTAATTTATTAAGGAAGTAGTTGCTACAATCTCTCAGAGCAAAACCTTCTTCCCTGCTGTATTTTCTGAGTTCTACCCCTAGTATGTGAATCTGAGAACTAGGCTACTTAAGACCAGAATTAGAAAAGACTGTAGCAACAAACTGGACATTCGTATGGGCATTCATTTTCTCCAGCATTAAGTGTTAATGGCAGATACTTGTAAACTTTGCTCACTTTCTATAACTCTTAGAAGTAAATCAAGTTTTATTCATGGCAAGACCTGATGCAGCTGGAGGGTGGATTTTCTTGGTAAGTTACAGAGGGGCTAAGAGAGATGCTGGGGTGTGCTTGCTGTTATTCCAGGAGGAATTTTGCTTCTAAAGCAGCTCATAGCATGAGAGAAGCCATCTCATATATAGCAGCTGTCATAAATTAAGTTGACCTTGGGACAAAAGAATATTTTTGGAGAAGTTTTCTCTAAGAGCAAGGCCTCTGGCTTATCAGATAGTTAACAAAAGTAACTCCTTTAATACGTCTTGGCATCTCAAATTCAGTTTGGTTTCAAGAAATCCAGAGAAGAGCTCTGTTTACTGTATATCTGTGCCTAAGCGCAATGCCACAAACCAGGCAAGGAACTGCAAAATGCTCTCAGTGGGGTTCACTGTGAATAATGAACAACATAAATACAACTAAGAAAGGCACCCCGTCCATCCACTGAGCAAATACTAAATGTGAACTCAGAGCTTCCCCTCTCTGTAAAACATGGAAGAAAATGCGGGAACCAGAATAGCTGATGTTATGGAGCCCCAGTTTGATTTGCTACTGGTTACATAATTAAAGTCCAATGTATGAAAACACAGTAGGATTTAGTCATTCATCCGACACTTATTTTCACCCTTACCACGAGAAAAAGCACTGAAGTGAGGGCCTGACAAGACCCGATGCCTATCCTCAGTTATATAGCAGTTACCTGGTATAGAAAAACCACGTAGATGCTTGAAATGAACAAACAAGTTTATTCCACAGCCTGAAGCACCGAATCCCTACCTCCCCACTGGCCCCTTCTGTTGCACATGGTCCGAGTGGTAAGAGCTACAGCAGGGGGCGGCAGTGTGTCCGACTACATACTGGGGCCCTTCACGTCCAGGGCAGTTTCCCAGGCTTCCCAACAGTGTGCCTGCCCTGCTGGGGCCACCAGGGTCTGTTCAAGTGTCATGGCCAAGAAGTTGCTCAGTCGTGTCCGACTCTTTGTGACCCCATGGGCTTTAGCCCGCCAGGCTCCTCCATCAGTGGGATTTTTCCAGGCAAGAATACTGGAGTGGGTTGCCATTTCCTTCTCCAGGGGATCTTCCCAACCCAGGGATCGAACTTGGGTCTCCCTCATTCCAGGCAGACTCTTTACCCTCTAAGCCACCAGGGAATCCTCGGAGGGTCTGCCCAAGAAGAGCTCAAATGCATTTTAAAAAATAGACTTCGGTCTTCAAGAAGCCTGTTCAGCCAGTCTTGGAGGCCGAAATCCTAGCCATGGTCACACTCCTGAACACTGGCCTCTCGACTCCTGTGCCCTCAGCCACAGGTTGCGAGCCGCACCGGCTTGCTTCCTGCTGCCTTTCCAGTCCTGGCTGGCCCTGGCAAGGAGCCTACACTGAGTTTTGTACCGTCGCACCAGAAGCCCCAGCACGTCTGCCCTTAGTTCGGCCCCATCAGCTGTCCTAACGCAGGGCTCGGGAGGGCGGGCTAGGACGGGCTTGCTCTGGGCCTCAGATGAGCATTCTGACCCCTCTTCTCTGCTTACAGAAGCTGCGAGGTATTGGACAAAATAGTTAACCCTCCCAGACTCTAAGACTTCTATTTCAAGGCAGAATATAGTTTTTAACCTCCCCTGTGAGGAGGATTAAACGAGGTAATGCAGGTCAAGTGCTCAGCACGTGACTGTGCTAAGCAGGGGAGAGCAAGCGCTTCCTTCTCTCTCAGAGCCGCACTTTAACGAGCCAGCCTCCACTCTCGTGCCTGACCGTTAGCCAGCTTAGCCCTTGAGTGTCCATTCCCCACATTTGGCAGCCTGTCTTATCCAGGCCCTCCATGGTGAGCCCCTGGTCCCTTGCCCATTCCTCTCATCAACAGATGACGCGGTGTCTGTGAAACATGGGGCTCCCACAGACAGTTCATGCGTCACCTGGGCACAGTGATGGTTCGGATAAAGAGATGCTGAGTATAGGAGTGAAGGGCTGAGCTTAGGCCAAGCCCCGTTACTCCTCGAGAGAATCCCGGGGAAGGTCAAGTGGAGAGAAGAGGCTGACTTTATTTCTTTCGGGTCCCTGTCCTATTCCTCACACCCAGGACCAAGCGTGACGTTGTGTTTGAAGGCCGCCAGGAATCCTAGGGCCAGACTGCCTGGGTTCAAGTCTTGATTCTACCGTTCACTAGCTGATGACCTAGAGGGAGTTCCTCAACCGCAAGGCAAGGACAGTACCTACCCGATAGGGCTGTTTCAGGAGCCACTCAGTTCAGTCCTGGGAACTGCTGAGAACAGGCTTGGGACACAGTAAACCTGATCCAAGTGCTTTCAGAACAGAACACATCTAAACTGCCAGGTGTTAACCTGTCCCTAAACCTTGAAGGGCGCATGCGTGCACCAGCTCTTCCCTTTTGCCTAGTCACACCCGGGAGAGCTCTGGTGAAGCCACTCATGGAAATCCTGCGGGTGCTGCTGTTGCCATGCTTGCTCAAAAATCTGGAAACGCAGCCTCAATGCGTGCCACCCCTTCTGCCATCAGAAAGCGAAGGATGTGGGCTTCGTGAAATTAGATGAAGTGAGCTCCCTTGAATGGATTATCCAAGGCTTCTACTTGACTGAAAAAATAAGGCTAGCTCTTTGTATATAAAATTTGGAAAAAAAAAAAATCTTTAGAGTGAAAATGCCAGTTAACACTGGGGCAAGCTGGATGGCTTTTAATGGTAAAGGTTATACATGCTCAGACCCCTGATTGCTTCCTGTCTCCCCTTGAAGAATGCATCTTGTCACATCTGTGTCCCCCAAAGTGCTCCCCTCAGCTTCCTTCTGCCACACGGCCTGCCTTCATCTCTGAACCGAGGGAGCCCGCTCCTGTTTAGATCATCTTGTCCCCTTTTGCTTGATGCCCTGGCTGAGCACTCACCAGGTCCTGAGGAACACGGACGAACGAGAAACAGGTGGGATGGGTTGTCCTGGGACTTCCGATTTTGAGAATAAGAACTGAGTTTTTCTTGCTTTGTAACTCTGTCTAAACAACTGGTAAAATGGTTTTCACTTACATGGACATTTGATAAACTTAGACTCAAGGAGCAGTTAGCAGAGAGACAGGAGAACAGGACTCTGTTAGAAATAAGGCTGTGTTTTCTTGGATAAGTGACTTCCATGTCTGGAGTTTCTGATCCCTTAACTGTCTGACGTTAGGGCTGGCCTGCGTTGTCTTCAAAGGCTCCCGCCTCCTCTGAATGTCACTAAATTGCGTTTGTGAAATATTAAGATAACTGCAGGTGGGTACCCTAGTGTTAGCTGCCTTTTAAGTGAGGGGGTTGGAATTTAAAAATAAGATGAATTACTAAGACATCTGTGAAAGAAGCATGGAAGTTCCTAAGATCAGCTTCACAGGCTGCTTTTGACTTATTATAGCTTCACTGTTGAAGACAGCTAGTGGGGCAGCAGCCTGTGATGGCCTAGCAGGGTGGGGCTTGGGAGGGAGGTGTAGAGAGAAGGGACACCTGTATTCCCGTAGCCGTATAGCAGAGACTAACACAGCGGTGTAAAGCAATTACACCCCAGTTAAAAATTTTAATAGTTCACTATTTAGATTTTTGTTTTAAACTAGAAATGTAATAATAAAAAGAGAGTTAAGGTGATACCAGGTAAAGGATGGAGTTAGCACTGTATCTTTTAAAACAACTGATAGGAAATTTTAGTTTTAACGTAACTGTTTGGTGATAAAGTCTCTTTTCTCCTTGAGTGAGGTAAATATCTACTTATCCAAAGGTGAGTACTCAGGGGGTAAAATTATCCACAAAACTTAGCTCAGTGCGAGTCTGGAGTAATGACCTCCACGGGCAATTAGGCTTATGAATCCAGGTTCTCTGCAAATTGTATGTACTTGTATTTACAGTTTGATCTGTACATATTAAATGACTGATGATTGAGAGTAAAAGAAAGTTGTACAATCCATACTTCTATGATTTTTTTTAAAAAGCAGCCTGAATACCAGCATAGTAAATTTTACTGAATGTGAAATGTCGGGGAAAATATAAGTCCAGTACTTCCTTATATCAATAATCAGTGTTGGGTTAGACTCATACAGGCCTTTAAGTCATTCAAAACCTGCCATTTCGCAGAGGCCTAGGGAAAGTGAGCTTCCCAAGGTCACTCCATGGCTTAACAGCAGAGCTGGAGATCTGACCTTTCCTTTGTGGATTAATCCCACCGACTCTGTCCTCTGTGCGTGGAGCAAATGGACACAGATGACATCTGCTAACTATCTTTTAAAGATGCTCAGTTTAGAAGGCTCAGAATATCCTTACATTATGAGTCTTTGTTTTAGCTGTGTATCTTAGTCCAGTTGCTTATTATTAAGCTAAACCTTTCACTTATTCTTATAACCTAAACATTTCTTTTAAGAGTCCCCCCTTTCTCCTTCTTTTTCCATTTCTATATTTTGTATAAAAGGGTTTCCCAGGTGGCACAGTGGTAAAGAATCTGCCTGTAATGCGGGAGATTCGGGTTCAACCCCTGGGTCGTGAAGATCCCCTGGAGTAGGAAATGGCAAGCCTCTCCAGTATTCTTGCCTGGGAAATCCTATGGGCAGAGGCGCCTGCGGGCTACGGCCCACGGGGTCGCAGAGTCAGACACGACTGAGTGACTGAGCACACACACATACTGTATAAAGCCCACCTGCGCTTGCTTTACCTGTGAGCTCACTCAGCTTGGTCTGACCGCTGGTGCAGCCCTTGAAAAACTCTATAGCATTTCCATTTAGGACCCGTAGCAGGATTTACTTTCAATTTTGAAAGCTGGCACATATACATTTATATCTGGTATTTCTTGCATTTCAGTTATTTTTGAGCTGCTGTCAAAGATTTAATGTTGACTATGTAAGCTTTCTCTCATCTGACACTTTGAAGATAAGTCCCTTCATCCTGGGTCATCCTAGGGAACCACACCTTAAGTCCGGGACAGAATGCTAACTATTACTTGACCCACGTGTTTGCTACGGTGGCCTATCAGAGGGCACGGGGGTGGGGCAATAAACATAAAATGAGTGGAGGAGGAATTCAGTTTAGATGCTGCTCAGGCAAAGAAATTGTCACATCAAGTTTGCACAGGTGGTTAAGTTATCAGCTTCTTTCATTCTAAGCTGGTAAAACACATTTTCCCAGAAACACTGGAGAGAGAAGCCCTCTTCTTCATCTCTGCTTCTGTAGGGAAAGAAAGTCATTTCCCACATCGATGCAACCCTATATGCTATAATGTCTTAGCTTCCAGTATAGGCTGATTGCTAGAAAGGAAACTTAATCTCTGAGACTGAGTTAACATGATGCTTCTAGAACTGTCAGTGTGAAAACCTGATGGTGAGGAATTCGGCTTTTGATTACGTCAGACTAGCTTACATAGCAGACCAAACCTCTCATTGACTAAAATCATAAAAGCTGCATAAGGAAAACATCTGAAGCCATCCAAGGGCTTCCAAGAGCCTTCCTCCTGTGCTTGAGGAGCTGTGATGCTGAAGAAAAGGGAAGCTAGGGAGAGCCTGACATTTGGTTGAACATTTCTCCTGAGCCGTTTGCTGATTTGTCAACAATGGATGAATGAATAAAAGCTAAGCAGAATTTCTGGCAGGCTCACAAGGCTGATGAGACAAAAAATTGAGTTTAAGCCCCATCAGAGAAGAGGGCTGGTAAAAACTCTATACTTTCAATGAGCCCCTGTGAAGGCTTCAAGTGAAAGTGAAAGTTTCTCAGTAGTGTCCGACTCTTTACGACCCCAAGAACTATACAGTCCATGGAACTGTCCAGGCCAGAATACTGGAGTGGGTAATCTTTCCCTTCTCCAGGGGATCTTCCCAACCCAGGGACTGAACGCAGGTCAACCGCATCGTGGGCAGATTCTTTACCAACTGAGCCACAAGGGAAGCCCAAGAATCCTGGAGTGGGTAGCCTCTCCCCTCTCCAGCAGATCTTCCCGACCCAGGAATCGAATCAGGGTCTCCTGCATTGCAGATGGATCCTTTACCAACTGAGCTATCAGGGAGGCCCATGAAGGCTTAAACTTTAGGGCAAGAGGGAACATACCTGCCCTCACAAAAACTGAAACCAAGATTTGAGTTGTTTCAAACCCCAGTTAGATTAAAATAGTCTGCCTCTAACCTAATTGCCTAACAGAAGCTAAAGTTTACTCTCTTGAGGAGGAAGACGACATCACCCAGAGCCTCAAATTATATCTACAGTCTTTCAAAAACAAGGTCTGGAATTTAATTTTAAAATTACCAGGAAAAAAATAGGAGAAAGTCTGTGAACTTAGGTTAGGCACAAATTCCTTAGCCATGGTAGCAAAAGCTCAGTCTATCAAGGAATAAATTAATATATCAGACTTTCTCAAAACTGAAACCTCCTATTCTTTGAAAGACACTTTCAGGAGAACAGAAAAAGAAGAATGATGGGAAATGTTTGTAAATTATATTTCTGATAAAGGACTTGAATCCAGAGTATGTAAAGATCTTTCAAAACACCCAATAATAAGAGAACAAATCATTCAATTAAAAATGAACAAAAGAGTTGAAAGGAGACTTCACCAAAAGCAACGTATACATGACACCTGAGTACATGAAAAATGCTCAACATCCTAGTTATTAAGGATGTGAAAACGTAAGTTAAAATCACAACGAGATGCCACACATTCTAGTTACAGTGATGAAAAAAAGAGACAAAGTCAAATACTCGCAAAGACGCACTAGAGTCGCTGGCGTCCATGCATTTCTGCGGGGAAGGGAAAGTGGCACAGTCAGTTTGGGAAATGAAAGGGTTTCCATTTCTTATAAGATTAATCATACACTTAAAATAAGACCTAGCAATCCTACTCCTATTTATTTTCCCAAGACAAATAAAAATTTACATTCACACAAAACCTGTATATGAATGTTCACAGGAACTTTATTTGTAATCACCTCAAACTAGAGACAATCACGGAGGGCGATTTCAATTACGTGTCTCAGTAACAGACTGACGAGGCATACGAACTTTAGCTAGAATATGGATAATTTAACAACATGGTTTACGAAATGGAACTTATTGTTGCATCTAGGAAATTGCACCCCAAACTTCAGAATAGAAACAATGCTTCTAGTGCTTTTGAGTTATTTACAGATTGAGCTACACTGGACCATAAAACATGTCTCTGCAAACTTCAAATCACGCAATAGTGAGCATACTCCCAGCCACAGTGAAATGAAGCCAAAAAGTTACCTAAAAAGTAGGGAGCCACCAAATGCCCCCAAATTTGGAGTGTATTTACACAAAATCAGTTGTTTAAAGAGGAGAGATCAATAAGAGTTATAAAATATTATGGACTGAAGTGTATGAACAGAACACATCAGATATATTCTAAATAAACATATCAAATAGAAAATATCAAATCTTATGGAATGCAACTTACATTAAAAGGGAAATGTGTAACTTTTAGTGCATATATTTCAAAGAAAGAAAGACAAAATCAATTATCTAAGCATTTGCCCCAAAAGGTAAAGAAAAGAAAACACCAGTAGAATCACCAAAAGTAGAAGGAAAAAATAATATATAAAAGTTCAAAAAAACAATGAAATAGCATTAAATCCAATAATAAGAATAAACAAATGTAAAAACTAGTCCCTTTAAAAGTCTAATAAGAAAGATAAACCCTTGACAATAATGATGAGAGAAAAAGAGAATTCCTAACACCACTTGTAGAAATGATGACATCACATAAATTCTTCATCTGTTACAAACACAGAGTGGAATAGTATTAACTTTTTGCCAACAAATTGAAAAGTCAAATAAAATAGGCAAGTTGACTGAAAAAACACAACCTTTTTCAAAAAATGATATAAGAAGAAAAAATATATGATTATCACTAAATATAGCTAATCAGATTTCTATTTAAAACTCATCCCATAAAAAATTCCAGGCCAAAATGACACCATTGATGAATTCTCCTAAATATTAAAGGACAAAATAATATTAATATTATACAAACACTTCCAGAGAACAGAAAACAACAGTCAGCTTATTTTTTGAGGCCACCATAATCTTGAGAAGAAAAGCCTATATGAATATTACAGAAAAGAAAAACCATAGTCAATCTCTTTCATGAACATGGATGCAAACAAAATGCTAGCAAGCCAAAGCCAGTGATACGCAGAAAAGACGCAGACAGCAAGGTCAAGGAGGTAAGCTTGGTTTAGTTATGCAGAAACAGTCAGCACAATTCATTGCATTAAAAGAACAAAGAAAACATCATACCGCATAGAACTGTTTGAAACATTTGATGAAATTTAATACCCATTCCTAAATAGCAAAAATAAAAAACCTCTCAGCAAAATAAAAGGAAACTTCCTTAATTTGACCAACTCTATCTTTTAAAAAGATTTCTCTGTTGGTTCAGCAATAAAGAACCCACCTGCAATGTAGGAGACCTGGGTTCGATCCTTGGGTCGGGAAGATCCCCTGGAGAAGGGAATGGCAACCCACTCCAGTGTTCTTGCCTGGGAAATCCCATGGACGGAGGAGCCACGCCCGTGGGGTGCAAAGGAGCTGGACACGACTTGGTGACCAAACAACGGCAAATACAAGATGACTAATGCTTCGCAGGTTGTGGGACGTAAACAGATGAACCAGTTAAACACATATAACGGAAAGTGATTTTCTTGTTAACCCTTTTATCACACTTATTTCATTCTTTATTTAAATCTTCTCTTGAGATTTATTTTGTGCTCACAGTCCTACATAGTCCAAAGAGTCGGACGTGACTTAGAGCGGACAGAAACAGCAATATCTGTTTAAAAAGCCTGTCACCAGCTTCAGAACAAACAGTGAACAGCAGAAAGCACTGCCCGGAGGTTGGGAATGAGACCAGGACATGTGCAACCTATACTTTTATTTGACACTGTCTCGGAGGTTCTAGCCAGGGCAATAAGTCAAGAGAAGTAAGGAAAAGATGTCAGGATTGGAAAAGGTACCGTCATTATTTACAGTCATAATGGTCCAAGCTTGGAGACAACTCACGAGTCCGCCAACAGCGGAACGGATGAATGCGTTGCAGTGTATTCGCATAAAGAAATACTATGCTGCAGTAACAAAGAGCAGATGACTGATCCATGTAAAACGCGGACTAATCTCGCAGATGGTTATGTTAAGGAACAGAAAAACAAGAACAAGTAGCATGTAATTCCAGTCACATAAAATTCAGAACCATCTGAGGCCAGCCTGTGGTATTGGTGTGAATGGCGGCTGCCTTAGGGCATGGCAGTGCTGGCGTCTGCTAGGGCTTCTCTTGTGCAGTGAAGGTGCTGTTTCTTGACTTCTGTGGCAACTACAGAGGCATATTCATATAACAGAATTAATCAGACAGAACAATTACGACTTTTACATGTTTGCATAGATGTGTATTACATCCGTAAAATTTTGTTTGAGCAAAACTAATGGGGACTCAGACAGGAGCACTTCCCGCTTAAAGGGATCGCAGAACAGCAAGATTATTTTCCATTTCCAATTTTTTTAACCCCAAATAATAAATAGCATAATTCTGACAGAATTGAATAATGGAAACAGACAACTTTGTACTAGTTTTTATTTCTTTCATCAGAAAGGCAGGGTGTAAGCTAATAGCACATTATAGGAAAATACTACTTCATAATGTTTACATTTCCTTTGCTCTTTATCGAGTTTCTTAAATGTATATTCAAGGAGGTTGTGACTGTTTCCTTGGGAATACTATATTCTTAAAAGGAAGCAAGGGAAGTATTTCAGGTTCAGTCACATTTGTGATGCTAGTGAAGAGTGTCCAGTAGATAAAAATTCATATGCCATGGAGACAAAAGTGCTTGCTTTGCTATAAAACAAGCAAACAAGAAATGCATCATTTAGAATTAGGATTTAAATGTCCCTGAAACTAGCAGGAGCTTTCTAAAACTGGCTAAAAGTGGGAAGCAAGAATTGAATGATAGGAATGAGGTGTGAACGGTCTTGAGCAAGCATGAAACAAAATGAACGAAGAAGAGATGCTGTCTTTCTCTAAAAATGAAAACGAATACAATTTGGGGACAGAGAATTCAGATGGTACACGAAGGAATAGAAAGAAAGCAAAAATCATCTATGGTCCCCCGACCCAGAGGTCAAGACCTACCCATTGTTAGAACTTACTTTCTTGGTTTTATTTAAGCAGGCTCTACTGTATTACAACAAGCTTTCTACCTTTACCTTTATGCTTGGAACACATTCCCATGTTGTTGGATACTGCCCTCTACTTAATGGCTTTAAATTCTTCATACAGTGAACCACCTGTGTGGATTTTAAAAAGCAGAGCAAGTTGGATCTTACTTCCAACCTACCGATTCGGTTCTTTCCTTCCTGAGACCTAGATGCGGGCCTTTAAGAAAGTTTCCCACTAGACCTCAATTCAGAACCAGGACTGAGGCCATGCTTTGTCTCCTCTTCACTCGACTGGAACACGGCTGCTTCACCGTGTTGAGTGTTTCTGCTGTACGACACTGAGCGTCAGCCACGTGTACACACCTGCCCCCCCCTCCCCCGCCCCTGCCCCCGTCATCACGGAGCGCCGAGCTGACCCCCGTCCTTGCAGCAGCTCCCCACTAGCTGTTTCACACGTGGTGCTGAGCACGTGGCAACGCTGCGCTCTGGTTTCGTCCCTCCCCGCTTCCCACTCTGCATCCACAAGTCCACTCTCTACATCTGTGTCTCTAACCTGCCCTGCAAATAGGTTCTTCTGTACCATTTTTCTGGATTTCATACATATGCATTAATAGAGTATTTTTCTCTTAATAGATGCATAGATTTCTATCATATGAATGGACTATATTTTAACTTGTTCTCATTATTATTAGACATTTATGGTCCCCTCTTTTGGGTATTGGACTTCCCTGGTGGCTCAGACGGTAAAGCGTCTGTCTACAATGAGGGACACCCAGGTTCAATCCCTGGGTTGGGAAGATCCCCTGGAGAAGGAAATGGCAATCCACTCCAGTACTCTTGCCTGGAAAATCCCATGGACAGAGGAGCCTGGTAGGCTACCGTCCATGGGGTGGCAAAGAGTCAGACATGACTGAGCGACTTCACTTTCTTTCTTTCACTTTCTTTTTTGGGGTATTAGAAATACTGTAGCAAGTATCTATGGCTACATCTCTGATTATTTTCTGTGATTAAATTCCTAGAAGTAACCTGCTGGTTTGTTTTAACTGAGGGCTTTCCATTGCCAAATCATCCTGCAGAAATGTATTGCCAAAGTATTCTAACATCAGTATGTAATGAGGTTCCCTGTTTCTTTGCATCATAACTAAATATTGGTAAATATTATAATTTTACAATATTTTGGCTAATTTTATTATTTGGTGTATGCATTTCTTTGATTATCAGTCAGGTTGAACAGTTTTTCATCAGCAAATTACTTCTTTATATCAGAAGCAATTCTTACATGGGAGAAGACTTGAGGAAAAGCTGAAAATTTTAATGTAGAAATGAAAATGACTTGGTGTGTTCAATGTTCTAAATCAGGAACCAAAGCAAAATTCGAAGGTTTTTATGGAGAAATCTAAAGGTATCTTAAATGTTTCTTCTTTAAAGTTAACAGAAAAAACTAAAGCCCTCAAGGAAAAATGGGTTGGTGTTTACATCTCCCTAGAGTCCTATCAACCCTGAATCAATGTCTATAGAATAACTTTGTGTATTACCCATAAAAAATGAAATCCAAATGCACCATCATGCCATCTCACTTTCTATTTAAACGCTCACTGAACATTGCATCAGCCGGAGTTCCAGCAGGAAGTAGACAGCTGGCACACACTGGCAGAATCTGAGGAGGGTTTATTCACAAAGGACTGATTACAAAGATGGGGGCATGGTAATGGAGGGCTCAGGAATCGCAGCTCTCCAGCCTCGGTCCTGGGGGAAGACAGAGTTAACTGTACCAGGCAGACTGCTCTGAGAGATCAGGGATCTTTGGCAAAAAAATCCAGCCAGTTTATAATCATTTCACAAGAAAGGTGCTAGTGAACAAATGCCCTGAGAACAGCGTCTTACAGGACCCCAGCTGGACTCACCAACCTTATCTCCTACCATTTTCCCCACATCTCTGCAGCCGAAATTCCTTCACTTCCACTTGCTATCTCCCTGAAGGTGGCCTCACCAGGGAGGACTTCCCTGGCACGGCAAGTGGCCGGCAGAGGCTGGCCTGCCTCCTCCAGCTCGCCACTCTGCTTCACCTCAGCTTACAAACATGAGTGCCGCCGGCTATGCCCTTTCCCCTTACTGCACTGGCCGCCCCCATCTTCAGAAAGCAGGCTCGGCGAGGGCCTGGGCCTGTCTCCGCTGCGCCATCAGAACCTAAAACAGTGTCCGGCTCATAGCAGGTGCTCAATAGTTTTCATCTTTGAGAAAATGCTTAGTAAACTTCCATGTACCATGGAAACATGAAATGCCATTTATTATAAACTGCATATAACACCGTGTAAATACACACTTGTTTGGATTATCTCATTTTCACTCACGTACCTTTATTACCACAAATGACAAATTTTATATCCGATTATATTTCCTTAGATTCTACCTCCAGTACATATCTCTAGCCTATCCACCTCTCTCCATCTTTACTGACATCTTTCAAGACAAAACTACCACCTCTCACTTGGACAAATACGATAGCCAACTGGTCTCCAAGCTCTGTTCTTTCCTATTTCGATCTTGCCACACCCAGAACCAAAGCAGGCTTTTTAAGCACCTGGTATCCTTTTCCTGCTTAAAAAGCTTCAAAGGCTTCATTTCGCTCTCCTGAAAGCACGTAACCCTTTCAGCCTACCGCGGAGGAGCCTGCACCATCTAATCTACCTGCCCCTGCACTCAATCCCGTCCTCTCCCATCAACGCTGCGGCCCCTCCAGCTCACTCTGTTTCCCCAGCACCCCAGGGCGCCGCTGCCTGAGGGGGGCCACACAGCTCTCCTCCGCCTGGACGTTCCTCTCCAGGCCTTTCCCGTCTAACTCCTGCTCAGTGTCACACCGCAGTCTGCGGGGCCTTCCTCACCCAGGGCTTCCCTGACCCGCTCATCCTAACAGGGGCCCTGGGGCCTCAGTGCTGAGCAACTGTGTGTGCTAAGTCACTTCAGTTGTGCTGACTCCTGTGACTCATGGATTGTAGCCCTCCAGACTCCACTGTCCATGGGACTCTCCAGGAAAGAACACTGGAGTGGTTGCCATTTCCTTCTCCAGGGGATCTTCCCGACCCAGGGATTGAACTGGCGTCTCCTGCGCTGCAGGCAGATTCGTTACCATCTGAGCCACCAGGGAAGCTCCAAGTGCTTAGCGCACTCTGTAATTTCAGCTCCTGAAGTTTTTTCAGTTGTAATTGTGTTGTTATTTGTGTGACAGCTTGTGGAGTCTGTCTTCCCCACTAGACTATAAGCTCCAAGGAGGTGGAACTGCACCTGTTTTGATCCTGTTTTCACCAACAGTTAAGGTAATGTCTCAAGCGTAGTGACTTAATTTCAGTGTTGGATGAGTAATACAGTTTATGTCTTTAAAATCCTCACCTTTAACACTTCAAAATGCATTGTCCTTGTGTGTGAAAATGGCATTCAAAACTCAGTTCCGTGTATAGCTGCTTCTTTTTCCTATCAGGGCAATGAACACTGCTGACGAGTCTGTGAACGTACCTGAAGGAGAGACGTACTCTTCCTGTCTAGTTGGAGTCTTAGCGCCTCAGGTTAAAGGCAACAGCACACGGCCCGGGCCACTGGATGGAGCCACACTGTTTTTCCGATGGCATTCTTGTGCCATCCCGATGTCGAATGGTGGGATGGCACAGCTTTCCTGGCTGAAATGGGGTTCTGAATGAGACAGGCTGTGAGGAATGACGCCAGGGGTGCTGCTAGCTCAGGTAACTCATGGGAAGCTTTGAAAAAGCTCCCCCTTCCTCAGGATGCTTTGCTCCTGTTTGCGACTGTCATAATACAGAGCTGGTTTTGCTGGACTCTCGCTGCCGAAAGTGCTCTAATCATCACACAAGCCCGCGACGTCCACACTGTGAGTGGCGTCCCCCGGTGGTGTCACGGTGCCCGCACAAGGTCACAGTAGCCTTGGGAGGCACAACAGTCACGGAACGTAACACCGAAAAGTGCCACCCATCGGGTCCTCGGGCCGTGGTTTCTCTTCACTAGGATAGGAAGGATAGTAAACGTCAAAAATCTTGCTTTATGCTCATTGGATTTTTCTGAAGCAAGACTGTAACCTCACAGATAGGCCTTAAATATTTGGCTTTCCTGCTCCCATTTCTTCCTCGCAAACCCTATCAGTTTTGCCCGATTCCGTTTTGCCCCTGGCACTCCGGCTGACCTCTTGCTTCCCCTGTGTGATAGGCCTTTAAATCCACTCTTTAAACACAGCCCAGGGGGCAGCGTCTTTCCTGCCTTGAGGAAACAACAACCAGCAACTCAGGCGGCCTGCTGGAAAGCTTAGAGGGAGACCCAATTAATCTTAAAGTGGCTGTTATGTCGGCGTGGATTTTCTCACATGGATTTTCTCATTTGGAGTGAATCTCACTGTCTCATCCTACCTTTTCTGAAGTGGTGTTCTGTAGGATGCTAAGCAGCGCAGGGAGGAGAAGGGCTCCTATACTGTAGAAACCAGGGGCTGCTGGCTGGTCGCACTTCATACATTCTGTAAGCTTTTCTAATGGTTTGGGTTTTGATAGGTTTTAACTAGATCTTTAAGTCAATGCGTATTTGAATTTAAGGTGTTTTGCAGTTTAACCATAAACTCTTAGCAGCACCAGTTAATAAACCCTGGAAAAGGTTCTGCAGAATACAGGTTTGGGAAACCTGTATTGCTTTATTGGTGAGTTCATCTGTGTGTGCTCTTCGGAAGAGGCCTCCTGAAGAGGAAAGGCATTGACTAACAATGAGTAGATCGCGTTTCCAAGCCTTCTTTCAATGAAGTAGTTGTATACCTTGGGCAACAAACTAAGTATTTCTATGTCTAGTTTTCCTCTCACTGAATATTTGTTCAAAAATGTGTCAAGTCAAAATGTGGTCAAGACAGCAGAGTAAGAAGACCCTGAGTTCACCTCCCCCGACAGACACACTATAATTACAACTATTTAAAACAGTTTTCGGAGCAACTACCTATGAAGACGGGCTGAAGACTATCAGAAAGGGTTTTCCCATGACTGAAGATACGAGGACTCCCAATGAGATGAGAGGGAAAGGCAGAGAGGCGGTATAGGCAAGACCCGCGCCCCCAGGGAGGTGGCCGTCACGGGAATAGCATCGTAAGTGCAGAGATGCTCCCAAAGGGGAGGGGGTCCCAGCCCACCCTCGTCTCCCTCTCCCGGGGCTCTTGCAGGCTAGACTGCTTCTGAAGCAGTGGACCTTTCGCTGGCGGCCTGCATATAGAAGGGCTTGACGTCTGCGGGAAACAGACTCTCTTCCTAAATGACGCACACAACACCTCCCGTGCTCCAAGCCCCAGAGCAGGGGCAGTAATTTGGAAGGAGCCAGGGTCACCCCCAGGTCTTGGAGGGCATCAGGCAAGGCAGGAGGCAGCGAGGACTCGCTCTGGGGACACAGACGCTGGTGAGAGCTGTCTGGGAGAGCTCGCTCCGCCACAAGGCCCCTGGTGCTGGCGAGCCCCATTGGGACCCTCCCTCTGGCCTCCTAGCATCAGGAGATTGCTGCCTGCCAGGGGGCAGCACTTCTCATGGGACTCCCCTGCTCCTCTGCCAGCCCTGACCTTCCCACCAGGGCCAGCCACCAGCCCTGAGGGCCATCAGGCCCCGCAGCCTGTTACCACCCAGCCCTGCCCCAGTGGGTGGCAGCCAGCACTCAGGCCAGGGCATGTCCACCTGCAGGAGCCCCCGCAGGCGTTGCCCCTGACTCAGCAGAGGGGCCTCAGGAGCCACAGGGGGGCCCCTTCCAGAGTGAGTCCCGCTGGTGACCGAAGGGAGTGTGCCGATCGGCCCCACAGAATATCCCTGCAGAAGGCCGCTTCTCTAAGATGTGAAAAGATGACAAAACCATCTCAGACGTCGAAAGAAAAGCAGAGAATTTGGCAGAACGGGGAGACAGAGGCATATGTTCCAAACGAAGGAACAAACCAACCCCCAGAAGAAGAGCTAAGCAAAGCGGAAGTAAGCAGTCTGCCAGGAGGGGCTCAGGGCGGTGATCGTGAACGTGCTTGGTGAGCTCGGGAGAGCGGGCGAACAGCGGGGTCTCAGCACCGTGACCGAGCGTAGAGAAGAGCCGAAGAGAGCTGAAGAGTGCGGCAGCTGGAAGACGAGGAGAAACGCTGGAGGGAGCGACGGTGGGCTGGATGGTGCAGAGGAGCGGGCCTGCACAGGTCCCTGCTGGAGATCGCCCAAGCCGAACAGAAAAGAGGGAGAAAGGCACAGGAAGGAGGGCTGGGTCGGAGACCTCTAGGACTGCATCGGTTCATGTGGCAGAGGCCCCAGAAGGGGTGGGGGCAGAAACCTTACTTGAAGAAATAAAGGTTGAAAACTCCCCTAACTTGTGTAAGGAAACAGGTATCCAGGAAGCACAGTCTCAAACCAGACGAATCCAGACAGGTCCATGCCAAGATACACGGCAATTAAGATGGCAAAAATTAAAGATAAAATAGGGAATATTAAAAACAGCAAGAGAAAACCACTGAGTTCCATGCACAGGAATGCCCATATGAGCAGCACCCAACGTTTAGAAGAAACTTTGCAGGAGCGACCTGATACATTCAGAGTGATGAAGGGAAGAGAGCCCTTGATTGTACAATCAAGAGTACTCTACCTGACAAGTTCAGTGCAGTCACTCGGTCGTGTCCGACCCTTTGCGACCCCATGGACCATGGCACACCAGGCCTTCCTGTCCATCACCAACTCCCGGAGCTTACTCAAACCCATGTCCATCGAGTTAGTGATGCCATCCAACCATCTCATCTTCTGTTGTCCCCTTCTCCTCCTGCCCTCAATTCCTCCCAGCATCAGGGTCTTTTCCAATGAGTCAACTCTTCGCATGAGGTGGCCAAAGTATTGGAGTTTCACCTTCAGCATCAGTCCTTCCAATGAACACCCAGGACTGATCTCCTTTAGGATGGACTGGTTGGATCTCCTTGCAGTCCAAGAGACTCTCAAGAGTCTTCTCCAAAACGACAGTTCAAAAGCAAGGCTATCCTTTAAATTTGAAGGAAAGATAAAGTTTTTACAGACAAGCAAAAGTTAAATGAGTTTATCACCTCTAAGCAGCTCTATAATAGATTTCTATTAGTAGGGATTTCTATTAGTAGAAAAGGAAAGACCACAACTAAATATGAAAGTTACAGAAGGAAACTTCTCATTGGTAAAGGCAAACACACAGTAAAGGTAGTGGTCAACACCCATGATGGTAGGAAGGTTAGAAGACAAGACTGGCACACAGCCACAACGAGTAGTCTCAGTGGAGACCAGAACAGAGAAGGCGTAAACTTGATGTCAATGCAGATGGCTGACAGCACAGGAGAAGACGATCCATGTCACTAATCATTAGGGGGACGCGACTCGAAATCACGAGATCCCGTTCACACCCATCAGAAAAGCTATCATCAAAAAGACAAGAAATGACGAGTGTCGGTGAGGAAATGGAGGGAACGGAAGCCTCGTGCACTGTCACTGAGAACACAAATTTCACAGCCACTATGGCGAACTGCATGTGGGTTCCTCAAAAAGCTGAAGGTAAGGCCTCCACACTCCAGTATTCCTCTGAGAAAACAGAATCACTCGATTGAAGAGACACTTTCACTCCCACGTTCACTTCAGCATTATTTACAGCCAAGGCATGGGAACGGCCTATGCGCCCATAAACAGATAAAGAAGCGGTGTGTGTACGCAACGGAATATGACTCAGCCGCAACAAGAGTGAGCTGCTGCCACTTGTGAGAACATGGAGAGACCTACAGGGTGTTGTGCTAGATGAGGTGAGTCCGAGAAAAGCAAATACTGTGCCATTTCACTTATATGTGGAATCTGAAAAGCAAATAAACCTAAATCATAGATACAAAGAACGATGCGGGGCTGCCAGTGTGGAGAGGGATGGGACGAGAGATGGGCGAGGAAGCCCGGGAGGTTGTGAAGCACAGAGCTCGTGGGGATGTAGCCTAGAGCGCAGGGAATGCAGTTATTGATACGGAAATAGGTTTATACAGTGACACGTGATAACTAGACTTGTGACGACTTTGTAATGTACAAAGATAACGAATCACTATATTATGCGCTTGAAACTAATACAGTATCATATGTCAATTATACTTCAATTTTTAAAAAAGGTGGCAAGCCAATATTCTTCTCAGTTAGCCATGTACTAGGCTGCTGTAACAAAATATCAAAAGCCAGGTGACCTAAAGCAACAGGAGCTTTCTGTCTGGCAGCTCTGGGGGCGAGGGGCCTGAATTTGCGGCGCGGGCAGGGCCATGCCTGTGACGGCCCTAGGGAAGGGCCCTGCCTGGCCTTCTCTGGCTTCCGGTGGGCGGCCCTCGGCGCTGCCGGCTCGCTGATGGATGGCTCCTGTCGCGTGGCCACCTTCTGTCCATCTGCACAGCATGCATGTCTGTCTTTGTGTCTGGATTTTCCCTTTTTATCAGGACACTAGTCATGTTGGATTCGATCTCATCCGAATGACCCCATTTGAACTTGATAACCTTGGTAAAGACTCTATTTCCAAATAAAGTCACGTTCTGAGTTGACAGGGGTTAGGATTTTGACAGCATCTTTTTGAAGGGCAATTCAAATTCTACAACAAGCAGCCACCAACAAAGTGCGTTTTTCAGCTGAAATACATTAAATTCGCAAAGACTGCCTCAGCTAGGAACTACACTGCCCCCAGTCCGCGCTCCCCACTCCAGCTAGCTTTCTAGTTATCTGCTTTGCCTCTTTCTGGGTTGGCCTGAGACTCTGCTGCATTACACACGATACCTGTACCAGCAGCATCAGTATCATCCAGAAGTTTGCCAGAAATGGAAACCCTAGGCCTCATCTCGGAACTCCTGAATCAGAATCTGCATCGTAAAAGACCCTCAGGGGATTCATATGCACCACATTGAAGAATGAGCTCCCCTGAGAAGTGGAGTCCTGAAACTGAGGTGGGAAACTGCCGCTTCCCTTAGACTTTGACCCTGGGAAAGACTCAAGTGTTCTCTGCAGGCCGCCTCCTGCTTCTCGTCATCTGTCCCCCGACTGGTCCCGACTGTGAGCAGTCGGTCGGCGTCATCTGCTCTGACTCATCCCTCGCTGTCTGTCTTCCTCCTCAGTCCCTCCTGCGTCTTTCTCCTTTCCTGGAGACCCACCTTGGGCTTCTGTTCTGCCCCTGCTGCCTAAGCCCCAGCGTGCTGTAAATAACTGTAAGTCCCCCTGCACCTGGAGTATGAAGAGTTAACAACAAAGCAGGTCAGACTATCGAACAGCTGTATCATCGTCTCCTCAAACGACACCAGAATGTTGGTTTCATTAGTTTATCACAATGTGTATGATAGCACTTTTCTCTGTTACTAATGTAATCCACAAAGCTAAAAACAGAAGCTGCCCACCAGCTGGCAAAGTGTCTGATGTAAAGCAAAATCAAAATATTATGATATTGGAGTTATAAAGGTACATATTAATTATGCTGGCCCTACCTTGCATTGGACTCTCTCTGAGGCAGAAAATTAAATCGCTTTCATTCGATGAAAAGGTAAAATTCCATTTATACAGGATACCATTTGTTGCAGAAGTTCATTTAGATGAAAAAAAAAGTGACTGGCAGAAAAGCAATCAATAAGCTATAGGAGACATGTCATTTTTATTCTATATGTAAATTCTAGTTCACTAGTACGCGGGGAAAAGGAATACTAAATTTTTTATATTTCATCATTGTTACTTTTAATAAAATTTTAGGCTCAATTACCAATTTTTCTTTTTTAGAAAATTACTTTGGATCATCTTGATCACTGCGTTAAGACAAGCTATTACTAACCACTTATGAAAAAGATGCATTTTTTCTATTGCTATTTACATATGAATTTTTATGTCTCATAGAGCTGACTTTTTCAAACTAGGAATACATAGAAAGCCAAATAATGTCTTACATTTAATGGTGTGTTACCACTATCCATATGCAATCATATGAAATTATTTAGCTTTATTTTTAAAATCTATATACGGTTCCTTAAGGCAATTTTTAAAAAATGTGATTAAGTGTTTTAAATGGAGTTGTTTGCCTGAAACTTGATTAGTAACAATGCTTATTGATGCCATCCAGTTAGACTGAGATGCTAGGATTCAAATGGAAAATATTCAAGAACAAGTGCTATCTTCCTTACATAGGACATGTCAAGCTCGTCTAGGAAACGTGTGTTTGGTTAGGCATCCTAGAAAGAAAACCTTTATGGCCGGGAAAGTGCGTGCACGGAAAAACATAGCAGGCCGGCCGGAGACTGACATTTCACACGGAGAAAGGCGCCGATCGGCTGGGACGAGGGTTTCTCCGGTCTGTTTCTTGCTCTGCTAGTAAATCACTTCCGTGGCTCTGGGCACTCAATTAACCTCCCCGGCCCTACCCAGGTAGGCCTCCACTTACTGCAGAAAGGCGCTTTTGATATGAAATATGGAAATAAGCTACACAGAAACAACCTGAGTAAAACGACTTTCCTATTCGACAGTCATTAAACACACAGCTTGAAGCCCTGTTTAGGGCGACATCGCTGACTTGAGGAGCTATTCGTGATCCAAGGAACGTATGGCACGCAGAGTCGAGCGCACGGACGGTGCTGCCGCAGAAGCAGGGTCTGTCTGCCGTCACACGCGCCGAGTCAGGCTCCTGCGTCCGCAGAGGGGCGCGGCGGCGTGCAGCTGCGCCCTTGCTGACCCTGCCGGGCCTGGACGCGCGTCCGCTCCAGGGTGCAGAGCTGCCGGTGCGGTGGAGCAGGGCTGCAGGCGCGATGAGGCCCGGTGCGAGAGGGGAGGAGCGGCCGGTCCGCGAGCCCCGCCGCCGCTCTGCCCCACGGCTCATCCTCCGCGGTCGCCAGGGGTCATTCAGAGGAGGGTGCGACGCGGCAGGTACGCAGTGAGCAGCGCCTGCCACACAGGAGACGCCCTGCAAGGTGGCGACTCTCTTTCATCGTCATCGCCCCCACCATCTTCTTCTTTCTTCCTTTCTCCGGGATCCGCGCCTCTGGGACTGCTCGCTTCCAGAACTCTACGGCTGAAGCTACGCCTGTAGCCAGCGTTTCCTGGCTGACAGGATGATGACTTTAATTAATGCTCTGTATCTCTCAGAGATAATCTCATGTTATTCCTTATCTACTGAGTCTGTCAGGCTCTCTCAGCTTTTCCCCTCTGAGGGGAAACGTGGCCATTTTTCTCTGTACCCGCCATTAAAAAATATTTTCCATTTGTGACTCGGCGTCCCCGGCCTTGTGTCTACTGCCTGATTGTCAGGTCATTTTACCTTCTCAGTCTGGTCACGTTTTTATCTTCTCGATCTGAATTTCTTTAGGAATCATTCTTCAGTCAGCTCCAGATATTTTCTTTGGAACAGTTAAACACAACACAGTGCAGCTTTTGTGTTTTAACATTGAGAAAAAGATGCTTCTTGTAAAAGCTACTGATTTAATAAAACATTGTCATTTTATTTAAATAGTACTTGTCTATGCGATCCTTCTGTACTTGAACTGGTAAGAGGTGATCATGAACATTTTCATTATAATTTTATTAAAATAGAAAATAGCCTATGTTCTCTTTATCTTTCTGTCCCTGCTAGAGTAAGCAACAATGAATAAATAAGGACTTTTATGCAGGAAAAGGATTTCAGTAGTTATGCTTATTTATGGTAGGGAACTTATGAAAAAGTAAAGTGAAGCTGTATCAGAGAAAAATCTAAGCAAAAATGTCAGAGGTTAATCTTCACATCATAATTATGACTTAAACACTGATACATCCAGTGGCCTTATCTGAAAGCGTAAGGACTGTTTTCTGCAGATAAGGTGCCTATAACAAACAAGAATATTTATTCTGCTACGGAATTCTGCAGTTCAAATGCAAAAAAAAAAATCAAGTATAATAACTTTCCTTCCAGAATCTTTTGCTCACAGGATATTTAGAGATAATTCTCTAAAAATAGTAAAATTAAATTATATGCAAAGAAGAATAAACTACTAAACTGCTGAGGAAAGACACCCCATTGAGAAAACATTTGTGAGGGTCTTAGCTCACATTTCTCAGTGACTCAGTCTTCTTATCATAGCTATCATTCACTTGTATACTATAACTTTAAAACTTCCCCCCAAGTGCAGCCAGTTCAGTTCAGCTCAGTTCAGTCGCTCAGTCGTGTCCAACTCTTTGCGACTCCATGAATCGCAGCACGCCAGGCCTCCCTGTCCATCACCAGCTACGAGTTTACTCAAATTCATGTCCATCGAGTTGGTGATGCCATCCAGCCATCTCATCCTCTGTCATCCCCTTCTCCTCCTGCCCCCAATCCCTCCCAGCATCAGGGTCTTTTCCAATGAGTCAACTCTTCGCATGAGGTGGACAAAGTACTGGAGTTTCAGCTTCAGCATCACTCCTTCCAATGAACATCCAGGACTGATCTCCTTTAGGATGGACTGGTTGGATCTCCTTGCAGTCCAAGGGACTCTCAAGAGTCTTCTCTGAACTGAACTGGCTGCACTTGGGAGGAAGTGTTAAAGTTATAGTATACAAGTGAATGATAGTTACGATAAGAATACTGAGTCACTGAGAAGTGTGGGCTAAAGACAGGGAGTTTACTGGAGTTATTGACTGAAATCAGTATCGCGTACATAGTCTGGACACTAAGATAACCCAGGATTTGTTCACCAGGGTGCAGAGCATGAAGATTCTGGGACTGAGAGCACTCTTTGTGTGCTTATGGTGTTAGTAGAAACAATATTCGTTCCAAAAACGTAGAAGGTAGTATAACTAATTTTCAAGATACTATTTTCTGTCATTCTAAAGGAATTAGGAAGTCATATTATAGTCAAAATTTTCCAGAAAGAATCATGGAAACCCTCCCAAAATCAAGCAAAAGGATTACTTATCACCCAAAAAAGAAAGGGAAGAAGTAGACGGAGGATGCTTGCAATCCAGTCAGCAAATAATGAAAATAGCTAACAACTGCTTGGAGCCTATTACATGATGAAAACTGATAGACCCTCACAAGAATCCCACCAGGTAAGCACTATTCAGTTCAGTTCAGTTGCTCAGTCGTGTCTGACTCTGCAACCCCATGGACCATAGCACGCCAGGCCTCCCTGTCTATCACCAACTCCCGGAGTCCATTGAAACCCATGTCCATTGAGTCGGTGATGCCATCCAACCATCTCATTCTCTGTCGTCCCCTTTTCCTCCTGCCCTCAATCTTACCTAGCATCAGGGTCTTTTGAAATGAGTCAGCTCTTCCCATCAGGTGGCCTAATAATGGAGCTTCAGCTTCAGCATCAGTCCTTCCATGAACACCCAGGACTGATCTCCTTTAGAATGGACTGGCTGGATCTCTTGGCAGTCCATGGGACTCTCAAGAGTCTTCTCCAACACCACAGTTCAAAAGCATCAATTCTTTGGCACTCAGCCTTCTTCACAGTCCAACTTTCACATCCATACACGACCACTGGAAAAACCATAGCTTTGACTAGATGGATCTTTGTTGGCAAAGTAATGTCTCTGCTTTTTAATATGCTGTCTAGGTTGGTCATAACTTTCCTTCTAAGGAGTAAGCATCTTTTAATTTCATGGCTGCAATCACCATCCACAGTGATTTTAGAGCCCAGAAAAATAAAGTCTGACACTGTTTCCACTATTTCCCCATTTATTTGCCATGAAGTGATGGGACCAGATGCCATGATCTTCGTTTTCTGAATGTTGAGCTTTAAGCCAACTTTTTCACTCTCCTCTTTCACTTTCATCAAGAGGATCTTTAGTTCTTCTTCAGTTTCTGCCATAAGGGTGGTGTCATCTGCATATCTGAGGTTATTGATATTTCTCCCAGCCGTCTTGATTCCAGCTTGTGTTTCTTCCAGTCCAGCGTTTCTCATGATGTACTTTGCATAGCAGTTAAATAAGCAGGGTGACAATATACAGCCTTGACATACTCCTTTTCCTATTTGGAATCAGTCTGTTGTTCCATGTCCAGTTCTAACTGTTGCTTCCTGACCTGCATACAGGTTTCTCAAGAGGCAGGTCAGGTGTTCTGGTATTCCCATCTCTCTCAGAATTTTCCACAGTTTATTGTGATCCACACAGTCAAAGACTTTGGCATAGTCAATAAAGCAGAAATAGATGTTTTCTGGAACTCTCTTGCTTTTCCATGATCCAGCGGATGTTGGCAATTTGATCTCTGGTTCCTCTGCCTTTTCTAAAGCCAGCTTGAACATCTGGAAGTTCCTGGTTCACGTACTGCCATTATTGTATCCATTTCACAGGTGGGAAATTGGAGCACGGAGACATGTTGTAACTTGCTCCCTGCCACACATTTGGTTAGTGAGACAGATGCAAGTTGGATTCTGGTGGCCTGCACTCAGAACCCAGACTGCTATATTCTGCACAATACTGCTTTCCAGAGAGAAAATCCCAAAGTACTTTTCATTCTGAAAAAGATAAATGTTTACATCCTGGTGCACACATAAAGCATTTTCCACAACATAACTCAATTCAGTTAACAGCATTAACAGTTCTATTTTAAGAAATCCCAGTTCACAATAACTCGGCTTGGGTTTTCAATTTGTCTTTGCTAAAGGTCTCCAGCCTGGGGTCACACTATGAATTCTGTGTCCATAGTCATGAATGTTCGGGCCACTTGGAAGAGAAACAGGATGCAGGGAAGTTTTCAGGCGTTGCCTAGGAGGAGTCTCCCAATATTGCCTGGACCCAGTGGCCAAAGATGACAACTAAACTACTCCTATGCTTTCAAATAGGGCCAAATCCCCCTGAGATCAGGAAACTATGCAGTTACCACACCTTTAGCTGACTCAGCTTCACCTAAATAATTAACAAAAAATTTTTTTCTGGCTCATCAAGAAGCCCAAATGTAGGGATCAGTTCAGTTCTGTTGCTCAGTCATGTCTGACTCTGAGACCCCATGGACCGCAGCATGCCAGGCCTCCCTGTCCATCACCAACCCCTGGAGTTTATTCAAACTCATGTCCATCAAGTCGGTGATGCCATCCAGCCATCTCTTCCTCTGTCGTCCCCTTCTCCTCTTGCCTTCAATCTTTCCCAGCATCAGGGTCTTTTCCAAGGAGTTAGTTCTTTGCATCAGGCAGCGAAAGTATTGGAGTTTCAGCTTCAGTGTCAGTCCTTCCAATGAATATTCAAAACTGATTTGGTTTAGGATGGACTGGTTGGATCTCCTTGCAGTCCAAAGGGCTCTCAAAGAGTCTTCTCCAACACCACAGTCCAAAAGCATCAATTCTTCAGCCCTCAGCTTTCTTTACGGTCCAACTCTCACATCCACACATGACTACTGGAAAAACCATAGCTTTGACTAGATGGACATAAGATAGGGATACTCCAAGATTGAATTCAGTGGCTCAAGATTATCAAGAAGGATCCAGGCTCTTTCCATTTTCCACTCTGCCATTCACAGTGAAGTGGATTCGTCCTGTCACAACCTAGGAGGTGGGGCTTTGCCAGCGGTCCCACGGTAAAGAACTCGCCTGCCGATACAGCAGACATAGAAGATGTGAGCTCGATCCCTGGGTCAGGAAGATATCCTGGAGGAGGGCATGGCAACGCACTCCAGTCTTGTTGCCTGGAGAAACCTACGGACAGAGGAGCCTGCAGGGCTACAGTCCATAGGGTTGCAGAGAGTCAGACACGACTGAGATGACTGAGCATGCACACACAAGCTGGGAGTTAACGTCTAATGTCCCAAGTGGAAACCCTCTTTCTAGACCTTTTCTCATGGTTTGTTGCTAGGTCACGTTTCCGCCCTAGGCCAACACTGGTGAGGGGATGGAGCTGCTGTGATCGGTTGATCGAAGCCCTACAGAAGGGGACAGTTCTCTTTCTTTAGGCATTTGGAAGGAGAGAAACCCAGACACCTACTCTGCCAACATGGTAACGGGGAAAGGGTTGGGGATGGCCTCCAACTGCGTGCACTATAGGAGGACCACTGCTCATGCTGAGACTGTTCACCTTCAAGTTAAAAAGGAAAAAAAAACTGCCTTCAGTTTCAAAAGCTGCACTTATAATCTTGTCCATCTTTCTAGTTATGAGCAAGGTTCATTGTGTTTTCTACACTCAGAGACATTTTACATATTCCTAACTCTAATTCAATTTTAACTTTGCAGGGGAAATATTATGCAAATAAGACACTTAGAGACAGCAAAAGCACGACACACTGTCTAATACTTTGGTAGCTGAAGAGTGAGAGAAGAGCCTGAATTCACTTAGTAGATGGATCAGATAACTCTTTATTGGATTGTCTTTCTTTCCTATGAAAGTTTGAATTTTTATCCAAGATAGGGATGGGAGAATGGTGGGGAAAGCTCAGCGAATTTGGGGTTTCTCATACTTAAGTCCTGGCCTGCACCCAGTGCGCTCTCAACTGACACTAATTTCTCTCTCTCCGTTGGTAAAACGGGGATACTAGAAATCTACTACAGGTTTATCATGGAGCTCAGATCAGATACTGTCTATAAATGCACTCATCAGGCAGAAATGCTTGCAGCTACAAGGAACAGAAAATTAAAATTCTAGTACTTGAAACAAATAGAAGCTTATTTTGTGCTTGTAACAAGACATCTGCGGGGGGGTTGGCAGGTATAGCAGCTTGATGACATTGTCAGAGCTTCAGGACCCGTGTATCTTAACATTCCAGCTTCCTTAGCAAAGTGGGCATTACGCTTCAGGCTCACAGCCTGACTGCTGGACCTCTAGATGGTCCCAAGTGACCCGAGAAGTGTGCCTGAGTTTTGTCTGTTCCCATCTTCTCAGAGCCTTCTCGGCAGACTTCACTTATATTTTATAGTCTCTAGAACTAAGGACTAGAAGGATTGGATGGACTGATGCTGAAGCTGAAACTCCAATACCTTGGCCACCTGATGCGAAGAGCTGACTCATTGGAAAAGACCCTGATGCTGGGAAAGATTGAGGGCAGGAAGAGAAGGGGACGACAGAGGATGAGATGGTCGGATGGCATCACCGACTCCATGGACATGGGTTTGGGTGGACTCCAGGAGTTGGTGATGGGCAGGGAGGCCTGGTGTGCTGTGGTTCATGGGGTCGCAGAGTCAGACAGGACTGAGCGACTGAACTGAACTGAGCTGAGAACTCAATGGCACGGCCACATCTACACTTGGAAGGCTAAGCAAGTGTTTGGTGTTCCGCCTCTACAGTGGGAGAGAGCTGGGCGGGGAAGGAGGTTGCAGGAGATAATCAACAGTGTCTGCCACGAGCATTTTGTCGAGTGCCAGCTCTGGGTCAGTGTTAGTTACGAGTGTTCTAGCTGAAAGCTTCCTGCGAGTAAATTGGTCACTGAGTAGATGGTAGATGAGAAGTAGGAACATATGTAAGAAGAGAAAGTTCAAATGCTCACTCACTTAGTACGCCTGGTTCCTCCTTTATCTCTGTGGTAAACCCTGCAAGGTCACCCCTGTTAGCTTTCTCACAGGAAGGCATGCGCAAAACAGGCCTCCAAGTGAAGCCTGCAGAAGGCATGGATAGCCTGGGCACCATCTCCTCCTCTCTCCACCATGGTTTACAAGCAGATGAATAATTGGTGCCCTTTCCCAGCCCCCTTTCAGTGCTTGTCAGTGGAATGGACCCTGGAAAGGACTTACAGTGCCTGAAACATTTAGGCAGTAGTACGGTGACCTTTTCAACAGGCCGGATCTGCAACTGTTCAGCCATTCCTCTCCTTCTTTTCCTCCGACTCTTCTTTTAAGAGGAAAGAGCGAACTGGCACCTGAAGTAGGGACTGCTCAGAGTAACAAACCAGCGCGCCATGAAACCAACCTGGAGGCCATCCCGCACTGCCGGGGCGGCAGGGCAGCAACAGCGGGTCTGCACGCAGACGTCTGCTCCAAAGAAGAAACCCGGCCACACCCCCTGACAGCGCTGCCGCTCCGCCTCTCCGGAGGGAAACAGCTGCTTCTGCGTCATTCCGGCCCGTGACATCTCTTGGGAACAGCCTAGCGGGACGTTCAAGCCCCTCCTCCAGGTTTCCCTGGCGCCCGGATGTGTTGCCCTGCAGGAATCACCACGTGGAACCGCGAGTGTCCATTTCCCACTGGTTTGTCAGGTAAGCCTGATTTCCTGACGGGCACCTCGCACACGCCTGGAACGCGGGGGAACTCACACGCTGTGGCCTAGTGAATGAGCCCTGTGCCCCGGAGCGGAATAAACCTGCCTTCCCTCCCGCTAGCCAGAGCCATCTCTGCCCAGACCCGAGGAAACACGATGCGCAGGGGATGTGTGAGACCGGCCCACAAGCCCCAGTTTACCGCAGAGGTGACTTGGTGCGGCTCCCGCCGTTCTATCGAACTAGGCTGCCTGAGAACCCCGCAAATTGAGCAGCTACGAAGCTGTTCAGCTACTTTCTGACAGCGGAAGAGGAGACAGGTATCACTTTTAGGTAATAACGGTCATTTAGGAAATCAAAATAAAATGTAAACCCCCAGCTCCTCACCCTTGCATTTTTATCCTTCTTTCTGGCTTCATTTCCCAGAGGTGAGGAGCTTCAGGAACGGATGGGCAGGGGTGACGGGGAAGAGCTAGTCTCACACACGGTGTCTGCTCCTGCACACAGGCAGGGACCGGCGCGTGGGACGGCGTGTACAGCGGGGGACACCGTTCTGCTAATGCTGCTAACAAGGAGGGGAGGGGCAAACCGCAACACGTGTGACAGCGAGTGATAAAGTGCGTTCTTGGTCAGGGGCAGGCCTCTGGCGGGGAGGACCGAAGTTCAGACCCGAGGCTGCTGCTCCGTAGCTGTGTGCCTTGGTTACCTACCTTCTCCAGCCTTTATTTTCCACCTGTGAAGCTAGAATGGGGATAATGCTAGTGTCTGCCTCTTGCGGTACTGCTGGAAGAATGAACCGGATGCTATTTGTGAGTCCTCTGTGAGCATTAGCTGTGAATGTGGGCTACTGCTGTGCGGCAGTGGCCTGCCATTGCTCTTCCAGGAGGCTGAATGCCCACAGCAGGGCTAGTGCTGGGGTCAGAAGACCTGGGCTGTAGACTCAGCTCTGTGATAGGCCACAGATGTCACTTGGGGCAGGTCACAGGACCTCGGGTCACTCATCTCAGAAGGAGGAGGTTTTGGATGAATCACTTCCTACCTGATTGTTCTGAAAACTCTGGATTCTATGCTATAACCAATGCAAAACAATCTAAAGCCTTAGTTCTGAGTATTTCCTGCGAGTTTGGCTACAGCAAAGGGGGAGGGCTCCCATATAACTGCAAGCAATTCTCAGACCCCAGCAGCGTGCCCGAGAATTCAACTCCATTCTGACACCATCTTCCCAGAGACAGCATCAAATTCTACAGGTTAGGGCTCAGTCCTGTAAGATGTGACTCGCTTCTGTTCCCAAGCTCAAGTTGTCACCTGTTCTTCTGACCAAGGCCACACATCAGAGGTTCTGTTCATTCCCTTCTCAGGTTCGATCATTTGAGAGGCTCACAGAACTCAGGGAAACACACCTACGCTCATCAGTTCAGTGAGGATATGATAAAGAACACAGATGAGCATCCAGTGGAAGAGACGCAAGGGATTTTGGAAGGACTGCAGTTCCCATGCCCTCTCTAGGCCCAAACATTCACCAGCCTGGAAGGCCTCCCAACCCAAGTCTTTTTTTAGAGATTTTTAGAGATTCTTTTTATAGAGATTTCGTTACATAGGCAGGATTGATTAAAATATTGGCCACTGGCAACGGAATCAACCTCCAACCCCTCTCTCCCATCCAGGAAGTTAAGGTTGGGACTTAACTTACAAGTTCCAACCTTGTAATCACACGATTGTTTCCTGGTAAACCAGCCCTCATCCTTAGTGAAAGTGAAGTGAAAGTGAAAGTGAAGTCACTCAGTTGTGTCCGATTCTTTGCGACCCCATGGACTGTAGCCCACCAGGCTCCCCCGTCCATGGGATTCTCTAGGCAAGAATACTGGAGTGGGTTGCCATTTCCCTCATCCTTAGGTGCTTCCTAAAAGTCACATTAATTTTGTTATGCCATTAACATAACAAAAGATACTTTAGCTGTTCTCAAGTTGCAAGAGTTTTAGAAGCTCTAGGCAAGAAGCAGGAAAAGTGAAAGTGAGTGAAAGTTGTTCAGTTGTGTCCAGCCCTTATGGCCCCATGGACTGTGTCTTTCCAGCTCCTCTGTCCATGGAATTCTCCAGGCAAGAAGACTGGAGTGGGTGGCCATTCTCTTCTTCGGGGAGACTTCCTGACCTAGGAATAGAACCCCAGTCTCCCGCATTGCAGGCAGGTTCTTTACCATCTGAGCCGCCAGAGAGGGAGACTAAACACTAGGGATATTTCTTACTATAAGTCACAGTATCACAGCTACCTAAGTCCTCCCAGGCTGAAGTGCCTATTTTCCTTGCCCAAGGACACATTCTGCTGCTGCTGCTGCTGCTAAATCGCTTCAGTCGTGTCCGACTCTGTGCGACCCCAGAGACGGCAGCCCACCAGAAGAGAAAGGCTACCCACGCCAGTGTTCTGGCCTGGAGAATTCCATGGACTGTATAGTCCACGAGGTCGCAGAGAGTCGGACACGACTGAGCGCCTCTCACTTTTGTTCTATCAGTGCTTTGCTGGACCCCTGCTCCAATCCCCTGTTCCTCTGCCACCAAGCTCTCCTTCAACGCTTTACAACTCCTTTTCCATGGCCAAAGCGTAACCTACACCCTCAACTTCTTCAAGCGACTTTCCTTCAGTCTTTTCACCTGCACAGGCGTTTGGCTATCACCCTGAGAAGCCCCTGGGCCTACAAGCGTCTCGAGTGCCGGCTGTGTCTTCTCTTCCACACGTTGTGTAGATCACCACTGCACGCAGAGTGTCAGCCCATTGCTTCTGTCTCTCGTGTCTCATAAATGAAAGTGCCGGTCTCTCGGAAGCATGTGACCACTGGATGCAATCCTCAGCCTGACTAGCTCCCTTGCCTCCCTCCCCCAGTCCCTGCGGCTGTCCTACAGTACTCAGACAGCCAGGCGGCCGGCCTGCGCAGCGCTCGGCCCCTTGGGCCCGTGACTGCTGTCTGTTCCAACATCTTCTCTCCTGCTGAGTCACCCGGTGCTGTACCCTGTCATGACCTGCAATCTGGCCACTTCCTAATCTCTGATTACACCATCCTACGCTTCAATCACAGCTCCTATTTTTGAAGATTGAGAAGTAAACATTCACTTACTTTCTCTATAATTAATCATCCACATTATAAAATGGCAGAAGTTAACCCCTCTACGTTCTCTTCACTCATGGGCCTTCTCCAGCTTGACCCCCTCCAAATTACGCTTAGATATCATGGTCCACAGTTTTGTAGCCACCCGAGAAAATCTCAACCCTGGATGAATTCACTACCTGCTTTTCACACCTATACTTGAGCTGCTGAGACAGCTGTAGAAAAAGAAATGACATAATCTGCCAAACTAGTGTCAGGATAAGCCCATGCTTTCTATCAACCAGGAGAGATCCGGTTACGTGGCAGTAGCAACCACCATGAAACAAGATGAAGCGAAGCAAGACATAAACAGCAAATGCCAAACGCCGACGGCTCCATGTAGCTTTGTGGTGGAGGTGGTTTAGTCACGAAGTCGTGTCTGGCTCTTGTGACCCCGTGGACTGTAGCCCGCCAGGCTCCTCTGTCCATGGGGATTCTCCAGGCAAGAATACTGGAGTCGGTGGCCATTTCCTCCTCCAGGGGATCTTCCTGACCCAGGAATTGAACCCAGGTCTCCTGCATTGCAGACACATTCTTTATTGACTGAGCTACAAGGGAAGCACCTTGATATAAGTTTATTTCTTATCTATGCTACAAGTCCAGAATGGGGCCTGCTTGTCCTCCATCATTCAGACATTCACTGGGATGGAGGCCATGCCTGAGTTTGCCTCCCAGAGCACGGCCTCAGAGGGGTGGGAGACATGGCGGCGGATGCGTCCGCTTTGAAAGCCTCCTGTTCATCTTAGATTGGCCAAAGGAGTTCAGGTAGCCAGGAACTTTCCAGGCAAAAATCCTGGAGTGGGTTGCCATTCCCTTCTCCAGAGGATCTTCCCCATCCCTGAATGGCAACCCACTCCAGTACTCTTGCCTGGAAAATTCCATGGACAGAGGAGCCTGGGGGGCTACAGGTCATGGGGTCACAAAGAGTCAGACATGATTGAGGGACTAACAGCAAGAGCACCAACCTGAGCTCACGACGCTGAGGTGCAACCGTGCCCATGTGCCAGGAAGGATGAGAGACCAGCGTGAGCGACTACGAACAGCCAGGGACTGCCATGGCCACCAGTGTCGGCCACTCCGGCATCCTTCACGTCCTCGCAGTCAGCTTCCTCTCTCCACGGCGCTGATGCTGAAGGTCTTCCACCTGTTCAGCCTCTGCCTCTGCCTTATTCTTGTGCTCACACGGCTGTGCAGGTTGCAGAGACAGGAGCCTCGTCCTCGGACAGTGGCTGTGAGACCCTACCCTCCAGTTTCCTCATCTGTAACACGGCGGTAGTGACCTCTGCCAAGCTTATTTCAAGGCCAAGGGAGTGTAAAGGTTAACTCGCAATGTATCTGAAAGTACTTTGAAAAGTCAGACACTGTATTTCATAAATGTAAATTAGTATTATCATTGTTATTTACTTCAGAATATCTAACATGCAGAAGAATACAAAACGGGGCTATCAGTGTTGCAACGGTGCAGAATTTTAGCTTCAGGTGGACTGACGTCTCTGTCTGGTCACTGAGATATTCTCAATGCAACAGTGTCCAACACACGAGAGGCACTCAGTAAACACCAGTGAGTGAAGCTTTTAAAAATATGTGGTCTGATTTATAAGATAGCATCACTACTGTGAGGTGTTAAATACTTTGATCAAAGTTCATATACTAGGACCTATTACCTAGTTCTATACAACAATTGAATATTTTCTTGTTTATCCAGTATAAAATTAGGACTGTGTGTTGGGAAGTGTAGGTGGCTGATTATCTCAAAGAAATAAAAGCAAAGTCCTATCTAAAAGCCCTATCTAAGGGCATTTTGAAAGAAAAGTTTTGCTCGCTAACATCCATATTCTAAATGCTGTTCACATTCATATGAGTTTTATATAAGCATAATCAAATATTATCATTATCATAAAGTGCATTATTTAACATATGTGGCAAATGTTTGCCAAAAAACGTTTTCATTATATACTAGACAAGACAAATACATCACTTAAATTATGGCATGATAATTTAACAGGAAACATTCACAACTGGTCTTTTTTCTAAGCAAATTGGATGCAAATCAATATTTACTCAACAAATTATCAATCATTTTTTAAGTTTACATAAAATAGTTCTTGTCTTCATTTTTCTGAAGTTACATTTTATAGCAGTAGTATACATGAGTAGATAGGCAGTTACTATTTATTTGGTTTCCCTTACAAATGCACCGCTTACTAATATTTGCAAAAGCAACTACTTTGCAGTTGTTAATCTTTGAAAACATTTATTATGTTGAGCATTTTTTCTCAAGTTGCAAAACTCAAAAAGCAAGTCTGTTTCTTTAGCTTTTTATTCAGAGCTTTCTTTCATTTACTATGCTTCTTTCTCAGAGTGGACATTTCAGTGATGTTTAAGGTGGCCACCCTGGGGGAGGAGCCTTCCTGAGAATGGCCTCCAGCAGGGACAGTCCCACTGTTGCTTGGGATTGTCCAAGCAGAGCCCTGAGCCTCGCTGTGACCCTGAGCCACAGATATCGGAGGAGCCTTTCTGAGAGTGGCCTCCAGCAGAGACAGCCTCACAGTTGCTCGGTATTGCCCAAGCAGAGCCCTGGGCCTTGCTGCGACCCTGAGCCACAGATATCAAGTAAGCAAAGTTTACTGTGTCACCAAACGCCCAGACACTCAGGGTTCTCCCACACCCCCATTCTTGCTCAGAAAGCCCTGAGCTGCTCCATTGCACCTCTGAGGGCAGCACTGATTATCTCTTTTGACCTAATTCTCCTTATTAAAATCATGTCTTAATGTTCTCTACCTTTAAGCCTTAGGTGATATCTTGCCACACATCTAATAAGAGAAACGAACTAAACTCTTCATGAACACTTGATGTATCTCCCTTCAACAACTCAAATCATGTTTGAACATCTATTATGTACAAGTGATATGATAGGCTCTGCTTGTCTATGAAAAGAGTTGGGAAAAAAATCTTAAGCATAGGCAATAAATCTGACATAAATCATATCCATGTTTTCTTAGGTCAGTCTCCCAAGGCAACAGAAATTTAAAAAAAAAATAAATAGATAACTGGGACCTAACCAAACGTATGAGTTTTTGCACAGGAAAGGAAACCATAAAGAAAGCAAATAGACAACCCATAGAATGGAAGAAAATATTTGCAAATGACACAACTAACAAAGGCTTAATTTCCAAAGTATACTGACAGCTCATACAACAATTAAAAAATTCCAATCTAAAAATGGGCAGAAGACCTTACTAGACATTTCTCCAAAGAAGAGACACAGATGGCCAATAGGCACATGAAAAGACGCTCAATATCATTAATTATTAATAAATGCAAATCAAAACCACAATGAGGTATCTCACACTAGTCAGAATGGCAATCGTTAAAAAGGCTACCAATAGCGAAATGTTGGAGAGGGTGTGGAAAAAAGGGCAGGGCACCCTTCCACACCACTGGTGGGAACCTAAGTCGGTACAGCCATTGCGGAAAATAGTATGGTTCCTCAGAAAACTAAAAATAGAATTACCACCTGATCTAATCCCACTTCTGGGCGTATATCCAGACAAGAACTGTAAGTCAAAAAGGTACACGCACATCTTGTATTCACAGCAGCGCTGCTCACAGTAGCCGAGACATGGAGACAACCCAAACGCGCGCTGACAGGCGATGGACAAAGCGGCGGCACGCAGGTACAGCGAGCACTGCCGGGCCACGGAGAGGAACGAACGGACGCCGCGGCTGCGCCCGGACGGACCTGCAGACGGACCTGGAGATCGCCGTGCTGAGAGGAGCAAGCCGGAGAGAAAGACAAAGAGCACAGCCTTTGCTGATGCGTGGAGTCTAAAAGCAGGACACGGCGGAAGCGGAGCTACAGACACAGGAGCGAAGCTGGAGTTTCTGGGGGTGAGAGGGGAGGGACAGCCTGGGAGACTGGTGTTGACGTATACGCTCTACTGTATATGAAAGAGATGGCTTCTAGCAATCACCCTAGGGCGCAGGGAGCTCTACTCAGCACTCTGTCGCGGCCTATATGGGAAAAGAATCTGAAAGAGGAGGCGATCCACCTTGCTGACAGCTGAAACTAATAGGACATGGTAAATCAACTATCCTCCAACAAAACTTAAAGAAAAGATCTCTTTAAGGATTTCTACCTATAGAATTAGACAATACACACTTGTATTAGATTTTTTAAATCTAAGTCAAGGTAACCAAAACCTAAGGAGAAGGTACTGCAGGCCACTCACTGCCCCGGGCTGTGTGCACCCTCAAGTGAAGAAGGCTGCCTCCATGCCCTCAGGGAACTCACTGGACCGCAGGGCCGCGCTCGCAAGTTGGGGCCTGCGGGCCCACTCTGGCAAACCGCTGCAGCGGCTCGGGGACTAAACTTGAAATGGTGAGCGCAGTTTCTACGGAAAGGTCGTGATGTCGGGCGCTGTGAGTCCGCCTTCCCGGCGGTCCGACCCTGACCCTGAACGGCAGCCTCCTCATCTCGTCAGCGTGTGAGCTTTACAGTCTGCGTTGGTCTTCACCAGCCCCTTTCTTCCTGACACTAAGGGTGCGTCTTGGTGCCCATCTACCAACGAGTCTGAAAAGACACTAGGGAAAATTTTCTGTGGTCGAAACGATCACATTTTAAGAAAAATGGAGGAGACAGTGTCCCACTAGAGAAGTGAAAATAACCCAGTGCGTTTAATAAGCAACTGGTAGCCCTTCAGCACTCATTTCAGTCATCTGCTTCCCCTCTCTGAGCATGTGAGTGTGGGGTTCCTGTTTTAGGGGATGTTGGTGTAAACTGGGAGGAAGAGATAGAAGAAACTGCATGGGGTGATAAGACACATAAAGAGAGTGATAGTAGAAAATCTGAAAGGGCTTCAATGCCTTGGCGGCACGGTGGGCAGCGCAGAAAAGGTCACTGAGAGGAAAGTGTCGTCTTGAACCAAGTCCTGAAGGGGGAGAGCGCTTAGTGATTCTGAATGAAATAAGCGGCAGTGAGGCGCCGTGAGGGCAGGCGTGAGGGGGTGATGATGCTGAAGCTGCAGCCTCCGATGTGTCAAGTAGCGTGCGTTATACGGCTTCAGGAAGACTAATACGAGGAGGCCACCTGATGGGAAGAGCTGACTCGCTGGAGAAGACCCTGATGCTGGGAAAGATTGAAGGCGGGAGGAGAAGGGGACGACAGAGGAAGAGATGGCTGGATGGCATCACCGACTTGATGGACATGAGTTTGAGTGAACTCTGGGAGTTGGTGATGGACAGGGAGGCCTGGTGTGCTGCAGTCCATGGGGTCACAGAGTCGGACATGACTGAGAGACTGCACTGACTGAACTGAATACGAGGACCTCCATCTCACCCTTTTGGTGGCTCCTTCTTACAGCCACGATAGACCCTTTCATCTTACTTTTCCAGGCTGCCCCTGAATATTAAGGGGAAAATGTAGCACCACTCCAGTGTTGGATTGTGCCAGTAGGCCTTGCAGAATTATCCCAAAATTAGGCCCAAGTTGTGGGTGTTTATCAGCCAGACGATCACAGGGCAATGCCACCAAGGACTGCACGCGTGGGTCAAGGCAGAGCTAACCAAGAGGCCGGAGGAGGAGCCACGAGAAAGCTGAGCCAACTGCTCACGCAGCTTTTCCTCCTTCGAGCCTCGGGGAGCATGGTCTCATTTGTGAACTTCCACTCGACTCTGGACTGATGCCGCCCCACGCCCCACGGTGGCTCAGTGAATTCAGCAACTTCCAGCTCGTGACGGGCAGCTCAGGCCGCACTGTTGCCTGAAGGCTCTGCCATTCACTCTTTACTTGGATCCAGACTTACTCCAAGAGCTGTTTCTCAAAAGAGGAATCATCTGTCAAAGAGAGCATGTTTTGCTCGAAAACCCCAATGCTTGCACGGTAATTCTCTTATCTGGCTTTGTCAGAGGCTTAATAAAGCATTTCCAATTGCAGCAAGGGGCCTTCATGCACTGGTACAGAGAAGAAAGCCTTTGCCAGATCAATAGTGGCATAACTGGATGCCAGAGGATGTGTTAATTTGCTCCAGAAAAGATAGCACGTTTGAGGCAGGAGTTGTAATTAGTGTCACAACCTGATTAAGTTTATGATAATGTACTGTTTTTCTCCAAACTTCATCTTTCTTCTGCACAAGACAAACAGGAGAGGTTGATTGGATGCAATAGGAATCATCACCCCTGTATCTTTCAAGCCTTTGGTGATAATATTAATCTCTGAAGGTTCCCCAGGGTTGTAGCGCTATTAATTTACTACTTTTAGAAAGGGGACAGTTCCAGGGGCTTCCTCTTGGCCCTTCCCATCATAATCACCCTCAAGTGAACAGCCAGGAAGTGAGAGTTTGACCAGTTGCCAAATATGCTTTTGGAAACTTGGGAAATAACCACAAGGCTAGGTTTACAGACCCTCTGAGCCCTCTGGGAGAAAACCTCAAGTTCCACGTCCATTCATTATCAGTATTCCTAAGTCCCCACACTCACTGCTGGAACCTAAAATCTGGGGGTCATTTCAGAGCCAATGTCCAAAATCCTGCAATATCTGGAGATCTCCCTTTCTGCAGAGCATACAATCACCGTGACAAGTGAATGCACTTCCTTGGGGGAAAGTTGGCAGAACATTTTACAATTTTACGTTTTTGTTACAATCGCACTGGGTTCTTCCTCAAAGGCCCCCGCCTCCTCCTCTTCTTTTAAGGGACCTTGTAAACTAGCTTAGGTCTGAGGACCAAGTCCATGACTCTCTACTGTGAATATTTAAATCAGATACCTGTTCACCCAGATTTAATTTTTTTACATTTTGCAAATGAACTAAGGATTTATTAGCCTGGCAATCCATTTTGGTCCCAGGGACACTATGACCAAAAGTCACTGCCAAAGACCTCTGTGGATGAAGTCCTTCAGGTTAGAACTTTGGCCTGCTGCCCAGCACAGTAATCTTGGCTACCTGATTTCCCTGGTGGCTGAGTGCTGTGTCAGCTGGCCTCTGCAATTCCCAGTAATCCTTCTGTTATTATTACACTTTCATGTCGAATCTGAAAAGGGACAGACTCCACTGAGATGTTCAAGGATGCTGGTGCTTCCCTTACTCAGTATACTTTTCAATAATTTCATGATGGAATTGTCCTCTGGACTCTACTCAGGACTCTGGTAAGGGGTGGATGAGCCAGTGAAAAATGGAATACCAGTACTTCACAGAGGCAGTGGCAAAATAATTATAGTTTTCTGGAATGAAGTGTTTGTTTTGTAGAAAAAAGCTTCAAGAGACTACTAGCTGCTACAATAGGGTTTTTAGAGGAATAAGGATGATAAGATCATAGCATGGGCTGGACTGCAAGGAGAGCCAACCAGCCCATCCCAAAGGAGATCAGTCCTGGGTGTTCATTGGAAAGACTGATGCTGAAGCTGAAACTCCAATACTTTGGCCACCTGATGCGAAGAACTGACTCATTTGAAAAGACCCTGATGCTGGGAAAGATTGGGGGCAGGAGGAGAAGGGGATGACAGAGGATGAGATGGTTGGATGGCATCACCGACTCAATGGTCATGGGTTTGGCTAAACTCCGGGAGTGGGTGATGGACAGGGAGGCCTGGCGTGCTGCAGTCCATGGGGTTGCAAAGAGTGAGACACGACTGAGCAACTGAACTGAACTGAGTTGAACTGAAGGACTGGTTTCTTCTAAATAAAAGGGTAGGACTTCAGATTTCAGTTCAAGGCACAGAGAACCAGAGATCTACGGCTGCCCTAAAAATATCTCATAGCCGTGTGGCCAGTGTATAAATATTGTTTATTCTGTAGGTTGCACAATTATAACCCAAATAGAATTCACAGACCTGCCAGTGTCTTATGTGGAAGTTTAGAGACTGATTGAGAAGGAGCAAAAACTGAGGACATTTGGGTGGATTCCAGTGACTCTGAGACTCACCAGCTACTAAGTCCCACTGAGTTGCCCTTCCTCCCCAGCCTAAAGGTACTGGCGATGCACCTTTCACAGGGATCCAGATTCTCTTCCTGGCCCAGCTCCACTACTCATTTATAACTAGGGTCAGAGCCCAGCAGATCCGGGGAGGATCTCAGCAACCTGAAAAGCATTATTGGGAATGGGAACTAATGGTTTTAGACATGAGATGGAGAAAGGTCATTTTGAGTACAGGCAAATGTATTAGCGTGGGTGCAATAACCATCGTACCAGTTAACCATGGTACCAACAGTACCGTAGCTATTCTGGATTCATGGTTCACTTTGAGTGACTGCAAAGAGCCCTAAAAAGAGTTCGCCTTATTGGTTAACTGAAGTGAGGACCCAACAGTGGTCTTCATTAAAGAGAATTTGTATAGTAAGAAAGTCAAAGAACTAAGAAGATGAAATTGTTGGCATGGATTAATCATCAGTCCTTATTCCCTCTAAACATCCTATTGTAACAGCAGTCTCTTGAAGGATTTTCTGCAAAAAACACTTCATTCCAGAAAACTACAGATAATTATTTTACCACTGATTTCTATAGACTACTAGTATTCCATTTTTCACAGGAAATGAAGTCTTAACTGCTTTCTAATCTAAGGAAGGCAGAGAACTAATCCAAGATTCCTGTCTTTGGGGTTCTGCATCCGGGAACTCAGAAACCAAACACTGCTTCATCAGTCAAGTTTCTGCCAGGGAAGCACTTACCTCTTCAGTTTACAGAAGAAGGCGTGATTTAATACAAAGGGAATCACAAACTCACAACATTTCTAGGAGAGCTACAAGGCTCATGGAAACACCCTGACGGCTTTAAGGAAATTTGGAAATCTGGGCATGACAGTGAGTGATTGGTGATTACAGACCATGAAGTATCAAGGCAGGAAATTCACAGGAGCTCACCCAGAAGCATCTGTACAGTTCATGCCCACTATCAACGCACACATCCACCAGCCACAGCCAGTCAGGGGGAGAACAATGGCTGTCTCCTCCTTCACCTTCCACATTTTCCGCAAGATGCCTTTCATTGGCAGAACCTAAAGGAGGGGATGAGCGAGCTTGAGTGTGGTGCTGTCCAGACCTCCAGGCACTATAATACAGGGAAGAGTTTGGGTGGATGGAGATCATGCTGAGTATAAACAGTCAATATTTGACACAGCCTATAACCACCAGCTTCTCAAAAAGACTTTAAATGTGGCAACAAAAATTAGTATATGGACTTTCAACTTTTCCAACTGCCTTTCAATAAGCAGAGGATTATAGCTTCCCAGTGATCTGTGTCTCCTTTCTCCTCACATTTCTGAGCCAGTCATTTTGTGCCTTTAGGAGGTAAGAGGTAGATAGAGAAGGATTAAAGGATCATGGGCAGTTACTGGGGAGGGGGACTTCGGGAGGTTGGAGAGGAAGGCTCAAAAGTAGCAGCAATATGAGAGCTTGGGGTGGAAGGAAAAAAGGATGTTTAGAAGCGTTTGGTGAAACATCTGTGTGTTTCACAAGTGAAGCATTTTAATCGCTGAGACTCCTTCGTCTGCTGCATTTTCTTGTATGCTTGTTTACCGCAGAGACCCTCCAAGGGAGGTCCACAGACCCCTGAAGTTCCCCGAGAGCTTTCCAGCGTTATTTTTGTAATAATACCAAAACATTGTTTGGATTTTTCACCATGATGAAATTTCTGCAGGTGTGCAAAAGCAACAGTGGGTAAAACTGCTGGCAATGTGGCAAGATTCAAAGCAGGGCACCAAGCTGTTCTTGTCTGAGTCAGTATACTCTTCGGCACCAGGTACTCACATTCTAAAACTAAAATTCAAATGCCACTTTCACTTAATAATCCTTGATGAAGTAATAAAAATGTTACTTTATTAACTATTAATCCTTGCATATCTATCACTCTCGTATTCTTTGTAATAAAACGCCAAGCACATCCGGAAACTGCTTCTGCTGCATACAGAAGCGTGATGCTATCTTGAGGAAGAGCACTTCTGTCACTGAGTGGGGAGCTGAACTAACCAGCATTTTACACACAACATCATTTTCACTTAAGCGAATGACTGACAAACCTTCCTTATTCAGACGTGAGCGTTTGGCAGATGTGATCTCCAAAATGAACAAAACGAGCCTGTCACTTCAGGAAAAACAATTTACACTGCACGCTGCCAATGACAAAAATTCAAGGCTTCGTGTAAAAAGCAACACTTTGAAAATCTTTACTCTAAACCATGAACTTGGTAGTTTCCCAACATGTATTTAAAGACTTTTCTAATGTAATTTGTAGGGGGAAAAAAGAAAACTAAGAAACAGGTAGGGAAAACCACTGGACCCTTCAGGTGTGACCTAAATCAAATCCCTTATGACTATACAGTGGGAGTGAGAAATAGACATAAGGGACTAGATCTGATAGACAGATGCCTGAAGAACTATGCACGGAAGTTCATGACATTGTACAGGAGACAGCGAGCAAGACCATCCCCAAGGAAAAAAATGCAAAAAAGCAAAATGGCTGTCTGAGGAGGCCTTACAAATAGCTGTGAAAAGAAGAGAAGTGAAAGGCAAAGAAGAAAAGGAAAGATATACCCAGTTGAATGCAGAGTTCCAAAGAATACCTAGGAGAGAAGAAAGCCTTCCTCAGTGATCAAAGCAAAGAAACAGACGAAAACAATAGAATGGGAAAGACTAGAGATCTCTTCAAGAAAATTAGAGATACAAAGGGAATATTTCATGCACAGATGGGCACAATAAAAGACAGAAATGGCAGGAACCTAACAGAGGCAGAAGATACTAAGAAGAGGTGGCAAGAATACACAGAACTGTACAAAAAAGACCTTCACAACCCAGATAATCATGATAGTGTGATCACTCACCTAGAGCCAGACATCCTGGAATGTGAAGTCAACTCGGCCTTTAGGAAGCATCACTACAAACAAAGCTAGTAGAGGTGATGGAATTCCACTTGAGCTGTTTCAAATCCTGAAAGATGATGCTGTGAAAGTGCTGCACTCAATATGACAGCAGATTTGGAAAACTCAGCAGTGGCCACAGGACTGGAAAAGGTCAGTTTTCATTCCAATCCCAAAGAAAAGCAATGCCAAAGAATGCTCAAACTACCGCACAATTGCACTCATCTCACACGCTAGTAAAGTAATGCTCAAAATTCTCCAAGCCAGCCTTCAGCAATACATGAACTGTGAACTTCCTGATGTTCAAGCTGGTTTTAGGAAAGGCAGAGGAACCAGAGATCAAATTGCCAACATCTGCTGGATCATGGAAAAAGCAAAAGAGTTCCAGAAAATTATCTATTTCTGCTTTATTGACTATGCCAAAGCTTTTGACTGTGTGGATCACAATAAACTGTGGAAAATTCTGAGAGAGATGGGAATATCAGACCACCTGACCTGCTTCTTGAGAAACCTGTATGCCGGTCAGGAAGCAACAGTTAGAACTGGACATGAACAACAGACTGGTTCCAAATAGGAAAAGGAGTACATCAAGGCTGTATATTGTCACCCTGCTTATTTAACTTCTATGCAGAGTACATCATGAGAAACACTGGGCTGGATGTAGCACAAGCTGGAATCAAGATTGCTGGGAGAAATATCAATAACGTCAGATATGCAGATGACACCACCCTTATGGCAGAAAGTAAAGAATTAAAGAGCCTCTTGATGAAAGTGCAAGAGGAGAGTGAAAAAGTTGGCTTAAAGCTCAACATTCAGAAAATGAAGATCATGGCATCCAGTCCCATCACTTCATGGCAAATAGATGGGGAAACAGTGGAAACAGTGTCAGACTTTATTTTTCTGGGCTCTAAAATCACTGCAGATGGTGACTGCAGCCATGAAATTAAAAGATGCTTACTCCTTGGAAGGAAAGTTATGACCAACCTAGACAGCATATTAAAAAGCTGAGACATTACTTTGTCAACAAAGGTCTGTCTAGTCAAAGTTATGTTTTTTCCAGTGGTCATGTATGGATGTGAGAGTTGGACTATAAAGAAAGCTGAGCACCGAAGAATTGATGCTTTTGAACTGTGGTGTTGGAGAAGACTCTTGAGAGTTCCTTAGACTGCAAGGAGATACAACTAGTCCATCCTAAAGGCGATCAGCCCTGGGTGTTCATTGAAAGGACTGATGTTGAAGCTGAAACTCCAGTACTTTGGCCATCTGATGTGAAGAGCTGACTCATTTGAAAAGACCCTGATGCTGGTAAAGACTGAGGGCAGGAGGAGAAGGGGGCGACAGAGGATGAGATGGTTGGATGTCATCACCGACTCAATGGACATGGATGGACTCCGGGCAGTGGTGATGGACAGGGAGGCCTGGTGTGATGCTGTTCATGGAGTCGCAAAGAGTCGGACATGACTGAGCGACTGAACTGAACTGAACTGATTGTTATTTTTATACTCATACTTTTTCTTAACCTCTTAGTTTTAATTTCCTTATTGTAGAACAGAAATAATGATATAGATATCTTGGGAATTAATATGTTTAAGCCAAATTATGCTTAGATATTACCTAGAATATAGGCTAACATGCTTAAGAATGTGATAAAAACTACAGTAGTTCAAACAAGATTAGTTATTTCTATCCTGTTAAAAGTCTAGTTGGTCCAGAATAGCTAGATATTTCTGTCCAGCACAGAGAGTCAGGAGCCCAGATGGTTTCCACGGTGCTGCTCTTGCATTCCCTGGGTTCTTGTTCTGTGTGTTGGCCAAGCTCGTTTATGGACACATCTGTATGTCATCCAGCAGGAAAAGGTAAGAGTCAGGCAACAAAGGACAAGGAAATTTTACTGAAGTGATGCAGAAACTGCACAGTGTCCACATTCCTATGAAACAAGAACTTAGTCGCACGGCCACCTACCTTGCTTAAGGCAGGCTGAGAAATACTCTCAAGGTGGAAAACCCTGTGCTTGTCTGAAACTTCATTACTATTGAAGAAGGAGAGAATACGCTAGAAGCCAGCTATCAGTTTGCAGAGGCTAATTTTTGTTAAATACCAAGTATGCTGCTGCTGCTTCTGCCAAGTCGCTTCAGTCGTGTCCGACTCTGTGCGACCCCATGGACTGCAGCCCATCACGCTCCCCTGTCCCTGGGACTCTACAGGCAAGAACACTGGAGTGGGTTGCCATTTCCTTCTCCAATGCATGAAAGTGAAAAGTGAAAGCACCTGCTAATTCAGAGGTGCTCAGCAGTTAGTGTCTATCCTATTATAGGAATAATACTATAAATAAATGTTAATAAGTTAAAAGGTCTCAAAGAGCTTTCCAGCAAAGCCTTATTTTAAGTGGAAACAGAAGCTTGGCATAAATATACATTTCTTGTCTTAATATGAAGATTCATAGCCTTAGGTTGTGCTTCTTCCATTTTCTTGCAATGTTTGGAAATTCTACCATTAGGGTCTAATTTCTTTGAATACATGGGGAGTGAGCATTACAATGTTATTATGAGCTATTACCATCTTTCTCCTGTCTCACTCCCTGCCCTCTTTCCCTGTATTCTTATAAAAGTCCAGAAGAATCTATATGGAGAAGCAAGAATCTCCCACTTGGTAGGAGAGGCGAGGAAAGTCAGTACAGAAGGCCAGGACCCTCTTTACCAACTCAAGGCAGGCACCCGTCAGAACAAGACAGGAGTCTGGGTGGGAAGCGGGGAGACTGTGTGGCTCTGAGCCCTGGCTCAGCCCTCAGAGGGCTGGCACACGAAAAGATGCTCAACATCACTAATCATCGAGGCAGTGCCAATCAAAACCGCAGCGGAATACCACCCCACCCCTGTCAGAATGGCCATTACCAGAAAGGCAACAAACGGAAGTGTTACGGAGGAGGTGGAGAAAGGGGAGCTCTTGTGCAGAGCTGATAGGAATGCAAATCGTTGCAGCTACTATGGAAAGCAATATGAAGTTTCCTCAAAAAATTAAAAGTAGAACTGCCACATGATCCCGCATTCCCTACTTCTGGATATTTATCCGAAGAGAATGAAAATGCTAATCTAAAAATATGCACCTCCATGTCCACTGTAGGTTATTTATGAGAGTCAAGATACAGAAACAATTCAAGCATCAGCTGCCGGATGAACGCATGGAGGAGACGTGGTGTCCACACATGCAGCGGAATATCACTCACCTGCAAACAGAGGGTGGAACCTCGCCATTTGCGACAACATGGGTGTACCCTGAGGGTATCACACTGAGTGCAATAAGCCAGACCGAGAAAGGCAAATACCATATAATTTCATTTATGTGCGGACTCTAAGAAACGAAACAAATTAACATCAAAACAAAATGCACAGACACAGAAAACAGAACGGTGGTTGCCAGGGGACTGAAGATGTTAGCGGGCAGGAGTAAAGGGTGAAGGGGTCAGGAGGTGCAAACTGATAATAAAACAAAGGTCCTGAGGATGCAATATACGGCATGACAGCTGTGGTCAATAAGACTGCACGGCACTACTCTCAAGCTGCTCGGAGAGTAAATCTTAAATGTCCTCATCACAAGAGAGAAAATGCTTTTTATAACTGTATGGTGATGGACGGTAACTGGACACTGTGGTGATTTTAGCTATATCTATATATATAAATAATCATTATGTGGTACACCTAAAGTAATATAATGTTATACGTCAATTATGCCTCAATTAAGCAAAAGAACATCAGGCGCTCCTGAGGGGAGAGAAGGCAACAAAAGGGGACCCTAGAGGTGCTGGAATCAAAGCAGCTATTTCACGACTTTTTTCCCAGAGACGGTCATACCTTGGAGGCTTTGCTGTAGCTACATTTAACTAGAGACAAATAAGGATATGAAAGCTCCCGGGGCTTCGAGCTCTTGAAAAGCTTGTGCATTTTCGGGTTCTGCAGTTATTTAATTATGGCAAGTAAGAGGGTTATAAATTCAGCAACTTTGTGATTGAGATTAATGTGCTCAGAAGTTAACCCTTGCCTTCACAAGCAACTGCAAAGGGAACAGCAGACATCCAATGCTCTCTAAATTAAATCTGCCTGCATGGTGGCCTAGAACAGAGCCTGGATTCTGGAATTTAACCCTTCCCGTGGTTGATGCCAGAGCCAGATTAAGCAGGGGCCAGTCAGGACAGTATCTAAGAGTTGCAATTTGTAAAGGGTGGTAAATCATTAGTAATAATGCAACAAAATGGGCTCACATGATTTCGCATGCGAGCGAAAGTTCTTTCAGGAAGGTTATTTGGTTATCACAAGGAATAATTTGAATGCAGGGTTGCTGTCAACGCCAAAGACTTTGCTCAGAAATCTTTCCGTCTTTGTTTAAACTGATGCTTCAAAAACTGAGACTAAAACAACAGGTTACAGGTTTCAAGTTGTGCTCACAGTCCACAATAAAGCGCTAAGCCTGCATGGAAAGACGGCTGGCCAGTCTCGCAGACAGACACATATCTGTGGATGTGACAAGCTCGGTGAAGATGCTGGGGAGGGGACTGCTGTGGGGGGAGAGCTGTTGGGGCACTGGGGCCTCGTATGCAGTCATGCTGGGCTGCACCACTCCTCCACCTCGAGGAGGAACTTCAGGAAAACTACTTAGAAGTTTGACTTATATCTTGAAGTTTGTCAGGAACAGAGACTGGAAAAGTATAAAGATGAGAGAGCATGGCTGGCTTGTTACTGTCCAGCAGTTAAGCAGTCTCTGGGTAGTGGCAGGTGGGCAGAGGCCCTGGGGTCACCATGGAAACTGCTGAAGCCCTGGGGTCACCATGGAAACTGCTAGCTTGGCCTCCGCACTTCCGGAGATTTGGCTGGTAGAGTGACAGTGAGCCCCAGCGGATTCAGGTGCATAGACTCTGCTCGCACAGCAAAGTCAGGGCCACCATGGTGTCGGTTCTCCATTCCACTCTCCCACAGGACAGGTGGGAGATGATACCAAATAAGAAGGGTGGTGTGGGTAGCGGCCAGTCGAATGCTAAGGAGCCATCCCTGAACTACAGCCAGTCAGTGTTATGGACTAACACAGGAGAGTGAAAACGCTGGCTTAAAACTCGACATTCAGAAAACTAAGATCCTGGCATCTGGTTCCATGACTTCATATCAAATAGATGGGGAAACAGTGGAAACAGTGAGAGACCTTACTCTCGTGGGCTCCAATATCACTGCAGATGGTGACTGCAGCCATGAAATTAAAAGACACTTACTCCTTGGAAGAAAAGCTATGATGAACCTACATAGTGTATTAAAAAGCAGAGACATTACTTTGCTGACAAAGTTTTGTCTAGTCAACGCTATGGTTTTTCCATTACTCATCTATGGATGTGAGAGTTGGACTATAAAGAAAGCTGAGCGCTGAAGAATTGATGCTTTTGAACTGTGGTGTTGGAGAAGACTCTCGAGAGTCCCTTGGACTGCAAGAAGATCCAACCAGTCCATCTTAAAGGAAATTAATCTTAAATATTCATTGGAAGGACTGATGTTGAAGCTGAAACTCCAATACTTTGGCCACCTGATGCGAAGAACTGACTCATTTGAGAAGACCCTGATGCTGGGAAAGGTTGAAGGCAGGAGGAGAAGGGGATGACATAGGATGCTATGTTGGATGGCATCACCAACATGATGGATATGAGTTTGAGCAAGCTCTGGGAGTTGGTGATGGACAGGGAGGCCTGGCCTGCTGCAGTCCATGGGGTTGCAAAGAGTCAGACACGACTGAGCGACTAAAGTGAAGGAGGGAGAAGAGAAGCGAGTAGAAAGCCCTGTGCTTGGCTGAAATCAGGATGAGAAACAGTCTCATGGAAGTCTCTCACAAGATAGGAAGGCAGATGAAAAAATGCGTTGAACGGTTCTTCACATGACTGTTTATCTCCCCTTGTTCTGGGAACCACAGGGCATCCAGCCAAAACTTGGATAGACTGTGATCGGGCCTTTGCCCACGTGGCCTCTGTGGAGAACAGGCTGTCAGGGTGCCGGAACGCAGCTTACCCAACTGCGCCTTGGTATGACACTTAAAAGAAGGCTGTTTTGGGAACTGTTTGGATTTTGCCTAAAAAGACAGCTTGGAGGATGGATGAGAGTCCCAAGAGTGGAGATTAACTATGTGAACATGACCAGGAATCCTGAGATGCAAGGGGGAAGAGACTCATCTCCAAATTAAATGAATAGGCAGTTGGATATTTTCAGTACGTAAATATCAGAAAAGCACTCAGAAGCACCCAGCAGGGGAAAAGTCAGCTTTGAGCCTGAAAGAAGCCCAGAGACCACACAGCATCTTATCACAACAGCAGCAGCACAGACCTTCCCTACTGCCTCATGTTTTTCTCTAACCCCACCCCCAGAGCAGAAGTCAGAGCCAGGCTGATTGAATTGGAAAGCTTTAAAATAAGAATAAGTCAGAGAATAAAGAGGCTGACCAGGCATGCATTCTACCACCATCGGCATTCAGCTGGAAGTAGCACAACACAGAGGAAGAGAAGCTTTCCATTTGATTGAAGTCTGCAGCTTTGACTACTATATTGGAATAAACATTTTAATTACTGATACTGTGCTTTGACTAGAAGCTCCTGGAGGACTTTTAAAACATTGTCTTCAAGTGAACATAAAAGCCGAGATTCCATCCATTGATAGGGAAAGAACTAACGCACACAAAGGATTCAAGGGAACTTGGAGGGAAAAAAAAAACACCCTGTTTTCTCTTTGAGTCTTACTGGGTTCTACTTGTTTTAGCTTCAAGGCTATATCCAAAAGAATGCCTGAGGAACAGTGGATGGTGCAAAGTCGACTTTAATGCAAGGTAGGTGTCCTTCGCAGAGCTGGGTGTGTAAGTCTGGGCAGGGACTGAATTGCCTAGGGAGAGTGAGGAAGAGCTGAGTCTGCCCCCAGCCCAACCTTGTCCACCTTTCCCCCAGTAATCTTCAAACAAAGAGGAAAATGATATGTAAGAAATACAGATTTGATAAAAACTACAATGAGATGTCACCTCATACCAGCCAGAATGGCTATCATAAAAAAATCCACAAACAATAAATGCTGGAGAGGGTGTGGAAATAAGGGAGCCGTCCTGTACTGTTGGTGGGAATGTACCTTGGTGCAGCCACTATGGAGAACAGTATGGAGGTTCCTTTAGTTCAGTTCAGGTCAGTCGCTCAGTTGTGTCCGACTCTTTGCGACCCCATGAACTGCAGCACGCCAGGCCTCCCTGTCCATCACCATCTCCCCAAGTTCACTCAGACTCACGTCCATCCAGTCCGTGATGCCATCCAGCCATCTCATCCTCGGTCGTCCCCTTCTCCTCCTGCCCCCAATCCCTCCCAGCATCAGAGTCTTTTCCAATGAGTCAACTCTTTGCATGAGGTGGCCAAAGTCAGCTTTAGCATCATTCCTTCCAAAGAAATCCCAGGGCTGATCTCCTTCAGAATGGACTGGTTGGACCTCCTTGCAGTCCATAAAAGACAAAAAATAGAGCTACCATGCGACCCTGCAATCCCATTCCTGGCATATCTAGAGCAAAACATGATCTGAAAGGATCCACACAGCACAGTATTTGCTGCAGCACTGCTCACACCAGTCAAGACAGGGGGGCAACCTAAACGCCCATCGAGAGAGGAGCGAATAAAGACGACGGGGCACGCGGATACAATGGAATGTCACTCAGCCATTGAAAAGAACGAGAGAGCGCCGTGTGCAGCAGTGTGGGTGGGCTAGAGAGCACCACGCCGGTGAGGGGGTCAGACAGAGAAGGGGAGTGCTGCCTGGTGCCCCTCCCATGTGGAGTCTAGAAAGAAATGGTACAAGTGAACGTACTGACGGGGGGGAGACAGACTCACAGCCTCAGGCAACGAGCTTGTGGCTTCCGGGGTAAGGACGGGGAAGGGGTAGTCAGGGGTTTGAGGATGGACAGGGACACACTGCTGTGTTTAAAATGGATAACCAGCAAGGAGCTGCTGTATGGGACACGGAACTCTGCTCAGCGCTTTGTGGTAGCCGGGATGAGAGAGGAGTCTGGGGGAGAGTGGATACATGGACGGCTGAGCCCCTTCACTGTTCACCTGAAACGGTCACTTCATTTGTTGATCAGCTGTACCCCAATACAGTATTCAAAGTGTGAAGAAAGAAATACAGATTCGAAGGAGTGCCAAGTTATTAGTTTGTTGGCGGCAGCACGTGCGTGGGTCCGACACTGGAACAGGACTTTTCCTCCGGGCTAGACTGGGAATCCGGTGGCTACGTGGAATAGGGAGAGCCAGAGCCCGTCCTTTCCAGACCCTGCTGCCTCTGTGGACATGTCACCTGGGCTGCGCGAAGCTCACTGACTGGGGTGTCCTCCTTGGCAGGCCACAGCTCCAACACAGAGACGGTGTATTACATGGGCACGTGGCGTCCAGCGAGTTTCAGTACTTTAAAAATATGAAACAGCTGTTACACACAGCTTCAGGTTTCACATAAAGATACGGTTGACTGCTCTGAAAAGACTATTTGTTTAAGAGAACAATTTGTTATAATCAGGCAACATTTAGTGGTTCTTAGCTCTGGAAAGGCTTGTGCCTAGGTGAACACTGGTAGGTGTTTCATGGCTGAATGAAAACCCGTTTTTTTTTAGTCCTGAAATCTATTTTAGGTCACTAAAATAGTGTTTACAAGTCTCAAAAGATCTTATCATTGTCAGGATGCTTTTCTCTTCATCCCATATAACCAATATAACTATTCAGCATTCATTTTCTAAATGCCAAGACTAATATACCTCAAATAAAATAGAAGCTAAATATTGACACAAATCTATTAGAATCTTAGAACTACAAAGAGACTTGACTCATTTGTTTGGTTCATGCAAGTGAATGCCCCAGACCAGGAATTTTCATTTATTTTTGTGACATCCATTTAATTGAGGGAATCACAAGGGGATTTCAAAATATACTCTAATTTAATTAACTTTAAGGAGACATGCCTTAACACACTCTTAGCAGAATGCTTTGGTATAATAAAATAAAGCAGATAGAGAAGGTATCTACGGTCCAAAAGGTTGGATCTTAGCGTCCGAAACCTGTCAAGGTGGCAAGTTATCTACCTAAGGTTTCCAGAAGAGGAGAGCCAAGAGGTTCCTTCAGTAACCCTTGCCAATAATTTATCAAGTGCCTATTGGAAAAGCAGATAGTCCCCGAGGTAGACGCTTTGTCTAGTTTACCAAGTACTGCCCAGAGGAAAATTCATAGACTCCATACAAATATAATGGGGACAGACAGACTCCTGTGTAGGGTATACTAACTCAGGGCCACCACCGCACCCTTTTAAGTGAGGATGGAGGGGCATGGTGGTGACAGCTGGACCGAAGGTGGGTAGAGGGTCCCCAGCAACTCGTGTTCACAGACAGTAGAGGTTTGGACACGAGATAGGCTGGGAGCTGGGACCCTTCACTGGAGCACTCACACCTAAACAAACGTCGATGTGAGCAGCAGAATAAAAAGACACCGCAAGAGACTAAAGTAACCGTGTGCATATGAATAAGACACGGAATGCCAGAAAGCAGGGCAGACCCCTGCACACAGCCCCGCCAAGAGGGCGGCCCTGCCACTCTCCCCGCCATCAGCCCATTCCAGCAACAGCAGCCCTCCCCAGGGAGCCGGCAAGGGAGACTCCATGTGTGCTCCATTGTGTTACAGCATGAGTCCCAGTAAAGCCTCGCCTGAATTCCTCATCAGTTTATATTGATTAAAGGATCCCAGGACCCAAGTCAGTAACAAACACACAACACCCATCAAAATGCACGCACTGCTGCCAGAGTGAACCCCAGGAGACCCCATCCTAACGTCAGACACTGCTTGCGTTCTTTCAGACGCGTCCTCGATGCTAGCACGGCTGTTACTGTGGGAACACTGTTTTCAGGCCCTGAGCCCCTGGATCACTGGATCTGGGTCAGGACTCACTCGGATCACCCTGGACCTCTTCCTGCCTGGAAACAGTTACAAGGCAAGGAGCAGACTCACCTAAACTCTCCCCAAATTCAGGCTCTTTCTCCTTGTTACTGGAAGGCAACTGAAACCCAACGCCTTATCACCATATTCGCAGAATCCACACAGTCCCAGCTGTCTCTCTCTAGGAACCCTCTGAATTTCCCCTTCGGAACCCTCGTTGGATGTTTATGCTCTGCTCGCTGCACCAAACCTTCACAGAGCCACTTCTTTCTGACTTCTGCAAACCCACCAGGTATGTGATGATTCAGGGGAGGGGAGGGGGGTTCCTGAAGACCCGCGGGCCCTGGGGACAGAACCACACTCACAGCCTGGGCCATCCCACGCCCTGCACAGCCCCCGCCCTCCCTGGTCATCTTTTTCTCAGATTCTGCTCTAGCTGTCACTCCCAAAGCCCGCCTTCCTTCCACCAGACACGCTCCCTCCTGCATGGAGCCCAGGACTAGCTCTAGAGTCCTCCACGCCCGTTCTGACTCCTTATTCTCCGTGGCCCCCTCTTGTAGTAATAGTGCCTCTGTCCCCCTTCCCGCACCCACTGCAGGCTGGTTCAGGCCAGCCGTCCATCACGGCGCCCTGGGGGCCCTGAGGGCCCTGGGGAAAGAGCCTCGGAGCTCGGCCCCCTGTCAGCTACCCTCTTCCGGTGTCTCAGGAGGCTGGAGCGCCTCCTCCAGAGCTGCAAACCCGAGAACCCGAGAAATCGCCTGTGAGGGGCTCTCCTTCCTCTCCTTTCTAACGTGTTTCCCCGCATTCTCTCAGCTCCCCACTGACTCTTTCTACTTAAGTCACTAGTAAGTCAGTAAGGCTCCGACCAAAGGAACCTGGTGACACCAAGGCATTCTCCACTCTCTTGCCTCACTCAGATGCCTGGCAAAAACATTTTCTCTGGAATTCTGAGAACTTTTATTTTTCCACTGCTGTTGCTGCTGCTGCTGCTAAGTCATTTCAGTCGTGTCCGACTCTGTGCGACCCCATAGACGGCAGCCCACCAGGCTCCCCCATCCCTGGGATTCTCCAGGCACTGAAGTATAGTTAATTTACAGGCTTCCCTGGTGGTTTAGTACCTGTCAAGCAGGAGATGAGAGTTTGATCCCTGGGTCAGGAAGATCCCCTGGAGTAGGAAGTGGTAACCCGCTCCAGTACTCTTGCCTGGAAATCCCATGGACGGAGGAGCCTGGTGGGCTCACGGGGTGCAGCGAGTCAGGCACGACTTAGCAACTAAGCAACAACAGCAACACAGTAGATTTCCAGTGTCAGCTTCTGCTGTAGAGCACAATGATTCAGTTATAATAGATGTATATGTCCTTTTTCCCTATTGTCTCCATGATGGCTTATCACAGGCTACTGAGCACAGCTCCCTGTGCAGCAGGGACCTTGCTGTGTATCCATTCTGTATATAATAGTTCACATATGCTAACCTCAAACTCCCAGGGAGTTTTGGGAGTCTGACAAATTGTTTTCCTCTTGTTATATAAATATCAGGAAAATTATCACAGTTCTAAAAATTAGCAGGCCTTTTTTTATTTTTAAAGAAGGATAAGAGGAGAAAATAAAATCCCTCAACTATTATTTATGAGCTTTCCACAGGGAGAGGGAAGGAGTGAAAGTTGGTATACAAACTACAGGCAAATATATTTAAAGTTGCCCACAGGACTTCAGTATTTGTCCAAGGTGGGCAGAGATACGCAACTGACAGGTGCCCTAAAGGCGTGACTCACTGAATGATGGAAACATTTTCCTGGAAGTTAAACAGTGGTTTGAACATAACTGTTCTTTTCTACTTGAGGCCTCAGCCCGCAGGCCCCCATTACTCTGAACAGCCTTCCTTTCTGTCATGAGATTAATCCAAACAACTTAATTGCACCTTCCTCTCAGCCAGGAAAGTGCATTGTTAATATGTTAATGACTTCATTGTCCTCGATTTCTCTCTGTAACTAGATTTCTGAGTAGAAATTATCAATCAGGTTAACAGAAGATCGTGTTCAAAGAAAATATTATGCGACTCTCATCAAATGATCATCCGCTCTTCTTGCAAGAGTTCTAATACTAAAGCCAGGTTTTCATTTAGTCTCGCATAAAAATACACTGAGGAACTTAACAGAATTCCAAAATTTTGGCCTGGCAAGTGCCATCAAGGAAATAGTTCCAAGAAAAAGAAATGTTTAAGCAATATTTATCCATGAGATGTGGTTGTGCATGAGCGGTGAGATGGCAGTTGCCAGATGAAGCAAGTTACTTGTGTTTTCACATAAGGTGAAAGGCGTGCTAGGAAGAGAAATTATTAAAGTATGATATACTCAATAAAAATGGAAATTGGCTTGAGTTATACTTCAAGTTGGTCTAATATTGTGATTGATTATCTTGACTGTAACAGAAGTGAGTCTTACGGAGCTAAGGCATTCTAAAGCAGTCTATAGGTTGCCATGGAAACTCACCAAAATATATTCCAACACTACTTGGGGGAATTTCCGTTCTACCAATTGACAAGTGCCTGATAGAGAAAGACTGTTCAGTCAGTGGCTTACCAAAGTAGTTTTGGATTGGACCTCAGAAGAAAAGATAATTATTAATAAGAATGTATATATTACTTGCATCTTTTCAAACTATTTAAGACACTCAAGTTTGACATTCTTCAAAAAACTTATGAAGTAGGTCAATACTATGACTGCCCTCTTTATTTAGCTGAGAAAACATGGAAAAAATAGAATTGTGTGGCTAGAAAGCATTTTCAGGCCATGGTCCTTAGGCAAGATTATAATTAAGTCATCAGCAATAAGCCATCCGGCATTTTATTCTGAGAAATTTCTAGCTTATTCACAACATCCTAATTAAAAAGAATCTTCCTTAATTATTCAGTCTATATCTTTCCAAGTAAAATGTAAGCACATTTGTTAACAACAATAAAGATAAATAATAGAATTTCCATGCTCTGAGCACTGTGCATATGGTGAATAGTCTGCTAAACTCTCCCTCCACTATATTATGTCTGTGCTACGGAGTTCTGCGAAGCAGGCCTTGTCACTGCCATTGGCGGAAGCGCAATCAGACACAGAGAGGGCAACTAATTTGCCCTAGGTCACTATTAAGTGAAAGAAGCAAATCTGAAACCAGATCTGACCGGCTCCTAAGCCTCCTGAGAATTTGATTATTTTGCCCCTTCTGTTGCCATTTTATAGTTTCATCCAAAACGCACTTGCTCTGCATTGCACAGTTATAGGCAACAGAGATGGCACCCCACTCCAGTACTGTTGCCTGGAAAATCCCATGGATGGAGGAGCCTGGTGGGCTGCAGTCCATGGGGTTGAGAAGAGTCGGACACGACTGAGCGACTTCACTTTCACTTTTCACTTTCCTGCATTGGAGAAGGAAATGGCAACCCACTCCAGTGTTCTTGCCTGGAGAATCCCAGGGACGGGGGAGCCTGGTGGGCTGCCGTCTATGAGGTCACACAGAGTCAGACACGACTGAAGCGACTTAGCAGCAGCAGAAAGAGCAGTGGGCTAAAAATAAAGGTGCTGGGGTTAGAGAGCTCTGGGTTCAAACCCAGACAGAAAGCAGTTTCTACTTACTGCTCTCTGGTTTTGGGAAGGATTTCATAAAACAAAATAATGAGGTCAGCCTCGGAGCTTAGTGTAGGGACTCGGAACAGGTGAGACTCTCACATCCCCTAAGTCACTCTTGGCCCTTCAAGCAGTGAGCCCGCCCAAAATGGAAGCAGGCATTGACACGCTCATCCCTTCATTCAGCAGCGCTTACTGAAGTCCTACTGCCGGACACTGCCCGAGGCGCTGCTGGTGTGATATTCAGCAGCGCAGACCAAACTCTAGCTCTTCCAGGGCCGTTTCCCTGCTAGAAACTTTGCAGGATTCCACCTCACTGTCAGGATAATATTTGGGTCCATCATCAGGGAACAGTGAGTCATTCATTCATGTCAATGTATGGCAAAACCAATACAGTATTGTAAAGTAAAATAAAGTTAAAAAAAAAAAAAAAAAAAAAGGACTCTGGGATGCAGAGATTTACAATAAAGCCCATCACCGACTCAATGGACATGAGTTTGGGCGAACTCCGGGAGTTGGTGATAGACAGGGAGGCCTGGCGTACTGCGGTCCATGGGGTTGCAAAGAGTCAACACGACTGAGCGACTGAACTGAACTGAACAATAAAGTCTGGGGAACGTGGAATGTCGGGAGGAGGTAGATAGCACATGAGAGAGCCAGAAGGAACGCAGAAGTCCGCAGGGCTTGGCAGGACTGCGGGCTGGACTGAGGAAGTGGACTTCCGGCCCCCTCGATGAGCTCCGCCAGCCCTCCCCTTCCGGCCTGGGCTCCCCACAACCCTACCAGCACCAAGAGAAAGGAGGCGCCATGCACCCTCATCTGTGCCCCTGGGCCCGACCCAGGCCCGCACACAGGAAGAGGGTCTTGGACCTCCCAGCACAACTGTCCTAAGGATCTGTGCAAACTCAAGTTTCTCAGTCCAGTTTGGGTCAGGTTTTTCTCCTTTGGAAATGAGGGCATCTAGATTCTTGCAACACCAGATACGGGCCCAGAGACAGGCAGCACTGTCTACATCTTGTTCAAAATAAAGACTCCCAGCTCTCACCCAGAACAACTGACTCAGAGTCTGCATTCTAACAAGATCCTCAGGTGATATATAAGCACATTAAGGTCTGAGATGTGCTGGCCCAGATCATTTTTATAACTGATTATAATTTTAAGACAAAATAGAAGCAACTCTAGAACATTACACTCCAGTAGTGCCCACTGTTTTCCATAAATATCGGGGGATAAAAACAAGGCCAGGGCCTCCCAAAAGCTGCAACAGGATAGATTCTGAAGTCCTGTAAACCTCCTCGGAAATATTGGCACCCAAGAGGGAAGGACTTTATAGCTCCTGACAAAGTTAGGAGGCTGTAGACAGAACATACTGCATTTGTCAACCTGGAAACATTAAAGAAAGTTTGTTCTTTTGTGCAATCATTTAGCAATAAGGTAAGGCTTGCCAGCTAGATTTATTGGGATATTGGATTTTATGTTTCTTGTATCGAATAATATTTTTTACATTGTTTATGTCTAAATAAATCTGTCTTCTATTTTACATTGCCCTGTTGTATTGCTGCCTACAGATAAAGGTTTCAGGGAGCATAATTTTCTCTGCCCTTGGGACATGCAGCCGTACATTAAACCCAGTCACATGGCGACTGCAGCAGAGAATTTCAATGTGCTCTGAAAACTTGCACAGAAATAGTGAGGGGATAAACCTCAATGAGAAGATGTGGTTTCTGATCTTGTCTATCTAGTCTATGCCTGGCAGACACTGATTATCACATCCAAAGACGATAATTTTAAAGTAAAATGTAAATGCGCGAAAGGCCGCACTTACGATCTAATCCTCGAAGCAGCTGGTCTGTGGCATCCATGGCTGTGTGGCCATCAGAACCTCTGCGGTTTTGACCTTTTTTTTTTGTATATATACAGGAATTGAACCAGTAGGCAACTGTGAACATTAAAAAAAATATGATCAGATTAGAGATTTAAAATTACTTAGGACATTGCGAAAGAAGTCATGACTATTGTGAGGCAAATTAACGTAGGCCCTTCTTTGTGCTCATGAAAGAAATAGCAATACGCCCTCATCATGAACAGACAGGATAAAATATGTCCATTTGTGTTATAGTCTTTATCCGTTAGTCTGCTTTATGATTTGATTTCATGTTTTCATTGTTCCAAAGCAATTTTCCAGATTGAATCTTAAAAGGATTATAAACCACAAAAGTCATTTTAAATCCCACATGGACTTAATACACCTACTGAAATTCTGTGCATTTGTCTTTTAAATTTTATTAAAAATTTTGTTGACACTTTCCCTTTCACTTGTTTCTTACAATCCATTTTGTGTAAAAAAAACTGTCAAACAGTGATGGCTGTCTTATTTATATGTTTAAAAATATATGCCAATCAGTGTAATTTCAAATATCAAATATGCTAGAATACTACCCCAAATTGAAATCATTTGGTGATGCAACAGAAATAAATAAAAGCTTAAGTTCAGAAAATGGTGTCTAGAGGATTATTTTTTCTCTCCAAAGTCCTTCTGACGGAAGGATGGCTGTGTCTTTCTTTCCCATTCTGAAGCAGAGCCGCGGCTGACAGCCCTGGGGAATTTAATGGATCGGTCTTCCTGGGCCTCTCTGGAAGACCGTCTGTGTTTGAACTGGAAGGGGAAAACTAAGAGTAATGAATTCTTCCATCTGGAGAAATAAGAGCAGGTATAATAGTTTTTCAACAGACCTAGAACATTTAAGCAAGTTGGCTAAGAGGGGTACTAATTTTTAAACTAAAAACTTACCCTTTTCAAAATAAACTGAATAACCAGTATTTCCCTCAATTATTCCCCTCTCCAGAATTCAGGCCCAGGAATTCCTGACTCAGTTACTCGCCTATTCTTACTGTGTGGCTGAGTCCCCAGGATAAGAATCCAGGCCAGGATACCTGGGGGTGCTCAGCCTTCTCCAGGAGGCGGGTGGGCTTTCCAGAGGAAGTACAGGAGCCTCAGGGGGCTAACTTCGTTGTGAACAGACAACGGATAAAACCTGCATGAGGAGGACACCACGGAAGTCAGCACTGGGCACACGCGTTGCCGCTGAAGACAAGTCTTGGAGGAAACGGCTCACGTGCGTGCACTGTTAAGCCGGTCCTCTTGCCGTCCCAAAACTGGCCTCCACTCCTGTCTCTTCCCGGGGTTTCCCCAAGGTTCCGGGAGGACGCAGCCCTCGGGAGGACGCGGGAGCCGCGCCTCCAGCCGTGGAGCGGAGGAGCACCCACACGGGGGCGGAGCATTTTATTCCCTCCAGTAGGTCGGTGTTGGAGGGTGGTGACGGACAAAGCGGAACACTGGCCGTGAGTTCAAAGTAGCAACAAGCGAGGTCTTTTTTTTTAAAGAAAGCTCTTTGAATGTTTATTTACTGGCCTTGCTGGGTCTTCGTTGTTGTTCAGGCTTGTCTCTAGCTGCCGTGCACAAGCCTCTCGTGGCGGTGGCTTCACGCGCTGCAGAGCTCAGGTCCCAGAGTGCAGGCTCCCTAGAGGTGGTGCACAGGCTTAGCTACCTCCTGGCAAGCCGGGTCTTCCCAGAACAGGCGTCGGACCTGCGTATCCTGCTCTGGCAGGCAGATCATCTACCACTGAGCCGCTAGGGAAGCCCAAGCTATGTCTCTGTAGAGCCCGAAGGTCCGTGGAGCCAGTATCAGAGACAGAAGCGGCGCGCTGAGCTTCGGTCTCATTTTAGAGCTGTAGGTTTACATTTCTTACTTGCTAGCTTGTTGGACACAAAAATGGAGTAAAGCCAGATATTCAGTCTGCACTCTGCAGTTCTCAAAGCCAATATCTTTTATAGGGAATAGGTGGGCTAGTCCACTGTCGATTCTGTTAGCCTTGGGGGGAAAATCCTTCAGGAATAGTGTTAGTTCATTTGTGACTTTATTGGCCTTTATTCAGGCTTCGGTGCAGAAGACAGCAGATGGTTTTTTAGGTGTAATGTAGAAACTTGATTATTGATACAACATCTGCATATTAACACTGCTCTGAGAGTCAGAGCTGGTAGTAACCTGTTATATAAAACAAAAATTTCCAGAAGAGGAAAATACACTTGTGTTCTGTTCTCCTGCCTCATCTTCTTTTTAATTTTTAAGCACCCTGTCTGCATGGATTCTTGCAGGCCATGTAAGAGGATGCACGCCTCTGACGTTGGCAATAGACAGTCATCGGCTTCCAAACTGATACCCAGTTGTCTGACACATGCCAGAAGCTGGCTTTCATTCTCTCTTGGACTAGATCGTTCCAATTTTTCCAGCGCCCCGGATGGACATTTTTCTCACCAGTGCTACCTGTTGTTCAGCCACTAAGTCACGTCTGATTCTCTGCAACTTTATGGGCTGCAGCATGCCAGGCTTCCCTGTCCTTCACTGTCTCCTGGAGTGTGCTCAAACTCACATCCATTGAGATGGTGATGCTATTTAACCATCTCATCCTCTGCCACCAGAGCTTCTAATGGTATCCAAATAAGTCCCAGCAGATTTCACAACTGAGGTGATACTGTCTGGGATAGGATTATGCAATAAGTGTTTTTATTTGATGAAGAGTCTCTATCAAATAAGCAAAAATCAGAGCTTATTTTGTACTTTGAATTTGTACCTACTAATAAATACATTGTTTTTCTCAGATACTAGAGACACTTTTTTCTGCTTTGAAATAAAACTTAAAATTAGAGCAGTTGTAGGAGTAACCTTTTTGCTATGTTTTCACAAAAGATAAGATTTTTCTAAAAATATGAAAAGCACAGTCAAAATATTGAACTCACTACTCATGTTCTTATACTCCCAGACTGTTTCACGCGTGCTCAGCCCTTAAGCTTGCCCTTTCTCCGCAGGGCAGAACGGGGGGCACTCCTCTGCACGTGCCTGGTGTGGACGGTGAGGGGACCAAGCACGAGGCTCTGCTAGGACGGGCAACCGCCTCCAGCTGGCACACCTCACTGCCGCCCCCGCTGCCGGACACCAGGGTGAGAGCTGGCCCTCGCCAGCATCACAGCCCCAGGGCCGCTGGGAGGTCAAGCGCTGTGCATGTGGGAGGTGATGAAAAGTGTTTCCCCTCCATAATTAGACACTCAGGAGAACATGCGGCTGGTGTCTCCTGCACAGTTAAGAGACTTGAGGTCGCCCTGCTTTAAAGGCGGGCTGTAAGAGGAAGCCAGGTCACTTAATGTAAGAAAGTCATTCTTCACCAATTAGCAGTGATCTCATTTTGTTTAATGTCTGAGGACAAGATTGTGAATATTTTCCAGGAAGCAGAATCATCTCCTACAGAGTTTCCATGGTAGAAACCGTAAGAATAGACATCAATCTGACTGTCCAGCTCCCAGAGGCACCATCATGCCACAGCCTTTTCCAAGGGAGATGGCTCTCAAAAAAGGACCTTAGTATAGGTAGCATTTAGAGCTAGGACTAGAAGGATCTTAGAGCTTATCTGGTCTTATCCCTTATTTTACATCTGAAGAAACTGAAGTAGTATAGATGACCAAATAAGGTAATTCATGTAGATTGCTTACCATCCTAACATGTGCTCAACCAATATTAGCTATTATTATATTGGTCTGCAATTTGCTCTCTCTTTAAATATATCTCCTTAAGAATACATATCATGGACATTTTAAAAATCTATTTCATTTACTTATATGAATGCATCACCATTTTCTAAAGTAGTTCTTAACTGATGAGCATTTATGTTATTTCTAATGTTTTAAATTTCAAACAGTGTGTAATGAGCATCCTTAAAGAAGTATCTTTCCATACCCATGTATTATTTCTGCAGGCTAGATACCTAGAGGTGGGATTCCTTAATGTGTATACCTAAGGTTTAAAAATTATTGCCAAGTATTTCTCTAGGGCTATTCTATTACTTTCTATTCCATCAACCATGTGTAGGAAGAATCCACCACAACCTTACTTGCACTGGATATAATCAGTCAGCCATTTAAACCTTTTTTTCAATCCAGAGGTTAAAACAGTAATGTTGCTTTAATCTGTGTTTCTACCATTACTGCTGAGATTGAGCCTCTTTCCACGCATTTGCAGACAGTGCGTTTTCCTGTGTGTTTCCTACCATTCCCTGTGCTTATTTTTCTGAGGCTTGGACAGAGGAGCCTGATGGGCTACAGTCCGCAGGTCACAAAGAGTCAGACACGGCTGAGCGACTGAGCACAGCTCACACATCCTTTTCTTGTTCGTTTGTAGAAGCTGTGCACGGATTGGGCGTCTTTATGTGCCGAATTCCCTTGTACTGGGATGGAACAGGAACAATGACTACCGTACACTGAACACTTACTGTATACCGGACAGTGCTCGGTGACTCTCAGAGAGGTGCTGTATGCTCAGTACTCCTGCCATCCCGCTGTGAGCTCAGTACTGCTGCCATCCCGCTGTGAGCTCAGTACTGCTGCCATCCCCGCTGTGAGCTCAGTACTGCTGCCATCCTGCTGTGAGCTCAGTACTGCTGCCATCCCCACTGTGAGCTCAGTACTGCTGCCATCCCACTGTGAGCTCAGTACTGCTGCCATCCTGCTGTGAGCTCAGTACTGCTGCCATCCCGCTGTGAGCTCAGTACTGCTGCCATCCCTGCTGTGAGCTCAGTACTGCTGCCATCCCACTGTGAGCTCAGTACTGCTGCCATCCCTGCTGTGAGCTCAGTACTCCTGCCATCCCTGCTGTGAGCTCAATACTGCTGCCATCTCTCATGAGCTCAGTACTGCTGCCATCCCCACTGTGAGCTCAGTACTGCTGGCATCCCTGCTGTGAGCTCAGTACTCCTGCCATCCCTGCTGTGAGCTCAGTACTCCTGACATCCCTGCTGTGAGCTCAGTACTCCTGCCATCCCCCATGAGCTCAGTACTCCTGCCATCCCTGCTGTGAGCTCAGTACTCCTGCCATCCCCCATGAGCTCAGTACTCCTGCCAGCCCTGCTGTGAGATCATTACTGCTGGCATGCCCGCTGTGAGCTCAGTACTGCTGCCATCCCCACCATGAGCTCAGTACTCCTGCTATCCCCACCGTGAGCTCAGTACTCCTGCCATCCCACTGTGAGCTCAGTACTGCTGCCATCCCGCTGTGAGCTCAGTACTGCTGCCATCCCCACTGTGAGCTCAGTACTGCTGCCATCCCACTGTGAGCTCAGTACTCCTGCCATCCTGCTGTGAGCTCAGTACTGCTGCCATCCCCGCTGTGAGCTCAGTACTGCTGCCATCCCTGCTGTGAGCTCAATACTGCTGCCATCTCTCATGAGCTCAGTACTGCTGCCATCACACTGTGAGCTCAGTACTCCTGCCATCCCCACCATGAGCTCAGTACTCCTGCCATCCCCTCTGTGAGCTCAGTACTGCTGGCATCCCTGCTGTGAGCTCAGTACTCCTGCCATCCCTGCTGTGAGCTCAGTACTCCTGCCATCCCCCATGAGCTCAGTACTCCTGCCATCCCTGCTGTGAGCTCAGTACTGCTGCCAGCCCTGCTGTGAGCTCATTACTGCTGGCATGCCCGCTGTGAGCTCAGTACTCCTGCCATCCCTGCTGTGAGCTCAGTACTCCTGCCATCCCTGCTGTGCTCTTACCCTGAGACACAGAGAGGCTGCAGGACGTGCCCAGGGTCATGTAGCTTGTGAACAGCAGAACCAGAGCTTCCGCCCAGACCTGGTTAACACTCTTCACAGTCCTGGGAACTCTGGATGCAGACAGACTCAGGAACTTAAGCAGGGCTGGTGGCTTGAGGGAAAGCATTCTCCATGGTAAGGGCCTCAGTTTGAAGCTGATGTTGAGGGCCATGAGGGAGTAAAGTGGAGCACAGTCCAAGTAAGAACATTAACTCCTTGTTAACAACGGCCACAAATATTTCCTCCCAGCTGTGCTGTTTGAGCAGTTTGGGGGAAATTTTTGGATTGTTTTTGGTAAAGACGTAAATTAAAAAATTATATCATCATATCTATCCGTTATTTTCATTTACGGTTTCCAGATTTTGCTTCTTAGAACAGCATCTCCCAAATTCAGATTTTAAAAATTCACCTAATTTCATTTTGATACTTTGTTACTTTTTAATGCATAGATATTTAATTCATATGGCATTTATTTGGGGGCTGACTCCGGAGAATCCAAATAAACCTTTTTCTAAGTGGAAATGAGTTCCGTCTCATTCACTGCCTTTATTACTTGTAGTTGCTAAGTTATTTGCCTCTTAAAGAATTTAAGGTTGAAAGAAAGGCATTGATAAAACATTCTACCTCAAAGGATTGTGATATTGCAGTTTCTCTGAGAAGATTTTGATGTGTCTTTCTCCAGCTGGGCCCACTACTGAGGCAAGTCTAGAGATCAGTAACCAGTCGATTTCTTCTTGGGCCAATATGTTGAAGAAAACGAATTTGGACTTTGGAATCAGACAACTTGAGTCCCTTGGACTGCAAGGAAATCCAACCAGTCCATCCTAAAGCAAATCAGTCCTGGGTGTTCATCGGAAGGACTGATGCTGAAGCTGAAAGTCCGATACTTTGCCCACCTGATGCAAAGAGCTGACTCATTAGAAAAGACCCTGATGCTGGGAAAGATTGAAGGCGGGAGGAGAAGGGGACGACAGAGGATGAGATGGTTGGATGGCATCACCGACTCCATGGACATGAGTTTGAGTAAACTCTGGGAGTTGGTGATGGACAGGGAGGCCTGACATGCTGCAGTCCGTGGGGTCGCAGAGTCAGACACGACTGAGCGACTGAACTGAACTGAACTTGAGTTTAAATCCTGGCTACAGAAGCCTGGAGTGCTGCAGTTCATGTGGTGGCAAAGAGTCAGACACAACTGAGCGACTGAACAGCAACATTACTTGCTGGCCAAATGCCTTTCCGGGATTATCTAGCCTTCGTGTGCCTGTGGGCTCAGTGGCCTCAGCTCTGTCTGACCCCGTGCGCCCCCATGGACTGTAGCCCGCCAGCCTCCTCCCTTCACTGGATTCTCCAAGGCAAGAATATTGGAGTGGGTTGCCATGCCCTTCTCCAAGAGAGCTTCTCAATCCAGGGATTGAACCCGTGGAGTCTCCTACATCTTCTGAATCACAGGCAGATTCTTTACCGCTGAGCCACCTGGGAAGCCCAGAAATTCAATTTCCTGGCCTGCAAAAGTAAGGTGGGGGATATCTTCTTTATGAGATAAAGATAATTAAGATAATGTGGAGGGGAAAAAAACAGTTCAGTACTTGGGCAATAACAAGCCCCTCATTAATAGTAATTTGGTTATATGTACAATGTTGACTGTCATATTACATATAATACAGAAATATTTGTCTCCCAATCCACTCAGATGTTTTTGTCAGTTAGACAAGGACATTGGCTATTACACACTTAATCAAATAAGTGATTTCATACACATATATCTTATTTAAGTGATAAAAAAAATCAATACCAACTTAAAAGCTCTGGTGCTATACACAATTAGCCTAGTTGACACATATGTAACAAATGTAAGGGGGAACCCATTGGAAGAGAGGCATCAGCTAAGTGGTGAAGTAAGGGAACAAAGACCTTAGGGAAATGAAACACATTCCAAGTCATATTGTTAATGTCTAAAGCAACTCCTAGGGATTCATACAAAAGCTAGATACAAATGACGTATCTCAGGCTTTCAACAGACTGTACTCAGGGGTGAAGGAGAGTTGTGCAGGTGGAGAGTCCAGAGATGTGGGGAGGGTCTGCCTCAGATGAGGTTTGAGCAGATCATGCTTGTGCAGAACTGTGTGAGTGAAGAGAACCATTCAAACAGATCAGCAGTAACAGTGTCTGGCACTCATGTAGATCTGGAAATAGTGTCTTTTCTTCTTAGCCAGATTGGGAAACCTCAGAATTCATGGAGAGCTAAACAGAATACACAAGAAAGCCTCGCCTCAGTGGCGGGGAATAAGCGTCCCTAGAGTGTACACACTCTGCTGCTGCTGCCGCTAATAAGGCGCTTCAGTCGCGCCCGACTCTGTGCGACCCCATAGACGGCAGCCCACCAGGCTCCTCCATCCCGGGATTCTCCAGGCAAGAGTACTGGAGTGGGGTGCCACTGCCTTCTCTGGGACATACTCTAGTGCTGTGTAACAAATCTTAAGAGCAAGATAAGAAAGGATTAAACAGCTGTCAAACAACTGCATTCCAGAATAAAGCTCAGGTATTCTTGTAAGTATCCAAAAACATCCAGGACCCAGAAAGATAAAATTCATGAGATCTGGCATATTTAGAAAACTGCCAGGCATGAAAAAAAAAAAAATACTGTCCATATACTATCCATAACAAGGAGAAAAAGCAGTCCGCCTAAACTGACACAGATTTTAGAATGAGCAGATGCGGACGTTAAAACAGGTGTAATTCTATTCCATATGTTCAAAAAGTGAAGATACAAAAAAGACCCCAATCTAATTTCTGGAGATTATACTACAGTGTATAACTGAGGAAATATACTGGCTGGGGTTACTGGCAGACTAGACATCGAAGAAGAAAAGATTAGTGAACTGAAAGATCTAACAGTGGAAACCATCCAGAAGGAAACCTAGAGAAAAAGGATAACTTTTTTTTTTTTTTTTTAAATGAGCAGAGCATCACTGAGCTGGGAATAACACCAAGCAGAGGGATATTTGTATAACTGGAATCTTGAAGGTGAAGGTGGAAAGACAAAAATATTTGAAGAAATAAGGGTTGGAAGTTTTCTAAATTTAATGAAAATTACAGATCCAAGAAGTTCAATGGACCTCAGATACAAGAAACATGAAGAAAATGATATCAGGACACATCGTAACTGATTTGCTTGAAAGCAATGACAATGAGGAAACATTAAAAGCGGCAGAGAAAGAAGGTGCATCATGCAGAGGGGGACAAAGAAAACAGAGTCCTCGTTAGAAGCAGTCGAGGGAGGAGGCAGCGGAGCCACATGTGCAAAGTGCTAAGGGGAAAGGACTGTCAGCACAGAGCGCTCTCCTCAGGGAAGAGTCTCTCTAAAACAAAGGCGCATGTTATTATCACACTACACACGAAAGCTGGAAGCATACTATTAACCTGCAGACATACCCTGAAAGAAAATTTAAAGATGAAGTTCAGGCAGAAAGCAAATGATGATGGATGGAAGTACAGATGGACAGACAGGAAGCGAGAACCCCAGAAATGATGATTATGTGGGTGAATATAGAATTTATTTCCTTATTATTTACATTTCTTTAAAAGATAAGTGAGTACTTAAACAAAACTAATTACAATATATTGTGTAGCTTATACAAGAAATAAAATGTGTGCCAACCAAAGCACAGAGACCAGAAGGGAAGGCATGGAAATGCGCTGCTTAAACGTTCTCACGCAGAATATGAGCCGGAATACTGTCCGTTGACAGTGGGCTGTAACAAGTTAGAGACGGGCACTATAAACCCCAAGCCAAACACTAAAATGACAAAATAGAGCTATAGCTAGTAATGTAACGAAGGAGATAAAATCATAAAAAATTTCAATGATCTACCCTAAGGCAAAAAGGAAGGAAAAAGAGAGCAAGAAGAGATGGTAAAAATAGAACACAAATTACAAGATGATGAACGTGAGCCTAGCCATGCCAACAATCACATTAAATGCTCCAATTACACGGCAACGATTGTTGTACCTAAATGAGTGTTGCCTTACAGGAAACTTACCTCAAATATAAAGACATGCGTGAGTTAAACTTAAAAGGATACAAAAAGATATACCAAGATTAAAGCTATACACAGAAAAGTTGGAGTAACAACCATCTGCTATACTATATTACTATCAAGTGAGGTGGATGTCAGAGCAGCAAAATGCTACTTGGAATACTACTAAGCTCATTTTGTAATTATAAAAAGATCAATTTATTCAGATGACACAACCATCCTAAACATGAATGAACCTAATTACAGAGCATCAAACTACATGGAGCAAAAACGGATAGAATTTCAAGCCAAAACAGAAAAATCCACAGTTACAGTGGGCATTTCAAAATCCATCTTCCGGTAATCGATGGAACAAGATGACAAAGTTCTGCAAATATTCAAAATATCTGAAAACAGTATTAACAGACTTGACCTACTGACCTTTGTAAAGTGCCAGAAAACATATTCAGGACTTGCAGACCATATTCTGGGTCATAAAACAAGTCTCAGCAAAGTTAAAAATGACCCAGTTATACAAAATATGACTCAATATTTCTGGAAATTCATCCCCAAAGTTGGAAATTAAGTAAAAACAGTTCCAAATAACTATAAGCCAAAGAAGAAATCAAAAGGAAAATTAGGAAGCATTTTGAACTGAATAAAAAAAGAAAAACTACAGTTTAATCTGCATAATTTCACTTCTGGGAAACTTATGGCATTAGCGTCTGTTTCATAAAAGAGGAAGGGTAAGGGCATGAGTATGGAGTAGGCTTGTTGTGTGATCATTTTGCAGTGTATGTGTGTGTGTGAAATTCGCTCAGCCGTGTCCGACTCTTTGCGACCCCAGGGTCTATTCAGTCCATGGGATTCTCCAGGCCAGAATACTGGAGGGGGTAGCCTTTCCCTTCTCTAGGGGATCTTCCCGACCCAGGGATTGGACCCCGGTCTCCTGCATTGCAGGCGGATTCTTTACCAGCTGAGCCACAAGGGAAATCCAAGAATACTGGAGTGGGTGGACTACCCCTTCTCCAGAGGATCTTCCTGACACAGGAAATGAGCCGGGGTCTCTTGCATCCCAGGCAGATTCTTTACCAGCTGAGCGATCCTTTTGTATACAAGTATGAACTGACTATGCTGTATACATGAAACTGGTTCAATGTTATATATCAATTATATCTCAGCTTGACGGCTAAAAATAAATAAAGGGATACACAAAGAGGGAACGGGGGTATAATCAAGGGTTAGTAGTTAAAGTCTGGGTTAGAAAATATAAAAGTGCATTTATTTATCAATGAGCCAGATCGTCTCCAGTGCCTAAGTAACTCTCTAATAGGAAGTTAGGTGTATAGGGTTGAAAATCATCTTTTTCTAGTCATCAGAGTCCCTTTCAGGGTCTCTCTAGAAACTCAGCCATAACTGCAGTGATGCACTAATTGCCCAGAGTGAAGCCAGTGACTCCCTGGGGATTCAGCACAGCTCCTGGGGTATCTGATCCTCGACCAGAGGTTTCAGCAGCCTGTGGAGAGAGTGACGTGGAATCCTCAACGCTCTGTCCCAGGGAGACCCTGTCCTAACTAAAAAGTATGACCAATTTTCGCAGGTTCCGCACCTGTGTCCTGGGCTATCGCTAAGCCTGCCCACTGGCAGAGCGAGTAAGAGAGGGGCGTGGTGACAGACCCGCACTGCCTGGTGTGTGCTGAGCACCTGTTCCATCCCAGCTGTGGGCGCACGGCTCAGAGCGCAGCCTCTTCTGGGCGGGTGCGGGGCCGCAGGTGACCGCCTCTGCCTCGACCCCCAGGCAGAGCAGACCCCTCGTCACAGTGTGGTGTGCTGAGACAGACCCTGGCTCCAGGCACTTTGTGGTTCTCTTCTTAGCCAAGTCTTTCTCAAGGTTAAAATACAGAAATAAGTCTTAATACCAAGCTTAGCTCCTTGTCTCAATTTACCCTGCCACTAAAATGACTTTGTGGCTGTATGTGTGCAGTTTGGATATCATCTATCGAGTTTTTTCATGAGTCAGACACCATCTTGAAAGCGTAATGTGGATTAACACATTTAATCCACATAGGAACTCTATGGAATCGTATCAGTAGCAGTATTGTCCTCATTTAAATTGAGGAAACTGAGGCATAGAGGGCCAAAGTAATCCGTCCAACTTTGCAGATTTAGTAAGATATGATGGAGACAGGGTCTGGATCTAGGTGTTGTAACTCAGGGGCCCGTACGCAGCTGATCAGAAGACTAATGACAGTGGGCAGGGCTGAGGGCATGAGTGGCCGAGAGCCAGTTGACTTTGCCAAGTGAGAAATAGTCTGTTCTGTGGGCACAGAGTCCTTAAAATGTTTGTTTATTGGTGACAAGCGGTATCAAGTCAAGGAGATAGAATGGTTCATTGTAAAGCAGTTCTGATGACTTGAAAAATAGCCCCCAACTCAGTGAGTACCAGCGGTGCCAGCTCACCCAGAGGGCCTGAGTGGTCTTCCCTCTCATCTCTGCCAATATCTGCTCCAGGTTGGAGAGGGGGATGCAGAGTCATTGAGAAGGGCGGGCACTGGAGCAGAACTGCTGTCCGATGCCGGAAGCAGACAGAGAAAATAGAGACGCCTCTGAGCCTCGCTCTCGGAGACTCTGCGGGAGAGAAACACAGGAGTCAGGTTCCAAAGTGTAGTGAGAAAGAAACAGAAGAAACACTAATATTCCGACAGCACGTCTCTCTGGTTGGGGGTGTTAGCCTTGTTATGAACTTTTCCTCTTTATGGATCTGTATTTTCTACCAAAAAACCTACAGTCAGTGTCATAGCCTTTAAAATGATACATGGCAGAAAAACATAAGTAAGGACTTATTGGCAGAGTTGCCAAAGGATAGAGGAGTCTAGAAATATCTGTAGCAGGCCTTGGGAAGCACACTGACACATACGCTGTTAACCGGGAGGGATACAGTTTGAATGGGCCTCATCAGAGGTGAAGAGATTCCTTTCCTAGGAGATGATCGAGTAGAGGTCGGACAACCGTTTGATGGAATACCGCAGAGAAGACTGATGCGTCTGCTGGGAGGTCAGGCCTGGACCCTGCTGCTCAGGTGTGGCCCATGAACCGGCAGCACAACAGTCAGTACTGAAGACCCTCCAGGCCCCACCCCGAGCCAGAAGAGTCCCCTGAGAAGTATTTAAACGCCTGGCCTACCTCCAACCTGGGCGCTTTATTCAGTAGTGGTAGGCCAGGGGCCAGGAGTGGGGACCCTTGGGCTCGAGGACCCTTCAGAGCCGCTGGCGGGTCTGAGCATCTCAGCTTTCCAGCCTAGGGGTCACCCCTGAGAGGCAGGGGCTCCCTCCTCCCGCAGCTGTCCGTGTTCCGCCAGGCCAGCCATGCCAGGCATCCTCTGTTCTTGGGGATACTTCCTGACCTTGACCCTTACCACAAGAGACACCGAGCCTCCACTGTCCGCGCAGCGTTGCGGTCTCTTCAGCATCCTCCGCTGTCCTTGCCACACCTGCACCCAGGGCCCCACGGACGACCTCCCTTTGGCTCCGGGTCCACCGCCAGCCCACCCTGTTGGAGCAGGCGTGAGAGTTATTCTCTCAGCCCTGAGGTCTGAGGGAAGGAGGCATTCATGTCTAAACGTCCCACCTAATTCACCCCACAGGGGGGTCAGCCTGCAGTTCAATGAAGGGTCCTGGGGTGACCTATGAATGTTTGTGCTGCCCACCCCCCCAGCCCTGAGTGCAGAAGGTGCCACCCTCCTTTCTCTCACATTAGCCCGAGTGACTCTCTTGGGTCTGGGGCCGAGGTGTGATTGATTTCTCTTCCCTTTATTCTCCAGAATCTCTCCAGAACCTGAAGGAAATGAGCCAGTCATATCTGTGCATCTGTTCAGTCAGTTCAGTCGCTCAGTCATCTCCGACTCTCTGCGACCCCATGGACCGCAGCACGCCAGGCCTCCCTGTCCATCACCAACTCCTGGAGTTTACTCAGACTCATGTCCATGGAGTCGGTGATGCCATCCAACCCTCTCATCCTCTGTTGTCCCCTTCTCCTCCCGCCTTCAATCTTTACTGAGCTGGAAACTTTGTTATCACATTTGAAATTTACCCTCATCTGAAAAGGATGTTCCTAATGGCTCCACCTTTCAGATGAGGAAAATGAAGGCCCAGAAAGAGCAAGGAACATGGTCAAGAGGAAGACAGGTCTGACCCCAGAGCTGGCTGACACCAATTTCCCTATTCACCCCATCGTCCTCTCCTTCCTCCCAAATTTCCAGCCAGAAGATCTGCCAAGTCCTAGCTCCACAGAATGGAAGAACCCTGTGTAACGAGATGGAGATATCTATGCCTGCCAAGGTTCCAAGGCTGGAGGACTGTGAAAGAGCAAAGTGGAGAGGCTGTGGTGGTCACACATGAGGGCACAGGCGTCAGAGGGCTGCAGAGCACGACAGAGCGGCCTTGGAGGGAGAGGTGGTGGAACAGCTAGGGAGCAGGAGGTGGCAGGCGGTCACAGCCTCCATGGAGTTTCTCTCTCTCGTCAGATTGGAAACTCTAGAAAGCCAAACTGTCCTATCCACTGCTGTATCTAAAAAAGACAGTAGATGCTCAATAAACAGGTAGATGTGATTGCCCACTGCCCTTTGTCCCAACAATTGTTCAATAACACTACAAAACTTGCGGTGTACTCTGTGTGATTCTATGTCTTATGAACGCTGATAAGGGGTTGGGGGTATTGCTCCTGAGTTAGACCTTTGGTTTGATGAGGACCTATTAATTCATTGTAAACTGGATGTAGGAGAGGAAACAGAGAATAAATACAAGCCTGGAAATTAATAGCAGTTGTGCTGAGTCCTCAGTAACCTCCAGTTGTGAGCACGGGGGTTTGAGCAAAGTTTACCAAAATCTCAGAGGGTAGAGAAACTCCCACGTGACTCCTGGACTACCTCAACGAGACCGCGCTCCAGATGACAACTATATTCTTCTTCATTTTAAAATCCCAACCCGAATCCTTGCCTGCACGCGCACTGGACCAAGATCAGGAGTTTCCAGCCCAGGGACTAACGCTGCTTTTTCCTGAGCTTTAGGCGTCAGTTTCCCTGACTCCCACACTGGTGTTCATTCTCCAGAAGAGCTCCTTCGGTCCAGTCGCTGTCTGACTGTGATCCACAGGGCTGTGTATTCAGATCCATACTGTCTCCTAGTGACCCACGTGTCTCGGGCCCAGAGAACCCAGGACCACAACACAGACGCTCGTTCCCCTCCGGCTCTTGCCTTGGCTCCGGCAGCCCTCATCGAAGCTCTCTGTGCCTTATTCTTGCTGCCTGCAGCCTGGCTCCAAGCACTCCTCGGACTCGGGGACACGGCTGCAGAACTCTGCTCGGCTGCCCTCATCGCATGTCATGATCATCGCTGCAACAGGCACGGCCTTCCCGTGGTCGACTCTGTGCGACCCGATAGACGGCAGCCTACCAGTGAGACCTTCATGAAAAGCAAGGCACAGAGAGACACATTCCCGAGAAGCCTAGACACGTAGCCTGTGCCTTTGAAAAAGGAAAGTGAAGTCATTATCTATTTTCTCCTTCTTATGTTCTATAGAGTAAGTCCGCAGTGATGATAAGCAATAGCAATGTTAGCGAGATTAGGTGTAAACAGTGAACAATTATGGACAATCATCGTGGTTATTGTAATTCGCCTGATTTTACAGTTGGTATCTAGTAACTAAGAGATTCATATTCAACTGTAAGGTACTGAGTATTAAGGGGAAAAAAATCACATGCAGGGAAGCAGGAAAGAGCAACTTGCTTTTCAGATTGTGGAGGGTCTTTGAACAGGTGTGCTTTGAACAGCTAACGAGCTATGCAGGACTTACACGCAGGCACCTGCACAGTGCTGGGGATCTAGTAGTGAGCAACACAGAAATGGGAAATAGATGGGGAAACAGTGGAAACAGTGGCAGACTTTATTTTGGGGGCTCCAAAATCACTGCAGGTGGTGACTGCAGCCATGAAATTAAAAGACACTTAATCCTTGGAAGGAAAGTTATGACCAACCTAGACAGCATATTTAAAAGCAGAGACATTACTTTGTCAACAAAGGTCCATCTAGTCAAGGCTATGGTTTTTCCAGTGGTCATGTATGGATGTGAGAGTTGGACTGTGAAGAAAGCTGAGCGCTGAAGAATTGATGCTTTTGAACTGTGGTGTTGGAGAAGACTCTTGAGAGTCCCTTGGACTGCAAGGAGATCCAACCAGTCCATCCTAAAGGAGATCAGTCCTGGGTGTTCATTGGAAGGATTGATGTTGAAGCTGAAACTCTAATACTTTGGCCACCTCATACGAACAGTTGACTCATTGGAACAGACCCTGATGCTGGGAGGGATTGAGGGCGGGAGGAGAAGGGGACGACAGAGGATGAAATGGCTGGATGGCATCACCAACTCAATGGACATGAGTTTGGCTAAACTCTGGGAGTTGGTGACGGACAGGGAGGCCTGGCATGCTGCGGTCCACGGGGTCACAAAGAGTCGGATACAAGTAAGCAACTGAACTGAACTGAATTGAAGATAGAAAAGATTCCTGTTTTCAAGGCTTTTGAGGGATTCCAGGTAGAGTGACAAAGTGGCAGAGGTCTTGGGGATGATAAACTGCAGACTGCATGGAACCCTGCTCTTCCCATATTGAGGGACAGAGTGGGAGGCCTCTGTCTTCAGCCTACATGTCTTGGTATCCTGTGACCACCCTGAGATGCTCTCACTCCAATTTGCTTTTTCCTCCTCGAATCTCTGCCTCCCCACCCCGTTCCCCTGCCTCCTTCCCTTTCTTTCATCCTTGAGACGCAGCTGCTCTCCACACTGCTCTGCTCAGCCCTCTGCCCTTTCCTTCTGTATCTTCCCTTCGAGACCTTACTCACTGCCAAGGGGTCAACCACCACTTCTAAGCTGTTAACTTCCAAATCTTTATTTCTTCTCCTAGCCCCTCTTTCAGCCAAGGGCATATGTTACCTACCCAATTTCATATTTTATTCCCAAATGCTCTGTCACTTAAAGCTCAGGATGCTCCAAATTGAACTCCACTCAAACCAGCTCCCTTCCCAAAGTCTCTTTCCAAGTAAGCATCACTATTCCCTTAATTCCCAGCTGTCCCTCACCCTCCATCTCTAATCAGTCCTCAAGTTACACGCCCCTGGTCTTCACAATTCTCTCATATACCCGACATACCCATGCCCATTTGCCCCTGCCAGAGTTCAGCATCCTTATTTGGACTATCCAAGTAGTCTCTTAATTAATCTCCCTGCCCTTAATTTCACACTGCCTCCTTCCATCTTAGAATCTGCCGTCAAACTAACTTTTACTACCCCATTAGAATTCATCTCCTTACTCAGAAATCTTATAGCTCCTCATTATCCACTGACTAAAGAACAGCCCACTCCAGTACTCCCGCCTTGAGAATTCCACGGACAGAGAAGCCTGGCAGGCTGCAGTCCATGGAGCCATAAAGAGTCAGACATGCCCGAAGTGACTGACACGCAAATATAAAGAAAGGTTCCAAAGCAGTGAAACTAAGAAACTCTAACAAACCCATGGCTTATTGGGCTTCCCTGGTGGCTCAGCTGGTAAAGAATCCGCCTGCAATGCAGGAGACCAAGGTTCGATTCCTGGGTCGGGAAGATCTCCTGGAGAAGGAATAGGCTACCCACTCCAGTACTCTTGGACTTCCCTGGTGGCTCAGATGGTAAAGAATCTGCCTGCGATGCGGAGGACATGGGTCCAATCACTGGGTTGGGAAGATCCCCTGGAGGAGGGCATCGCAACCCACTCCAGTATCCTTGCCTGGAGAACCCCATGGACAGAGGAGCCTGGCAGGTTAAAGTCCATGGGGTCGCACAGAGCTGGACATGACTGAGTGACTAAGCACAGCACAATAAATCCATGTTCTATCTCAGGGCTATTCAAACTTTATTTTTAAGCACCCTGAAAACAATACCTGCATTTTCCACTGCATAAAGCACAAAGGCAGGGCTGGGCTGGTCAAACCAGCGAGAGGAGGTCAGGGAGTCCCCCTGCTCAATGTCTTTGCCTCTGAAAGGCACGGATCCTGCACCTCCATCCCCCACCTCCACTCACTGAGCCCCGAGACCTCTGGGGAACCCCCTAATGCTTCCAGGGCATGATTTAATAATGCATAGTTTTCCCTAACCTACAGCAAGTGTAAGTCAATTCAGGCTTTGAGGCCACCACCACAGGGCTTACAGAAAAGAGCTAGCCAGATTGCTCATGGGCCAGAGTTTCTGCGGTCCTGTCAGCACCCACCTTTGTTTAGCCAACTCTCCCTTTCCCTCTGAGTCCCAAGTCCACGCCACTTAATCCTGCAAATTCCGCTGGCCCCAGGCCTGGCTGAGACTCTCCCGCTTACGGTTTGCGCATCACTCTGTGCTCTCCTGGCCAGAGCTCGCCTGCTGTCTGCTTGTTCCGCTGTGCAGCAGCAGTGGCCCTCCAGTGTCCTGTGAGCTCCAGGTGAGCAGCCACGCACCCATCTTGTCCACCCCAGAAGCCCCAGGGCCAGCAATGCATGCCTCGAGGTAGATGCTCTGGTATCTGTTGAACAGATGGACAGACGGATGGATTAAGAAAGCCAAGGAGCAACACAGGACAGGAGAAGACAAGGAGCAGGGCCTTGCCGGCCAGAGCCTGCCTGCAGGCACGCTGATGCCGGGCAGGCAGTGAGCAACCTGCTGTGCTCAGGACCGTTGCTGAGGGCCCTTCACACCTGTGTTTCTTTCCTTCTGAACTAAAAGCTTATTGGGAGGTTCAATTACAGCTGACATCCAAAACCCTTTGGGGAATATTTAATGTTTTCTACCTAGTATTCATCTCCTTTTAGCAGCCCTTTTTGGCAAGTATCTTGGGCATCCCTCATCAAGGTGCTGTCAATGCACTGACCGTACTTCCAGCTGCAGTGTGCTAAGTCGTTTCAGTCGTGTCTGACTCTCTGTGACCCTGTAGACTGTAGCCCACAGGGCTCCTCTCTCCATATGACTCTCTAGACAGGAATAATGGAGTGGGTTGCATTTCCTTTTCCAGGGGATCTTCCTGACCCAGGGGTCAAACCCCAGTCTCCTGTGCCTTCCGCATTGGCAAGTAGGTTCTTAACCACTAGCACAGCACGCCAGGCCTCCCTGTCCATCACCGACTCCCAGAGTTTACTCAACCTCATGTCCATTGAGTCCGTGATGCCGTCCAACCATCTCATCCTCTGTCGTCCCCTTCTCCTCCTGCCCCCATCCCTCCCAGCATCAGAGTCTTTTCCAGTGAGTCAGCTCTCCACATCAGGTGGCCAAAGTATTGGAGTTTCAGCTTCAACATCACTGCTTTCAATGAACACCCAGTACTGATCTCCTTTAGGATGGACTGGTTGGATCTCCTTGCAGCCCAAGAGACTCTCAAGAGTCTTCTCCAACACCGCAGTTCAAAAGCATCAATTCTTCAGCGCTCAGCTTTCTTCACAGTCCAACTCTCACATCCATACATGACCACAGCAAAAACCATAGCCTTGACTAGACGGACCTTTGTTGGCAGTGACGTCTCTGCTTTTTCATATGCCATCTAGGTCAGTCACAACTTTTGTTCCAAGGAGTAAGATGTGGTACATCTTATATACAAGAAAGAAAAAAGGAAATTAAAGAAAGGTGCCCAACACACAGAGCAACAGACAGCAGCTGCTGCTGTTCCCGTTGCTGTCTTTTCTGTTATTGCTTCACAGGTTTGGGGGCTGTAGAGATACACAGCTTTGGGCTGCAGCCATCAAACCAAAGGGTCTGCTCCCCTCTGTTAGTTCTGCTTGTGCCGAACCATTTAACCTTCATTATGACCTCTAAGATAGTCTCTATGATAGGTTTATCCCTTTTGTACGGATGTGGAAACCAAGGCTTAGAGGAATTAAGTGAATCGTCCAAGGCCTAGAGTTAGTTAGGGGTGGATCTGAACCCTCCACCTTCTGACACAAAAGCCAGGGTTATTTCTACCACACTGTCTACCGCTCCTCAAGGGAGGAAGAAGAGATTGGGCTCCAAAGGACAAATGCTCCATATTTAGGTACTTGGGAGAAAAAATGCAGTGAAATTCAGCACTTCTTGATTTTCATCTCTGCTTGGTATCATGTAATGAGACTCAATCCCAGGGACAAGGGCAAGTTAGCAACCAAATGTTTAGAGGATCAATACTCTAATTTTACAAAAGGGCACCAGTTCCATACTCACATTTTTTAGGGAGCAGATCTCAGTTTTTTAGAGCTGCTCTAAACTGGCTAAGCATTAAAAATGGACAAGTTCATGAAATTGGTGTGCAGATGGTTTTTTCTTGTCTTTTCTTTTTCCCTTTCCTACTTTCTAACCCCAGGCTCTAGATGGATGACAATCCTAATTAGGAAATGACTTCCTTTCAATTAATTGTAGATGGCTACAGTTATACTACAGGCTATAATCCACAGCTCAATATATGTACCTTGGGCCAAAATTTTATGCCCACAAATGTTCCTGTGGTGACTTGTGATTGTCCTCTTTTTAATAGCTATTGCCCTACTGCTCTCTGTAGAATTAACCTTTTGTGACTCCACTTACAAACTTTTAACAGGAAATTTTAATTGTGAAGAAAATTATACAGATTCTGGGCTGCTTCCTGACATCTGCTCTGCACACACCATTCTTTGCATGGTGGGGCAGAGCCCGCAGTGGGGCTCAAAGCTCTCACCACACAGCAGGGTGAAGGCTGCTGGTGATCCAAAGGGAAGTCTGTGGTCATCCTAACCCTCCAGGGCAAGGTCTGTGGGATTTTTGCCTCTGCTGTTTGGCAATTCATTTTTCCTGATGTCACTGGGAGGCTTCATTTTCGCAAAAGCAGGAGTTCCAAAACGCTCATCCCCGGCTAGGGCCAGTGCCTCACCCTGTGAACCCCGAGCGAAGAAAAGGCCGCAGCTGTGCTCTGCAGTGCACATGCCACAAGAGCGCACAAAGGCAGCCTTAAAATGGCAGCCTATAAGGAGAGCCCCGATAGGCGCAGCTTCCCGAGAATGCACAGGTAACTCTTCCAGCACACCTTTTCTGAGGATGGTGTGGGTCTGATCTGCGCCTGTAGTTTGAAGGAATTAGTTCTGTATAAAAAGGCAATGGGAGAGGAGGAACCCTTGCCCTGCGGTCACTTTGGGGTTTTTATTTGAAGATAAATTGGATAATATTTTTAGCAACCACTTAACATACCCTTTTTGGCCATAATGAGAATTCTTTCCTACTCTGATACACACCTGTGAAAGTTTATCAGGCAGGGTTTGCGGAAATGGAAACTTGCTGGAGAGGGTTCACAGGACACTTTATGCCATTTTCTCGCCCAGAGTTTAGGACAAAAATGTCACTTCACGGTGGAGCCTTGGGAAGAGGGAGACCTGAGGAATTGCAGGCCTTCTCCCTGCTCTCTGACGCTTATACCTGGGGGGTTGCATATCGAATGAAGCATCACATTTAGGATGAACTTCTAACACAAAACGTGGAGCGACTTCAGCATCATCAGCTATGTTTGCCCACTGAACGTCAGCCTGTTGTGCAAACTGCACAGAAAGGTCTGGGGCAATATGTCAGGAAAGACAATCAACACTGCATTTGTTGGGCTGTGCTCCCTGTGGCCTGTGAGCATCCCTCACCAGGGCAGCTGCTCTCTGTCGTACACCCGACACTGAGCAAGCGGCCGCATCTCTGCAGCCGGGGCCCGCCGGCCCAGCCAAGGCAGGAAGCAGGTGGGGTGGGCAGCGGGCCTTTCTTACTGGCCCGTGGACGGGTGGACCCTTTATGTCTGGTCCTGACTTCCTCCATCTTCCACTCTGGAAGAGCTGGGTGTGTCTGTAGACCAGGCATGGGGTGTAGCAATAGAGCAGAGTGGCGCGTCCCCAGGCAAATGTTGCCAAGACTCCTTAGAGCGATTCTTGGTTCTGCACCTTAGATTAAAATAATATCACTGCCTGGACAGAATCCACGGCGCGGCGTCTCTACTCTGACTAACTCGTTTCTATGTCTTATCGACAGGAATGGGGACAGGGGTCTAGGTTTTCGGGGAGCTGTACTCATCTATCCTGATAATCGTCAACAGATTCTCACACCGGTCCCCACTCCACCCAAAGCATCTGGCTTGCCCTCCCGCTTCACTTTTCAGCACAAGTTCCAGTCAGTCTCAACACCAGATTGACAGCAGGGAGATGCATAGGACTGAAGCCTGGAGGCTGCGGTGCTGGGTCATCGAGTGGTCTGACCCGAGGCTGAAATATCTTTCTAAAACCCTTACTTACACTGTGAATGTTACAGAGGCTTCTGTCCGCCCCCCCCCCCCCCCAGATACTTGCCGGCTGTTTTAGCTCAACCGTATGTGTCTGTACATGTCCAATTAACAGTGACCATCTTTGCATGTTTCTGCTGCCCTTCTGTAAGTGCTCCTATCTATTTTCATTTGTAGCTGTCCCATTTTCTGGCCTGTGTATTTTATTCCTTCCATTAGACTTCAAACTCCTAAAAGGGAGGGGCCATGCCTTCTATCTCACTTTAATCCCCTAAATTCTCTACAAACAGGGCTTAATGGAAGCTCTTGGCTGCCTGATGCGCCTTAACAAAGAGCTTTGATTCTGCTGGTGCCCTGAGCTTTTCACAGGAAGCTTGTCACGTGAAGGTGTCCCTTTTGACCTTGAGCAAATCTCTTAAATCCTAGTCAGCTGCGTGTTTTCCTTTCCTCATAAAATTGCTGCCAAGGAGTTGTGGCCCAACATGGACTCAGAAACCAGACCCCAGATTTGACCCCACTGTTGATCCTGAGGACTGTAAGTCATCCCCTGGACCCCGGTTTTCCGGCTCTAGGGAAATCATGGGTCGTGAATGGCTCTGCAGATGTAAATTCAACCACTCCCTTCCTCTGAAAAGAGGACAGTGTGCCTGACAGGCTTGTAAAGAGATTCTTTTTGTCCCTTTCTTGTATTCTAAAAAATAAAAACAAGGCCAGCCGCAGAATAACGACATCAAAATAATACCAGGCTTGTGACTGAGCATGATGAGTGCGGAGAAAGCTGCAGGCAATCAGGGCCAAGCCCTCGGCTGCCTTTCCAGGCACAGCAGCGTCTTTCCCGGACTGCTTTCCTCCTCCTCCATCCTGCCCGGGGTTCAAGGGCATTTAGACACGTGGCCATTTTAGCCCCTGTTCTGATTTTCCCTCGTTGTTTGCTGAGCTTGTTGTTTGCTCTTTTAGTGTTCAGACTTGTTTCATGAACTGGGATTTTCAAGGGAGGAGGAAGGTGAGGGATCAAACGTTTGACAAGCTCCTACAGGGACAGATGACGATGGCTCTGGTGAGGCGGGAAACAGAAAGAACGGACATCGAGCCCGGGGTCTGAGGAAGACCAGCGTTCAAAGCTCAGGACAGGAAGCTGAGGTCGTTCGGTCAGGCGCTCAGCAACCTGACGTGGGTTGCCGGTGCCGGGGATGAGGACCACAAGTCAGGACACAGATGGCCTCCTGTTTGACGAGGGGTGCTGGAGCTGAAGCCTGTATTTTGACCGATTATGCTTTGTTACCAAAGCGGTAAATGATGGGCTCAACTGGCTATCGCGTGAGTCTGGTCTAAGAAAGCAGGACACAGCACTCCTATACCTCTGACTTTGTCTTCAGGTCAGTCTCCTGAGCTTCATTAGCTGTTAATCCAGTGAAAAGTGAGGGCTACCCCAAATTTTAATTTTCCTATTTCTTCAGAAGCACACTGCCTTCTCTCCGCACCTGACTTTCAAATTCTCCTTTTCGTTTCCTTGTAATTACCTTTCCCTGCATGTGTGCTGAGTTGCTGCAGCCGTATCTGACTCTTTGTGACCCTATGGACGCTAGCCCACCAGGCGCCTTTGTTCGCCGGGTTCTCCAGGCAAGAACACTGGAGTGGGTTGCCATTTGCTCCTCCAGGGGGTCTTCCTGACCCAGGGATCGGACACACTTCTCTTCCGTCTCCTGCACTGGTAGATGGGCTCTTTGCCACCAGCACCACTTATGTGCAGCCTTGAAAGGAGATTCCATACATATTTATGAGAATCAGCTCTCCCATAAGGAGGAAATTCAAACTTGCTCTGTGCTATTCCAGACCGGGGAGAAGCAGTCCCTTTAAAGACTCACTTTGAATCTACCTCCACCCTCATCGCCGGTTTTGCAATGCATGCTGACACTCCTCAGCCTATCTTGAATTATCTTTTTGCTTCCAGGCCTTTTTGCCCTTACCTGCTTTGACATGAAGACCCATGCTTTAGCTTTCTTTTGATGCCCCTAATGCTTGAAATCATGCTGAGAATCTTTCTAATTTAATAAACAGAGAAGTATGGTGTATTTACCTTTATACCTGTAGCCACTCAGGTCTGCGTCACAAAGAAAATTAACTCGTCTCTAAAGTTCAGGGCTTCCCAGCTGCTTCAAAGCCATGCAGTCTCCTGCACTGACGTGAACGTACACATATACACACGGGGCTTAAGAAATGAAGTCCCTTGTGTGCTGCTGCAGCTGGGATCTGGGACTGGTGAAAACGCAGCTGGGAATCCTTTTCAACTCATAATGGGCTCTACTCCAAGTTTCAGCCGTCACACTGCCTGTTTCAAAACACTGATTCAACTTCTAGGGAACATACAAATTCCTGCAGGAGGGAGTGGGGAAAGAATGTACAGTCCTCCCATGGCGCAGAGGATACCTGCCACATCCCCTGAGGACGAGTGAAAGCAGAGGAGAGAGTCGGCGCCGTCTTCATTTACTCTGCGCTTACCCTCTGGCAGAAGCTAAAGTCAGTATCAAAAATTGATGGAAAGTAAAGCCGGGGAAAGAGTACAGAGACCCTCCATATCTTCGGGCTCCGCATTTTTGGAATTAACAAACCAAGAACTGAGAATCCTTTTAAAAAATTCCAGAAAGTTCCAAGAAGCAAAACTTGAATGTGCTGTATGACTGAAACTATTTGGGCTTCCCAGGTGGGTCAGTGGTAAAGAATCTGCCTGTCATTGCAGGAGACACGAGTTTGATCCCTGGCTTACGAAGAGCCCCTGGAGGAGTATCCTCCACGCCAGTATCCTTGCCTGGGAAATCCCACGGATAGAGGAGCCTGGCGGGCTACAGTCCATGGGGTCTCAAAGAGTTGGACGCGACATAAGAACTCAGCAACAGCAACAAAACAAAAGCAGCCGTTTACGTAGCACTTGCATTGTGCTGGGTATTGTAAACAATCTGAAGATGACTGAAAGCATACAGGATGCTGTGCTTCAGTTGTCAGCAAATACTGTAGTTTTATACAAGGGACAGGAGAGCTTCCAGATTTTGGTATCAGAGGTGGCTGACCGCTGTAAAGATGGTTGAAAGAAAGCTAGCTTTGATTATCTGATGTTCATAAAGACATCGCTAATCTTTTCCAGTGCACTTCCATTGCAAAGACAGGCCAACCAAGAAAGGACAATTAGGTTAGTTTAAGAAGTTCCCTTCTAAGGGAACACATATTTCAAAGACATGAGCGGTAAGCAAATTCCATTCTTAAATTGCAGCACCAAAGCAAGGCTTTTGAACTAACTCCTGTTCTTGGGAATATTCTCAGCAGAGCAAAGGGCTCATCCACAGTGTTCTTCCTCTCCCTAATACACCTGGTTTGATTTTAAAGGGAGATGTCAGAAAGGGCTTGTGAATGTTAATTTGCTCTGGGTCCTATAACGTCCATCTGCCTAGGTTCCTCTGTTTTTCTGGCCTTGCCTAGAGTCACTAGTCAGGCACACACTCAGCAGGTTTTTAGGGAGCAGCAGCCAAACTGGGAAGGGCTCATGTGTGTACAAACATAAAATTCAAACATTATTGTCAGTGCTGAAGTTTGAAAGCCTGAGAAACTGGCTCCTGCCCCGGCCTGGCCTGCAGTTGGTCTGCTGATGCATAACCTTCAGTTGGAGGAAAGTAAGTCCTCTAACAATAATTCTCAACATTAATTTTAAGTGCACTTCCATAGATTTATTTAACTCCCCCCAAATGCTATGCTTCAAATTAATGGTACATTTACTTGAAAAGAATGGATACAAAAATGGTGAGAATGATACTCAAACTGTCAGCTCACAGACAGTGCTCCTGGTTCCCTGTCTAGGGCACCCTGGGAATGAGGGAAAGCGTGTACACCGAAGTCACCGTCAACTTTCTTCACCCCAGAATCAGAGAGTTACAAGTGCCTGAATCAAGATACATGGTGACACTTCTTAAAACATAAAAGAAAGACATACTTAGAGTGACTTTCTGGTAAACTTATATAATAATGGCTTTGCAGGGTTTATTTTACTTTTTGAGAAATTCAGCGTCTTCCCACCTATTCTCCTTGCTCTCCCAAAATACGTGAGAGCTGAGAGAATGGCTTCATTATCCTGGGTCAAGACTGACCCTCAGTGGGTGTCCCTGGTGGCACAGAGGGTAGAGAATCTGCCTGCAGTGCAGGAGACCCAGGTTCGACCCCTGGGTTTGAGAGAACCCCTGGTGAAGGAAAGGGTTGCCCACTCCAATATTCTCACCTGGAGAATCTCATGGACAGAGGAGCCTGGCGGGCTAAAGTCCATGGGGTCGCAAAGAGTCAGACACTGCTGAGGACTAACACATACACACACTCAGGGACGAAAATGCCCCTCATTCTTTCATTAAGCAAATATGTGTTGAATGCAAGTCACAGGGAGAGTTCCATGACAGATGTCAAGGACACAACAGAGAGTGAGTAAAAGATCCTGTCTCTGCCCCTTAAAGAATTTAGAGTCCTGAGGGAAAAAGACAGATGAGCAGATTACTATAATCTAGAAGGATTCAGATCACTATCATGGTGAATAAGGGATGCTTCCATGCTCAGTTGCTTAGTCACATCCAACTCTTCATGACCCTGTGGACTGTAACCACCAGACTCCCCTATCCATGGGATTCTCCAGGCAAGAATACTGGAGTGGGTTGCCTTGCGTTCCTCCAGGGGAGCTTCCCAACACAGGATCGAGCCTGGGTCTCCTGCATTGCAGGTGGATTCTTTATCCACTGGACCACCTGGGAATCCCTTAATAAGGGGGTACTTGGGATCAAATGGGAAGGAAACCCACCCCAGTGTGTTTGAGGAAGAGGTCAGGGAATATTCTCTGGAAGAAAAGATGTGTAGGCCAAGACCAGGAGAGGCAGGAGTTAGGCGGAAACAGTGGTAAGCTGGGGCATGTGGGAGACTCTTCAGGAAAAGAGTGGGCTCAACTCTGCTGCCGTGAGGGAGGGGTGAGCTTCCCACTAACAGAGCAGACAAACTGAGATCACGGCCTTTGCTTCCATTCGCCAGTGCAGGAGCGGTCAACGGCGACTATTTCTACAGAGTTGGTAAATATGCAAAGCAACCTGGCACCGCACTTGTACCCATGGAGGCAGAAGGCACACCAGCAAGCCATTTACCTTAAGACGGGATTCAAATGTCATAGACATCTATATTTGTCCAAATTTTGATATTACAAACACTTCTGCAGCAGTAACATTATACATTTCTGTGGGTTAAATTTTTAGAAGGTGCATTGCTGAATCAAATAATATGTGATTGTTAGGTATTGATAACTTGTCTTCCAAAGGTGTTAATTTGCAATTCCATTGGTATTGAATGAGTACCTGTTTCCCCGTATTCTGTATACTTTTTGGATCTTTACCAGTCTGGTAGATTTTTTTTTTAAATATGTCAAAATAACTTCAATTTGCATTTTTCTTATAAGAGAAGTGGATCATTTTCCATCTTTTCTATTAACAAAGAGTCGTTTTGTGAACTGTCTGGGCATAACCTTTGACCCCATTTCTAATATGTTCAACTTTCTGTTATTGGTTTGAAGGAACTCTTTGTATAGACAGTATATGCATGAAAATAGGTTTTTTAAAAAATATTCTGCTGTGTGTGTGCTAAGTCACTTCAGTCATGACGAACTCTGTGTGACCCCTTGGACTGTTGCCTGCCAGGCTCCTCTGTCCGTGGGATTCTGCAGGCAAGAACACTGGAGCTGGTTGCCTTGCCCTCCTCCAGGGGATCTTCCCAACCGAGGGATCAAGCCCATGTCTTCTGCAGCTCCTGCACTGCAGGCACAATCTTTACCCCGGAGTCACTGGGGAAGCCATCTGTCTAGGCCTAAATGGTTTTGAGGTCCACACTTATTTCAGCTTACCCTTCAGTGTAGAGAGTGAGGTCTCAAGCATTGGTCCAAGCGCTAAAGAAAACGCAGAACAGCGTCCTGAGAAGTACCTTGATTTGGATTTCAAACATCCCTGACCTTCCACATAGAGGAAAATCTGCCTAAACATAATTGACCAAGAGATTTTTACAGAAACCAGCACCTGTGACCATAATAAGTTTGACTATTTATAGGAATGAAGTAAGAACTGACACAGACATCTTTGAGGTTCTTCCATTATTGGGACCAATCAATTGGAGTATAATAAGAAGGAGTTAGAGGAAGGCTTGACACCAAAGAAAATCTTCTGAAACAGTTGCAGTTCAGTTGATACAAAGGGTAGAAGAAAGTGAAATTTAAAGTGCCAGAGTGCCCCCCTAAATGAAATGAGATGTGGAGGCTCATGTTTGGAGGGGGTAGAGAGAAGGAACCCATTTTAAAAACCTAGATTGAAATAACATCTGATGTACTTACAGAACCTATACTTCTGCTGTCTTATGATTAATGATGGGTCATGGTGGAGACAGCTGATAGAATGTGGTCCATTGGAGAAGGGAATGGCAAGCCACTTCAGTATTCTTGCCTTGAGAACCCCATGAACACTATGAAAAGGCAAAATGATAGGATACTGAAAGAGGAACTCCCCAGGTCAGTAGGTACCCAATATGCTACTGGGGATCAGTGGAGAAATAACTCCAGAGAGAATGAAGGGATGGAGCCAAAGCAAAAACAATACCCAGCTGTGGATGTGACTGGTGATAGAAGCAAGATCCGATGCTGTAAAGAGCAATATTGCATAGGAACCTGGAATGTCAGGTCCATGAATTAAGGCAAATTGGAAGTGGTCAAACAGGAGATGGCAAGGGTGAACGTCGATATTCTAGGAATCAGCGAACTAAAATGGACTGGAATGGGTGAATTTAACTCAGATGACCATTATATATCTACTACTGCGGGCAGGAATCCCTTAGAAGAAATGGAGTAGCCATCATGGTCAACAAAAGAGTCCTAAATGCAGTACTTGGATGCAATCTCAAAACGACAGAATGATCTCTGTTTGTCTCCAAGGCAAACCATTCAATATCACAGTTATCCAAGTCTATGCCCCAACCAGTAACGCCGAAGAAGCTGAAGTTGAACGGTTTTATGAAGACCTACAAGACCTTTTAGAACTAACACCCAAAAAAGATGTCCTTTTCATTATAGGGGACTGGAATACAAAAGTAGGAAGTCAAGAAACACCTGGAGTAACAGGCAAACTTGGTCTTGGAATGCGGAATGAAGCAGGGCAAAGACTAATAGAGTTTTGCCAAGAAAATGCACTGGTCATAGCAAACACCCTCTTCCAACAACACAAGAGAAGACTCTACACATGGACATCACCAGATGGTCAACACCGAGATCAGATTGATTATATTCTCTGCAGCCAAAGACGGAGAAACACTATACAGTCAACAAAAACAAGACCAGGAGCTGATTGTGACTCAGATCATGAACTCCTTATTGCCAAATTCAGACTCAAATTGAAGAAAGTAGGTAAAACTGCTAGACCATTCAGGTATGACCTCAATCAAATCCCTTATGATTATACAGTGGAAGTGAGAAATAGATTTAAGGGACTCGATCTGATAGATAGACTGCCTGATGAACTATGGAATGAGGTTCGTGACATTGTACAGGAGACAGGGATCAAGACCATCCCCATGGAAAAGAAATGCAAAAAAGCAACATGGCTGTCTGGGGAAGCCTTACAAATAGCTGTGAAAAGAAGAGAAGTGAAAAGCAAAGGAGAAAAGGAAAGATATAAGCATCTGATTGCAGAGTTTCAGAGAATAGCAAGAGAGATAAGAAAGCCTTCTTCAGCGATCAGTGCAAAGAAATAGAAGAAAAGAACAGAATGGGAAAGACTAGAGATCTCTTCAAGAAAATCAGAGATACCAAGGGAACATTTCATGCAAAGATGCGCTCCATAAAGGACAGAAATGGTATGGACCTAACAGAAGCAGAAGGTATTAAGAAGAGGTGGCAAGAATACACAGAAGAACTGTACAAAAATGATCTTCACGACCCAGATAATCATGATGGTGTGATCACTAATCTAGAGCCAGACATCCAGGAATGTGAAGTCAAGTGGGCCTTGGAAAGCATCGCTACGAACAAAGCTAGTGGAGGTGATGGAATTCCAGTTGAGCTGTTTCAAATCCTGAAAGATGATGCTGTGAAAGTGCTACACTCAATATGCCAGCAAATTGGGAAAACTCAGCAGTGGCCACAGGACTGGAAAAGGTCAGTTTTTATTTGAATCCGAAAGAAAGGCAATGCCAAAGAATGCTCAAACTACCACACAATTGCACTCATCTCACATGCTAGAAAAGTAATGCTCAAAGTTCTCCAAGCCAGGCTTCAGCAATACGTGAACCGTGAACTTCCTGATGTTCAAGCTGGTTTTAGGAAAGGCAGAGGAACCAGAGATCAAAATGCCAACATCCACTGGATCATGTAAAAAGCAAGAGAGTTCCAGAAAAATATCTATGTCTGCTTTATTGACTATGCCAAAGCCTTTGACTGTGTGGATCACAATAAACTGTGGAAAATCCTGAAAGAGATGGGAATACCAGACCACCTGATCTGCCTCTTGAGAAATCCGTATGCAGGTCAGGAAGCAGCAGTTAGAACTGGACATGGAACAACAGACTGGTTCCAAATAGGAAAAGGAGCACGTCAAGGCTATATATCATCACCCTGCTTATTTAACTTCTATGCAGAGTACATCATGAGAAACGCTGGACTGAAAGAAACACAAGCTGGAATCAAGATTGCTGGGAGAAATATCAGTAACCTCAGACATGCAGATGACACCACCCTTATGGCAGAAAGTGAAGAGGAACTAAAAAGCCTCTTGATGAAAGTGAAAGAGGTGAATGAAAAAGTTGGCTTAAAGCTCAAGAAAACGAAGATCATGGCATCCGGTCCCATCACTTCATGGGAAATAGATGGAAAAACAGTGGAAACAGTGTCAGACTTTATTTTTCTGGGCTCTAAAATCACTGCAGATGGTGACTGCAGCCATGAAATTAAAAGATGCTTACTCCTTGGAAGAAAAGTTATGACCAACCTAGATAGCATATTCAAAAGCAGAGACACTACTTTGCCGACTAAGGTCCATCTAGTCAAGGCTATGGTTTTTCCTGTGGTCATGTATGGATGTGAGAGTTGGACTGTGAAGAAGGCTGAGCGCTGAAGAATTGATGCGTTTGAACTGTGGTGTTGGAGAAGACTCTTGAGAGTCCCTTGGACTGCAAGGAGATCCAACCAGTCCATTCTGAAAGAGATCAGCCCTGGGATTTCTTTGGAAGGAATGATGCTAAAGCTGAAGCTCCAGTAGTTTGGCCACCTCATGTGAAGAGTTGACTCATTGGAAAAGACTCTGATGCTGGGAGGGATTGGGGGCAGGAGGAGAAGGGGACGACTGAGGATGAGATGGCTGGATGGCATCACTGACTTGGACGTGAGTCTGAGTGAACTCTGGGAGATGGTGATGGACAGGGAGGCCTGGCGTGCTGCGATTCATGGGGTCGCAAAGGGTCAGACACGACTGAGCGACTGAACTGGAAAAAGGACTTCTTCTGGGCATATCTCAGAAATGCGCTAAGAGAAACTTGGGAGTCGGCTGGAATCGGTGGCTTGGATGTAGGACAAGCATTTCCTCTCCTAATGTGAGGAAACAGGCCTCTGTGACTAGTCCAGTAGGAAACACTGATTCTGAAAGAGTAAGGCCAGCACTAGGGCCAGGTCAAAGGTCTTAGACACGTCAGCTTCTGTGCTTCGGTACTCGTTTGCTCTTGACTTTGTTTTCCAGTGAAAAATTCTTTTTGGAAAGAAAAAATGGATCTTGGGTTTCGGCGGCCCGGTGGCTGAGGGGCTGGCGGAGCCCCTCTTGGCCCGCGGGCGGGGGGCGAAGTCCTGCTTGAGATGCACGCGGCCCCGGGCGGCGGCAGTGGAGCTCAACCCAACGGAGAGCCCGGGGCACACCCGCGGGGCGGGCAGGATGGGCCTGGGGCGCTGGCCTCTCCCCCGGGGGCAGACTCGGTCCAGGGGCCCAGCGCTGCGCCCACGCAGGTTCAGACATGGGGCAGCTTCCGAGAGGCGGGTAGACGGGCGAGACCTGCAGAGCTCTTTGCCGGGGCTTAATGCCGACTCCCAAGAAGAGGCCGGGAGCCGCTGCGCAGGAAAGCACGTGGTCAGGGAGAGGGCGGCCCTCCGGCTGCAGCATGGACCTTAAGGAGCCCACTTCTAAGACAAGCGTGCAAATCCTGTGAACTGCCGCTGGAGCCGGGCTGCGCTAGCTCCAGCCTGTACGTTGTCCCTGTCACTGTGGTTCGGTAAACCAGGCCCCATTCCGGGAGGCTCGGAGGGAAACTGCATTCTGCTTCCAGCAGTGGTAAGGGAAACCGAGGGTTTCAACAAAATGAAGCCCGCTCGCGGTAGATATGAGGCTCCCTCTTCCCTGCAAGTGGCTTCATAGTGTATAAAACCAGCCTTCCTTTCTGCAATTAAATCAGCACAAGATGAATGTGTCTCATTCCCTGACGGAAAGGCCTTGAGGTACCGCGGGAGAAGCTCTCTGATAAACGTTTATCTCAGATACTGACCAAACGCGAGCGCTGGCTGCACTGCGAATGGCGAGCCGCGGCCCCCAGCCTTCAGCCTGACCCGGAAGGAAACTTCGGTGTCCAGACTCCGCGATGAAGAGATCGGGATGAATTGCGACACCTGCCGGGAGGGGAGAAACGTGATTACGTCTGCACCTAGCCCCTCATCTCCGCATCTCAGAGAAGGCATTTCTGACCTCTCTGTCTAGAGGACTCCTGAGGCCTCCTACACCCCTTCAGCCCGCCTACAGTGGCTGGAAGATGAATAGCAGGGTCTGCAGCCTGCTTCTCCTCTAAGAGCCGTGTGATAGAACAGGGCATCGCTATTTCTCATGCTGCAACCCAGCTCTTTAAAAGTAAAACCCCCTTTTAATCTCTCAAAGAAGGGAAACGGAAATCTTTGAGCAGCCATAAAGAAAATCCTGTGATGTGCTCGGAGAGGAAAGTACTCCTAAGAAACGCACCTCTCAGCACCAAAACAGCACTTTCAACGTGGATGGAAGGGTGAGTGGCATTTCCTCACACGGGGTTCCCAGGAATCATGATGTTTCCAAGGCTCGCCTCCTGTGACAACTGCATTCCACAAACGTCAGGCCAATTCACAGACATCCACCGCTTCTCAACCCTGTCCCCTCTGTGGGGGACGAGGGATTGACTGATCCTTATTTCAGTCGGTGCAGTCAGGGGACACGATGGTGCTTGAGATTCAGAAATGATAACCAAGCCACCTTAACCTTAAGGGAAGCTAGGAAACTGGGATATACGGGGTAGTCATTTTCATGTCCACAAAGATTACTTAGTATCTCTAGTTTTATTTGCCAAGAATTAGAGTTTACACTGAAATTTAGCTGTCAAAAATGGAATGTGATTACTAAATTTATTTCCTGTTGCTCAGCTTTGGTTGGAAATTCCACCTCACACCAGTGCTGTGATCTGATCAGAGTGCTGGGAAACGCCATGTTGGTTTACACAACAGCCGCTGTTCTTGGCCTTTGGAAACTCATCCAGCCTTAAGTCACTGCCATGCACTTTCAAGTTAGCCCTCATTTGAGTAGGTATCAGTTTGGATCTCTGTCTCACAAGCTCCTGGTTACACGGCTGAGGGTAAGCTATTCACTTCTCAGCTGCCTCCGTTGTTTCATCCCCCAAAAGGAAGCTACTTCATAAGTGTGTTGAGAGGAGAAATTCAGATAAGGCTTACAGGTGCTGGCGGGTTTGCCTGGTGACTCAGATGGTAAACAATCTGCCTGCAATGCAGGAAACCAGGGTTTGATCGCTGGAGAAGGGAATGGCAACCCAGTCCCGTATTCTTGCCTGGAGAGTCCCGAGGATGGGGGAACCTGGTGGGCTACAGTCCGTAGGGTCGCAGAGAGCACCACCGAGTGACTAACACACACGCACAGGTGGTGGGGTCAGATGCGGGGCGCGTGCTCCGCAGGCGGCAGGTGTCAGCAGCCGTGGTATCAGAGCATTGCTGCCTTCGGTTTCTCTGCGAAGGGTGTGTAAACTAGGCACAGAGGCTGGGGCTGGGACAGTCAATGTGTCTTAAGCTTTGATTTGCTTGTTGCCCTCTCTGGCAATGGAAGGCCATCAGTGAGGCTTTTGAGAGAGTGGATCCATATTTTTTTTTTTTTTTTTTTTGATATTCAACTGGTGCCCTCTGTTTGGTCACAAACACACTGCCACGATGGACAATGAAAATTCTATAATGTTTCCACACAACTTCTGCCTCTTGGTAGCCATGGCCAGACTTGCTCTGCTGCTGGCATTTACAGCAGGGCCCCAGCCCGTCACTTGCAGCCACCCTGCTGTGGGGGCAGCTGCTCAAAGGCGTTTCAAGTGGGAAGAAAGTGGCAGAGCCAGGTGCTGCCAGGAGCCCCTCCATGCGGTCGGGGCTCTGGGAAACACTAACCGCCCCCCAAAGGGTGGAGAATTCTGCTTCCACCCCATGCCAACCAGCTAAACACAGGATCTTCCTGAGATTTATTAATTACAACAAAGGCCCAGGCAATTTACAGCACTTGGAGACTGGCAGAGTTAGGAGGGAACCAGTGAAGCGCAATGATAAAGTTTCGAGGAAAGGTGATCTGTGAGGACAATCCTTTAAACCTTTCTCGTAGGAGTTAAGAATTTCTCAATGCAATTACATGGCGTCAATGCATAATAATGCATAGCTGGGACTTATATTCAACTCTGTCAAATATATAATACAGTATCTCCTTAAAGACTCCAAGTTCAATAACCTATCTGGGAAATCTGAGAATTCTTCCTCCACCAGAATGGGAAGGATGTTCAGAAAAGGATCTTCCCACAGGTCGTTTAAGAAATGCTAGTTTCTTGGACTGTCAGTAGGTTTTACACAAAAGGTATATCTAAATTCATCTGAATCAAAATAATAAATTAAATAATTTATAAGTTAAATAATTGAATAAAATTAAATAAGATTCGCTACCCCCCAACACTCAGAGCTTCTAATATGTTGACCCCGTGTATAGCATTTTCCAAATATGCCTAGTCAGAGAAAGAGAGACTTAGAGAGAGACAGAGGGGAGTAAGGCAACCGCAGGAAAGTGTTTTCTCGGGGCACACTTTGGGAAAAGCCCTGGAGACATAAGCATCCTGAGGACAGGGACTTTGTAGTTTTCTGTGTTGCTCCCAGACCTCCAGCATAATGCCTGCAATGGAATAGGTATTCGATAAATCATTAATTAAATGAATTAATGAACACTAAAGCAATTCTTGAGGGGCGGCAGTCAAGAGGAGCTACGCCACGTCCGAGGTCAGGGGCTGCGGCCAAAAGTGCCAGGCTGCAACAGCGCAGGAGCGGCCGAGAGGAGCTACCCCCGCCAGAGGCCAGGGGTGGCGGCCAGGAGGAGCTGCCCCATGTCCAAGGAGCGGTGGCTGCGCAGGCGCAGGAGGGCCTAGAGGAGCTATTCCAAGTTCAAGGTTGGGAGGGGCGGCGGTGAGGGGATATCCCTCATCCAAGGTAAGGAGCAGCAGCTGTGCTTTGCTGGAGCAGCCATAAAGAGATACCCCAAGTCCAAGGTAAGAGAAACCCAAGTAAGACGGTAGATGTTACAAGAGGGCATCAGAGGGCAGACACACTGAAACCATAATCACAGAAAACTAGTCAATCTAATCACACTAGGACCACAGCCTTTTCTAACTCAATGAAACTAAGCCATGCCCGCGGGGCAACCCAAGACAGGTGGGTCGTGGTAGAGTGGTCCACTGGAGGGAATGGCAAACCATTTCAGTATGCTTGCCTTGAGAAACCCATGAACACTATGAAAAGGCAAAATGATAGGATACTGAAAGAGGAACTCCCCAGGTCAGTAGGTGCCCAATATGCTACTGGATATCAGTGGAGAAATAACTCCAGAAAGAATGAAGGCATGGAGCCAAAGCAAAAACAGTACCCAGTTGTGGATATGACTGGTGATAGAAGCAAGATCCGATGCTGTAAAGAGCAATATTGCATAGGAACCTGGAATGTCAGGTCCATGAATCAAGGCAAATTGGAAGTGGTCAAACAGGAGATGGCAAGGGTGAATGTCGACATTCTAGGAATCAGCGAACTAAAATGGACTGGAATGGGTGAATTTAACTCAGATGACCATTATATCTACTACTGCGGGCAGGAATCCCTCAGAAGAAATGGAGTAGCCATCATGGTCAACAAAAGAGTCTGAAATGCAGTACTTGGATGCAATCTCAAAAACGACAGAATGATCTCTGTTCATTTCCAAGGCAAACCATTCAATATCACACTAATACAAGTCTATGCCCCAACCAGTAACGCTGAAGAAGCTGAAGTTGAACGGTTTTATGAAGACCTACAAGACCTTTTAGAACTAACACCCAAAAAAGATGTCCTTTTCATTATAGGGGACTGGAATACAAAAGTAGGAAGTCAAGAAACACCTGGAGTAACAGGCAAACTTGGTCTTGGAATGCGGAATGAAGCAGGGCAAAGACTAATAGAGTTTTGCCAAGAAAATGCACTGGTCATAGCAAACACCCTCTTCCAACAACATAAGAGAAGACTCTACACATGGACATCACCAGATGGTCAACACCAAAATCAGATTGATTATATTCTTTGCAGCCAAAGATGGAGAAGCTCTACACAGTCAACAAAAACAAGACCAGGAGCTGACTGTGGCTCAGATCATGGACTCCTTATTGCCAAATTCAGACTCAAATTGAAGAAAGTAGGGAAAACCGCTAGACCATTCAGGTATGACCTCAATCAAATCCCTTATGATTATACAGTGGAAGTGAGAAATAGATTTAAGGGACTCGATCTGATAGATAGACTGCCTGATGAACTATGGAATGAGGTTCGTGACATTGTACAGGAGACAGGGATCAAGACCATCCCCATGGAAAAGAAATGCAAAAAAGCAACATGGCTGTCTGGGGAGGCCTTACAAATAGCTGTGAAAAGAAGAGAAGTGAAAAGCAAGGGAGAAAAGGAAAGATAAAACCACCTGAATGCAGAGTTCCAAAGAATAGCAAGAAGAGGTAAGAAAGCCTTCCTCAGCGATCAGTGCAAAAAATAGAGGAAAAGAACAGAATGGGAAAGACTAGAGATCTCTTCAAGAAAATCAGAGATACCAAGGGAACATTTCATGCAAAGATGCGCTCCATAAAGGACAGAAATGGTATGGACCTAACAGAAGCAGAAGGTATTAAGAAGAGGTGGCAAGAATACACAGAAGAACTGTATAAAAATGATCTTCATGACCAAGATAATCACAATGGTGTGATCACTCACCTAGAGCCCGACATCCGGGAATGTGAAGTCAAGTGGGCCTTAGAAAGCATCACTACCAACAAAGCTAGTGGACGTGATGGAATTCCAGTTGAGCTGTTTCAAATCCTGAAAGATGATGCTGCAAAAGTGCTGCACTCAATATGCCAGCAAATTTGGGAAACTCAGCAGTGGCCACAGGACTGGAAAAGGTCAGTTTTCATTCGAATCCCAAAGAAAGGCAATGCCAAAGAATGCTCAAACTACTGCACAATTGCACTCATCTCACAAGCTAGTAAAGTAATGCTCAAGATTCTCCAAGCCAGGCTTCAACAGTATGTGAACCGCTAACTTCCAGATGTTTAAGCTGGTTTTAGAAAAGGCAGAGAAACCAGAGATCAAATTGCCAACATCCGCTGGATCATGGAAAAAGCAAGAGAGTTCCAGAAAAATATCTATTTCTGCTTTATTGACTATGCCAAAGCCTTTGACTGTGTGGATCACAATAAACTGTGGAAAATCCTGAAAGAGATGGGCATACCAGACCACCTGACCTGCCTCTTGAGAAACCTGTATGCAGGTCAGGAAGCAACAGTTAGAACTGGACATGGAACAACAGACTGGTTCCAAATAGGAAAAGGAGTCCATCAAGGCTGTATCCTGTCACCCTGCTTATTTAAGTGGCCCCAAGACGAGGCACCTCCGTTAGTCTGCAGCAGCAGCGCAGCAGGGGTGAGGCTCGTGCTGTGATCCCCTCATTGTCTCTAGTGAATAGGTGTTGGCGGGAGGGGAGGGAACAGGATAAAGGAGGAACGTTTCTCCATCTGGACCACCTTCTCCAGCCCTGACACACAGCGCGCCCCACCCCACACACCTGGGCGCCCCACACACCTGGGCGCCGCGGCCCTGGCTCCAGCCTCCGTGACCCACACAGCGCTGTGCAGACCATCTGGACCTCTGCCTGAGGGCAGCGTGGATAGCGAGGGCCCACGGAGGAGCTGCAGACGCGATGAGGAAGCGCACCTCGGCGCCAGGAGGCCGGTTGTCAGGCCTGGACCCTGTCCCTGCGGAGGCTTATCGGATGCCAGAGAGGGGAGCTGGGGCCGTCCACACCTGGCAGGGCAGCTGATACAGGGAAGCACAACATTTCAGCTGTCACGGAGGAAAAGATCAGACAGTTTGACAACCACCTACATATACTCATTTATGTATTATGAGAAGACTAGGCTGGTGAAGAATTTTTGGGAGACCAGCAAATTATCAGCATTCTCTGTTGAAGGCAAAGAAGGTGTTACTATCTAAAGTAAGATGATTAAGTTGCAATTCTTCAGTGTACAAAAATACTTTTAAATCTCTAGCAGAATATCTACAATCAAGCAAAGGCTCTGCTTCCTATGCCAGCAGCTGCTACATTTGAAGTGCTTTCCTAGGAATTCTATGTTGCCAAAAATACAATTATTATATTTTTCAGTTACTTCAGAAAACTTTACAACAAACTGTTGCAAAATGTCAGAACCTGAAATAAGAATCTGCAAAGAAACTTGTTTCAATCACATTCATTTTGGCTGTGAGGTACAAGCTTCGTGATCCCATCCTGATAGATCGGGTTTCACTGGCCTTGTAAGCACCGTGTAATTTACTTCTACAGTTGAATTCTATCACTGGAAATCTGAGCTCTGAGGGACTGGCTGTTGGGTTGTTTTCTGTGTGTAAGGAAGATCTAGGCTGTGTCTTTTGGGTGAAGCTATTGTTCTGTTAGATCAGCTGCACATCGGCAGTAAGGACAGTCATCTCCAAACTGATCGCATGTAATTCAGAGTAACAGGGGGCATTAGGGACTTCTAGACTTTAGACTGCCTTTAACTTCTACTTGCTATGACTGTTTTAAAATTAGAAGACTAAAGCCATTTCACAAATGTTAAAAGTTTTCTAAAAAACAGTTGTTGTTCAGTCGCCAAGTTACGTTCAACTCTTAGTTTGACTCCATGGAATGCAGCATGCCAGGCCTCCTTGTCCTTCACTATTTCCGACAGTTTGTTCACATTTACATCCATTGAGTTGGTGATGCTATCTAATCATCTTATCCTCTGCCATCCCCTTCTCCTTTTGCTTCTAGTTTTTCCCAGCATCAGGCTCTTTTCCAATGAGTTAGCCCTTCTCATCAGGTGGCCAAAGTATTGGAGCTTCAGCTCCAGCATCAGTCCTTCCAGTGAATATTCAGGGTTGATCTCCTTTAGGACTGACTGGTCTCCAGAGTTCTCCAGCACCACACTCTGAAAGTATCAGTTCTTCAATGCTCAGTCTTCTTTATGGTCCAACTCTCACATCCAAACATGCTTACAGGAAAAACCATAGCTTCGGTTTTGCGAACCTTTGGCAGCAAAGTGATGTCTCTGCTTTTTAATAGATCAGAAGGCTGTGCTTAAACGACCGGACTATGCCAGGGCCTGAGCTGATCTCTGGAAAGGAGAGGAAAACTCTGACTGAGGAGTGCCTACTGTATGCTATTAACTCTGCTTCAAATGATCAAATCTATGGTCTTATTTAATAGTCACAAACCCCTGCTATGTTATTTTCCCCATGTTCCAAGCAGGGATGCTCAGATACTAAGACATTCATTCAGGCAACTTAGGTCCTATAACCCATGAATTATATGGCAGAGCCAGCATTTGAAACCATATCTGTCTAAAACCAAAGTCCAGGCTCTTTCCACCAAATAATCAGGAAAAATTACATTAATTTGGTCAGTTTATTAAGATAATATTTGAAATGTCCTTGAGCTACTCTGTCCAACAGGAAGTTATCAGAACAGTTTACCAACTCTCTTATTATCAGTTTAGTTCACTTCACTCACTCAGTTGTGTGAGACTCTTTGGGACCCCACGGACTGCAGCAAGCCAGGCCTCCCTGTCCATCACCAACTCCCAGAGTTTGCTCAGACTCATGTCCGTCGAGTCAGTGATGCCATCCAACCATCTCATCCTCTGTCTTCCCCTCCTCTCGCCTTCAATCTTCCCAGTATCAGGGTCTTTTCCAATGAGACAGTTCTTTGCATCAGGTGGCCAAAGTATTGGAGTTTCAGCTTCAGCACCAGTCCTTCCAATGAATATTCAGGACTGATTTCCTTTAGGATGGACTGGTTGGATCTCCTTGCAGTCCAAGGGACTCTCAAGAGTCTTTTCCAACATCACAGTTCAAAAGCATCAATTCTTCAGTGCTCAGCTTTCTTTATAGTCTGACTCTCACATCCATACATGACTACTGGAAAAATCATAGCTTTGACTATATGGACTTTGTTGGCAAAGTAATGTCTCTGCCTTTTAAAATGCTGTCTAGGTTGGTCATAGCTTTTCTTCCAAGGAGCAAGCATTTTTTAATTTCATGGTTGCAATCACCATCTGCAGTGATTTTGGAGCCTAAGAAAATGAAGTCTTTCACTGTTTCCATTGTTTCCCCATCTATTTGCCATGAAGTGATGAGACTGGATGCCATGATCTTAGTTTTCTGAATGTTGAGTTTTAAGCCAACTTTTTCACTCTCCTCTTTCACTTTCATCAAGAGACTCTTTAGTTCCTCTTCACTTTTTGCCATAAGGGTGGTGTCATCTGCATATCTGAGGTTATTGATATTTCTCCTGGCAATCTTGATTGCAGTTTGTGCTTCATCCAGCCCAGCGTTTCTCATGATGTACTCTGCACATAAGTTAAACAAGCAGGGTGACAATATACAGCCTTGACGGACTCCTTTCCTGATTTGGAACCAGTCTGTTGTTCCATGTCCAGTTGTAACTGTTGCTCCTTGACCTGCATACAGATTTCTCAGAAGGCAGGTAAGGTGATCTGGTATTCCCATCTCTTTCAGAATTTTCCACAGTTTATTGTGATTCACACAGTCAAAGGCTTTGGCATAGTCAATAAGGCAGAAGCAGGTGTTTTTCTGGAACTCTCTTGCTTTTTCAATGATCCAATGGATGTTGGCAATTTGATCTGTGGTTCTTCTGCCTTTTCTAAAACGAGCTTGAACATCTGGAAGTTCACGGTTCACACACTGTTGAAGCCTGGCTTAGAGAATTTTAAGCACTATTTTGCTAGTGTGTGAGATGAGTGCAATTATGTGGTAGTTTGAACATTCTTTGGCCTTGCCTTTCTTTGGTATTGGAATGAAAAGTGACTTTTTCCAGCCCTGTGGTCACTGCTGAGTTTTTCAAATTTGCTGACATATTGAGTGCAGCACTTTCACAGCATCATCTTTTAGGATTTGAAATAGTTCTACTGGACTTCCATCACCTCCATTTGCTTTGTTCGTGGTGATGCTTCCTAAAGCCCACTTGACTTCACATTCCAGGATGTCTGGCTCTAGGTTGGTGATCACACCATTGTGATCCGGGTCATGAAGATCTTTTTTGTACAGTTCTTCCGTGTATTCTTGCCACCTCTTCCTAATATCTTCTGCTTCTGTTAGGTCCATACTGTTTCTGTCCTTTATCGAGCCCATCTTTGCAAGAAATGTTTCCTTGGTATCTCTAATTTTCTTGAAGAGATCTCTAATCTTTCCCATTCTATTGTGGATGTTAGTGGCAAATAGATGTTGATAAACTACTGTACTGAAATTTTGACACCATTAATGTCACGGTGAAACTTCACTTTCCTTTGTTTTACCCCCATCTTTTCAGCTTCTGTTATAGATATGGCATTATCCTGGAGGGGATCATGCTGAAATCCAATCACATCCATGTTTTGGGGTTTTTTTTTGGGGGGGGCGTGGTCATTGTATATCAAGTAAAAATATTAAACTACTGAATCTTATAGTTTGTATTAAAAAAGAATTAAATATATTGTCATTACTAACTCATTTGACCACTTTATTCATTATGAATTTACAACACTTTCTGATTACTAAACACCTTCAGGCATTACATAAACAATTTCCAATTGAGCATGTCTTCAGGTATTCTGATATAGTACCAGATATCACTTGTAATGATTTTCTTCCTTAGATGGGAAAAAGTGTTGTACTATCACTGAAAAGCAATCTGGAGACTCATGTTGCTGCATCTAGAAAGAATTGTCTCATACTACAGTTAAAAAAGTAATAAATAAATGCTGAAAACTCGAAGCATTTCCGTGAGTCGTTTCACACATGCTGCTAAGTACTGCAGAGTATTGCCAAGAGTAGCCTTTAATCTCTATGGGGGCCGCAATGCCATAAATTCTTATTTGCGGTCAAATGTCTTTTGCAAGGGTATTAGAAAAGTTAGGAGGTAGGAAATCCTTCCAAGATCCCTTACTTTATTTTTTGACCTGATTTTATTATCATTACCACTTTATGTCTGTTGATAGCTCAAAATGTGCACATTTTACCAGCCCCAGGCAGAATCACAAAGCGGGCTTCATGCCGCTTTGGTGTTTGCCCACTCTGCTTTCCAGGGTCTCAGTCACACTCCCTCCCAGCAAGGTTCATGCCCCCTGAGCCTAACCCCTGCTACCTGTCCAAAACACTTTTTAACAACTTTAAGGTTATATTTTCAGCAAAACGCAGACCAGCACGATCTACTGATCCGCATTCATGGATCACCCTGTGACAGCTCACAGCTAAAGATCTTCCATGAGAAACGGGGCCTGAACGAGTAAAGCTAAGCCGCGGAGAAAGCAGCCTTCCAGAGGGGTCCCCCTCCCGCCGTGGGCGTGGCCTCCGGGGTCCTTTGCGTGCTCGCGGCTTTTGTTTCTGTGCTTGGAAGGGTGGCTTGACTCCCCTGCCGTCACTCCTGTCGCTCTGGGCAGAAAACCAAAGTATGCCATATTTCCCAACTTCGGCGCCACTGTCCCAGCGCTGGAATCACGCTCCTGGTTTAAAACCTTTCAGAATTTGTGCGTGTGCGCGTAGTCTGTCGCTCAGTCGGGTCTGACTCTTTGTGACCCCGTGGACTGTAGCCCTCCAGGCTCCCCTCTCCATGGGATTTCCCAGGCAGAAATACTGGAGTGGGTTGCCATTTCCTCCTCCAGGGAACCTTCTCAAGCCAGGGACTGAACCTGCCTCTCCTGCATTAGCAGGCAGATCCTTTACCGCTGAGCCACCTCAGAATTTGTGAGGAGCAGTAATCCATGCTGTTAACTATGCAAGGGAAGGGTGGATAAAGCGGGAGGTGGACTTGGTGCTGTGCTGAGCCTGGAGAACTGGCTATCAAAGTTTCAGGCATTTTGTGAGTCAGCCGACATTACCTCGGCAACTTAATACCAGTCACAGGTGGGAATGGCTCAGACAAACTCACACAAGCTAGCTGTCCCCCTTCCGCCGAAGCTGCTTTGGGGAGAGCCGGGACTGGCGGGGGGCTGCGTTTCCGCAGCAGCAGGAGTCTGCGTCCAGCCCTCCTGTGCCCTCCTGTTCACTCCTGTTCACTCCTGTTCACGCCTGCGTCCCCTGGCCTGGCGCACGCCACACACGCACTCAGTGTGCGTTGAGTAGACGAATAAGCTGAAGACAGAAGAGGTGCTTTACACAGTGCGTAGAATTCGTTTTGGTCTTTACTGAAATGTCAAAAAAAGAAAACCAAAAAGGTGCAGGTCTGTTTCCTCCTGGCCCCTCTTTGCCTGCCTCTTAGTAGTAGCTGCCTCCTAGCTGCTCGTTCTGGGACTTTAATTCCTGTAGCTGGAGGTCACTATTTGCTCAACTCCTGTCTCACACCCATAACCTCATCCATTTAGTCAGATAGGTTCATATCCTACAGATTTAGTCAGATAGGTTCATATCCTACAGAATGGGTTCTTAAAAAGTTAGGGGGAAACAAATGAAGAACTTCAAGTGCTCTAGCCTGCTTGGGCTGCTATAACACGTTACCGTAGCCTGAGTGCGTAGAAGGGACAGAAATGGGCGTCTCCTGGTTCTCCAGACCAAGTGCACGGTCAGGCACCAGCAGACGCGGTGTCTTGGGGAGCCCGCATCCTGGTCCACAGCCTGCCGTCCTCTCTCTGTCCTCATATTGGCAGAAGCGGTGAGGGAGCTCTCTTGGGAGTCTCTTTTATGAAGGCACTAATTTTATCCATGACGGTCCCACCCTCATGACATCAGCACCTCCCAAAGGCTCCATCTCCTAGAACCATCACATTTAGGCTTAGGTTTCAACATATAAATTTGTGCAGAAGAAACATTTACTTCACAACATTAACTGTTCAGAAAACTTGGCTTCTAGGACCGTTTGGCCACACGATTCCTGTGTTGTTTCAGGAGAACGTGCAACTCGCAGGTTATTCGGAGTCTTCATGTATAAGCAAAAATGTTACTCGTGCTTTGTCTACCTCAGGGAGTTCATGAAGGATCAAAGGCGATACAAGCACTTTTCCAAGCACAACAACAGGGGACTAGAAATCGGTTATAGGGAGAAAAATAGGGAAAGCACAAACCTGTGGAAACTAAGCAACGTTTCAGTAAAAAACTCAAAGGGTCAATGAAGAAATCAGAAAATACCTTGAGACAAAGGAAAATAAAACACAACTTTTCAGACTCTATGGGACATAACAAAAGCATTCCCAGAGGAAGGTTAATAATGACACCGGCCTTCCTCAAGAAACAAGAAAAATCTCAAAGAAACACCTAACCTACTACCTAAAGGAACTAGAAAAAATGAAAAAAACAAAGCCCAAAGTCAGCATAAGGAAGGAAATAATAAACATCAGAGAGAAACAAATAAAATAGAGACCACGAAATAATAAAGATCAATGAAAGCAAAAGCTGGCTTTTGGGAAAGATAAACAAACTGATAAGCTTTCAGCCAGTCTCACCAAGAAAGAAAGAAAAGGCCCAAATAAACAAAATAAGAAATGAGAGAGGAGAAATAACAACTGATATCACAGAGACATAAAAATCATAAGAGAATATTGTAAACAGTTATATGCAAACAAATTGGACAACTGAGAAAAAACAGATACATTTCTAAGACGGAATCAGGAAGAAATAGACAATCTGAACTGACCACTCACTAGTAGTGAAAAGGAATCTGTTAAAACAACAACAAAACACCCAGCTAACAAGCGTCCAGGACCAGGCATGTCACAGAGGAATTCTACCAAACACATAAGGCAGAGTTAGTACCTATCATTCTCAAATCACTACAAAATACTGAAGAGCAGGGAACACTCCCAAATCCATCCTGCCAGGCACACATTACTTGATACCAAAGCCAGATAAAGATACTACAGGAAAAGAAAACTATAGGCCAATATACTGATGAATATAGATGCAAACACTCAATAACATGCTAACAAACCAAACTGAATAGCACATTAAAGGACTCATACCCCACGATCAAGTGGAACTTATCCTTGGGATCCAAAAGATGATTCAACACACACAAATCAATAAATGTAATATACTTTATCAACAGAATGAAAGATTAAAACTACGGTATCTTCAGCTCTATCCTGGGATATTTATATCCCAAATATAACTGGGAATGTTGTCCACTCTATCTCAAATTCAAACTTCTAGTTTGTGTTAGGAGGTGTATTTGACCAGCTGCTTCAAATTCTGTATAAAAAAAGGTCCTAGAAAGTTTAACAAAGAACCAAATGGAATGAAAAAAATTTTGCTCATTTTTAGTAACCAGTTAAGAATTTAAAATCTGAGCTGCCAAAAACTGGTTCCAGAAATTAGGTTTCAGTGTGTCATCAGTTCTCCCAGAAAGGATGCCAGAAACGAACATCAGAGAGTAAGGTCGTATCTTGCATGTTTAAGTGTTTCCATGTTGACCAAATAACTATTTTTCATACTGATAGAATAAATTCCTGATCCTCTCTCTTATCAGTGTTTCAGAATCAGTTTTAATCATGATAAGGAAAACTGAACACTGTGTTAAACTCCTGGCTGTGTTTGTCCCTCTTTCATGCCCTTTTGCATTGACGTTTCGGTATTCTCTAGGATTTTTGTCATGCAGAGGATCTTACTCTTGGAAGCACGACACCAGATGAGTCTTTTTCCTTCAGATGGGCAGGTGCTGGTAGAATTCCTGGGCTCCTTACACATACCCTGCACACATAATAACAGGACCAAGGAAGGGGCTCTGTTATAGCCCTGGGAACCAGACCACACACCAGGAGCAGCTGTCTGCTCTCGTTCTTCTGATGCAGCCCTTTCCCTCTATAGCAGGACTTCAGTTCGTACCAGAGGTGGATTTCAAGGGGAAAGACCTGGCTGCATGGTCTCCTCAGAGTTCATTGATGGGCACCATTAATGTGAGGTTCTATATACTCAAAAATTTTAAAAAAAAATTGTATATTGTGACTCTTGTCAAACTGTACCTTCTGAGTAAATGTAGCCCAAAGTATATTTTAAAGGTAATTTTAATAACAATCCTCGTTTCTATTAGGTCTGAATTTCTTCTAGCCATATAGGTATTCAATGTGCCACACGAAGGTCAAAGATTGTACATCTCTGAATTTTATGGCACCTCAGTTTTAAGAACTAAATCTCCACACAACAATGCTAAACCAAAATCTGCATGTGCTCCCCTCTATACATTAAACTCAATTTTCACAATAGGAAAAAAAATCTCAGAGCAATTAATTCAGGATCTGGTGGCAGGAAGGCCTGGATCTGGGTATTTTTCTTTTCAAAACTTTTGAGGTGATTTTAATGTGCAATGAGAACTTCCAGATGTTCACACTGGATTTAGAAAAATCAAAGGAACCAGAGATCAAATTGCCAACATCCGCTGGATCATTAAAAAAGCAAGAGAGTTCCAGAAAAACACGTGCTTCTGCGTTATTGACTATGCCAAAGCCTTTGAGTGTGTAGATCACAACAAACTGTGGAAAATTCTTCAAGAGATGGGAATACCAGACCACCTTACCTGCTTCCTGAGAAATCTGTATGCAGGTCAGGAGGCAACAGTTAGAACTGGACATGGAACAACAGACTGGTTCCAAACAGGAAAAGGAGCACGTCAAGGCTGTATATTGTCACCCTGCTTATTTAACTTATACACAGAGTACATCATGAGAAACGCTGGGCTGGATGAAACACAAGCTGGAATCAAGATTGCCGGGAGAAATATCAATAACCTCAGATATGCAGATGATACCACCCTGATGGCAGAAAGTGAAGAGGAGCTAAAAAGCCTCTTGATGAAAGTGAAAGAGGAGAGTGAAAAAGTTCGCTTAAAGCTCAACATTCAGAAAACAAAGATCATGGCATCTGGTCCCATAACTTCATGGGAAATAGATGGGGAAACAATGGAAACAGTGAGAGACTTTATTTTGGGGGCTCCAAAATCACTGCAGATGGTGACTGCAACCATGAAATTAAAAGATGCTTGCTCCTTGGAAGAAAAGCTATGACCAACCTAGATAGCATATTAAAAAGCAGAGACATTACTTTGCCAACAAAGCTCTGTCTCCTCAAGGCTATGGTTTTTCCAGTGGTCATGTACAGATGTGAGAGTTGGACTATAAAGAAAGCTGAGCGCCAAAGAATTGATGCTTTTGAACTGCGGTGTTGGAGAAGACTCTTGAGAGTCCTTTGGACTGAAAAGAGATCCAACCAGTCCATTCTAAACGAGATCAGTCCTGGGTGTTCATTGGAAGGACTGATGCTGAAGCTGAAACTCCAATACTTTGGCCCCTGATGCAAAGAGCTGACTCATTGGAAAAGACCCTGATGCTGGGGAAGATTGAAAGCAGGAGGAGAAGGGGACAACAGAGGATGAGATGGTTGGATGGCATCACCGACTTGATGGACATGAGTTTGCGTAAACTCCGGGAGTTGGTGATGGACCGGGAGGCCTGGCGTGCTGCAGTCCATGGCGTTGCAAAGAGCTGGACACGACTGAGAGACTGGACTGAACTGATAGGACAATCAAAGGTAGTTTAGGTGTAGGGTTTGGGCACTCCTACAATATCTGGGCACTTCTCTGTCTGCAGAACTCCTACACTCAACCTCTAATCATATGCTACAGGAGCTTCGATAATTCTCTGCCCTTTTAAGTTCTCCATTCCTCCCCACTTAGACTTACTAATACTTTGGTGACATATGTATTTTTGAAAGGTATTTATGAAGTTGCCATGACCTCAGAATCTCTTCTCTCACTCATCCCCTCACAGTGAAATTTTGCCTCATTGTGAGATTTAAAAAAATGCACACAAAGCTGAGCTTAGTCTTGCCCTTAATTTTTTAATATTTATTTTTGATTGGAGGATAACTGCTTTACTAGTCCCGTCCTTTAAGCAGAGAGTGAAGTCATTATTTTCACTGCAGTGTAACCAGTTTAAATCTCTCCTTTATCTGGCTTCACTGTCAGCCACAGAAGTACTTCTTCGTGACACACTTAGAACTAAGAAGGAAGTGTGCATCTCACACAGGAAGAAGGGAGCGTGTTCACAGACCACAGAAGGCATAACTGGCGGTTTCCTGGGCCAACCCAGAAGTGTGGCTTGCCGTGGGAATGAAGAATAGCTTGCACCTCTTCCCTCTGAACCCTAATGGCAGCACGCTTCTCTGAAAGCTGACACTGATCATCTCACGTACTTAATCACAGTTTTCCGGTGGCCTTCCGGATGCAGCAGACAGGGCAGCCTCCGCAGCCCGCCACTGGAGAGCCGCACTGCTCAGGCCCACAGCTGCTAGTTCCAGCCTCCTGTTCCACTACTCATCAGCACTGCTGCGTGGAGGTCCCCCAGGGAACCCTTCCCTTTCTGCCTCACACCCTTCACTGTGCTTTATTCCTGGAGCATCCTCTATCCCATACAACCAAAATTTGAAATGACCTTTTCCTTTCCAGAAAGTATAAGACTGTGTTCCTACTAGAATAACTATGGGCTTTGGACTCAGACAGATTCACTTTAAAATTCCATGACCTTCAGCATTTTTTTTTATTTTTTTAGCCAAAAAACAAAAAAGCAGTGATAGTAATACTCTTTGGGGAGGATGGCCATAAGAACTGTGAATGCATTTAGATGATCAATACATATTTCCTTTCCTTTATCACTCAGATAGCATGGCTCTCTATTGTGGGTTTTTGAGAGCAGGTCTTCCTGTTTCTGTAAGACGATAGGGTCCTTGAAAGCAAGGAAGGGTCTTTTCTTAAGCGCATTTAAATATTCTCTAACATTAAGAAGACTGTCTTGCACTTAGGAAAGTAAAAATGAAAGTGTCAGTCACGCAGTTGTATCCAACTCTTTGCAAGCCACGGACAGTAGCCTGCCAGGATCCTCTAGCCACAGAATTTCCCAGGCAAGAATGCTGCAGTGGCTTGCCATTTCCTTCTCCCTTGCTAAGGTCCCGACCCAGGGATCAAACCAAGTCTGCTTGGCAGGAAGATTCTGTCAGAGCCATCTGGCAAACCCAATGCACACAGAAAGTCATTCGTAAACATATTTGATGGCAGAATAGATAAATAAAGTTTCTGGCCCTCTGTTGGATAGAAGATAATGGCTTCGAGGAAAATGGGGCCCGCAGGCTGCTGGAGCAGGAGGACACGCTCATCATGAACGGAGAGCTCCAAAGCGCAGCAGGGAGACAAGGAGGGCTTCCTCAGTGACCAGGGCTAAGAAAGAGAGGAGAGCAACGGAATGGGAAGACTAGAGCTCTCTTCAGGAAAAACAGAGACACCAAAGGAACATTTCGTGCAAAGATGGGCTCAATAAAGCACAGAAATGGTAGGGACCTAACAGAAGCAGAAGATACTCAGAAGAGAATACACAGAAGAACTGTACAAAAAAGATCTTCATGACCCAGATAATCACGAAGATGTGATCACTCACCTAGAGCCAGACATCCTGGCATGGGAAGTCAAGTGGGCCTTAGGAAGCATCACTCGAAACAAAGCTAGTGGAGGTGATGGAATTCCATTTGAGCTATTTCAAATCCTAAAAGATGATGCTGTGAAAGTGCTGCACTCAATATGCCAGCAAATTGGGAAAACTCAGCAGTGGCCACAGGACTGGAAAAAGTCACTTTTCATTCCAATCCCAAAGAAAGGCAATGCCAAAGAATGCTCAAATTATTGCACAATTGCACTCATCTCACATGCTAGTAAAGTAATGCTCAAAATTCCCCAAGCCAGGCTTCAACAGTATGTGAATTGTGAACTTTCAGATATTCAAGCTGGATTTAGAGAAAGCAGAGGAATCAGAGATCAAATTGCCAGCATACACTGGATCACTGAAAAAGCAAAAGAGTTCCAGAAAAACATCTGCTTCTGCCTTATTGACTATGTCAAAGGCTTTGACTGTGTGGATCACAATGAACTGTGGAAAGTTCTGAAAGAGATGGGAATACCAGATCACCTTACCTGCCTCCTAAGAAATCTGTATGCAGGTCAGGAAGCAACAGTGAGAACTGGACATGGAACAACAGACTGATTCCATATCGGGAAAGGAGTATGTCAAGGCTGTATATTGTCACCCTGCTTGTTTAACTTATATACAGAGTACAAGATGAGAAATGCTGGGTTGGATAAAGCACAAGCTGGAATCAAGATTGCTGGGAGAAATATCAATAACCTCAGATATGCAGATGACACCACCCTTATGTCAGAAAGTGAAGAGGAACTAGAGTCTCTTCATGAAAGTGAAAGAGGAGAGTGAAAAAGTTGGCTATAACTCAATATTCAGAAAACTAACATCATGGCATCTGGTCCCATCAGTTCATGAAAAAAGATGGGGAAACAATGGAAACAGTGACAGACTTCATTTTCTTAGGCTCCAAAATCACTGCAGATGGTGACTGCAACCATGAAATTAAAAGACACTTGCTCTTTGGAATAAAAGCTATAACCAACCTAGACACCATATTAAAAAGCAGAGACAACACTTTGCCACCAAAGGTCCATCTAGCTGCCGTCTATGGGGTCGCACAGAGTCGGACACGACTGAGCGCTTTCACTTCCACTTTTCACTTTGATGCATTGGGGAAGGAAATGGCACCCCAGTCCAGTCTTCTTGCCTGGAGAATCCCAGGGATGGGGGAGCCTGGTAGGCTGCCATCTATGGGGTCGCACAGAGTTGGACACGACTGAGGTGACTTAGCAGCAGCAGCAGCAGTCAAAGCTATGGTTTTTCCAGTGGTCATGTACAGATGTGAGAGTTGGACTATAAAAAAAGCTGAGCGCCAAAGAATTGATGCTTTTGAACTGTGGTGTTGGAGAAGACTCTTGAAAGTCACCTGGACTGCAAGGAGATCCAACCAGTCCATCCTAAAGGAGATCAGTCCTGAATATTCATTGGAAAGACTGATGCTGAACCTGAAACTTCAGTACTTTGGCCACCTGATGCAAAGAACTGACTCATTTGACTCATTTCCCTGTTTCTGGGAAAGATTGAAGGCAGGAGGAGAAGGGGATGACAGAGGATGAGATGGTTGGATGGCATCCCCAACTTGATGGACGTGAGTTTGAGGAAGCTCTGGGAGATGGTGATGGACAGGGAGGCCTGGCGTGCTACACTCCATGGGGTCGCAAAGAGTCAGACATGATTGAGTGACTGAACTGAACTGAAGTGAATAAAATAGAGTTATTTCTCAAAATGTTGCCATGATCAGCATTAATGATAATTATGGAAAATGCATTCAATAACTTACCCAGTTGTAGCCTAGCCTGTCTAGAGTTCCTGGGCATGGACATGAGAATTTCCACTTCACAGAAAAATTGTTGGGCTTATGTTCTGCACAAAAAGGGACCAAGAATCACAGAAAAATTAATTCATTGACATTTGATGTCCTTACATTTGCAATATGAAGAATTCAATGGGCACTTACAGTCTCCTGTTTAAAACTTCTCTTTAATAAACTGCCCACTACTGTGGAGTTCAGATGGCTGCTTAGTGTGTCAACGTAAAGAATGCTTTGAATTCCACGGGAACAGGCAGGATGCACACGAAAGGGATGTGTTATGGACAGCCCAGGTGGGACACAGTCTCTCTCACAACAGCAACAGAGAAACAAACCGTATTTGAAACTAAGGTTCAGTGTATGGAAATGCTGGCGCTTCCTTAGGAGCAGAGCTGTTTGACAGAGAAGATGCCGGGGGAGTTTCTGTTGCTTTGGAGGAGATGTCTTCGTCCTTGCTCGAGAGAGAAAGAAGAGAGAACTAGCTGTGATGCTTTCGAGTGTTTACTGCTAAAACTGCTAAAAAGCGTGCGCAGTCTTATTAATGATGTAAGAACAGGCTCAGTTTTATATTGCACAGGAGGAGTGAACGCTTGTTGATGTTTAAGATCATCAGGACTTGCAGGTAAGTTGAAACTCTTGACAGACGACCTTGAAACGGAGCAGTGCGGCGTGACATTTCTTTACCACCAGAAAGAAAAGACAGTTTTGACAGCTGAGAAATGGTGCCTAGATCTTGAAGTCATTTTTTTTCCCCCTAAAGGAATTTGAAATATAAAACTTGGGACAGAGGTCACATTTTGGTTAGGATCCTCAAGAGTATAAGGTAATATTAAGACTGCACAAACAATGACTTCTAATCATTAAATTTCTGAGGGAAAACAAGTGATATGATTCAGTGAGAATTAAATTTAGAGCATAGTTTAACAATGCTTCATAACTGCACAAGGACAGATATTTATTCAGTTGGACCTTTATTGCCATATATAATATTGATGGAAAAATAAAGGTTAACATAAAAACTCCTTGATGTAAATGCATGATAACAGTAGCATGTTTATTTCTCCAGCTCATTCTCTTTGGGGCAATAAAAATGATGCAAATTAAACAATGGTACATTTTATTAGCACATTCAAGACTTTTTATAATCTGGATTATTTTTTCAGGTCTTATAAAACCGTTTTAAAAGAATGAAAATCACTTTTCACATTAATGATTGATTTAATAGCTAGTGGATAATCAATGACACAAGATTATTTTTCTGAAAATCTAGAAACAAAGCAGGAAGTAAAACTGAAGGAAAACAAAATAATGGAATTCCAGGATCTATCATTCTCACCAAGATACAAAGCATTTAACAAGAATCAGGTCACCAGTGGGAATGTGACTGTTACTATCATTTACCAAATATGACTGTTAACACTAGAGATTTTTTCAGTTTCTTTCTAGCCTAAGTCTATGAAATATAAATGAAGAAAAATGTTAAAATTATTTATTATCTTATTGAAGGGAAGCTTTGGCTGACACCATTTGTAAAAATGGACACCCTTTCTGCAGCATAAGCTGTATTTCTAAATTTTACCTTATGGTGGGTCACCATAACAGACTTAGTGAAAAGACAGAATACAAAACAGGAACTCATGTTTTAAGGTGTGCTCTTTTTTATATTTTCCTTCAATCGCATAGCTGATACAAGGCCATAATGTTTCCCTAACCAATGTAAACAGAGATGGAAGGATTTTCAAGAAAGTGTTCTCCCTGGAACTGATCAAAATGTATTAGTCTTTATTTCACCCTAATTATCCTCAATAAACACCTTTGTGTTTGGTCTAGAAGTTTTTTTTTTCTTTCTTTATCTCCCAAGTATTCTCTCTTAATTGCTTCCACATTGTAAAGAATGTGAATGTCGTCATGACAACTAAGAGGAGATGTTGCCACCAGAAGTTACTCGGAACACAATGGAACACTGTCAGGCTCTCCAGCGTTGGCTGGAATGATGAAAGCGTGCTCTGCGCCCCCCACCTCAATCAAGACCAAAGCAGTTTGGACTAATCTGTCTGCTTACATCAGGAAAAAGAAGTGTTTGCTTTTATTTTGTTTGTGGGCTTAGCTGAATACATTTTATGGTAGTGGTACATTGAAAGAAAGAATGCTTAAAAGCTACTTACTTTTCATGGATGGGGAAAGCAGGGGATAGTCGGTGGGAGACGCATGTGTCCTGTCTTAAAGAACATGTAGCTTCTAAAAGGTACAAATTAAACACGGATGCGCAAGGCTAACTATAGGGTCTGGAGTACTTCTGGGTGATAGAACCGTGAGGCAAAGCGTTCAGGAGATAGTTATAAAGTTAGCGGCTGCTTTCGAGGAACAGGACAGATGATGTTGGGACAACTCATGTGGAGAGGGTTTTGTGGTGACCTGTGAGGAGGTCACAAGGATGTTACCCTTGTAATAATTCATTAAGCTGTACATTTATTTAGTTTTCTGTATGTGTTTCATTTTACAATAAGTAATTAAAATTTTTTAAAGAATATATAGCTTTAGGTTATGAGCATAACTCTGTAAACTATAATCTGGGGGCGTAGTTTCTTGGACTTTAAGCATTGCCTTTCCCTTTATTTGTCTTAATATTGTACAGAAAGGCTTAGGGACCAAAGAGACAGATTAAGAAGAAATGCCAGCAAGCAGGGAAAAACCAATTACTTGAAAATAAAATTTTACTTTAAAATTGCCTTTAAATACTTATTGTTCAGGGTAATAATGGTATTTTTCCAAAAGGCTACATGCTGAAGCATTTATAAACACAGTATCTGAGAGTTGCCTCAGAAATAATCCAGTTGGGGGTGATATATGTGGAAGGTGGGATTATAGGTGAAACCAGGGTGCCCATGTGCTGATGCCTGTCGAAGCTGTGTGACTGGTGTACAGGAGGTCATTAGACAACACTGTCTACTCTTGTGAATGTTTGAACACTTTCATAATAAAAAAGTCTTACAAGTAAAACATATTCTAAAGTGAAAAAGGGTACACATATTTTACGAAATGCCTTAGGATATGGTAGTCTTTATGAGGTTTATAGCATTCCAATCAACGTATGGGCCTGAATTGACTATTTGTGAACTTCTAACAGAACTATCTCAGAGATGAGCCCTTCATTTGACACTAGTTCAATTACAAATTCATAGCTTGAAATGATTACAGTCGCAAGGTCTTGTAACTGAAATTAGACAAGTCTAGGCGTGTAAGCAAGTGGGAGTTTGCTGCTCCGGCCTCAGAGAGTCTCTCCTCATCGCTAACTCACAGTGAGGAGAGGAAGGGAGGCTTGAGCCAGGTGGACTCTGAACAGTCACAACGGAGCCAAAAACTGAATTTATTCCTTACACAACTCAGGGAAGAGTGCTAGAGGACAACGGTGGCTTCTAAGGAAGCAATGGAATTCTTTTTTTTTCCCTCAAGGCACCATACCTGTTCTCTGGAAAGTAAAGTAGTTTGTTTTCTCTTACACATTGTCATTTATTTAAAGTAAAATGTTAAAGCTATAAATAAATTTGTTATAACTTACAATCTCATATTCTTCCCATTAGAATTTATTCATTCTTAAGCTAACAACTTATTAGTGTAAGAAAAAAAATGTCTTATCCTGGATCAAAATAGTGCTCACAATCAGCTTCTTTAGCTGCTTTCCTACTTACTGCCATCTTCTCTAAGATCAGTGTCCTCTAAAAGACAGAAAAACAGTTTACTCAGACCAATTCTTAAACAGGAAATCCCTTTTCAGATGAAAAAGCCCTTTACTTAAAGTATCTTTCTTAAACGTATAAGAAACATATACAAGTCCCAGCAAACAAACAAAAAAACCTACTCTTTTTATTTGGAAATAATTTCAACTTATACAAAGATACAAGAACATTACAGAAAAAACCCAACATTCACTCACTCAGATCCACCCGCTGTTAATGCCTCCCTCCACGGCTTTGTTCTCACTTCCGTCTACCCCTCTCCCCACCCATCCCTCTTGTGAATATGCGTGTGCGTGTGCGCCTGTGTGCGTGTGCACAGAAAATACTTCCATCACCAGCTCGAGGGTGACATGCGACCATCACCTTCTTCATGGCTAAGTACTTCAGCATATTGATATGTTTCACAGTAGTAGGGACATTCTTTTACATAAATAGCCACAATAGTTTCCAACTTCAATAAATATACAATGAAACAACATTTGAAAAAATTTACATCCTCATGTCAGTTTTACCTATTAACAAAATAACATCTTCATAGCATTTTTTCACCTCCAGCATGTGATCCAGTAGAGAACCAAATATTGCATTTATGTATCAGCCTTTCAACAGAATATTGAAACAGGCTTCCTCTTTCATGTTACTGATTTTTTTTTGAAATATATAAGAATACACAGTAATGTCTCTCATTTAGGGTTGTCTGATATTTCCTCTGATTTGATTCAGGTTATACATTATTGACTAGAATATCACATAAGTAATGTTGTATCCTTTTCAATAGATTGTATCTAGAGGGGTATGATGTCTATTTGTCCTTCACTGGTGATGTTAATTTCGCTTATGTGGAAAAGGCGTTGTATTATTTTTTTAATATAAATGTATTTATTTTAATTGGAGGCTAATTGCTGTACAATATTGTATTGGTTTTGCCATACATTGACATAAATCCACCACGGGTGTACACGCATTCCCCATCTTGAGCCCCCCTCCCTCCTCTCTCCCCGTACCATCCCTCTGGGTCATCCCAGTGCACGAGCCCCAGGCATCCTGTATCCTGCATCAAACCTGGATTGGCAATTCGTTTCTTATATGATAGTATACATGTTTCAATGCCATTCTCCCAAATCATCCCACCCTCTCCCTCTCCCACAGAGTCCAGAAGTCCCTTCTACACATCTGTGTCTCTTTTACTCTCTCGCATACAGGGTTATCGTTACCATCTTTCTAAATGCCATATATATGTGTTACTAGAGAGTCATTAATTTTTACCTTGTAACTATTAAGCCACCTGTGAGGATTTCTTGAAGACCATGCAAATATCCTGCTCCCCTTCAAAACTGCCCCTATATTCAGCATCTACTGGTGACTGTATCCTGGGACAATCTTTGGGAATTAATATTTATCCAGCTTCAGTTCCCCTCCATGCTTGTCACTCTACACCCAGCGCTCTACTATAAGCAAGAGCCCTCCTTATCCCCTCGATTTACCCACCTATTATCGGTATGAACACATGTATTTCTATCTTATAATTGTTTATAATTCATCACTGTACTCAGTTATTTTGGCACAAAAATTGTACCATGTTTGGCTGGTGTTACCACCTTCAAACTGATCTCTATTATTTTTAAAATCACTTCCTTTACTTCTGGCATGACAAAATATTATCGGTTCATCTTGCGCCTCTTCTGCTTCTGTCCTGTAAACAGCCCTTTCTCTAAGAAGCCCTTGGTCCTTGCACTAAGGGGTGTTAGTGATGAGAACTTTTCCCCGCTTCAGTGTAGTTATGGTATACGTTTGAAACACAATTATTTGTTTACAGCAGGTGGTTTTCCATTGTAGTCTTTTCCCCCTTTTTATCTTGGTGAGATAATTTTATTTTCAATTTGTAGCACACTAAATGGCAGCCCACTCCAGTGTTTTTGCCTGGAGAATCCCAGGGATGGCGGAGCCTGGTGGGCTGCTGTCTATGGGGTCGGACAGAGTCAGACTCGACTGACTTAGCAGCAGCAGCAGCTGTACGCTTCCCAAGGTCAAACCTGTGCTGAAAGGTATAACGAGAGGCGTGGAGCGCCTTTCGTCTCTCCCCTACCCTACTTACTGTCCACGGTGTAAGTAACCAGGTCCACCGTTCTCTCGTTCATCCCTCGGCTTTAGTTTGGGAGAGGTGCCATAACAAGACACCACGGGCTGTTTGGCTTAAATCACAGAAGTTTCTTTTCTCACAGCTCTGGAGGGTGGCAGTCCAAGACCAAGGAGCCAGTGATGCTGCCTTCCTCTGAGGCCTCCAGGCTTGTCTGCCCGTCTGCTGCTGCTTTGTATGGACAGCCGGAGCTCCTGGCATCTCTGCGTGTCCTAACACCCTCCTCTTAAGGACACCAGTCAGATTCTGTTATTTGCTGTTCTTTAGTCGCTAAGTCTTATCCGACTCTTTGTGACTCAGTGCACCGTAGCCCTCCAGGCTCCTCTGTCCATGGGACTTTGCATGCAAGAACACTGGAGCGGGCTGCCATTTCCTTCTCCAGGGATCTTCCTGACCCAGGATGGCACCCGCGTCCCCTGCGCTGGCAGGCAGAGTCTTCACCACCGAGCCACCAGGGATGCCCAGCTGGCGCTTCACATCAACCCGGAGAGAGTCTCACAGCTTACAGCAGATGACAAGAATGCCAGCAAAACTCAGAGGGAGTCTCACAGCTCCAACACGGGGCTGGAACCCCAGCTCCTGCTGGGTAGGCACATGCTGCACCCCAGTTCATAGCCCTTCATCAGCCTGCCAACCCGACGGCCTTCCGACAGAGCCCTCAGAAAACCCAGCTTTCACCAGCCCTTGCAGGTTCTTCTCTGCTCAGATGCCTCACCCACTGCATTTCTCGTGTCCCGGAGGGGACGCACTCCCTCAGCAACCCTGCTGTTCTCCGGCACTCCGTGTGGTCAGCAGTCGCTGGAAACCGACGTGAATCACCTTCAGCGACTGCCTGCGATGAGCCTTTGCCAAAAGCTTGCTGCTGCTCTGTTTCAGTGCAGCACCACCCCAGAGCGCCCCTGAAAGGAGCAAAGCGTGGGTGACGGGTTTTGAGTTTTTGACCTCACCACGTTGTGATGGATATTATAAACAGTGCATTTCTACTAATCGGAAAAACAGTGGTATTTGTTCTTAATCAGATGGTTCAGCTGTGATGGTTATTCTGCAAGCCATGTGATATTAGTGCTTTTGATAGGGAAGTGCTCAATCTGGAGTGGTGTGCAGGTCCTTTGATTTTAGGTCAAGCTGTATACCAAGAACATTTCCCCCACTAAAGCACCACCATTTATCTGAATGGATTTATAAATCCACTCTGGGTTAGAGTCCACCCTGGTGGTCTCATTTTAACTCAATTACCTCCTTAAAGGTCTTATCTCCAAATACAGTTACATTCTTAGATACTGGGGGTTAGTACTGCAGTATATGAATTTTAAGGGGACACAATTCAATCAATAATACATACCTATGCATGAGTTTGAGTGAACTCCAGGAGTTGGTGATGGACAGGGAGGCCTGGCACGCTGTGATTCATGGGGTTGCAAAGAGTCGGACATGACTGAGCGACTGAACTGAACTGATGCTTATTTTTGTGGAGATAAGTAGATACATAAATGCTGTCTTATTTCCCTTGTTTTCTACACAAATGGTAGCATAGCATTTATATTTCTTTGCACTTTTCTGGCTTTTTTTTTTTCAGAGGCATTTTGCTAAATATAGTTTTGAATTTTAGTATCCCTGGAGAAGGGAATGGCTACCCACTCCAGTATTCTTGCCTGGAGAACTCCATGGACAGAGAAGCCTGGTAGGCTACAGTTCATGGGCTCACAAAGAGGTGGACATGACTGAGTGACTCACACACACACACACACACACACACACACACACACACACACACACATATCCATTATGTACCATCTGCTGCATATATGCCCAATAGACTTTCAAGATTCAATAATTTTCATCATGAGTAATGACTGCATGAGTCTTAGCCTCATAGAAATTATGTTTGGACTAGACACTGAGGAGTCATTTTGGATTTCTGGCTTACCAAGGCGTCCTGAAAAACTGTAATTTCTAGGTATAGTAACTTAATCCATTGAGGTGGATATGAAATAATTAAATAGCAAAAATTCATGACTAGCTAGGAGGCATTTGATGTGTGAGATAAGAAAAATAACTCCTGACCAGAATAAGAATTTTTTTTAAAGCATGAATTAATATTTTCTCCAGAAAGGCAGGGTGGTCTGAATAATCCTTCCCACTATCACAGCAAGCAAAGAGAAAAAGCATAGAAATATAATAGATATCTCTCAAATGCCTCTCCTTCAATCCCAATACTTAAAAGCAACTGCACTGTAGATTACGTTGTTGTTCTTTAGTTGATAAATCTTATCTGACTCTTTGCAACCCCATGGACTGCAGCATGCCAGGCCCCGCAGATCTCCACTATCTCCCAGAGTTTGCTCAAATTCATGTCCACTGAATCGGTGCTGTTATCTAAGCATCTCATCCTCTGTCATCCCCTTCTCATCTTGACTGCAGTCTTTCCCAGCATCAGGGTCTTTTCCAATGAGTCAGCTCTTCGCATCAGGTGGCCAAAGTATCAGAGATTCAGCTTCAGCATCAGTCCCTCCAGTGAATATTCAGGGTTAATTTCCTTTAGGGCTGCAGTCCATGGAGTTGTAGGAGTCAGAGACGACTTAGTGGCTAAACCAACATTTGCCACAAAGTGATGGAACCGGGTGCCATGATCTTGGTTTTTTGAATCTTGAGTTTTAAGCCAGCTTTTCCCCTCTCCTCTTTCACTTTCATCAAGAGGCTTACTAGTTCCTCTTTGCTTTCTGCCATTCGAATGGTATCATCGGCATATCTGGGGTTGTTGAAATTTCTCCTCAGCAACCTAGATTCCATCTTGTGCTTCATCCAGCCCAGTATTTAGTATGGCACACTGCATAGAAGTTAAATAAACGAAAATATACAGCCTGACGTCCTCATTTACCAATTTGGAACCAGCCTGTTCTTGTTGTTCTATGTCCAGTTCTAGCTGTTGCTTCCTGACCTGCATACAGATTTCTCAGGAGACAGGTAAGGTGGCCTGGTATTCCCATCTCTTTAAGAATTGTCCACAGTTTATGGTGATCCACGTGGTGAGAGGCTTTAGCGTAGTCAGTGAGGCAGACGTAGATCTTTTCCTGGAATTCTCTTGCTTTTCCTATGATCCAACAGATGTTGGCAATTTGATCTCTGGTTCTTATGCTTTTTGTAAGTCCAGCTTGAACCTCTGAGAATTCTTGGTTCCCATACGGTTGAAGCCTAGCTTTAAGGATTTTTGAGCAGTACCTTGCTAGCATGTGTAATGACCACAATTGTGCAGTAGCTTGAGCATTCTTTGGCATTGCCTTTCTTTGGGATTCAAATGAAAACTGACCTTTCCCAGTCCTGTGGCCACTGCTGAGTTTTCCAAATTTGCTGGTACATTGAGAGCAGCACTTTCACAGCATCATCTTTCAGGATTTGAAATAGCTCACCTGGAATTCCATCACCTCCACTAGCTTTGTTTGTAGTGATGCTTTCTAAGGCCCACTTGACTTCACATTTCAGAATGTCTGGCTCTAGGTGAGTGATCACACCATCGTGATTGTCTGGGTCATGAAGATCTTTTTTGTACAGTTCTGTATATTCTTGGCACCTCTTCATAATATCTTCTGCTTCTGTTAGGTCCATACCATTTCTGTCCTTTATGGAGCCCATCTTTACATGAAATATTCCCTGGGTATCTCTAATTTTTTTGAAGAGCTCTCTAGTCTTTCCCATTCTATTGTTTTCCTCTATTTGTTTGCACTGATCACTGAAAAGGCTTTCTTATCTCTCCTTGCTTTTCTCTGGAAATCTGCATTCAGTTGGATATATCTTTCCCTTTCTCCTTTGCCTTTAGTTTCTCTTCTTCTCTCAGCTATTTGTAAGGCCTCCTCAGACAACCATTTTGCCTTTTTGCATTTCTTTTTCTTGGGGATGATTTTGATCACCACCTCCTGTACAATGTTACAAACCTCCATCCATAGTTCCTCAGACATTCTGTTCACCATATCTAATCCCTTGAATCTATTTGCCACCTTCACTGTATAATCATAAGAGTCTGATTTGGGTCATATCTGAATGGTCTAGTGGTTTTCCCCACTTTCTTCAATTTAAGTCTGAATTTGGCAATAAGGAGTTCATGATCAGAGCCAGAGTCAGCTCCTGGTCTTGTTTTTACTAACTGTATAGAGCTTCTCCATCTTTGGCTGCAAAGTATATAATCAATCTGATTTTGGTGCTGACCATCTGGTGATGTCCATGTGTAGAGTCTTCTCTTGTGTTGCTGGAAGATTGGCAAAACATTGTTAGCCTTTGCCTTGCTTCATTCTGTATTCCAAGGCCATACTTGCCTATTACTCAAGGTATCTCCTGACTTCCTACTTTTGCATTCCAATCCCCTATGATGATAAGTACACCTTTTTCGGTGTTACTTCTCAAAGGTGCTAATTCTAGAAGCAGATTAGGTTTGGTCTATACAATAGCAAATTGGAACTTTGGTGGCTAATTCAACAGACATAAACTTGCTCAAGACTCCATAGCTAAAGCCTGAATATACCTTATTGAAACAGAGACCAAATTTCCTGGCAGAAATTGTCTAACTGTGAAAACTTTGCACAGGTTTTGGAGATCTGCATTTTCGTCAAGTGGCACACTAAGAAAAGGCCATGTAAGGATGCTCTGAGTTTCAGGCCATCTGCAAGCCAAAGAGAGGGCGCTCACAGAAGCTGACGTGGCCAAGTCTTGATCGTCGACTCACAGTCTCTGAACTAACAGAAGCAGACTTCTGTTTTCTGTTGTTTAAGCCACCAGCCTGTGGTAGTTTGTTACACAGCTGCACTGACTGATACACTTGCCCAGACCCAAGCGGATGCTTTCCTTCCTTAGATGTTCTCCTTCTGGAGCCAGGAATCCAGAAAAGGCTCAGATGCGGAGAGCTCATGTTGAGGGTGGCAGCAGCAGTTGCAGAGCCCTAACCAGACCCTCCCTTTAGCATTTAAAAACCCTTTAGCATTTAAAAACCCTTTATCACATGTGTTACAGAAACACGGCTTCATATACATGCAGAAATGTAACTATATACGGGTGGTGTATCTTTTCAGGTTTTTTTCATTGCCTTTTCTGCTTGATTCCATTAATTCTCATCCAGCACACCCTCCCAGCCTTTTCCCGCCTCAGCCAGTCACTTCTGGTACAAGTACTTCTCTGCAACTTGCTTTTCTCATTCAGCAATTGCTCATGAAAATCTATCCATGGTACCAGGGAGAGCATTATTCATCTTAATTAGTGGCTGCATTATATTCAATTAATTCCATCATAATTTATTCAGCCATTCTCCTTGATGGCCATTCGCCATCGTCGCATCTTTTTCTATTACGAACAAGTGGCATGACTTGGGCTGAGCTTGAGAATCTCCTAGCCTCCCCTTTAACCCTCTTCTTAGTTCTGAGCCTATTTCTCTGCATAATATTATACTTTTATGCGAGGGGAAACACACACACACACACACACACATATATAATTTCTGGAAAGATGTTGTGAGGTCTTTGATAGTCTTTCAATGAACTACCCTTTTACTTTATGTTAACCAGAATTAGAATGACTGTGTTTGCAACTGAGAACCCTAAGTGGCACACCAGGGTTCCCATCTTAGCTTCTCCAGTCTTTAATTGAGTGTCCTCTCTGAGCCCTCACTTCCTGGTGGAATTATAAGAGATTGGAAAGTATATACAATGTGGTTGGCTCCGTGCTTGATATACGCTAGGCTCCCAGTATATGGTGACAAGAATCATCGTTAGTAATAGTAGTTACTGATAACAGTTACAGGGCATGGATGAGGATCAGTGGAAGACATGAAAGAAAGTGAGCATCCAAATGGGACCAGGCTCTAGACATCATCTGTCCTTGGAAGAGAAAGATTTGGGGTTACTGATGGGACCAAATAGTATTTGTATGCCTAATTAATTATTTATGACCCCATATTTCCATTCCCCAATGTGGATTCAGGCATTCTTATCTTGCCCCTTCCACTGTCATCACAAAATTCCACATTACAAGAATCCCTTGTGATATTAGCATGAATACTGGAAGGAGAGTAGTAGACACTTCTGATAACAAGTACTGGCCCAGAATAGGTGAAGCAAGGAGACAGCGCCTCCCACCCCAAAGCCTACCCCTTCCAAGTGCCACATTTAAAGTACCATTTGATGCACTCCAAAAGTGTATACATCCCTTTGAATTTGCCTTTACCACGTAAGAGTATGGTCACAGCAGTTATTCCAATGAAAGGAATGTCTACATTTAGATGCCGATATTCTAAGTGGGTCATGAAATTGCATTTCCCTTCAGTAGTGAGCATCTGTTGACAGGGATGGCAGGACTTCGGGTGAGTGTAGTTAGGAAAGAGGGAAGAAGCCTTCTGTCTTTCAGATGCATATTCATGGGAAGACTCATGAAGCTCTTTGAGAAAAGTTTCACTTACATATTTGATTCTTGATAATTAAAGCAACTGACTGAAAGGGAACCATTAGCTTCACAGTTTTGTTGTTAACTTAGTACTGTTAACACATGGCAACTAATGTGTTTACTGTATCGTTCAGCATTTATTTTCTGTTTGTTTTTAGAATTATGAGATAAATTTATTTCCATTGAAAATTATCTCCCTCACTTTTTTGACTAGATGATTTCCCTTTATTAAGTTTTCTGTTTTTTCTTTGATATAGTTGATATTTGCCATTAACTGTCTTTACCATTTTTTAGAAAATTTCTCTCACGTTTTTAACTAGTTTACCTATGGTAATTAATTCATGCTCATAGCCAAAACTTTAAAGAATATGAATGTATATACTCTGAAAAGCACAAATATACCTCTCACCACAGTTTATCTCCTAGAGGTAGTCACTGTTCACAATCTCTTATGTATCCTTCCAGAAATAATTATATTTAGATATGTATTTTCCCTTTAAAAAGGTATATATATGATCCAGTATATAACTAAAATTATTTTTTACTTGATAGTTATCTTGAATACTTCTCTATATCTTGAGTATCTACATCTTATCTATCCATGCTAATTATGAGATTTCTGTAAAATATTTAAATATATGTATATTTGTATACATGTATATCTGTATATATGTTATTTTAATAGCTGATCAATACTGCATTGCACTGGATGTACTATAATTTTCAGTCTTCAATTTATCAACATTGAAGATATTTACAAGTTCTTTGGTAGATTACTGTTTTATTGAAGTATATTGATTTAGTGTTAATTTCTGGTGTACCATAGAGAAATTCATATATATATATCTATATAAAATCTTCAGTATTATATATATATATTCAGTTATATATAATTCAGCTATATATAATCTTTTCAGATTCTTTTCCATTATAGTTTATTACAAGTATTGAATGTAGTTCCCTGTGCCATACAGTAGGACTTTGTGTTTTTATATAGAGAGCAACTTCCCTTTCACTTTTCACTTTCATGCATTGGAGAGGGAAACGGCAACCCACTCCAATATTCTTGCCTGGAGAATCCCAGGGACAGAGGAGCTTAGTGGGCTGCCATCTATGGGGTCACACAGAGTCGGACATGACTGAAGCGACTTAGCAGCAGCAACAGCAGCTTATATCTACTAATCCAAAACACTTAATTTATCCTCCCTGACCTTTCTTTTTCTGTAACAATGAGTTTGTTTTCTATGTCTATGAGTCTATATTTTGTAAACAAGTTCATTTGTATAATATTTTAGATTTCACAAATAAGAGACGTCATATTTGTCTTTCTCTGTCTGACTTACTTTACTTAGTATGATAATCTCCAGGTCTGTCCATGTCACTACAAATGGCATTATTTCATTCTTTATTCTGAGTAGCAGATGTCTTCTTTGTCCATTCATCTGTTGGTAGACATCTAGGTTGCTTCCATACCTTGGCTATTGTAAACAGTGCTGCTGTGGACACTGGAGTACATGTACCTTTTCAAATTAATTTTCTCCAGATATATGCCCAGGAGTGGGATTGTTAGATCATATGGTAACTCTATTTTTTAAGTTTTAAAAATATTTTTATTTTTTTGAGGAACCCCCATACTATTTCCCATAGTGGCTACACCAATTTATATTCCCACCCACAGTGTAGGAGGGGTTGCCTTTTCTCCACACTCTCTCCAGCATTTATTATTTGGAGACTTTTTGATAACAGCCATTCTGACTGCTGTGAGGTGGTACCTCACTGTAGTTTTGATCTGCATTTCTCTAATGCTGAGCATCTTTTCACATATCTGTTGGCCATCTGCATACTTTCTTTGAAGGAATGTCAATTTAGGTCTCCTGACCACTTTTTGACTGGGTTTGTTTTTGTTACTGAGTTGTATGAGCTGTTTGTGTATGTTGGAAATTAAGCCCCCGTTGGTTGCATCATTTGCAAATATATTCTCCTAGTCTGTAGGTTTCCCTTTCATTTTGTTTATTGTTTCCTTTGCTATGCAAAAGGTTATAAGTTTGATTAGATTCCATTTTCTTATTTTTTCAACTGCCTTGGGAGATGGACCTAAGAAAATACTCCTGCAACGTACGTCAGAGAATGTTCTGCTAGTGTTCTCCTCTATGGCATCATAGTTAAGTCTCGAAGCCACTTGAGTTTGTTTTTGTGTATGATATGAGGGAGTGTTCTAACTTCATCCATTTATATGTGGCTGTCCAGCTTTCCCAAGACCACTTGCTAACAATATTTGTCTTTTCTCTATTGTAGGTTCTTGCCTCCTTTGTCAAAGATTAATTGGTGTTAGGTGTGTGGATTTATTTCTGGGCCATCTATTCTGTGCCATTGATCCATAAGTCTGATTTTGTGCCAATATCATGCTGCTTTGATTACTGTAGCTTTGTAATCTTGTCTGAAGTCTGGGAGGGTTATGCCCCCAGGGTTGTTCTTTTTCCTCAGGATTGGCTTGATGGTTCTGAGTCTTTCGTGGTTCCATATAAATTTTGCAATCATTTGTTCTAACTCTGTGAAAAATGTCATGGATAATTTGATAGGGATCGTATTAAATTCGTAGATTGCTTTGAGAGTCTGGCTATTTTAACAATATTAATTCTTCCAATCCAAAGCATGGGATATGCTAGATTACTTCTAATAAAATGATGGATATCAATTAAACTATCCATCCTGGATGGCGTAATGGAGTAATTGAGTAATGGTTACCAATTGACCAGAGGAGAGACTTGAAATTCACCAATATCCAACCCATGCCAGCCTCTGTCCCAATAACAATCCATACTCTGCTTCTCTGGCAGTGTTTGGTAAGCCAATTAACTAAAACAACAGCCTTCTGAGCACCACTACTCTTGTCAGTGAAACGTACTTATGCTTTTGTTTCTAGGTGAGAGTTTGGTATGATTTAGGAAAACTGGTTATTTTGATGGCCATTAGATAATTTTCTTTTTGATGACAATGCATGCTTACCAGAAAGGCCGTGGCTCAGTAAGATCTCAGCTTAGCCTGTGTACATTGCATAACTGTCTGTGTGATTCCCATACGAAATGCAATAATAGCAGCTAGATAATTCAAAGTGAAAAAGAGGATTCAAAAAATCTCCAACAAAATGCTCCAAATGCCTCCCACTTATCTCATTTATTTTTGTAGAGTTTTTGGGTTTTGTTGCTTTTGAGTGTTATACAATTTTTTTAAATGGTAATTGACTTCTTACCTTTCTATTAATGGACAGAAGATTTCTCAGTTTTGGTTGGCATTCCCTTATTTTGTGGTATTTACTAGCATAAAACTAATAGTGAATAGGAACAATTTTATCTTTAAGTTTTCATCTTTCATTTTGTTAGTGGTGTCGATCTCATAAACAGTCTCTGTTCATTCTTTTATTGACTGCTTCATTTCTTGAGTCATCCCTATTGCAGACACCCCAAGACACATGCGTTACATGAACTTATTTTCACCTTTTCTGTTACGTAAATAACTCCCAGTGCAGGACATCCCTGTGCCTCTGAGAATGGACTCAGCTGTCACACAGCGGTGGAGCAGGCATTCTGCAGCCACTTCTCTGTTTCACTACCAGCTCTGAGATCAGCATTATCTTCAGCTTCTTGACTTTTCCTCCATTCCTCTGTGGCAATACGTGAGAACTCTTATGCTTCAGAAAAAATACAAACCAGAATAAAAACCAATATTTTAATTAGACTGGCTATCAATTTTCAAGGTGTATCCTTCTTCATGTTCTCAGCACCTTAGAACAGTGGCACTTCGTAGGCGGTTGGTAACTGCCTGTCAGGGGATTTATTTGCTTTTTTGAATGGATCCCAACTGCTATATGTGCAACTGCAAAATTGTGCTTGATGACGGACAAATTTTAAAAAGAACATAGAAAAATAATGACTGATTTGTTAGGGTAAGGAGGAGCAGCAGGTACTTTGCTACCCTTTTTCACTAGGCATGACTATACTACTGACCGAATGGTAAAAGTTCTGTCAGAGTTCAACTGGCACAGGCCTGTGCCCAAACTCAGAACTGCCTCTTCTTATACCAACAGCCTACTCCTTGGAAGACGCTTACTCCCTGGAAGAAAAGTTATGACCAACCTAGACAGCAGATTTAAAAGCAGAGACATTACTTTGCCAACAAAGGTCCATCTAGTCAAGGCTATGGTTTTTCTGGTAGTCATGTATGGATATGAGAGTTGGACTATAAAGAAAGCTGAGAGCCGAAGAATTGATGCTTTTGAACTATGGAGAAGACCCTTGAGAGTCCCTTGGACTGCAAGGAGATCCAACCAGTCCATCCTAAAGGAAATCAGTCCTGAATATTCATTGGAAGGACTGATGTTGAAGCTGAAGCTCCAATACTTTGGACACCTGATGTGAAGAACGGACTCATTGGAAAAGACCCCGATGCTGGGAAAGATTGAAGGCGGGAGGAGAAGGGGACGACAGAGGATGAGATGGTTGGATGGCATCACCGACTCAATGGACATGAGTTTGAGTGAGCTCCGGGAGTTGGCGACAGACAGGGAGGCCTGGTACTGCAGCCCACGGGGTCGCAGAGTCGGACACGACTGAGCGACTGCACCGCACTGCGCTGCACTGACAGCAGGGTGTACTGTGGTCTTCCTCCGACTCACCTCAAACACTTTTTGACACAGTAACATTCAACTGAAAAGAGCATTAAGATCAGCATGAAGGAAAATGATTAAAAATTAAAGCCCAGGTTGCTCATCCACAGAATTTAGCACCTTGCTGTAGCACCACAATTAACCCTCCTGACATCATCAGGAGGTAGGATTACTATTGTTTCCATTTAGAGATGAGGAATCAAACACTCTGAGAAGTTAAGTAACTTATTTGGGAAGGCCCACTAGCTGGAGTGTGTCTCCCAAGCCCTTACAGTAACCATACCGGAGCCTGGATACGCAGTTCAGAATGGGGAGCTGGCAGGTACATCTATTTTGTTCCAACAGGATTAATGAGCGGATTGACTATCATTCTTTGTTCAAGGGTTGTCACTGTTGCCTCAGCTTTGTTTACCCAAGACTTAGATAAATCAGAATATAACTGAAGAACAAATAGGGTGGATCCATCAGGGGAATTATTCGTATGAAAGATAAAGACATAGGCTGTGGAAGGGAAAAAAAATAGGGACAGCAACAATAAAAACCATGTTCTCATTCCTCATAATGAAACAGTCAAGACTGCAGGTCTGATCTAAGGCCAATCACTCAGGACCAGAGAAGGCATCTGTTCAGACCCATAACAATCCCTGGGTCTGGGGCCAAAGGTGTTTCAAGCAAGATAACCAAGGGGCTATTTCTTACTGTCTCTCTGAGGCTTTGGGACCACCGCTTTCTAAGCCGCACACGGACCAAGGGGTAGCGTGTGGGATGAGAGACACTTTACAGTGCAGCCTCAAGAGCCTTGGGTGCAGAAACCTGCAGCAAACAAATAAACAAACAAAAACCCCAGAAGCGACTCTCCTCATGAGCTCACGTGAAACAGCCCTCACGTCTGTCTTTGGCTCATCGGAACCTTCTTTTCCTCCCTGGCCTTTGGACTGCTCCCACAAGTCAAGCCCCACTGGCTAAGGGTCATCAGTACCAGAATTTACTAGGAGAGATTACCAGGGAGAACAATCTTGTGTTGTTTTTGTTATCAAATACTGTTGTTCCAAGAAGGTGGTGAGCTCTTCAAGGGCAAAGATGATACTGTTTCTGCCACTCTAGTAGGACTCAGGACAATGCTGGGCATAGCACAGGCCAAGTGGATAATTCCTCATCAACCTGACACAACTTTATTTAACGAGTTTGATCTTACTGTTAGCAACTCAGAAGACGGTACAAAGGTTGCTGAAAGGTATCAGTGAGAAGCACCCCTCCTTCCTGGCTATCACCCAGGACAGCACTGCGTGGAGAGGATTGAAATGCTTTCTGTCTCTACCTACCAACTCCCTGGGAAGCCAAGCCGAGCCTGGAACGCTGCTTAACAATGTTAATGTGCGACTGTAGGCGGACAGGCAACTCAGCGGCTTGCTTTCCACCTTCCCCCACTTCCTTAGATAGAACTCTTCTGATCTTCAGACAGTGAGGGAGACTCAGGGCTGGGGGCTGGAGAACAGAGAGACGTATTTACAGTGATGCAGACTCCACTTGGTGTACACATATCCTACAGGACTGTAGAAAGCACTGAACTTCGTAACAAGACAAAGTTCTTTGCTTAACCCTGTCCACCACATCAGAGTAAACTTGGAGCCAAGAACAGAGAAGAGATGGGATGCTGTAGGCAATTTAAAGGCCTTCTCACCGAAGCCAGTAAGGTTTCATTATCAAAAATAGCCACAGTCTCTAGATCTCAGTGACTATGGGAAAAATAAAATACCACAACATGCCTGACAGATTAGTCTTTCAGCTCTGCTGTTTATTTATACTTCACCACATACTTTCTTGACTAATAGACCCTGTTTCTCTAAAAAAAAATTTATTTCCAGACTTTACCCGCTGCCAGATTTTTCTGGTGATGACTAGGTGTTTATGAATTTGCTTGCCCTCTGACAGAAATTAAGTGGTGGGATGCCTTGTGGTTACAACTAAGTCTGATAAAGCATACTTATCCAATGCAGTCAAGAACCAACACTGGTGCAGGAATCAATAACTTTTAGCTTAATTCCTTACTGAATCTCCGTGAGAATCTCATCTCTTTGAGCCCCATTTTATTCTTATAAATGAGCAGCTTGGACTAGCTGCTTTAAAGGATCCTCCGCCACTGTCATGTTCTATGCTCTCATCTAGAAGAGAGCGCTGTACGACAGAGAGGTCCAACTGCAAACTGGAGACATGGCTTAAGGTCCCCACCTCACCATTTAACTACTCATCAAACTTTTCTGAGCCTTGACTTCTTTCATCTATAAGATCCATTCAAGTTCTAAATTCTATGATATTTTATGACATTGCTTACTGAGTCTGAAAATATCACAAACATAAGGTCTCAGAAATTATCTTTACGATTGTCATACTACACAGATTGCATCCCATAAACAATCCAATTTGATAATCAACCACCAGCATTTATTGTGCAAGCAAATCACTTATCTGCACAACTGTGCAGGGACAAGAGGACGCATATTTTGCAAACATCACTCAGCAGTGATGATTTTATTTGCCTGATCTTAACTGAATTTTAGGTCACTTAATATTCAGCACTAACTACCGCCCATGATTGGAGGCTCCTCCAGTATTCGTGCCTGGAGGAGCCTGTGGACAGTGGAGCCTGGTAGGCTATACGGTTCATAGTGTTGCAAGGAGTCAGACACAACTGAAGCGACTTAGCACGCACGCGTGCACCACCCATGATGCGTGGTTTTCGTGAGGTTAAGCACAGTGTCAAATCTGAATTCTCTATTTTCAACAGCCTAGGTTATCTGCTTTCTACAGAATGGTGCCCCTGGAACATGGCTGAACAAGCCCTGACTGGAACCCTCACCCAACTGGCCATCGGGAAACTGCATTCTGAGGTGCTCATGTGGCCTGCTTCCTACAGTAGCTTCCACTTCATGGTTTGGCCAGTCAGCTCCTTCCTTGCTTAGGGAATAAAGTGCCGCTTATGCACCAGCTTGATTGGGAGTAGGCTGTTGTCTAAGCTCTGGGAGGGCACGGAGCAGAGTGGTTGTTTCTGAAGACAGAACCTGTCAAGCGTGGAGGCAGTGTGCGCTACTCTGGGGGGCTGACTGTGCGCTCATCATTGTCCGGTCTGGCTGGCTGGCTTTCCTCTAAACGAAAGAACAGAAGGGCTGGCTGCCGTGGATGGTCTCAATCCTTGTCTGGCAGCCGCCAAAGAGGGAAGAAAGAGGCGGGAAATAGCATTCACTGAGCACCTCTTGGGTTGGCAGACACGGCTTACCTCATGCAATGCTCACGAGCTGGCATCAGACGTGAAGCAGCCCTCGGGCCCCACAGTGAGGGCAGGCCTCGGTCTCCGTGCCCCAGCTCTGCTTTTCTCCCCTGACTGTCCCCATAGAGGCTCTTCTCACTCGACAGCAAGATGATACCAGCACCACCCTCACGTCCTCCTGGCTTAGCGAGCCCACGGAGGGAAGACTTCTCCTTCCCATGTGTACACAGCAATCCCAAGGAAGGTTCGGTTTGGGACACGCTCCACATGTCACATGTTCATGACTGAACCAGCTTCCCACTCCCCTTACCCAGGCTTGGCGAGCATGTGCAAGAGCCAGGGTGGCACAGCCCCAGTATGGAGGGGGCGGGAAAGCTTCTTTAAAAAACCAAAGAAGGCGGCCACCCCTGCTAGAGAGACAGAACCTCTGTCTGTCCAAATGGCCACCTCAGCTCAATGCAATGAGCTCCTTAAAAATAACGCTGATTTGAGATGTCAGTTTGGATGTTTCCTCAAGCAGAATGGAATTGAGAATGTGAAAGGGAAAGTTAAGGGCAGTTTACCAAATATTAATGGACATATATATTAACATGCATTTATCAGACAAGCAACAACATAAATCTGTCTTCTTTCTTCTTTTGATGAGTCTTGTGCAGAAATGGCAGCTAGCTTTCTCTTGGATACATATGCACTCATCTCGATTTAAAGGCATATGGTCTATCTTGGATCGCTTACAGATTGCAAGATGGCTCTGAAGCCAAACTTGCTGCTTATTTCATGCCCTGCACATTTAATTACTGCTTGATGTGAATGAAGCATTTTATCCGAAGACATGCGCTGCTGAAATTTTAGCTGGGTTGAGTCATAAAACAGTTTTCAACAGATTGAGGCAATCTTAGAGGGAAGTTTGTGAAGAAAGTTGGCTTGAACTATCTCACTGTAAGTCATAAATGTTTTGAGTCAGTCTGAAGATTTCTGGATAAGACGACAAATACAAGTGTTCCTAGTTTAAGGCTTTTCTGGAATATTTTAAAAACCACAACTCTTCTACTGGGGTTAATCAGTATTGGTAACTGGCTAATCATTATTAGGAGTTAGTTCTGAAAGAGAGAGGGAGTTTCCCCTAGTCACGTGTTTCTTTCCGGGTTTGGTGGGGAGGGGTTGTTCTTTACTTTTAGTTTGGTGCAAACTAATTTCTCTGCAGCAGAGGTTATCTTGGTTTCACCTTGGCTCAGCCTCCGTGCCTTCACGTCAGTTCAATCCTTCCTCTAGCTGGTCATCTCAGGGGTGTACCAGCCTGAGGCAGGGAAGAGGCAGGAACTGGGGAGCCTGTGCAGCCTGGTATCTCAGCAAATAAATAAACAGCTTATGAGTCCTGCTGTTCTGTCTCATGGGTTGCTCTATCAATTTCAAATTATGTAAATGAAGTAAACAGTTCGGCTTAGGATGAGTGAGGAAACAATGCTAGCGAACTGCCCGGCGTGGTGCCTGGCACACGGCCCTCAGCGAGAGCGCCGGTTGTGGTTCTCATCGCCAGGCTCCGCCCACACTTGCTTCTCACACAGGGAGCGCCTCGGCCCTGGTGGAGGTGGGAGAGCTCCTCCTCACCCCTGGCCCTGCAAGGCTGCTCTAAGCTGCCCCTTGCCTTTTCTTTCTTTGCTGCCCTCCTTTGTGCCAAACAACTCTGACTCTGCGAAAATACATTTTTTTTTCTTCTTTTTTTAATTCAAGCTCTGATCCTGAGAGACAGAATAGAGAAAGCCATTTTACCGACTTGTTTAAACTCCTCCGGAGCATGGCACCCTTTCTCCCCATCAAGAGTCTTCACACAGGCTGTTCCTTTGGTCTTTTCCTCTTGTATTTGTGCCTTCAGCTTGCTCACAATCAAGGCCTTAGTTTCGACTGTCTCTTCCAAAAGACTCTTCCCTGACCCTTGACCCCACATCTCCTGGGTTTTCTATGTCTCCTGGCACATCAGACCTTCCCTCTCACTGCAGGGCTCATCCCAGTGCCTGGCTCAGACAGACTGTGAGTTCCAGATGGGGCAGAGACCGTGTTTGCCTTATCGGTCTGTATGGATCATTGCCCCCTCAGCATCTAGCACGCAGCAGGCGCTTGATAAATGTGCTTCCTTGGAAACACACATCAGTTCCTTTTCTAGAAGGGCCCCAAGGATCATTTACTCTTTTGTGTCTCCTCAACTATCCGTCTCCTGGGGCAGTACTGCTCTGATGTTGGAAACGTCCCAGAGCTGCGCTGGCTCGCAGAGCAGACGCTAGACACGTGCCGCTATTGAGCCTTTGAAATGCGGCTGGTGCAACTAGGGGCCTTACGTTAATTTAATCTGAATTCAATGTTAATAGCCACTTGCTATCACATTGGCTGGCACAGTCCAAGAGTGTGAGGTTTAGAAGTTTGTTTTGAGGAGCTGTGCTTCTCAGAAATTTCACTTTTCCAGGGGATAGAATTATCACAAAATTCGTAAGTCTGGCAGTAACACCCAAGTTTAGTTAACGTTTGGAAGTGAGTTCCCAAAGAACACACATGGTGCATCATTTGGGGGACTGTGTGGAGCGTCTCAGTTTTAGGCAGCGGAGCGCTGTGCTTGGGTAGAGTGCCTGCGCTGGTGCCTTCTGCTGTGTGACCCTGAGCAAGTCACTCAGCTTCTCTGTGTCTCAGCCTCCTTACCGAGAAAATGGAGCCAACAGTATCTACCTCAAATTGTGTTAAATGAGAATGTGCTGCTGCTGCTGCTGCTAAGTCGCTTCAGTCGTGTCCGACTCTGTGCAACCCCTTAGACGGCAGCTCACCAGGCTCCCCTGGGATTCTCCAGGCAAGAACACTGGAGTGGGTTGCCATTTCCTTCTCCAATGCCTGAAAGTGAAATGTGAAAGTGAAGTCACTCAGTCCTGTCTGACTCTCAGTGACCCCATGAACTGCAGCCTGCCAGGCTCTTCCATCCATAGGATTTTCCAGGCAAGAGTACTGGAGCGGGGTGCCACTGCCTTCTTCGAATGAGAATGTGAGTGTGTGTTTATGTGTGTGTGTGTGAATGAGAGAGAACAGTCCCTGGCTCATATCATATTCTCAGAAATGCTAATCACTATAGTTATTTCATTCTTCCATGTTTCTAAATCAACATGGCATTTGGATATATGTGTGTGTGTGTGTGTGTGTGTGTGTGTGTGTGTATGCACACACATCCCAACAGATCCGCTAAACCTGCTTCACAATTTTTGGTCAGGCAGAACAAGAATGTGAGTGGAAAGTGCTATGTGAGGGTTAGAGGACAGGTATATCAGAATGTTACACTGGATCATTATTAGGAAAGGCAACTCATTTTAGAAGGGTAAAATATCTTCAAATGTTATTTTAAAAGAGCAACAGTATTCCAAGTAGGGAGGAGAATTTTGGCTCACAGGAAGATTTCTGCAAACACTTCTATTTTCTTCTCCACTGCTGTCACCTGACAGGTTGCCCTTTTGCCATCCTCTCAACAGGCAAATTGTTCAGCAGGTGGCTGCCATGTACCATGTGCCAAGAGGACGGAAATGAGCTGATGCAGTGAGTCGAACATCCACCCATTCAAGTTTTACTGTTCGAATCAGTGTGCTCTACAAAGTCTGTATCCTCTGTGGCCCTGAAGCCCCATTAGAAACTGTGTGAGCAAGGGCAGGAGACAGGGAGATGGTTCCTGGGGTCAGCAGCTGATGTGCAAGCCTTAGGAGTCTGCATGAGAGGCAGCAGTAAAAGTCAGTCATCTGCCCTGATATTTACAGTGAGAGGGGAGAAAGGAAGACGAGAAAGCCACGACGTGTCATTAGTAAGTCAGGCAAGTAGAGAGAGCCACTCAATATAACTCGTACCTTATTACCAGTTCTTCGTTTTTTATGTAAAGGTTTTCTATGTGTGATGCATGTGTGGGGTCCTTTTTAAGAAGCAGAAACAAGAATCTCCCTCCCTCTGGTCAATGGTGTATGATAAGCTACTATGTTCTTTCACACAAGAAATGGAAATGAACTAACTACAAATGCAGGAAGATAAGGTCTAAAAAGCAATATAAAGTTTTCTTTATTTCCTCTGCTTTTTTTAATGTTAGATACTGGGGAATCATTCTGAATTTCAAATAATCTGCCTGGTCCCAATACCAAACTATTGCATATTTTTGCAAACTTAGATGCATTTAAAAAACGTTTTGTAAAATAAATCTTATATAGGGAAAAAATATATATAAGAAGTAATTCTCACATGGTATTAGAATATCTAGTGAATTGTAAATAAGGAAGCATTAATTTTATTGTCAATACAAATAAATACAGAGCAATAATAGGGAGTCTCAGATGCTTTGAACACAGCTGGAACTACTGAAATGACACAAATTAGAGTTTTAACATGCCCTTATGAACTGTCACTATTTTAAGTGCAGAAATATCTGGACTCATTGCTTGTTTTTGTATCTTTGATTTATTATTATCCTGGGGAGATTAGACTATGGTGCTTGGAATTCTAATTGACCCTCCATCCTTGAAATTATTCCCTTCTACTACCTAGCAACTAGAAAACAGGCAAGCATTTAAGGGGAAAATGTGCTCAAATACACAGTAAACTGAAAAACACACGTGTAGGAGTGAGACGCGACTTAGCGAGTGAACAGCAGCAACCCTTTCTTTAAATGTCTTCCTGGGCCTTTGAAAAGCATTCATTTTAGCACAAAATTGCTTCTTGGATTAGAATTAGGACCCTTTGGGAAGGCTCATAAAAACACTCACTTTTGGAAGGCTACTGGGTTTCCAGGGTGATGAGTGAACCAGATCAGCAGTAACCATAAAATGTTAGGTTCTGAGGTCAGAGAAGCTCTGTCCGCCCCTTATTTTGTATGTGAGAAGGCTGAAATCACAGAGGCTGATGGCCTTGCCCAGGCCACACATGTCAGGCTAAGGCTGTTTCTAGAATGGCACCTCTTGACCTCATCTGGTTGCTCCTTTGACCACAGCACGCACCCTGGAATTCAATAGCACCCAGGATCCCCTCCAATGCCTGGCAGTTAGTGGACTCACAGTAAATGTGTACTGACTGGGAGGCCTAAGAGCCTCAATAATTTAAAATGCCATTTAAAATTAGTTACAAACACTGAAATTTTCAGACAGGCTAGCCAACTGCAACAAGATCATTTTGAACAAGAAGAGGGACTGCTGAATCACATAAACGGGAGGACAGAATCCAACCATAGCTCGTTGTAACCAGCTAAAATGTCCTGTAATGAGGGGCTGGAAGAGCTGGTCACCTGCGACTGTATGAGGAGCATGAAAGCACCCTTGGCGATAATGCACTAAACACAGACTGAGACTCCTTTGCTCCCTGCAGCTGTCCAAACAGCAGGCCAACGTTCAGAATGGTTCCTTTGGAGAAAACAGGGTGAAATTTTGACATCCAAAGGTCTTGAGATAAGCACAGTAATGAGAATGACCACTGAGGGAAGACCACCCTTCTCTTACACTGAGTTAGAATATAGCTATTTTGAGCATTTTTATTCAAAAAAATGGGAATTTTGCTTAATTTCCATTTATCCTATTCTAAGTCTACCAAGCTTGCAAAGCAGAGGCATGATTGATCTTAAAATGTCAATCTTGCACCTAAGGAGAGGAAGAAAAGATTTATTTAAAGAATAAAATGTCATAAGGGTTCTTGAGAGAAAAGCTCCTGGGTTTGGGTTTTCTTTGACAGCCAAGCTTCCAAATGAGTAATTTCCCCCCTCTATAAACTTTGTAGCAGATCCCCAGATGGCTATGAGTGAAGACCTATGGACTGGCAAATGCTTCCATGTTTTAAAGTCCTGTTTGGCTATTAATCTACTTGGGTGCTTGCTGACTTTCAGTAAAGAGTTCTTGGGACTGAAAGAAAATCTCTTCAGGACTTTGGGGTGATGATAAAATTCTATGCCTGGACACACTCATCCCAATGAAAATGCATCCACCAGGCTGGGGTTGGCAGTGAAACAGCTGGTATTTAATGCTTTTGGTTTAGTCCTAGGGGTTCAGGGAGGCAAGTGAAACCCACAATTTGGATAGCTCACCTGACTCCATTTTAAAGTATGAGTGGGTACAGAAAAATGTGAATGGATTCATCAGAGAGCCTGCAGAATTCCCAGCACCTATACCCAGTCCTCACACTGAAGATTCAATATGCACATTATTCTATATTTCCAGCACCTATAACAGTGTCTGCCTAGCACGGAGTAGGCATTTGATGATTATTTGTGAAAATGTTTCAGTGTTAAAATTAGAGGAAATCTCCCACTGTTTAGATGCAGACAGAAATTTATATTATTTATGAAAATAATTTATGAAAATTATTTTATGACCTTTTCAGTTAAAAAAAAATGAATTTAAAGACACCTCAGATTTTACCTAAATTGGCCTCATGTTTCAGAAAGAATCCTCCTCAAATCATGCTGGATGAATGAATTCTATCCCTAAAGGCATTTAGGTGGAGGATGGCTGCGTATAAAGCCCAGCGACTGCCATGTTGGCTCTCTTTGTGCGAGCATGGATACTTCCTCTTCTCCAAGTATTCTTTACTTTCCAGAGGGTGGGCAAGATTAACGGTGCTGCTGCCACTGCTCTGAGCTCACTGGAAAGACCCCTAGCCATCCTGACAGTCTGGAAAACCAGGCCCCTCTTTTTACCCTTGCATTCGTTACAGAGGGGCAGAAGGACAAGAGGAGAACCACTGTCGCTGCCGAGTGCTGGACCAGGAAGAACCACCCCAGAGGCAGGGGTGTGCGACCCGCTCTCACTCCTGGGGAGCCGGAGCAGGGAGCCCGTCTCTCCAGGGACCAGCAGGCCGCCAGTGCTGAAGAACCTGCCCTGTCTTCCTAGTGGAGGGACAGGGCAGGGGTGTGAGCATAGCTGCGGCTGGCCTCAGCGACTGCTTCAGAGCACGGCCCCAGAGAGAGAAGGGAGGGGCTGTAATGGCCTGAGCATGTCACTGCAACACAATTTATATTTTTATATCCTAATCCTTATGGCAGAAAGTGAAGAACTGAAGAGCCTCTTGATGAAAGTGAAAGAGGAAAGTGAAAAAGTTAGCTTAAAGCTCAACATTCAGAAAACTAAGATCATGGCATCCAGTCCCATCACTTCATGGCAAATAGATGGGAAAACAATGGAAAAAGTGGCTGACTTTATTTTATTTGGCTCCAAAATCACTGCAGATGGTGAGTGCAGCCATGAAATTAAAAGTCGCTTACTCCTTGGAAGGAAAGTTATGACCAAGCTGGACAGCATATTCAAAAGCAGAGACATTACTTTGCCAACAAAAGTCCATCTAGTCAAGGTTATGGTTTTTCCAGTGGTCATGTATGGATGTGAGAGTTGGACTATAAAGAAAGCTGAGCGCCAAAGAATTGATGCTTTTGAACTGTAGTATTGGAGAAGACTCTTGAGAGTCCCTTGGACTGCAAGGAGAGCCAACCAGTCCATCCTAAAGGAGATCAGCCCTGGGTGTTCATTGGAAGGACTGATGTTGAGGCTGAAACTCCAGTACTTTGGCCACCTGATGTGGAGAGCTGACTCATTTGAAAAGACCCTGATGCTCGGAAAGATTGAAGGTAGGAGGAAAAGGGGACAACAGAGGAAGAGATGGTTGGATGGCATCACGGACTCTTGATGTTGGATGGACATCATGGACACGGGTGGACGCTGGGAGTTAGTGATGGACAGGGAGGCCTGGTGTGCTGTGGTTCATGGGGTCACAGAGAGTTGGACAAAACTGAGTGACTGAACTGAACTGAACCTCCCAAAGGTGACGGACTAGGAACTGGGCCTTTGGAAGGTGCTTGAGTTACGAGGCTTGAGCCTTCAAGAACAGGATTAGGGCTCCAAGGAGAGAGATCCCACAGAGTTCCCTAGCCTCTTCTGACACTCAGGGGCTCAGAGAGAAGCTTGCCTCCTGGACAAGGGCCCTCACCCGACCATGCTGAGCCCAGATCTCCAGCCTCCCAATCTGTGAGCGGCAGATTCTGCTGTTCACAAGCTGCCTAGTCTCTACTGTTATAGACACTTGGACTGACTAGGGCCAGACCAAACCGAGAATGTCGCTACTGTTGCTTAGTCGCTCAGTCGTGTCTGACTCTTTGTGACCCCATGGACTGTACCCCGCCAGGCCCCTCTGTCCATGGGATTCTGCAGGCCAGAATACTGCAGTTTTTGGGTAGCCGTTCCCTTCTCCAGGGGATCTTCCCAACCCAGGGATTGAACCTGGGTCTCTCGCACTGCAGGCAGATTCTTTACCATCTGAGCCACTAGGGAAGCCAAACTAAGAATGTTCCCAGTAAATTTTCTAAAAAAATGAATCCACCAGGAAGCTACCTAGTCCTGGTTTCCAGATAATACAAAGTTTGTTCATTTATTTATTCATTCAACAAATAGAGCATCTCAGACCAATATTATGGATTGGCTTAGTAAATATCTCTGCTTTTTGGCAGAGAATCAAGCAAGAAACTTACATGTGACTTTGGAGTATCCTTCTAAATAATTTCTATAGGTTACATAGTTACATGCATATGGTCAAACATACCAAGGATAAAGGGAATATTATCAAAATAAGATCACCTTTCAAAAATTGCTTAAAAGGTCTGAAAAATTTTAAATTGAAGAGATAGCCACATGAAGTTAGGGTCTGAACGTTCAGACCCTGTTGAACCAGCAGCACCAGAACTGCTATATCTTAGCAAATTTCACCCTGAGGGGTAGCATAATATATGAAACCAAAAATGCACAGGTATTTGGTTTCCCAGTGGCTGTAGGGTAATATTCTCATTTATTTGGAATCTGTCAAGGAAACAGTTTACCCTCTCATTTATGTCTTTGAATTTTTAATAAGTTTTATTGATTTTTCTTGACCATTTTTCTATGACACACTGAGGAAAGTAAATGAAGTGTTTTAGAATATTCTCTCTAAATGCCTTCCATAAAACATAATGATATTGCTTTTTGTTTGAAGAGATCTTGGATTTTCTCCCCCGCCTTGTGTCAATGATAACATCATGGGAAGAAAAGCGTTCCTACCCGTTCCTGACTTGGTATCTACATGGCTATGAGTGAAGACATGGGCTTTACCCACAAACTGCTAGGGTCAGATTGCTGCCGACATGAATTAATAACTGCAGAATCAATATACGGCTGTTACCAGGAACCAGAGAGTTAAATCCAGGATCCAAGACAACACCTCGAACCAAAAGTGGCAGGGATTTGTATTTGAGTCGTGGTGGGGTTCTGAGGTGTAAGAGGGCGGGTGAGATGGAGAGATGCAGAAAGCCTCATCACAGCACGCAGTGGTTTCTCCTTAGGAGAGCCTGGTGGCTCATTGTGCCTGTCAAGTAGGCTAATGTGCCTGTAAATTTCCTCTGACAAAAAACACATCACAGCAGCAGCAGTACCAGAAAACAACACAACCAAACTGTGGAAGACTGAAAGCCCAGTGCTTTCCAGGCTGATCAGAATGTAGCAGAGTTAAAAAAAAACACAAGGCCCTGAAAATAAACAAAGAAAGGCTGGGAAGAAATGAGGTCACTTTCTAAGAAAAAAGCATTTATCATTGATAGGCCAAAGGAAATGCTTCTTCCACAGCCATTTTTTTTTAGATATACTTGGCAGTCTCAGTTCAAGGTCAAAAAATATCAGAGGGCAAAAGGAATATAACTCAAGATTTAAGATTTGTCATGACTGGCTTTGTAATTGCATAAATATTAAATATGTAGAAATAATTGTATGCACATTATCTCCACATCTCCACACGTTGCTTTAATTTTTAATGTAATCTTTTATCCGCCTTTTCCTGAGCTGGCTGTGGGTCTGTGATTTGCATAGCTAGAATGATCTGGTGCCATCAATTTAGTAATGAAGTTAGTCATTGAACAGAAGAGGCTTCTAAAGGATTACATAAAGCTGCAGGAAAGAAGACTGTGGAAATGGAATTTTATATTTCAGGTAAATGGGAAGTTTATTTTACAGCACATTTTCCCATTATAAATTTAATATGGCTACTTTAGAGTAAAACTGGGAAACAGAGAAGAGAGGCAAACACCTGCATTTTCGTCATCCTAACAGTGTCGTACGCTCTGGTCTTTCTGCGTATTTTTAACACGGATGCAATTGTGTTCTGAGTGTGTGTGCATGCGTGTACAATTCTGCACCTATATTTTTTCTCTTATCAATATGATTTTCATAACTGTAACTTTTATGCCTGTAAAATAATAACAATAAAGGGGTCCATAATTAGACTCGCCCATCAGATTTCTGTGGCTAGCAGTAGCAGAGTAGTGGAGTGTCTGAGACTGGGGCCCAGTGAGTCAAGCACCAGCTCTGCCCCCAACTTTGTGGGTTTGGACAGATTAGGAAGGACTGGACTCAGTTTCCTCAGATATAAAATGGGCATAATGATAGTGCCTCTACTAGAGTGTTCTTGTGAGAGGTAAATGAAATAATCTGTGGAAAGCACTTAGACTGCCTCTTTCATACAGTAAGTAGTAAAACTAAGTGTTATTAAAGGCAAAAAAGTCAAAAAACATTACACCGGGGTTTAAAAAAACTTAAGTTCTACAAAACTGAGTTTCCTGAGACATTGTCAACACCCTAGAAATCTCCACGTGCGTTTTTCCAGTAACAACTCCCCACCTAATCAGACACGATGGTTGACGCTTGCTTTGCCTCATATTTAAACATCTAAGTATACTCCCCTAAGAGTACAGCTTCATTTTGCCTGTATCAAACTTGATATAAATGGAATCCCTCTCTCTTTCTACCTGCACCCTCCCCTTAAATACCATTGTATTTAAGAAGCACACAGAGACTGCCCTGGTGCTCAAGTGGCTAAGAGTCTGGGCTCCCAATGCAGAGGGCCGGGTTCCATCCCATGTCAGGGAGCCCCATCCCACAAGCCACAGCTACGAGCTTGCATGCCGCAACTAAAGATCCCGCATGCTGCAAATGAGGTCTGGCAGAATCAAATAAATAAACAGTAAAAAAAAAAAAAAAAGGCACATCATCTAAGGCTTGGTTAGATTGTGATTTAAAAAAAAAGCTTTGGACAGGGAGCCAGAGAACTTGGCTTCTGGTCTAGTTTCCATAAGATCCTGGGCACATTTTTTTGCTTCTCTGGGGCCTCCATGTAAAAATGTTTGGATGTGCTAAGAGTCTTTGAAGATTTAGAGTACTAAACTGCTAAGCCCTTCCTCTTTGAGTATTGTGTTGGCATATGAGAAGTCAGACCCAGGAAGAATCCAGAGAAAGGCCTGGGGCTTGCTGGAAATAAGCCTCCTCTTCTCAAAATTCAAACCAATAACAGTGCCAGCAAACAAAGGGCTATAGAAAAATGAAAGTGATGATCCCACATCGCAAATAATTTTCTTATCTCTGATACATGTACATTTGGATATGTAATTGGCCTTAACGGGCACAGGGACTATTTTCCCAGGATAAATCATAGTCACTAAGAGCGCGTTAGGAGTTTGGAGTTCAAATAAATAATCCCGTCATATAAGCTTTCCAGGCCAGAGACAGTTTTGAAGATTTTTAACCCATTCTCCCTTTGGAAGTATTCTCACTTCTCCAGATGCTGCCTGGGGTAAGGACTGCAGGCTGGCTCAGTCAGAATCTGGTCGACCGTCCCCTTACGGCAGCTTTCGTAATGCAGAGACTGGAAGCTTAAAACACGTCCTAGACTTTTGTACCAAGAGCTATGGATATGAATTAGGTCTGTCAGTTAAATATACTTATGCAAGATTTAGAAAACACATGGGAAGTTGAGGTAAGACTCCTGACCACTTATGACTGTATTCCTCTGATAATTAGGTTAATGGAAACATTCTTCTAGAGCAATGTTCCATAGTTCATCACTCAACCTCCCAGCCTCCTGGAAGATAAGAAGCAGTTTACGGCAGCTATGAGGGCAGTAGCTTTTTGACTCCACCTTCTATCACAGGGTGATGCTCTTGAATCCCATAATTCCAGTCATTCTCAGCAGTAATAGCTCCACTGACAGGTCAGCTCTGTATGTGCTGGAATTGTTTATTCTTACAGGCCTCGTCTGTTAACTCACTTCTCCAACCCTGACATGGATTTTTGTGAGCACCGTTTATTAAATACCTCCCTGCTTAAAACATTTAGAATGTATCTGCTTGCACCAAACCCTGACTGATACACATCCTAGATATTATTCTGGAAAATTTACTCACTGCAATACAAGATGCAAAGTATTATAACTTTATATAATACTATAGCAAATAGGGGAGGGGTTTTGAAACCAGAAAAAAGAAAAGCTATACCATTTAGTAGCTATCTATCCTAAAGCAAGTTATATAACTTTTTTTGTATCTAAGTTCCTATATATTCATATATACACACACATATACATATATATATATCAGAATACTAACCTTGTAGAGTTATGAGAATTAAATGAAGCAACAGAAGCAAATTATCTATGACCTTAGTACCTAGCACCAAATTGTCACTCACCTTGTAGAGTTCATTTCTTTTTTTCCCCATGTTGGATGTCCTTTAGTGATTGAGGTGATTATAAAATAATTTGAGGGGCAATTCCTTTTAAAGGACTTTTTAGAAAACCTTGTAGGAACAGAGATTTGGCACTGATTCACAGAGGCAAGACGAATAGGTTTAAACTTAGCTCAAGAGCAGACTTCTATTATGAGTACTACTGATTCACCCTTACTGGTGACTCAGGGCTCAGATAACTGGCTAATTATTTCAACAAATACTAGTCAAGCCTCAACATTCCAAGACATCACCCATTAGGGTACAGTGGTAAATCAAAAGATTCCTGAATCTCAAGAGCTTGCATTCTACTGGGAGAGATGGACACAAAATAACTCAACATATAATTTCAAGCAATGAGAAGGACTATGAAAAACAGGCATTCTTTCTTTAACTCTCTTTCCCTTACCTTCTCAGAAGTTTATCGTTACTTGACTCACCCCTACTTTCAGCTCCCTTCCGTGAGAGGGAAGGCACAGGGAGGCGGAGTTATGCCAATAACGCTGAGATTCTTGGATAGGTGAGTAGGGTCAGGACATGTGAAGGGACTGGAGCCTGTCCCTCTTTCACGGACGCCAACAGAGAACAGAATATGCCTGTGTGAGAGACAAAGGAGAGCGTCAAAGCGGCCTCAGCATGCTGACCCAAACGCCCTGCGGTCTAAGGGGAGGGGCCAGCTGGGTGCTGCAGATACCGCGGTTTTCTGTCACAACCAAGAAGACTGAACTGCTTTCATAGTGTCTGGTAAGCAATCCGGCTCCTTGTTTGGGAGAAGATGTTCCTCGGTTGCTCAGTGCTGCTCGCTGCAAATCCAGCTCTGAAATTGACCCAAGTGAAGGCTGGTTTGGCCCCACACCCTTGGTGTGCCCAGGAACAGTGTGTAGAGACGCTCAGGACTCTCTGCAGATTGCTTTTCTCAATAGGCAGAGGGAGTACAATAGTGGGATCCTGCATGCTTTACACTTTTGTGCAATCATTAATATTTTCTCAGGTTCTAGAACTTTGTTCATGGGAGGGCAGAAGGAGAAGAGGGCGTCATTGGGTAAGATGACTGGATGGCATCACCGATGCAATGGACATGAACTTAGGCAAGCTTTGGGAGATGATGGGGGACAGGAAGGCCTGGCGTCCTGTGGTCCAGGGGTTGTGAACAGTCGGACACGACGGGGCAACTGAACAAAGGCAAAGAAGTTGGTTTCTACTCGCTTCCAAACTTTCTCCCCAGATGTGATGTATTTAGGCAACAGAAGACCTCAGACAGATTACAGAAGCAGTTGACAGAGTGAGATAGATACTTTCCAGTTACTACCAAATGTAACCTGAGGCTTCTGTTTGGATATACAGCCTCTCACTTCCAGAAGCATGGTGCTAGACCTTCTTGAAACTTCACCCGGTATCTTTTCCTATTCAAGATGTCATTGAGTGTTCATTTTAACAAACCTCCACTGCAAACATATATAAGGGCAGAACATATGTTCACAGCCCCAGGCAACAGCCTTCATGACCATTGTGCTTGAATCCCGGGAGAAAGGGTCATTTGCATATCCTTCTCAGGGTCCACTTTCTTTCAGCATCAAGCCAGGGGGAGAAAATTGTAGACTTGCTCCACAACAAACCAATGTTGTCCAATGATCTACGTGGACTCCACTCTCCACCTCCCACGGTGGTGAATTCAGACAGTCTCCACCCTATTCAGCCCTTATGGAATCCATTTTCCCCTTTCCCAGAGCAGGCAAAGCCATCTGGGGAATGTTCTCCTAACACGTCATGTGCTCTCTCTTGAGTCCTGCAGCAAACGCTGAAAAATAGCTATTATTATCTCAATGTGATACATTAGAAAATGGTGTTTTGGAGAATTTATGTAACTTTCTCCAAGTGACAAAAGCTGTGTGTCCTGGAGAAGGAATCAGAAGAAGCCGTTGTGACATGCGACCTTCCTCATGTAGGCTTCTGGAAACAGGAGAAGCTCAGTTGGTAAAGAATCTGCCTGCAGTGCAGGAGACCCGGGTTTGATCCCTGGGTCATGAAGATCCCCTGGAGAAGGAAACGGCAACCCACTCCAGTATCCTTGCCTGGAAAATCCCATGGATGGAGGAGCCTGGTGGGCTGCAGTCCATGGGATAGCAAAGATTTGGGCACAACTGAACGACTAACACACACACATTTTTAATTTTTTTGTTTTCCTAGGAGGTTCCAGCCTCCTAAGCCATAGAAATGCATGCAGTATAGAGACTATTTTCTTTCACTTTTCCTGGATACATTCTCTCATACTATGAGGGTTAGATCTGTAGCTGCCTCTTTTCCTAATGATAGACTAACTGCTATAATCCAAGGGTTAATAAAACCTCTCATCTTCCCCAAAGCAAAAAATTATATCCTGGGAAAGGACCCTAGCCTGGTTCTGAAGGTGCTGCGGAGCCTGGAGGGTCCTCTCTCTAGTTATTTAAATGTCAGTTAGAATGAGGCCCTGGGGCTGAAGACATCTGGACTAAGAAGGAGACCCTCTCAGGAAAAGGAGGGGGACTGCTAAGCCCCTTACCTTCATAAGCAGATAAAAACGACTTTTCCCTGTCTCTTGTCTACAGAGTATCTGGCCACTTATGAAAGAAAATCTCCATTGGCTTTCTTCCCTTTGTCCCGGGGCAAGGCCCAGGGCAAGCTGGGAAAGGGCAGCATGCAGCTCTTCCTCACTGTGTGGTAATAAGGAATCTGCCTCTGGTCCAGAACACCTCATGTGCTCACTAGGGGTCAAATGAATAAAGATGGATATGAAAAACCCACCACTAGAGAACTCAGAGGGGGGATAAGAATGCACATATTTCCAGACCATGAGATGAGTAGCTACTAAAAAATACCTGGCCATAGTTGAAGAGATAGAGAGATAGTGTTTGAGTTTCCTTACATAGCATGAGTAGGAATTTGCCGGTGGACAAGACGGCTGAAAGACGTTCTAAACAAAAAGAATTAAGACAAGGATTTGAGGCACACCTTTGTTCAAGTTTTTATAAAACTGACCCTTTCTTCAAGGTGGTGCTTAACTTCTGTTTGTCACAAAATTGTCATATTAACTTTAATAGAATAAGACAGCTTACTGCCATCTTCCAGAAAACAGTTCTAATAACTATACATGTTGACAATATTAGTAGTATGGATGGCACTTCTTGGAAATGTTAAATGTGTGGTATGTACAGCCATACATAGTAGACCATTCGCTTGGCCCATTAGAGACAAGTTGTTCAACATAACTCGAGTGAAGACTGTATGTGAAAGTATGATAGGAGATAAGCTGGATGGAAAGGCAGAGGTCAGACTCCTGGGCTTATATCCAAAAAAACCCCAAAACACTAATTCTAAAAGAAAGATGTACCTCAATGCACATAGCAGCATTATTTACAATAGCCAAGGTATGGAAGTAACCTAAATGTCTACCAACAGATGAATGGATAAAGAAGATGTCTTACACACAAACACACACACAGACAACACAGACACACACAGTGAAACAGTACTCAGCCATAAAAAAGAATGAAAATTTGCCATTTGCAGTAACATGCATGGATTTGGAGGGCATTGTGCTAAGTGAAATAAATCAGACAGAGAAAGACAATTACCATATGACATCATTCATATGTGGAATCTAAAACATACAACATACTAGTGAGAAAAACAGAAAAGAGGATACAGAGAACAAACTAATGGTTATCCACGGGTGACAGGGAGTGAGAGGTGTAAGACGAGCTCCAGGAGGCAGTGCACAACACCGAGAATACATGCAGTGTTCTGAAGTGACTGTAAATGGAAAGCAACCTTTTAAAAGAGCATTCATTAAAAAAAAATAAACAAAGGCACAGGTCAGAACTTGAAGGAACCGAGGGTCCATACTACTGTGATCAGCGTCAGATGTGATGGTTCTGGGAAACTACTGATGGATTTTAGGAAATGGTATGAGATTGGAATTTTAAAAGTTTCACAAACAGGGGATATTGGAAAAGTCATGCTAGTAAGAGAAGGCAGGAGACCTGGTAAGAGATGGGCGGGAAGACAGCAGGGGTGCATGATAGAAAAGGACGGGGAGGAGGCTTCCTGGGTGGCTTCCTGTTGGGAGTGAGCCTCTCAACCAGCCCTACCAGTGATCCCCATCCCTGTATCTTCTTCTCTATTATCTCAATATTTTACTTGACTCTTCTTCTTCCTGTGTCTTCAGTCTCTATCCACTTCACCCCTACAGCTTTCAGTTGCCCCAATGTATCAAAGACTTGCTTCTGCTCACCCCTTTTTCACATGAGTATTTTCCCGAGTTATAGTGGCTTAATTCCCTCTTCAGACTGGGGAAATCCTACCCTTCTAAGTAACAGTGGCTGAGCCACTCCTAAGTAACACTGCAATAGCTAACAGAGCCACGAGGGTCACAACCGAAGCTTCCAGGTTGGCTTACCACACTTTGAGAGATGCAGCCGTTAATGTGACCACAGACTAAACTGGATTCAGACAATTTATTACTTGCACAGCAAACACAATGTCAACGTGGCGCTATCTCCGCACATCTCTAGTCCCACTGAAGGACACTGGACTGGAGGGACCCAGTGATGGAGACAGGAGCGGTGGTTGATCTGCTACTGAGAAGCCATCTCAACCATAGCTGGGCAGTTTCTAGACCTACACAGCTTAGAGCTGTATTTGCAGGAAGGTGCAATTAAATGGAATCAAAGTGATCAACTGAAATGAGGGAGATGGACGAGAAACGGTTTGATGGCAGCTCCTCACAAGAAGCTTAACCGCCCTGGCCGAGAAGGAACTGCAGGGCATTCCACCAAGACTCTGGTCAGACTCGGCTATCTGGTCTACGTAAAGCTATGTAACGTCAAGTGGTAGCAGAGCTGTCTCTTAGTAACTACAACCCTGACTTTTCATGCATCCAAGAAAGAATTATTTATTATTTTCAGGAATTTAGGCCACCCATTAGATTACCTAACTGATTAACTGTAGGGGCTTGAACCAAACATTTTCTATTTGTCTTAGACTACTTCAGATGAGAGTGACCAAGACTTTGACTCCTGGCAGGATAAGCAGACCAACTTGAAAGCTAAATGGCAAACAGACTCCCAACCAGAGCTAAGCCAGCTAAGCCCATCTCAGTACTACTGAGACAGACCTTGCGTGCATGCTCAGTCACTTCGGTCGTGTCTGACACTCTGCGACCTTATGGACCGGCTCCTCTGTCCACGAATACTGGAGTGGGTTGCTATTCTCTCTCCTCCGGGGAATCTTCCTGATCCAGGGATCAAACTTGTGCCTGTGTCTCCTGAATTAGCAGACAGAATCTTTACTCAGTCACCTGGGAAGCCCCAGACAGACCTTAGAGAGCCACTATAATGCAGAAGATACATCGCTCCACCTGCCCTGACTTATTCATCTCAGCGCAGCAACGGTGCTGGCATTTGAATGTACTTCACTCTGATTGGTCAGGAGTGATGTGATTGTCTATAAGCAGTTGCATTACATAGTTCACACTGGTTCTTGTCAGGCAAGTATAAGTCTGATGTCCACACTGAGAAGTAGTGCCCTGCATGCATGCGTGCTAAGTCACTTCAGTCATGCCCAACTCTCTGTGACTCTACGGACTGCAGCCTGCCACGCTCCTCGTCCTTGGGATACTCCAGTCAAGAATACTGGAGTGGGCTGCCATGCCTCCCCTACTAGGGGCATAAACTGTATTAGGAGTGTTTTCTAGTCATTTATCAGGGCAAGCCAATTTTGTGTCCCTTGTGATGGACAAACCCCTTGGTTAAACCTAAATTATTCCTGCAGAGCAGGGTGCAGTGCTTCTGAGGAGAACAATCTGCCTATCACAGCCAACCAGCCTAGCCTTTACAGTAAGAACTGCTCCAGGTAAACTAGATTCTGTTAATAGGCTTGTAGTCCAGCAACAATGTTTTGTTGACATGGAGGTCAAGGTTTGATTTTTCAGTGTCCAAAGGAACATCTGTTAAGTATTTGGCAGTAGGGTCAGGAGACAGTGATAGATACAACAGTCAAATTCAGAGCAGTAGCTACAGTCTGGGGAAAGTATAGAGAGAATTTTCTCTTAACTAGTAACAGAGAGCACATGGGACTGAATAATCTCAGGCTGGGGCAACCATATTAATGTCCAGAAAATTAATCTTGTTCTGTCATCGTTGGTGGAAGTCATCCATCCAAAAGGTCAACAGTCTTGAGTGTAAGATCTAAGAACCAAGGAGCTGTGTCCTAAGGTCTAAGGGTCTAGGATCTAAGTTAAGAATGGGTATCCAACTGCCAAAGCATCCAGGCAGAGACACCAGGCCAGGTATTCTGCAGGTAAGAGTTGGGAGGTCAACGAGGCTTCCACCAGTCCTCAACTTCCTGGCGCTCCAGGCGCCCCTCCCCTCCCAGCTGTGCTGTTCCCTTCCTTCCAGGGCCACATCGGCGGCACAGTCCAAGTGTGCAGCACCCACTTCCCTGGTTTTTCCAATCCTATAATTTCTAACCAACATCATCTGCTTGAATTTATTTCTCAATGTCTTTTTCCTAGTATAGCTTATACCATCCTAGAAGCTATCCCACCCCTGAAGTGTGGGTCTTGGCAGGAACATTTTGGAGTTGCTATCTCTTGTTCTTAACTATCCGATGCCCTCTAGTTCAAATAGATCTTATGAAGGTGTGTTAAATACTTGCTGCTTCCTGCTTATTATCTCCAATCAGCCTACTGTTGTCATTATGAACAACCAAAACGAACCTGTGTGATATTCCGTGGAATGTCAAGATGGTCAACGTTTCTGTAGGCTATAGTAAGGAGAATGGAGAGGTATACTTGTAACAGGGAAGAAGCAATCTGGCTCATAGCTCATCTGTTTCTTTTTCTTTCACCTTTGTATTCTATTGCTTTTGCTATGAGAATGATGCCCATAGCCTGAAATAAACAAGACAGTCCATTCTCAAGACTCTCATCTTTAACAGTATAACACTTTTCCATTCACATAGAAATAAAAAGTTGCAGAACAAAGAATAACATTTTCTTCTTGGGTGTTTATAAGAATATTGTGATAGGATCTACATGGATAGCTGTAAGAACAAAGGATTCTAACACCAAGAAGTCTGCTATAACCAACCACACCTCCCCTTTTAGTATGAAAGAAGCCTGAATTCTAGAGAAAGATAGTTCTTTGGAACGCTAATCCACCATCTTCTAAATCTGCTGGCTTTTTCTAATAATTTATCTCTTGATTTATTGGCCTATTGCAGTGAGCAGTTCAAGCCTGGACTCAGTAAAACGCTGTTGGCCTTGATTGGTAAAAGCCAGCTTTTGGTGGTTTTTACAAATAAGTATAGGGAAGACAGCATTAGTCACATCAGTAGCTATACCAAGTGCCAGGTCCTGTGTTGATTTGCTCCAGTAAAAATACTGCACCTGAGGATAGCAGCCACAGTTAGAATTACCTCCTGGCTAAGTTTATAATAGTCCACAGTTGATTTTTAAGATCTGCTCCTGCACTGGCCAAACTGGTGAGGTAAATGAGAATAAGATAGGTATCAGCACTTGTGCTTTTTTTCAAGTCTTTTATGGTGACACTGAACAGGGAAGAACAAAGCTGACTCTATACTGGGTCCATTTCTTTTACTTTAACCCTTGTATTCTATTACTTTCGCTGTAGGTTAATTACTTAAGGGATGCTGCCTATAGCTTGAAGTATACATAATGGCCCATCTCAGGGAGCCCAGCCTCCCTTGACTGATCTTAAGCTAAAACACCTTTTTTAGCTCATAAGAAACATCCTGACCAGGCTCACCTGTAAAGATCTGCAGGAAAGAAGAAATTAAAATATCTCCTCCAGAGTCTGGCCAGAACTCAGAAATATTTGCAAAAACGTATCCTCCATTTTCACTCTATCTCCTCATCTCCTCCTCTTGCTCTGTCAAAGAGACTAGCATCCAAATCCAGGCAAGACAGTTCACTGGGACACTAATCCACCATTCTCTAGGTCTGCTGGCTTTCTGATAAAGTCACTATTCCTTGTCCCAACACACTGTCTCTTGATTTATTGGCTTGTCGTGAAGCAAGCAGCATGAACTTGGGCCTGGTTAACAATATTAATTGCTTTAGTGTCTTGGAAGAGAGTGAAATTTCCAGGGGCATCCACTTAGCTCTTCCTACTCTAATGGCCCTCATCCCAGGGATAAGAAAGCCAAAATGGGGATATGATCTGTTCTAGACCTCAGAAAATAATTACACAGTTGGTTGGTGTGTGGATCAAGTGACCTAATGACCAACTGTGAGCTGGACATGAGCTAAGGCTTCATCCGTCAACGGACCAAGATAAATTCCAGCTTTAGTTGAAGTGTCACAGTGGTGTTGTGTGTCCCCAGGAATTAGCATCAATTCAGATCCAAGATCCAGAAAACCTCAGAAGATCTATTTCCTTTTTTCCATTGTACAACCACTCTAGCATATGGCCACACATTTTGGGGGGACAAGGTTGAGGGATCATTTACAGCATGCATTGCGGCAATGAAAGTGAAGTCCTGTTCAACTCTTTGCGACCCCTTGGACTATAGCCCACCAGGCTCCACCATCCATGTGATTTTCCAGGCAAGGATACTGGAGTGTGTTGCTATTTCCTTCTCCAAGAGATTTTCCCAACCCAGGGACTGAACCCTGGTCTCCCGCATTGTAGGCAGACTCTTTACCGTCGGAGCCACAGTGGCAATGGTGCAAGGTAATTCCTAAAGAGTACACAGACTCTCCTTCAATCAAGGGGTTCTGGGTCTGTGAATTGATACAGGTCTAAAAACTGAGAGAATCCACTGTGGTGAATCAGATTGGATTTTGGCCACCTGCTTTAGAGCTTTTCTTGTTAATAAATATCAAGTAGTATTCTCTTAGGGGGTTTCCCTGAGGACTCAGGTGGTAAAGAATCCAAATGTGCAATGCAGAAGGTTCAATCCCTGGATTGGGAAGGTCCCCTGGAGGAGGGTATGGAAACCCACACCAGTATTCTTGCCTGGGAAATCCCACGGACAGAGGAGCCTGGTGGGCTACAATCGATGGGGTTGCAGAGTCGGACACCACTGAAGCAACTGAGCACACATAGCGTTCTATTAGGTTGCCTTTCTTTTTCCAAGGGCCTCTCTGTGGGCAAAGGCATTCCGATTGCCTGCACATACCTGCTGCCCTTTCATAAGGCAGATGTAGTCACATCATCGGTATAGTCTGCAATTTGGGGTTTTGTTAACCCCATCATTATCAATTAATCCATTATCATCAATGAGCCATTATCAATAGTGGCATCATTGATAGTCATACATGGCCTACACAGGGAAACATCCACAGAAAATTTCAGAGATGCATGTCTTCCTCTCACGAATGTATTTCTCAAGTCTTCAGTGAGGGGAGTGTCTTCTGGGCCTTTGGAGGATGGGTATGCAGATTACATGTGGTAAGTCTAGGGTAGCATTTCCCTCAGCTTTGGATTCCCCACTGCACATTATGCCAGGGAAGCCCGGCATTTCAACCTCACAAACTTCAGGCAACCAATGAGTCTAAGTTTCCATCAATCAACCAAGTAAAGTACTAGAACATCTTTAGCTACATGAGTTAACACATATAATAAAAAGCATATTAATAAACTTGGCTCAGCACACTATTACATTCCATCATCCATGGTCTAACACCTCAGAATCAATACAGACACATGTTCTCCAGGTTTCTGCCTATGTATTAGAAAAGTCTTATCATTCCTTTGCATGTAAGTTACTTCTTCCTCCATCACAGTGTGCACCTATATCCCCAGGAACTTGCTGTAAATTGATTTTAGTTGTGACAACACTGGTAGGAGAAGGAGATTACCATGGTTTTTGAGGAGAATGAGAATTTCCTCTCAAGGCATCTGCCCCAGGCGAATTTTCAAGCCTACCTCTGAAGAGGAAGCGTACCTCCTCAGAAACTGCAGGGCAACCTACTGCCACTAGTGAGAGGGGCTCAGAGTGACACGTGGGTGCAAGATTGTCCGTTTTCTCTGGGTCTAACACACTCCAAGTTTGGGGATCCTCTTATTTAATAGCACTCTAACTTTTACATGAGAAACTTAGCATATCTGTGAATTTGACAGAAGTTGTAATGCAGTAACATGAAAACAAAAGTGTGTCTGATTTTCAGCAAAATATCGTTTTGCCACTACAATCAATGAGCTTCCTTTAGAATCGCACAAAATCTCTCTGGTTCTCTTACCGTAATTTGGAGCTGTGCTTACTATTTCTCTTTTTCAGCATTCAAAGGAACTCAAAAGAATACATCTTACACCACAGTCCTTACAGTTACCTCACAGCCATAACAGTCCAGTGTAACTGCCACTTGGGGCCCCAAGGAACTTGGTAGTCCGTCACATTCAGCCACAGGTGGCTGGTTAATTAAGGTGCCCCCGGCACCACAAAGTCCTAGCCTCTTAATTCTGTCAAGGAACTCAGCACCCAACTCAAGCCCACGTGTCCAGTCAAACTGAACTATCTCTTGGGACTATAAAAAAAGCTTAATAAAAAGAATTATTAACTACCACAGGGTTTTGGACTAATGAGAGATTCACTACTAAGATGAGTGAAGATACAGAAATAGCTGTTATACGGAGTCAGTCTTATCAATAATCCTGGGGTTAGGAGACGGAGTTGTTAAAGACGAGCTCCCCCTGTCCTTCCCAGGGCTAAGACCCAGACCTGACTGCAGAGGGCACGGCCTGGCCCACTGAGTGGCAGAGACAGCACTGTGGCGGCATTCCTCGTGAAAAATCCGCCCTCTGGAGCTGGCTATGAATCTTGCCTGCAGGGTGCTCAGAAAGTTATTCAGGAGGTCGAGTCTGTTTTTAGCCCCTCTACTACGAAAATGGGTGGAAGGCGTCACTGACTAGATAGACATGAGTTTGAGTAAACTCTCGGAGTTGGTGATGGAGAGGGAGGCTTGGCGAGCTGCAGTCCATGGGGTCGCAGAGTCGGACACGAGTGAGCGACTGAACTGCCTTAACTACAAAAACAGAGCCGCTGAAGTGCGCGCAGACTGTTGGCCCCTGATTAACAGCGGAGCGCGCCACGGGGGGAGCCGGGAATGCCGCCGGAGCCTGCCTGCCCATATACCAAACCCGGCAGAAAGCGCAACTCAGCCTTCTCCATGCACAAGGCTTCCGCCTCTGCCGTCAGAGGAACGCTCACTTCACAAGGCCCAGATCCATTTCCCAGTGCAGCCAAAAAGGGTGAGCTGGGCTGAGGCGCAGTGGAGACACCGCCGGCAGGCCGGTTTCCCTCAGGTTTTGTGGCCTGGTGCCTATACCTGTCGGGGGGCTCCTGCCCTCAGGTCTGACCAGAAGTCAGGTAGGCAACGGAGGCGAGGGTGAGTCTGAGCACAACGCGCAGCCCCTTTCTCCTCACGAGTTTCTGCCCACGGCCCCTCAGGCCTGGGCCTCGAGGTCAGGAGACCCGGGCGACGAAAGGGAGGCGGGGAGCGAGCGCGGCGGAGCCGGGGCCTCGGCGTCAGCCCTCCCGCGCGGCCGCCCTCCCGCCGCGGCGCTCCCGAGGCCGGCGCGGGGCGGGCCCGGCGGGCGGCGCGCGCTGATTGGCCGCCGGGGCGCCCGCCCCCCGCCCGCGCGTCGGGGGGCGGGGCCTGACGCCGCCTCTGTGCCGGGGCCGCGGGCGCCCACTGACCGCGCGGCGCTGCTCCGCCGCTGTCTCCGCGGGCTCGCGGCGGCCGGCGCGCGGGCGCCGAGGGGCGCTGCAGAGCCGGCGTTGCCTTTCGCGGCCGCCGCCGCCATCGCCGTGCGTGCGGGGCGGGCGGGCGGGGACTCGCGGCTGCGGCTGGAGCGGGCTTCTCCAGGGGAGGCTCCCCTCCTGGCCCCGTCGTCCTCCCCCGCGCGCCGCCGCCGCCCGCCCCCTGCGCCCCCGGCGCTGCCCTGTCCCCGAGAGCCCGGAGGCCGGGGCGGCGGGGGCGGGAGGCCGGCCGGCGGGCGCGCACTCTGAGGAAAGTCCTGTCAGAGCCGGGCGCGCCCCGGCCCGGCGGCGGCGGCGGCGGCGGCGGCGGCAGGAAGGGGCTCCGCCGGCGGGCGGGGGCGGCGCCTCGGGGCGGGCCCGGCCGTCCCGGCGCTAAGTTGTGGGGCCCGGCCCCTCCCGCCTGATTTCCTTCCCCGCGGCTCCGCGGACCTGGTCCCTCGGCGCGGAGCTTCCGCGCCCGCACTCCTGGGCGGAGAGAACGCGCCGGCCCGGCTCGAGAAAACTTTTCCTACCGACCCGGTGCTCGTGACGGCGGCAGCAAGTCCGTGCGGCGACCCTGCCTGCGCCTGCCCCGCGCGCCCCGCCGGCGGCCGACGCGGAGATCCGCGGCCAGGGCGGGCGGGCCCCTTCCGGGCGTGAGGCGTCCCGCCCCGGGGAGGGCGGCGGGCCGGGCCGAGGGCCGAGGGCGCGTGGGGGCGCCGGAGACGAGGTGAGGAGCGCCGCCCGGACCCGCGCCCGCGGCGGAGAGGAGCGCGCACAGGGCGAAAGCCCAGGAGCCGGGAGCCTCCGGCCGCCGCTTCCCGGAGTCCGCGCTCCGCCGGCTCCGAGCGGGGAGCGTGCTCGGGAGCCGGGTCTATCGAGGAAACATGAAGTTGAGCCGGCAGTTCACCGTTTTCGGCAGCGCTATCTTCTGCGTGGTGATCTTCTCGCTCTACCTGATGCTGGACCGGGGTCACTTGGACTACCCCAAGAGCCCGCGCCGCGAGGGCTCCTTCCCGCAGGTGAGCCCCGGGGGGTGGGTCGCGGGGCTCCGGGAGGGTGCGGGCGGAGCCGGTAGTTACCCGCTGCTCCGCCGAGGCTCCGCGCTCGGGCAGGGCGAGGCCCAACTGGACGGGGGAGGCTCGGATCCTCCTCCCACCCTGGCGCCGCGGCGTTCGGACGGCGCTGGCCGCGGCCGGGGGAGCCGCCGCCTCCCGGGCCCCGCGGAGTTAGCAAAGTGCCGGGCGGCCTGCGGTGGCGGGATCACGCCCCGGGGCCCGGGCCTGCGGGGGCGCTCACCTGCCGGCCGGGGCGCCGGCGCGTTGTGCGGCTCGCTCGCGCGCCAGCGCCCCCTGACAGCTGTTTGGGGAGTCCCCGGCCCGCACAGGGTTAAGCCGCCGCAGACCCCCTGCGCGACCTCGGTCGCGGAAACCGATCGAGCACACCCCATCTGGGTGTTTTATTTGTTTTCTAACTCCATTGTCTCCGGAGACATAAAAGTTTATTTGGTGTTGCAGACCTCCAGGACGAAGATCTGTAGGGTTGATTTTGGTGTCGTCATTCTTCCGCTGTTACCTCGGGTTTGTTGGGCGCAGTCGGGAGAACCCGGGGAAGCGCGTGCCATTCTCCAGCCGGAAGCTGTGGGGCGCTCCGTCCCGGGCCACGGCCACACTGTCAGAGGAGCTGGGAAAACGACCCAGCTTCAGTCTTTTATTTAAAGTTACTAAAAATAAGCGAACGGAACAATCGGTTCCTATTTGGGAAGATACCGCGCCGCCTATGCGATTTGTTTCGTTATTTGCCAATGATCTGAAAGATCGAGAAATTTTAGTAAAACTGGGTAACGTGTAGTATCCCCTGCAATGAATGAACCTGAAGAACCCCAAACCCCGACAAGCTGATACATCAGCTACTTAACAGCAGAGAAACGTAGGACGTGAACAAGTTGGCGTGTTTTGTTTTGTTTTTTTATCTTTTGGGTGCCAGTGTAAATAACCAAAGAATATTTTTGCCTTTTGTTCCGGTGATACACTGGGACAAAAAGCTTAAATTTAATGAAATTAGACTGATTTTATCTGATTTATGAAAGTGAAGACCACGTGACACCATTGTGAATGGTGCCATCAGTACAGTGCACTCAAAATGCTTTGCAGATGAAAGATATTAATAATTGATGGTAAACAGATGTATCAAAAAATTTAAAAGCTTTTGCTTTTGTTATTGAAAATGCAAGTTGTGTGTCTGATGCACAGTGAGGCCAAACAACACTAAAACATTGGGGTTTGGAACAGAGGCAGGTTTATTGAGGGTCATACAAGGAAATGAGTGGCTCATGTCTTAAGAGCCGCAAATTTACTCAAAGCTTTCACGAAAGCCCTTTTAAAAGCAAAAGGTGAGGGAGGGGCATGGTTAGTTGTTGCAGACTTCTTGGTGTCAAACCCTTTATTCTTGACGTCAAGCCATGGTAAGGTAAGGATGTTCCTGTAAATCTCTATGTAATGAATCTTATTCTCTGTCCTGACAAAAAAGGGCGAGATCCCAAGGCACAACTTTCCCCACCCAGGTGCAGGTCCCGGCTAAGAAGTGGCGGTCTCAGCTGCGGCTCCCTCAGGGCCAGGGCCCCAGACCCTGCCCCAGAACCCAGCTGGCCGGCAGGCTCCTCAGGCTCTGGCCGGCGGGCCCAGGGGCCCAGGCTGTGTCGGCGCAGATGGCTACTGCCATCAGGTCGCAGAGGCAGGGAGGGAAGTGAGGGTCACCGGCGCCTCCAGGCCTGGGCCAAGGCTTGCTGTGCTGGGCTTAGTTGCTCAGTCATGTCCAACACTCTGTCACCGACTGGGCTGTAGCCCGCCAGGCTCCTGTGTCCGTGGGGATTCCCCAGGCAGGAACACTGGTTGCCAGGCCCTCCTCCAGGGGATCTTCCCGACCCAGGGATCAAACCCAGGGCTCCTGCACTGCAGGCGGGTTCTTGACCAGCTGAGCTGCCCGGGAAGCCCTGGCCAAGGCTAGAGGTGACTTTGGGGAGGGCTCTGGAGCCCAGCAGGACACGGCCCTGCCGTGTTCCCTGCGACCCGCAGCTCTTCCACTTGCCCAAGGCCAGAGAACAGGCTGGAGGGGTAGGGGGAGGTCAGGATCCGCCTCTTGCTTCGCTCTCCACCTGGTGACCTCCACCCTACAACTCTAGGCCGAAACCCCCATTGCCCGTTGGTTGCCAGTGGGCGGGGCCCACTGCGGTGCCATCCAATGGCTGAGCAGGACCACTAACGGTCTCTCATTGACCGTTGGTTGCCAGTGGGCGGTGCTGACCAATGGCTGAGCAGGACCTGTTACCTGCTAATGGCGTAGTGGTACGCAGCAATGGCTCTGTTCTGAGGGCTGCAGTCGTCTTGCTCTCTACACTTTAAGGTCGTATTATAGAGAAAATACGGTGGGATGAGCACTATGGGGTATCGTTAAATATGGAGTTTAGAGTGTGTCCAGTGCTTGTTGATGAGATTGGATAAAACAGTTTAAAAAAAGTGGGGGGAGGGGTGACACCCTGGGGTTTTAAAAAGCCTTTCTAAATATGATGTGTAATTTGGGGGCTTTAACTTGCTGTGATTTTCGTCCCAGTAGTCCCACTTTCAGAATTTTCTCCATTACAGGAAAAACCATAAAAACTGATCTTACTCAGAATGTTATCTTGAGTAATATCCTTTGGGTTTGACTTGACGATCACTTGGAAATGATTTATGCAAACATCTGAGGTTGGGTTCTCTGGCAACCTTGACATTTGACTATTTCTAAAGAATAGTGAGTGACTCATTTGGTCTCTGGAAAGTCTTAGGTGAAGTTAATTCCAATGTTTTAGCATCCAGCCCTAGTTCTCATCAAGGGACTGAAGTTCTGCTTAGAACATAAAGCATTTAATGGAAAGTGACAGTAGCTGCTGGAAGAGAAGGCCTTCTGTGTATTTTGTTTTAGGACACGACTAAGCAACTTCACTTTCACTTTCATGCATTGGAGGAGGAAATGGCAACCCATTCCAGTATTCTTGCCTGGAGAATCCGAGAGACGGTGGAGCCTGGTGGACTGCCGTCTATGGGGTCGCACAGAGTCGGACACGATTGAAGCTACTTAGCAGCAGCAAGGGGAGAGGGTTTGGAAAGTGGAACTTTTTTAGTTTGTCTTTCTGAGATTTTCATACTGGATTTTTAGTGCAAAAGACACCTTTGCTGATTTAGTTTTGAAGAGCCACTGAATCCCCAGGCAGATGGACTGGATAAATATTCTTACACCCTTGTATGTCTGATACTAGCTGATGTGTTTTAGTCTTGATAAACTGCGTTCACCCAGTCACCACCTAGTAGGTGAGGAAGCTCAGGCATGAAGAGAGTAACTTGCCCAAAGTCACACAACTAAAAGCTGAGATTTCAACAGGCAGCCTTTGGAGTCTTAAGCTCTCAGCCACTATGCTGTACTGCCCCTAGTGATCCTTTGCCTACTGTTTAGGCCCCAGCTTCCTTGTAGAAAAAAAGAGGACGTTGCTCTGTGGCTTCTTAGCTTATGACTTTTTTAAAAAGAATTTTTAATATGAAGCCCTAATAAACATGCTTCTTTTTTTTTTCTCCTTTGATGCTTTTAAAAAACGTCAGTTTGGAAATAATTGTGGGGTCACATGCAAGTATAAGTAATAATACAGAGATAACATGTATCCTTTAACAGTTTCCCCCAGTGGTAACATCTTCCCAAACTGTAGGGTAACATCTTGAGATAATGAAGATACAGAATATTCCCATTGTCAGGAGTACCCCTTACATTGCCCTTTTATAGCCACGGCCACTTCCTTCCTATCCCTTCCCCTTCTAGCCCCTGGCAACTACTCATCTGTTCCTCAATTTCAATAATTTTGTCATTTCAAGAATGACAAGTGAAATCACATAGTGTGCAACCTTTGGGGATTGGCTTTTTACACTCAGTATAAATCTCTGGAGAGACATCCAGGTTGTTACAAGTTTGTTCCTTATTATTTTTCATTGATGTTTTCTTTTTTTTTTTTTAATTTTAAAATCTTTAATTCTTACATGCGTTCCCAAACATGAAAAAAAAAAATGCTCCACTTTCTCCACCCTGCATATAGTCCTTAGAGGGCTTTCCTCTCTGTTTCTTGGAGGAATTCCTTTGAAGCCTTGAGGCAACAGTGGCTTTTGTGTTTCTATTTCAGGGTTAATAAATCTCCGCTGGAAAAATTAATAAAAATTCCACTCTGAATGAGAGGTTGACCAGGGCCTAATGCCCTGAAGATGCTTTGAGGTAATGTAAGAATTCAAGTAAATGGAAAGGAGAGACATTGTTAAGGTGTTCCCGAAATTCTTCATCACTTTCCACAAGCAGATTTCACACGTTGCTTACTGTCTACATTGTGTTTAAGCAGATGGCGTATTAATGTCTTATATTTGGATCTGGAGAATTAATGACTCAGGTTGTGTATAACAAATTATCGATCTTTACTATAGCATATGATATAGGGATTAATTTTACCTCTTGAAAGTTCAGAGATTGAGATTGATGGCAAATGTAAAATTGAAGTTCAGATTTTATTTTTGTACCCAGATAACATTTATCAAGTGGCAGAGTGTGAATGTCTGTAAGTATCTGATGGAAAGACGCTGGTAGAGGGAGACGTTTCTGCCCTTTTGTTTTTTTGTCTTTGACTATGAAAATATAATACACCTATAAAAATATGCTAGAACACTTTGCATCTCTACTATTTCCTTAAGAGTTCACATAGTATATGTTTAATAAAAGTTGACCTTAGCTCCCCACTTGTTTTTTCTTGGTTTTAAAATCTGTGACTCTTAAGAGTAATAAATAGAAAACGTGGTCTTTTCTGCTTCCCCACACTTCAGTGCACTCCATTTATAAACTGGAGCACTTGTTGCTGGGGTTTGTGCAGGTGTGTATCAGAGAGTTTGTTTCATTTCTTGAGGTCTGCTGTTGGAGACCTGCGGCTTCTGAGAAGTGATGGAACTTTGACCGTGGTGGCGTCCAGGGGTTTCAGAGAAATGAGCGACACGACAGGAAAGCCCTGGAGAGAGCTGGTTTCCTCTTCCTCCTCCCGAGTCCAGCAGTCTTTCGGCACTCCTTGTACCTGCGTGTTCCACTAAGACTCAAGGGGCTTCCTAGAGACAGACACTCAGGATTGCACCTGGTTTGAAGGTTTAAATTGATTAATTTTTTAAGTTGAATTCAATGTTTTATTTCCAGATCAGCACTGCTATTAGGACTCAACCAAATACTTTTGCTTGGGAGATGTTCCAATCCTGTTTATCTAAAGGAGATTTTCTCTGTGACTCATTAATTAGCATTAAGGGATATCTGGGCTGTGGATAGAACATTAAAATTACCACTTTTACTTGTTTTTTTAAGTCAGCTATTGCTGTTGGTGATAGCTGTTAAAAGTTTGGCTTTTTTTTTTTTTTTTTTTTTTAAGCAGACTGGACTAAGTGTTGAGCTTTCCTAAAAGGAGTAGTCCAGCAGCTGCAGCTGATCCCTGCTCTGCTCCTAGTTTTCCCGTGTCCCCTCGTTTCCGTGGCGGTCTTTAAGAAAACAGGAAGATATTCAGCAACTAGTCCCCTCGTTTCCGTGGCGGTCTTTAAGAAAACAGGAGGATATTCAGCAACTAGGATACAATCTCCAGCTGCTGGATTGGACCTTCTGTCCCGGTAGCATCATCTCTTACAGTGAATGGAAAGCTCAGGAGAGGAGGAGGAACTCTAAAGAGCAAATTTTGCTTCTGTTCATAGCTGTGATTAGTAAGTTGATCAGGAGAGGAGGTAGACCATTTTAGCTAAAACGGGTTTCTGTTTCAGTAATAGGTGTTAATAGCAAAACTGCTATTTTTAAGGTCAAAACCATGTTTAGGTTCAAACAGGTTTGAGGGTCGATTGTACTGAAATGGAATTCAGGCCTACTGTTGGTATTGCTAAGTTTGCTTTATGATAGGGAAGAATTAAATAATTTGAACTGAGTAAATTCAGTCTCTTGAGGTTACAATGTAGTTTTTCTGTGAGACAGTGTATTTAAGTTTAAGGTAGTATTATTTATACTTTTATGCCAACCAGTGCATAGTTGGTAGCCGGTAAATATTTTATGTTAAATTAACTGTTTCTGAAGAAGGATCCCCCCGGTGCACCCTGGTTTAGACGTGTGTGCGCTCCTCCTCTGGCGCCTCGCTGCCTTTGCTGATGGCGTCTGTGGCTGCGGTCTGCAGGGTGGGGAGCTGTCCCAGGATCCGTGCGCACCCTAGGATGTGTGGCAGCATCCCTGGTCTTTACCACGGGATGCCAGAAATGCCTTTGTCTGACTGGGAGCTACCAAAAATGTCTCCAGACATCGCTTAATGGCCTCCTGAGGAAAAATCAACCCTTTGAAAACCTCTTTGACTTCACTCTTGCCAAAGATGTGTTGTTTATGCTGATCACACTATGTTGGAATTTTGCATTTTAGGAAAAAGTGGTTAAAAGGCCCAGTTCTTATCTATTTTTTAGTTCGAGTTGATCTGCAACATTACGCTAGTTTCTGGGGAAGAGCAGAGTCTGTCTGGTTACACACGCGTGTGTGTGCTTTCACTCACTCTCTTCCACTGCAGCTTATTACAGGATATCGAGTGTAGTCCCTGGGCTGTGCACTAGGACTCGGTTGTTTATCCATTCTCTCTGCATAGCTTGCGTCTGCTGGTCCCAGTCCACCCCTGCCCGCGGCCCCTTGGAAGCCACAGGCCTCCTCTGTGTCTGAGTCCGTTTCTGTCTCACGGTGAGCTTATGTGTGTCGTGCTTTAGACCGCACGTACGCGTGATATCATACAGTGTTTGCTTCCTGTTTCTGGCTCACTCTGTCTAGTACGACAGTCTCTAGGTCTGTCCATGTAGCTTCGGATGGCATTATCCTGTTCTGTTCTTTTATTTCTGAGTAATACTCCGTTACGTGTGTGTGTGCGAGTACGGCACGTCTTCTTTATCTGTTCGTCTGTGGAGGGACGTTTAGATTTTCCCTCTGTCTTAGCTATTGTAAATAGTGCTGCTGTGAACATAGGGGGCTACCCTGGTGGCTCAGTGGTAAAGAATCTGCCTGCAGTGCAGGAGACCCAGGTTGGATCCCTGGGTCAGGAAGATCCCCTGGAGAAGGGAATGGCAACCCAGTCCAGTATTCTTGCATGGAGAATTCCATGCGCAGAGGAGCCTGGCGGGCTACCATCCATGGCGTTGCAAAGAGTTGGACGTGACTGAGCAACTCACTTAGTGTGAAGATAGGGGTACATGTATCTTTTCGAATTATAGTTTTGTCTGACTATATACCCAGGAATGGGATTTCAGGATCACATGGCAACTCTATTTTTAGTTGTTTGAGAACCTACCTCCTGTTCTCCATCGGGGATGCACCAATTTTCATTTCCAACAGCAGTGTAGAAGGGCTCCCTTCTTTTCACACTCTGTCCGGCGTTTCTTGTTTGCAGACTTTTTAACAATGGCCGTTTTGGCCGGTGTGAGGTGGTGCCTCTTGTGGTCCTGATTGGCATTTCTCTGGCCTTAGAGGAGCTGAGCGGCCCTCCTCAGGTGCCTGTTGGCCGGCTGTGTGTCTTCTTGGAAGAAGTGTCTGTTTAGGTCTTCTTTTCATTTTCCGACTGTGTTTTTTGTGGTATGAACTGTCTGTATATTTTGAAAGTCCAGCCCTGTTGGTCTCATTGTTTGCGAATCATCTCTCCCAGTCTGTAGGTTGTCTTTTTGTGCATGGTTTTCTTTGTTGTGCAAAAGCTTGTAAGTTTGAGTAGGTCCATTTGTGCGTTTTTGTTTGTATTTCTGCTGCCTTGGGAAACTAAGAAAACACTGGTGCAGTTTCTGTCACAGTATGCTTTGCCTGTGTTCTCTTCTGGGAGTTTTATGGTGTCCTGTCGTGTATTTAAATCAAAGGGCTTAATTCTAATACTCAGGGATAACTAGCTTTTTTTTGTTTTTCATGACTGAAATGTGTCCTTTAACTAGATGCCCAAAATTCACTTACGTTTTTAGGATTCCTTATTACAATCTGTTACAGAAAATACAAGAGTAGATTATGTTCATATGGAAGTTAAAAATGGAATATTATTATAATGAAACAAAAAAAAATTGGGCGAGCGTTTTATTCTGAGAAAAGCATTTGATCAAATGATAGTAAATAAGCCATCTTTTCGTTTATGCACACTTAGTTAAAAGTTTAGATTTATTCCCCTTGCCTTTTAGCACAGGAAGATACGTTGGTTAGTAATAAGGTAGTACGAAAGGCATATGCAAACATAATTTGAGAGATCTGAAACTTTCTCAGGCAAGCTATTTACTTTCTTCAGAGTATTATTTGTTTTATTTCTTCTAATTCTGATGACTTTGGTTACTGCATTTTTTTTCCTTCTTGAGGTCAGAAAAATCTGGGAAGGAAACTAGAAAGTCGCTGATGGAGACTTCCTTCCTGTTCATTTCATTCTGTCCTAACTAGGCCTTTTAAAGAAGGGGGTGGAGACGGGTGGGACAAGAGTGCCAAAAGCTCCAGGCAAGTGCTCTACTTCCTTGCATTCTTTCAGGCCTCTGGGCTTGAACTCTGAAGTCAGGAAACTCAGCCGGTCTGGCCTGCCGCCTGTTGTTGCAGGACCACAATGGGAGACTGGAGCTTACATTTTTAAATGGTTAAATAGTTCACGACGTGGTCACGCTTGTTCCTTTGTGAATCGAATGTCTCTGGCTGTTTTTGTGTTATAAGAGCAGAGATGAGTGGTTGGGACAAAAACAGCATGGCCCTCATAGCCTAAGTTACTGTCTGGCCCTTTGCAGAAGTTCGCCAATCCTTGCTTTAAACTGTATTTCTCTGTTATTAACATTGGAAGCAAACAGTGGGGTTAGATCTGTTGAAGCAGACGTGGGCTAATTAAAAACAAACAAAATTCTTCTAAGCTGGTTATTAGGTTAGCATTACTCAGACTCAGTTTGTGTTTTGAGCGTATCGTTTAAAACTCCCGTTGTCTGCATGTTTCATAGATTTTTTTCAGATGTCCTTGGGGAACTTCTGTGTTATAGCACTGATGTGCTTGACATGTTTAATTTGTTTCTCTTCTCCCACCTAAAGATTTCTTACTCTGGGACTGCTCTGGGATGGAGGGTTCTGGGGCATGAACCATGCAAAGTTGATCCATAGTCTTGAGATGCACACTGTGGCTTTGCCGCATTTTAGATTTGTTGTAACTGAGTCTGATCTGACTGCTTGGATTGCCCAGGCCCAGGTATCTTCTTCATAAGCCAGAGATCCAGGCCAGAACTCGGCAGTCATCTCTGGGACCCCGAGGACTGGTCAGCTTGGAGGCGAAGAACTGACTTCCAGGGCGTCGGCAGGGCCCTGTGCTAGTCTGTCCATCTAGGAGTAATTAATTCCCGCTGGTTCCCAGCCTTCCTCATGCTTCTTAAAGATGATGTGTGATTTTCAGCGTTCCTTGTGGCACAGGCCGCTCTCCCGTTTGCATCCTCAGAGACTTTGCTGTCGCCATTAAAACGCAGTACATTTCACATGAGCAAAACGGGTGTAATGCATCTCATTGAGTGATGCAGCTTTAAAGTTTTTTCCCTCATTTTAAAATACATTCATATTTCATATGTAAACAGATTTCCACACTTGCTTCCTTTGTGTGTCGTCGCCTTCAGAAGGCTGCTGCTGCTAAGTCACTTCAGTCGTGTCCGACTCTGTGCGACCCCATAGACGGCAGCCCACCAGGCTCCCCCGTCCCTGGGATTCTCCAGGCAAGAACACTGGAGTGGGTTGCCATTTCCTTCTCCAATGCATGAAAGTGAAACGTGAAAGTGAAGTCGCTCAGTTGTGTCCAACCCTCAGCGACCCCATGGACTGCAGCCCACCAGGCTCCCCCGTCCATGGGATTTTCGAGGCAAGAGGACTGGAGTGGGGTGCCATTGCCTTCTCCGCTTCAGAAGTCTAGAGAAATGAAATGCCTTTTGGAGAGTCAGAGCAGGTCTCAAGTGAGGCCTGATCCTACCAGTGAACCTCACTGTCCTGAATCAGGGGTCTGGAGAGCCAGGGGACCTGCCGATGGTCGTTTTCTTCTAAATACATGTTTTGTCCAGATTTGCCAGTGCTTAGTCTTGCGGTGGGAGGCGGGGAGCTCTTTCTCCCCAGAGTGAAGCTGTGCTTCGGGCTGATGGTGTGCTTTGCGGCGTTTGCGCTCTCTTCCCTGCTGCAGGTGAGGAGGAACGCGGACTCTTTGGTCTTGGCCTTTGTGGCAACATTTTTACCCTTGGAGCATTAGAGGATAGAAACCTGACAGTATGAATCATTCTCAGAATTCTCTTCTGCATAAAATAATCCTGAATGTGCATTTTAAAAAATCCATTGAGGTAGTGATTCTCTTAGCAGTCATCAGAATCCCAGAAAAGTCATATGACAACTTCACGCAAGTTTTGGAGCTGGGCAGGCCCTTCCAGGGTTGGTGATTTAATGTTTGATTTTTCAGGTAAGGACGCAGACGTGAACTGGGCCTCAGCGGTCATTTTTTTGGTCTGCGTCCCGTTCCTTGTCGCGGCCTTCTTGGGGCATGCTCGCTGTCCCATAACTCAGGGAGCTTCCTGTTGCACCATCGCCAGCGTCATTCGCTGATGCACTGTGTGCTGGGTCCTGTGCAAATTGTGACCGACATACCAGAAATGTGCCTTGCTTTGGTAGAGCTTCTTGGTTGTGGAGACACAACTGCCATTTGTGAGATAGCTAGAGACAGTTGAGCGTTTAGTTGTTCTTTAAAAGAGTTAATTTTCAGAAGTTAGAAGACTTCCTGGCACATAGCAAATGCTCAGTAAATGCTGGCTGTGACTGATGAACAGCTTTAAATAGTGCATGTCAGGTGCCAGGCACCGTCGTAGGTTCTGGGAGCATGGGAACTAAGAGTGAAACAAGAGTCCAGGGTCTTAATGTGTATTTTTCGTATAAGGGCAAGGGCCTTAGGATTTAGAACTAAGTTCATGTAGTGGCCCAGCGCAAGCAGCATTAGACACAGGACAGGGCCAGGCTTCCTGGGTGGGTGGGACTTTGAAGGGAGAAAGAACATTCCTGTGTGAAGCAGGACACCCCGAAGGCTTGGAGTCCCTGGCCACGTGATGAGGGGTGAGGGATTGGTTTCATTTATGACCTTTGAACTTGTAGAGTGGCTGGGGAAAACACAGTTGGTCGTTTGGGACCTGTTTGTGAATTGCCCTGCAAGACAGTGCGGGGAATTATGGGGGCGAACCATTCAGAATTGTTGAGTGTGTCAGGAAGCTGCTTGAGAGAACCAGTGTTGGAGAATTAATTTCATAGAAAATTTTAGACCTGGAAGGGAGCTAAGAGAATATTCAGTCTGAATTATTCTGGTAACAGTGTGTAGGAAGACTCAGAAGCAGGAAGGCAGCTGAGAATCTGTTTGAGGTAATACAGACATAAGGGAGTAAATCCCTGTACCAGTATTGAATTGGCTGGAATCAAGAGGCAGAGGGGCAGTGTGGAGATGTTTTGTGAAAAGAAGTATCCAGGCTCCCTCACAGATTTGATAAAGGGTGAGGATAGGCGGCTTGAGTTAGAACAAGCCCTCCCGCCTCTGTCCTTCGGGGTGTTTGGAGGCTGCTTGCTGTGCTGTTTGCAGAGGGGGGAGTTGGAAGGATAAGCTGGTTTGGGAAGCCAAGTTCAGTTTGGTTTGTGATGAGGTGGTTGTGCGTGGAAATAGCCAAGTGTGCTGGCTTGCCGGAGGGAGAGAAGGGGAGGGAGACGCGGGTGAGGAGCCTCGCAGGGGCGGATGGGGCGTGCACTTGGGACTTGGCTTTGTGAACGGAGAGCCATGCGCCAAACAATGTTCCTTATAGCCAGAACCCACGCGTCTTAGGTTGAGAGTACTGTGTAGCAGATGTTAATAAAAGGCAGCAGCTTGTATTCAAATTTTCAGAAACCAGCTTATTGATGAGTGTATCTCAGAACAGATAATGCTATCATAAAGAAGGATTTCAAAGAAGCATTTTGGTAGGAAATGAAAAAAGACCCATCTCATCTTTGGCCCAAATTCTGGTCCGGAATTATTTCTTCTAGGTTATAAGAACGAAAATAGATTATGTGTGCAGGTTTGTGTTGGAGGCTGGAGGAGGGAGAGGGAGAGAGAGAGGAGTTTCAAGGGCCTCACAGCTCAAGGTTGGTCTGAAGATCTCAGACTTCTGCGAACTACCTTTTGTTCATAACAAAGGAGAGCCTCTCCTATCTGACTGGTGACTGGCCCCCACGCCACTCTCACCCCAAACTGAAGAACTGTTTTGGTCCTCAGGGCAATTCTTGAAAATTTTTAGGGCCAAATGATAGCACTCAAGATGCAAGATACTTGTGACTTTCAGGGGAGATTAAACTAGTAATTGTTAAAAAAAAAAAAAAGAAGAACCCAAGCAATGTACATCTCTAGCTCTTTGGTAGCCGACAGTATCGTGTTTAGCAGGCTGCTGGGTTGTGTTTCTGCGTGTGAAATGCCGCACACCTCACTGTCACACTTGTTGTGCCCACGCGGGCATCATGCTCCTCTGCACCCTGTAGAGCAGCTGGTTCAGACCCTTTTTTAAAAACAATTATTTTATTGGGGTATAGTTGATATACAGTGTTGTGTTAATTTCTGCTGTACAGCTGAGTGATTCAGTTATACATATATATAATATTTGCACATCATTTTTCACGTTTTTTCCATGATGGCTTGTCTCAGGATGTTGAGTATAGTTCTCTACACTATGCAGTAGGACCTTCTTGTTTATGTGTAATAATTTGCATCTGCTAATCCCAAACTCCTCATCCATCCCCCACCCCTTGGCAACCACAAGTCTGTTCACTATCATACTGATTTTTATAGTCACGAGGAAAGGATCAGTGGCACCCACTCCAGTACTCTTGCCTGAAAAATCCCACAGACGGAGGAGCCTGGTGGGCTGCAGTCCATGGGGTCGCAAAGAGCCAGACACGACTGGGCGACTTCACTTTCCCTTTTCACTTCCATGCATTGGAGAAGGAAGTGGCCACCCACTCCAGTGTTGTTGCCTGGAGAATCCCAGGGACGGGGAGCCTGTGGGCTGCCGTCTATGGGGTCGCACAGAGTCGGACACGACTGAAGCGACTCAGCAGCAGCAGCAGCAGGAGAGGACTGGTAAACTCTAGAATATTTGACACTTGTAAATAAAAGTAAGGGAATTCGGAATTTACAATAATCAAGATGGGGCTTGTCTAAACACCTGACTCTTGTGAGTAGGGGATAGAGGGGCTTATTCAGGAAGTGGTTAGCATAAATAAGACTGAAGGTAGGCTGATTACCTGCCCATTACAGTCCTGCCTTCAGGAGGTTCCCCTGAACAATTTCTCTGTGAAAAACTGTCTTAGATATGGCAGTTGCCTTTATTTTAATAGGCTAATGCTGTTTAGGTTGATTTGCTTTTTCCATTATTGGCAGTTACTCTCTTTTTACATTAAAATCGTGTTTCTCAAGACCACTTGTGTAAAATTATGTCGATAGAACTTTTATTAGGAGAACCTAAAATATAATATATGCCTTTCCTTCGTGGAAAATGAGTTTAGGTAGTATAAATAGATCATGCATAGTAACCCTGTGCACAAAGACAGGCATATGTCAAAAAATAGGAGACATAGACCAGAAGTCTTTGATGAGATAAATATGTGACGTATAGCCCTGGTTCTCTGGGAATTTTTGCATTCTGAAAGTGTGTCTCATGAACTTTTATGCAGGTTCTTGGGTGGGATACAATGTTGACGTATTATTTCAGAGTGCTGTATTTAAGAATAGAAATTCCATTAAAATATGAAATGTTTTAGAAAAATCAGTGTGGTTTTTTTTTAAACGTTGCAAAATATAAAGAAAAGTAATGTTCCTTAGAACAGTTTGCAAAGCATGGAATTAAAGAATTCTGTTAGTCAACACCTAATTTGCTAGTGTCGATTGTAGTTATTAAATGTATTTGAAAGTAATAAAATTGCACTGTATGAAAATATTTTACAGCTGAAACATTTTATGCTGTCTACAAGTCCCCGTTCTCATCATCATTGTTAAACAGAGGCCCGTTTTGCAGGGCTTCACTCTGCGCAGCGCCTGTGTGCCAGTAGGTTGCCCCACCAGGGCCCGGCTTCCGAGGAGCTGCGCTGGGTCAGTGCGGTGGGCACTGCTGGGCTCTGGCCTCAGTGAGCGCTGGGCACCCACAGCAGGGCAGGCGAGCCTGCAGGGGCTGCTGGCGTTCTCATCATCATTGTTAAACAGAGGCCCGTTTTGCAGGACTTCACTCTGTGCGGCGCCTGTGTGCCAGGAGGTTGCCCCACCAGGAGGTGGCTTCCGAGGAGCTGCGCTGGGTTAGTGCGGTGGGCACAGCTGGGCTCTGACCTCAGTGAGTGCTGGGCGCCCACAGCTGTAGGTTGCCCCACCAGGAGGCTGAGTGCTGGGCACAGCTGGGCTCTGACCTCAGTGAGTGCTGGGCGCCCACAGCTGTAGGTTGCCCCACCAGGAGGTGGCTTCCGAGGAGCTGCGCTGGGTTAGTGCGGTGGGCACAGCTGGGCTCTGACCTCAGTGAGTGCTGGGCGCCCACAGCTGTAGGTTGCCCCACCAGGAGGTGGCTTCCGAGGAGCTGCGCTGGGTTAGTGCGGGTGGGCGCGGCTGGGCTCTGACCTCAGTGAGCGCTGGGCGCCCACAGCAGGGCAGGCGAGCCAGCAGGGGCTGCTGGCAGCGGCAGTGCTGGCCGCGCTTTGGGACGTGGGCAGGATGTGATCACGAGGATGGGGCCTGCTGGTTTTCTGGGTCTGGGTTGGACCCTTTGCGGGGATTCCAGCAGCTGCAGGGTGGTTGTCCACGTGTGGCTGTGGCTCTTTTGGGCCCCCTGCAGGAAGTAAGGGTGGATGTGGAGTCCCAGCTCGCCCCTCCAGAGCGACTTGGCGCTCCGCCACACTGCCTGTGTGACTGTCGTGCCTCGCGGGTGCGTGACCTACGAGGGACGATTTCTGGGGCCGAGAGTGCCTTGGCCCCTGTGTTCTGACAAGGTAGTATGTGATTAAGAATTCTTGGCGCTCACATCATGAGGGCCTTTATTTCCTTGGATGGACAGTACCCTGGAAGAGCTTCAGGCACGATCAGCACAGGCTTGGGAGGTCATGCAGCGTTCCTTAGTAATGGGTTTGTGGCTTGTTGGTAGAGTTGCGTGCGTAACTGTGGCCACAGCCTTAGTTCACAGGCTTTCTGTGCGCGTCTTAAGGGGTGCGTGGTCACTTGGGTGACTTGTCATTCAATCAGACCAAAATGCTTCCTGTTAAGAGCCTGAGAGCTGACTAAATAGGAGGGTTTCTCTGAATGGTTGAACAGCAGCTGACTGCCGGGGCTGCGGTGGTACCGGTGATGCCCCTGCTGGAAGCGCGGACTCGCTTTACCAAATCACTGCTCCCATACTGAGCTTTAACGCAGTGGCTCTTAGCTGGGGATGTGTGAGAACCGCCTGGGGAGCCCTTTAAAAAATGATACAGGGCAGATGTATGCACTCTCTCTGGGTGATCCCGTTTGTCCCCACTGCCTCAAATCCACAGTCGTACTGACCACTCGAGTTTACACGTTCTCCTGCCGTTCAGACGTGCCCGTCTGTGTGACCCCACCGCTGAGCTGTCTGATGGCCCCAGGACGGAACCTTTGCCCTTCTCGGTTCCTCCCCACGTGTCCTGTTATCTCAGGATGCCACCCCACCCTCTCAGTTCCCCAGCTGCCTGAGCAAAACTAAGGGGCCCCTTTTCTCTCTTTCCTGGTGCCCCCCCACTGCCCCGGCTCATTTGTCCTGGCAGAGCCTCTCACATTTCTCCCCCTTGGCCTCCTTGGCCCTGGTTACCCTGGTATTTACCTGGCAAGCTGCAGCCACCTCTTAGTCCACTGCTGCGCTCCAGTTCCAGAGGAGCTTTAAAATGCTTCTTGTTCTTTGATCCCAAAGCGTCCACGGTGATATGGGTGTTTCTTTCCTGGTAAAATATGTGTAACCATGTCTTTTCCCGCCTCCTTTATGTAAAGATAATAGACAATCTTGTTAGGTCACAGCACCCCTGGGAAAGTAGTGGGTAAAGTCACATGGTCTAACCTTCCTTGCTCCACGGTATGAGCTCCCAGCTCCTCAGGCTCGCAGCCCCCCACCCCTTCTGCGCACATTTGGACAAACTTCCTTCCGCTGCAAGGGTCAGGGTGCTGGCTGAGCTCCATGTAGGTCGGCTCTCTGCCCGCTGTCTTGTTGTTGTTCAGTCGCTCAGTCGTGTCTGACTCTTTGCGACCCCGTGGACTGCAGCACGCCAGGCCTCCCTGTCCATCACCCACTCCCTGAGTTTACTCAAACTCATGTCCATTGAGTCGGTGATGCCATCCAACCATCTCAAACTCTGTTGTCCCCTTCTCCTCGTGCCCCCAATCCCTCCCAGCATCAGGGTCTTTTCAAATGAGTCAGCTGTTCGCATCAGGTGTCCAAAGTATTGGAGTTTCAGCTTCAACATCAGTCTCTCCAATGAATACCCAGGACTAACCTCCATTAGGATGGATTGGTTGTATCTCCTTGCAGTCCAAGGGACTCTCGAGAGTCTTCTTGAGCACCACATTTCAAAAGCATCAATTCTTTGGTCCTCAGCCTTTATAGTCCACCTCTCATATCTGTACATGACTACTGGAAAAGCCATAGCTTTGACTATACGAAAGCTTTGACTATACAGACTTTTGTAGGCAAAGTAATGTCTCTGCTTTTTAATTTGCTGTCTAGGTTTGTCATTGCTTTTCTTCTAAGGAGAAAATGTCTTTTAATTTCATGGCTGCAGTCACCATCTGAGGTGATTTTGGAGTCTACAATAATAAAGTCTGTCCTGTTTCCATTGTTTCCCCATCTATTTGCCATGAAGTGATGGGACCAGATGCCATGATCTTAGTTTTCTGAATGTTGAGCTTTAAGCCAACTTTTTCGCTCTCCTCTTTCACTTTCATCAAGAGGCTTTTAGCTCCTCTTCACTTTCTGCCATAAGGGTGGTGTCATCTGCATATCTGAGGTGATTGATATTTCTCCTCGCAATCTTGATTCCAGCTTCTGCTTCCTCCAGCCCAGCATTTCTCATGATGTACTCTGCATATAAGTTAAATAAGCAGGGTGACAATATACAGCCTTGACGTACTCCTTTTCCCATTTGGAACCAGTCTGTTGTTCCATGTCCAGTTCTAACTGTTGCTTCCTGACCTGCACACAGGTTTCTTGGGAGGCAGCTATGGGTCTGGTATTCCCATCTCTTTCAGAATTTTCCACATTTTTTTTGTGATCCTCAGTCAAAGGCTTTAGTGTAGTCAATGAAGGTGTATTCGTTTCCTAATAAATCACAATAAACAGTGGCTTATACAAGAAAAAAATGTATTATCCTATAGTTCTTCAGGTCAGAAGTTTGAAATAGGTCTTACTTGACTAAAATCAAGATGATGGCAGGGCTGCCTCTTTGTGGAGGCTTCACGAGGGGGTGTTTCCCCCCCTCCCGGCCTCTGGAGCCTGCGCGTGCTCCCTGGCTCTGAGGCCCCTGCAGCTCCGCGTCGCTCCGTTCTGTCTCTGTGTCTCCTCTGATTCTGATGCATCTGCCACCTGCTTTTCCATTGTGTGTGATTATGCTTGGACTTCCTGAATATTCTAGGAAGTCTCCCCATCTCAGAAATCTTCGTTAATCACATCAGCAAAGTCCTTTTTGCCATGTAAAGTAATAGACTCACAGATGTCAGGGGTTAGGGCGTGGACATCTTTGAGGGCCATTCTGCTGCCACACCTGGTGCTGTCTAACCTGGTTTGCGAGTGAAAGCTGACTTAACACTCGTAAGTGTCCTGTGAATTAGTTCTGACCTGTGATCCCTGCTTTACAGATGAGGAGACTCAAGCAGAGGAGTTATGTAATTTACCCGAGGTTATAGAGCCATTTATAGTGGAACCATAATTCAAATTTGGCTTGGCTTTATTTTTATCCTGTTCTATTTTCCAGCTTTATTGAGAAATAATTGACATATAGCACATAAGCTTAAGGTGTACAAGTGATCATTTGATACAGGTACAGTGAAATAATGTTAGTTGACAAATCCGTCACCTCACACACTCACTGTTTCTTTTTTATGGTGAGAAAACATACATATACAGTGTCTTTACCTGTGATCACCGCGCTGTACATTAGAGCCCCAGAGTGTGCTCATCTCACAGCTGGTAGTTTATGCCCTCGAGTCAGCATCTCCCCGTGTTCTCCTCTGCCAGGCCCCGAGCGCCTGCCACTCTGCTCTGTGTTTCTGTGACTTTTAGATTCCACATACACATGATACTACACATCGCGTGTTTCTCTGACCTACTCCCCTTAGCACAACGCCCTCAGAGCGCATCTGTACTGTGGATAGGGCCGTTCCTTCCGGCTTCTGTGACTGAGGGGTGTGTGCACCACGTTCTCTGCATCTGCTGATGGACACTTGGACGGCGGTGTTGTCCCGGCGGCTCTCAGGAGCGCTGCGGTGAGCATGGGGGTGCGGACGTCTCTTTGGGACCGTGTTTTCATTTCCTTCTTGTGCGTGCCCAGAAGTGGCGCTGTTGGATCCTGTAGTGGTTCTGTGTTTGATCTTTCGAGGAAACGCCATGCTGTTTTCCGTAATGACCGTACAGTTTACATTCCCATGGAGAGTGCACAAAGGCGCTCTTTTCTCTACACCCTCACCAACACTTGTTACCGCGTGTCTTTTTGTCAACAACATTTCACCCACGATGAGGTGACATTGTTGTTTTGATGTGTGTCCCCCTGATGATTAGTGGGGCTGAGCACCTTTTTATGTGCTTCTCGGCCATCTCTCTGTCATCCTTGGAAAAATCTGTTCCTCTGCCCAGTTTTCAATCAGATTTTTTAAGCTGCTAGACTGTATGAGCTCTTCATGTCTCGGGCATCCACCCCACACTGGGTGCGTGTGTGCGCGCTTCACCTTCATTCCCTGGGGGCCTTTTTGTTGGGCCCTTTGCTGCTTTTGCTGTGCAGAGACTCCTAGTTCGATGTGTCCAGTTTACTGACTTTGCTTTCGCGGCTTGTGCTTTGGGGTCATATCCAAAAACTTGTTGCCCGGATCCCTGTCAGACGTTTTCCTTGTGTTTTCTTCTAAGGGTTTTATAGTTGCAATTCTTATGTTGAGTCCATTTCAGTGGTATAGTTTGGGTTCTAATTCAGTCATTCTGCTTGTGGTTTTTCATTATTCTCAACATCATTTATGGGAGAGAATGTCTTTCCCCACTGAATATTTTTGCCTCTCTTATTAAATGTTAGTTGACTGTATATGGGAGGATTTATTTCTGAGCTTCTGATTCTGTTCCATTGCCTGCGGGTCACTTTTTATGCCACTGCCATACTGTTTTGATTTCTGTAGCTTTTTAGTACAGCTTGAAATCAGGAAATGCCAGCTTTATTCTTTCTCAAGATTGCTTTGGCTTTTTGAGGTCTTTTATCATTCTATACAGATTGGAAGATTGTTCTTTCTATTTCTGTCAAAAATGCCTTTGGAATTTTGATATAGATTGCATTCAATTTTGATAGGGGTGGCATTGGGTAATACGGACATTTTAATAATAATTGTTCTTTTAACTTATGAACAAGAAAGATCTTTCCATTTGTTTCTGCTCTGCTGCTGCTACTGCAAAGTTGCTTCAGTCGTGTCTGACTCCGTGTGACACCATGGACGGCAGCCCATCAGGCCCCCTGTCCCTGGGACTCTCCAGGCAAGAACACTGGAGGGTTTCCATTTCCTTCTCCAATGCATGAAAGTGAAAAGTGAAAGTGAAGTCGCTCAGTCGTGCCCAACTCTTAGCGACCCCATGGACTGCAGTCCACCAGGCTCCTCCGTCCATGGGATTTTCCAGGCAAGAGCACTGGGGTGGGGTGCCATCGCCTTCTCTGTTTCTGCTCTGCTGCTGCTAAGTCACTTTAGTCGTGTCCGACTCTGTGTGACCCCATGGACGGCAGCCCGCTAGGCTCCTCTGTCCGTGGGATTTCCCAGGCGAGAGCACTGGAGTGGGCTGCCATCGCCTTCTCCGTTTCTGCTCTGATATATGTTGATTCCTTCTGCTAGTTTTGGGCTTAGTTTATTTCTGTTTCTCTGCTCCTTGAGTTGTAAAGTTAAGTTGTGTGAGACCTTTCTCTTTCTTGCTGTGGGCATTTACCACTATAAGTTTCCCTTTCAGCCTGGCTTTTTGCCGCATTTCCTGGGTTTCTGTATGCCGTGTTTCCATTTTCATTTGTGTGAAGGTAGTTTTAGATTCCCCTTTGGTTTCTTCTTTGACCCATCAGGTATTCAGAAGTGTGTTATATAATTTCCACATATTTTTGAATATTCCACCATCCTTCCAGTCAGTTTCTAGTTAGAGTCCACTCTGGAGGGGAAGGGTCCTCGGTGTGCTCTCAGTGTTCTCACATGGCGGCCCTGCTTTGTGGCCCGTCATGTCATCTTGTCTGACCATCTGTGCTGGAGAGTGCTCCTTGTGTGCGCAGAGAGAACGTGTGTGCTGCTGCTCTTGATGAAGTGTCTTCTGTGTGTCTGTTAGATCTGTCTGTTGTAAAGTGTGGCTCAGGACCAGTGTCTCCCTGTTGGTCTTCTGTCTGGATGATCTCAGTTGCTGGAAGTGGGCCGTGAAGTCCTGTCAGTGTAGTGCAGTTCAGTCGCTCAGTCGTGTCCGACTTTTTGCTGCCCCAAGGACTGTAGTACACCAGGCTTCCCTGCGCGTCACCAACTCCCAGAGCTCACTCAAACTTGCGTCCATCATGTTGGTGATCCCATCCAACCATCTCATCCTCTGTCGTCCCCTTCTCCTCCCACCCTCAATCTTTCCCAGCATCGGGGTCTTTTCCAATGAGTCTGCTCTTCGCATCAGGTGGCCAAAGTATTGGAGTTTCAGCTTCATCATCAGTCCTTCCAATGAATATTCAGGACTGATTTCCTTTAGGATGGGCTGGTTGGATCTCCTTTCTGTCCAAGGGACTCTCAAGAGTCTTCTCCAACACCACACTTCAAAAGCATCAATTCTTTGGCACTCAGCTTTCTTTATGGTCCAACACTCACATCCATACGTTACTACCGGAAAAACCATAACTTTGACTAGACGGATCTTTGTTGGCAAAGTAATTAATGTCTCTACTTTTTACTATGCTGTCTAGATTGATCATAGCTTTCCTTCCAAGGACCAAGCGTCTTTTAATTTCATGGCTGCAGTGACCATCTTCAGTGATTTTGGAGCCCCCCAAAAGATAAACTCTGTCCCTGCTTCCATTGTTACCCCATCTATCTGCCATGAAGTGATGGGACCAGATGTCATGATATTCGTTTTCTGAATGTTGAGCTTTAAGCCAGCTTTTTCACTCTCCTCTTCCACTTTCATCAAGAGGCTTTTTAGTTCCTCTTCACTTTCTGCCATAAGGGTGGTATCATCTGCAAATCTGAGGTTATTGATATTTCTCCCAGAAATCTTGATTCCAGCTTGTGCTTCTTCCAGTCTAGCATTTCTCATGATGTACTCTGCATAGAAATTAAATAAGCAGGGTGACAATATACAGCCTTGACGCACTCCTTTTCCTATTTGGAACCAGTCTGTTGTTCCATGTCCAGTTCAAACTGTTGCTTCTTGATCTGCATACAGATTTCTCAGGAGGCAGGTCAGGTGGTCTGGTGTTCCCATCTCTTTAAGATTTTTCCACAGTTTCTTGTGATCCACACAGTCAAAGGCTTTGGTGTAGTCAATAAAGCAGAAGTAGATGGTTTTCTGGAACTCTGTTGCTTTTTTGATGATCCAGCGGATGTTGGGATCAAGCTTGAGCATTAAAGTCTCCTGTTGTTACTGTAGTGTCTGTTTTCCCTCGAGTCTGTTAATGATTGCCTGATATACTTTGGCGCTTCAGTGTTGGGCACATACATGTTTAAGATGGTTTTATCTTATTGATCAATTGATTATTCTGTCGATATGTAGTGACTTTTTTGTTTCTTTTTGCCATTTTTGGCTTAAAGTCTGTTTTGTCTGATAGAATTATACTTTAGTTTTGGTTTTTATTTGCACAGAGTATCTTTTTTTCAAAAATATTGCTAGTTTATTTATTTATTTGACCCAGTTGCACAGCTTGTCAGAGAAGGCAGTTGGCACGCCACACCAATACTCTCGCCTAGAAAATCCATGGATGGAGGAGCCTGGTGGGCTGCCGTCTGTGGGGTTGCTCAGAGTCGGACATGACTGAGCAACTTCACTTTCACTTTTCACTTTCACGCATTGGAGAAGGAAATGGCAACCCACTCCAGTGTTCTTGCCTGGAGAATCCCAGGGACGGGGGAGCCTGGTGGGCTGCCGTCTGTGGGGTCGCACAGAGTCGGACACAACTGAAGCGACTTAGCAACAGCAGCAGCACGGCTTGTGGGATCATACTTCCCCAGCCACGGATCCAACCTGGGTCCTGGCAGTGAAATCACTGAGTCCCAACCACAGGACCACCAGAGAATTCTCCGGAATGTCTTTTTTCTACTCCTTCGCTTTAAATTTTTGTGTCTCCTTAAAGCAGAAGTGAGTGTTGTGTAGGCAGTATATAGTTAGGCTTGCTTTTTGTCCATCCAGCCACTCCTTTTATTGGCAGATTAAATCCATATCCATTTGGAGTAATTACTAATTGGTAAGAGCTTGCTAATGTCATTTTGTTGTCTGGCTGTTTTGCAGTTCCCTTGTCCTTTATTCCTCTCCTGCTGCCTTCCTTTGTAACTTGATTTTCTGTAGCATTGTGCTTTGATTCTCTTTATCTTTTGTGAATCTGCTGTAACATTTGGCTTTGTGGTTAACATGAAGATGAAGCTCACATGAAACATTCTGTAGTTCAGTCAGTCAGTTCAGTCGCTCAGTCGTGTCTGACTCTTTGCGACCCCATGAACCACAGCACGCCAGGCCTCCCTGTCCATCACCAACTCCTGGAGTTCACCCACACTCACGTCCATCGAGTCAGTGATGCCATCCAGCCATCTCATCCTCTGTCGTCCTCTTCTCCTCCTGCCCTCAATTTTCCCAGCATCAAGGTCTTTTCTAATGAGTCAGCTCTTCATATCAGGTGGTCACAGTATTGAAATTTCAGCTTCAACATCAGTCCTTCCAATGAACACCCAGGACTGATCTCCTTCAGAATGGACTGGCTGGATCTCCTTGCTGTCCAGGGGACTCTCAAGAGTCTTCTCCAACAAACAGCTCAAAAGCATCAATTCTTCAGCACTCAGCTCTCTTTATAGTCCAACTCTCACATCCGTACATGACCACTGGAAAAACCATAGCCTTGACTAGACGGACCTTTGTTGACAAAGTAATGTCTCTGCTTTTTAATATGCTGTCATAGGTTGGTCATAACTTTCCTTCCAAGAAGTAAGTGTCTTAATTTTGTGGCTGTAATCACCATCTGCAGTGATTTTGGAACCCAGAAAAATAAAGTCAGCCACTGTTTCCACTGTTTCCCCATCTTTTGCCATGAAGTGATGGGACCAGATGCCATGATCTTAATTTTCTGAATGTTGAGCTTTAAGCCAACTTTTTCACTCTCCTCTTTCACTTTCATCAAGAGGCTTTTTAGTTCCTCTTTACTTTCTGCCATAAGGGTGGTATCATCTGCATATCCAAGGTTATTGATATTTCTCCTGGCAATCTTGATTCCAGCTTCTGCTTCTTCCAGCCCAGCGTTTCTCATGATGTACTCTGCATAAAAGTTAAATAAGCAGGGTGACAATATACCGCCTTGATGTACTCCTTTTCCTATTTGGAACCAGTCTGTTGTTCCATGTCCAGTTCTAACTGTTGCTTCCTGACCTGCATATAGGTTTCTCAAGAGGCAGGTCAGGTGGTCTGGTATGCCCATCTCTTTCAGGATTTTCCACAGTTTATTGTGATCCACACAGTCAAGGGCTTTGGCATAGTCAGTAAAGCAGAAGCAGATGTTTTTCTGGAACTCTCTTGCTTTTTCGATGATCCAGCGGATGTTGGCAATTTGATCTCTGGTTCCTCTGCCTTTTCTAAAACCAGCTTGAACATCAGGAAGTTCACAGTTCATGTGTTGCTGAAGCCTGGCTTGGAGAATTTTGAGCATTACTTTACTAGCATGTGAGATGAGTGCGATTGTGCAGTAGTTTGAGCATTCTTTGGCATTGCCTTTCTTTGGGATTGGAATGAAAACTGACCTTTTCCAGTCCTGTGGCCACTGCTGAGTTTTCCCAATTTGCTGGCATACTGAGTGCAGCACTTTCACAGCAGCATCCTTCAGGATTTGAAACAGCTCCACTGGAATTCCATCACCTCCACTAGCTTTGTTCGTAGTGATGCTTCCTAAGGCCCACTTGACTTCACATTCCAGGATGTCTTGCTCTAGGTGAGTGATCAAACCATTGTGATTATCTGGGTCGTGAAGCTCTTTTTTGTACAGTTCTCCTGTGTATTCTTGCCACCTCTTCTTAATATCTTCCGCTTCTGTTAGGTCCATACCATTTCTGTCCTTTATCGAGCCCATCTTTGCATGAAATGTTCCCTTATCTCTAATCTTCTTGAAGAGATCGCTAGTCTTTCCCATTCTGTTGTTTTCCTCTATTTCTTTGCACTGATCTCTGAGGAAGGCTTTCTTATCTCTCCTTGCTATTCTGTAGTTATATAACAGTCTATTTTACCATGATAACAAGTTACCCTCGATCATAGACAAAAAACTTTTACCTTTTACTCTCCCTTTTGATGTTTTGATATCATGATTTACTTCTTTTTATATTGTATATCCACTGACAAGTTACTGTAGCTAATAGTTATTTTAATGCTCTTGTTCTTTTACTTTTTTTTTAGTTAGAAATAACACTACAGGATACCATATTACAGTATTAAAGTATTGTGAATTTGACTACATACTTACCTTTAGCAGTGTGGTTTGCATTGTCTATGTTTTTGTGCTACTAATAAGTATGTTTTCAGCTTTCAGATTTTTTTACAGAATTTCTCATAAGAGAGGTGTTGTGGTAGTAAGTTCTCTTGACTTTTTTTTGTCTGGAGAGTCTTTATCTGCTCTTCGTTTCTGAGAGACAGTTCTGCCAGGTGAGGTATCCTTGGTTGGCATTATTCTTCTTTCAGCACTTTTAATCTATCATCCCACTCTCTCCTGCCCTGCAAGGTATGTAAGATTCCTGCTTAGAAGTCCACCAGCAGCGTAATGGGGGGTTCCCCTAAAATTTACGGGCTTTTTTCCTCTTCTTGCTGTTTAGCTTTTCCTTTGTCTTTGATTTTTGTCAGTTTTATTATGCTGTGTCTTGGTGTGGATCTCTGTAAGTTTATTTGGTGACCTGTTAGCTTCATGAACCTGATATCCAAATCTCTCCTTAGTTTGGGAACGTTCTCTGCCGTTACTTCATTCGATAAGCTTTCTGCATCCCACTCGTTCTCAAAGTCCAGTCGTTTGCAGACTGGGTCTTTTACTGGTATGCCGCAGAACATGCAGGCATGTAAATTCTTCCTCACTCCTTTTCCTTGTTTCTCCTCTGGTGGGATGGCTTCGATTGGTCTGTCTTTGAGCTCACACGTCCTTTCTTCTGCTTGGTCACGTCCGATGTTAGCGCTTCTGTTGGTCTCTGTGTTCTTCGGCTCACAATTTCCTGTTTGGGTCTTGCATGTAGTTTCCTTCTCTTCATTGGGTGTCTCATTTTGTTGTTAAATTGTGTTTCTGATATTCTTGTATTCCTTATCTGTGTTCTCTTGTATCTCTGAGCACCTTTTCGACAAGTATTTTGAATGATTTGTTGGGCAATCCTGTATCTTCTTTGTTTGGGACTAGTTACTGGGGGTTTACTGTATTCCTTTGGTGGAGTCATGCTTCCCTGATTCCTGTGTCGCCTGTAGCCTAGTAAAGGTACCTGCATTTGAAGAAGCAGTGTCCCCTCCCAGGCTCCGTGGCTGCAGCCTCTCCCCGTGTGTGCGGCATGCCGAGCGCGCTGCGACCCCGTGTCTGGTGGGTCAGGCTGCAGTGAGCCGCACGTGGCTGCATCAGCTTTGGGGGCAGTGTGATGTCTTTTCGCTCAGGCCCCTGCATCCTGTCGCGTTGGTGTGTGTGGTTGCTGGCGAGAGCTGCAGCTGTTCGCAGAGGGCTCCAGGGCTGTTTGAGTCCTCAGGGGCCCTCCTGGGTTCAGCAGCTCCACATCAGACCGTATGGCACGATGGCCAGCGTGGGGGTGCGCATGCATCTGGCTGTGGGGCCCGGCTGCAGGGCCCAGGGCGGTGGCCCGGCTGGTTGCAGACACGCATGTAGCTGTGGGGCTCCAAGTCGGGCAGCAAAGCTGGGGCCACTGTGGCTGCTCAGGCGGTGGCAGGCGTCCTGCTGGTTGTGTCTTCCGGTGGCGGCTCAGTCCCATGGTGGGCATGCAGTGGAGCGCTGGGGGCAGGCGGTCAGGTGTCATGCAGATGACAGCTGGCGGGCCTGTGCCTGCGGGCACAGTGGCGCCTGCAGTGACCGCAGACGTGGCCTCACCCTGGCCGACACACCGCTGCGGGGCCTGGCTGCTGGCCTGCCTTCCCAGGCTGCACAGTGTTGTGTGTGGAGGCAGCGGAGGCTGCTGACGGGCATCAGGTTGGCAGCGTCTTGCAATGCCTGGCTGACCGCCCCAGAGGCCTGAAGCGGCTGCTGGTGCGGCTGCCGGGCTCCAGAGAGGCTGGGTGGGGAGAGCAGGACGGGGCTTGGGGGCTGGTGTCGGGGAGCGTGCCTGCCTGTGGGCGGGAGCTGGTGGGGCCTGCGGGGCTCCTCCAGGGGCGGCAGCTGAGTCTTTCTCCGGGAGACAGGCCTCGGAGCCTCTCCCTCCCCAGCTCTGAGACTGCTCCCCGGAGCCCGCTCTCCCTGTGCCTCCCGGTCTCTGTGTGTCTCTGCGCGCAGTGCTCCAGAGCGCTGAAGGCCTTGGCCCCTTACTCTGCTTCCCTTTCCCAGAAAGAGGGACTCTCTCCAGCTGTGGAGTTCCCTCTCGGCATTGAGCAACGCCAGCTTGGGGGATGGGGTGAGGCAGGCACAGTGAAGCTGCCGTCCTTCTTTCTGTGTGTGGTATTCTCGAGGGTTTTTTGTTCCACTGTGTTGCTGAAATTCTGTAAGTAGCCTCCAGAGCTCTCCCAGAACAATTTTGTTTGTGGATAACTGTCTAATTGTTGATCTTTGTAGGAAGATGGAGGTGAGGGTCTTCCATGCCGCTGTTTTGGTGACGCCACTCGTTTGACTTGGTTTAGAGTCTGCTCTTAATCACAGTTGCTGTTCCCTTCAACGTAATTTTAGAAAGCCAAACCTTGGCTATAGCAGTAGCAGCAGTGATGTCTTCTTGAGTGTTTACTTGGTGGCAGAGGTGAAAGTGTTAGTCGCTGTCGTGTCTGACTCTTTGCGGCCCCATGGACTGTAGCCCGCCAGACCCCTCTGTCCATGGCACTCTCCAGGCCAGAACACTGGAGTGGGTGGCCGTTCCCTTCTCCAGGGGGTCTTCCTGACCCAGGGATCGAACCCGGTCTCTTGTGTCTCCTGCATTGCAGGCAGATTCTTGACTGTCTGAGCCTCCAGGGAAGCCCGTCCCGTGGGTGGCAGACTCAGTACTAATTCATTTATAACCATTGCAAGCAGTGGGTATGAGCACCACATTTTGCCGAGAATGAAACTGAGGCTTCCAAAAGTTAAGCTACGTTCTCAAGGTCACAGTGCTGGTGAGTGCTGAAACTAGGATTAGAACCCACACAGTGTGGTCCAGAACCCATGTCCTTTTGGTAAAAGGAATCATTAAAAATAAAAGTAACCATTATTTGCTGCTATTAAAAATAAAAACGTGACCTCCTGCCGCAAGGACCTGAGATGGGTGAAAGCCGCTGCCTGGCTTAAGCGGAGTATCCGGTGGTGCGGCTGTGAGTTCACGCCCCGCTGTGGGAGCCGGGGGTGCTTTGCTGAATGGCTGGCTGACTGCTGCATCCTCTTAGGCGGCAGCCTCCAATCTTTTTGGCTCCAGGGGTCGGTTTTGTGGAAGAGTTTTCCACTGACCGAGGTTGGGGGTGAGGTTCGGGAAGATTGGGGCGCCTCACGTATCTTGTGCCCTTTTTATTGCTGCGTCAGCTCCACCTCAGCCCATCAGGCATTAGGTTCTGGAGGCTGGGGCCCCCGCTGCCTCACTGAGATGCGTGCCTTCAGAGCCACAGGTCCCAAACCTGAATGATCGCCAGAGTGACCTGTGGAGCATGAGCATTCCAGTTCCTGGGGCCCTACGTGGCATTCCAGGGTGGATCCCAGGGATTTGTACTTTTGAGCAGCCTTTACAGTGAGTCTTGATGGTCACTGTTGGAGCCTGTTCACCCAGCTACACTCACTACATGAAGGGCACTTTAGTGACAGAATCCAAATGCAGAAAATTCCTGATGTGATAGAGTGATAGCTGACTCTAACAAAATTAGATTTAAAGGGGAAGAAGCATCAGGGGTCAAGCTTTCTTCTTTAGAATGCTGCCTCTTCAGAATGCTGGTTATATACATGTGATATTGTTTCCTCTAGAGTTCCCTTGATTATAAGTTTGACTTGGTTGCATGAAGATTTCATATCACTAACGTGGTAGGAAGGATTCTAGAATTGTCTCAGGGTTCAAACACCCTCAGTCACCCTCATCAGCTGAAAATCATAGCTCATTGGGCTGCAGTTACTGACGGTTGTGAGACCTGCAAACATTTGATTGGACTGTACAGAATCCATAATCTTTGCTTTAGAAAGGAAACCACATTTTTTGCTCTACTCATGAGGTCATGATGGTCACCCTGTGGCTGAACAGGATCACTTTCTCTCTCATTTCCCAGACGGTCCATAAAGAGCACCCTGTTTATGTAGGGCTCCTCACTCTTTTCTTACCTACGTTTTGGGTTACAGTGAAGATTTTACCTTTCTTCAAAACTTGTTAGTTTCATTTTATTTGTATTTTACTATAGGTATATGTGCCACAAAATGACAGTTCCTACTTCTTTGTCTTAGAAAAAAATGTTACACACTTGTTTTTTTAAAGTAAATATTTTCAGTTCTGCTTTGTGCCAGGCATTGTGCTCGGCATCAGCATACCGTGGGTACAGTGGTGAGTAAGCAGCTGTAGTGCCTGTTCTAACTATAGTGATTCATTTAGTGATGAAGATGGGGAAAAAACACATGAATAAAATAGGCAAAAATACAGTGGAAGAAGCGAAACAATAAGCTGACCTGAAGTGTGACACGGGGAGGCCTACTGTGGAGCAGACGCCTGGAGAAGACCATGCAGAGCGGGTGTCTGGGAAGCGGCGAAGCGCGGCTTACAGAGGGGCCCGCGCAGGCCTGGGCGAGGCAGGGGGGCTGGCTGGGGGCGGAGGCGAGATGGAGGGCAGGCTGCCCTGGCGGCGCAGACAGGAGGAACCGTCTGCAGCGTGGGAGACCTGGGTTCAGTCCCTGCAGCAGGAAGATCCCCTGCAGGAGGGCATGGCGACTCCACTGTCCTTGCTGGAGAATCCGGTGGACGGAGGAGCCTGGAGGCTACAGCCCTTGGAGTCGGAAAGAGTCGGACACGCCTGAGCGTCTAAGAGCAGCACAGGAGAAGGGTGTGGCTGCGTAGAAAGCGAAGAACTGAAGAGCCTCTTGATGGAAGCGGAAGAGGAGAGTGAAAAAGTTGGCTTAAAGCTCAACATTCAGAAAACTAAGATCGTGGCACCTGGTCCCATCACTTCATGGCAAATAGATGGGGAAACAGTGGAAACAGTGGCTGTAATGGAGGGCAGCCAGGGCGACCCATAGTGTAGCCACTGCCCTGCGCCCTTGGCCTCTGCTCCCGAGCAGGCAGGAGTCGCTGACCCCTCGGAGGTCCTGCTCCGCCATTGGTCCGGGTGGGCCTCTCCCCCTCCCACATGCCAGCAGTCCCTGAGTGAGCTCAGTGCTCCCGCTACCCAGAGGGTGGTCCTTGGGCAGAGAGCGAGGTCAGAGGTGACAGGCACCCGGCTCTTTGGCCTCCGAGCAGCCGCCGGGCCTGGGAGCAGGCGGGGCGGCCCCCGAGGGCTCCTATCTCCCCACAGCCCAGGCCTGGGGCGGTGGGGACCCTCCCCCGCGTGCCTCTGCCCCCCAGCGTCAGCGGCCATGTGCAGGGACGCAGCCTGGGCCCCTGGGCCCGCCCTCGCAGCGCCTGTGGAGCCCGCGGGCCAGCTGGGTCCGGACCGGCTCCTCAGATGACCAGGGCAGGGTCTGGGCCCTGGCCCTGAGGGGGCCGTCGCTGAGACCGCCTCCTCTTAGCCGGCACCTGGACTTGCCCTTTCTTGTGAGGACAGAGAAAAACATCCCTTTGAGAGAGATTGCAGGACCATGGTTACCTGACCGTGGTGACCTCTAGGACAAACGGTCTGACACTACGAAGCCTGCATCAGCTCACCGCGTCCCTCCTGCCCCTTTCTAGAAGAGCGCGTGCTGAAGCTTTCAGTAACCAGGGGCTCTTGGGGCCTGAGCCCCCCACCTCCCCCCATAGCCCTGTAATGAGCCTGTCTCTGTTCCAAACGCCAGTGTTCACTATTGTGTGGCCTCGCTCTGCAGGGGCACACGGACTGGTGTTTTTGGTAATGGGTAGGGCCCTTGAAGGGAATGGCGGGGCTGAGGGAAGCACCAGAGGTTTTTTTTGGATGGGTTGTAGTATTAAGTTGAACCCTGAGAAACTGGTGACATTTGACTATTTCTAGCTTAAGAGAATGGTAATTTCATATTCTTTGACCTAATGTAATCACGATGGTGTGATCACTCACCTAGAGCCAGACATCCTGGAATGTGAAGTCAAGTGGGCCTTAGAAAGCATCACTACGAACAAAGCTAGTGGAGGTGACGGAATTCCAGTGGAGCTATTTCAAATCCTGAAAGATGATGCTGTGAAAGTGCTGCACTCAGTATGCCAGCAAATTTGGAAAACTCAGCAGTGGCCACAGGACTGGAAAGGTCAGTTTTCATTCTAATCTCAAAGAAAGGCAATGCCAAAGAATGCTCAAACTACTGCACAATTGCACTCATCTCACATGCTAGTAAAGTAATGCTCAAAATTCTCCAAGCCAGGCTTCAGCAATACATGAACTGTGAACTTCCTGATGTTCAATCTGGTTTAGAAAAGGCAGAGGAACCAAAGATCAAATTGCCAACATCCGCTGGATCATCGAGAAAGCAAGAGAGTTCCAGAAAAACATCTGCTTCTGCTTTACTGACTATGCCAAAGCCTTTGACTGTGTGGATCACAATAAACTGTGGAAAATCCTGAAAGAGATGGGCATACCAGACCACCTGACCTGCCTCTTGAGAAATCTGTGTGCAGGTCAGGAAGCAACAGTTAAAACTGGACATGGAACAACAGACTGGTTCCAAATAGGAAAAGGAGTATGTCAAGGCTGTATATTGTCACCCTACTTATTTAACTTTTATGCAGAGTACATCATGAGAAACGCTGGGCTGGAAGAAGCAGAAGCTGGAATCAAGATTGCCAGGAGAAATATAAGTAACCTTGGATATGCAGACGACACCACCCTTATGGCAGAAAGTGAAGAGGAACTAAAAAGCCTCTTGATGAAAGTGAAAGAGGAGAGTGAAAAAGTTGGCTTAAAGCTCAACATTCAGAAAATTAAGATCATGGCATCTGGTCCCATCACTTCATGGTAAAAGATGGGGAAACAGTGGAAACAGTGGCTGACTTTATTTTTCTGGGTTCCAAAATCACTGCAGATCGTGACTGTAGCCATGAAATTAAAAGACCCTTACTCCTTGAAAGGAAAGCAGAGACATTACTTTGGCTACAAAGGTCCGTCTAGTCAAGGCTATGGTTTTTCCAGTGGTCATGTATGGATGTGAGAGTTGAACTGTGAAAAAAGCTGAGTGCCGAAGAATTGATGCTTTTGAGCTGTGGTGTTGGAGAAGACTCTTGAGAGTCCCTTGGACTGCAAGGAGATCCAACCAGTCCATCCTAAAGGAGATCAGTCCTGGGTGTTCATTGGAAGGACTGATGCTGAAGCTGAAACTCCAGTACTTTGGCTGCCTGATGTGAAGAGTTGACTCATTTTAAAAGACCCTGATGCTGGGAGGGATTGAGGGCAGGAGGAGAAGGGTACGGCAGAGGATGAGATGGCTGGATGGCGTCACCGACTCAAATCAGGACCAGTACTCACAATGCCCTGTGAGCAGAATCAATCTATGCACATCTACTGCTAAATTAAAAAGTCATCATGCAATTATCTGCCCATATAAGGCACTCGCTCCTGGGGTTGGCCTCACTGTGGTCACATGAGTTTGGGTGAACTCCGGGATTTGGTGATGGACAGGGAGGCCTGGCGTGCTGCGGTTCATGGGGTCTCAAAGAGTTGGACAGGGCTGAGCGACTGAACTGAAGTGAACTGAATGTTATACTATTGAGGTGGCGTTACCTTTCGAAGGGGAATTTGATGAAGCAGTGTTGAGGGAATTGAGCCATTGATGGGTGTAGAGATCACCAGTGGAGTGTTGGCCTTTGAAGCAGAGAGAGAGGAGGGCACATACTCTTTTCAGCTGTGACAGGAAGGAAGAGTGATGTGCAGATGGAGCCGTGCTCGGGTGATCACAGTGAGGCCAACCCCAGGAGTGAGTGCCTTATATGGGCAGATAATTGCATGATGACTTTTTAATTAGCAGTAGATGTGCATAGATTGATTCTGCTCACAGGGCATTGTGAGTACTGGTCCTGATTTGCTGGTAGTGGGCTCTGAATTTTCTCTTAAAAGTCTTTGTTATCAGTGATGATTTTTTTTTCCTTTACTCAGTTATTCTCTTTCACCAAAAGCAGAATAAATCAAGTATTGTGACCTTCTTTCCCACTCCGTGGCAGTCAACACTGTGGCCTTCCTTTAGAGCTGATTAGCAAATCAAAGAGTAAAGTGGTTTTCTCACAAGTGATTTTCTTGCCCTGCAGAAAATTGTCTTTTTCAATATTACTATCAGTGTTCTTTGACTTGTCAGCATAATTGAAACATTATCTATGATTTCTGTTACTTTAATGCAGACTGCAAGTGTATCTTTTTAAAGTCATATCACTCTTCTGTGACATGTATACAGATTTTACTTATGGAAGTATGTGTATTTCAGGAATTTTAGCTGTTTGGAGCAAGACTTTATTCTATCGCATAATATAGTTTAAAAAATGATTCTCACTAGACCATTATGCTAACATATCCCCAGGCCATGATTTTCTCTATGGACTTATTATTCAGCACAGAATTCTAGGTACTGATCATTAATTGTATCTTTAAAGCTACAATGAACTTAAAAGTCATCTTAAGTGCCAGCCGGATCCTTTTTCGTGGAACACCGATCACCTATAATGTTTATTTTGCATAGTACTATCATCCATGGATTATGGGACTGGGGTCTCAGTGAGAACATTCCCAAAAGGAACTTAATTGACTCTTTTTTCAGTGTGTTCTTTTAAGCTGCAAGTAACTTTGCACTGTGCAAGGCTCCAAAATTATCTTTTCCTCAAAGTACAGAAAGGTCTGGAGAAACTTAGCACCCATGAATTAATTTATACATTGTAAGTGTCTGGTAAAATATATGGCATCTTTAAAAGCTCTGGAATGGTGGTATTTTAGACTAAGGTTTTATTTTATGGGTGTGTAGCTTTTACTGCAGGCCAGACAAGTCAACACGCTCAAATTCTGCTTGGAATCAGAGGAACTTGATTTACTGTTACCTGCCGTGGTAGAAATTGTAAGTATCACTGAAGTAGGCTTGTGTCTGGTGCTGGAAATATTCAACAGAACTCATCAGAAGTGATTTCACAAAGCCTCAGTCTGGGGTATTGTGATGATGAGTGAAGAAAAATTTTCCCTTATTTCAGACAGCCTTTGATAGTGCATTTCAGTTCAGTTCAGTCGCTCAGTTGTGTACGACTCTTTTCGACCTCATGGACCACAGAAGTCCAGGCCTCCCTGTCCAGAGTTTACTCAAACTCATGTCTGTGGAGTCAGTGATGCCATCCAGCCATCTCATCCTCTGTCGTCCCCTTCTCCTCCCGCCTTCAATCTCTCCCAGCGTCAGGGTCTTTTCACATGAGTCAGCTCTTCGCATCAGGTGTCCAAAGTATTGGAGTTTCAGCTTCAGCATCAGTCTTTCCAGTGAACACTCAGGTCTGATTTCCTTTAGGATGGACTGGTTGGCTCGACTCTCAGTCCAAGGGACTCTCAAGGGTCTTCTCCAACACCACAGTTCAAAAGCATCAACACTTTGGTGCTCAGCTTTCTTTATAGTCCAACTCTCACATCCATACATGATTATTGGAAAAACTATAAGCTTTGACTAGACAGACCTTTTTGGCCAAGTAATGTCTCTGCTTTTTAATGTGCTGTCTAGGTTGGTCATAACTTTCCTTCCAAGGAGTAAGCGTCTTTTTATTTCATCGCTGCAGTCACCATCTGCAGACCAGACCACCTGATCTGCCTCTTGAGAAACCTGTATGCAGGTCAGTTAGAACTGGACATGGAACAACAGACTGGTTCCAAATAGGAAAAGGAGTGCGTCAAGCTGTGTATTGTCACCCTGCTTATTTATTTCTGTATGTATCTTTTATTAAAAAGGTGAGTAATCATGTCATACATACAGTTTTAAAACTGTGTTTTCATCACTTTATCTTCTGAAAATGGCTTCTCAATTTTTAAAAGAAGACGTATTTCTAAGTTTTTAGTGAGTAAAAACTACTCGTGATGTTAGTTATTGTTTGACCAGCCCTTTACTTTGGGACAAGTAGATGTTTTTCCTTTTCTCCTTTCTGTCTTTGCGTTATTTACTGGTGAGAGAAATTTTGTTTCTGGGTGTCCAGATTCGTTCTGCTTTCTATGCGTTTATTTTGTTAAACCTTAACGTGGCCTTTTTTGCAGCCGTGGGGCAGGCTGCTGCTGTGCGTTTGTTCTGTTAACCCTTCATGTGGCCTTCTTTGCAGCCGTGGGGCAGGCTGCTGCTGTGGCATGGACACGGGGTTGCCTTGTTTGCTCGATGTAGGGAACCATATCTCATGCCCATCTGCCTTTCTAGCATGCAGCACTGTGCCTGCACGGAGGGTGTTCACTAAAGCAGTCTTGTTGTGTGGAGGAAGTGTAGAGAGCTCTGTGACATGCATTTAAGTACTGTGTCTTGGGACCCAGGATATCGGAGTGAACAAGATGCAGATGGCGACAGAAGCGGATCGCCGCTTCCTCCTCCCAGGCATCCTCCCGACCCTGGGGTTGAACCCTGGCCTATGTGTCGCATGGCAGGCAGTCTCCCGCACTGCATGGATTCTTGACTGACTGACCCACCAGAGAAGCCCCTTTACTCGGACATGCGTGACAGAAATAGCAGCCTCCTATAGATCAGAGGTTGCAGGCCTATTCTATGAAGGAGAGTGTTTGTTTAGAGGCGGCAGGCCCCTGCGTGTGAGGATCAGTTAACAGGAACAGAGGCACACAGTAGGGCAGCAGCAGTCTAAATGGCTTCCAGGGCAGCTGCCGGGGAGGCCTGTGCCAGGCTTCTCTTAGCACAGCTCATTGAGAGAGCTGACGAGATGTTTCTGTTGATGGTAGCTCTTGTTTAGGATTGTTTACTGGTGTTCCTGGTTGAAATGGAATGGCCATTTTCCACTTCATACTTTTTTGTTCTTTTAAGTAACTGGACTCATTTGTACCTCAATTTAAAATTTCGTACCTGAATATAATATGGCATTGCACTTAGTGATTTTAGAGGCCTGAAGGTCTTTTAGGACTGGGTTTGGGGCAGTAGGAACTATAGGCCCAAATATTCTTGGTCTGTGCTTTGCACAGTTTAAAATGGGACTAAACAAGGGCCGCAGCCATGGAGCAGGCTTTCTGCCGTTCACTGGTGTTTAACCCTGCCAGCTGCTCATGCTGTCAGTGACGCCACCGAGGAAAGAGAAGAGTGAAGGGTGAGTGGCTACCCTCTTGGTCAGGCACACAGTTTAAAGAAAAACATTGTCTGTGTCAGTAGAGCTATCTTAGAGTTTCATATAGCTGTCTTTTTCTTTTTTATTATAGGGCCAGCTTTCAATGTTGCAAGAAAAAATAGACCATTTGGAACGTTTGCTAGCTGAGAATAATGAAATCATCTCAAATATTAGAGACTCGGTCATCAATTTGAGTGAATCTGTGGAGGATGGTACGAAAAACTCGAAAGGCAACTTCAGCCATGGTGCTGGCTCGCCTCTTCTGCCGGCGAAACATCCGTCCCTCGCAGTTGACCCTGGAGACTGCCTGTTTGCTTCACAGAGTGGAAGCCACAGTCCAGATGTGCAGGTAACGTACGCATTCATTAATAAGCACTGGGATTTGATTTGTTTTTGTCTTTTTAGATTTGATTTGGTACCTGTTTATAGTTGCTGAATTCTTTGGATTACAGTTTCTATTTTTGTAAAATCATTTAATTGGTCACATGATCATTGATGTTCTTTTTAGTGATAAAATTCTATAATTCTGTGTTTCTCCTAGTTTTTCTTTCTTTTATACTATGTGGCTATGGCTTTTTCTGTGTGCTTCTTAGGTTTTATTTTCTATATTACTTGAAGACCTTTAGAGGTTTAAATCTTGGCAAAGAGAATTTTTCCCCCTTCCTTTAGAGAATACAAGAGAAGCCCTGCTCTTTCTGTGTATCTGTTATACATAACAAGTCTCACACGTGTACTGCTGCCTTCTTTTTACTGCATATGCCTGTGTGCGAGGGGAAGGGAAGAGCTCTGGAGCTGTCCAGGATGGAGGTTGCTGGCCACCTGTGGTTGTGCAGCACGCCAAGTGTGGCAAGTCTGAGTTGAGATATGCACTGAGATCCACACACAGTGTTGAAGATTTAGTGTGGACAGAAGAATGTAAAATATCTTGCTTATTTTATTTTGATTATGTATTGGGATGGTAATATTTTGAATATATTGGGTTAAAATATATCATCAAAATTAATTTCAACAATTTTCCTTTTTTCGGTTTAGTCAGAGCTGTATTTTAAAAATCAGTTATGCAGTTATTTAAAAGAAAGTTGATATATATTTCCCTAAACATAATCAATTTAGGGAAATATATATTTATATACATAAATATATAAAAACATACACACACATCACATATATGTATACATATGATACATGCACACACGTACAGATACATGTATATACATGTGTGTGCACACATACATGTATGTGTGTATGTATACGTGTGTGTATGTGTAATGTTTAGGGATATATATTTCCCTAAACATGATAAGTTTTACCATTTTCATGAGATATTCTCATTCTCTTTATGATCTATAAGGCTATTCATTTCTTTGATTGATTTCCTTTCTTAGAAAGGGTTTATTTATGAATTTTAGTTTGATCCTATTTTTATTTCTACTATTTTTAGTTTGCTGCCCAGTAATATTTAAGGCTACTTTCAGATAATAATTACTGGATTTTAATTTTGAGATATTGCGTTTTGGATTTCAAATAACTTCTATCTTTCATTTATTTATTTGTTTATTTTTTCCTATCTAGGTAGTATGATTTTATTTTCTTTACACTTTTGCATTTATTTACAGAGACTTTCCTCTACCCTGGATTCTTTTTTTTTAAATGAAACAAAGATGAATATTTTTAATGACAGAAGGTACAATTCACAAAGAAGAGAGATGACCTAAATCATTAGACACCTTAACAATAAAGAAGCAAAGATATGTAAAGGAGAAATCAGAAGAAATATGAGGGAAAAGAAAAATATAAAATCATAATGAGATGCATTAACATTTCTCTGAGAATATCAAGTGCAGAAAAAATAAGAATAGGAGCATCTTGAATGATGTCATTAATAATTTAAATATAATTGATTTATGTTTAATTCAGTTCAGTTCTGTCACTTAGTCGTGTCCAACTCTTTGCGACCCCATGGATTGCAGCACGCCAGGCCTCCCTGTCCATCACCAACTCCTGGAGTTCACTCAAATTCATGTCCATCGAGTCAGTGACAGGATCCAACCATCTCATGCTCTGTCGTCCCCTTCTCCTGCCTTCAGTCTTTTCCAGCGTCAGAGTCTTTTCAAATGAGTCAGTTCAGCGCATGAGGTGGCCAAAGTATTGGAGTTTCAGCTTCAGCATCAGTCCTTCCAGTGAACACCCAGGACTGATCTCCTTTAGGATGGACTGGTTGGATCTCCTTGCAGTCCAAGGGGCTCTCAAGAGTCTTCTCCAACACCACAGTTCAAAAGCATCAGTTCTTCAGTGCTCAGCTTTCTTCATAGTCCAACTCTCATATCCATACATGACCACTGGAAGAACCATAGCCTTGATTAGATGGACCTTTGCTGGCAAAGTAATGTCTCTGCTCTTCAATATGCTGTCTAGGTTGGTCATAACTTTCCTTCCAAGGAGTAAGTGTCTTTTAATTTCATGGCTACAATCACCATCTGCAGTGATTTAATTAATTTATATTAATCATATCCTGCACAAAGATATTTAATGTGTTGTATTTCACACATTGTTTTTAGATGTGCATGGGACATTTAGAAAAGCTGGCAAAAAGGTAGACATAACTGAATTTCAGAAAGTAGAATTCTTTTTTTGTGTGTGTGTGATTCAGTTATATGTTATTTGTGAAATTATTTTCCATTATAGGTTATTAGAAGATACTATCGTTCCCTGTGTTATACAGAAAACCTTTGTTGCTTGTTGCATATCTATTTTTTAAAATTAGAAATCTAGCATTCTATTCATACTAAGTCAAACAAGTGGAATCAAAATGTCATAAACTTTTTAGTTAGACAAAGATTCATAAGTTTTCTAAAATATATACATGTTATTTATATATATATATGTATACAAAAGCTTTTCCAAGATGCTTGAAAAAGGCTTGAGAAAGAACATTAAAAAAAAAACAAAATTGATGGAGAAACTGGAAAACATGAACTAAATGAAGTGGGAACACCAGATATGAAATAGAAGAAGTGACACAGGCTAGATTACACAGGCTAGATAAAAGTGACAGATTCTCGCGCAGTCTGGTTGCTTTTAAACGTGACTGCTCATTAGAGACATACCTGGGCCTCTGGCAAAAAAGCAATACCTGGACATTTGTATTTGAAAAAAATACCGAAATAATTCTGCTGTGCATCTAGATTTCAAGAAGTGATTACAGGCTTTTCTGTTAAATGGTAGTTTTGCTGATACAGAATCCTATCTATGATTTTTCTGTTGACCAATCATGATACAGTGATATTAAGTAATAGTTACATCATCACAATAGTAAAAGATGTTTATTAGTTTTCACCATCAATTGCCAGACAAAAAAATAAAATCTGTACAAAAAATTGGGCAGATTACAGTTGCGAGGTACAATGGGAACTTGATCTTGGTGACTCTGGCAGTATAGATGGTCGCATGCAGTGTAGGGTCAGGCAGAGCGATGTGCTCAGTGGAAATGCACACACACGCGTGTTTTCGTCTGCTAAGCCAGGCTGTGTCTTTCGGTTGGTGCATTTATTCTGTTTGCGTTTAAGGTAATTCTTGATATGTAGACCAGAGTTCGATCCCTGGGTTGGGAAGATCCCCTGGAGGAGGGCATGGCAACCCACTCCAGTATTCTTGCCTGGAGAATCCTGTGGACAGAGGAGCCTGGTGAGACACAGTTCATAGGGTCACAGAGGTGAAGAAACAGTCATAGGGACACAGCGGAAGCCACTTAGCATGCCTGCACACATGACCCTATTACCTTTTTCTTAACTGTTCTGCGTTCATTTTCTATAGGTAGGGCTTTTCCTTGTTTTCTGCCTAGAGAAGCTCCTTTAGCATTTGTTGTAAAGTTGGATTTGAGGATGCTGAATTCTCTTAACGTTGCTTGTCTAGAATGCTTTTGATTTCTCCGTTAAATCTGAGGGAGAGTCTTGCTGGGTAGAGTATTCTTGACTGTAGGGTCTTCCCTTTCATCACTTTAAATACGTCATGCCATTCCCTTCTGGCTTATAGAGCTTCTGTTGAGAAATCAGCTGGTATCCTGATGGGAGTTCCCTTGTGTGTTATTTGTCATTTTTCCCTTGTTGCTTTTAATATTTTATCTCTGTCTTTAATTTTTGTCAGTTTGATTACTATGTATCTTGTTGTGTTCTTCCTTGGGTTTATCCTGCCTGAGACTCTGTGCTTCCTGGACTTGGTTGATTCCTGTATTAGGGAAATTTTCAACTATTATCTCTTCAAATATTTTCTCAGGCCCTTTCTTTCTCTCTCCTCCTTCTGGGATCCCTATACTGTGAATTTTGGTGCATTAAATGTTGTCCAGAGGTCTCTTAGACTGTCCTCGTTTCCTTTCATCCTTTTTTCTATATTCTGTTCTGCAGTAGTGATCTCCACCATTCTGCCCTCCAGGTCATTTATCTGTGCTTCTGCCTCAGTTACTCTTCTCTGTTTGTTCTTTAGTTCTTGTAGTCGCTCAGTTGTGCCTGACTCTTTGCGGCCCCATGAGCCGCAGCGCGCCAGGCCTCCCTCCCCAATTCCCGGCGTCCACCCAAAACATGTCCACTATAGGTCTTTGGTATACACTGTTCGCATCTTCTCAGTCTTTGCCTCCATTCTTTTCCCGAGATCCTGAATTATATTCACTATCATTATTCTGAATTCTTTTTCTGGAAGGTTGCCTATTTCCACTTCATTTAGTTATTTTTCTGGGGTTTTTGTCTTGTCCCTTCATCTGGGACATAACTTTCTGCCTTTTCATGGTGATTTTGGTTTAGTCGCTGTGGGATTGTGGTTCTTCTTGCTTCTTCTGTCTGCCTTCTGATGGAGGAGGCTAAGAGCCTTGTGTAAGCTTCCTGATGGGAGGGACTGGTGGTGGAAAACTCTGGATCTTGCTCTGGTGGGCAGTGCCTTGCTCAGTAAAGCCTTAATCCAGTTATCTGCTGGATTTGCACTCCTTCCCTGGTAGTCTTTTGGCTTAAGGCCAGCCAGCCCTTGGGTCTGCTGGCTCTGTGATTGGGTTATTGGGGACCTCCAAGCGAGTTTATGCCAAAGGGGACCTTCCCAGACAGCTGCTGCCAGTCCCCTGGTGCCTGTAGCGAGCCCTTGCTGACCCACGCCTCTGCAGGAGACCCTCCAACACTAGCAGGTAGCTCTGGCTCAGTTTCCTGTGGAGTCACTGCTCCTTTCCTCTGAGTCTCGGTGTGCACAAGGTTTTGTTTGTGTCCTCCAAGACTGAAATCTTTGCTTCCCCCAATCCTGTGGAAGTCTCGTAATCAAATCCTGCTGGCCTTCAAGGTCAGATACCCTGGGGGTTCCCGTCCCTTTGTAGGGTCCCCAGACTAGGAAGCGTGAAGCGTGACATGGGGTTCTGAACCTTCCCAAGAGTGGGAAAGCTTCTTTAGTGTTACTGCTTTCCAGTGTGTGGGTCACCCACCCCGATAACTTCCCTGGTGGCTCAGATGGTAAAGCGTCTGCCTGCAATGCGGTAGACTCAGGTTCGATCCCTGGGTTAGGAAGATGCCCTGGAGAAGGAAATGGCAACCCACTCCAGTATTCTTGCCTGGAGAATCCCATGGATGGAGGAACCTGGTGAGACACAGTCCATAGGGTCACAAAGAGTTGGATACAACTGAGCGACTCCACGTTTCACCCCGATAGGTATGGGATCTGACTTTATCGTGATCGTGCCCTGCTGTATCTTGCTGTGTCGTCTTCTCTGTCTTTGGACACAGAGTGTCTCTTTTTGTTAGGTTCTGGTGTCCTGTCGATGGCTGTTCAGCAGCTAGTCGTGATTTCGGTGCTTTGGCAGGAGATGAGTGCGTCTTCTGCTCCACCGTCTTGAACTCAGGTTACCGATTTCATTTCATTAGAGAAATTTAAATCATGTATTTAGCTTGCATTATATTGGTTTGCCAGAATGTTTATTTGGGTGTTTTGTAATAGCTTAGAAAACACTCGAACAAGCTTTTTGGCCAATGCAGTTTTTTCCCCTAGTAGCACTGTTCTCAGAGAGTGGTGGTGTTGAGAACCAAGGTGAGAAAGGACTCTGCCTTCCCTAAGCTTTGGATGTGTTGCTCATATTTACTCTGTTCTACAAATTGACAAAGAGCTATTTCAACGTTGTACCTTGGACCAGAAACTGGATCTTGGTGCAGGACCCCAAGGAGTGAATATTTTAAAGTTGGGCTAAAGGAGCTGGCTCCGGCCTTGCTTCAGTGTGGAAGCGTTCACTGACTCTTGGGGACAGAGAGCATGATATGCTCTCGAGGCCGTGGCCCACGTGTTAAGCCAGAGGCTGGTGGGGTTGGCTCTGCGCTCCAGCCTCATCAGCTAGTGTGTGGCCAGTTTCAGATGGGATGCAGATTCTGGGCTTGGCTGTGTTTAGGTTTTAATTAAGTACCTTTAAAGGAGAACAGTGAAATCTTTTCTGGAGGTAGTCCTGAATCTGGGCCAGCCAGAAAGGAGCTGCAGAGCAGTCGCGGAGCTCCGGCAGAGCGAGGCAGCAGGGCACGGGGGCTACAGGGCCTGAGAGGGACCCGCAGGGCTGCGGGACTGTCTCTCCTTCCTGCTGCTTCACAGACAGCCCTTCTCATCTTTGGGGGCATTGTATTTACATCGTAAGTTTCCAAGTGAAAGGTATGTTATTTTCTTAAAATATTTTGTGTTCACTTTCGTATAATTTGCTTGCTATCTTAAAACATTGTTTTGTAACCCATTTGTGTATTAATTAGGGTGTAATTTCCCCAGAGGGCTGTGTTCTTTGTCACACTTAGAATCACAGAGAGTATGAAAAATAAGCCTTTAGGTTTGTTTGGCTTTGTTTTCTTGTAATATTTTTTCCCCAAATGGATTATTATTTAGAAGAAATACTACGTTAGAACTTAGCAAACATTTGAACACTTAAAAGCTGAATCTCAATTAAAAAAAATTATTTTAAACCTAGCTGACCCTGTTATAGTTTTATTTTTAGTATAAAAAAGGTAAACATACATAAGCTAAATTAAAGAATATCTATAGATCCATTTCCATTCAGATATAGAAGTTAAAATATAGGAGATTGGTTGTAAAATAAAGACAAATTGTAAAATAATTTTCAGTACTTTGTTTGAAAATGCTAAAATATTTGGTCATAATGAAATTTTTTGTTAGCTCTTCAGTTCCCATCCTTTTCTGTTAAATTGTATTGGAAGTAAAGTAGGGGAAGAGGAATTGAATGAAGCTATTTTATATTAGGAACAGAAGAGGAATGGGGTTATTTATCTGGTTTATTATGTAGCAGAATTTTAACCTTTATTTTAACCCTTCGAGTGATGGTAAAATGTGTTCTGCCTTAGCCTCTTTAGTTAAGGTCTACAGAAGTAGCTTCATTTTTTAAATATATATATACAGAGTACAGCAACAAGTAGTTTTGAGCAAATATTCCCAACATTAAGTTTAAATTAATAATGGTTTTACATGATTACCTGGAGAAGGGAACAGCAACCCACTCGAGTATTCTTGCCTGGAGAATTCCATGGACAGAGGAGCCTGCCAGACTACAGTCCGTGGGGTCACAAACAGCTGGACATGGCTTACCAACACACGTGCACGCATGACCAGACTTAACTTTTTTTGTCTTTCTATTTTTAGATGTTGGATGTTTACAGTCTAATTCCTTTTGACAATCCAGATGGTGGAGTTTGGAAGCAAGGATTTGACATCACTTATAAGCCTGATGAATGGGACACTAAGCCCCTTCAAGTGTTTGTGGTGCCTCACTCCCATAATGACCCAGGTAAAAGTTGCACTTCAGAAATCTGGAAGTTATTAAGCCCTTGTAGGCCCAAAGTATTTTAATGAGAATGAGGTAAACCTACTTTTCAAATTTTGGGGATGTTATTCTCTGACTTTTAACATATTTTGCATGTCACAGTGTTGTCATTTTATCAGTTTATGGGCCATTCAAGGATAATACTTGTGCACTGTGAAATAGGAGTAAACACAAGAAGGTCTTAGCTTTGGGAGATGAAAAGTTCCATGCATTTAAGGTAGTGATAGTTCATTTTGGTTCTTCTTAAATATTGTGTGAGAGAATTATTTCCTGTCCATAAACTCTGCATTAGAAAATGCAGAATGCTCATGGTAAGGTTTGTATCTTTAAAATATAGAAACAGCATAAAAGTGGTTAAGAGCCTTGATTTCAGGCATGCATGAGTGAGTCCCAACCGCAACAGTGTTAGACAGCTTTAGGCCAGAGTCAGGTTTTTCCCAGGTGGAGACAGGATGAAGCATTCACTTCATAGAGTGAAAGAGTAAAGGCATATGGCGCCGTCCAGGGGTAACTGCTGTCATTACCATTCATGTTGATACTCGTTCATGGGACACCTTTTGGTGTTTATTGGGGCCAGAGATTTCTCCACCCAGGGTAGAGGAAAGTTGCTGAAATGATAATGGGAAGTGTACTTCGGTGCTCGTTAGTGTGAGGACTGGTAATGAGTGAGTGGCCCATGCATTAGGTTGCAGGGTTTTTGAGCTGTGCTCCCGAGGCCTCTCCCGCAGGGCCGGCCGACTCGTGCTCCTGCTGTTCTCTCGCCTCACCGCCACTGTCAGCGGCGCAGTGCTCAGTCAGGACTTCGCACGCGCTGGCTCTCAGCAGTCAGTTTCGTCACGTTCTTTTCCATAGTTTATTTCTATGTATTTCTACGACAGTAGAGCTTCTTACTTTATGTCTGGACGTGTGCTCTGGTGAAGACTTGCACGTGTGTGTTTGCCCACACACACTGCTTTCAGATGTGAAAGATGGTCTGCAACATAGAGCTTGGGTGCTGAAATGTGTGACCCTCTAGGGTACTGCAATAGTTAGTGTGAGAAGAAGTATGATATAGATCTACGTGAAATCAGCATTCTGAAGCTTTGTGATGAGCAGTCACTGTACACCAGCCTCTGATTTGGTTCCCTTGTCTTTGGTCTTGATGTCTTCATCTAGCTCTGTTTGTCTCAGTCACATTTCCTCTTAGGTGTTTTAAGTCATCACCTCAGCAGGTAAAGAATCTGCCTGCAATGCAGGAGACACAGGTTCTCCCCTTCAGTTGGGAAGATCCCCTAGAGAAGGAAATGGCAACCCACTCCAGTGTTCTTGCCTGAAAAATCCCATGGACAGAGGAGCCTGGCTGACTACAGTACAAAGGGCCACAGAGAGTCAGACACGACTGAGCGACTAAGCATGCAAAAAGGCCCCACCGTGTAGAGGCTGGAGGTTTGGGGCCAGCCTGAATGAGGCAGCCCTCCGGGTGTCCTCGGGCTTGTTTATTTGTGTATCTATGAAATGGAGGTCGTGTAGGTGGAGCAGCATCTTAAGCGAGATTGAGTTATAAAGTAGATGCAGAAGGTGATGAAAATCACACCTAATGAAAATTTCTTTTACTGTTTATTTACCCTCTTGAGCACCAGATTAAATAGTACATTTGCATTTAGGGGACATTTATGAAAGACATACTATCTTCATTTATATTTGGATTCACTCATTGAGGTGAGGCGCTCACACTTCACGTATGGGACCTGAGACCGCAGGACTGCGGATTTTTTTTTTTCCTAGAAATCTCACTCTGAAATATCCCTTCATTGAGTGAGACAGTGGCCAAGCGGGTTTTATTATTTAAATTGTTCTCTCCTCTTTTCTCTGCCAATCATGTATAGTTTAATTCTTATCACTTAATTGGGTTTGTGATGTGATTCCATTATGTTTCCTAATTCCAAATCCATAATAGGAGTTCCAAGGAATTCCTTACAGGTTTATAAATACACTTACCAGTGTGTTTCACAAGACCTCCTCATGTGAACACAACTCTCCTTTCTTTTTTATTTTTTAGAGACCTTTATTATCCTTTCTGGAGAAGGGAATGGCACCCCACTCCAGTACTGTTGCCTGGAAAATCAATGGGTGGAGGAGCCTGGTGGGCTGCAGTCCATGGGGTTGCAAAGAGTCGGACACGACTGAGCGACTTCACTTTGACTTTTCACTTTCATGCATTGGAGAAGGAAATGGCAACCCACTCCAGTGTTCTTGCCTAGAGAATCCCAGGGACGGGGGGGCCTGGTGGGCTGCCGTCTATGGGGTAGCTAGAGTCGGACATGACTGAAGCGACTTAGCAGCAGCAGCGTTATCCTTTCCTCTTTTCTGCCATCCTCAATTTCCACTGATTTCATTTCTTATTTTTCTATAATGTGGGCTCTTAACTGGAATGATAGAATCTGTAGTTACCAGGCAGTGTGCCAGATGTTTTATGAACAGCTAATGCTGACAATGACTTTTGAAGGTTAGGGCCACTGTTCATGATGAAGGTGTTACCAAATTGCCGAGGCTACACAGGCAGTAAGTGGCACCAGGGTACTTCCCTGTTGGTTTACCTGGATTGGCAGAGCGGCAGAGAACGTGGGTCTCTTGGTAGGCGCTGTCCTCATTGCCTAGCCCGATAGTTGGCGTATAGTCTTCGCTAAATATGTGTAAAGCCTTCACTAACTTGCCTCCGTGCCCCGCCACAACTTTTTCACACTGTGTGCACACACACACACTTCATGCTTGCATATCAGCACAGATACAAACTTTTGATTGGTCTTCTTACTGGAGTGTAAGCTCAATGAGGGCTTGAACTTTGTCTTATCAACCACTGGGTTGTTAATACCTCCAACAGTAACCAGCACATAGTACAGACCCATTCAGTTAAATAAGCTAATGAACAAAGGAATCTGATTCTGCGGACTCAGATGGAACAGTTGGCTTATTCTTTGACCTATACTTTTAACTGCCCTCCTTCTTGTTGTCTACTTATTTCCGTTCCTTTAAACAATGGCTTCTTTAAAGTGCACTGTATAATTTTGAATACCAATAACAAATGATATTAAGCTCTTAAAGGGCAGGGACTGTCTCTGCCTTTTAAACTTTGTTTGCATTAAGCTTCCTGTTGCAGTTAGCGTGTTGTTCTGTGAGAAGGCATTCTGAATAATTGTTTCTGACTAATAAATGAATCTGTCTGTTGGTATCCTAGCAACCACAGTGGAATCTTTTTGTCTTAGTGAAAGATGTTAATGACCTTTACCCTTAGGCCCTTCTCCACTTGAGTCAAAAGTAATGGTCAGAAACAGGCCTTTTAAAACTAAAGCAATTTTTGCTATCAAGCAAAATGCTGGAGAAAAGAACCTGCTGACTTAATTTTCATTGCTCCTTAACAAAAATAGAATTTAGAGAGCTAAATTATTCTGTAAAAAACTGAGTCATTGAGATCACGAAAAACCACTCTTCAGTAGAGGAAAAGAGATGAGTATGTACACATACATTCCAAGTTCATGTGTGGCTCTGTGATGGGAAGTATTGGTATAATACTCCTAAATGAATGCGCAGTTTACTTGTAAATGAAATCTATATAGAGAGCTTTTCCTTTTCTGCAGCAACAATTTTAAACAAACTTTAGCCCAGTAGTTGATTTCATCAGTGGAGTTTTGTCTGTTGGGGCTAGAAGTATTTGAAATAAATTTTTAGGAAATTCCTATATTAAGTCACCATACTGAAAAAATTATGTTCCTGCATTGTTGTGTATGGAGATATTTTTCTTTGTGGATTGAACTGAAAAGGTACATTTCAAATTATATTTATATATTAATAAAATTTCTAACTATGTCTTCTTCTAGTACATAAGGACATGTAACAATTATCATGTAATATTTTATATGGTTTACATGAGTTAAAACAGACTTGGAAAGGAATTAAGTAAATGCTGATAATTGTGTACCGTTACGCTTTTGAAGTTTTGAATCATAGACCATGAAATTAAATGTTAGTTGATTGATACATGTTCATGTTGTATTTAATAGGCTGATTAAAACACCATTACAGCACCTTTATATCTACAGTCTTAATTCTTTGCTTCCTGCTAGTTAACTGTGGAAATAGTTAATTTTCCTTCCAAGGAAAAAAGTGTGTAGAGAGAAGATAAGGTGTACTAAATGAAAAATTGGACAGCATATTGCTAGTTAAGCAATTTGTAAAATGAACATTAGAAAATAATCCCCCCATGTGGTGTGACTCCAAAACAGAAGGAAGAGTCACACTGGGAAATAATTTACTTTCATAAGTTTTCAGTTCTTTTGCAGAATTTTTGACTGAAATGAGTGTTTAGGATTTTCAGCCTTTTTTTGAAAATTAAGAGAACAATTTTTTTATTTTGTGTTATAATTTGAAATGAATTTGCTTATGGATCCTTATTCTTAAAAAGTCTGTGGAAAAGAGAAACGTGAGGACGTCACAGGGTATTGTTATTTCCCAGCTCTTCCGTTCAAATACTGTTAAGCACAGTCTGGAGAGAACATTTCTGGTTCTCCGTGGGTGAGTGAACGTCCATGCAGGCGAAAGGCCGTGGGGACCGAGCTCAGGCTGCCGGAGGAGACCGGCGGGGGAAGGAGGCGGTCGGGAGAAGGCGAGCTGTGTCTGTGGCAGCAGTGGGGACCGCGTATGTTTCCCTGTTTAGTTATTGTGGGGTGGAGTGAGTTCTTTGGTTTTCGCTGCTGTATGGGAACTCTGCGTTTCTGGGGCTGGGACACTGTGGCCCTCACTGCCGTCTTGCCTCAGGGAGTGCTGGTGTGCGTCGTCCAGTGTAGCCTGTCCTGCAGCCCTGATGAGCGGTGCCTGCAAACCCCGTCTCCCAGGCGGGGATAGTGGGGCTGGGGCCAGTGTAGCTGCTTTCAACGTTGGCAAGTGGGCTCAGATTTGCCTGATTCTAAGCCCCATGTCCTTTCCATTTACTATACTGCCTCTTAAGATGCTTTTAGTTCAGAGGACGCTGCTATTCCTCTTCTTCTTGCTTTATGGGCATTGCCTAATTCAGCACGTTTATCTGAACTTTGGTTTGTTAATAGAGTTGCCAGATTTAGCTGGGCTGAAAAGAAAACAACAGCAGGCTGCTCATTTACATTTTAACTTCTGTGAACAATGCATAATTTTTTACGTGTGCTGCAATATCATATGGTACACACTTGATCTAAACATTTACTATTTATCTGAAGCTCAAATTTAACCTGTCATCCTGTATTTTATCTGGCACTCTTAAATGTTAAGAAATTCTGGCATTTGTTTTTAAGAGATCTCTACAATTGGTACACTGATATTCCTTTTTAGAGGAAAAAAGTCTGATTGTTTGGGCTCTCACTAGACTGTATTCTTCAGGAACACAAATGTCAGGTGGCGCCTGAAATGTAGGTGACCATTAAACATCTTCCAGTTCCCCTGTTTGATTACTTTTGTCTGTCTTCATTCCTGGGTGCTTCAGAGCTCACCACTATGCTGGCTATACAACTCACTGCCGGTACAAGGGAAATTTATCATGTTCCAGGCACTGTGCTAGGTATTGTGTGTGTGTGAGGCGCTCAGTCGTGTCTGACTCTTGTGACCCCATGGACTGTAGACCTCTAGGCTTCTCTGTCCATGGGGTTCTCCAGGCAAGTCTGCTGGAGGGGGTTGCCATTTCCTGCTCCGGGAGTCTTCCCGACCGAGGGATGAACCCGGGTCTCTCCCTGCATTGCAGGCAGATGCTTTACTGCCTGAGCCATGTTTTGAATCCATCAATCCTGGCAGTGACTTTATGATAAAAATCGTGTTTTCACCCTCATTTCACAGATGAAAGAGCAAAGCAAACTGAGACAGAACAGAGGGTAAGCAATGTGTCTGTGGCAGGGCTGGGTCTGAACCCAAGTCACCTGGGTCTGGAATCAGAATTCATAACTATTTTAATGTGGCCTCTTGCAGGTAATACTTGTGAAACCACAAAAAGAGCTTCTAGAAGAATGTCTTTAAGTTTTTCTAAGCCACATGTCAGCTACGTTAGTGTTAGTCCTAGAAAACACCTTAGTGACCTTTGCTGAAGCAGACACCTCACTACGCTGTATGCGATCCTTTCTTTCCTTCCTTCTGTCCTGACCGAAACAGATGGCTTAGTCCTTAAATACGACATTAGTACATGAAATGGTGAGTGGTTTTTCTCATTGCTACATACTGTACCATTGGAAAGTGTTTGAGAAGCAGTATTTTCCAGCTTTTAAATGATTTCTTCTAGAAACTTTGATAATTTGCCCAGTATTGGCTTGCTCATAACACATCCTAAGAGTAATGCCCCCGAAGGAATATACATGTCTCTCATAGATACTTTTCATTATTTCAAATGACCAGACTTTGATTGGACACCACTTAATAGTCCAGAAGTGTCCTCATTTGGTTCAGATAAACACTCATGGATGAAATTCTTCACACAGGAGGGAAGTAACGCAGGGAAGCACAGACGTAGAAAACACTTTGGAGGTGATCTCCCAAGTGCAGGTGTCAGATATTACGGTATGCAGGCCTTCTAAAGGGCCTTTAGAAGAGCAGTACAGACAGAGGCCGCGTCTGGTCAGTGCCCGGCTGGTGTGAACCAGACCCGGCTCTCCTGATAGCCGTGCAGATGGGTCCTTGGGGCGCTGGCAGGGCTCCCGGCGACAGCGCCTTACACAGGTTACAAACATGGTACAGCTCAGACAGGTTGATGGCGAGGCGATACGGCTTCAAGACTGTCAGGGGATGCTGAATCGGCTGGCAGAAAGGTTGGCTTGTCTTGGATATCTGAGTGCGAAAGCATTTGGAGAATCAGCAGATTTGGAAGTTTTCGAAGACTCATCTTCACTTTTGACTCTGCTTCTACTCTCTCCTGAAGATTTAATTACTCAGTTCCCTTCACTGTGCTTTCTTGGCCTGTATTTCCCAGTATTGGTTTCCACTGAGATCCATCACCATATGTAGAAGAATGGTTGCAGTGGCCTCATGTCTTGTTTTCCTCCTATTTTACCTTGTTCAGTTCAGTTCAGTTGCTCAGTCGTGTCTGACTCTTGGCGACCCCATGAATCACAGCACACCAGGCCTCCCTGTCCATCACCAACTTCCGGAGTTCACTCAGACTCATGCCCATCGAGTCAGTGATGCCATTCAGCCTTCTCATCCTCGGTCGTCCCCTTCTCCTCCTGCCCCCAATCCCTCCCAACATCAGAGTCTTTTCCAGTGAGTCAACTCGTCACGTGAGGTGGCCAAAGTACTGGAGTTTCAGCTTTAGCATCAGTCCTTCCAAAGAAATCCCAGGGCTGATCTCCTTTAGAATGGACTGGTTGGATCTCCTTGCAGTCCAAGGGACTCAAAAGAGTCTTCTCCAACACCACAGTTCAAAGGCATCAATTCTTCCGTGCTCAGCTTTCTTCACAGTCCAACTCTCACATCCATACATGACCACTGGAAAAACCATAGCCTTGACTAAATGGACCTTAGTCGGCAAAGTAATGTCTCTGCTTTTGAATATGCTGTCTAGGTTGGTCATAACTTTCCTTCCAAGGAGTAAGCATCTTTTAATTTCATGGCTGCAGTCACCATCTGCAGTGATTTGGGAGACCCCAAAAATAAAGTCTGACAGTGTTTCCACTGTTTCCCCATCTATTTCCCATAAGTGATGGGACTGGATGCCATGATCTTTGTTTTCTGAATGTTGAGCTTTAAGGCAACTTTTTCACTCTTCTCTTTCACCTTCATCAAGAGGCTCTCTAGTTCCTCTTAACTTTCTGCCATAAGGATGGTGTCATCTGCATATCTAAGGTTATTGATATTTCTCCTGACAATCTTGATTCCAGCTGTGCTTCTTCCAGCCCAGCATTTCTCATAATGTACTCTGCATAGATATTAAATAAGCAGGGTGACAATATACAGCCTTGACATACTCCTTTTCCTGTTTGGAACTAGTGTGTTGTTCCATGTCCAGTTCTAACTGTTGCTTCCTGACCTGCATATAGGTTTCTCAAGAGGCAGGTCAGGTGGTCTGGTATGCCCTTCTCTTTCAGGATTTTCCAGTTTATTGTGATCCACACGGTCAAAGGCTTTGGCATAGTCCATAAAGCAGAAATACTTGTTTTTCTGGAACTCTCTTGCTTTCTCGATGATCCAGCAGATGTGATCTCTGGTTCCTTTGTCTTTTCTAAAACCAGCTTGAACATCTGGAAGTTCACGTTTCACGTATTGCTGAAGCCTGGCTTGGAGAATTTTGAGCATTACTAGCGTGTGAGATGAGTGCAGTTGTGCGGTAGTTTAACCATTCTTTGGCATTGCCTTTCTTTGAGATTGGAATGAAAACTGACCTTTTCCAGTCCAGTGGCCACTGCTGAGTTTTCCAAATCTGCTGTCATATTGAGTGGAGCACTTTCACAGCATCATCTTTCAGGATTTGAAATAGCTCAACTGGAATTCCATCACCTCCACTAGCTTTGTTCGTAGCGATGCTTCCTAAGGCCCACTTGACTTCACATTCCAGGATGTCTGGCTCTAGGTGAGTGATCACACCATCGTGATCATCTGGGTTGTGAAGATCTTTTTGTACAGTTCTTCTGTGTATTCTTGCCACCTCTTCTTAATATCTTCTGCTTCTGTTAGGTCCATACCATTTCTGTCCTTTGTTGAGCCCATGTTTGCATGAAATGTTCCCTTGGTATCTCTAATCTTCTTGAAGAGATCTCTAGTCTTTCCCATTCTGTTGTTTTCCTCTTTCTTTGCATTGATTGCTGAGGAAGGCTTTCTTATCTCTCCTTTCTATTCTTTGAAACTATTTCTATTCAAATGGGAATATCTTTCCTTTTCTCCTTTGCTTTTCACTTCTCTTCTTTTCACAGCTATTTGTAAGCCTACCCTGACAGCCATTTTGCTGTTTTTGCATTTCTTTTCCATGGGGATGGTCTTGATCCCTGTCTCCTGTACAATGTCACGAACCTCAGTCCATAGTTCATCAGGCTCTCTATCTATCAGATCTAGTCCCTTAAATCTATTTCTCACTTCCACTGTATAGTCATAAGGGATTTGATTTAGGTCATACCTGAATGGTCTAATGATTTCCCCTACGTTCTTCAATTTAAGTGTGAATTTGGCAATAAGGAGTCCATGATCTGAGCCACAGTCAGCTCCCAGTCTTGTTTTTGCTGACTGTATAAAGCTTCTCCATCTTTGGCTGCAAAGAATATAATCAGTCTGATTTCGGTATTGACCATCTGGTGATGTCCATGTGTAGAGTCTTCTCTTGTGCTGTTGGAAGAGGGTGTTTGCTATGACCAGTGCGTTCTCTTGGCAAAAGTCTATTAGCCTTTGCCCTGCTTCATTCCGCATTCCAAGGCCAAATTTGCCTGTTACTCCAGGTGTTTCTTGACTCCCTACTTTTGCATTTCAGTCCCCTATAATGAAAAGGACATCTTTTTGGGGTGTTAGTTCTAAAAGGTCTTGTAGGTCTTCATAGAACCGTTCAACCTCAGCTTCTTCAGCGTTACTGGTTGGGGCATAGACTTGTATTAGTGTGATATTGAATGGTTTGCCTTGGAAATGAACAGAGATCATTCTGTCATTTTTGAGATTGCATCCAAGTACTGCATTTCAGACTCTTTTGTTGACCATGATGGCTACTCCATTTCTTCTAAGGGATTCCTGCCCGCAGTAGTAGATATAATGGTCATCTGAGTTAAATTCACCCATTCCAGTCCATTTTAGTTTGCTGATTCCTAGAATGTCGACATTCACTCTTGCCATCTCCTGTTTGACCACTTCCGATTTGCCTTGATTCATGGACCTGACATTCCAGGTTCCTATGCAATATTGCTCTTTACAGCATCAGATCTTGCTTCTATCACCAGTCACATCCACAGCTGGGTATTGTTTTTGCTTTGGCTCCATCCCTTCATTCTTTCTGGAGTTATTTCTCCACTGATATCCAGTAGCATATTGGGCACCTGCTGACCTGGGGAGTTCCTCTTTCAGTATCCTATCATTTTGCCTTTTCATAGTGTTCATGGGGTTCTCAAGGCAAGAATACTGAAGTGGTTTGCCATTCCCTTCTCCAGTGGACCACATTCTGTCATACCTGTCCACCATGACCCTCCCATCTTGGGTGGCCCCACAGGGCATGGCTTTGTTTCATTGAGTTAGACAAGGCTGTGGTCCATGTGATCAGATTGGCTAGTTTTCTGTGATTATGGTTTCAGTGTGTCTGCCCTCTGATGCCGTCTCGCAACACCTACCATCTCCTTTGGGTTTCTCTTACCCTGATCATGGGGTATCTCTTCATGGCTGCAGCAGCAAAATGCAGCCAGTCCTTCTTACCTTGGATGGGGTCGTCCCTCCTGACGTTGAACGTGGAGTAAGTCCTCTCGGCCCTCCTGCACCCACGCAGCTGCAGCTCCTTGGACGTGAGGCTGTTCCTCTTGGCAGCCACCCCTGGCCTCGGATGTGGTGTAGCTCCTCTCGGCCGCACTTCCGCGCAGTCCATCGCATCCGGCGCACTTCTGCACGGTCTGTTTTACCTTGTTAGTTTATCTGTTATCTGTGGCTCAGACGGTAAAGCATTTGTCTGCAATGCAGGAGACCCGGGTTCGATCCTTGGGTTGGGAAGATCCCCTGGAGGAGGAAATGGCAGCCCACTCCAGCACTCTTGCCTGGAGAACCCCGTGGACGGCAGAGCCTGGTGGGCCACTGTCCCTGGGGTCGCCAAGAGCTGGGCACGACCGGGCGACTGCGTTTTCCTTCACCTTGCACTCACAGTGCAGATGGTCTTGAAAACCGAGGTCAGGAACCTTAACTCACTTCCTTCTAAGCTTTTGGTGAGAAACAAGGATGGTTTAGACGGTTTTCAGTGTCTGATCTCACTTCTGTTTGTTCAGTATCTTACTGTATTCCCACTGTGTAAGGTGCAGTGAGGCCATGCCCAGCTGCCTTCTGCTCCCTGAAATTGATACATCATTTCACGGCTTAATGTCTTTTCTGTCTCCTCTTGCTCCTTTTCTCTCTAACCAAATGATGTCTAATCTAAGAATCTCTCTTCTATTCTTATAATAGGAACTTAGCATTTCTTTATTCCCACAGTGTTTTTTTATATTTTCACTGTAAAATGTTTTCATCCAACTTAGCTTTATTGCTTTATCATTATTAGATGCTTGGATTGTGTTTGAATGAATAAACCAGAACAGAAAGTTAATTAAAACTCTTTCACAGTTTATCAGTGGGAAAAGTAAGGTTATTTTATACTAGAAATATTGGAATTAAAATTAATCAGCCTGTGAGTTATGGTAACATCAGTTAAAGTTGTTTGTAACCCCTTAAGTGTAGAATTGGATGTTGCAGTTGAACATTGAAAGGTTTGACAAATGATGGAAGAAACTTGTTGATCATTTGTTAATATAGAATAACTTAATTACTAAAATAAAGGAGCTTTTTTAATGAACTCTACTACTATTTTTCAATTTGAAAATATTATGTTAAAATGGAAATAACTTGAAGCATGTTGGATTTTTTTTCAGTGTCTATTTGGGTATATCTCAGAATCTGTTTATGTTTTCTTAACAGTTGGTACCTATTTGAGTGGAATGAATGTGCTCATTAAAAAGTCATTATTGTAGCAATTAAAACGATAACAGTGGAACAATGATTTGAGGGGCATGCCTTCTTCCGGATGTGTGTGTTTTAAATCATCTTAGGGCTGACAGAGCCTTTATAAGTATAAAACAGAAACTTGGAGATGTTGTTAAAGATTATCAGGTTAGTATCAGGACTGTGAACATGATAGAGCTAATAGTACGTGCTGTCTTTGACCTTTGGTTTCATTTTCAGCTGAAGTAGTAAATTTGCATTTTTTTCCCCAGTCCTTTTGGCCGTACAGTTCGTTCATCTATCAAGCACTTCCTGACCTTTTGCTGTGTGGACTGTACCAGGTGCTAGAGTCGTGAGAACTGACTTGTTTGAAGTTCAGCTTGTAGTGTTTATCTAGGCTTGCTTCTAAAACTTGCATGACCTGGGGCAAAAGTACATGGAGGCCCTCAAACACTATGTCTAAACATTTAAATGTTATAAATCAAACGAATACATTGCTAAATAAAATAGATCTTTTCCTGTTGCCTTAGGGTATAACAGCTCAGTGATCTGGAAGGCCAAGTGAGAGTTGAGAGCGCTTGGGCTTCAATTTTGCATTGGCTGTGCTGCTGCTGCGGGGGGCGCTGGCCTCTGGGCAGCCCGGCCCGGTCTGGACCCAGGAGGGTGCTTCTTGCGGACACCGCAGCCCGCTTCCCACACCCCTGCAGACTGTACCTCCTGGCAACTGCCGGGCTCGCGGCCACCTGCACGTCCACCAGCCCTGGCAGGGTTGGCCTAGCAGAAGGCCCTGGGGGGCTCACGAAGCTGGCTGCGGGTGACCAGGCACGGACCAAGCCCCGGGGACGCAGAAGGGCAGGGCTGTGTGCTGCAGAGCTGGCTGCGGGGCGACCAGGCATGGGCCAAGCCCCGGGGACGCAGAAGGGCAGGGCTGTGTGGTAAGGACAGTGGCTGGGCATGGCCTTTGCCTGGTGGGTTTGTCATGTGGAAAGGGTGGGTTCAGAGGAGGAGCAGGGAGACCCCTGGGGTCCAGTGCGCAGGGAAGGCGCTCCTGCCCAGGCCCCTGGCTGGTCCTGTATGTGCTCTCTACCAGACAGACAAAGCGCTCCTCAGACGCTCAGATCCCACAAAGCGTGCAGACTGTAAGCTAGATCAGAAGTCGACAATTTAAAAAATAAATTGTGTTTTGTTAGTGAACAGTTATTAGATGTGTATTTGCTTATGATTAAGAATAAGCAATAGTTTTCAACTGTGTTATTTTTATATTTTAGAAATTAAAATTTTTTCTGATAAAAATGATAGTGACTTTGAAATTATGATGCCTGAATAAAACTTCTAATTGTGTACTCTTTGTTTTTAACATTTCCCCACTTATTTAAAATAGTGATTAGCTGTTTTATGGGTGTTGGTGGTGTTAGAATGAAAAAGGATAAATTGAAAGGTATTCTTAATGCTGTTCTAGCCCCGTTTCAGTTTCTAAGTATATTCAAGGGAAAGAAAAAGGCTGTGAATTGACCATTTAAGTAAATCAGTTTGCATCTGAATGTCCCAAGATTATTAAATCTCGACATAGGAATGTAATTTAATATCACAAAAATTCATCCCATACAATATTTTATAAAATGCTATCTTTGTGACTGGTCTCATGTTAATACACAGTTGGAGTTTTACAGTAATTTAGAGAAGAAAGAGTCAATTCACTGTAAAAGGGAATACTTGATTACCCTATTGTATAAGAGCAATAAAAGCTAATTTGCTGTTATATTACTCAGTATTGAAAACTGCAAGAGGCTGTCTTTCTGTTCATTCGGCATTAATGGTGCTGTATCGTAGTGATACTCATGTCTATTATAGATGAGTTTTATGGAAGCCTTTTAAGTTGACATCTCTGAGCTTGTCTTTTGGCTCACGTAAATATCTTTGACATATTGTCTGCATGATTGTTGAAGGGCGAATGAAGTGTTGAAGGCAAAATGGATTAATCAGCCACTGTGATTTCTCTGTGAACACTCCCCTGATAAACTATTCTTTGAAATGGGCTGAGTTCATCACAAAGTATAACTGATGAAAATAAGTAGTTGTATTTTAAAAAAGTCTTTAACTTATTAAACTTCATAAAGACTGTTTCTTCTAAATTTGCCTCTTATGCTGGTATTTTATTATTAAATTAATTTCAGAGTCATTTCACTGTTCATAGTTCTTTTCTTTAATTGCATTTATAAGCCAAATAATGGGGATTAATTTTGACTTCTGTTAAAACTTAGGTAGAAAGTGGTAGATGTGACGTCTTTTTTGTTCAGTCGCTCAGTCGTGTCTGACGCCTTGCGACCCCAGGGACTGCAGCAGGCCAGGCTTCCCTGTCCTTCACCATCTCCCAGGGTTTGCTCAAATTCATGTCCATTTAGTTGGTGAGAAAATCCAACCGTCTTGTCCTCTGTCGTCCCCTTCTCCTCCTGCCTTCAGTCTTTCCCAGCATCAGGGTCTTTTCCAGTGAGTTGGCTGTTTGCATCAGGCGGCCACAGTATGGGAGCTGCAGCTTCAGCACCAGTCCTTCCAGGGACTGCTCGGGGCTGTCTCCTTTAGGATGGACGGGTTGGGTCTCCTTGCAGCCCAGGGCTCTCCAGGGTCTTCTGGAGCCCTCGCCCCTGGCCTGCCGGGGAAGCTCCCTTCGGGCTCCACTGCTAGTTCTACGCGTTTACAGCGACTGCCTCTGCTAAAGTCTTGAACCCCTGAAATTATCCGTGAAGACTGGAGTCAGTCCGCCCCCAAATCCTGTTGCATCGATGTTTCGGCCTCCTCCCGTGAATTGCAGATGTTCTGCTGCTGCTGAGTCGCTTCAGTTGTGTCCGACTCTGCGCGACCCCATAGACGGCAGCCCGCCAGGCTCCCCCGTCCCTGGGATTCTCCAGGCAAGAGCACTGGAGTGGGTTGCCGTTTCCTTCTCGCAGATGTTAATAATGGCATCTAAAATGGTCAGTTTTTTCCAGAAGTTTTTCAATTGACTTGGCTCTGACCCATCAGAGAAACCACCATCTACGACAGCTGTATAGTCTTACGGAAGGTGTTTCTCAAAGCATAAGACTTGAAAGTCAAAGTTAGTGCTTGGTCCACGAGCTGCCGAATGGATGTTGTATGAGTGGGCATGAAACCACTGTGAATGAGGTTGTGTATCTTCATCAGAGATCTGCGTGACCAGCTGACCATTGTGAATAAGCAGGGCTGTTTTGAAAGGAATCTTATTTTCCGAGTAGAAGATTTCAGTAATGGGCTTAAAATATTCAGTACATCCTATGGTAAACATACGTGCTGTTATCTAAGCTTGCTCTTCGGTTTATAGAGCACAGACAGAATAGATTTGCATAACTCTTAAGGCCCTCGGACTTTGGGAATGGTAAATGAGCGCTGGCTTTGCCTTCAAGTCACCAGCTACATTATCCCCTAACAGGTCGGTCAGCCTGTCCTGTGGGGCTTTGCAGCCAGGCGTTGATTTCCCTTTTCTAGCTCAGAAAGCCTGAGACGGCATCTCCCTGCAAGAGAATGCTCTTTCATCTGCACTGCAAGTGTCTTGTTTAACGTAGCCGCCTTCATGCGTGACCTTAGCTGGCTTTTTCCGGATAACTTGGTGCAGCGTCTGCATTCGCACGGGCCGTTTCCCTTGCTGTTCCACTTGTATGTTACGGAGATGGCGTCTTTCTTTGAACCTCATGAACCAGCCTCTACCAGCTTCAGACTTTTCTTCATCTTCCTCAACTCTCTCAGCATAGAACTGGGGAGAGTTAGGCCTTGGTCTAGGTTTGGCTTTGACTTAAGAGAATGTGTTACCGGTTTGATCTTCTATCCAGACCACCAAAACCTTCTCCATGTCAGCAATAAGGCTGTTTAGCTTTTTATCGTTCATGTGTTCTTCGGAGTAGCAGTTTCCCTCTCCGTTAAGAACTTTTCCTTTGCATTCACCGCTTGGCTGTTGCAGGGCAATTCATCTAGCTTTTGGCCATCTTGGCTTTCAACAAACCTTTCTTACTAAGGTCAATCATTTCTAGCTTCTGATTAAAAGTGAGGGACTTGGGAATATTCCTTTCACTTGAATACTTAAGAGGACATTGTAGGGCTATTAATTGGTCTACTTTCAATTTTATTTTGTCTCAGGGAATAGGGAGGCTGGAGGAGAGGGGGAGATGAAGAACGGTCTTTAAAGCAGTCGGAACATTCAGTTCGCTGTCTTATACAGGTGTGGTTCGTGGAACCCGAGAACAATTGCAGGTGTAACTTCAAGACCATTGCTTACAGTTCATGGTAACAAATATGACTGCAATTAACAATTTTAAAATAGAATTACTGAAGTATGACAGACACATAGAGTGAGCAAATGCTGTTGGAATGATGGCACTGATCTATTTGTCTGACAGAGGGCTGCCACAAACCTTCTATTTGTAAAAAATGCAACATCTGTGAAGCAAAACAAAGCAAAGTGCCATGAAGCGAGTCGTGCCGGGACTGGTTAGCTCCATCCTCACCGCGCCACTCTGCCTCCATCATCTCTTTACGATGAAGCGAGTCGTGCCGGGACTGATTAGCTCCATCCTCACCGCGCCACTCTGCCTCCATCATCTCTTTACGATGAAGCGAGTTGTGCCGGGACTGGATTAGCTCCATCCTCACCGCGCCACTCTGCCTCCATCATCTCTTTAGAGACAAGGGAGGCCGCTCAGTCGTGTGAGACTCTGCTGTCCCATGGACGGTAGCCTACCGGGCTCCTCCGTCCATGGAATTTTCCTGGCAAGAGTACTAGACTGGGTTGCCATTTTCTTCTCCAGGAAATCTTCCTGACCCGGGGATCAAACCAAGGTCTCCTGCACTGCAGGCAGACGCTTTACCTTCTGAGCCACCAGGGAAGCCCCTCTTTGGCGAAATTATGTCCATAATACAGTCATATTCTGAAGTTACTGGCTGTTAGGACTTCAACGTATGCATTTCAGAAGGATAAATCCAGCTCATTAAAGGGACATAGAATGAGTTCTGTGTTAACGTATTGGGTAACCAGTATGGTTAAGATGTGGAGCAGTTTATTTAATTTGTAAATAAATTGTATACTTTTCAAAATTGGATGTTAGGAATATCTTTTATTTCTCCTTTGACCTGGTTTGATCATACAGATGGTGAAAAGGGTAATTAAAGGGTAATTAAAGGCTGATGATGATTATAATAATAACAGCAGCAGCAGCCACGCCAGCAAGTGCTGTAGGGTGTCCTGGGCTTGGGTAGGTAGAGTGTCCTGGGCTTGGGTGGTTAGAGGCTGATGATGGTTATAGCAGCAGCAGCGGAAGCCGCCCCGTCAGGTGCTGTAGTGTGTCCTGGGCTCGGATCTGAGCACTGGAGAGTTTTGTGTCTCGGGGTGCTGCATTGTGAGCAGGGAATTAGGGCATCTCCATTTCAGGACAGGGTGAAGTTTCTTTGCTTGTCCTTGGGAATCTGGGTGTAGATCCTGGCCTCAGTGCTCTGGGGCAGGTCCGGGTTCATTCCTTTGTTAAGCAAGACGGAATTCTATGTAAACCGCTAATTCCTGAGGTATTTTTGAGTTTTCTGTAGGTGCAGGCTTTTTACTCAATATGGAAAAGTTGAATTATTCAGGTAGTATTCTTTGGTGACAAACTAGCTTAAAAATGTCCCAGATCAAGAAAGTTCTTTGAAGAATATTCTAAACTATATCCTATGTGGCTCATAGCTCCAGTACCCATCACTTTGTGCGTGCTCAGTAAATAATTGTAGAATGAACAGGTTTCAGTTAGAGCAACGTGCTTGCCTTGTCCGAAGCACATTGCCTGCTCCCTGGCAAGTTTCTGTTATTTGTTTTGTCAGCAAATACAGGATGCATTGAATGTTCACTTGATTGTAGACAGACAAAAGAAGTAACTAGTTGGACCCTTTGTATTTTAGACCTCCCACATGTTTGAGACTTGGAAACGATAGAAGAGCAGTTTCGCCTGTCTGTGTAGAGACGCCCCTTCCTGTAAGATGTCCCGGATAAGAGGTGATTCTCACACAGTACATTTTATCTCCCGCCCGTAGGTGGGATTGACGGCTGTGTGTGTTTTGCCTCAGCTTCTTGTCGTGTTGCTTTATGACTTCGCTGGATGGGGCTGCATTTGGAACTATAGATCTTGTTAAAAATGTTTCTTAATAGTCAAATTGTAAATGTCTTTAGATAAAATTTCCAGGATATTTGAGAAGTAGTAGGAAAAGGCAAAGAACTGAGTTGTCACAATTCTTGTTTGAAGACAACTTTGTATGGATGTATATACATTTGTTGTTTGATTATTGTCAATTTGTTCTTCAAAAAAATGGAATAATGAGCAGTCTTTTGGGAACGCATGGCTATTTTTGGCAGAATTCTTCTTGTTAGTATTCATAATATTTCTGTAATTACCTCACTGCTCTGTAGGCTTTTGATATAGTTTGCACTTGTGATTTTCTTTTTCTTAGTTTTGGGTACTTAATGAAGAAGAAGCTTTAGATGAGATGTGAGAGAGTAAACGGACTTCCCTGCTGGCTCAGTGGCCAAGAATCCGCCTGCAGTGCAGGAGACCAGAGTTCAAGCCCTGGGTCGGGAAGATCCCCTGGAGGAGGGCTGGCAGCCCACGCCAGTGTTCTTGCCTGGAGGATCCCACGGACAGAGGAGCCTGGTGGGCTGCAGTCCCTGGGTCACAGAGCTGGACGGGCCTGAGCAGCGGCAGCAGAGAGAATAAAATTTTGATTCCGTATTAAAAGAAGATTATGTCCAACTTGCTAATGCTGTTTGGGTTTTTTAAATTAAAAAAAAATTCCTTAAATTCAAGATAAATTATAAGTAGTTGAATTAGATACTGTAATTGTTAAGGATGAATAAATGTTTTTTGGCTTTCTCGTTTTTTCATTGATATCTGAATTTGTACAGTTTTCAGAGTCTTTTTATCATTTCAATATTAGTGACTTTTTGAGTCTCATGTCCATTCAGTGGAATTTCACTAACTGAAAATATTTGGTAAATTTTTAGTTGTCTTTGTATGAATGAAACCCCTAAGGTTATACAAAATGCAATTGAGTATGACTGAGTTTAAATCAGACCTTTGTGATATATTTGTGTCTTAATTTAGGTTGGTTGAAGACCTTTGATGACTACTTTAGAGAGAAGACCCAGTATATTTTTAATAATATGGTTGTCAAGTTGAAAGAAGACCCCCGGAGAAAATTTATATGGTCTGAGATCTCTTACCTTTCGAAGTGGTGGGAAACTATAGATGTTCAGAAGAAGGATGCTGTTAAAAGGTTTGTTGTTTAAAATTATTGCTTTTTGAAATTAGGTAATATTAAATACATTAATTTTGCAATGAAACGTGTTGACTTTTCAGAAGGTGAAAATTCTTAGCTTTATAAATGAAACTTAAAATATTTCTCCATATCCTTTTATTACCTTGATTCTGGTTCATTTCTGAAAAAGTGACCTGAAACTTCTCCATTGAAATTCTTATGTTCCAGCTTTGTCCTTGCAATGGAATTACTACATCAGAGGGGCTTACTGTTTTAAAGATTTTTTTTTGAAGCATATGAATCAGAGTGATCCCCGTAAGGGTGGTTTCAGTGTATTCTTCATTTAGAAATGTACCAGTTTCTCTGCATATTAGCAGATGAAATTCTCTGCGTATTTGCAATGTAGTTTTTTCTAAAACATGTCAATTCAAGTATGGGAAAATTTGCACTTTTGATTAGTGATAGTGTTACGTGTTTTCTCGTATATGCAGGCAGAACTTTTGTGAACTGCTTGATCACGTACTTCCCTTACTGATTTCTGAGAGTATTTATGCACACATGTGAACCCTTGTTTTTTCTGAAGCTTTAAATTTCTTCTTAATTGTTAGTGTTTGACAAATAGACTTCAAAAGTTTTTACGTAGTCTAATGTGTTAGTCTGTTTTCTTGATGCTGGCTTTTCTGTCATACCCAAGTCTTACCCAGCCTAGGAGCAGATCTTTCCCCACCTCAAGTGTTTTTACTGCTCCCTTTTATAACCCTCCGGTTTATTCTTGACTGTGGTGTGACGGGGCTTTTGCTCTGCTGTCTCCCTCCTCTCGCCGCCCGCCCGGCTTCCGGGAGTTTGAGGTCTGTCCTTAGCATAAGCTACTTTTTTCACTTGCTTAGTGTCCAGTGTGCACCACTTGCGGCATCACTTCCTGTGTTAAGCACCTTACAGGTGATAACTGATCATCTTTGCAGTAATCCTGTGTAGTGAGTCCAGTGAGTGTCCTGATTGTACAATTGGGGTCACCCAGCTGGACATGCCACACTGCTTACCGTCCAGCCTCAGCCCCAGCCCCATAAGCTGTTCCCTTACACACTCATTCTTTCCACTGACTTGAAGTGCCATCTTTATTGTATTTAAGTAAGCATTGATTTCTGGGCTTTCTGACCTCGTTCATAGACTGTTCCGTGTAACTGTAATTGTTGCAAGCTTAAGAGGTGTTTCATTAACAGAAAGTTTAAATCTTCCCTTATTTTTCTTTACTGAAAAGTTATTTTAATGAGTGACTGCTTAATTTTCCCAGAGAGCTTTGGAATTAATTTTTCCTACTCTGTCCCCCAAAAAAGAGGGGGAAGATTTTGAGAGGTATTGACCTAAATGTTTAAAGGTATTTACAGGAGAATTGGCTTTCCATTATTATCTATCAATCAGACATTTTTTCTTCCCTGATAGCATCCTTAAGATGCTTACACGAGTGGTCAGAAGATGTCAGGAGTGAGGGCTGTAGGCTCTGAGAGGCCTGCACTCACCAGGAGTCACTGCGGCACCCAGAGGTTGAGCTCTTCCTCGCTTGCAGTGTGTGGCCACAGGAGACGGTTGTCAGCACAGCCTTCCAGTCAGTCACGGCAAGCTGGGATTCCAAGACACTACATAAGATGTATTGACTTTCTAAGGTGAAATGTTAGCAGCCAATTTAGATTACCGTGCACACATACACATCCTTAGCTAAAATCAAGCTACCCACTGGTTTGCAACTTTTCAAAAATTAAGAACTGCCCTGTAACACTCTATGGAATTGGTGCTTGTCAGATATGTAATTTTTTTTTTTAACTAAGTTTAAAGACACATTTTCTGTCTGTCTAGGTCTTATGTTGCTCCTTGAATATAAATGATGCTTTATAGTTTCTTAAATTATTATTTTATAGCGTTTTACTTAGATTGTGCAGATTTTAAGATTTTATTCCATCTGTAGGTTCTTTTTCCTCATTATTTGGTGGGACCTGATTATTTTCCTATCTTGATTAGATTGGCTGAAGCTCTTACTAGTTTCATTTGTTTTGTACCCCCACTTGTTTCCTAAAGCCTTTTTTGCGCTTTACTGACACTTCCTCTTGACTTTTCTGTCTTCATTTGACTCCTTCTGCCTGTTTCCTAACTGATGCTAAGTGGCCCAGTTGATTTACTTGAGCAAGAAATATTTCTCTCTGTGTTTGCCTTTTAGCACTGCTCTTAACTAGCATTCACATTTTTATGTGTTATTTTGTTAATATGATATTTTTTCCTAAATCATCTGTAACTGTATTATTGTTTGCGTTTGCTGTATATCTGGGTGTGTATAACTTATTGTCAAACTTTTCATCTATCAATTCAAATACTTTTCATCTTATCTGTTCTGCTCTTACTAATTAGTTTTTATTTCATTTCCTTCTAATTCAGTTATCTAGTTGCCTCTGGTCTCTCTTTGGCATATGCTTTTAGTTTTTTTGTTACATTTGCTGCAGTTTATGCGATTTTTTTCAAGGTTTTTTCTTCCCACTTCACATTTGGTTATCGGTCATGTGGAGCCTATTATTTTCTGGCTTCAAGTGCATGGTTTTAACTATGCTTTTTAATTACCCTTTAGCTCTGGATTCTTTATATTGTTGTTTATGTGTCCAAACGTCTTCTCTTCTTTTTTAAACCCATCCCGTGAGGAATAGCGTGTCCACACCTGGACTCTGTTTCGGAGCAGAGAGTGTGCCTTGGATCCCATCCCTTCCTTTTCTGACTGGGCTGCTGCCATCGCATTTCCCTGGTTTCCGTTTAGGAAACGGTCTCCAAACACAGAAGTCACACCTTTCATTTTCCTGCCCCAGGTCAGACAGGTCAGCTGTTATCTGAGCGCAGCTGGTCAGTCTACTATTTCCCAAGGTTTTCAGTCCTTGGACAGTGACGTGAAGGTAGGCAGGTGAAAGGAAGGGAACAGATGGAGGGAAGCTTGGGGCCACCCCGTGTAGCACGGGTTGTTCGCAAGAGGCTTCCTGCCCTGGGGCAGCCCCTGTGTGCCTGTGGCGTGCCTCCTCAGTGTTCCCAGGCCTCTGTTTAGCCTGGGCTTGCAGCTGGCCCTCAGCCCTGGGTGCCCACGGCAGCCCCAGTACACTTCCCGTTCAGGGTCAGTCAGTGCTGCTTGTGGGCAAGGAGCTGGCTGGCGCGCTGCTGTGTTCAGTCACTCAGCTGTGCCCTGCTCTTCATGACCCGGAAGCTGCAGCGCACCAGGCTTCCCCAGCCTTCACCCTCTCTCTGAGATTTCTCAAACATGTCCACTGAGTCAGTGACGCTCTCTGACCATCTCACTCTCTGTTACTCTTTTCTCCTCTTGTCCTCACACTTTCCCAGCATCAGAGTCTTTTCCAAAGAGTTGGCGTTTTCAATCAGGTGACCAAAGTATTGGAGCTTCAGCTTCAGAACCAGTCCTTTCAGTGAATATTCAGGGTTGATTTCCTTTAGGATTGACTGGTTTCATCTCTTTGCAGCCCAAGGTACTCTCAAGAGTCCTTTCCAGCACCAAAGTTTGAAAGCATCAATTCTTTGGTGCTTAGCTTTCTTTATAGTCCAGCTCTCACATCCATATGTGACCACTGGAAAACCATAGCCTTGACTAGACGGACCTTTGTTGGCAAAGTGATGTTTCTGCTTTTTAATACACTGTTGAGATTTGTCGTAGCTATTCTTCCAAGAAGCAAGCATCTTTTGATTTTGTGGCTGCACTCACCGTCTGCGGTGATTTTAGAGTCCAAGAAAATGAAATCTGACACTGTTTCCACATTTTCTCTATCTGTTTGCCAAGAAGTGATGGGATCGGATGCCATTATCTTTGTTTTTTGAACGTTGAGTTTTAAGCCAGCTTTTTCACTCTCCTCTTTCACCTTAATTAAGAGATCTTTAGTTCTTCACTTTCTGCCATAAATAAGGGTGGTGTCATCTGCGTATCTGAGGTTATTGGTACTTCTCCTGGCAATCTTGATTCCAGCTTGTGCCTCCTCCAGCCCAGCGTTTCGCTTGATGTGCTCTGCATATGAGTTAAATAAGCAGGGTGACAAAATGCAGCACTGACGGACTCCTTTCCCAGTTTTGAGCTAGTCCGTTGTTCCATGTCCACTTCTAACTGTTGCTTCTTGACCTTTATACAGGTTTCTCAGGAAGCAGGTCAGGTGGTCTGGTATTCCCATCTTGTTAAGAATTTTCCACAGTTTGTGGTGATCTACACAGTCAAAGGCTTTATCAGAGTCAATGAAGCAGAAGTAGATGTTTTAGCTGATATATTTCTCCTCAGATCCTTTGTTGGAGAGCAGAGTTCCAGAAAGAAAAAAAAAAAGACACATAGTTTTGCTCGCATTATTTTAAATTCTGAGCTTATACTAAGTGGCATTACTGATAGGATTTTTTTTTGACTGCTAGTGTAATGGTTATGCAATGGTTTATTTTTCCCTTTTTGAAGATGAATCTATGGATTAAATATCTGTAGCTAAATTTGCAAGCTAGCTGTTGCAGAGAAGAACCTGTTAATTCTAGCAGAGTTCTCTGTGAGCTTTATTGTCCCTGAAGAATACCAATTGATAATGGGAATTTAACAGAAATACAGCTCAAGTGATCTTCATAATACGTGCTAGCAACGACTTGTTTGAGTCTTCCCCCTGTGGTAGCAGGATTCAGCTCTGTAAGCTTTTTAAAGTGAGAAATCCAGTTAACCAGAAGGAGACTCATGCAGACAACATCTACCTTCTTTATTCATGTGGCTCACTTTAATCAAGCAGAGTCATGGTTCCTCCTGTAACACAAGATACAGTGGATTTAAAAGAAACTGCCTTGTTATAATCAGCCCATTTTCTGTCTACTTTTGTTTTATTTTGAAAATAACTGGTATGTTAACATTCTTTTCACTTTCTAAACTTCGTATTTGAATATTTTTTAGCTAAATTCAGTTTAAATACTGTGTGGTATTTATAACACATAGAAGTGTGGACCCTTATTCAAATAGCTGAGCCGTCGGCCTTAGCATTTCCTTTGACTGCCACCCAGCATGTTCCATATTCATTTCCCCTCTGGGCTCTGAGATAGTGAAAGGGTTTTTACATAGCATTTGCTTCTGCTATTGAGACCAGTGTTCAAGTGAGAAGCCCATTGAACTGTTGGAACCTAGAATAGTTTCTGTGTTTGCCAGTATCTTGAGCAACTTCTCTGCGTGGACCTCTGACATGAAGTAAGGCTCCAAATGTATGTGTTAGACACTGTCTTGACCGCGCTTCTGGACTGCATCGCTTTGCCAGGCCTGCAGTCTTTCATCTTTCTACCGTTCCCTTACAGCTTTTCTCCCTAGGTGTGTAGTTAAGTAAACCTTCTACCCTGTCCTAGTAACTATCTCTGCTTATTGCAATCAGAGAAATGTTTGAGGCTGCTTTCTCAAATAATACAACTGCAAACATATTGCAAACTTACATACATTCTTTATCTTGAGCTCACTTGGAAAAATAACCTTTAAAGTTCTTACACTAGCTAATTTATTATACATTTTATACAGGTCAGATTTTATGGTGTTTAACCAAAGGCTGCTATAAAATTTGCAGAGCAGTGAGAAGTTACAGTGTGTCTTGTGATGTTCAGAGTAAATTGCAGGTTTGGATCGAATTTAGAGCCCAAAGATACATAGCGTTTCATCAGAGGAGTCAAAGCAGCGCCTGCTGTCCCAGATGACTTTGGTTCTAGTAGGGAAGCAGAGGGGTACGCTTATTTCAGGAAGTACCTACTCCATCCCGGCACCGCCCTCCAGTCCCAGCTCCTCCCTCCCCCCTCTTTCAGTTCGTGGCTGGCTTCCGCTGCAGAGACGGCAGAAGCCTGGGGCGCTGACGAGTGCTCGTCTGTGGGTGCTTTCCAGCCCTCCAGGGGGGTTTCTTGGCAGCGCTCTCGCTGACCGCAGTGCGCCTTGTTTTGTCTTCTGAGGCCCGGAGCTCTTCTCCAGCCCCAGGCGTGTCTGGCTGAACGGAGCTTTCTCCTCCCCCTGGGGACTCCCTCCTCTGCCCCTTCTTACACATTCCAGCTCTCACCTGTGGGCGACTGCTGCTTCTCCTCTTCAGTCTGCGGGCGACGCCACAGTGTGCAGGCTGCTTCCAGATCTAAAGTTCCAACCTCACTTTCTCTTCTTCTCTAGTCGAGGGTAGGAGTAACAGCTAACACTTACTGAGCAGTCACTCTACGCAGTGTGGAAGGCGTATTCTCTCAGCAGCGCTGTGGACTCATTTAGCTGGTCCTAGATCGTTCCTCTGTGCTGAGATCCTGCATTATCCTCATTCTCCTGCTGAGGAAACCAGGGCAGAGGGGGTCAGGAGTGTGCCTCGGGTCCCAGCGTATGTATGAGCCTGCCCGTGTCTCTCCTTGGCTTCAGATGCCTCAGTGACATCCAGCGTCCAAAGGCCCAGCTCGGCCCCTCCGCTGGACACGCCCTTGCTCTGGCCACGTTCCTGCTTGCCTGTCTGCTCTTCCCTCCGTCACTTCTCCCCTCATACCCCGCTCTAAGCCCTGCTGAACCACGTGGATGTCCTCAGTCACAGTTACTCTCTCCTTCTTAGAAATTTGCTCATGAGTTTAGCTGAGAATTTTTTTTTTCCCGTTTGTGTATTGGATAATCTCAATGCTGTTTATTCTTTAAGATTCAACTGAAAAATTACCTCACCTCCAAAGCCTTCCCTTATTTTCTCCATCATCTATTCAGCAAGTATTTACTGTGCTAGATTCCAGGGATACAAGAAATGAATTATATTTACCTGGTCCCAGTCCTCAGGGCAGGGGAGGGAAGACAATGTAATTAACACAGTATGGCAATAAAGTCTTTCCTTCTGTGGAAACAAGGGGGTCTCGGAAAGCTTCCTGAAGCAAGTGATATTCAGGTTAAAACTGGAAAGGCTATTAGAATACCCAGTAGCAGAGGGTGGGGAAAGGATTCCAGGTTATGGGAGGAGAATTGTGATTATGGGGCAGGATTAGCAAGAACATGGCCTGTTCAGACACCTGAAAGAAGAGAGCAGGGGAGGGTGTGTGTGCAGGGGCTGAGCAAGTGTAGTCCTCAGGGAGATGCAAATTAAAATTGCTACAAGGTGCTATCCAAAACCCCTGAAAGGGCTACAATCAAAAGGACTGACAGCACCAAGGCTTGGGGAGAGTGTGCGGCGACTGTAACTCTCTTACACTGCTAGTGGGAATATAAAACGAGAAGTCCACTTTCTGAAAGGCTGCCTGAGTTTCCCAAAGGTAAATATTCATCAGCTTTCCAAGACCTGCTTGTTTCCATAGAAGGAACCACTTGCTGCGATGCAGTTCTCACTCCATTGTCGTGCCTGCCCTGCTCTCAGGGCTGAGACCAGGTAAGTCTAATTCCTCCTAGGAATTTATCTGAGAAAAATAAAAACATGTTCACAAAAAAGACTTACATAGACATTTTCATAGCAGAATCTCTTATAATGACTTCAGACTGGAAACAGTCCAAATATCCATCAACAGAAAAATGAATTAAAATTTTGTGCCATATTTAAACAATGAATTACCACTCAGCAATGGAAAAGAATGGTACTGAAATACACAGAAATATGGATGAATCTAACAAACACGATGGCAAAAGGACGTTGACAGCCAAGCACGTTGTGTGACTCTGTTTCATGAAGCCTGAGAGTAGCTAGGCTGATCTGTTGGGATATAAGTCACAAGGCAAGAATGTCCTTTTTTGGTTGTTATTGTTGGGGGGAATTGATTGGAAAGGGTAGAAGGGACATCTCTGAATAGCTTATGTCTTATTTTTGGTAGTAACGGGTACAATTTGGGGCAGTAACGGGTATAAACAGTTGTCAAAATACATCAAACTGCGCACGTGTATATTATGTGTTGCTCTGTCTCAATTATAAATACTTTAGCAAAAATGATCAGCCATAACATAATGATCTATGTCTATGTATTGACATAGAAAGATGTTTATGGTATATAGTATTAAGTAAAATAAACTGGTTAAAAACTATTCTACCATAACCTTTTATGTCTTTATAGAAGGACATTAAGAGTGAGTTTTTCAATTTTATTCTTCAGCCTCATGTATTTTCTGATTTATTTGAATGAAAATTTTATTGTTTTTATTTTTTTTTAATGAGAAAATGAAGTACTATTTATTATCCAATGAAATTTTATTTTTTTCCTATATACATCAGTTTTATTTTATTTTTTTAAAAAATTTTAAAATCTTTAATTCTTACATGCGTTCCCAAACATGAACCCCCCCTCCCACGTCCCTCCCCATAACATCTCTCTGGGTTGCCCCTGTGCACCAGCCCCAAGCATGCTGTATCCTGCGTCAGCAATCCCACTGCTGGGCATACACACCGAGGAAACCAGAATTGAAAGAGACACATGTACCCCAATGTTCATCGCAGCACTGTTTATAATAGCCAGGACATGGAAACAACCTAGATGTCCATCAGATGAATGGATAAGAAAGCTGTGGTACATATACACAATGGAGTATTACTCAGCCATTAAAAAGAATCCAATGAAATTTTAAAGTATATCTTATTGAAATTTTACAGAAACTATTAGTTAAACCATCTAATATGATAAATATTCTTAAATGAAATTTCATGACTATTTTATGCTATAGTTTTGTTTGTTTTTAGTGCTTAAAAGAAATCAGGGTAGTATGGCATTTGTAGTTTAGAAAAAAGTTTAATTCTTATTTTAACATAAGTCTGAACATATCAAGGGTGCACAGTGGAAGGTAAGGTGCTGGCTGCTGTTTCTTTGTCATCTAACTCTTCACAGGGGGCAGCTGTTGTGATCAGGCATGTATGGTTTATGGAGAAATAGGAACAGATGCGTTCCTGTGCATATGTGCACACTGTGCTGTTTTGAGTGCACCTTTTTTATTGTAGTCTAATGTATATAACCTAAAATTTATCACTTTGGTGTTTCTGTGTGTGGCGTTCGCTGGCATTGCATATGCTCACATAGCTTTGCGGCACACCCATCACCGTCTCCAGAACTCTCTCCTCGCCCTGGATTGAAGCGCTGCGCCTGGTGCACAGTCGCTCCCCAGCCCCTTCACGCTGGCCTGGCAGTCACTGTTCTGCCTCTGTCTCTGCCAGGCTCACTCTGTAGGTGGAGTCAAACAACGCTTGTCTTTCTGTGTCTGCCTATTGCACTCACCATAATGTGTTTGAGGCCCGTCCGTGTTGAAGCATGTGTCGGTTGCCTTCTTTTCCAGGGCTGAATAGCATTCCATGGCATGAATATGCTGTGTTTTGCTTATTCATTAATCCGTCAGTGGACATTTGGATTGTTTCTACCTTTGGGCTGTTGCAAAAATGCTGCTATGAACATGAGTATATAAACACCAGTTTGAGGCCTTACTTTCAGGTCTTCTGTGTGTATACCCAGAAGTGGAATTGCTGGATCCTATAACAGTTCTGTGTTTAATTTTTCGCAGAACTACCACACTGTTCTCCTTACTAGCTGCATCATCTCACATTGCCACTAGTAGTGCTTGAGGTTTCCAGCTTCTCTGCATTTCTTATCAACACCTGTTTCCTGTTTCTCTTTTCTTTCTTCCTTTTTTATAATAGCCATCCTAATGAGTTTTGTACCATGCTTTTCAAACTTGATGTGTCTCAGAGAATCTTTCAGGAAACTTTCTTTTTTAAAGATTGTATAAAAGTCTTTGTTATGAGTGGGCCTTAATTTAACTTCTCCTGATTAATGGCCCTGTGTTTTCTTTTCCGGTCTTTTGTGAATGCATGGAGTATATCTTTATCTTTAGTGTATGCAGTCGACCCTTGATAGTCCTCAGAGGATTGGTTGCAGAGCCTGCCCCGGATACCAAAATCCTTATATGAAATTGAGTAATATTTGCATTTTACTTATACACATTTCTCCTGCATACTTGAAACCATCTCCAGATTACTTATAATATTTAATACAATGTAAATGTTATGTTAATCAGTTCAGTTCAGTTCAGTCTCTCAGTCATGTCTGACTCTTCGGGACCATGTGAACCACAGCATGCCAGGCCTCCCTGTCCATCACCAACTCCCAGAGTCCACCCAAACCCATGTCCATCGAGTCAGTGATGCCATCCAACTATCTCATCCTCTGTCGTCCCCTTCTCCTCCTGCCCTCAATTTTTCCCAGCATCAGGGTCTTTTCAGATGAGTCAGCTCTTTGCATCAGGTGGCCAAAGTATTGGAGTTTCAGCTTCAGCATCAGTCCTTCCAATGAACACCCAGGACTGATCTCCTTTAGGATGGACTGGTTGGATCTCCTTGCAGTCCAAGGGACTCTCAAGAGTCTTCTCCAACACCACAGTTCAAAAGCATCAATTCTTCGGCACTCAGCTTTCTTCACAGTCCAACTCTCACATCCATACATGACCACTGGAAAAACCATAGCTTTGACTAGACAGATCTTTCTTGGCAAAGGAATGTCTCTGCTTTTGAATATACTATCTAGGTTGGTCATAACTTTCCTTCCAAGGAGTAAACACCTTTTAATTTCCTGGCTGCAGTCACCATCTGCAGTGAATTTGGAGTCCAGAAGAATAAAGTCTGACGCTGTTTCCACTGCTTCCCCTTCTATTTGCCATGGAGTGTTGATAGCTGTCAGTAGAATGTCAGTGCTATGTAGGTAGTTGCCAGTGTGTGACAAATTCAATTTTTGCTTCTGGGACTTTTTGGAAACCTTTTCTTTTTAAAATTTTCCTTCAGAAGTTGGTTCAGTTTGTGGACACAGAACCTGTGGATATGTAGGGCTGACTGTACAGTGCTTCTGTTTGTTTTCATCTATTTTCTGACTTCATTTTAATGAGCATAGATAGAAGTATATATGCATTCTGAAATTTGATAGTTATTGCTAGTCTTAAGTAACAATATCTTTTTCTAAACATCCTTGACATCACAGTGTGTTGTTCAACTTTTTGATCTCATTGGAGTTTTAATTTGCATTTCCTCATGAGTGACATTAAACTTCTTTTCATTTTTAGCAGCTTGTTATTTCTGAAATACCTGCTTCATATCTTTTGTTTGCATTTCTTTGGGGTTGTTGGTAGTCTTTTCTCATAGGAACACCGAGATTTAAATGGTTAGCAAAACAGGTATGCTTCCTGCCTTCGTGAGCCTGTAGTCTACTGGGGGACGAAGACCATGAACATGAAAATGTGTTATTGAACTTTGTGAAAAGTGCCATGAAGGAAACTTATGGATTTTATGCAAGATAACAATTTAGGTGGGGTTTGGGTGGAGTGTGTTGGCCAGAGAGGGCTCCTAATGGATGCATCATGAGCCAGTGAGGCAAATACTGGGAGAGGGTCCTCCAGACAGAGAGAGCATAGACTGCAGACTCAGAGACAGGATGCGGCTGGAGTGAAGTGAGGAGGGGATGAGGACAGATGACTCTCTGGCCGTTTGCCCCTCATATGTCCTCTAAAGATACTCAGAAGAATACGGTAAGTTTCCCGAATTCTTCTCTGAGGAGTTTTAAGACAAAACTTATTTTTACTCTCTTATTAGACACTCCTCATGAAAGGCATATGAATCAGATAATCTGATGAGCAAATGTTTTAAAATTATTGATTCATTGGGGGCCTCCATCTTTTTAAATTTCCCTTTAACTGGTTTTTTATTTGAGAATGAATCCCTGTGTATCATCATGTGTAATTTCATATTTCCCTGGATGCATGATTACAAATTCCACCCGTTTTGTCATGTGAAATTAATTTGTGATTCTTTGATGCCGGCAGAATGATGCATTGCTTGCTACTAAGTTATCTGTAACAGTTTCCCCATTAGGGGAAGAAAGCTCTGTGCGTCTGTCCTTCTGTGTGTGACCAGAGTCTGAATGTGTGGTGTGTCTACATGGGGAGAGGGACCCTCAGAGAAGAGGGCTTGCCGCTTCCTGTGCTTGACGAGTAAATTCACTCTTTGCAGCACAGTGAGCTGTGACAGAGATGCTCAGCTTACTTTTGATCAGTACCTTCTATAGCCTCTTACATCAAGCTTTCAAGCAGAGAAATTGTAGAGAGAAGTGCATAGTGGCTTACAGATCAGCTATTTCAAACCGTGAAATAAGGGTGTTGTTAGTTGTGACAGTTAGTGCCTGGTTTCCTGTTTTCTGGACTTGCTGCATGTACATACGCCTTTCTCTCCGCCTCTTTCCTTGTCTTTCCGTTTGTTTCTAGATCTGTTTATTAGGAAATGTTAGGAAGGGCATTCATGCAAAACATTGACCAGCAACCAGAGGCTGTCTTGGCAGAAATTAAACAATGAGACCCTCTGAGGTGGGCATGGCATTTTCGATTTTGCATTTCCTTTTTTTTTTTTTCCCCCAAAGTGATAATAGTGGTTGTTATTGGGGAATTAGATCTGGTGATTCTGTTTACAGTTTTCTTCATCCTTTAAGTTTTATCATTAGAACAGTAGGCATTGCTCTCCTAAAAGTAGTGAAAGGAGCATGCTTGTTTGCTTGTTTTTCAAAAAGAACCTTTTATTGGAGCATAGTTGATTCCAGTGATGTGTTAGTTCCCAGTATACAGCAGAGTGACTCAGTCATGCGTGTATCTGTGTATGACTACGCGTATGCGTTTTCAGGTTCTTTTCCATCGCAGGTTATTGTGAGGTGTGTGTTTCCCTGGCCGTTCACTAGGTCCTTGTTGCTGTGCTGCTCTGACAGTGGCAGGGGAGTGGCTCAGTTCATGCTTGTTGAGTGCTAAGCGAATGGAAGTATCACCTGGGAACACCTGTATTTGCTCTAAGTAGCGTCTTCTCTGTTTCCGTTACTTGATTTTAAAAAATTATGAAAGTGTAAAATGTACAGCTTGCAGTCTGTCTTAACTTTGTTTGGTTCCGTAACAATGGCAGTTTTACATATGGAGCTTTTTGTAGGATAGCGTGGCCTTTCTGCTGCTGCCTATGAAGATTTTTCCTAGTTAGTTCCTGGAGCGTTATTTTTGCACAACTGTCAGGATTGCGGTTTGTCCCCGTCACTGCACGATGCTGGTGGCTGCTGCGCTTCGTTGGGCCATTGGTTCCGTGTTTATGTGGCCCATCTTGTTCTGTCGTCCCCAGATGCTTCTGGGGTGCTTGTTGCGTGTGCCCCAGGAATCAGGGGTGTGCTGGCACGTTTGTGTACTGCCGCAACTTTTATGTGTGCGTGGGTCTCTTTTTTTTAACTGGTCAAGGGGCAGTTTTGTTTAACATAGTGAGTATATTATATTAAGCCTGACTTTCCTGCCTGTAAGACTGTCTGGTTTATAATCCGGCTTTCAGCATTCACACATATGGACTAGAGAGGGAACTAGTGCTCACTAACCTGGTGATCTGGCCAGGTGTCCACTGATTGTCACATTGCTTTCTGTCTTAAATCATGCTGTCTGTCCTCTCCCGTTCTGTCCTGTGGGTTAGGGAAACTGTGCTAAGAAGAGCTAAAACCTGTGTTCCTCCTGGCTTGCTGTCACGACGCGACTTAGGCCTCTTGGGGCCGGCTCCTGTAGTTTTGTTAAAAATCTCTCTGAGCCACTGCACATCCAGCTCTTTGTCCTCCGTGACAGAGCATCTTGACTCTCTTATGAGCTTGTTTCAAATCGCTCTGAAGATTCGGAAAACTAACTGTAACCCATGCTTCCCCAGTAATTTAATAGCTATTTTAATAATATAAATATTTGTAAAATTTATTTCTCAACTTTATATTCTGACCCACTGATGTGTCTGTCTCTAAGTTGCAGTTATATGGTAGCTTTTAAGCTGTAAAAATGCCTTTTACCAAGCAGAGGCGCGGGTTGCTCTTCATCACTCTTTCCTAGGTTGTTTCAGGATACAGTCTCAGATTTATTTTCATCTTTAACGTTTCTTATTGCCCCAGTTTCCTCTCACATTTTCCTTCCCCTTGTTCCTTAACTCTCCTTTGACTGTTTTCTCCAAGTTCCTGCCCTTTTCTGTCTCCTCTTTGCGTCGTTTCTTCAAGGTGTAGTCTGTGTTTCGGCCTTTTCCCCTGAGCTTAGTTCTCTTTCTTGTTAGCTGCCTTTGACTGCCTCACTGTCGCATCTAATAGCCTTGTCCAGATTTATCCGTATTACATGTGTTGTAAAGTGCTTCCCTCCTCAGCTGAACTGCCCTGTGTGTGAACAGCGCCTCTGCTAGCCGCCTGGGTCCCGAATCCCACGCCCACGTGCTCTCTGCTTCAGGCGCTTCTCGATCCCCGCTGCTGCTCCCTGAAGCGCCTCCTCGCTCTCCTTCCGTGTCCATCTTTCATACGAGAACCGCACTCCAGGTCCCGTCACTGCGTGGCTACGTTATTCACACCCCGTTTTAGCTGACCCTTCCCTGTCCAGTTTATTTGCCTATGTCTGTGCGCTTCAGCTGATCAAAGACTTCATGATAATACTGATTTTAAACTAAGAATCTCATTCACGCATTCCCTGTTCATCTGGCAAAAGAGTGCCCATTACATGCCAAGTAAGTTTCTCGGTGTTGGGCCTGGAAAAGTGAACAAAGCAGCAGGTCCTGGTCCCTTCTGTCCTGGGGCTTATATTGCAGTGGTTGGTAGGACAAGGAAGAATGGGTATCCTGGAGACTTCTGGGGGCGGGTTTATTTGAGCTGAGAAAGGAAAGACAGGAGAAAATAGATAAGAAAATTATGAAAAGCAGTTAAATGAGCAGGGGCCTTCATGCCTCCCCTGTATTACAGGTAGGATAGTCTTTAAAATAATCCCTGTGTGCAGATGAGGATTCAGTCTCTAATCTCAGCAGTATCTCAGGCATCATGGGAAGGGGAAGGGGTAAAGTATTCACAAATGGAGTTGAAGAAATTTAATATCATGATTATGTGCTGGGTTGGCTGTTTCTTGGAGCCCATTTATGCCTATGGGACAGGAAATATGTAGCAAAATAAAACTGGCAGAAATAGGTGAAAAATTCCGTTGTCTGAGTGTTTTTTTTTTTTTCCCCATTTAACCTTAATAGTGTTCAGATTAGTTACTTTATAGTTTCTATTCTCTGTTCAGGAGAAGCACAGAATTTGTTTTGGCCAGTTTCTTTGTGATATTTTCCAAAAGATCTGTTTACTGAAATACTGAGCTAAGGAGGTCATGATGGCTAGAGATGAAACTCTCAATCTTTCCTGACATCTCAGGCTTCCAAGCACCAGCCATAGGTATGAGGGGCTGGGGCTGGCCACGGCCTCTGGAGTGTGGCTACAGCAGGCGGTCAACAGAAGGAGAAGAGGAAGAGCGAGCCTTTAATGAAGTCCCGTTGGCAGGAAGAGTGGGACAGAATCGCCTTGGGTTCCGCTGTGTTCTTAAAGAGATACAGGTGTTAGGAATTCCCATCTTCTTTCTTGTAAGTTCTGATGTGGGCCTGTGAGAAGCGGAGAATCTGAGGTTTGACTGGATGTTTGGGTTTCTTTAGGTATAGTAATGAGCCATCATATTTTCCATGTGAGATTGCGTTAGTGGGTGATCCCCATGGTAACACAGGTGTGATTAATACCTTTTCATTTTACACAGGAAATCGTTCATTCACTCACTCTTGGGAATTGTGTCCGTATCCATTCTGTCATTGTTCTGTGTTTGAAAAAATCAATGTTTTGTTAATGCTGTAGCTTCTGTTACATGCTTTGTATGGAACTAGTCATTCTTTATGCTTCTGGTCTGTCTTAGTTAAATTTGGCTTCATACTTGGCTGTTAAGTTATAGGTGTTCAGTGATGTTTATCCTTATGAAAACTGCTTTTCCTTCTGAAATTTTACAGCATTTTCAAAACCACCTGTCACACACTCAGAAGCCTGTGGCCCTTAAGATGTTTGCTGAAGTCCTTGACGTGTACGCTTCCCCGTTTAGTTTCCAGGTTTTCATTAGTGGATGACGTTTTCTTTCTCTGAGGAAGATGTCTTGTAACCCTTTAGTTGTCTAGTTGCTTCGTGTGGTGAGAACCCAGTGAACAGATGATGAAGGTGCCAGAGCTCCTCACTCAGAAATGAACGGCGAGCCTCGTCGCCTGTGTTCTGACTGACTCGGGAGCAGGCGCTCCGTGGCGCCTCTGTGTCCCCGGAAGCGTGTGGTCCCACTAGCGTTACCTCTGTTATTGTTCCTTTTGTAGTTGCATGATTGACTGATTAATGCCAGAAGTGCTGAAGTAAATGCTGATTTTTCAGCATGAGGATGATGAAACAAATACTGTGCTTAAAATGACTGTCCACCTCTAAACACTCATCAAGCATACGCTGAGTAAAGCACTCTGCTTGGCGCTCAGCAAGACCCAGAAACGAATGAGACGTGGCTGCTGACTTCAGGAAGTGCTGTGGGAGATTGTATCCTTCATGAGACAGAGCTCCCAGAGTTGCCTGTGTGGCTCCGTCTTTAGGACGGGCTCCCTCAGCTGCCTCACCGTGCGTGCTTCATCACCAGTGTCCCAGAGTTGGAATTCATTCACTGTTTGTTTTTTTTTTAATTAGTGTAAATACCGGTTACATTTAAAGGCTATACCTAATGTTTATGCTGTCTTACTTTTTTATTTCAACATGTCTTAAATATGTTAATGTAAATTCTTATGTTATTTTCTCCCTAGTTTGCTAGAAAATGGTCAGTTTGAAATTGTGACAGGTGGCTGGGTAATGCCTGATGAAGCTGGTGCACATTATTTTGCCATAATTGACCAACTAATTGAAGGACATCAGTGGCTGGAGACAAACCTAGGTACGTAGCGGCGTCTTCCTCTGTCGTGCGCACTGTGCTAGGCACTCTGCTTTGCACTCCCGCTCTTCCCGACCCCACGGACTGCGGCCCGCCAGGCTCCTCTGCCCATGGGGGTTCTCCAGGCAAGAACACTGGAGTGGGTTGCCGTGCCCCCTTCCAGGGGATCTTCCTAAACCAGGGGTCGAACCCAGGTCTCCCACATTGCAGGCAGACTCTTTACTATCTGAGCCACCAGGGAAGCCCAAGAATCCTGGAGTGGGTAGCCTGTGCCCTCTCCAGGGGGTCTTCTGACCCAGGAATCAAATCAGGGTCTCTTGCATTGCAGGCAGATTCTTTATCAGCTGAGCTCTCAGGCAAGCCCTGGTAGCTCACATGGACTGCTTTGGGCCATTCATTTTGGGGAAGGTGAGATGGGGTCTTTTATTTTTTTAATAATTCATTTTTCTAGGACTGATTATTACTGAATAATTTCTTTTTCATTGATTTGTGTTTTTTGGATCATAAACTCAGTTACATAGGTATAACATGGTCACTTTAGGATCATCTACCTTGTTTTACCTGTTATTTTATCAGTTTTGTTTATTAATTTTAGTATTTTCTCCTAAAAATATCCCACTGGAATTTTAATCATATATTAGTTAAGACTCTTGATCACAAAAGGCAAAAGCCTAATTGCCAGAGATGGGGCAGCTCCAGGGCAGACTGGACCCAGAGGACTTGGACTGTGCTGCCTGGGCGCTGTCTGTCAGGCCTGCTCACTCTTGCCCCTCCTCCTGAGGAGCGCGATGGCCGGAGGCAGCCAGGACTCTGGTCTTCCTCGCCCAACAGGAGGAGCCTGCAAGCAACACCTTGCCTCACTGGCCCGCGCTGGGTCCTGGGCTTCTTTCCGAGTCAGTGTTTGGTGGCCATAGCGATAGGAGCTGAAGTCGCTGAGAGCTGGTTGGTTCGGTGGAGATGGTCTCAAGGAAAGAGAGATTTGAGGCAGGGCCAGCCTCACTTGAACCAGGTGACTGGGTCCTGTAAGGGGAAGAGGATCCTGAACTGATGAAGTCAGTTCACACAACTCGTGAGAACGTGGGACTAACTGAAACCTGCGTGAGGTGTGGTGTTTGCACTCTGCATCACGGTATGTGGGGCTTCCCTGATGGCTCAGTAGTAAAAGATCTGCCTGCCGGCACAGGAGCTGTGGGTTCGATCCCTGGGTTAGGAAGATCCCCTGCAGCAGGAAACGGCAACCGACTCCTGTATTCTTGCCTGGGAAATCCCGTGGACAGAGGAGTCTGGCAGGCGACAGGCCGTGGGCTCACAAAAGACTAAAACAACAGCAAACAGTGTGTGTGTAATTGTGTTCAAATACTTCTCAGTACAATTTTGTAGTTTATAGTAAATATACATTTGCAATTGAAATTATTTCTAGATACTTTTTATTATTTTAAAATATTTTTAAAATATTCTGTTAGAAATGACACCTTCCCACCCCATTAATATTGACTTTTTATTTTGGAATAATTTCAAATATAAGCATTCTAAGAGTACTACAAAGAACTCCCATAAAGCCCCCAATCACACTCACCAGTTATTAACATTTTGACACATTTACTTAATTTTTTTCTCTTTCCATGTTGTTGTTGTTGTGATTCTTGTAGAGTAAGTTGCAGAGACCATACCTGTTCTGAAAAGAGTTAACGTGTCAGGTCAGATGTTGCTGTCCTTAGAAAGCTCTTGCTTGCAGGGTTGGTCTTTGGCGGGTGTCTGCAGAGTTGAGTTCTTCAATGATGAGTAACTCACTGCGTTTAAACTGCTTGTAAGCCCAGTGTAATGTATGATAAACGCTGGTTTTCCTTCTGGGAGTCAAATCATATTATGAACTAGACAGTGAGTACCCACATGACCAGACTCCAGTGAAAGGCTTGGGTACAGTTTCTAGTGAGCGGCTTTGGTGGCCCGCCTTTCTGGTGTTGTCAGCATTCACTGGTGCAGTAACTGACTCCGTCTGGGTAATCCGTCAGAGAGGGCGCTCTTAGAAGCCTGGGCCTGGTTCCTGTGGGCTCTGCCCTGTGTGCCTTTTGTTTCTGCTATTTTTCTTTGTATCTTTTCACTATAATAAATCATAGCAGTGAGTATGACTTCATGTTGGGTGCTATAAGTTTTCTTAAAGAAGTCTGGGGGTGGACTTAGGGACCCCCTACTTAGTGTCACTTTTCTTAAATGTTGAGTTGGCCAAATATTTCCTTCAGTTTTTAAGTAAAAATAAAAGACACTTTTCCCCCCCCCCATCAGGAACTTTATTGAACAAAGTATTCACCATTTTGTTCCATTACCTTCTGCCATTTTTCAGGCAACTTTATAATTGCATTTTCCCAAAACTTTTTGTCTTTTTGAGCAAAGAACTGTTCCAGGTGCCTTTTTATAGTCTTCCAAGGAATTGAAACTTTTTCCATTAAGAGAATTTTGTGAAGACTTCAGTAAGTGGATCTTGTGTGTTTCTTCTTTATGTTCAGCTTTTATGGATATGTAACTTACATGCAGTGCAGCATATAAGTCTTAACTCTGGAGTTCTGACGGCTGTATATACCCTTGTCAGCCCGTTTTCATCATTATAGAAAGTTCCCTCATCCCCCCACCCCCCGAATTTCTCCCTGCAGCCAAGTGCTCTGCGTTGCTATCGCTGTAGATCACTTCCACTGACTTAGGGGGTACCACTTTTGGGTCTGCCTTCTCTTGCTCAGCATAGACTTTTTTCCTACTGTATTGTAGGTAACTACCGCTTTGCATACTGTGGGATCCTCTCAGTCACCATGTGCGGCAGTTTGTGGTGTTGTCACAGAGTTGTGTAGCCACAACTACCACCTGCTTTAGAACTTTATCAGCATCCCCAAAAGGAACCTCTTGTTTGTTGCTAGTCACACCCCTCTCTGGCTCCTTCCTTCTCTGCCCTAGGCTCAGGGACCACTCATCTCCTTAGTGGAACACGCACGCACACGCAGATTTGACTGCTCTGGACATTTCACGTAAATGGCATTGTACAACGTGGGCTTCTGTGACTAGCTTTTTTACTTGGCGTAATGTTTTCCCGGTTTATCCACAGCGTCTCAGGGGTTTGTCCCTTTCTAATGACTGGATAATGTCCTGTTGTGTGGAGATGCCGTGTCTGTTTCTCCGTTGTTTTTCCTCCTTCAGCTAGTGGGCGTTTGCATCGCTCTCCTTTTCAGCTGCTCTGGGCACTGCTGCTGCGCACGCTTGTTCCGTGAGGACAGAAGTTCCCTTTTTCTGGATGCATACCTAGGAGCAGAGTTTATGGGCGCATTCGAGGACGTGAACTTCCTGACTGTGGCTCTGCCTGCAGTGAGGACTGCACTGGGGACACCTGCGCTGGTCTCAGTTTTGTTTGCTGAACAATTTGGAGCAGCTTGTTTTGGATACTTTTTACATTTGATTTGGAGATACTTTTTAAAATTATCCAAAATAATAATTTTAATAATTATTAATTAATAAATATTTATTAATAATAGATAATTATTTAAATAATTTAAAATAACTATTCCATTATAGTTCCCTGGTGGCTCAGATGGTAAAGCATCTGCCTACAATGCGGGAGACCCAGGTTCGATCCCTGGGTTGGGAAGATCCTCTGGAGAAGGAAATGGCAACCCACTCCAGTACTCTTGCCTGGAGAATCCCATGGACAGAGGACGGAGGGGCATTGTAGGCTACAGTCCATGGGGTCACAAAAGAGTCGGACACGACTGAGTGACTTCATTTCACTTCACTTGAAAATTATTTAGTCTTTGGTTGTTAATTTCTGTTTTTATATGTTTTGTTATAGAAAACTGACCATTGGAACTTTAAGTTTGAGCTTTAAGGTTGTGTTTTGCCTAAAGCTGCATTGTCTGACTGTCCTCTGGCCCCTCTTAAGGTCTAATGTCAGGTGTGTCTGGAATGGCCCAGGTCTGTTGACTGTGTTATCCGTGTTGCTCGTGGTCTGATTTTAGGTCTGTTAGATCTGCCATCACTTACGTGGTATGTTTTACTCTTTTTAATGATTATTTCCTGTAACTTTTCTTGCTTTTACTTTTATATATTTTAACAGTCTTATTCTAGCATGAAAACACAAAATCTTTCCTAGTTTTATTGACATGTGCCCTCTTTTTAAATTTTGGATTTTTCTTATACTGAATTTTCCCTTAAATTTGTCGCTTAACCCCCTCTTAAAAATATTTACTTATACCAAGAAAAGTCCTGGCGGCATACTGGGTTTCCCTCTAAGTCTCTCCATAGCTTTCACCTCCTTTCATATCAGGTTTTAAAAATTCTCTCTTTTCTGTGTCATTACACCCCAGGGATTCTTGAATCTGTTGCAGCTAGGTTGCTCTATCCTGTGTATCAGGTGATTTTTATTGGAAAAGATCACTGGTAGTGATAAAATCTCAGACATCGCTGTAACTTTTCATGTTGGATTTTACTCTTGTTTGTAAGCTTATTCTGCCCTTGTTATTCTGGACAATATATGAAGAAGTGAAGTCACTCAGTCATGTCTGACTCTTTGCAATCCCATGGACTCTAGCCCGCCAGGCTCCTCTGTCCCTGGGATTTCCCAGGCAAGAATACTGAAGTGGGTAGCCATTTCCTTCTCCAGGGGATCTTCCTGAACCAGGGACTGAACCCTCATCTCCTGCACTGCTAGGCGAGTTCTTTACAGCTGAGCTGCAAGGGAAGCCGACTAATTGGGAAATACCTGATCCTAGGAAAGACGGAAGGCAAAAGGAAAGGGGCAGTAGAGATGAGATGATCAGGCAGCATCTCTGACTCGGGCGCGAATTTGAGCAAATGCCGGGAGAGTGCAGGACAGAGGCGCCTGGCGCACAGCGGTCCCTCGGGTTGCGAAGAGCCGGGCGTGACTGACCAGCAGCATCACATTCCTAGTGCTTGTTTATCTTGAAACTGGAAGCTCGAACCTTCTGACTGCCTGCATCCGACTCCTTCTCCCGCTCCCGCCCTCGGTGGCCGCAGATCTGATCACTTCTGAGTTTGCTGCCTTTGAAGTATAGTTGATCTACAACTTATGTTCCTGACATACAACATTGTGACTCCGTATTTCCATACATTTCAAATGTGGAATCGCATGACTTATTTTGCAGCTGGGAGTTTGTGCCTCTTAGTCTCCCTCACCTGTTTCCCTCTTCTTGCCAGTCTCCCCCTTCTGGAAGCCACCGGTTCACTCTCCGCGTCTGTGACTCTGTTTCTGCTTTGCTGTTCATTTGGTTTCAGCTTACACGTGCCAGTGAGCGCTCACCTTGTTTGTCTCTTTCTGTCTGGCTTACTTCATAGGGCACGTTGCCTCCAGCCTGATAAACGCTGTCAAAAATGACACGACTGCCTTCTTTCATATGCCTGGATGGGGCTCTGTTGTACATGTGTGTGCATACATTTGCGTTGTATCTGTGTGTGTATGCGCGTGTGTGGGTATGTATATATTTGGTTCTTTCATATGCCTGGATGGGGCTCTGTTGTACGTGTGCATGTATGCACTTGCGTGTCTATCTGTGTGTATGCGCGAGTGTGGGTGTGCATACGTGTCCACCGATCCACCTGTGCACGCTGGGGCTGCTTCTGTGTCTTGGCTACTGTGAATGATGCTGCTGTGAATGTGGGGGTCCATGCATCTTCAAATTAGGGTTTTTGTTTCCTTTAGATTAATTCCCAGGTGTGGCATTGCTGGGTCATATGGTAGTTCTCTGTAATTTTTTGAGAATTTTCTGTGCTGTTTACTGTGGTAACTATACCAACTTAGATTCCCACCAGCAGTGCAAGGGTTCTCTTTTCTCTACATATAGTTTCTTTTAACTGAAGTCTGTACACTTTTTTAGACATAATGCTCTTGTACACTTAATAGACTATGTAAACATAACTTTTCTATGTCCTGGGTAACATTTTTCTGTGATACTCTCTTTATTGCAGTGGTCTGGAAGTAAACCCTCAATGTCTCTGGGGTATGCCTGTATGCAATAGGATGTGTGTAGGTTATGTGCACATAGAATACCATTTTAGATAAGGAACTTGGCATCCAGGGATTTTGGTTTTCCAGGTGTCCTGGAGCCAGTCCCTCGGATACCAAAGTATGACTGCAGTTAGACTCACATGCATGTTTTTTGAACCGTTTGCGAGTAAGCGGGAGACATCTTGTCCCTTTACCTCTCAGCATTTCATTGTGTTATTTCCTAAGAAACAGAGATATCTTCTTAGATAAGCAGAAGATAGTTGTCAAATCAGGAGTTTTAACAACAATACCACAATCTAGTTCACAGTGTATTCAAATCTTGTCAGTTGTCTTAGTAATGTTCTTCAATGAAAGCTGCTGTTTTTTCTCTCCCAGTCCAGGATCACATATGACATCTAGTTGTCACGTCTTTTTGTCTCCTTGACCTGGAACACTCCCTCAGCCTTTCTCTCGGTCTCTTAACCTTGATATTTTTGAGGAGGTCAGACTTCTGCTGTAAACCATCTCTCAGTTTGAGTTTCCGCTCATCATTAGCTTCAGATGGCCCTGTCTGGCCTGTTATTTTCCTGGGGTGTCGCCACAGCTGTTTGCTGTGGGCTCAGTGCATCTCATCAGGAAGTGCGTGTCGCCTCCTATTCCATGTCAGAGGTGCTGCCCGTGATCAGTCATGTCTTATGCTTCTTCTCTGCACTTTACGTTTCCCTGCTTTGTGGGAGATACATTGAGAACAGGTAAAATTCCTCATCAGACTTCAGTATTTTAGTTTTAGGATCTGCTGAGGACTTTCTAACTCCACCGTCCCTTCTGTAACTGTTGGTTTTGTTGCTATTTAGTCGCTACGTCTGACTCTTTTGTGACCCCATGGACTGGAGTCTGCCAGGCTCCTCTGTCCGTGGGATTGCCCAGCAGAGAATACTGCAGTGGGGTGCCTTTTTTCCTTCTCCAAGGGATCTTCCTGACCCAGGGATCAAACCCACATCTCCTGCATTAGTAGGCGATTCTTTACTGCCGAGCCACCAGGGAAGACCTAACTATTTGTTTGCATTTTACTAAAAGGAAGAGCTTTCTTTATTTGTGAGCTTGTGGGTTTATTTTATTCAGTGGGTTCCAGTCTAGTACGACTGTTCTGTATCTTGATCCCCAGTTGTCCCACATTTGGCCAATGGAAGCCCCTTCAAGCTATCTCCTGATCTATTTCTATATGTTTCCATGACTCTGGCCATTTCTTTACTTTATGCCCCAAATAATCTGTTCTAGGGTTATCTTGTACTTTACCAGTCTCAGGCCTGAAATAAGCTGTTTCTCTGAGGTTATTATAGAGCATAGCATTTAGAGGTCAAAATCCAGGAGCAAAGTTCTGCTAATTGATGCTACAGTGCCGCTGCATCTAGGCCTTCATAGTGCAGAGAGCTAGGAAATGTGTGTGTACACACAGACACACACACACACACAGACACAGAAACACAGACACACACACAGACACACAGACACACATACAGAAACAGACACAGACATACACACACAGACAGACACACACACAGACATACACAGACACAGGCACACACACACAGACACACACACAGACATGTACACACAGACACACACACACAGATACACAGACATACACAGACACACAGACACAGACTCACACAGACACACATACAGACACACAGACACACACAGACACAGACACAGAAACACAGACACACACACAGACACACACACAGAAACACAGACACACACAGACACACACACACAGAGACACATACAGACACAGACACGTACACACAGACACACACACACAGACACGTACACACAGACACACACACAGAGATACACAGACATACACAGACACACAGACACAGACTCACACAGACACACATACAGACACACACACAGACACACACACACAGACACATACAGACACAGACACGTACACACAGACACACACACAGAGATACACAGACATACACAGACACACAGACACAGACTCACACAGACACACATACAGACACACACACAGAAACAGACACACACACAAACAGACACACACACACAGACACACACACAGAGATACACAGACACACACACACACATTGATGTAGTTTCTTTAAATACAGATGTATGTTTGTGTGTTTATTTGTATATTTATTCGTAAGTTAGTACTGCTGTCTCCTATTTCAGCTCAGTATCATAGGGTCCATTCTATTCGCACATTTATAGGAACTGTTTTGCAGTTCTTTCTCTCAAAATAGAGAACCTGGCTACTTTACCTTACTAGTTTGCTCAGTCTTGGAATTCATGAAAGTTTCAGAATTGCTAAACCTAGAACAGACTGGTTCCAAATAGGAAAAGGAGTGCGTCAAGGCTGTATATTGTCACCCTGCTTATTTAACTTATATGCAGAGCACATCATGAGAAACGCTGGACTGGAAGAAACACAAGCTGGAATCAAGATTGCCGGGAGGAATATCAATAACCTCAGATATGCAGATGATACCACCCTTATGGCAGAAAGTGAAGAGGAACTAAAAAACCTCTTGATGAAAGTGAAAGAGGAGAGTGAAAAAGTTGACTTAAAGCTCAGCATTCAGAAAACGAAGATCATGGCATCTGGTCCCATCACTTCATGGGAAATAGATGGGAAACAGTGGAAACAGTGTCAGACTTTATTTTGGGGGGCTCCAAAATCACTGCAGATGGTGACTGCAGACATGAAATTAAAAGACGCTTACTCCTTGGAAGGAAAGTTATGATCAACCTAGATAGCATATTAAAAAGCAGAGACATTACTTTGCCGACTAAGGTCCATCCAGTCAAGGCTATGGTTTTTCCTGTGGTCATGTATGGATGTGAGAGTTGGACTGTGAAGAAAGCTGAGCACTGAAGAATCGATGCTTTTGAACTGTGGTGTTGGAGAAGACTCTTGAGAGTCCCTTGGAGTGCAAGGAGATCCAACCAGTCCATTCTGAAGGAGATCAGCCCTGGGATTTTGGAAGGATCAGCTCTTCTTTGGAAGGAATGATGCTAAAGCTGAAGCTCCAGTACTTTGGCCATCTCATGCGAAGAGTTAACTCATTGGAAAAGACTCTGATGCTGGGAGGGATTGGGGGCAGGAGGAGAAGGGGACGACAGAGGATGAGATGGCTGGATGGCGTCACGGACTCGATGGACATGAGTCTGAGTGAACTGTGGGAGTTGGTGATGGACAGGGAGGCCTGGTGTGCTGCGATTCATGGGGTCGCAAAGAGTCAGACACGACTGAGCGACTCAATTGAACTGAACTGATGCCACCGCAAAAAAACCCAAAATACTAAATAGGTTCACGATTTCTTTATAATTTTTTGGAGGTAAATCCCATATGGGAAATGGGCAGGCTCTGTGTGGCAGCTTCTTTGAGATTTGACGTGAACTGTTGGCTCTCTGACGTTCAGCGTCCCCTCTCAGTCTCCTTGGCTGGCCTCACCTTCAGTGTTCTGCAGCGTTCTCTCTGTTTTCTTCTCTGTTATTCTATGTGAACACCTTGCATGGTAATCTTTACAGCTATAATCAGGATCAAGATTAACTCATTTGTGTAACCCTAGGCCAGTGTAATCCTAGGCCAATGTAATCCTTTCTTAGCCTTCAGTATATGGAAAGTGTTAAATAGATGTATGCGTGAAAAAAAATGTGCAGTTAGATTACTTGTGTCTGTGTATACGTAGCCTATAGAAGCCTTCTTTGAGAATCCTGAATAAATAAAATATTTACATACTTCCCAGTGAATAATCTTATTTCATTCATTCTAACCTGTGCATTTATTCTGTTGGTTTTTCATATGTTATCCTCTGTGAAATTGAGGTGTATCTTTAGTCCTTTACCAGAATTGGTGTGAGTCAGGTGTGGAAAATTCTGTTGATTCCTTCTTGATAGCAGGTGCCGGCGTCCAAGCGTCTGAAGGTTCGTGATGACATAACCGCACAGTTGTCTGGGCCAGTTCTGCTGCCATGTTATCTGATGGCCTGGCATTGTCGTGCGGCGTGAAAGAGAGCCTAAAACCCCTGTTGTTGGGATTGGAGAGTGCAAGTGGAAGTGACTTGGATGAGTTTTCTGTGTTGTATAAGAGCAAGCTGCAGGCTCATGCAGCTCCACAGAAGACGGGACTGTCAGCTCCTGGAGGGCAGCGGCTTCGTCCTGTGTTTCTCCACATCAGGGCTCCACTGCCTGCAGCAGCTTTCCAGCATCTATCAGATGACAGAGTGCTCACTTTAGCTCCAGCCAACTCACTTCCAGTGTGAGGCACCCTGCCTGGGAGGACGGCCGGGGCAGGATCCTCCTCTCAGGGGGTCTTGCAGGGAGTCTCACTAAGGGTGCTCTGGGCAGCCCTTTATCTTGGAATCCAGGAGGCCAGGGAGCTCGGGTGGGTCTGAATGTGTTGTGACTTCTTTTTCATTTAAAAAAATAACACTTACTCTCTTTATCAACAGGAGTGAAACCTCGGTCTGGTTGGGCTATCGACCCGTTTGGACATTCACCAACAATGGCTTATCTTCTAAAACGTGCTGGATTTTCTCACATGCTTATTCAGAGAGTTCATTATGCAGTTAAAAAACATTTTGCATTGCATAAAACACTGGAGTTTTTTTGGAGACAGAATTGGGGTATGTAGAGTTAGATGAAAGTAGAAGCTCTTACTTGACCTAGATACTATTTCACAGGGGTTATGACCTCTTGCTGTTACGGGTTTTATTCAACATGTCAGTCTTGAGAATCAGGTTGCTTAAAGATATACATAATTATTTTTTCAATATAATTGTGTCACGAGTCTTTTAAGCATTGGTAAAAATATTTATCTGTAGAACATGGTAGATTCTTCTAAGCCTAAAGGAAGTAAACAAAATAAGAAATTAGTTTTTTGCAAGTAATGCTTTCATTTGATTCTATTTTTAAATGTACCCATTTTACCACAAAGTTGATTGCATTAGAACTGATGTTTATTTAGTTGCTAAGTCACGTCTGACTTTTTTGCGACCCCATGGACTGTAGCCCTTTGGATTCCTCTGTCCATGGAATTTTCCAGGCAAGAGTCCTGGAGTGCATTGCCATTTCCTTCTCCGGGGGATCTTCCCGACCCAGGGATGGAACCCGGGGCTCTGCTGCGTCTCCTGCGCAGCCGGCTGACGCTGTTCCACTGAGTCCCTGGTGGAATCCCGCCAGTGCTCCTTCTGCCTCTCCTGTCTCTGTAGCTAAGTTAGAATTGCCTTTTGAAGCCTTCCTCGTGCCCTCCTGGAGCAGCTCTCCTGCCTCCCGTGTCGCTTGTTTTCGCACTGTCTTGGTACCCTGGGGCGCCCTGGGATGTGCACCTCCAGCTCTGTGCTGGAGGAGGGGTGACGAGGTGGGGGCCTGCCGTGGTCGGCCTGCCTATGCTCATGTATGAGCCCTTATTGCGGGACGTGCGCTGTGCCACGTGCTTCACAGTCACCCCTCCCTGAGCCTGCGTAGCCATTGCTAAGCTAGGGTCTGTTATTATAGGACCTTTTTAATGTGAAAAGTGGAGGCCATTTGCCAGAACTCAACAGGCGACAGATATGAAGCCTCGATCTACACCCAGCTCTGTGCTCTTCCGAGGCCTCGGCCCCCTGGCCCCTAGCATCTGCTGCCAGCTGTAGCAAGTTGTCAGTAAAATTTCATCTGAAGAAAGGATTTCATTATTAAGACTGTTCAGCCATTACTGCATTACATCATACTTGTTCTCTGTGTACTCTAGACCCTCATTAAGTGTTTCAGTAGCATCATTTGTAAATTTAGACAGTATCTTTCTCATGGGCACTGTTGTTTTTTCAAAAGGAAACAAATTAACTGTATAACTTGTTATCCTGGGAAACTGAACCTGTAGGGCAGACAGGAGCTTCTGGGGGCTTGCATCCTATATAATTTTATCAGATGCTTAGGAGCATATTTATTTTTGTAGAAAAAGGATCATTTATTTGAGGAAGCCCTACTTAAATTATTGCTTACATTCAAATTGCTTATAAATATCAGTTGGCATAAAATTAATACTTTTATGCACCTAATACTATGCTAAGAAGAAATATAGAAAACATCATTGCCTGTAAAATTATAGTCTTAATTTGATAGAAGGCTAACACCAGCAAATGCAGCAGCTAAACCAAGATGTGTAGGTGAGCTGCTAAATAGTATGGTGGACCTACCCGGTGTCTCTGGACATGTTGCTTGAAAATGATGTTTTGGAATTAAGGTGAGCTTCTTTGTTTGTTGTGGTTGTTAATGAAGCAGTTGTTTTCAAATTTTTTAAATGTATATGGTGCTTATTTGATTTTTCTTGTTGTCTGTTATTATAAAAGCAATGTGTTGCTGAGAATTGGAGATCTGTATGTAGAGACGAAGAGGTATTTACAGGTCAGAATTAAAAAACAAAAATAGCCATTTTTAACTCTTATTAAAGCCCTCCAATCTTACTTTGTGGGAGGCTTCTTACCTCTCAAGGGCAGTGATGCCAGCACATACTGGCATTGAAGTTTCAATTGAAAACAATTCTATGTCGGGAACCAGTACTTGTTTTCTGTAACTTTTTTGTTGGCTTTGTTTTGATTCTTCTCTTTGCGTTTGAAAATTATTTTTACTTTTCCTCTGCCTCTAAGGACAACAGTCAGACTGGCCCTTCACTGGTAAGGGGCCCTCTACAAACTCTGTTGAGTGCACTTATTTCTCGTCACTGCAAGACGAGTATTTCCCCGGTATTTCCACAAGCCCTTCCCTCTCCTTCCCTTATTCTCCCAGTTCCCCGTTTTGCTGTCTTCTTGTCTTCACACCCGGCCTCTGCAGCTACTGGTCCCTCTCAGAGTCCCTGCTCCCCGAGGCAGGCACAGATGTGGCAGGCGCTGGCAGCCAGGGGTGGCTGTAACTTTGGATGAGCTGATTGTAACTTCTGCTCATTTATATCCTTCCAGGTCAGCGGATGCTGTTTTAGGATGGGGCCTTTCTGTTTCAGTTAAGTTTAGACAGAAGATGTAGGTAGACGCTGAGATACAAGTGTCGTCCTTCTGGCCGGTAGCCATCGAATGCTGCTGGGGGGTGTGTATTAGTAGTTAGAGGGGCTGTTGCTTTAGGGTGGAGCTTGCACTGTGTATGTGTGAAGCAGTGGCGTTCTGAAAGTTCGGGGATGAAATCTGCAAGTCTGCTCAGGTCTGTGTGTTGCTCTTCGTTGCAGACCTGGGATCTGCCACAGACATCCTTTGCCATATGATGCCCTTCTACAGCTACGACATCCCCCACACTTGTGGGCCCGACCCTAAGATCTGCTGCCAGTTTGATTTTAAACGGCTTCCTGGAGGCAGATACGGTTGTCCCTGGGGAGTTCCCCCAGAAACAATATATCCTGGAAATCTCCAGAACAGGTATGGAAATATGCGTTTTATAAGTTAGCATCTTGAACAAGTAAGCATTAGTGGCTTGTTGCTGAAGAGTTATATAAATGGGCTTTGGTAGCCAATACTATCCTTTCTCAAGGCATTCATTCAAACGAGATTTAAAGCAGCTGAAAAATGCCAAAGCCTTGCCTGTTTGCCTTCTGTGTTACAACTTAATGGAAAGTGAACAATAGCAGGTCAGTGTACGGTGGATAACCTGTTACACACTGTTCCTATGATCTCCTTTGCCTTTATTATAAAAGCCTCCTGTTGTGTTTGATTTCATGTATTGTTGATAATAAAACTTATGGTCTCTATGGTATAAATTGGTAAGAAAAGCAACCCAGTTGCAAAAGCACGTTTATTGAAATGGATCACATAAACAGCGTAATTATCTGTTCTCTTAATAACAATCTCAGTAATAGTGAACGCTACCCAGCTCTGGTGAATACATATCTTTGCATCTTTCTGAAGTTTTTGACTTACTGAAAACTTTAATTAGGAATACTTATTCTCAAAAATTTTTAACTAAAAATCAGGAAATGAATTACTTGTTTTTTCTTAGAAGAAAACTGTCCTAAAGATGGAAGCATCTCATTAAACCAAGCTACCTATACTTCTCATTCTGGTGCTTTTAAAAGTTTAATTTCTTCACTGTAAAATTAATGGTATGTAATACACTAAAATAAAACACTTGTGTTGTAATATAAGACACTCAACTCTGCTAGAAAAATAATATAGGCTTTTAAATAAAGTAAGATTGTTGCTCTGTGCTCAATAAAATCTGTTTTTAAAAAGAGTGTGTGAGGATGAAGGCATGATCTGGGTCTCCTTGCACTGGCTGAGTCCTTCGTGAGCCTCGTGCTGTGGCAGACACAGAAGCATCTCAGCATGGAGGCTTCTTAAAGTCATGGATCCGTTATGTATATCAAAATCTTTTACAGTTGTTTTGGAAAAAAGTATCCCAAGCTTTGGGATCTGTTTGGTTTCTTTTTTCGGTTCTTGGAGCGGTGAAGAACCTGAACAGCCTGTTAGGGTCAGGCTACTTAGACATAAGAGGATAATTCAGTAGATTATGTCACAAAGGTGCAGTGGAAAGGGGATGGTGGTGGGTTGGTCAGGGTTGGGGGATCCTTGCCTGCCTTCTCGGGAGATCAGCTATTTGCCGCTAAGTGGGGTTTGCATGCCTCCTGTTAGTCCAGTGGTCAGGGGCACCGGGAGACTTCTTGCAGGCTAGCTCGGGGAATCCCCACGCACCCATAGATGGTGCGAGGCCCCTCTTTTTCTTTCTCGAGTGCTGTGAGAGTGCCTGAGACCCATTCTGCGCAATCCTGTTGATGGTCATGGAACCCTTCAAAGACCACTGGCCCCCCTCGACAACCCCCTCAGAACACACCTTGTGTTCAGTCCGTTCCAGCGGTTCTGAAAGGGGCTTCCAGGCACCAGGGCCCTGCAGATGAGTGACTCTATGATGCTCACGTGGACTCGTTGCTGCTGTTGTTCAGCTCACAAGCCTCGGAGTCTTAGTTCTGCTGCTTGCTGCCCATGCAGATGGCACCTTCCTCGTGAGGTTCAGAGACCAGACATGGGCATTGCAGTTTAGTGGCGCTGGGTTTTTACACCTAAAGAGAGCGGCTTCTAACTGTCATGTACAGGTGGTACACGCAGCATGCGTAGTTGGTCAGGTTTCTCTACTTTGAAGATAAAGAAGCTCCGTTCTTCATCAAGATTGGTTTTAGGTCTCCTGCTGCTGCTGCTGCTGCCGAGTCACTTCAGTCCTGTCCGACTCTGTGCGACCCCAGAGATGGCAGCCCACCAGGCTCCCCCGTCCCTGGGACTCTCCAGGCAAGAACACTGGAGTGGGTTGCCACGTCCTTCTCCAATGCAGGAAAGTGAAAAGTGAAAGTGAAGTCGCTCAGTCGTGTCCGACTCTTAGCGACCCCATCGACTGCAGCCCACCAGGCTCGTCCGTCCATGGATTTTTCTAGGCAAGAGTACTGGAGTGGGTGCCATTGCCTTCTCGTACCATATAATTTGGGATTCCCTGGTGGCTCAGATGGTAAAGAATCCGCCTGCAATGCAGGAGACTGGAGTTCAGTCCTTAGGTCAGGAAGATCCCCTGGAGAAGGGAATGGCTAACTACTCCAATATTCTTGCCTGGAGAATGCCATGGACAGAGGAGCCTGGTGGGCTGCAGTCCAGGGGGTCACAAAGAGGTGGACACGGCTGAGCAGCCGCTGCTCACTCGCCGTCTGTTTTACGTATGGTGGTGGTTTGCCTCTCAGGTGATCTGAGGTGCCTTCCAGTCAGGTGCCCGCCCTGCCGGGTAGAGTGAGTGCAGAGCAGCCGCAGCTGCGCGCCTTTCCCTGTGGCGTTGATGGATGCGCTTGCCGTGAGCTTGCCGTGTGTGCAGCGAGCGTCCACTCCCCGCAGCTGGGCAGTGTGGCCCTTCGCTTCCCAGCACTGACACTCGGTGAGCAGCAGCCTGGGAGCCGGGACGGGCGCTGTGCGGAAGAGGCACTTCCCCGAGTCTCTGCCTGCTTCCCTCTTCTGCGTCTCGCACGCACGCGCGCCACGTGTGGCGCATCTAGAGGAGCCTTGGGATGCGCTTCTGCGCCGGTTGCCTGGAGGGTCTAGCTGGATGCTCGTTTATACTTCATCTTATATCTGTGACTTATGTACTCTTTTTTCCTCTTATTTCTTTAGGTCTTAGACATCTTCCTATGTGATTAATCTCATTGTATGTGTGCTTTTTAATTATAAGTAATAATTTAAAATTGGTTTTTGGGAAATATGGAATATTAGTAAATTACTAGTAAAAATTAAGTTCTATATTGAATGGTAATCTCAAAAAACTTAAGTATTATATGTTAAGTAAGAATATTATGTTATATTTTATTCTCCAAGTTATTAAATTTTTGCTAATTTAATATTTGCAGAACAATTTCAGAGACCATCAGTATAAAAAGAGCATATGAGATTCTACATTTAGTTCAGTGTTTTTCATAGTTTCTGTAAAATGCCTCTTTCCATCATTGATGTTCTTTGAGATTTCTTCATAAATTCTTATATTGTGAATTAGAATCTACTTCTGGATAATCCTTGAAGTGAAAATTGGAATACTGAGTAAAAAAACATGTTTGTCATCTATCACTGTGTTTTAAGCTTTGGCGCTAGAAATACGGAGACCTCCTCAGGGCTCATCTGCTTGTTTATTTCACTTTCAGAAGCTCTTCCTCTTCCTTTGTGTTCCCAGACTTTCTCAAACGGGGCCCCCAGTCAGCGTCTCCCGAAAGGTTTTCTAGAGAGTATAAGTAAGTGGAATATAGAAGCTTATCAGCACACTGCAGTTAGCTGCCCTTTTGAGTCGTGGGTTAGGGCTCAGCACACTGCAGTTAGCTGCCCTTTCGAGTCGGGGGTTGGGGCTCAGCACACTGCAGTTAGCTGCCCTTTTGAGTCGGGGTTGAGGCCCAGCGCACTGCAGTTAGTTGCCCTTTTGAGTCGGGGTTGAGGCCCAGCGCACTGCAGTTAGCTGCCCTTTGGAGTCGGGGGTTGGGGCTCAGCACACTGCAGTTAGCTGCCCTTTCGAGTCGGGGGTTGGGGCCCAGAGAGAGAGAGAGGCCAGAATAGCTCATGCAGTTGCTCAGCTGTGTCTGCTGATCAATATGGAGGACACCGACAGATACTCAGAGTATTGATGGGAGAAGTTGAGTGAGTTGGTTTCTTCCTTTAGAAAAGGAAAACGGTTCTATAATTGGCTTCATTCAAAATAACTTTATGTTTAACTAGGCAATTTTAGTTATTTTTTTTAATTAGGCAATTTTAGATTAACTTAGAGAAAGGGATATTAATTCAAAGCAAGCAGAGTTCATGTAGATGAGAAATCTATCTTGTTGGACTGAATTATTTTATGGCACAGGCTATCTGGCAGTCAATCTCTGTGGCTGACCTTTGGGAGGGCACTGATGCCCTCAGGAATTTATGCCAAAGCTGCCATGTGCCTTTATTTCTCTAAGGACGTTCCATGGAAAAACTGTGGGGTTTTTCCCTCTGATAAGAATTTACCAATATTTTAGAGGGACAGTAAAAATTAGTGTAGTAGTTTACAACAGTCTGCCTGGTAAGTTATGCTAAACTAGAACACAGGCAGAATACACGCTCCTCTATTTGACTGTGGCTCACTTGGTCGTGAGTGGCCCCACGGTGTTAGCAGTCCTCTTTCCCTTTTGCAGGGCCGAGATGCTTCTGGACCAGTACCGAAAGAAGTCAAAGCTTTTCCGCACCACAGTTGTCCTGGCCCCGCTGGGAGACGATTTCCGCTACACTGAACGCACCGAATGGGATCATCAGTTCAAGAATTACCAGCTGCTTTTTGATTATATGAATTCTCATCCTCAGTATAATGTTAAGGTAATGAGAAATACTTTATCATGATGCTGTAGTTGAAGGTGAACCTTCATTATTAAAGGAGGCGGAAACACAGCAGCCTTAGTTTGTTTGTCCCGCATCCTGGTATTTCTTAGAACATGTGGTTCTTCTGTAAGAGAATAATTCATGAAGGGGAAGATTATCATCCATTTCATATCGTCCGTTTCTAAAGCTGTCCCTCTCTTACCACTCGTTGAGGATTAAAGAGGCGTTCCTCTGTGTGGCTGAAAACAGGTACCTCCTGAGCTGGGATGCTCATTTTCCGTGTGTCCTCTTCTCCTGCTAGTGCGGGGAGCTCGCTGTTGCTCTCGGTCGCTTCCTGTGATCTAGCAGTGTGCCTGGCAGATGCAGACGCGCATGTCAGGAATTTTGCAAACAAACATCTTGTATCCAGCGACCACACCCGCGTTTTTCTCAGATGAGAAGTCTTCTAAAATTCATCATTCGTCTGTCGTTCTTGCTCTTTTTCTCCCCCTCTGGGAAATTTTAAATGCGCCCTAAAGGTTTGGGAATGGCATGAGTTCCGCCCCCGCCACTGCTCCCCAGTACCCATGACCCGGCACAGCACTCGGCAGCTCAAGGCCACCCTTGTTTCCGCTGGGCTCCACCACCATCTCACTCCTCTAGAATTCAGAGCAAATCTCAGACGGCACGTGCTTTTGTCTATAACCATTTCATTATGTATCCAAATGATAAGGACACTGTGGAAAAATATGATCGTAATACCACTATCACATCTGAAAGACTAGCAGTGATAGCATATATCCAGACACATTCCAATTTTACTCATCTCATAAAAGCATTTTAACAGACGGGTTGCTTGAGTGAGGACTTGAGCCAGAGCCCTGTGGACCCCAGGTGAGAAGCTGATTGCCCAGCAGTGTGTCATGCTCGCACACAGAGCTGTTAGACAGCGAGGCACTGTGAGGGTGCAGCGGAGGGAGGCGGGGTCGCCCGTGGGAAGCGGATCCGAGCTTACGAAGGAGAACCACACGACACTGAACAGGCGAGTAAGCCTAAAGAAAGCGTCACGGGGGTTCGAGATGCTCAACTTGAGTCTCAACCAAGGCATAAACTGTGAGTGCCGACCCGTGTGTAAGTTGCCTCTGTGCTTCCCTCCAAGGGAAGGCGCACGCAGGCGCAGCTGATCAGAGGGGCGCACGCATACACCTCGAAACGCACCTTCTTGGGGAATGGAGCTGCTGCATGACTCTGAAAAATTTAATCCTGTCTTTAACATTTCACCTGTTTCCTCCTTTGCCCACTAGAAAAATCTTTAAAGTAATTTGAAAAGTTAATGTATCATGTACATAGGAGTGCACAGACCATTAAGTACACAGAGAATATTTTCAAGTTTTAAAACACCCATGTAATATTAAAAAGGATATGTAAATATATATATGTGTCTGTATGTATGTATAACTGAGTCACTTTGCTGTATAGCAGAGATTGGCATAACATTGTAAACCAAATATACTTCATTTGAAAGAAGAAAAAAACACCATGTAAGCACTGTCCAATATGTAGAGCATCTCTAGCCTCCAAGTCGTTACCAGTTCCTGCAAGAGTAGCCATCGCTTTCGTCTGTATTTGTTAATTTATATTCATCTATTTTTAATTGGAGGATAATTGCTTTACAGCTTTGTGTTGGTTCCTGCTGTGTATCAGCATGAATTAGCCGTGAGTGTGTGTCTGTCCCCTTCTTGTGGAGCCTCCCTCCTACCTCCCACCCCGTCCCGCTCTTCTGGGTTGCATCTTTGTGATCTCTGATGCCTGTTCCTGAATTTTATGAGAAGGGACTTTTAAATACGTGTTATTTTGTGTCTCACTTTTTTTTGCTGCACATTATGTTTTTGAAATTCATCTTCTGTTATGTGTTACATGTGACCTGTGTCGTGTGATATTGATGAGCATGCCACCGTTTATCCGCTCTGTTGTTGATGGACGCGTGGATTGTTTTCAGCTTTGGTTCATTACAGGTGACACTGCACTGACCGTTCTGTGCAGTGTGTGTGCCTGAGTTTATGGGGGTATAAAGTGGGACGGCATTTTGGGGTTCTTGGGTATGCACACGTCCAACTTCAGTAGATATTGTCAAATAAAATTCCAAAGAAGGTCCACTGGACATCCTAGGACAGTTTGAATTGTTCTACTTCCTTACTCAGACTTGCATTATCAGAACACTTTTTTTCCTTTTATGATGTATGTGATGGTTTTATTTTATATTTCCAGTAGTTAATGAGGTTGAATCTCTTCTCATAAGTTTATTGCCATTTGGGTATCCTCTTTTGAGCAGTGCTAAGTCTTTTGATGATTATTTTATTAAATTGGATCGTCTGTCTTTTTCCTAACCACTTATATTTCTCTTATGTATTTTGGATTGAGTCTTTTTCCAGATAAAAGTTATGCAAATGTTATCTCCCACTATGTAGCCTGTGTTTCCTCTCTCTTAATGCTATCTTTTGAGGAACAGAAATTGTGAATTTTAATGGAATCTTATGGTTAGTGCTTGTTATGTTTTGCTTAAGAAACTTTTGTTTACCCATGGTCATGAAAATCTGTTTCTTATGAAGCTGCACTCTAGAAGTGCTGTTGTTCTGCCTTCAGCATTTAGGTTGATAGTATGGCTGGAATCAGTCAGGTCAGTGCAGTCGCTCAGTCGTGTCCGACTCTTTGCGACCCCATGAACCGCAGCATGCCAGGCCTCCCTGTCCATCACCAATTCCCGGAGCTTACTCAAACTCATGTCCACCCAGTCAGTGATGCCATCCAACCATCTCACCCTCTGTCGTCCCTTCTCTTCCTGCCCTCAATCTTTCCCAGCATCAGGGTCTTTTCAAATGAGTCAGCTCTTCACAGGTGGTGGCCAAAGTATTGGAGTTTTAGCTTCAACATCAGTCCATTCAATGAATATTCAGGATTGATCTCCTTTAGGATGAACTGGTTGGATCTCCTTGCTGTCCAAGGGACTCTCAAGTGTCTTCTCCAACACCACAGTTGAAAAGCATCAATTCTTTGGTGCTCAGCTTTCTTTAGAGTCCATCTCTCACATTCATACATGACTGTTGGAAAAACCACAGCCTTGACAAGACGGACCTTTGTTGACAAAGTAATGTCTCTGCTTTTTAATAATGTTTGGAATAGATTGTTGTATATTGTCTGAGGGGAGGGATCAAGATACTTTTTGCCCATGTGAATATCAAGCACCATTTATTGAAAAGACCATCGCTTGCCCATTTCTATGCAGTGTCATCCCTGTTATTAATCATGAGTGGAGATGAATTTACGTGTGGGTCTGTGTCTAGACTTTCTACTCACTTTTGTCTGTTTGACTAGTTTCATACTTTCAGCTTCACAGGAGATCTTACCATCTGATAGTGAGTCTCCTCCTCGGCTCTCTGCCTTCCTTATGGTCCAGCCCTCACTTCCATACGCTAACTACTGGGAAAAACTGCGGCTTCGAGTGTATGGGCCTTGGTCAGCAGAGTGTCACCTCTGCTGTTTAAGATGCTGTCTAGGTTGGTCATAGCTTTTCCTCCAAGGAGCAAGCGTCTTTTAATTTCATGGCTGCAGTCACTGTCTGCAGTGACTTTGGAGCCCAAGAAAATACAGTCTCTCACTGTTCCATTTTTGCCCCTTCTGTTTGCCTTGAAGATGGGACTGGATGCCATGACCTTTTCTTTTTGAATGTGAGTTTTAAGGCAGCTTTTTCACTCTCCTCCTTCACCTTCATCAAGAGGCTCTTCAGTTGATCTTCACTTTCTGCTATAAGGGTGGTGTCATCTGCATATCTGAGGTTATTGATTTCCTTTATTTCAAGAATTTTTGTCCTTCAAATCCTGGCTGCTTTGAGGGCCCTTAGATATCTTCAAACATTTTTTTCTGTGTATTAAAACTTGTTTGTCTAGTTGTATCTGTCCTCTGTGAGATGTTTAAAGTTGCTTAAGCTGAAAGTGTAAGCTAATTTTCTTGTAATGAAAGGACAAACAAAAATAAGCAATTGGATTTAGGTGACTGAGAAACTGACATTGGACTAGCTCAGTCAGCCAGTTTGCCGTTGATCATGACTTATTTAGCAGTCTGTGTAGCCTGTCCTTGTATGTTGTCCTGGTAGAGGAGTTTAATATTACATTTAAGATTAAGGTTATGTTTATTTGTTGCTTTTTAGTGTGAAACATTTAAATATTTTTGTTTGGTTATTCTTTGGTATCCGAAATACTTTATTTGAGCTACCAAGAGACTATAGAAAAATTTACTTTAAATTATTATTGTTTTGGAAACTACTCTAGCATTGCTAGAGGATTATATTTCAGTCCTTTAAGTTTATGAGAAAGCTCATCAGGTCACTTACATCAACTTTTCTCTGAGATTTTGCCAAGAAGAAAATATTTTCATTCTGGGTAGTACCAAAAATTAACTGAAATATTTTCAAAAGGGTGTACTCTCGTTTTGATATTAACTTTCTAGCATGTCACAGATCCCTAAAATTTGAAACTGAAAGTGATTTTTGTTATCTGATAGTAACCCCTTATTACATAGATGAGGAAGTGGACGTGAAAGTCCCTCAGTTGTGTCCAGCTCTTTGTGGCCCCATGGACTATACAGTCCATGGAATTCTCCAGGCCAGAATACTGGAGTAGGTGACCTTTCCCTTCACCAGGGGATCTTCCCAACCCAGGAGTCGAACCCAATCTCCCACATTGCAGGTGGAGTCTTGACCAGCTGAGCCCCCAGGGAAGCCCGTATGGGAGGAAAGTGAGACTCAGCAATGTCTGGGTCAGTGGGGACTTTGCCACTGTCCTCACGCACACTTCTGACCTGATCTGTGCCTGCTGGTCTGCAGTTAATGCCGCGTCCTTGTGTTTGTGACCCTCGTTTCTTGTATGTTCACACATAATCTACTTCCTAGTGAGTGTGTTCTGCCTCCTAGTAGTGAGATTGGGGAGTAATACTTAACATTAGATAAACTAAAGTATATTGAGAGATTGATTTGCTGTTAACTCTCTAAAGTGCTTTACTTTATAATTTGTTTATAATTTTATTGAAATATGATTAATATATATCACTGTTTATGTTTAAGGTATATATTAATAGCATAATGTTTCGACTTACTATACTGTGGAATGATTACCACAATAAGTTTGGTTGGCAGCCATCATCTTGTATCGATACAATAAAAAAAGAAGAAAAAATCTTTCCCTTGCGATGAGAGCTGTTAGGATCTGCTCTCCATGGTTTCGTACGCTTCACTCGGCAGTGTTCACTGTACACACCATTGGTGTATATTACAGTCCTGGCGCTTACTGCTCTTATGCCTGGAAGTGTGTACCTTCCGGCCACCTTTGGCCAGTTTCCTTCCCTGCCCCCACCTCTACTCTCTTTTTCTGAGTTGTTCATTTTTGTTATATTTCACATGTAAGTGAGGTCATATAGTATTTTTCCTTCTCTTTATCTACTTGGCATAATGTCCTCTAGTCAAGTGCTTTGCTTTAACAGTTATTTAATTCTCTGAGCATTTTCTGGTAAGCACATAATTATTCCTGTTATATTTTAGGAGACAGGCACAAATAGATTTGCTTGCCCAAGAAAAACTGTATTTGGTGAAGCCAAGATCAGAGTAGATAATACAGTTTAAATCTGCTTTTCTTAATGGTACCGGTGAATATATTTGCAGGGCAGGAGTAGAGAGAAAGACGTGGAGAACGGGCTTGCGGACGCAGCGCGGGAAGGAGCGGGTGGGGCAGCTTGAGAGGCGCGTTGACAAGAGTGCATCGCTGTGTACAAAGCAGACAGCTACTGGGGAGCTGCTGTCGACGGGGGGCCCAGCCCAGCTCTGGGATGAGCTGGGGGTGGGGCGAGGGGGGTGCGGGTGGCGGGGACACGTGTGTGCCCACAGGGTTTCACCTCACTGTGCCGCAGAAACCAGCACAACATGTAAGACGGTTATCCTCCAAGTAAAAATGAATGTAAGAAGTGAACTTTTAGAAAGCTGCTTTTCTTTAATGTAAGCATAAGGACTTGGAATAATCATCCATTTTGCTGCTACAAAATTTATTACATCACAGATGATGAAAACTTACATTTGTCTCACTAATGCCACTGTTGTGTTTCCAGTTGATATTTTGCCTTTGCAGTGGTGGAGTAACAGCCAAACCCGATGCCTCTATTTGGCAGTCGTGTTTCTAAGCGTTTTGCTTAGAATCCTGTTAGCTGCACCGTGGAGATGTGAAGAAGCATCATATAATATGCTCAAAACCGCCTGTTAGATAAGTGGTGGAGAGAGCGTCCAAACCCACATCGTCAGACCCAGCTTCTGTGCTGCTCCTAGTAACTGCTGGAGGGCCGCTAACTGGTTTATACTACCTTAATTATTTTTCTGCAACATTGAATCAAAATGGCTCTCAGTATCTGTGTGTGTATGTATGTATTGGGTTGGCCAGAAAGGTCTCCTGGGTTTCATTACATCTTATGGAAAAACTCAAACTAACTCATTGACCATGTACATGTGTGTGTGTGTGTGTGTATGTATAAGATCAGAAACAAAAAAATTAGCATCTTTTTTAAAAGAACTCATTCCCTGTTTAATTGTCTATTTACTTATAGCAACACTACCTTTCAATATATGTTTATGCGGTCTTGTATAATATTTCTTTTTTCCTCTGATTTGTAGACTAGTTTGAGATCATAAAAATGGATTTATGTACTGGTAATTTGAGTCATTAGTCAGAAAAACTTTTTCATTTGAGCAGTCAGTCTTGCAATTCTCATCCCCTGTTCTGTTTTACTTCTGTTGTTCACTGTTACCTACTGGTAGAGAAAGTCCTTTTTTTTTTTTAATGACCTGCTGTTCTTAAAGTCTCTCTTCTCTCCTTTGTAAGAGTACAGACCGAGGAGAGTGGAGGCCAGAGGAGAATGCGTGCATACGATGTGCGGAAATGCTTACCAGCTAACAGAGCTGTTCTTCCAGACTGCTGGGACATGGACTTAAAATACACGCTTTTTATTTTTGCTGTTTCCCCTACTTGCCATTCATCTCTGGATTATGCCATAGCCCGATCCTTGCACGCTTAGAGATTCTAGAACTATATAAGGAGTTTTAGACCCACATGTTTGTAGCTCTGATTAACTCTTCTAACTGCATCCATGTGCCTGTTCTCTTAGTTTTTGGGACTTGGTGTAAGTAAGTGACAGTCACGGAGTGCTTTTCCCTGCGTTTCCGTAAATGTGAGCTATATATTTGTCCTAATTTGGAAGCATGCCTTAAGTATTTATTAGGAGCTTTCCTTTCAGCACTAAAAGTAATTTTAAGGTACAGATGAATGTGTGAATAAATGAAATGTAACTTTTTTTTCCCCACTAGATACAGTTTGGGACTTTATCAGACTATTTTGATGCACTAGAAAAAGAAGCTTCAGCCAATACTAGGAATAGCCAATCAATATTCCCTGTTCTGAGTGGAGATTTTTTCACCTATGCTGACCGAGATGACCATTACTGGAGTGGCTATTTTACATCCAGACCCTTTTACAAGCGGATGGACAGGACACTGGAATCCCATTTAAGGTACGTTTGCCTTCAGAGAGCTGCGTTTGCTCTCTCACTTCTTTCATGGCGTCACAACCTGTCTGTAGAGTTCTGCGCGGTATACAGCATTTATGTTGTATGTGTCACGACGTGTTTAACGTAATTGTGAAATTTTAAGGCGATCAGAGCTATATCTTCAGAAATAAGCAGATTTTTACAAGGGGTTTGCTCTTGAAGGAAAAACACTTTCTGTAGTTAGGTTTTCTGGGAGTTGTCCTCAGTATTTTCTGGTTTCCTTGCGACTCCCTGCATTTTCTGCGCACTGTCATAGCATTCAGTGGCATCGCTGTGAGCCTGCAGGCCGGAGCCCGGTCAGCCGGGTTACAGAGCGGCAGCAGGGGTCAGAAGAACAGCCAGGCTCTCAGCACCGGGGGCAGGCCTCAAAATCCATCCTCTGAGACCGCTGCATTCATATTTGGAGTCCCCAGTAGCAGCTCTTATTTCAAAACACATTTCTATAGATACGGTTTTCTGCTTAAAGAAGAAAATTAAGAGATGGGAACTGATGGAGGCAAAGAGACTGGCTGCAAAGCTGAGCTGATGGAGAAGACAGAGAGAGTCAGTAGGGAAGCATGGAAGCGCTGTCCGCAGCCGCATTATCCAGTCCTCCCGGTGACCAGCCAGTGCCCTTTCCGTAGCGAGAGACGCTCAGCTCTCTGCTGTTTGTGCGGCATCGGGGCCACCAGCCACGTGCGACCACCGTGACTGAGGAAATGAAGTCTCAGGTCTACTTAAGTTTAATGTACGTGGCCACACGTGGCGAGTGGCTGTCACAGTGGAGAGCGCTGCTCTGAACAGCTGAGTCTCACTGTTTTCAGATGCTCAGAAACCTTCCCAAGGCAGTCCTGTGGCTTTTTCTGTATGTGAAGCCCAGGAGAGGAGCTTTCATGATGAATTCATTGTCCGTCAAGTTCAAAATAGGAAATCATGATGAGTAATTTCCATGATGAATCTTGGTATTAAAGATGATAAATTATATGAAACCCACCCTCTTCTAGGTGCTAGTGGATATTGAGTATCTAGTGGACAGTGTTTTTCTAAAAATCATTCATTTCTTTCAGTGTTGTACTTTGGTATAGCGGTGTGTGTGTTTATTATTTTTACTGTTTCTGTGATACTGTTTCCACAAACTAGCAGTAACTTACTAAAAACAACCCTAACCTTTGACTGTTTGAGGGGATAGTCATTAACGTGCCAGGTGTATGTATATTATTATATTTATAACAAAAAAGTATATAGTATAGAGATATCTGCATCCTTAACCAACAGAATATTAGTTATCCGACACGTTATTCTGAACGATCTATGGCAAGAACAGAGCGAGTACTACAGGACGCAGAAACCCTCTGGGGCCCCTGCGTAATGTTTACCTGTCGAGTATTTTTTGGTGGTGAAAAGTTACGAGTATTGGTTCAGTCTTATTTTATTGAACTTATTTAAGGTGCTACTTGAATATATTACTACTGGTAATGTATTTTGAAAATTCTCCTGCTTTAAAATAAAACAATAAACCATACAGTAATTTGAATTTCAAAATGTAATTAATTTATTTGAAACTAAGTTTATTGTGTGAAAAATTATATTTGATCCTCAACTCATTTGTAAAAATAGGTGTATAAATTAGAAAAGTACAAAAAAGAAAATTTTCTTAAAATCCACTTGTTTAATATTTTGGGATATTTATACGTATATGTACTCTTCAGTGCATTTGCTCTGGATATGTCTGCCTACATACATGTAGTCTTCTTAATTCCAAGAGAGGGATTCTCATGCCGTCAAGAAGGCTTATAATTTTAAAAAGTGGATATTAAATTTTTATCTGTTTATGAAAAGTAGAGATTATTTAGTGTCTTCAAAAATTCAAAGGAATTTTTAAAAAGAGCAGTTTGAATCTCTTCTTTTTTCCTGATATCTTGCTACATTTTCATGCTGCCTTGATTTTTCTATCCATCATCCTAACGTTTGTCAGAAAGATCCTTCTTACATTTTTTACTCCATCAAGCTGTCTCTTTTTAAAGAAACTTTCAGAAACCTACCTGAACCATACCCTTGGATGGAAAAATTTAAAGGTGAAAGTTATAAACTCGCATATTCTTGCTCAGAACTATTCTGAAGCTACAATGTTTGGATTCTTTTTAAAGTGAGGAGCGCCAGTGGCCTGAGGTGCCGCCCTTCGGGTGACGTTGCTCAACTCTCTGCGGCTGGCATGTGCAGCCACTCAGCTGTGAGCCTGGCTCCTGCCCTTGAGCCGTCAGGCCGCCGCCCCCTTCCTCTCCCCTGCTGTTAGCCTCACGCTCAGGGGCCACGCGTTTCCCCACCATCTCCTCCACTGTACGTGTGAGAGTCAGTGGCCTTCTGGTGACGTTCACAGTATATGTCTACACTGTGGATATGGAAGGACAGAGACGCTTACCTAGTTCCTGCTGCTATCATAGGTTACATGGGAGCGGGCATGTCTTGCCGCCAACACTCACTTCTTCCCCTTGCGTCACTGAGACATGGTCTTCTTTGATGCTTAAGAATTTAGATGTATTAGGTGTGTACCTCAGTGGTTTTATAGAAATGTTTATTATCAATATTTGTCTTATAAATTGTTCATACTGAAATCGTGGATTTCTTTTTTTTTTTTAAGTTTGAGAATGTATCATTGATACCTCTTTTAGGTAATAAATTAAAACGTTTGCTTTGAAATAAAAATTAATGACTGTTTTATGCAATTAGGGCTGCTGAAATCCTTTACTATTTCGCCCTGAAACAAGCTAAGCAGTACAAGATAAGTAAATTTCTTTCATCATCCCATTATGTGATGCTGACAGAAGCAAGACGAAATCTGGGACTGTTCCAACATCACGATGCGATCACAGGAACTGCGAAAGACTGGGTGGTTGTGGACTATGGCACCAGGTAACGTAATTCCTGATAAGTGAACTTAAAATCTTTTAGAATTTGGGGTCATAAGCGTTTATCTTTTGATGAACTTTTTTTATTTAATACTGAATTTTTATTGAAGGAAAGTGCACTAAATCAAACCAATTTCAAAGATACATATGTCATGCCAAGAAAACATTTTCAGTTTTGCTGACAACCCAAAATGCTTATCTTTGATGAAGTTTTTAATAATCACATCTCTTGTAAGTGTTGCTATAGAAAAACCATCAGTAGTCACAACCATCTTTTTTTTAAGGAATCTCTCGACAAGAAGTGCCGGCTGTCCCAGCTCTGCATGGTAGTGCCTTTCTGTAAATGGAGCAGTAAATCATCGTTACAAAACTGACCCCACTTTTCCCAAGTAGAGAGTGGTAATTGCCGCTGCCTTCTTGCCCAAGGATTTGGTATCAAGTAAACCGTAGCTATAATCCAGGGCCCTGCAGAGCTCCATTTCATTATATAGCTATCTAATCCCATCCTATCATGTCCATTTGTTCTTGGATACCTCATTTTTTAACAGGGGCACTGACAAAAAGCGCTACATTTAGGAGAATAGCCAGGAAGTAGAAGAGCTGAGAAACCTTGTCATATATAGATGGTATAAAGAATTGGGGTGATGAGGGATGGTCTGAATATTGATATCACATCTATCTTCAGCTCTTAGATGGTCTGTTAGATGAATGAGGGAGTAGAAGTCCATTATTTTCATATTGCAGATCAGAAACAACGATTACTGGCTTTGCCTCAGAATAGCGGGGCACTGTGTAAACCGTGCTTCCCAGTAAGCTTAACCTTTTGTAATAGTGGGATTTCCATCATCATACCAGAGTTGAGGCTGTCGTTGATTAGGATTGGTGCCGGTGAGAGTCTGACATTGGAGGAGGAGTTTTGCCTATTGTTTCACCGTAGTTTAGATTAGCACTTCTTCCAGATTACTCTGATAATGTTTTAAAATCATTAAAAATCTGATTTTCTTAGAGTTACAAAGTGAATCTCTTTTTATAGACGTTCTCATGGGTAGAAAACGTGCAGAGCACGTAAAGTCATTCCTAAAACCTGGCCCACAGCTGACGCTACTAATCGTAACGGTGCTGGCTAAGTTTGTAGTCATGATATTTTGTCTGCCTTTCAGGAAAATTGGTAGCAAATATTCTGGAGGTTCCATGAGTTGCCTTGAGTCTTAAAAAAATATGTCCAAGGTAGTACCTTAAATATCTTCTCAGTCTTCTTGTGGCAGATATATCTGGCATTGGTCCGAGTTTAAGCTGAGCTTAAAGTGGAAGATACTTACTGGATGATAATGATGTTAATCGCTCGCACAGAAGGTGGTTTTGAGAGTCAGGTCAGACACTCCATTTTCCTTTTTACCTGCTCCTGTTTTCTTGGTTTCTCAAGAGTGTGAAAGTGAGGCTGCTGGGAGTCAGGCCAGAGCAGAGCTCCTAGGAGGGCACAGAGAGCCCTCCTCCTCCATTGACTGCTCTCTCCCTGGCTGCCTTACTGAAGGGGGTTAGGGTGCAGGTCACGGGGCTTTTGTACAGAATATTTTCTGTCTCATGACCTCTCCAGAAGGCCTGCCATTAGTTCCTCCATGTATTTGGTGTTGCTTTTAAGTTATGAAAGCATTCCAATAGAAAACTGCATCTTAGAGGAAAAAGCCATAGTAATTCTCATTGTCCTTGACATTTGTAAATCTGCTTTGTCAGCCCTTCATGCTTCATTGAAAAGCCATAAACAGTTATCAAGTCATTAGCACACACATTTTTAAACAGGAAATTTCAAAACAGAAGTCAGAGAATTACAACTAAAGGAGCAGCTGGTATAGGGCGAGTTCTCGTTCTTGGATTGCTGACTCCTGCTTATTCGGATGTTGGCAGAGATGTCCCTGTGAACCAGTGTGTGCGTTAGGAGCCGGCTTCGGCTGCTAGTGATAGTACCTGGAAATGGAATGCATCCCGCCTCCACGTTTCCAGGCTGTGCTCAGGTGTGACAGCCGCACAGGCCGTCAGAGCGCCAGGCCCTGTGAGCCCTCTCTTCTGCCTCCTCAGGATGATTCTTCCGTCATGTTCTCAGCAGTAGACTGAGTGTTTAAGTAATTATAAATCGGAGAGCACGTGTACATCATGGCATATTTGGAGGGTGATTCTAATTATGGCATAAGAATCATGGCATCAAAAATGAATTAGACTAGGCAGTGTTTTGCTGGATGTTTAGCGTAAAAGTGAATCCCTGGGACTGTGTGAAGAAGGGATGGTAATGAGGTCAGTTACAGAGAGATTAAGAATTCTGCCAATGGCTAAATTGTAATAAAGGTAGGTAGGAGAAAAGAATGAACAGAGGGTGAGGATGAGGCTCCTAACGTGTAGTCTAAACTATTGAATGGCGATCATGATGACATCTCTTGAAACAGCAGCAGTGGTAACAAACTAAAAACTGACCCCTCAGCGATGTTGCTAAACTTGTTCCGTAGTATGATATGGGCAGAGTAGGAAACTAGAGGAGATTTTAATCCCACATTGATGAAGTGTTGAAATGTATTAAATTTTGTTTGTCCCAGTTTTCCCCAAACTTATTTACTGGGTTTAGCTTTATTTTGTTTTTAGCAAAATAGCTTTATGCATCTTGAGAAAGTATTTGGGAAATGCACTGTCTTTAGTGCTCATCTCAGAAGAAGACCACGTATGTGCCTTCAGGACACAGACATTGATTCATGGCACTTATTCAGTTTAATTAGGACTCTTTAAAACACTAATAGTAAGATTTCAGCAGGTGCGGAACATGGCTTTTATTCTGCAGGTTCAGATAACCTCATAAAGATAGCCATGTAGATAATAAAAATAAACTTAGATTGAAGGAGTTGTTTTCATAACTGAATTGTGTTCTTTCATATATATGGTCTTAGTCTTATGAAAACACTTACTATTATTTAGTAAAATATTTGAATAGAAATGAGAAATTTAGCTGGATGATTGAACTCCAGTCCATCAGATTTTAATACTTTGGTTACAGATTTACTATGTAAATGTACTTAATTAATAACTTACTGATTATGATCGATTGCATCTTTGAAGTTATCTAATTCTTGTACAATTATTTTGTTGTTGAATATCAACAAAAATATTTTAACACATAGATCCAAAATTGCTTTCTGTGTTGGGGAAAATAATATAATCCCTCTATAAGCATCTGAGGGTTGATTGAAAGAATGACTATAAAAGTTTCTCTACCAATTTCTCCATTATGAGTTTACTTAGGGACACCTGCTCTCTAAATCTTTAAAGAAATAAGATGGGACTTTGGGGGGGGGGGGGAAAAAGTCAAGTCTTTTTTCCTGTGTATAGTGCTTCACCAATAGCTGGTAATGTTCCAAGATTATATTTTAGATTTGAACTTGAATCAGTCGATTCATAAGCATCTCTTTTGTTCCTCAGACAGAAACGCACAGTTTGAATACAGTTAAGAATTTCAGTGACAAAGAAATAGAACAAGGACAAAGACAATTTTGTTATCTGGATCTGAAACTTTTTTCTAATTCTTTTGAACAAGAACATGAAACTAAATTCAACAAAATATCTATTCGAATTCTTTAGGAATTTGAACTCTTAGAAGTGTGTGTACTGATTGAATCTTCTTGTGAATGAGAGTTAATCTCATGTCTTCTTTTGCTGTTATTTCAGTGCTTGTTAAAGGTTTTTCTAAAGTGAAACGTCAACTCGTTGCTGTTGGTAGAATGCTTTAGAGCTATTGGGGTCATCGTGCTGGCTATTGTTATTATTTAGTATGATATTCATGGAGAACATAAGTAGTGTGGATAAGTTTATGTGTTCCAACTGTGTCCAGAAAGTTTGCTATTTAAATGAATCCTTACCAGTGGTACCTTCTGGTTAACTTTTTTCCCTAAGTACTTCATTCAGGGTAGAGATTCATCATAGGTTTATGATAGGCTTTAGTTTGAATTTAGGATGAAGATGATGGTGGTTTGGCCATAAATAAAACAACTGAAAATATTGTATACAGATTAGTTGATGTACAGTGTGTTAATTTCTGCTGCATAGCAGTGATTCAGTTATATACGTATTTTTAAATTTTCCTTTCCATTATGGCATATCACAGGATAGTATATATATTTCCCTGTGCTATACAGTAGGACCTTGTTGTTTATCTATTCTATGCGTAATAGTTTGCGTCTACTAATGCCAGACTCCCAATCCACCCCTCCTCTCTCCCTTGGCAACAAGTCTGATCGCTATGAAAATATTGTATACTGATGTTTGAATCACTTCTCAGATGAGTAAAATTTTTGGTTCACAGACTCTTTCATTCACTGATGAATTTAAAGAAGGTAATTGGACATTCTGCACTGCTGCTTATTTTGAAGGACAAACACTTATACGACTCTTACTCTTCGGATACCTTCCTAGAAATGGTTAGTTAATATCTTCTATTTTCATAATAAAAATGAGTGATTCTTTTCTTCCTGGATTGGGAAAGGGAGTGAGAAGCTTAATAAAAAGAGACATTGAAGTTTAATTATTTCTTTGTAAATTATTTGAAATAATTTGTATCACTTTATATAAACTACTTGTGCTTCTTCTTTCCTATAAGTGTGTCTCTATTTGATTTTTGATGTGTATTTTCCCATGAAATCTAAGCATGAAGAATAAAATAATGAACTTATTTCAAGGTGTGCAAAACATTCAGACTTCTAGAACACTTGAGATGATATTGTAAGGTAACTAGACTTTATACTAGTTATTTTCCTTAGCCTTAATGAACAGCTCCGCGATGCGTGAACTGCCGTAAGTCCTGAACCTGTTCTTGCTGCACTTCCTCTTGAATGATCCTAAATTTGCTTCCGGTTTTAGGATGAGTCCAGGCAGTGCTCTGGGCAGTGTTGCCACAGGAGAGCAGAGCAGTGGCTGAGGAGCCGGGAGATTAGCTGTTGGTCTCACCTCTGCTCCTTGCAGGGCGGAGGGAGCTCCTCTGCATCTGTGGGCCCTCCTTCCTCTGTGGAGCTGAGCGATGTCTGCCTTAGCTCGCTGGGCTCGGATGAGTTAGTGGGACAGACCGTGCCCTGAGAGGAAGAGCTTGGTGCCTACAGCAAGGACGAACGGTTCAAAATTGGTTTCATTGCAGTCCTCTTTACACTTCTACTTAGTAACTCAGACATTTAAAAATTGTTTTTATTTATCAAGCTTATGTTTCTAAAGATAGGAAGCATGTGACACAAAAGAAACATAGTGGAACTTTCTGCAGAATCGTCTCTAGAAATTCGATTCATTCGGTTACTAATTAGAACTACCCGTTATGGACTCTCGTCCCTGTAGCATATGCTGTGCTTAAAATCTCAGTGCACGATACATATTCATAGACACAAGGTCTGTTTACTTTGAACTCGGGTGGACTTTATGTAGCTGGGAGGAGGGTGGTTTTTTCTTTCCTACTGTGCCCTTTTCATGTTTTCCTCAAGGTATTATTACACGGCTAATTTTGAAACTTGTTTTAAAAGTAAAATAAAAACTTCTGTTCATTTTTCTAGGATTTGAAACAAAGAACACAAAGTTCTCTGCCACAAAAACATGTAATAAGTCTGAGTGCAGAGCCAAGGTAAATAGCATCATTTCTCATTAACTTTGACCACTTCTGTGACTTGACTTTTTGGATTTTCATGGTTTTGCTCTGGATCCAGCGTATATCTTAAGACAGTATTTCATTTAATCAGCTTATTAATTTAAAACACCTGTTTGGAAGAGTGGCTTCTTCTCCCATGGCTGTGTCATGCGTGTGTGTGCGTGCTAAGTTGCTTCAGTCATGACCAACCTTTGCGACCCCATAAACTGCAGCCTGCCGGGCTCCTCTGTCTGTGAGATTCCCCAGGAAAGAGTCCCGGAGTGGGTTGCCATGCCCTGCTCCAGGGGTCCTCCCCACCCGGGCTGGAGCCTGAGTCTCCTGCGTTGGTAGGTGAACCTTTGCCCTGGAACCACCGCGGAAGCCTCGGCGGGGTCATGCTGAGTGCTAGCAGCTAACGCAGCGCTGGCTGGGACACGGACAGCCACATAACTGTGTGAGGATAGTTCTTAGCAGAGACTTAACGTGGGGTGGTGAATATGTAGTTTATTATAAAAATTACCTTACATTTAAATAATGTTGATTAGTTTTTAGAGTATACTCTTTCTTAATTAACTTTCTGTTTACTTACCTTATTTTCATTAATCTCTGATCATGTATTTTAAAATGGAAGAAGACACGTAATTACTATTAGAAGATAAGTGTTCCTACTGTAAATTGTTTACTAGATAACTCTCATTGTGCTTGTAAAACTGCCTTATTTTCACACTGTAGATTTATCTTTAAATGGGAAAGGTGCTCAGTCAACCTAAAAATGGGACATTTAATCTAGATTTACAAAAAACATTTTATGTTTTTATTGAGAATTATTTAACCAAGTTATCTATTTTTAAGTGATCCCAAGTATCAATCAGTCAGTACCCAGATACACAATATCGGTTCAGTTCAGTCGCTCAGTTGTGTCCGACTCTCTGTAACCTCTTGAGCTGCAGCATGCTAGACCTCCCTGTCCATCACCAACTCCCGGAGTTTATCCAAACTCATGTCCATTGAGTCAGTGATGCCATCCAACCATCTGCTCCTGGCTTCAATCTTTCCCAGCATCAGGGTCTTTTCACATGAGTCAGCTCTTCACATCAGGTGGCCAAAGTATTGGAATTTCAGCTTCAACATCAGTCCTTCCAGTGAAGATTCAGGACTGATTTCCTTTAGGATGGGCTGGTTGGATCTCCTTGCAGTCCAAGGGACTCTCAAGAGTCTTTTCCAACACCACAGTTCAGAAGCATCAGTTTTTCAGTGTTCAGCTTTCTTTATGGTCCAACTCTCACATCCATACATGACCACTGGAAAAACCATAGCCTTGACTAGACAGACCTTTGTTGGCAAAGTAATGTCTCTGCTTTTTAAAGTGCTATCTAGGTTGGTCATAACTTTCCTTCCAAGGAGTAAGCGTCTTTTAATTTCGTGGCTGCAGTCACCATCTGCAGTGATTTTGGAGCCCCAAAGAGTAAAGTCTGACACTGTTTCCCCATCTATTTGCCATGAAGTGATGGGACCGGATGCCATGATCTTCGTTTTCTGAATGTTGAGCTTTAAGCCAAGTTTCTCACTCTCCTCTCTCACTTTCATCAAGAGGTTGTTTAGCTCCTCTTCACTTTCTGCCATAACGGTGGTGTCATCTGCATATCTGAGGTTATTGATATTTCTCCCGGCAATCTCGATTCCAGCTTGTGCTTCATCCAGCCCAGCATTTCTCATGATGTACTCTGCATATACGTTAATAAGGAGGGTGACAATATACAGCCTTGACGTACTCCTTTTCCTATTTGGAACTGATCTGTTCCATGTCCAGTTCTAACTGTTGCTTCCTGACCTGCATCCAGGTTTCTCAAGAGGCAGGTCAGGTGGTCTGGTATTCCCATCTCTTTCAGAATTTTATACAGTTTATTGTGATCCACACAGTCAAAGGCTTTGGCATAGTCAATAAAGCAGAAATACTTGTTTTTCTGGAATTCTCTTGCTTTTTCCGTGATCCAGTGGATGTTGGCAATGTGGTCTCTGGTTCCTCTGCCTTTTCTAAAACCTGCTTGAGCATCTGAAAGTTCACAGTTCATGTATTGCTGAAGCCTGGCTTGGAGAATTTTGAGCATTACTTTACTAGCGTGAGATGAGTGCAATTATGGGGTAGTTTGAGCATTCTTTTGCATTGCCTTTCTTTGGGATTGGAATGAAAACTGACCTTTTCCAGTCCTCTGGCCACTGCTGAGTTTTCCAAATTTGCTGGCATATTGAGTGTAGCACTTTCACAGCATCATCTTTTAGGATCTGAAACAGCTCAATTGGAATTCCATCACCTCCACTAGCTTTGTTGGTAGCGATGCTTCCTAAGGCCCACTTGACTTCACATTCCAGGATGTCTGGCTCTAGGTGAGTGATCACACCATCATGATTATCTGGGTCATGAAGATCTCTTTGTACAGTTCTTCTGTGTATTCTTGCCACCTTACAGTTTGGTAATATAAGTTTTTACTGTCTAAATTGAGAAACTGAATATCACTTCATAAATTTTAGAATAAAAGACTAATTGTGAAGTGTAATGCATTATTTTCACTAGGTACACTTTATTAAGGGTTTTTTTAAATAAATGGGATCAGAGTGACTGCAGAAGTTCCGCAGTTGCTAGGCGAGCTGGGCTTGGTCACACACAGGCTGCAGCCTTCGATGACCGCACCTCTTCCCTGCGAAGGGACTCGCAGGAGGCCCAGGCCACACCTTCGAGCAAGAGCATATCTCCGTAACGCTGGGCACCACTAAAGTGACACTAAAGAAACTGAGCATCTCTTTTGGCTGACAGAAAAAGAAGAGATTGATCTGAAAAGAAAATTTAAGTCTTAAGTTTAGTCTTGCTAAAGTCTTGAAAGCTTTCATATAGCCAAGCCAGAGTTAGGATGAAAGGATGATGATACTGAAAGAAGAATCAGTTATAAAACATTTGCTTTGTCTTAAGTAATGTTTTGATGAATTGGGGATTGTATGGCACTTCTTAATATGTTGTGTCCCTAATAAACTGTGGTGTCAGTAAATCTATTTGGCTTTAGGCGTAATCCTCTTATCTATTACCTTTTTTATCCTTTCCTATTCTGATGGTGGCAGATCTCCTTTTTTGCTGACTCTGAGAATGACCTGTGTGCTCTTAGGAAGCCGGGCTCCACCCCCGCCCCTCGTCTCCCTGGGCACCTGTCAGGGCGGGTGGGCTGTGCCGGGACCAGGGGGACAGCCGCGCTCTGTGGTGTCTCTTCTCTGTGCAGCCCTTGCCTTGGCCAGCTGTGCGTGAGACTCAAGCTGTCCTGATGCTAGAGGGAGAAAGGAGACAGAAGTCTATTAATTGAGGATAAATATATTTTTGAGCTTTAATAATGAACACTTTTAATTAAAAATAAGCATAGACTTTTTGAGTCTATTAGGAAAACAGGCACTTCTTGATATTTCATTTTAAATAGTTTCTGTTTAAATAGTGTTCTTCATTTTAATATTATATCTTTAGAGTTCTTTTGTACCAAATGTTAGTGCTACTGTTTCCATAGTTAAGTGTGTTGGAAATTGCTTAGGATTGTCAGATTCTTTTTTTTATCTTTACTGTACTTTTTGAACTCTAGAACCTCATGAATAAAACCACTTACATTTTGGTTTTAAATCCACTTTTTACTTGTTAGCCACAAATTACATGAGCTGCTGCTCTTTCGGTAAAGTCTGTCAAGACTGAGAACTGTTGGTGCCCTTGAAAGCGGGAGAGCTTCTGGTTCTGTTTTGCAGGTGCTGGGAGTCAGAGCTCGCGTCTGTGCTGCTCAGGCTTTAAGTCGGCAGTTCTGACAAAAGATTCAGAAACATTGGTCTAAACCCATGCAGTTTAAATAATACATGTAAAATGAATTCGATCATGCTTTTGGCAGCATTAGTTATAGCTATAACCTGACATGATTTCATTTGTGAGTATGTAAAGTAGTCCATGATTTGCTGAAAGTGACATAGCACTTGCCCGTGTGCCTAATTTAGTTCACAAGGTTATGTAAGCTGTATAGTAAATATATTCTTAGCCTTTGTACTGAAAGCATATGAAATTGCAAATTAAAAGTTAGGGTACCCTGAACAAGTCATAAATGGTCTAGCCTTAATTCTTAAGTACACAGAGATGTTGCTGTTTCTCTTTATGTTCACAGCTGCCTAAGGAAGCCAATTGTGAGAACATTTAGTACAAAGACTTAACAAGATTAGGGACTGCGGCTGCAAGCTGAAAGTCTGAGACACACAAGGAGATTTCAGTCTCCTCTCAGTATTCCGTCTGCTCAGGCAGGACAGGGTGAACACAGCACAGGTCTGCAAGTCATGTGGCCTGGCAGGGTGTAAAGTAACTTTTTTTGAATGGTGGATACTTTGAAATGCCACCAAGTATGTGATAAAAGGGCTTCCCTGGTGGCTCAGTGGTAAAGAATCTACGGGTAGACGCAGATTTGATCCCCTGGGTCAGGGAGATCCCCCTGAAGGAGGAAGTGGCCACCCGTTACAGTATTCTTGCCTGGGAGATCCATGAACAGTTCCTGGGTTCACCAAGAGTCAGACAAGACTGAGCGACTGAACACAAGTGTAGTCAAAATTATACGAGCTGGCGTCTGTGAATCTGAAAGTTTAACTTTTTCAAGTAGATAAGTTTTTAGTTTGAAATCACTATTACAAATTTACCTTTAAATGCTTCTAATTATTAGAAAAGTATTAGTTAGGAGTCCTAAACTCCAGTACTTTGGGCACCTCATTCGAAGAGTTGACTCATTGGAAAAGACTGATGCTGGGAGGGATTGGGGGCAGGAGGAGAAGGGGACGACAGAGGATGAGATGGCTGGATGGCATCACCGACTTGATGGACGTGAGTCTGAGTGAACTCCGGGAGTTGGTGATGGACAGGGAGGCCTGGTGTGCTGTGATTCATGGGGTCACAAAGAGTCGGACACAAATGAGTGACTGAACTAAACTGAACATCATTTTTGGCCAGAAAAAAAAAAAAATGAATTAAGTAGAAAAGATAGCATTAACCATGTGGAGACAAAAAGGAAGTCAGTGTTTTCTAGGCTTAGGTTACTTCAGAATATCAGCCAGATTAAAAAGGACAGAATTCCAGAACAGGCACTCAATACCCCTCTCACTTGAAGTGTGACCATTCATTTGTTGGAGGACCTTGATTGACAGCATCATTTTCTTTGCAGCTGTCTAGGTTCTGAAGCGCCAGAACCCACATTGACTTTTATTTTTTCTTAATCCTTAATTGTCATCAATCAGAGAGTCATTTGGATTTTAGCTTTACTCATCTCTGACATCCATCCTCTTCTCTTTCTATTGCTTTTGGTTTTGACCAATCCTTTATGTTTTACGTGAACTACAGTAATAGCTTACTGTCCCTAGGCCTTTCTCTGTACCTAAATTATTAACTATAATTCAGCTCTCTGACGAGTCTACCCAAAGCCACTCTGAAAAAGTTACTTGGATAGAAATGGCAAGGCTTCAGACCTAGACTCGAAAGTCAAGAAGTCAGGGAGGCCACCTGGGGTGTGAGAGGGGGTGGTGGTTACTCTCCACTGCCTGATGGGAGGCACCTGTAGGGACACAGAGGAAAGAATGGCAGCGGCTTGGGAGAGGACCTCCCACAGCTCACACTGGCCTCAGAGCTCACGTGTTTCCCAAGGGCAAAACCAGACAAATGGCCCCTCCTCCCAAGACGCCTGGGGCCTCATCCCGTCATGGGTCTGGCGCAGCTCAGTCGTGTGACTGGGGTTGATGCTGGCTTTTTTTCTGCCGGTGTAACTGAAGTGTGTCCCACAAGACTGTAAACTCCTGGAGGGTTTCTTTATGTCCACCGCTGTGCCTGTGGTGTGATAGCATGGTGAGAATCTAAGAAAGATGTGTTACAACACATTGTGTTATTGCTTGAAGAGAAGATTAAACTTCAGATACCACAGATGCATAGAATACGGTTCACATTCTATATGAAGATGTGGTATCCTGGTATATATTCTCCTCAATAGAATCTTTCATCTGACATTTGGAGGCTGAGTGGCAGAAGACTCCCAAACCACTAAATACTAATATAAATAAAAATAAGCAGTAATTCAATATACTTTAAGTTTGTTCAGCATTTAGACAGCTGTTCATTTGAGATTTCAGAGTATAATACCGTGAGACTTGACAAATTTGGCATCGCATCTCAGCACCACTGCGTTCTTCAGAGTTGACTTTGTTGGGATTGCATTCTTGGGGTCTCTAAAGAATGAATGGATTCAAAAGATACACCCATATACCTGAATGAGTTGACTTTGTCATAAGAGTTTTGCTATTGTTGTTGACATAGACTATTTGCCTAATTCTGCATTTTGTATTTTTTAATTGGGGGAAAATTGATTTATAATGTTATGATATAATATCATGGTTTTTGCCATTGTATTTTTAATATTGTCATCAGACACGGTTATTCTGATAGTAGTTTTCCACTAGTGGGATGAGGTTCAAGGCTTTGGAGCATTTTCTGATGGGTCATTATGTCATAAAATCAGAATATATCTAAGGAAGTACCTAACATCTCTTCCAGTTATTTAAACATAAGTTTTAAGTGAAGAAACCAAGTTCAGAGCCTAATTGTTTTGCTTGGAATGTTGGCTTTTTCTTTGGGGGAGATGAAGCAGTGTTCACAGTGTTAATTAGTGTGAGGGTTGTGCTTGTTGCTCATGGTTTATGAGGTTCGAGCTCAAGTCTTGTCATGTCCTAGAAAGCTAGTGTGGAAATGTCTTCACATTAGCTAGCAGAAAAATAAATGGATACAATCAAGAAGGGTTTTTTTTGTTGTTTCTTTTTTTTCCCTTGGAAATGGCTACATATTATAATTATCACAAGGGAATTCAAGGTGATAATAGAATACACGATTCTCTAGGCTCTGACCCTGAACCCTTACTTAGAAAACTAGTTTATAACTTGTCTTTAATGGAGGAATTGTTAATGGCAGTTGTATGGTCGTGTCCGACTCATTCGCAACTCCACAGGCTGAAGGTTCCTCAGGCTCCTGTGTCTCTGGGATTTCCCAGCAAGAAGACTGGAGTGGGTCGCCGTTTCCTTCCCAAGGGGATCTTCCTGACCCAGGGACCGAACCCACGCCTCCTGCATTGGCAGGTGGGCGCTTCGCCCCTGAGCCCCAGGGGGCCCTAACCAGCAGTCCTGGAGACGAATGGGCTGGGCTAGTCCGAGTCTGTCTGGGCGCTGAGTGCATAGTCTGTGAGTGAGTGAGTGAAGTCGCTCGGTCGTGTCCGACTCTCTGCGACCCCGTGGACTGTAGCCCACAAGGCTCCTCTGTCCATGGGGTTCTCCAGGCAAGAATACTGGAGTGGGTTGCCATTTCCTTCTCCAGTAGTCTGTTTGCAAATTAGTGTTCACTGCTGGACTTGAAGGAGGAGTTCCCAGACTCTCCTCTGAGATACTATTCTGTTTAAGTATTAATTACTTTTGAATGATATTTGTGTATTTTTATCTGCATTCCATCTGAGTTGTGTTTTGTTGACGTTGACTGTTTTTAAGATGTAGATTGACCAGTTCTCTGATTATCCAGAAACACTTTTCAGCCTGTTTGTTATCTGGAATATTTTAGAGAGGATGTTTTAACCAGATGACTGAGTGGAATATAGTACATTATTTGAACAACCAAAGTTTCTTAGGGGATTGGAAGAAATGTACCACCTTCCACATGGTACATTTTGTGTTAAAACTTCTTTGCCTAGTAGTCGGAACGGTTTGGGAACAATCATGTCTGATAAGCAAAATAAAATAACCTTGTCTAGAGTTTGCCATTCTAAATCAGTCATTTACTGGCCTGCTGTTCACCTGACTTTTAAGGAAAATAGATCTTCGAGGAGAGAAGAGGAGGAAAGACTCCACCTCTCACATTGTTCTCCCTACTCTTAATACTTCTATTGAGTTTATCATATCAGGAATGATGTGTATTAACTCCTAAAATACTCTTTCAGTCTCACATTGACTTATATTGACACTTCGATTTTATATGGTGACTGACTAGGAACCCTGAAATTGACTCTGGGTTTTTATTAAAGCTCAGATGTTGGACAATCAAAGGAGCACCGAAGCCTTGACTTGACGGGCACCCTTGCGGCAGTCTAAGATAACTGCAGACTGCAGTGCTGGTCACACTGGACTGAAAAACGCACCTGCTCACCAGCCAGTGATAAACAGAAATAAAAATGGCGTGCAGGCTCCTAAAAGCAGGCGTGGAGATTGATTCCTTTAGGTCCACCCACAAGGCTTTGAAGGGGCTTCCCTGTGGCTCAAATGGTAAAGAATCCACCCGCAGTGTGGAAGACCCGGGTTTGATCCCTGGTTTGGGAAGATCCCCGGGAAAAGGGAATGGCAACCCACTGCAGTGTTCTTTCTTGCCTGGAGAATCCCATGGGCAGAGGAGCCTGGCGGGCTACAGTCCACCGGGTCGCACAGTCGGACGTGGCTGAGCACAGAGCACAAGGCTTTGAGGTTCTGGTACAGGAGAAACGGACGAGAGGGTGCTGCTTTCTGTAGCTCAAGAGGCAGCTGTTCTTCCCTTTCATCCTCCTTGCCTCAGGTCTCTGTTTACAAATCCCGCTTAACTGGCCAGCTAGACCAACAGGTGCTCTGTGCCCACGGCACCTGCCCTTGCTGCCAGCAGACCGCTGGCTAGCCCCCGGCTGGGGCTTCTTTCTCGCCAGGAGTTCAGCTGAACCGTGTGATTACCTGAAAGCAGTTACTTACTCCCCAGTCAGTTTTTCTTGTTACTGTTCTCTCACAATTTGACTTTTATTAAACTGATGAATTAAGTGTAAAGTTTTTTTAATCATAAAGTTGAGTGATTTGGAAATTTTCAGTAACGGTAAGTCACCGATAAATACCGACAAGATGCCTACAAAAGATTTGGGAAGAAATTGTAGAGATGTAGAAGCACTCTGGGCTCCGATTGCCTAATAGTTTTGAGTATTTAAATCCCTGGTCTTCTTTAGAAAAACTAGGCTAGAAACTCAGACGGTAAAGCGTCTGTCTATGATGTGGGAGACCCGAGTTCGATCCCTGGGTTGGGAAGATCCCTTGGAGAAGGAAATGGCAATCCACTCCAGCACTCTTGCCTGGAAAATCCCATGGACAAAGGAGCCTGGTAGGCTGCAGTCCATGGGGTCGTGAAGAGTCGGACATGACTGAGTGACTTCACGTTCCATGGTTATGCAGAAAATATGACATAGAATGCCAATTAGTGGTCCCATAATCAAAGCAGAAGCTTTGCTTTTGCATCAGTAGACTCGGGCACGAGACGTATTTGCATGGTTTATGATGAAGTCTTTCATGGTGAAGCTCTGCAGAATGATGACTGATGGAAGATGTCCTGAAAGATATGCCTATGGCTGGTTCATGTTGACAGAAAACAACAAACTTCTGTAAAGCCGTTATCCTTCAATTAAAAATAAATAGTTGGTTTTTTTTTTTAAAAAGACGTTCTACTTTAGTGTTTACTTTCAAGGCAGGTTTAACCCTTTCAGTTAACAGAGCTATTGCCAGCCTTCATCACATTGGCGGGTTTCACCGTGCCTGTACTTTACAACCGATTTGGGGACTGAATCTGCCAGAAATAAAGTGGCCAGGAACAAATAGGGGAACTGGTGATAGAGCGTTGATCTAGCACAGGGTCCGCTCGGGGAAAGCGCTGTTGGTGGCGTGGGCCAGGAGAATACCTGCCGTTGTGTGCTGAAGGAAGAAGCCCTGTGCTTTTCCAGAGCAGCGGAGCTGGTGTAGAAGACCCGTCGCTGCAGACGGCGGCCCCCTGCGCAGCAGCCTTCCAGAGCGTCAGTTAGGCCGCCTCTGTGCCTGAGAGCTTCTCTCTCACTCACCCTTTCCTCTGTCACTGCGTCTTCTTTGCGTTCTTCAGGCCTTAGTAACAAACTGATTATTACCTTTATTTCTGGTTTTCCATCTCTCTTGCTAAAATGTTAGCTTCATGAGTGCAGGGAACTTTTATTTTTGAATGCCCTGGCAAATAACAGGTGATCAACAAATATTTGTGGAATAACTAACTCTGGACAAGAGAGGAACTTGAGCCAGTACTGCCGTGAAGACCGCGAGGCGCCTTTCTCACACACAGGACCTAGGTGGATGTCTGTTTCTATGAGGAGGAGTAAATGGGAGCTTATCACAGGAGAGCTTGTGAAAAAGCTCTACAGAATTCTGAAAACTGGGGTAACATGAAGACTGAGAAGAACAATTTATCTTAAAATAGTTTATTACAGAGACCAGGGGAAAAAAAATTTGAACTCTTTGTAATTCTCAGTTTGAGTCATAATCCCTAAGGAAAAAGTAACAGTGGAAGACAAAAATGGCAAGATGCTATAGAAAGGGGGAGTGGGGGTGTGAGATGAGGAGACTGTTAGGATGAGAGGGACAGAATCTTCATTAGTGATATTTAGGAGTGAAGCTGACATGGTGAAAGGGTGTGTCAGCGACATGAAGAAAGAGATGCTCTTCAGGAATGCAGGGGAAGGAGGACAGTGACAGGGATGAGGGACAAGAGTTCAGCAGAAGAATCGTGGGTTTTCTGTAGGAAAAATGTTAGCAGATGCAGTAGTCAAAGATACAACGAAAAGTGTTCTGAGCTGAGGAGGCCTTGCTTTGTAGATGAAAAGGGCTGAGTTCTTGGTAATGTAAATGAAAGGAGAGTCACCCCTAGTGCATCTTGGTAACTTATTTCAAGTAAAAGGAAAAAGACATTTTGTAAAAGTACCCAGGCAGAAAGACAGATACTGTGTAATATGGCACAAAAGCTAGACTGACTTAGGTTTCTGCTCTATAACAGGTCTGTGGAGTTTTGAAATCATTTTTTACTCAAAGTTATCTTTCATATGTGAAAGTAACAAAGAGGCATTTTCAAATATGAAAACATTTATAAAGCATACCACAGATATTCTTTTCTTTCAAAAGGAAATTTTAAAAATGTTCCTGCTAAACTTAACTCACCTGACTGATAAGTGCATCAAAATTAAGAAGGCATTGGAAATAATTAGACATAGTGAAAATCCAAATCATTATTGTAAATTTGATCACTAAACTGAATCAGAATTTCCCACCTAGTTTTGGCAGAATTTTTGTAATGTGAAGGCAGTTTGCTAATGGTAGTATTGAGCTATAGCTTCGAATTATGGTGACACCTGAAAGAGGCAGAGAAGCAGAGCACGTAGAGACCTTAGAAACGGTCGTGTTGCCTTGGGAAGATTTGAAAGTTAGAAGCTTGTGGTGAGAGTGGCATTTCCTCCCCATTGCCGTCACTTACTGTCACTGCCCCACTGCCTCTCAAAAAAAATACACAGCTCTGCTGAGAAGGCCCTGGAGGTCTAGACCCACACGCCCGCAGGCCTTGCGGGCAGCTCCACTGGGACGGCCGCTCACACCTCTGCCTCAGTGTGTTTAAATGGAATTCCTCTCTGCCTGAACTTGTTTTGTGGTCCCAAGCTCTGTGATAAAATTTTCGCATCCTCATCCAGTTCCCCAGGCTAGGAACCTGGGCCTCAACTTGGAAGTGATCATGTGCTCTAGTTTTTCATTTAGTGTCCCCTTTCACTCTTAAAAGTCTGCTTGTTTGCACGAGAAATCATGGGCTTACTGTGATTATTTTTGTCTCTTCTCTTTCGCTTTCAACTTGGATCCAGACAAACATGGTGTCTTCTTGTGTTGTTTATTAAATGTATCTCAATTTTGTCCGTATTTATTCAGTGCCAGCTCTTTCTCCCTTGGGTGTGTCCCTGCTGCATACATTTGTTTGAGGAATTAAGTAAGATTGTGTATATGAACTTAATTATATGGGATCTAGTGCTTAGTAGGCACCCAGCAAGTGTTAGCAATGATGTTGTAACTCTCCTGCTCAAACCCTTCTTTTTCCCATTGCCCTAAAGAAAAATTCCCAGAGTCTTTAACTTGGCTTTTCTGTCTGCATTTTGACTTCTCTTGTATCATCTTCCGTAGGATGCTCTAGCCTGCACCATGAGCTCTAACCTTTCAAAAGCTATCAGTTTCTTTGACTTGCTATGTTTTGTCTTACAGGTCTTTGCTCCCTGGAAAAAAATAAACAAAAACCCTTTCCACCTTGCCCCCAAACACACGCATATGCACACACACCCCCCGGCTCGATCCGTTCCTGATTGTCTTTGAGAACTCAGCATTGGTGCCGCGCCCTCTGGGGCCTTTCCTGATGCCCTTGGGTCGGGGCTGGGTGTCACTCTGCGCGCTCTCACAGGAGCATGTCCTTACTCACCGTTGCTTCTCTCGCTACATGTGCGATGTGGCGAGACTTGCTATAAGCCTCCTGAAGGCAGAGGCTGAGCCTGGCTCATCATCCTAAACGTGGCACCTCACGGTCTCGGGAAAGGCACTCAGTAGTGTGTGCCAGGAGCGTTTGGACCGGACGGTGTGCCAGGAGAGGGCCACCCTGCAGAAGCAGTCATGTGTGGATGTGAGGAGAGCGGTAAAGACGTCAGTGTTGATCAGCACTGTCAGTGGCTTTGCCAGATGCTCCATGCTGGGACTTCCCTGATGGCCCAGACAGTGAAGAATATGGCAGGGATACAGGAGACCTAGGCTCGCTCCCTGGGCTGGGGAGATACCCAGGAGTAGGGAATGGCAACCCGCTCCAGGATTCTTGCCTGGAAGATTTCATAGACTACAGTCCATGGGGCCACAAAGAGTCGGACATGAAAGCAACTAACGCTGTCACTTTTCTACATTTATTTCTGTGTTCATAAAGAAGTTTTACAAAGATGCCAAACTTGCTTTTATTTTTTTTAATAAAAGCAGAATGGGATTGGTAAATCCTGAGATTTTCGTTTTATGTTTTTATGAAATCTCTCTTCCGAGTCCCATGGAGGAAAGGAAGATGACTTGTTTGAATGGAAGAAGTTGTGATTAGTTGAGTCAAATAAGGAAAAGTGCTTGGCTTGTAGGACATGTTTGCTGAGTTGAAAACTAAAATTGAAATGGAGGAGGTGACAGTTATGAGGAAGGAGTTATGTGGAGTATTTGACAGGCAGTTAAGGACTTGTTTAAAAAACAACCCTTTAAGGAGAAGCATGTCTATAGTGATGAATTTTTATGGGGAATTTTCTACTTTAGGAGAATTATCTCTTGCATTCAGTGTTACTTTAAGTTTTTGGTACTAGTTGGCTTCCGTATGTTACCCAGTATTATTTTTTATGTGTTTAATGAATCACTTTGGGTTGCATTCAACTGCCTACAACAAAAATCGAAGGCAGGTAAATATTTTATGTGCAAATTTCGAGGTGGGCAGTCCGGGACTTGCGATGTATCTCATGGGGTCAATAAAGAATCAGGCGTTTTTTTTACCTTTCAGCTCTCTGCCTTCCTGAGCCTATAGCTATTGTTCTTATGGTTTTAAGATTGTTGCTGCTTTTCCAGACATTGCATCTGTGTTCCAGCCAGAAGTGGGAGGAGCAAAGGATGAAAGTTATGCCAATTGAGCCTGCTGATCTTTATTAAATTGGTGATATAGTAAATTTCTGGGCTTCCCAGGTGGCACAGTGGTAAAGAATCCACCTGTCACTGCAGAAGACCAAGAGATACAGGTTTGATCCCTGGGTCGGGAAGATCCGCTGGAGGAGGGCATGGCAACCTGCTCCAGTATTCTTGCCTGGAGAATTCCATAGACAGGAGCCTGGTGGGGTACAGTCCATGGGGTCACGAAGAGTTGAACGTGACTGAACCACTGAGCACGTGCGTGCGCACGAGCACACACACACACACACACACGCATGCACACACAGAATAACTTTCCAGGAAGCTCCACCCTTGTGGCTCAGCTGGTAAAGACTCCACCTGCAATGCAGGAGACCCAGGTCCAATCCCTGGGTTGGGAAGATCCCCTGGAGAAGGGAAAGGCTACCCACTCCAGTATTCTGGCCTGGAGAATTCCATGGACTAAACAGTCCATGGGATCACAAAGAGTCAGACACGACTGATTGACTTTCACTTTCACTACTTATTGAATTCCAATTAGATTTTTTGTTGGCCAGAACTATATCACATGGCCTACCCCAAGCGTGGGAGATCAGATGTTTTGATTTTTTTTTTAAGCTAGGATTGTTGTGATCCGAAGTAAAATTGGGTTTCTTTTGGCAAAGTAGAAAATGAGAATGGCTATAGAGTAGCCAACTGGTAGTGTGTGCTCACTGAGCTTATTAACTAGGCCACAGGGCAGCTGCCATATTTTCTGATCATTGGCTTACCCTTTCCTGCTCCCTTCGGCTCAGAGTGGATTTGTGTTTTGTGTATTATAGAAACAGATCTGTGCTGAATACATCAGTCCTGAGTAATAAAAGCATCTTAAAAATATGTCCCCAAGACTATCTTAGCAGTCAGATAGAAAAATCCTATCAGGGACTTCCTGGTGTTTCAGTGGTTAAGAGTCTGCCTTCCGAGGCAGGGGACATGGGTCAGCCCCTGGTGGTGGACCGAGACCCACATTCGTGGGGCAGCTGAGTCCCTGCACCTCAGCTCTGGAGCTCACGTGCTTAGGAGTCCAGGAGCTGCATCTCAGACCAGACACAGCCAGAAGTAAACATTAAGAAAGGAGAGGTCTCATCAATCACAGCTATTAAAGAAGCGGAGTTTTCTGTTTATTCCAAAACCGAAACGTCATTGAATGTGACAGTTACGCATTGAGAAAGAGCGGAAGCGATGTCTCACAGAAGCAGACGTGTGTCCTGTTGGGGCCTGGGGGTTCCACGTGTGGAGGACACAGAGCTCTTCATCAGCCGCTGCTCCTCAGCGGCCTGCTCACGGCCGGGCCGAAGCACGCGTGTTCCGTGGCTCAGTCGGTTGGCCGTTGCGTGCCAGATTCGGTAGCGCTGTGTGGGGTGAGTGCCTCTTCCCCCTCTTTTGCTCGTTGGTTCTTTCTTGCTCAGAATATGGACAGAATCGACGAGTAGTATGTAACTCACATTACGGTATAGCCTGTAAATACGAGTCCTTAAGCCTTTACCTGAAACCGTCAGGGCTGGATGTTTATGTGTGGACTCAGAATTTCTAAACTTGTAGGAACCTGGTAGGAACACACAAATGGTGTACTATGTAATACTTCAGAGTCTGGGGCAAAACTCATCAAATACTTTAAAAATTCTGAATATTCAGATTAAAAGGGATAAGTAGTTATATATAGCTTCATGTCAGTTCAGTTTAAGTTTTGCCACCAAAAGAACTTTGAAAAATCTTGTAAAACTGTAGATTAGTGGTTTGAAGAGGGATGAAATTGTTTGACATAATTAGTGAGTTCCCCCGAAAGGTATAGAAGCCACCGTGATTCTTCCAGCTGGCATCAGATTATTACCAAGATGTTAGAGTGCCTCGACTTTTCTCTGTCTGACTTTATCCCTTTCAAAGATCTCTTGGAAAATGTTGCCTCTCAGGAAGTCTTTGCAGTTTGAGCAGTGCCATCTGTCCACTTTGCTGTATCCCGTCTCCTGATCACAGACATAGTTAGCTGCTGACTTTTCAAAACAAACAGCATTGCTTATTCCATTCTTGTACCTCCTGAAGTAATAATTTTTATAACTCTTGCATTAACCAGTTTAAAGTTTATGATGGAACGATGTAAATAATACAAGTATCGACCACATATACATTCTGGCTGTCCTTTATGCGTCTGCAGACAGTGTTCGTCAGTAGACTACTCCCAGACTCCCATGTTGTTTCCTGATGATTCTCCTTAGTGCTTTCGGAGCGTCGTATCTTAAATCATTCCTTTATCAGTTTTGCTTAAACTTGAAACGCTCAGACTCTTCCCTGGTCCTTATGATTAGTCTGCTTTCATTTTTCCTCAGTACAAAACTATTTTAGATTTATTAGGTTTAGATTTTATTTTGAAAAGTGATTGAATAGACTATTTTAAGTATTTAAAGTTTATTTGTTTAAGAGCAATGGCGAAGTAGTTGTGAGTTCAGAGAACATTTGCTAAGGTGCTATGTTTTAATTGCCTTTTTATTGTTTATACTTTAAATCAAACTTTACTAACTAGCTGTGTGGTGCTAGTTTATTGTTGTCAGATTATCATACAGAGAATTAAGTTTACACTCAAGTTTTAGTTGTGTGATTTGTCTAATGAAATTAAAGTGATTTCGCACATTGAACACCGCATCTTATGATTACTCCGAGGACCACAGTCAAGAAAGTGCTGGAGATGGCGAGAAGTAGCGTGTGCCCCTGTCTGTGTAGAAGGGTGCTATTATTTTGATACCTTACAATACGAAGGCAGAGTTAGCTTGGCGACTGTCACCTATATCTAAGAAGGAGTATAATAATTTCCAGTTATGATATTTGGAAGTAATTTGTAGAATCTAAGGAAAACTTGTAAAGGAGATGAAACTGTCAAAGAAGAGCTGGCACTGGCTTCGGTGTGCCCGCGGGCAGTGCCGATTGTGAGCGGCTCTGTTCTGTTCCTGCTTGCGGACCCCGAGCTCCCTCCCGCCGTTAGCTGGAGCTGCGCACTCTGGAAGTGCGGAAGCGAGTCCCCTGAGTGTCTGTGTCGGGAGGGTCTGGGAGGGCCACGCGTGTGCGGGTGTGGCTCCCCGGCTGCGCATTTCTCCTGGCTCTGCACTCTTAGCCTCTGTCCTGTCGCCCTTCTCCCAGCGTCCGCCGCGCCTTCTGAAACCGCTAACACAGAGCAGTGCTGAGCACAGGCGGAGGAGATGCTCTCCTTCCAGTCTTCCATTCCTCTGAACCAGATTTCTTTTTCCTTCTAAATGCAGATTAATAAATCGTGCACTACCAGGGCAACAAGGAAGAGGATGTTAGTGAAGGTGTCCTGACCCTGACAAGTCAGGGAGGGCTTCAAGCCCATCCTGGACTTCAGAACACTTCACAGCTTTGTGGTAAAAGAAGCATTTTAAATAGAGCCTTTGGACTTACTTCACCCTTATTTGGAGAGCAGCTTTATTTTATTTTTTAGGCAAGAAAACAAAATGTGAGATTGGGGTACTTTTTGAACTGAAACGTACTTGGTTTTAGATGCTGATATTTTGTAGGTGCTTAACATGTACTCAAAGTACTGCAGGCATTTGGATGGCGTGTGTGTTTTCTTAGAAATGTGCTCTTTATCCCTTGTGACGTGGTGTCTCCTTCACTGTGAGTGACGTGTTCTCTAGTGTTCTGTGTCTTCTTCCGTCCGTTCCCGGGAGTGTAGCGCTTCTGTCCTAGAGCCGCTGTTGTGTGAAAGTGTTGTGAAGAGAGAGAGTGCTTTTGTTTGTTGTTTTCATATTTCTACCTCTCACAAGATGGCTCACTAGCTTGGAGAGATGTAGCACCAGTAAAAAGTGGTTTGCTCTTCACCAGAAAACCTCACACAAGATAGATTTTCATTTGTCAACAGGGAGATACAAAGTGAATACAAACATTTGCCATTTTTGTCTTTAGCAACAAAACAACCTTATTTTACTGTGTTAACTTTTAAGATCTTTTTATTTGTGAGAATCAGCCTGTTTATGTACTGTGCATTCCTCCACAGTCACAGCATTATAGTCACTGGAGAAATGAAGTTTTCTTCTTGTAGATGAAAATTACATTTTGATTGAACATCATTCCTTATGCAGTCATCCATAAATATAATGTCTTTTGCTGTCTTTTCAGAAAATGGCTACAGATGTGATTTCTGAATTGACAAGAAAATAGAGCATCTTAATGTTTTAGGTAAAACAGATGGCATCTTTGTTTTAGGCAAAGCTGTCTCAGAGTAAAGGCAACTTAATTGGTGACAAGGCTCTTGGGGTCAGCCAAATTATGTACAGTTCTCGTGTCTGTTTCTTTTTATTGCTTTAGTATCAAAAATTTTAGAATAGTTGGATAGGAATTTTTATCCTTTTCATTGACTTGCTGTTTTCTGTTATACTGTGGGAATAGTTGCAAGATTTTTCAACCTTATTTTGTTTTAAAAAGTTATAAAATGACGTGTTGATTCTACTTTGGTTGTGGTTTTATTTCTGCTTTTAGAAATGCTTTTCTCAGTGTAGGAAAGACTGAAATATGTAGTTGTACTTGTGATGGTTAAAGCGTTATAGTACTGAGTTGCATTTGCAGCTGTGAATCCTGGTAACATTTATGACACTAACTCTGCTCCTGTCCTGCTGGGCTCCGGGCGGGGCTTGCTGTCAGATGCCTGGAAAGAGCAGAGCTGTGAAGGGAGCGGGGGCTGAGAGTTGGAGGCTCCTTCCGGTCCCGCCTCTGTTACCAGCCCGCTCTATGTGTTTAAACGTTAGTTCTGTTTGCAGTATGTCTTGAGGAAGAGAGGGCTGTGGATAATCCCCAGGGTGATGTCCAACTGACATTTAGTTCTCTGTTGTATACAAATCATTTATAAAGCATTCACTTGCATAATCACTGGGAAAGGAAGTTTGGAGGTAGAAAACTCTAGAAAGTAACCAAATTGGTTCAATAACTGGGACACAGGAGAAAGAAACTCTTTTCCAAAATATCAGTGTTACAAAATGAAGACCTGTGATATAGCTTGGGCTCCCCTGGTAGCTCAGCTGGTAAAGAATCCAGCTGCGATGCGGGAGACCCCGGCTCGATTCCTGGGCCGGGAAGATCCCCTGGAGAAGGGATAGGCTACCCACCTTCATATTCTTGAGCTTCCCTGGTGGCTTAGACAGTAAAGAATCTATCTGCCTGCCGTGTGAGAGACCTGGGTTTGATCCATGGGTTGGGACAGTCCCCTGGAGGAGGGCCTGGCAACCCACTCCTGTATCCTTGCCTGGAGAACCCCCATGGACAGAGGAGCTGGGCAGGCTCCAGTCCATGGGGTCACAGAGAGCCCGACATGACGGGGCAACTAGGCACAAGCACTCTGATCAAGGAGCGTTCTGAGAGCCTTGGAGAGCTGGAGCTGGGGTAGACCTCTGCTTCCAGCGCGTGCACCCCAAGGCCTTCACCCGCTGGAGAAGGGCAGGCCACCTGCTCTGCCTCCGAGAGGCCTTAGGCCCTGGCTGGTTCAGTGTGATTCCTGGCTCTTCATGGTTTTAGGATTTCATAAGCTGGCTATAAAGCTTCACAGAGTTAAGGAAAGCACATCCTGTATGCTTTAGGCCCTGTTCTAAAGGCTCATTAGTGCTAGCTGTTTGGTGGTGTTCTTATTGTTGCTAACATCTGAAAGGTGGGAGGAGAAGGGGATGACTGAGGATGCCGTGGTTGGATGGCATCACCGACTCAATGGACAAGAGTTTGGGTAAGCTTCGGAAGTTGGTGATGGACAGGGAGGCCTGGCGTGCTGTAGTTCATGGGGTCGCAGAGAGTTGGACGCGACTGAGCGACTGAACTGAAGTGACCTGACTAACATCTGAAAATCTCTGTCACTTAACAAGTCAGTTTTACTTTGAATTAAAAGTAGTAAAAATATTCCCTTAAGATACAGGGGTGGTTTTTTTTTTTTTTTACAATTTTATTTTTGATTTACTGCTTTGCCTATTAGTATTATAAGCAAACTTAATTCTCTACACCAAGTAATATCTTCTAATGTAGAACTTTCTGGAATCTTTACTTAGTAGTTGCCTGTTACTGGTCTCAAGGGAGAGCTCTTGTTAGCAGTGTCTTGTGGAGTTCTGGATTTCGTATAAGGCATCTTGAGAGATCTGGCGCTTGGCTGGCGCCGGCAGTGGCAGCCGCTGCCATCATCTTGCTGGTCCTTGAAGGGCGTTTTCACACTGGCAGTGCCTTTGTTTACTTGCCTTTTGAATCTTGTCCTTGGGTGAATGACTTCCATGAGATTAGATTTATAACATTTTTGTCCATGAATTTTAATTTATTTCTCCTGAATGTAGAAAAATCGCTGAAATAAACTTTCACGTGTTAAGAAATTCAGGCTACATTTATGCACTACTGTATTCAAGTAAAATCCTAATTTTGATTGCTGAGATGAAAGTGTTCTATTCCTAAGTGTTGAATTATTTTTCTTCTTAAATGAGGCCAAATAATATTTGTTACTGAATCAACTGGAAGCTTCCAGAAAACATTGTGTTTTGTTTTTCCTCTTGCAAGTATAAATTCTATATCTGGTCATGGAAGAGAAGTGTGATTGTTCTTATATAGTTTCTAAGAAAGCTTTTGTGGAAGAACCGTTAAATGTCTAGTTAAGAAGGCCTGTTTTATAGAAATAGCAGGAGTTTTAAACTGAGAGGCCTTGAGACATATGAAAAGTCTCGGGCACATTTCAAAGGTTAAAAAGTAAGCAGGATTTTAAAAGGTTAGGAATAACCACCTTGATCAGTGTAAGGGACTGGTGATTATCTGCTTTCTACGAAATACAGGTCTGGGAGCTTTCTCCTCGCTTCTTGGCTTCTGTTAGCTGTGTGCACTTGCTCAGGGTCAGTGTGGATCTGGGCTCCTCAGACCTCGTAGCCGGCGGATGAGAAGGCAGGAGGGAGTCCGCCCTGGGGGAGGGGTCAGAGGCGACGCCCTTCAGTCTTTGCTGAGCCCAGCTCCAGGAGCCCTGAGCTCTGCCCACTGCCCTTTGCTCTGCCCGCCTCCTGCCCCCGTTTCCAGCACTCGGGATCCTCTCTTCCGTGTGCAGTGTGGTCTCTGCTGGGAAGCCGGAGCTTGGCCCTCGTTTTCAGGAGGAGCAGTATGACCCGGTGTGTTTGTTCCCTAGTGCTGTTTTGACAAATACACACTCAGTGTCTTGAAAAACCACAAATGTATTATCTTAAACGTTTAGAAGCCAGAAGTTCAAAATCAGTTTCACTTGGGTGACGAGTGTTCGAGGGCTTGTCCCATGTGGAGGCTCTGAGGGACAACTCTGGTCCCTGCCTGTTGTGTCTTCTTGCTGTCGTCGTGTCCCTAAGGCGAGTCCGAGTCTTTGCGGCCCGTGGACCGCAGCGTGCCCCGTTTCCCCGTTGCATCAGTGTCTCGTGGCCCCCTGCAGTGCTTGGCCTGCGGTCCCTTCCACACACTGCCCTATCTCTGGCAGGTTCTAAAATCTCATGTCTTGCTCTACTCTTCAAAAGCAAAAGAAATGTTTAGATTTCTGGGCAGTTCCCAATGTTTGGTACGTGTGCTAATGGGAAAGCCAAGTGTATACATGAAGCTTCCTGCGTATCCTCCAAGTGCTTTTTAGCCTCTTTGCCCGCACAGTGAAGCTCCTCTAGGCTTTGTACTGGGCTCTGCATGGAACTCAGCCTTTCCTGTGCTGAGAATTGGCACAACCCAGAGTAGAAAATGGCTCGAGAAGGCAGCTCTCTCCTCTGAAATTCTCTTTTCAGCAATTCTCTGTTGCCTTCAAGCAAACGATTACTATGTTTTATCTGGTTTCCTAGTTGGCCCACAGAAGCGAGAGCTCTTGTCATCAACTACTTTATCTCTGCTGGAAGTGGAAGCACCGTTTAGTGTTCAGCTTCAATTTGGCGAAAGAGAAATGCTCATTTTCTCCACTTGAGTGTTTATATTTCTATTGATTTTTAAGAACACTTTACAGATTTCCTGAATTTGATCTCCTTTTATTTTTTCATTCTTTAATTTTTTTAATATAGAAAATGTTCTAAGCATTTTGTTATCAAATCTGTCAGCCTTTTACTTTATTGCTATATTTTCTATTATGGTTAAAAAGATGTTTTGTACCACAAACTTTACATTTATTTTTCCTACTTGTCTTCCATCATTTTTTTCTGTCTTTAAATTTTTTAATTCATTGAGAATCAATGTTGGCATTGTGTTTAAGTGCATTTATTTAACCATATGTCTTGCCCATCTACTTGTAGAAATATCATAAGATTGTTTTGTTCCCTTTCTCCCAATAAGAGGATTTCAGTGGGATTTTGGTTGGCGGTGCATAAAGTTCATAAATTAATTTTGGGGAGAATTGTATATTTCACAGTGGTTTAGTTTTCTCACCCAGAAAAGTATATTTCTCTTCATTTTTTATCTCCCTCAATAAAGCTCTGTCAGCCTCTTTGTATATATTCTGCTTATTTTTAGTAAAGTTGATTTGTAGTTTGAATCCTCTCCTGGTTGATTCTCGACCATCCTGCTACTGCTGCTGCTGCTGCTAAGTTGCTCCAGTCGTGTCCGACTCTGCGACCCCATAGACGGCAGCCCACCAGGCTTCCCCATCCCTGGGGCTCTCCAGGCAAGAACACTGGAGTGGGTTGCCATTGCCTTCTCCACGCATGAAAGTGAAACGTGAAAGTGAAGTCGCTCAGCCGTGTCCAACTCCTAGAGACCCCATTGCAGCCCGCCAGGCTCCTCCGTCCGTGGGATTTTCCAGGCAAGAGTGCTGGAGTGGGGTGCCATCGCCTTCTCCGCCCTGACTGCCATCTATGTGTGTATCGAAACACGCTCTGTAATAGGGTGTACAGAGCCCTCACTACCTTCCCTGTTGTGTTGAACTCAGCAGCAGTCAGCACAGGGGCTGTGCGGTCACAGGTGTCGGTCTGTACCCACGCTCGGCAGGAGGAGCCTGCACGGCCCGTTCCGTGCTGCTCCTTAGTGTGGCCGGGCGTCGTGTGGTGGCTGCGTGCCTGTGTTCTGTGCACCTGTTCACCTCCACTGCCTCCCCGCATCGTACCTGAACTCTTGTTTAAGGTGTCTGGAACATGTGTGGTCTTGCTGATTTCCCTCATTTAGATTTACATATGCCTTACCTAGAAAAGCAAGTGAGGTGGCTCAGAGACCTGGGTTGATTAAAACATTGATCCCACCATCCATGTGATTTGTATACCAGGGTCCTTGGTCAGGAGGGTCTTGCAAGAGAAAGGAGAGATCTGATTGCTGTTGATATTCTTTGTGCCAGGTCTCAGCCCTGGGATTTTCCAAACATTTTATTATATAACCCTAACTGCAAGCCCGTCTCCTGATTTTATAGATAAGGATCTTAAGGCTTGGAGAAATGAAATCACTTGTCCAAAGCCTCTCAAATTATACGTATGATTGTCGGCTTTTGAACTTGAGTGTATCTGACTCCAGAGCTTAGGAGTCACAGAGTTGGTTGTGATTTTTGAAGGTCTAATGTATCTCAGAAAGGCTTCTTTTTGGTTTTTAATATTTTGATTTTTATTCTGATGGCTATTATGGTGAGCATTATGTTTTAAAACTAGGGAACTAGGTGGACTAGATGAATTAAGTTCCCATCTAGAAATTATAGCTTTTGTAAACAGGTAAAACTACATATTTTCATATTCAGAATAACTTTATGTAAAGGTTACTACTCCTCTTTGTATTATGCCCACTAATGAGGCTCTTTAGAGAAGCCGCATGTATCGTTTGAGGTGAATTTTTTAATGTGCTGTTGTTGATTAGTAATCAGACAGACTGAACTCCAGTTTTTGCTTTTATTGTTAACTTTCTCTTTGATCATGAATCTGCCATTTCCCTCATCTTTGCAGAGGGGTTAATTACATAGTTTCTCAACCATATCTTTTGAGGAATTAAAATAATCAAAATGAAAATGATTTGATAAAACCATAAGACTCCACACCAGTAGGTATTATTCACAAATGATAAAGTCCCCCCCCCCCCGAGATTCTTGTTTTAGTCATTCGTCAGCTATTTATTGAATGTTGTTTCATGCAAGGTACTACACTAGGCACATGAAGTTACAATAACTTTTCATATAACCTGGTGTTTGTTTAATTGGTTTTAAACTTTACTAACAGGTGGCATTTTTTGTTTGTATCTTCCTTTCACCTCCATAAATGCATGTCATATTTTTTAATGTTTTTTAAAACTGTAGTTTAGTTTTCTAATATTTTTTAATATTGTTTGAATAATGTTTTTGACTGTTGTTAGAGTATGCAGTAAGGTCATTAGATAAATGACCTTATACACTTTTATATACTTGTATGTAAGTATATACTCTTATATACTCTTTGCTATATAAGATTTTTTCTATTCCACTGTTCTAGTTTGTAAGTTTTCTTTCACAAATGTACTGAAATGTAAATAGCTTTTTGTTCATCCTGAGCTTTCTGAAAAGAGAGTGTCTGTGGGGATCTTTGGCATGAGTGAAGAATCTGTCTTCACATCTGTGGAGTTTTTCCCAAGTAGACTTGGAGCTAAGGGAATCTCCGCAGGAAACCCCATTTGTCAGAATGGTTGTTATGAGCATGCCCTGTGAGTCAGGTGGTTAGGATGGTGAGGGGTGCGGCTGCGTGCTGAGCCCATGCTGGCCCCTGTAACTGGTGGAATCTTGCAGCATACCTGACCCCGTGAACCTTAGCTCTCCTAACTGTCCAGTAACGGATGAAACGCTATGTCTGGTAGGTCACAAGCCTTCGGGCTGAGCTTGGCATACAGGAAACGCTCTGTGAGTGGTGCCTCCTGCGCCACTCTCGCCAAGGGCCCTCTTCCCTTCATGCTGCCCTGGGTCCAGCCCTGGCAGGAGGTCCGCCTGGGCCTAGTCATTTGTTTATAGTAGGTGTTGGTTAGATTGCCTCAAAAATAGGACCCAGAGGAGCACTGTTGCCTTAACGTGACTCAGATCATTTCTACAAAAGAAGTTAGGGAATTTTAACTCGACTCCTCTCCATTAGAATCTGCAAGGACAGAATCACATTTCCAGCGGAATTCTAGTTCTTCATGGAACGATGCCCAGTTTGACATGAACAGGCAGATGTTCTCCTTCCCGTTTTCTCTCAGCCGAGATAGAGCGCCGTCTCCCGCTTGATTGGCAGCTGGCGTGTGAGTGCTCCGTCCTCATGAGGCGAAGGCTGTTCTCTGTATATAGAGACACGGGCTAAGTGCCTGTAGCCCCAAGTCGTGGGGGCTGAGGGTCAGAATAAGGACTAGGAAGCGGGCTTGGTGACAGGCAGACGTAGGAGAGATTGGGGGGAGGTAGTTCTGAGCTTGCTATGCCGTTTCTTCCAAGGTAACATAGAAATGAACTATTCCCCTTTTTCAGAAATATTACTCTTTCCTTTTGTTAGTGTGGATGAAACTATTATTTTTTAATAAGTGAGTATGATAGTTTAATATGAAACCTGTTGGCTCCATTCATAATTGAAAGGTTGAAAAGGGCTCATGTTTGGAGATACTGACAGTGTAACCGGTGTCTTACCACTGAACACAGTAGTGCCGATGAAAATCTGCTCCGTGTGTGGTAGTGTGCTTACTTCCCCAGAAGTGTGCCTCATGGGTGATCATGCTTTCTCCGTGCTCTGCTTGCCGTGTGCGTAGATGGGAGTTTCTGCGTCGGGCGCCTGTGTGCTGTGACGCTCCTGAGCGTGCTGTGAACCCTGGCTGTGTGAGAAAGTTGCTCTCTTAGTGCAGCATCATACTCAGCTACTCCGCACACTTCGCTTGTGAGTAGACTCCTGGCACGATAGTTACGCACTCATTTAGTGCAGTAGAAACATCATTCTGGTCAAGTACTAATTAGCTACTAACATGAAACAAAACAGTGTAGTTCACAGCGTGTTATAAAAATCTGTTTAATACTGTACAAAATGAAATATATGGTTAAAGTTAGTATTTGCTTTAAATGTGAATCACTCTCTTTCTTATCAGAAAGAATCATCGCTTTGTGTGCTTGCTGCCTGAGTTCATTTCTTGGATGTGTTGTGTTCCATTATTGGAGCCTTTATGACCAGCTCTGCGTAGTGGGGCGTCCAGAGATTCGCAGTGGAGATTCTGGTCTCCATCCCTGGCTCTTCCTCAGGGCTTCCACAGAACTAGGAGGCTGGCCTAAGCCTTCACCTGCAGACACAAGCTACGGAGAGCGCTCCTCATACTGGCGCTAAGCCTCTGGATGTGTGGCGTTCAGTAGGAAGCCACTTGTTTCTGGGACGGTGGCTTGCACATCTGGTGCTGGACGTGAGTGGTCCTCGACCGCCTCCTGCCCTCTCGCGGCTGAGGGAGGCAGTGCCGTCAAGTGGGCAGCGCTGAGCCCTGGCATTTTTGGCTTTCCAGGTGTGAGTGTGTTTGGAGAGCGGTCGGGGGAGCCAGGCTCCAGTGGAGGGTGGTGGGCGAGCGGGTACACATGGGTCGGCAGGCGCCTTCAGGGGAGCCTGCCCAGCACGCCTCTCAGGGGCGGTGCGCCCCCTCTCCTTGCTTCGTGGACACAGTGGGGTTTGGTCTAGGACTTCGGGGCCTCGGGGCCTTTCGTAGATTCTTGCTTTGTCTTGTTTTTGACTGCGAGCTTCCGATGCTCTTTTCTCAAATATACGTGGGATCTCCGTGAACGTAAATGACGTTAGCACTCGTCACCCTGAGGTGTAAGTCTAGTAGGAGCTAATAGGAGCTGAAGTCTAACAGGAGCTAAGGTGCTCTTATGTTGTCGCCTTCGGTATGCTGCAGCAGTGTCTCAGTCCAGAGTGCTTCTCCTGATAATGCGTGAGTCAGCGTCTTGGGTTCCATGCCGCACCCACCTTTTCCTCTGCCCTTCGCTTTCGTTTTGGCCACTGTAGTTACCTTACCTCCTAATGAGCCATTTCCAGTGCAGCTGGAGTGTGCAGGACACGCGCTGCTCGACTCTGAGGCGCCCTGAGCACACCGCGGCAGCTGGGACCCTGTCTGCTAGAGTCGCGGGCGAGAGGGGGGCGCGCTAGGCTGCCTGGCTCTGTGCTCCTGAGGTCGCGGGAGTGTGCAGGAGTGCACGTGAAGGCATAGGAGGTGCCCTGAAAGGGCTCACTGATGAGGCGCTTGTGGTCTTAGTCAGGTTTCCTCTCTGAAATGCTGTTTCTTTTATTTGAAGATAGGTTGTAAACGTATTATAAAGTGAAATCATAGGTCTTACAAAGAATGCATCATTCCTGAAGTCCGTGACGTGATCTAGAATGTTTCTACTCACAGGCAAAGCCATGAGACGGTGAGGACCTAATGCTATTGAAGAAACCAAGGCTGTTAAGGGCCTCAACTGACAGTTATTTAAATATCAAAGAATTGAGAGAGAACTTTAGGAAAAATAAGTCAAACCTTGAATACTCTTAACAAATATAGTTATGTTTAAAACCATCATGTAAACATTAAATGTTACGTGATGGATGTGTGCTAATATAAAGGATTGTTGGAAAAAGTTTGCCAAAACCCCACTTCATTCTAAGAACTGCACTTATTTGCAAATGTTGCCTAAACTTCTTTTAATAGTCTCTATTTCCCTTTTCGAGCTAAGTTCCAGTCAGTTTTTTACCACTGTTTATTATAAGGTTTCAGCCTCTTATTTTAAATGAATTTGCTTCAGATGATCTTTCTTCTGGGACCGACTTCCTGGGATAATAAGGACCCGGTTTATAAAATACATGTGTGGCCGCGCGCACAGCCATATGTCTCACTGTGCTAGTCACCTAAGACGAGCGTCAGAATTTTAATTGAAACTAACTGTGACTGAAATGCAAACGTGAAGGGATTCCCTTGTGGCTCAGCTGGTGAAGAGTCCACCTGCAATGCGGGAGACCTGGGTTTGATCCCGGGTTGGAGAAGGGAAAGGATACCCACTCCACTGTTCTGGCCTGGAGAATTCCATGGACTGCATGAATAGTCCATGGGGTCACAAAGAGTTGGACACAAAATGCAAACAGGCAATGTATGTATTTTCTTATTCAGATTAGGCAAGGATCAGGGTATTGTATAGGGCTGCTTATTTTAGATTAATAAAATGCACAAATGTCATTTTATAGGGCTTGGAAATAACGATGATAGTTCTGTTGCTGTCTTCCATGTGTATAACATTTATTCTTAGAAGTGAGTCCTTGTTTCATTACCCTTTGCGCAGTGTGGTATTTGTTACGATGAAAATTGCCTGTTCTCTGAAAGTTTTACTGGACTGTTTCTGAAAATTCTTCTCCTTTTGTTGGCTTTGTGCTTATCTGTGAGTTGAAATCTTAATGAATAATGTGGAAAAAGGACAAATATTTTGAGACCCCACTAGTAAAGCAACTGTTTTTACAGGTACCTCGTGGTCTATAACCCCTTGGAACAAGCTCGAAGCTCTGTGGTCTCCGTCTGTGTGAGCTCACCCGCAGCGCAGGTGTCCTCTGCTTCAGGAGAGCCTGTGGAAATCCAGATGAGTGCAGTGTGGGACACGGCAAATACTGCCTCACAGACAGTCTACGAGGTATGCCCACGCCATGGGGCGGAAGGAGGCACGGCCAGTGTGTAGTTGGTAATGCTGCTGTTGTTAAGTTACAGTCATGCCTGACGCTTTTGGGACCCCATGGACAGTAGCCCGCCATTCTCCTCTGTCCATGGGACTGTCCAGGCAAGAACACTGGAGTTGGTTGTCATTTCCTTCTCCCGGGGATCTTCCCGACCCGGGAATCGAACCCGGGTCTCCTGCACTGGCAAGTGGACACTTTACCGCTGAGCCACCAGGGAATCCCCACTGGCCAGTGAATGACGCTAAAGGAAGATGGACCCTTTGTTTTCCACAATGGTAACATCGTTGTTAGTGTGTAGACCGATGTTATTTTTAGTGCATTATGAGCATGTATACTGTTCGTTTTTTGTAAGTCTGTATATTCTAACTCTCCTGATGTCCTGAGGTCATCATTCCTTGTAAAATTTCTAACTCAATTTAATGAGTTGTAAGTATTGAAATGAAGATAAATACTTCCTTCTAAATAACTGGATACTTTCAACTTTTCATTGCAAAGATGACAGTAATATCCCAAGAAAGAAAGACTTTTTAAATAAATAAGATGCTTCTTTTCTGAGATATAATGGTGAAAAAAATGTCTGGGTTCAAGTCCTAGGTGTTTTGGGAAAATGTCTTGAAGTACGCAGTGTTAAATTGTGCCCCCCATCACTGGAAATGTTGGACTGCTAGAATTCAGAGTACGACTTAAACTGTATTTCTGAAGACACAGACAGGGAATCTAAAAGAGAATTAAAAACCATTGCTGGTTGCTCTTATGAATTTATTATCCTTAAGGAAGAAAAGAAGCTATGATACAGGTTTGGATCAGATTTTACAGGAAACCCCTCACCTCGAGATGGAGCAGAAGCTCCTGAGAGGTTGGCTCGTGTCCCTTGGTGGTGCCTCCTCCGTGCCTGTTCAGCGTCTGCTGGACCCCCCAGGCATTGACGTCTGGTATTGACTGAACTAATATGCTTGATGTTTACATTGTTACATCTATTAGTTTTTTACTTTTAATGTACTGAATTGCCATAGTATTATAAAATGATTCCTGAAATCACTGTCACAGTAAACCCTTACCGTCAGGGGGAATTTCCCCATCTGAGCCTCCGTTAAGAGCACTGTAGGAGAATTGAGGGTGGTCACGTGATTTCACATATTGAATAAAAGCCTTAATGTCTTTGATGGTCCTACCCTCTTGAATTTACTAGGTTCCCTAGATAAACAGAAATGCGAATACTCCACCCATGTTATAAAAACATTGAATAGTATTATATTCTTTGTTAAATACAGTAGTTTCTTATTTTTACTAGAAATGTAAATAGTTTCCTTTCAGTAGATTGTATTTCTCTTTAATAACTTCTCTCCTTTATCTTTAAAGATATCTTTTCTAGCAGAGATGCCACCATTGGGACTGAAAGTGTATAAGATTTTGGAGACATCAAGTTCAAGTCCACATTTAGCCAAATATGACCTATATAATGGTAATATAGCAAATGAAGGAATTTTCAACATGAATAATATAAAAAGTGCTCAAGAAGCTATAACTCTAGAGAACTCCTTTATTAAGCTGCGCTTTGGTCAATCTGGGCTTTTGGAGGTATGTTCCAAGCAGTTGTGGAATTTACAGAAGGCGTGTCACTTTTATTATAACATACACAGATTACCTACGTAAAGTGGGAAAAGGGGACCCCGATATTCTGGAGGAGAGCATGGGGAGGTAAGCGTGCCTTCTCCTCGTGGTCCGCAGCGCCCACTACTGCTCACGAGTGTGGTCTGTGACGGTGCTGCCCCATGGACTGGTTACTAGTCCACAAGACAAGTATGCAATTGGCGGCTATTTAGAAATGTTTATGGAAACTTTGAAAGTAATTAGAGTAAATTTATGCCTATTAAATCTAATAATAAAAAATGAGTTTATATTTGGCATATCACTTTAATTTTTTTAATTAATTTACTTTCATTGTACTTCACCAAAATGCTGCTCCATGCATAGTGGAAATAAAAATAAATTCACTGCTTTATACAGAAAGTTTGAGAAGTACTGGTGTAATGTCTTAATTTGTTTATCTCTTTCTTTGGTGAAATGTGTTCTTTTTGTGGAGGTCTTAAGTATAAAATTTGGAGTGCTCATCCAAGAATTGTGAATATTACAGGCTGGATGCTAATCACTTATAAATCTATCACAGGGTAATTTTTGAAAATAGACATACGCATGTAGCTAGATACAGTAAGTTTGTGTCTTAATACTGACTCACACTAAAACAAATTTATTTTTTATCCTTAGGAAATGATAAATAAAGGAGATGGTAAAAGTCTTGAAGTGAGAGTACAGTTTTCATGGTATGGAACCACAAGTAAAAAGGACAAAAGTGGTGCCTACCTCTTCTTACCCGACGGGGAAGCCAAGGTAAGAGCTGATGCCCGGAGCAGTGGGTAAGCGCTTACTGGAAGAATAGTGAGGAGCATCCTGAATGCATCTCAATGCTGTGGTCGTCTATTAGGGATAGCTGGATTAGCTCCACTCTTATGTATCATTATCGACACTTAGCAATTTCTAGTTGAGTGTTAGGTGAACAATAATTTCTCAGTGTTGGGATTCAGTAAGGATGCTAGAGTGGACAAGGGCTCTGTCTGGAAAGAAGCTAGATTTGAGTTAGGATTAGAGTGCTGCTGAGCTGCTCCGCACCTGTGTGGCATGGCACAGATGCAGACACAGAATGCCTAGCCGTGTGGGGAAGATAGGCTGACCACTGAGCCATTTTCTCCGTAACATTCAGCAACTTCAGAAACAAACAAACAGGTGTTCTCCTACCCGGGCTGCACACTTAATGCAGAAAACCGAAGAAAACAAGATTTGCCGGCTATGCTGCAAGCCCTTGGAAACCTTTGCCAGTGTGGTTGTATTTTTACCACATTTTATTCTGTGCGTATCATTTTCCCCCATTTTAAAGTTTTACCTTCCTGTGTGAATATATTTTGTTTTTCATTGTGACAGTGCTCACAGTCTGACATGCTCTTGGAAAACACATTTTAATGCACACTTTTGTGATTTAAAACTTTGAGATGAACGAGGTCTGAGCGTCTGATGCGTTACATGGTAACTATAGTTGATAGCACTGTGTTGGATCATCGATACTTGCTGAAAGAGTAGAACTTAAGTTTCTCACATTAAAACAGTGTGTGAGTATCATATATATGTGGGAGTACAGAGTTTCCTGTTGCTCCAGATGCACATTCTACATTTTCCCCCAATACTTCATTACTGTGATGTTGTGATGAGCTTTCTTTGGACAGTGCTAATTATTTCCTGAGAATAATTTCTAGAAGAGTCATTTTGTGTGTCTGGAGTCTTTTAAGGCTTTTGACGTATAGATACTACTTATCTTCCTTACCTCTCTAGAAAGATACGTATTCATTCGCAGCAGTGTGTTTTTGAAAGTAGCTGTCTGGCATACTACTCTAAACTCTGAGAATTAGCCATATTAAATACTTAACCTGTAATAGTAAATGAAAAATATTTCACGGTTATGATTTTTGTGATTATTTGTAAGGCTGAACTTTATAGTGCTTTTATTTATCTTTCTTATTTCTTTTGTGAGTGTCCTATTTAAGTTCTTGGCCATTTTTCTATTGATATGACTTGTGGATCGATAAAGATTTTTCATATATTATAAAATTAACCCTTTTTCCTACTTATTGAAAAATATCCCCTCCATGCATCACTGAGTTTGTTATCTTCTTTTTCTGTTACAGCAGTTTTTAATTTTTGTGTGGTCAGTTTTGTATCTGTTTCTTTAGAGTTTCTTCCTTTGCTTTTACACTTATACCAACTTTCTCCACTTTAAGAGAAATTAAATATTCTCTGTGTTTTGTTGCCTAGGGTCCTGTCTCCTGAAAAAGTTACTTTTGCTCTAGAAAAGCCTGCTAACCAAAATCAAATATAGATGTTAAGGGATTGTTTCGGTCATGCTCAGAATTCTAGTTATTTGTTGTTTCTGTTTTTTAAATCATTGAGGAATTAAAGGTAAGCTATAGATCATAGTAGACATTTCAGGATGAGCAGTTGATCCTAATTATAAGCTACATCAGTGTTTTCTCATTGAACAGCTTTTGTCATTACACAGGCATTTTGTTTTGACTGACTTAAAAAAAAATAGCTGTGCTATAGAATATGATACACAGACAATTGCAATTTTATTTTCTTTTTAAAAATTATTTTATGTTTAAATAACTCTAATATTAGACAGTAGGAAAAAGAGAATCATCACATATTCACAAAGAAGAAATAAAAGAACACCAGGGAAAGAGACAGCTGGGTGTGCCAGAGAAGGTGGGGGCCCAGGCATCACCCTCCTAGTTTTCATCCTGCTCCGTGACTGTCTAGCTATGTGGTAATTAGGTACAAGAACTTTGTTAGCTGTAGAGCATTATATTCAATTCAGAATACTTTTCTCTAACCAAAGAGGCAAATGTGGAAGAAAATTACACAGTACTGACAATCTCGTGCTACACTGCAGACTAGCTCTGTATGCTGTTGTTGAGCTTTCTAAGATGTGTAATACTTAAAATAAAATTCTTCACAAGTGCTTTAGATTTCGTTTCTTTACCATACAAGTCATATGTTTTGTTCCCATAGTTTCTTGATTCTAGATTCCAAATAATGAAAACTAAACCAGTGGTTGCCATAGTTCTCCCAAGTTTGTAAGCTGGCTTCATACCCGCTTAGTTCTTTCAAGTAGCAGGGCAGCGCGCTTTATAGAGCAGTGAGCCTGGCTGGGAGTGGGCCGTGTTCTGAAGCCTGCTTCCAGGTTGTTTGAGATGAGTCCCTGTGGTCATTCCAGCCACATGCTCCAAACCCTGAACATTAGGGGGCCGTGGTTATAATGTTTGCCTGGGAAGCGTCACTGCTGTAAAAGTATTGCTCTTTCTCATAGATAACATAGGAACCATGTAGAAAAATTTTAATTAGAAATTTTTATGGCAGGGAGAAATGTTTGCAGGTCTTCTAAACCAGTCAAGTTGTAACACTTTCGTCTTCTGTTCCAGCAGTTTTGTCTAATGTAAAACCATGTATTCAATTCTTATAGCATGTGCTTCATCTGATGCCTTATAAGGTTTGAGTTTCTCTTACTGTTACAAACATCACATGATATGTATTTGCCAGTTTGGAAGCTATAATAAACATTCCTTGGAAAAATTGAAAGCCAAAACATTTTTCTTAAAAATGTGATTTCCTCCTCAGCCTTACGTTTACACAACACCACCCTTTGTCAGAGTGCAACGTGGAAGGTTTTATTCGGACGTGACTTGCTTTTTTGAACATGTTACCCACAGAGTTCGACTGTACAACATACACGGTAAGAAAACAGAGAAATGCAGTTGTGAAGCGGATGTGTCCTGGCTCTTGAATTCTTGCTTTTCCTGTGTCAGTTTTAATCATTTAGCAGTTGGTTTTTGAAGATGACATAATCATCTGTCTGAACCTGACATCATACTCATCATATGACTTTAAATGGTGGTATTTACCCTTCGATAATCAAAAACGGGAACACTTAGCTCCCGCATAGACATGTTTTTTCTTCTGTACATCTTCTCTTCCTTGGGCTCGCCTGGTGGCGCAGAGGGTAAAGCGTCTGCCCGCAGTGCGGGAGACTCGGGTTCGATCCCTGGGTCAGGAAGGTCCCCTGGAGAAGGAAATGGCAGCCCACTCCAATACTCTTGCCTGGAGAATCCCATGGACAGAGGAGCCTGGCGGGGTACAGTCCACGGGGTCACAAAGAGTCAGACACAACTGAGCGACTTCACTTTAACTTTCTCTTTCTTATTGCAGTGTTTGTCGTAAGTCGTGAGCTCTTTTCTCAGATCTAAAAACAGTATAGTATTTTTTTATTTTAGGAAGTAGAAATTATATCAAATGTGGCTTTCAATGAATGGATCACTGACTACCTTTTTCTCTCTCACATACACACAGCCTGCCTCAAATATAGAATTTATTGCCGTAGTGAACATTGTTAGAATTCGCTTTAGAAGAGACATATTCTGTGCTCGTTCTGTTTGCTCACAACTCATCAGCTTGTAGCATAAAGTCAGGCAGTTTATCGCTTTTAGCACAGTACTGAAGGAGCTTCTTTGTTCATCAAGCGGTAAGAATAGGCCTTTGATCTGTTTGGAAACTGAACTGTAACCAGTAGCACTGGTTTTTCCATACGATTTAAATGGACCTATGGTTCCCAGTCTCAGAATTGTATAGTTAGGTTGGTTGATTTTTAATTCACTGTTTTTAGCATGGAGTACCTTTCCAACCACACTTCTAATCCTAGTAACCAGACCATTTACTATTGTATCAAATCTCTTAGTAAAGAACCTCATAAAAATGCCACTTTAAATGTTTTGTTGCTGTAAGCTAAGATGAAAAAATTAGAAGAGGAAAATATTCTTTTCCTGAATCTGTAGACAGGTAGACAAAAAGCATTTCAAAGCAAGTAATGAAGTCCATGGGCAGGCCCTGATCACTTTGTGGGTATTGTGGGAAGCAGAGGCTGCTCTGGGCTGCCGTAGTGCCCGGGAGTAAAGAACCTGCCTGTCAGTGCGGGAGATGCAGGACCCATCCCAGAACCGGGAAGACCCTCTGAAGAGAATGGCAGCCCCATGCAGCATTCTTGCCTGGGGGATCCCATGGACAGAGGAGCCTGGCAGGCTGCAGTCCACGGGGTTGCAAAAGAGTCAGACACAAATTCACAGCTAAACAATAACAAAAGCCTACTGTGTCCAGGGAATTTCTTATTTAGCTAAGTTCAGTTTCAGATTTCAGTGTCTAAATTTGACTTTGTTTCTAACTTTTTTTTAACTTCAAATCTCATCGATGCAAAAATCTAACAGCAGCTCAAGTGTATCCCCCGCACTGAGACACCTAGAGGCCATCTAAGGTCTGGGCACTTATTTCTTAATCATTGTTTCTGTTTTGGTAATACTCCAAGTACCCAGTTAGAATTTCAGGTATGAACAGACTTCATGATGTGATGTCTTATGTGGTAGATTTTCAGGGTAACCCATGATTCATATGTTGAGTTGAAAAGTAAAAGTTCTTCTAGATGGCAGGGGAAATCGTACTAGACACTAACTTGGTGTCTTTTGCAATTATCTGCAAACATTTTGAAAACTACAAGAAAGTCTGTAGTTTTGAAATAATCTTTCAAAGCTTTTAAGTCAGAAACGCTTTTTGGCCTTTGTTTTGTACCCTTTGTTACCCATAGGCCATTGTTTAGCATTTGTGAGAGCCCTAAAATTCCATCTTCAGCTATGGCCGAAGGTTTCATCTCACAGATATAAAGTAGCATGATCACACAGAAGGTGTGCCTGTCTCCTTTTAAATTTGCTTGCAGCGATTGTTTTTTGATGGGGAGGTTCTGTCTTGAATTCAGCACGGTGCAACCTTGGTCCAGACCTGCTTGGTCAAGCTCAGTTTACTGTTGCTTGTCACCAGTTGTTTTGAGAAATAGGCAGTGTCTCGGAGTGGGCTTCCATGCTGGCTGAGTAGTATATACAGGAGTGCAGGTTTGATCCCTGGGCTGGGAAGATCCCCTGGGGAAGGAAATGGCCGCCCACTGTGGTACTCTTGCCTGGGAAATCCCACGGCCAGAGGAGCCCGGCGGGCTGCAGTCCACGGGGTCGCAGAGTCGGAGAGCCTGAGCAACTAAGTGGCAACCTGTCTCGGAGTGAATCCCGAAGCAGCGTGTCAGATTCCCACAGGCGTGTCTGGGTAACTGCTGCTGCTTTTGTTTAATTGCATTTGTTCATCAGTGCCACTTCTGAGTTTTCTTCGTTGTCCACAGGATCTGGGTCTCATGTCAAAGGGTGGTTTCTGTGAACTCAGGGGCCCTCGTCCACCTCTGTAGCTGTAGCTTAGCTTGCTGTCTTGCTTCAGCTGCCAGCTTGGAAGTTGTTATGCTCCGCCTTGGCCTGTTTGCTTAGCCCAACAGATAGGCACTTCTCAGAACTAAGTAGCTTGTCTTTCCTCCTCTCCTCCCCTCCTGACCTGCACTGAGCGGTCAGAAAGGGGCCTTAGGCAGGAGCAGGGCAAGAGATATCACTGGCTCCCCACCCGCCTCCCCTGCTCTCCAAGGTGGCAAGGCTGGCTCTGATTAGTCAGTTAAGAAATAGAGGTGGTTTTGAACTGGGCGCTTAGAGTATTAGCATAACAAAAATAATAATTTTAAAAAAGAATTCAGATTGCCCCTAGATGTCTCAGTGGGTGGGATAGATTGAGCTGATAGTAGACTTTTGCAGCCTGAAAGCAGGAAGCTTCAGAAGTTGGTGTGAAATGACAGATAGTTAGATAAAACGTGATTTTAAAGTGATTCTCCAGATGAGCTTTACTGTACCTGCTTGGACTGAGCCTGAAGCCAGCGTATGTAACTTCTCACAGCGATAGACCCGTCTTCCCTTTTACTCCTTCAAGCCTAGAGCGTGATTCGAGACTGTGCAGGAAGTGGAGGCGCTGGGCCACCTGAAGCGCTTTCTTCCACACTGTGCACCCTCCGTGTGTGTAGCTGAGACCCTCTCAACGTGTCTCTGTCCTGGAAAAAAAAAGCCCAGCTGTGGAGACGGAGCCTTTTCCCGGTGGCCTCTGTCACCTGTTTGCGTCTATCCTGTCTCACACGCTGCTGCATGAGGGCACAGCTTGTCTGGATCCTGTCTCCCTGGGTTCTAATTGAATCACTCAGCCAGGCCTGGGACGGAGGTGCGAAACCTTCAGGGTGCTTGCCTCTCTAGGTGTTCCCGATACCTGAAGATCGGTCTGTGGCGCTCCAGTGTCTGTACTGGGAAACGCTTCTAAACTTCTGCCTCGTGTAGGACTCCTTGTAAGCTAAGCTGAGTAAGCGATCAGAACGCATAGGCAGACGGACCTGATGTTTGATGCTACAAATATTTCAGCCAACTTCCATGCTTTTGTAAATTGACTTTGGCTTAAAATTTCTAAAGATAACAGAAATATCTGTTCTTGAGTGTAACTTATGGATCTATTTTCTGACATAGACGAATTTTCCCCTTTTAAATTGAGAATACGGTTATTTAAATGAGTATTAATGACTAGAGCCTGTTGTTAGTACTAAGTTCAGGATCCAAGGACAAACGGGGACTGAAGGGAGGGAAACTATTGATATTTTATGATTACATATTGTAACTATTAGTTTACTAAACCATTTAATCAAACGAAAGATTGTCTTATCTCTCAGCAACAAGAGTATAGAAACAGAAAATGAGTTAATATTATGGATTGTCTTACTGAATGTCTGTTATATTAAACCTTTCAAATTCTGTTTACTTGAAACATTCTTTTAAAAACCTAAGGTAATGCAAATGTGAAAAAAATATATTTAAATTCCTCAGAATCTTTTTTAGTTACTCTTTGATTCTTCTCTCCACAAAGTAACTTTTGCCCAAATTAAGCTTTATCAGAAAAAGTCAAGGACAAAAGTCAAGCAACACTTCCCAAATTATATAAACTGTGTGTTCATTATTGATTTTGAAACAAACTGATATGGGAGGCCTGGGTTCAGCCTGGCTTCTGGTTTGTTCTTGATTTGGTATTTAACTTCAGTTTCTTTATTTGTGTTCTTTCCAGATTCTGAAAATAATAAGCAGTACAGTTTAAAGTCTCTCCTTAACATCATTTAAGCTATTAAAAACACTGTGGTTTTATTTTCATTATCGTTCAGACATTATATTCAAAAAGGTTCCTAGAAATATTGAACTAAAGGAAATCTTGTGCTCATGAGCTTTAAAACCTCCAAAAGATCAGAGAAATTTCAGAGATTTCTAATGAAACGTCATGCTTTGCCTCATAAAAGGTTAAATAAGAAACCCTTTTCATGGTGACCATAATTTAATGAAATGCCCTTTTAGAGCATTTCATGATTTCTAGAAGATTCTTTTGTTTGTAGAAAATAACATTTTTCTGGAGGAACAGGTGAAAGAGGTAGGGATTAATTTTTTATTGTAGTGTAATCCTCCTTCATTAAACGGAAACTTTAAGTGTTACCGAATATGCTACGTTAGCTTTTATCATTAAGCTTGGATTAGAAGGTAGACTACGACACAAGCCGAAAGCCCTACCCCCCTGTGTTAGGTAGGTGGATGCTTTACCGGCACCAGAGAACACCCGTCTCGCAGCGATGATCAGCAAGTGGCGTTCGCCAGCTCAGCCTCACTGGTCTTCAGGGCTCAGCCTCACTGGTCTTCAGGGCTCAGCCTCACTGGTCTTCAGGGCTCAGCCTCACTGGTCTTCAGGGCTGTAACTGCAGACTCGGGCGCCTCGCTGTCTGGCAGCAGCTGCTGCTTTGAAGACTTAGATTGGTTGGTCGCCAGTGTGCCGTGCACGTCGTCACTGGCACGCCGTTCGGGTCTCAGATCTGTCGTCCCGCATCCCTCCTTCAGAACTGTGTTCTCCTAGGCAGCTGTTTGTGAGTGAGTGAGTGTGTCAGTGTGAACCATGTTTAAGCCCTTAGGCGAAGTATCTGAAATGCAGTACTTTCACCTGTTTCCCACCAGTCGTGTTATGAAAGTGTGGCACGTAATGGATTTTGGCAGAGAGCACAGAGCAGCCTGGCGTGAAATGCGATGGACTGCCATCAGAAGTGGGGAGAAAAGGCTTTCCTTTGGCTGAAGTGACTGATGATTTTCTTCCGTGGGCATATTTGGAAATCAAAGAGAGCTTGCTCAGTTTTCCTTCTGTTTTGAATATATAATCTAAAAGGATTCATAACATGACCCTTAACTTCCGGAGAATAGAAATGAACTTTATCCAGTTAAACATGTGAAGAGAGTTCACACTGGGAATGAGAGATCTGAGCCTTTAGTTTTGCCTCTAAGCAAACTAGAATGACTTTGAGTTTGTTCAGTAAGTTCTTAAGAGAGAAAGACTAGGTGGTCAGTTAGGGATCACCGTCAATGTGTCTTCACAAAACTTACTTTCACATGAAGTTTCTTTGGTGCTTGGCTGCTTGCTTCTAAATTCATTTTCTAAGAATGCTTGAATCTGGGGCCTCATCCCTGGAGTCCTTTCACTTACAAACAAGGTCTCAGAGCTTCTTTGAAATTGTTTTTATTTCCATAAAAAGATTCATGAGGATATTAAAATGGTTTGCAATCAATCTCTCATTTTTCCCAGGACTACATTCCATATTTAGCTTGATTGAAGAGTAAAAAGCATTAAGTAAGTTATGACTAGACAGACTTGGGTAATTAAAACGTTTCTGGAATATCAGAATATGCAATTGACTGCTAAGGATTTTTTTTTCTGTTAATTGGAACTTAAAAAAAAATGAAATGAGTGGCTATGTGTTGAATGTGATTATTCCCTAGAGGCATGAAGGGAAGGTTGTTCTAAGGGACTGTGCACACGTTCTGGTTGCAGATTCAGAACTCAAAGGTCATCTTGGGGGCTGTTTGAGAGCAGCTGCTGCACCAAAGGCACAGCTTCCTAGTAGGAAATCGCATCGTCCTCCACAAGTGTGTGCCGAGCTCAGCTGAGACGCAGGGGCCAGGGTGGGGCACGCAGGGGATCGTGATGGTCCAGAGCCCAGGCCGCAGAGACAGCCAGGCTGTCGGGCCAGCCCTCACACCAGCTTCGTTTGACCTTGTGTCGGCTACGACCTGCACCGTCTCGGTTTCATTATCCTGCAAACAGTGACAGTAGTCTCAGAGTGTTGGAGGATGAACTGAGCTCATGTGCTTAAAGCCTGGCACATCCTGAGTGGTGGATCTCCTGAACGGGTGCAGGCCCAGTTACGCAGTGAGTCCTTGGAGAGTTGAGGTAGTTGGGGAAGATTTGATTTTAAAAAGTGAGCTTTTGAGAGGCTTGGTCTTGGAGAAATGTCATTTGAATGGACAGAAAGGAGGAAAAGTAGATCACAAAGTGTAAAGTGGATTTGTTGAGATCAAATTCCCATGTTCTTATAAGAATTTGAAGAATCTGTGTCCTTGACATTTTTGTAAGTTGACATTTAGTTTTTCTTTATACATTTAAATTTTTGCAAAGGATGTTATATTTGGCACATTGTAAATATTGCCATTTTAAAATAAGCATAACCAGTCCATAGCAGTTTGATACTAAATCATGCATTTTTGAAAAGCCTGAAAAAGCCCTTCTTAACAGTTAATTTCATATCATTATTTTCTCCTTGAATTCATGTTTCCATTCAACTTCCCCCACCAAATTTTACCTCAGTGTAATACTTTATACTTAAGAGTCTTATTATTGGTCAACTTTTCATTATTCTTCTGACACATATATGTTTTAAGATTCTGTCATCCTAAAACTCAAAGTATTAAATTTCTTCTAGATTGAGTTATAAAATTGTTAGTAATAGTATGTAATTGATCAAAACATAATTAATATATATATTACCATATTGATAATTTATTTTATAAACTTTAATGGAAATATTTTTTGTATTGAAATGAATTGTACCTTTTGTATCCTAAATGTTTATGCCTTCACTGGTGAATGTACTTACTGCTAGAGTGAGATAAGTTTCAGCATTTGTTTTATTCTTATTTTTGGTTCTTATAAATTTAAGGCAAAGGAATGTTGCAAACATAAATAAGTAGGTGGGAATAGAAGGAGTTTAGTTATGGGCATGTCATCTAATTCCTTGAATTCCTTCCGAGTTATGTTCCATAAATCACAGTGATCCATTGCCAAACATTAGTCAATTATTTTTAATGATCTACTGTCTGACAACATTATTAGGTAACCTTCAATTTTGTTGAAAACCAACAATTGGAAACCGTGTGTTTTGCAAAAATCTTTGTTCCTACTCATTAAAGTTCAGTCAGACACCAGTACTTTAATTGTTGAGCTCCACAGGAGTTAGGGAGGGTGAGAAGAATGCGGCTGCCTTTGGTTTGTGTGTGTTCTTGTGCTTCTTCTTTGGTGGGTGGGGGAGGTTAGAAGAAGGAATAGTCAAAGTGTGGCTGAAAAGGAAGAATCACGTGCCTGCATGGCAGGTTGTTTCAGTGAAATCTGATTTTCCTCTCTAAAGGCAGCTTGGGAAAGAGCGTGTTTGCGTGGACGGGAAGCAGGTGACTCCAGAGTGACTGTTGGTGTGGAGGCAGCCAGACCGTGAGACTCCTCCAGCATTCCTCCCTGCCTGCACTAGACCAGCCGAAACCTGTAATGCAGGTCATGAGCTGTTTATTCACCTTCTGGGAGGAAGCCAGGGTTAGTGAGACCGATTCTGTTTGGGATCTGAAAGAACGTTAGTGATGTAGGTGTTATGTTGCTCCAAAATGAGACTTCCAAGAAAGCGTGCTGTTTTTTAAAATCAGTGTGTATTAGAGGGAAAAAAGGAAAAGGACAGCTTCCTGTTTCTGCTGTCTGTGCCTCAGTTATCAGGGCCTTTTCACCCACGGTGTGCTCGATTGGTATTACCTTTAACCAGAACTTGCAGTCTGCGTGATCAGAGTTCACCCACGGTGTGCTCGATTGGTATTACCTTTAACCAGAACTTGCAGTCTGCGTGATCAGAGTTCACCCACGGTGTGCTCGATTGGTGTGACCTTTAACCAGAACTTGCAGTCTGCGTGATCAGAGTTCACCCACGGTGTGCTCGATTGGTATTACCTTTAACCAGAACTTGCAGTCTGCGTGATCAGAGTTCACCCACGGTGTACTCGATTGGTATTATCTTTAACCAGAACTTGCAGTCTGCGTGATCAGAGTTCACCCACGGTGTGCTCGATTGGTGTGACCTTTAACCAGAACTTGCAGAATGTTGTACCTTTCCTGGTATGCACTTACTTTTTGCGTCATTTTGAGAGTACGTGACGTGAAAAGCATAAAACCTGTTGACTAGTGCCTAGCCATGGCAAGTTGATGAGTAAGTAGCGGTAGTTAGTTATCTAGTGCTTTATGAGTGAAACACAGTGATGCGCTATCACTTTCTTAAATTTGAGTCTTGGAGTGAAATTTACTAAACTTTGTATTCATGAAAGCAGATGTTAAAATTTTCACTTGTGGAGAAATAATGTGAACATTTACAGACCTGGAAATCACCAAGTACCTTAGAGGATAAATTAGATCGTGTAATGGATGGTAAGCTGAGTTAGTCAACATGAAGAAAAAGGTCATCTGGTTATGGGAATTACTACCATTTCTATTCTTGGTACATTCAGATAGGAGTACATTTTTTTAAAATATAGTAATGATAATATTTGCTTTAAAGAAACATCATCTCCATGCTGACCTACTAAATTTATCATCGTTGTGAGAACTGTCATTTAAATGTATGTGCCTACCTAAGCAGTATGTGTTAATTATTAGTAATGACCACGTGTCAGTCCCCAGTTAAGTTGGATACATACGTTTACAAAAACAATGTCACAAAGTAAACACACACCAGGAACATTATTTTTCAATTTTTGATCACTTAAGTATGAAACAGAATATTCCCCAGATTGAAGGGGAGCTGTTCCAAATGAGAAGCCCTGGTTTTCACGACAGCTTTTCCTGTCCTGCTTCTGTTCTGATGTGAGGGCCCAGCCCTCTCTGTTGAGGCACAGATTTGAGAGAAGGGCTGAGGACAGCAGATTGATCGCAAAGTTCCGTTTCTGCCCCAGAGCCAGCGTTTTGAGGACAGTCACTGAAGGCCTTGCTTTAAGTCTTGGATGGGTTTCTTTTAGGATTTACTCTGCATGATATCCTACCTGTGCCAAATTTCAGTTAAACTTTCGTTTGGTGGCTTAGACACCTCTCTCGGGGCCCCCATCATCACTTACTGTTCTTCCAGGTGCGGGTGGGCCAGGTGCTGTTTCTCCATCTGCTCTGGTGACTTGTCCTCAGCGCATACTGAGTGCCATGAATAAGATACTGAATCCTTGCTGGGCCGCGAGTGGGGCTGTCTTTGCTCTTTCTCCCACGCTGCTGCCTCTCGTTGCTGTAACTGTTTCACTACCGTGAGCCAGCTGCCTGCCTATCAGGCATGTTCCTTGGAAGAGTGTATTGTGCGTTTCAAAATTGCTAGAGTCAGGTGACCTAGACAGGTGGAGAGGGCTGAACTCGGCCGCTCTGGGTGGATTTAGAACGATCTGATGAAGAGAGTGTATGTGCTGAGGAGGTATGCCTGGGATGCTCACAAGTTGTTGTCAGAGCCGCAGCCTCGGGCTTTCTGTCTACAGCTCCCAGCCATGAGCCCTTCCAGGCTGCTTGTCCCACCTCTTCTTTAAGGCCCAGGGGACACATTGGAAGTGCCATCCAGTCTCTGTCCCCATGCACAAAGGACTGCTCTTCTTGATTTCCTTAAAACCAGTGCTGAGCAACAGAGTCCAGAGGGTGCTGCTTTCTGACCCTTACCTCTTGCCTACTTAGTTTCATTTTTCTCCCTGCCTCAGAAAATGTTCTTTAAAAAAAAAAATGCTTAAAATTACTTGTATGTATAAAATGCCAAATACATAGTATTTATGTCTGTGTGTGCACACATATTCTTTTGAGAAAAATTTCACATGCTATAAAAAAGCTGGCTTAAAACTCAGCATTCAAAAAACTAAGATCATGGCATCCGGTCCCATCACTTCTTGGCAAATAGATGGGGAAACAATGGAAACAGTGACAGACTTTACTTTCTTGGGCTCCAAAATCACTGCTGATGGTGACTGCAACCATGAAAGTAATGGATGCTTACTCCTTGGAAGAAAAGCTAAGACCAACCTGGACACCTTATTAAAATGCACAGACATGCTTTGCCAACAAAGGTCCGTCTAGTCAAGGCTATGGTTTTTCCAGTGGTCATGTATGGATGTGAGAGTTGGACAATAAAGAAAGCTGAGCACCGAAGAATTGATGCTTTCGAACTGTGGTGTTGGAGAAGACTCTTGAGAGTCCCTTGGACTGCAAGGAAATCCAGCCAGTCCATCCTAAAGGAGATCAGTCCTGAATACTCTTTGGAAGGACTGATGTTGAAGCTGAAACTCCAATGCTTTGGCCCCCTGATGGAAAGAGCTGACTCACTGGAAAGGACCCTGACGCTGGGAAAGATTGAGGGTGGGAGGGGAAGGGGACGACAGAGGATGAGATGGCTGGATGGCATCACCAACTCGATGGACATGGGTTTGGGTGGACTCCGGGAGTTGGTGATGGACAGGAGGCCTGGTGAGCTGCGGTCCGTGGGGTCACAGAGAGTCGGACATGACTGAGCAGCAACAACAGCACAGATACAACATAAAATCTCCCTGAAAATGTCCCTGTCCTCTGTGTGCACACGCACACGCACACGCGTGAAGTCTGTCAGGCTGCACAGGTGCTCCGTGTGCTTTCTCCGTCAGCCCCTCCTCTGCTGGCACAGAGCGCTGCCTCATCCTTGTCATTTGCTGCAGAGCCTTCCATAGCCCGGATGCACCTCCCTGGTTTGACTATTCATCTGCCTGTTGGGGGCCTCTAGTGTGTTTCCCCACATCTCTACTCTCGGCCCCAGTGCACTGTACATACACTTGTGCTCGTGATCGCTGTTCATTTAAGGCAGGTAAGAGGTAATTAGGGATGTGACTTTAATATTGAATATAGATTACTTTATTGGCTTCTAAAGTGTCTGTGACACTTCAGAAGAGATTCTGAGATTGTTATAATGAAATTTTAGGTTCCAGCAAGCCTTGTCCCTTAATTTTATTTTTATTTTATTCAGTAGCTCTTGTAGAATATCAGATCGCAGATCAGTGCCTTCTCTCCTTGTTTAAAAATAATCTGGAGCTCTCTTCTCTGCTTAGAGTTCCCAAAAAACATTTCTCAATCCTTGGTCTGAAGGCAGTTTCAACATTTTCTAGTAGTTGGTCTGCCATTGAGACATGATGCCGGAGAGGTTTAGTCCTGATTCTGCCAGACCTTGTGATCTGGGGCAGATTATTTCCTCCTAGGCTTGGGGTCAGAATTGAATGGGTTATTAGGTGTACGCAATGGTCCATACTAAGCACTTGGTACCTGCTGGTTATGTTTCTCCCACACAGCTGCCTCTCTTCACTCAACTCTTCAGTACCTCTTATGTGCTGGGAGCATAAAGATAAATAAGACATGGTCCCTTTACACGAGGAGCTGACATTGTAACAGGCGTGTGTTTGCTCAAAACGAAAGGATTCCCTCCTCATCTTTCCATGTGAGCCTCATCTATAGCCCGTCTGCTGTCTCCCCTGCCAGCCCACTGCTGCATGGAAAGGGACAGCCTCTCACGTATTCATTCTTTCTAACAGTCATTCAGCCCCAAGCATGTGCCCAACACGTGGCTAAAAACTGAAGTGTGAAGGTGTGTGTAAGACAGTCTGTGTCTGTGAGAGGCGCACAGGCTGTAGGGAGCAGAAATGAAAGAGAACCAGGGTTCTGAAAGACTCGTTTGGCTTCTCTGCTGCAGCTCCCCACCTGTGACCTGGCTGAATTTCACCTTGCATTGCATGCATTGATGAGGATGCAGAGCCTCCATCCTCTCTTCTGCAAGAGCACAGAATATGAGGTGCTTAATAGCTAAAGGGCACTTAGTTCTCCATTGAACCTGGAACGTCCTCACACCAACTCTCACTTCCCCGTGGATTACTTTTGTAAAGTCAGAGGTTTTCTTTCCCAGGATTGAGCTAAAACTAGAGGGCCTTTAAAACCCCTGGCCATCAAGAGCCATTGCTCAGGTAGCACCATTTTAAAAAGTAAAAGTATCTTTTGCTGCCACATCCTGCAAAGAGGCAGCAGGTCACTGGGACCAGTGGGCTTGTATCCCTGCTTCCTGAGGACTTCTCCCCTCAGTGCATTGAGCTTCGCTGGGAAAGGCGCATCTTCCGACTCTTGACACAGAGTAGGAAATGCTCAGTCGCTCAGTCATGTCCAACTCTTTGCAACCCCATGGACTGCAGCACACCAGGCCTCCCCGTCCTTCCCTATCTCCTGGAGTTTCCTCAAACTCATGTCCATTGAGTCGATGATGCCATCTGACCATCTCATCCTCTGCCGTGCCCTTCTCCTACCCTCCATCTTTCTCAGGAATAGGTCTTTTCCAGTGAGCTGGCTCTTCCCATCAGGTGGCCAAAGTATTGTAGCTTCAGTGTTAGTCCCACCAATGAATATTCAAGGTTAATTTCCTTGAAGATTGACTGGTTGGATCTCCTTGCTGTCCAGGGGACTCTCAAGCGTCTTCTCCAACATCACAGTTCAAAAGCATTAATTCTTCTGCGCTCAGCTTTCCTTATAGTCCAACTCTCACATCCATAAATGGCCACTTGGAAAACCATAGCTTTGACGGACCTTTGTAGGCAAAGTGATGTCTCTGCTTTTTAATATGCTGTCTAGACTGCAAGGAGATCCAGTCAGTCCATCCTAAAGGAGATCAGTCCTGGGTGTTCATTGGAGGGACTGATGCTGAAGCTGAAACTCCAATAGTTTGGCCACCTGATGCGAAGAGCTGACTCATTTGAAAAGACCCTGATGCTGGGAAAGATTGAGGGCAAGAGGAGAAGGGGACGACAGAGGATGAGATGGTTGGATGGCATCACCAACTCAATGGACATGAGTTTGGGTGAACTCTGGGAGTTGGTGATGGACAGGGAGGCCTGGCATGCTGTGGTTCATGGGGTTGTAAAGAGTTGGACATGACTGAGCGACTGAACAGAACTGAACTAGGTTTTTCATAGCTTTTCTTCCAAAAAGCAAGCATCTTTTACTTTCATGGCTGTAGTCACCATTTTCAGTGATTTTGGAGCCCAAGAAATAAAGTCTGTCGCTGTTTCCATTGTTTTCCCATCTATTTGCCATGAAATGATGGAACCAGATACCATGATCTTCGTTTTTTTTAATGTTGAGCTTTAAGCCCGGAGAAGGCAATGGCACCCCACTCCAGCGCTCTTGCCTGGAGAATCCTATGGACAGAAGAGCCTGGTGGGCTGCAGTCCATGGGGTCGCTAAGAGTCGGACATGACTGAGCGACTTCACTTTCACTTTTCACTTTCTTGCATTGGAGAAGGAAATGGCAACCCACTCCAGTGTTCTTGCCTGGAGAATCCCAGGGACAGGGGAGCCTGGTGGGCTGCTGTCTATGGGGTCACACACAGTCGGACACAACTGAAGCAACGCAGCAGCAGCAGCAGCAGCAGCAGCAGAGCTTTAAGCCAACTTTTTCACTCTCCTCTTTCACCTTCACCAAGAAGCTCTTCAGTTCCTCTTCACTTTCTGCCATAAGGGTGGTGTCATCTGCATATCTGGGATTATTGATGTTTCTCCCGGCAATCTTGATTCCAGCTTCTGCTCCCTCCAGCCCAGCGTTTCTCATGACGTGCTCTGCATGAAAGTTAATAAGCAGGGCGACAGTGTACAGCCTTCACGTGGTCCTTTCCCAGTTCTGAACCAGTCCATCGTTCCATGTCCTGTTCTAACTGTTGCTTCTTGGCCTGAATACAGGTTTCTTAGGAGGCAGGTGAAGTGGTCTGGCATTCCCATCTCTTTAAGAATTTTCCACAGTGTGTTTTGTCCAGCAAGTCAAAGGCTTTAGTGTAGTCAGTAAAGCAGAAATAGATGTTTTTCTGGAATTCTCTTGCTTTTTCTGTGATCCAGCGGGTATTGGCAATTTGATCTCTGGTTCCTCTGCCTTTTCTAAATCCAGCTTGAACAACTGGAAGTTCTCAGTTCACATACTGTTGAAGCCTAACTTGAAGGATTTTGAACATTACCTTGCCAGCATATGAAATAAGCACAATTGTGCAGTAGTTTGAGCATTCTTTGGCATTGCCTTTTTTGGGGATTGGAATGAAAACTGGCCTTTTCCAGTCCTGTGGCCACTGCTGAGTTTTCCAAATTTGCTGGCATATTGCGTGCAGCACTTTCACAGCATTATCTTTCAGGATTTGAAATAGCTCAGCTGGAATTCCATCACCTCCACTAGCTTTGTTCATGGTGATGCTTCCTAAGGCCCACTTGACTTCCCACCACAAGATGCCTGGCTCTGGGTGAGTGGCCACACCATCGTGACTGTCTGGGTCAGTGAGGCCTTTTGTTTTGTACAGTTCTTCTGTGTATTCTTGCCAGTCTTCTCAATCTCTTCTGCTTCTGACAGGCCCTTACTGTTTCTGTCCTTTATTGAGCCCATCTTGCATGAAGTGTTCCTTGGTAGCTCTGATTTTCTTGAGGATATTTCTAGTCTTTCCTGTTCTGTTCTTTTCCTCTATTTCTTTGCACTGATCCCTGAGGAAGGCTTTCTCATCTCTCCTTGCTGTTCTTTGGAACTCTGCATTCAGATGGGTATATTTTTCCTTTTCTCCTTTTCCTTTCACTTCTTTTCTCAGCTATTTGTAAGGCCTCCTCAGACAACTGTTTTGCATTGCTGCGTTTCTTTTTCTTGGGGGTGGCTTTGGTCCCCACCTGCTGCACACTGTTACAAAGCTTCGCCCATAGTTCTTCAGGCACTCTGTCTATCAGATCTAATCCCTTGAATCTATTTGTCGCTTCTACTCTATAATCATAAGGGGTTTGATTTAGGTCATAACTGAATGATCTCCTGGTGTTCCTTACTTTCTTCTAGTGAAGTCTGGATTTGGCAATAAGGAGCTGATGATCTGAGCCACAGTCAGCTCCTGGTCTTGTTTTGCTGACTGTATAGAGCTTCTCCATCTTGGCTGCAAAGAATATAATCAATCTGATTTCAGTGTTGACCATCTGGTGATGTCCATGTGTAGAGTCATCTCTTGTTTTGTTGGAAGAAGATGCTTACTATGACCAGAGCGTTCTCTTGCCTAGACTCTGTTAGCCATTGCCCTGCTTCATTTTTCACTCCAAGGTCATGTTAGCCTGTTACTCCCGATTTCTCTGACTTCCGGCTTTTGCTTTTCAGTCCTCTGTGATGAAAAGGACATCTTTTTTTTGGTGCTGTTTCTAAAGGTCTTACTGGTTTTCATAGGACCGTTTAACTTCTGCTTCTTCGATGTTGTTGGTTGGGTCACAGACTTCGATTACTGTCATGTTGAATGGTCTTCCTTGGAAATGAACTGAGATGATTGTGTCGTTTTTGAGATTGCACCGAAGTATTGCATTTTGGAGTCTTTTGTGGAGGAGGAGGGCCACTCCATCTCTTCTAAGGGATTTTTGCCCACAGTGGTAGGTGCACTGGTCGTCTGAGTTAAACTCATCCATTCCCATCCATTTTAGTCCTCTTTCTCCTTCAAACATTTTCTTCTTTGAAAAATAATAATTTTTCTTTGAAAACTCAAGGATACCTTCTTGCTTTTATTACCATTACAGGTCTCATTTATTTGGTTTGTTATAAGTATATTAAGTCTGACTTTATTTTAAAACTCTGTCCTGGCACAGAATTTAAATTAATGTCTTGGATGGACTTGAGTCTGAGTGAAGTCTGGGAGTTGGTGATGGACAGGGAGGCCTGGAGTGCTGTGACTCATGGGGTCGCAAAGAGTCAGACACGACTGAGCGACTGAACTGAACTGAAGTGCAAATGGACATGGAAGCTCCTTTTAAAGGAGCGTTAAGCATTTGTTGCCCCAATAGGATCTGAGCATAATAATATTGAGCTTGAGAAAGATGATTTTCTCAATAGAAGTAGTTTATCGTTGCTAGAAGTAGTGAGAAATTATTAGTTTTTTTCTCAGAGCATTTTTTTTTGGTCAGTGTTTTCCGGAGATACGTGACACCCTCCTTGATGAAGACTACTTCATTTTATGTATTTTGTTGGCCCCTGATATAATGTTCTGTCTAGAGAGGAAAAAACAGAAAGCAGTACTGAAAACCCTCCAAACGCTCCCAGTAACGCAGTCACTTGCTGTCTGCCGTTTTTCCTAACGCCCTGTTAACACTAGCATCCCTAGTGCTACATTTTGGGTTTGGGGCTTCTTTGGTTCATTTGTGAATACTTGTCTATTAAATTTTTTATAGAATTCATTTGGTTGTAGAAAAATAATCTGGTTACTGTAAGTATACTGGAGGGAAACTTTACTTTAAAAGTAATGCATTTCTAGTTCAAAGAAGTTACTATTGCTGTGTTACCAGCATATGTGTTTGCTTGCCCCCATCCCAGACTTCCTGGTGGTGGTGAAGTTTCCATCAGCCGTGTTGGTAGGTTGATCTCGTAATCCTCAGAAGAAAATGCATGTAGGTGCATGTATGTATCTGACTAGTAGAGGTTAGTGGCTCACACTGTGGCTGTGTGTGTGCTGAGTCACTTCAGTCACGTCTGTCTCTCTGCGACCCCAGGGACTGTATCCCGCCAGGCCCCTCCATCCATGGGATTCCCAGGCAGGAATACTGGAGTGAGTGTCCATTTCCTCCTCCACGGGATCTTCCCGACCCAGGGATCGAACCTGTACCCCTGTGTCTCCTGCGATGGCAGGTGGGTTCTTTACCACTAGCGCCGCTTTCCTGGGAAGCCTAGAAAGCAGGGGGGGAGTGGCATGTCCTTCCTCCACCCGTGAAGATGTGCTCATCATCGTGAGACAGTGAGGCTGGGTCTGGTGAGGTTGTTCAGTCAGAAGAGCAACATCTACCGGAAGAGAATCTCTGTGAGCATTCTGAACACTGTATCAGTGGAAGCTGTGGCCCGTTCCGTATTGTTACCATGTTGTTATTTATGGTGTACACTTGCCAGTGCCTTTTTCACATAAGCCTGTAATGCTTAAGCCAGCTGCATGTATGTTTTTTCCCTCAAATCCTGCATATTCAGACTTGCTTTCTGCTTACTGCCACCTTCTATAAGCTCTGGGGTTTCTTCTTAGCTCCTGGAAAAAAGTCTTCCTCACTGTATTTCTCCCCTCGCTGTGTTTCTGTAGACAGCCCTCTGTGTCTAAAGAGGTGCTGGCTATCAGCGGGGTGACAGGTTGTGTGTGAGGAAGGGGAGAGCTGAGTCACGAGTCACAGCTGTGGGAAAGTGTCCCGGGCTCCAGGAGCCTCAGAAAGCTTGAGCTGTATGTGGCCAGTCTTTCTACTTTGACCACTTTCCTAATTGCTGTCTTTCTTAGAAGATCCTGTGATATCTTTTCTACCCACTTAACTGTATTAAGGGTTCCATTTGTTTATAACTCCCCTCCAGCTCTGAAATAGGCCCAAGGGTTCACCACGGACCTGAAGATATACTTAGGGTAGCATGACAGATAGAAATTAGTAAATACTTTAGGCTTATCCAAAATAAAAATTAAAATGTCCTACATCTGGGACTTTTTGAAGCTCTACTCTGCTTTATATAGCAAAGGGCAAAATGAATCACTCTATAACAAGGGATCCTAAGAGATATCAGACTCAGTTAAAATTGACCGAAGTTCTGGGGAGCTCTCCAGATTATACTCCACAAATACTAATACGGTAGTATCGGTTTCAGCCATAAAGCATCTCGCTGGATCTCCTGTCTCTTTTCCTGGAGAGAGATCATCGACAGTAATATACTGTCTCTTGAACCAGCAGAATGTAAATTTCCCTGCTCATAATTCTCGGTGGGTGAAGATGGCCTGGTGAAGAAGCAGCCCTGGGTGGCCCTGCTGGGGGTGGCAGCTCAGCCGAGTGCTGGACGAGCCTGCAGTGGGCTGACCTGCTGTCCTTCAGTGTCGTCTTTCCCCTCGGGTGCCTCCCTGCAGAGTCATTTGCATGCTTTCTTTCATGTACCTGTCTCTCATTCCAGCCTCTTAATCCTTCTGTTGAGTTAGATGTGATCTGAGTAAATGTTTTCTATGGTCTGACTTTTAAAAAAGATGAATTGTGACACCGTTCAGTGTATGAGGGATGGTAAAGATAGAAAGTCGGAAACAGGGAAATGCATGTAACTTTGGAAGGCGTTCTGTATAGTATATTTAAGACAAAGGGGGCCATTTTTTTAATTAATGTATTGTTTAGGCACTAAGACATGTCTGACTCTCTGCGGCCCCAGGGACTGCAACGCGCCAGAATTCCCTGTCCTTCACTGTCCCTTGGAGTTTGCTCAAACTCATGCTCATTGAGTCAGTGATGTTATCCAACCGTCTCATCCTCTGGCACCCTGCCCTCATTCGTTCCCAACATCTTAATGTGAATGTCCTTTTGAGTTTAGGCGTAGAAGGACAGTCCGTGGAGATTTCCAACATTGTAGACATCCGGAAAGAGCACAACTATGAGATTGCAATGAGAATATCTTCCGGCATCAACAGCCAAAACAGATTTTATACTGACCTAAATGGATACCAGGTAATTTTCCATTAAAATGTTTAAATGATGGTTATAGTATATACCTTTTATATATGATAACAGGCAAGCTAATTTTGGATCTTTTGAAAAAATATACTTAAGGTTGCAAATTATTTCTAAAATAAAACTGAATTTTAACAGACACTTTTAGGTTCTGTATCTAACCAGGTTTTCAAAGATAGAAAAAATATTTGCAAGACTATTTTGTAAAACATCTATTTGTAAGGATTTGTTTTCTCAAAGGAAAATTTGGGGACCACTATGCATGTTAAATACCTTGATGCTCAAATATATATGAATTTTTCTAGTAAAAGGAAATATTAATATTAATTATGGATTGATAGAGTATACCTTTTATTTCCTCACAAGAAATTGGTCTATCCGTATTTAGTTTGTTGCACATATGTTTTTAAATGTGTGATTTAACAACGCGCTCTTTTCGGTTCCAGGAAACCCTTCTCTGCTGATGTGTGTGTGTGTGTGTACATTTACACACACACATATCTGTGTGCATAGACACATAAAGATAAAAGCATCTCTCTGTTTAGAAATGTGAATAGCTGTGTTTAATCAAAGTGTCTGTGAAATAGTTTGAAATAGTAATGGGAAAATTGATTCATAAAATTTTTCTCAGAGTTTCATTTCTCTAATTTACTGGAGCTCTTTTGATTGCTACCTAAATCTGTATGCAGAGTATATGTGTGTAACAACATATATTTGAAATAATACTATTAAAAACATAAGCATGTCTCTGAGACATTAGCATTTTCGAAATTTCTGACTACGAATAGAAATAATTTCACAAATGCTATTACTCTGATTTTCAACTGGGATGAGTGGAAAGGATTGTGATAATTTTCTCTTCTACAGTTTCCTGCAAAAGTTAAATTTAAACCTTTGCAAAGCATAAAAATTGCAGCATGCATTTTAAATTAACTTGTTAATTCTACTACAGCTGTTTGGCTTTCAGATGAAGCCCTGGCTTTATGGTGATTCATTTTCCTTGTGTACAAAAGAAAGGCTTTTCTAAGTCCTACAGAAGCAATAATTTGTATATGTGGGTGTATACATGAATGAAAGACCAGTAAAAATGAAAATGTGAATTTTCTTTACAAAGATAGAGCACATTAATAAAGAGGAAAACATTGTTTTTAAGACTGTAAGCTAAACGTTGCTTCTTTTTTAGAACAGGCCATTTCTTATGCTTTGAAAATAATAGTTGCTTGGGCCAAACTAGAAATCTAGACCCACAAATGAGGAGGGGAACAGCTGCACAGTTGTGACCGTTTTAGATGTCTTTTTTTTTTTAAGTATAAACTTAGTTGGAGTATGAAGATCAGGATCGGCGATTTCTTGCTAGCTGGCTTTCCTTCCTTCCTTTTTAAAAAACATTTTACAGGGTTTTTTTGTTTTTTGTTTTTTGTTTTCCCCTACCAGGTTGTTAATTTCCTAGGGCTGTGATATAAACTGCCACAAACTGGGTGGCTTAAAACAACAAAAATGTATTCCCTCACAGATTTGGACTTCAGAAGCCAAAATGAAGGTGTAGCCAGGGCCTGCCCCTTGGTCCGCTCCAGGAAAGGGTGGCCTTGCCTCTTCTGGCTCCTGGTGGTCGCTGGCAGTCCTTGGCGCTCCGTGCATTGCACACTGCACGGAGTGCATCGCCGCGGTTCCTGCCTCTGCTCTCACTCGATCTCCTCGTGACTCTGCATGTCTGTATGTCCAGGTTCCCCGTTCCTCATGAGGATACCGTTCTTCAGATTATCACCCACCCCAACCCAGTGTAACTTTGTTATATCTGCAGAGGCCACATTTCAAAATAAAGTCACATTCACAGGTTCTGAGTGAACATGAGTTTGGGGAAACTCTATTGAGAACCAGTGAACGGAATGGCCTACTGCAGGGTTGCTGTGGAGATTAAAGATCTTATTTGTGAAATACCCAGTGCTCTGCCCGGTGTTAATGGACACTCAGCGCGTGTTATCTAGTATGCTTACATTGTACTTCCCCTGTTCTGTGTTCCATGTTAAAGTTTCGTGAGTTTAAAAGAAGACATGACATTTTTATGTGGTATGAGTAAGATTTCTGATAATAGAGTCTCTTTGACATCTCTTCCTAAGGTTTGAGTGAGTCTCCTTGACCCAGCCAGCTTAGTTCATTATCAGTCTCTCTCAAAAAGGTAGAGTTGTATTTCATGCACTCAGATACTAAACCAAGAAAAACTGGAATTTGGAACTGCCTGCATTGAAACTAAACGAGAAGAGTAAGCACTGAATAGTTTTTAAATATAAGAATGTATTTGATTAGTACAACATAGTATGTTAGAGGATATGGTGGCGAGATGTGTGGTATTTATTAAAACCAATTCAAGAATTATGAGAGAGATTTCTTGAAAGGGGATAGGGAGCTCTTAGGCTTTGCATTCATTACAAAAGCAGTATGTTAGAATTAGGTGAGAAATGAATACTTAATACCTTTATAACTTGCTTTATGCAGGTATGGAGAGCTAGAAGACTTCTGTTAAGGATCTTTATTCTGAATTTGAATAGCGATGCCTGTTTAAAAAATCTAGATAAGTTCTACCTTTCTCACTTAGAAATTTTCTAAGATGCTCATGATTTTTCTTCATCTTGAAGAATGTTTTAATTTCTCAGTTAGCTGCTCTGTTAGACAAGAAAGGTGCTGTACCTTTTTCCATTTGGGGAAAAAAGCCATCTGTAGTCAATAGTTAATGTTTTTAAGTACATGTGTAAGTATCACTGAATTTTCTTTTTTTCTTAACAATAATTGTTTGGTCTTGCAGATTCAACCTAGAGTGACGATGAGCAAATTGCCTCTTCAAGCGAACGTCTATCCCATGACTACAATGGCGTATATCCAGGACGCCGAGCGCCGCTTGACTCTGCTCTCTGCTCAGTCTTTGGGCGTTTCGAGTCTGAAAAGTGGTGCGTACTCTGTAGATTCTCTGGCCCTTGCTGGCCTCACTTTCGGTTGGTCATGTGTTGGCTGTCTTCCTCAGTCACAAGTGTCTTTCTTTTTGGAACCAGACCGTCAGTGAGTTTCAAGCTTTGTGAGACTGACATAAAATGATACCCTCCCTCGACCTTCAGATGAAGACAGACCCAAAAGCTCGCACGACTGATGCTTTTTAAAGATGATTTACTTTCCCCAGTAGCCCACTGTTTGCAAAATTCCGTCATTGTTGTGACTGAAGGCATATGGAAATTCAGACTCCGACTAAACTAAGTTTAGATAATTTGAAGCTCAGATATTAATAAATTAACCAGGGTTGCAAAAGGGGAAAGTTGCACTTCAGACTTAGGTCCTTTTCTGAGTCACGTCCTCCTAGGATGCTGCCACCTGAAAGGAGAAAGGGAGCAGAGATGATACGGACATGGTGATAAAGAGGCGGCAGGCCCGACTGCGCAGACGCCAGACAGACCGAAACGGGGGGAGGGAGGAAAGAGACAGCAGATGCTGGCTGTTTCCTGTGAAACTTTCTATTGGGGGACTTGTCCTTCATAGTACCTGTTTCTAACTATTTACATGTCAGTTGCTCCTCTTTGCTTACATACTAACGGTTGCTAAGACAAGTGTGTCATAGAGCTGGGCAGGTAATAAATGAGTGTACTTGCCTGGCATCTCCATTTCATGTTGGGCACATGCATGCCTTCTGTACTTCCACACACAGAAAACTCTGCTGTTTATCATTTTTCCTTGTGGCCTTCATGACACAAAGTCCTGAGAGCAGGTCATGAAGACATGAATGCAGTTATAAAAATAAGAATAGCCTCACCTCGGGGATCCGGTAGGGAGTGCTGAGATGTGGGTGGATTGCAGAGCGCACCCCCCCGTGTGCAGACCTTGTTGCCCTGGGGAACTGGCCCAGTGTTGCCACCTTCTTCAGCTTTTTACAGAAAGCCCATCTGGAATTTTACAGGAAGTCTCCCATTCTGTCACTGTTGACATAATTTTTTAATAATCAGAATGGAAAACCTGTTGGTGTCAGATACGACTCCTGAGCTACCCATTTTTAAACCCTGCCTAAAATTCCCCAATTTGGGCTCTACATAGGGGACTAGACCTTAGGGCTCAAGCAGTCACGCCCCTAACAGTGTTGCCTCACTTCTCTGATGAAGAACCCACGACAGACACCCAGGTGCCCTCGAGTTTGCGTAACTACAGACATAAAAGCAGTTTGCGTATAGGCGAGGAGCTTACTCTGTGCCGCATAGTGTGTGGCTAATATTTGAAGTCAGGGAGAAGACTTAGAAAGGACCGGGAGGTTGATAGACTGCTTTGGATGTGAAGTGATAGAACTCGAGACAAGCATGGGGACAGTTAGCCCCAGGGCCTGAGGAGCACCTTCTAGACAACTGTCTTACAAAGTGTGGAGAAAGTGACGACGGAAACTCTAACCCTCCATGATAACTTTATGTACTGGTTACCCAAACTGGAAGGACGGAACCAGAGTTGGTTTACCTATGTGAGCATGCTAGTTACTAACACATTCTATAAATTTTCCTTTTACTCCAAGTGATTGGTCAGTACAGTAGCAAATATTAATGGATGGATAGGTGAATATATATATTTAAGTGTGTGTGTGTGTGTGTTAGTCGTGTCCGACTCTTTGTGATCCCATGGACTGTAGCCCACCAGGCTCCTCTGCTCATTGAGTTCCCCAGGCAAGAACACTGGAGTGGGTTGCCATTTCCTTCTCCAATATATTTAAAGTAGTATAACCTTAATGGGGTTTTTTTGGTGTAATCATAGACATGTAAATGTGTCTCTGGTGATTTTCGTTTAGTTTGTAATTTCGTGACCTAACCATTAGAGTCAGAGCTGAAGCTGGAGGAGCTGTAGAGTTACTGCACAGCAAATAGAGGAGCCAAATCTAACAACTTTTTGAGCCAAAGGAGAAAACACAGCTAGGAAATCACTGATGCAGTATCAGAGAGGGAAGGGGTTACACAGTGGGTGTCCCCAGATCCTTGGGCTTCAGAGAGTCTCCACACATCAAGTAACCTAAAATGTTACTTCAGACCCTTTTTAGATCTGTCCTCTGTATTTTTCTTATTACTCCATGTGTGATACATATATTTCTTAATGAACCTCATAAACATTTTTCAATTCCAAATGCTGTTGCTAAAAATTTTAGAGGACTTTACTCTTTCGATCAATATTTTTAAGTTTTACTTTCATTTTGATCTCTTCTGTCCCATTTAAACTTCTTACTAGATTTTACAAAATGCTGATGAAGACAAGGAGAAATACAATCCTGTTTTGTGAATTTATGCTAAATGTGCTGAGCTGTTACCAGAAGGAACCCCGTGGCTTCCCGGGCTGGAGGGGAAGCGTGGACCTAGACTCCGCTTTGTATCTGTGAGATGCACAGTGAATAACCCTGGCCTGTCTGTTTCCTTGTTTGCTAGGTCAGATTGAAGTTATCATGGACCGAAGACTCATGCAGGATGATAATCGTGGCCTTGAGCAAGGCGTCCATGATAACAAGATTACAGCTAATTTATTTCGAATACTTCTAGAAGAAAGAAGTGTGAATATGGTAGGAAAGACGCTCTCATGTTCCAATGTTGACTGTTCTTTGCCATCCAAAAATGTGAACTTATACTTTTATTATTTTTTGCATTTTCTGATATTGAGATGTCTTTATATTAGACTTAGCCTATATTCACAAGAAAGAGAACTTCAGTTATGTGTATCATGTAAGATTTATATTTAAGCATTTTATTTTTTTGCTTATTATGTAGATATGAAAAAGAATGTTAAGCCATCAGTTTGGATGAAATTTCCTGAAATTACTTTGACAGAAACAAGAGTTCAGTTTAAAGACTGGAGCTTCGCCACATGCTCAGGAGGTTAGGCTTGGTCAGTGGGGTGTGCTTGAAGCCTCAGTGCCCTCGTGCTAGTCTAGGCTCCTCTACTGAAAGTGGGCTTACTTGTCTGCTTTCTTCTTCAGCTTTCACTTCTCAAAGCAGAAATCCAGCATTCTGTGCAGAGTCTGGCAAAGACTCTGTTGGGCCTGAACTCACCTGACAGTGTACTCTTGAGAAGGCAACACCAGTTCCCCGCAGAGCCCTCAGCTGCAGGCCCCCGCTTCAGGGCCCCGACGCGGCCCTCCTCCTTGCTCTGCTCTCTGGCTCTCTGCACAGACCGCCAGGCCTCGCTGCTCTGTGCAGCCGGTGGCTTCCCGTCCACCTTGCAGAGGAGCTGCGCTCTAGGGCTCCCTGGGCTGCACCCCAGGCGTCTGCTCCCCGCCTCCCTCCGCCTGTGCTGGCCTCCTCTCCTCCTCGGCCGGTCCTCCACCGTCCCGGGGCCAACCCATCGCCCTCCCCAGGACCCTTCAGTAGTCACCCTCCCTGCGTCCCCGGCCCTGCCCCTGCAGCCTTTGTGCTAGCTTGTAAGCACCATTCATGTTCTGTTAAACGCACACCCGCACGCAGCTGACGCTCAGCCCCTCATCCGCGTCTTCCTGCACCGGCCCCTCCGCGCTGAGGCTGGGCTGCGGGCTGCCTTGGTGCCGTCACTCCCCTCGTGCCGGTGCCGCTGTGCTCCGGGCAGGCTTGGGCTTCCGGTGCTCGCCCCAGCAGGCGTGGTCGGTCGTCATCGTATCTCCTCCCGCAACAGCATCTGACTCTGGCCGGTGTCCGGTCCTGAAACACTGCCGCGCCAGGGCTCCCGGGGGCCCTGTGCACTTGGGTTTTCTCCTGCCTCTGGACGGTTCTTTCTCTTGTCTCTCCGATAGCGCTGTATTCAGCTTTAAGTATTAGAGCCCTCCAGCCTCAGCCCCGGCCTTTCCCTTTCCTCCCTTTGTGTGTGATTCCTCCGCGTCAGCTGGGACTGACAGATAGAAACCCTCCGCTTCAGGTTCGCCCCTCGCCTTGAGACCCACCCGTCTGGTTGCTCCCTGGCGTTTCTTTGTGCATTTGTAAGGGCATCTCAAGCCTGACACACTCAGAGCCGCGGGCCTGATCGCCCCCTTCCAAGCACCCCCTCTCTTGATACCCGGCACTGCTTTCCGAGCAGCGCAGACCCCTGGGGGTCGTCCTCGGTGGACATTCCCCCCACCTGCGCTCTCCGCACAGCAGCCTTCACCTTCGTTTAGGCTGTGTCGCTGCCTAAATACTTCAGATCTACACACTTGATTGCTAATTCTCACTGGCCCCTTGTGTTCTCTGGAGGGCGGCTGTGCGCGCCCACCCTGCCGGCTTCTTTCTGCCCGTCTGCTGTGAACCCACCGAGCAGTAGCTTTGTTTTCGAAGCCCTGCTCCCCGCCTCTGCCTTCGCGTTGCTCCCGACAGTGGCTCGCGGAGCCCGGTGCTCGCGGCCCTACCTGGCCCGCCTTCTCCTCTGCTGATGCGCGGTCTCCCTGCTCCTGCTCTGCGCCAGCTGCTTTCCCTCAGTCCTCAGTGGCCCGTGGGCACCCGGCCCTCCCCGCAGCTTTACACACGCCTTTCAGTCTCCACCCAGCGGTTCTTTGTAATTAGGCCTGCAGATCTGAGTCTCCTTCAGCAGCTTCTGCGGCTTGCCCGGATTCGAACCGCCCTCAGAATCATGCACGTGTTCTGTGGTGTGTGTGTGGTCATTGTCCTCCTCCTCCTGTGGGCTTGAGTCGCATCTCCGTCCGCTTCTAGGATGGTTCTGGCACAGCAGATACCCAGTGTGTTGCGTGCGTGAGCACACGAGTGCTGCAGGGCCTGAGCTGGGAGAGCACGCTGCCCCGCTGTCCTCAACGCAGTCACTGCTCGCTGCCTGTCGCCACGCGCGCATCCTGCCCCCTGGATTCCAGGGGCGCATCTGCTCCGCTGCGTGTGCCCCGCCCGGCTCCGTGCCGGCGGTAGGCATCTTATAAATAAAATACTGGTTGCTTCAGTGAAATGTCAGCAGCTAATTAAGGCAAACAATTCTCTCCATATTTAGAATCTTTTAGGAAAAAGGTTTTAATATCCATTTTAGATGTCAAGATTTATACCAGTTCTTGGGACTCATGGTTTAAATCAATTACTGACAAGATAGCTTAGTTTTAGGACTAAAATGACATAGAAAAATCATTGTCTGGGTGCTGGCAGCTACTGTCTTTTGCTTCTCCTGAAATGTTTCTGGCTTTGATGATTTTTCTCTCCACAGATACTGACTTCTTGACAAAACTTCTGTTAACTATGGCAGTAAGAACTTTTTTATGTCAGCTCTATAAAGCTTTCACTTAGAAGTTAAATAATTTGTTCCTTCTCGTTCAAAACTCTTTGCATAGTGATTGATTTCAGTTTGATTCAAAGTTTTTATAATCCTATCTTGGTTAAATTCTTCTTTTGCTCAACTATAGATTCTTGGGCTTAAGTCAATAGTTTCTTTTAAATAAAAAATGAACCAGAGAAGAGAAGATAACATTTTAATTTCTAGTGAAATTAATTAAAATGACATTTGATTAAGAAATGTTACACATCACGTAACTTAAGTTTTCTTGAAAATGTTTTTATTTCCAACCACACTAATGACTAAAATGTTGGTGGTAGAAACTGACGCGGGGAGGCACTCCCTGGAAAGGAAGGCTTCTTAGTGGGAAGCGTTGAACGTGCTGGAGCCTCATGGTGATAATCCTGCACGACTAGATGGAAGCGTCCTGTTCTCAAGTCCTCTGCAGAGGCAGTGAGAACAAGGTTGGAACGATAAATATCACAGGGAGAGGAGCAGATGCCCAGCGGGGACTGCGACTCTGTGGGGTCTTTCACAGTAATGATGCCCAAGGCTCAGCAGAAGAACAAGATAGAAACTGTCTCATTAGGGTTGACTTTTTAGGATTTATTTCTTTGACCCCTACTCCCTACCCCCTTCCTCCTGGCAACTAGAATGATAGTAAAGGGGAACTAGGAATCATTGCTCGGGAGGTGCTCGTGTGTTGCAGCTGGGCCTTTTGCTTCTGGATACCAGCCCTTTACATACAAGGAGAGGAATTCTGGAGCTATCAGGTAACAGTCGCATGTGCTGAGTGCGCTCTGGAAAATGATACCAAGAAGGAGGCTGGTCAGGTTTAAGGGAGATGCTTACATTAGGTGACCAGAGGGTCTGCTGAACATGAGGATTGCTGCCTGGCCCACGTCAGAGCCACAGCGCAGCCCCAGATGGCTGTTTCCACTCGAGGTGGGGGCCCACTGGGACTTTATTTCCCAGTGCTTGGGGTAAAAAATAAAGTATCCAGATAAGTTTTCATTACTGTAGTCACTTTGGCGATTTTAAATATGAAATCTCTTGGGTCTGTCTGTTTGTTTTTCTTGAGAGGACTGGAAAACAAGCACTGGTTTAACACCATGTGGAGCTGCCAGGACACGTCTGGTGCAGCCAGTCAGGTCACTCGCTCAGTCGTGTCTGACTCTCTGCAACCCCATGGACTGGCCCACACTAGGCTTCCCCTGTCCAGCTCCCAGAGTCCACCCAAAGCCCTGTCCATCGAGTCGGTGATGCCATCCAGCCATCTCCTCCTCTGTCGTCCCCTTCTCCTCCCGCCTTCAGTCTTTCCCAGCATCAGGGTCTTTTCCAGTGAGTCCGTTCTTCGCATCAGGTAGCCAAACTGTTGTAGCTTCAGCTTAAGCATCAGTTCATCCATTGAGTATTCAGGACTGATTGCCTTTCAGATTGACTGGTTTCATCTCCTTGCAGTCCAAGGGACTCTCAAGAGTCTTCTCCAACACCACAGTTCAAAAGCATCAGTTCTTTGGCACTCAGCTTTCTTTATGGTCCAGCTGTCACATACATACATGACCATTGGAAAAACCATAGCTTTGACTAGATGGACCTTGTCAGGAAAGTAATATCTCTGCTTTTTTAATATGCTGTCTAGGTTAGTCATAGATTTTCTTCCAAGGAGCAAGGGTCTTTTAATTTCATGGCTGTAGTCACCATCTGCAGTGATTTTGGGGCCCAAGAAAAGAAACTCTGTCACTATTTCCATTGTTTCCCCATCTGTTTGTCATGAAGTGATAGGACCGGATGCCATGATCTTAGTCTTAAGCCAGCTTTTTCACTTTCCTCTTTCACTTTCATCAAGAGGCTCTTTAGCTCCTCTTCACTTTCTGCCACAAGGGTGGTGTCATCTGCATATCTGAGGTTATTGATATTTCTCCCAGCAATCTTGACTCCAGCTTGTGCTTCATCCAGCCCAGTGTTTTGAATGATGTACTCTGCATATAAGTTAAATAAGCAGGGTGACAATATACAGCCTTGACGTGCTCCTTTCCCAATTTGGAAGCAGTCCATTGTTTCATGTCCAGCTGTAATTGTTGCTTCTTTACCCTGTGTACAGATTTCTGAGGAGGCAGGTCAGGTGGTCTGGTATTCCCATCTCTTTCAGAGTTTTCCACAGTTTATTGTGACCCACACAGTCAAAGGCTTTGGCATAGTCAATAAAGCAGAAATAGATGTTTTTTGGAACTCTCTCACTTTTTTGATGATCCAGTGGATGTTGGCAATTTGATCTCTGGATCCCCTGCCTTTACTAAATCCAGCTTGAACATCTGGAAGTTCTCAGTTCACATACTGTTGAAGCCTCACTTGGAGAATTTTGAGCATTACTTTACTAGCGTGTGAGATGAGTGCAATTGTGTCGTAGTTTGAGCATTCTTTGGCATTGCTTTTCTTTGAGATTGGAATGAAAACTGACCTTTTCCAGTCCTGTGGCCACTGCTGAGTTTTCCAAATTTGCTGGCACATTGAGTGCAGCACTTTCACAGCATCATCTTTCAGGATTTGAAACAGCTTAACTGGAATTCCGTCCCCTCCACTAGCTTTGTTCGTAGTGATGCTTCCTAAGGCCCACTTGACTTTGAACTCCAGGATGTCTGGCTCTAGGTGAGTGTTCACACCATTGTGATTATCTGAGTCATAAAGATCTTTTTTGTCTAGTTCTTCCGTGTATTCTTGCCACCTCTTGTTAATATCTTCTGCTTCTGTTAGGCCCCTACCATTTCTGTCCTTTATGAAGTCCTTCATGAACATTTGCATGAAATGTTCCCTTGGTATCTCTAATTTTTTGAAGAGATCGCTAGACTTCCCATTCTATTGTTTTTCTCTCTCTCTTTGCACTGATCACTGAGGAAGACTTTCTCATCTCCTTGCTACTCTTTGCAGCTCTGCATTCGGATCTTTCCCTTCCTGCTTTGCCTCCCGCGTCTCTTCTTTCTCCGCTGTCTGTGTGGCTTCCCCACACAGCCACTGTGCCTTTGCGTTTCTCTTTCTGGGGATGGTCTTGATCACCGCCTCCTGTACAATGTCACGAACCTCCGTCCATAGTTCTTCAGGCACTCTGTCTATCGGATCTGATCCCTTGAATCTGTTGGTCACTTCCACTGAAGGATTTTATTTAGGTAATATCCGAACTGTCTAATGGTTTTCCCTATTTTCTTCAATTTAAGTCAGAATTTGGCAAGAAAGAGTTCATGATGTGAGCCACAGTCAGCTCCTGGTCTTGTTTTTGCTGATTGTGTAGAGTTTCTCCATCTTCGACTGCAGAGAATATACTCAGTGTGATTTCGGTGTTGACCATCTGGTGATGTCTGTGTGCAGAGTCATCTCCCGTGTTGTGGGAGAGGGTGTTTTCTGTGTCTAACAGGGTAACTTGGCCCATATATTGCTAGGCTTCAGCTCTACACGAAATCTTACCACTGTATATTTTCATTCTTTCTCTCTCCTTCTCCCTGTTTGTCTTTTTACCCCATTCTTTCTCCTACAGTAATTTTCTCCCATTCGTTTATACTGCATCACTTATTAATATAATAGTTAATTAATCATCAACATGTGGTTCTCATTGTGTTGGGTCATTGTGAATAAACAAGGGTGACTAAAAATGATCTCTTTCTTAATAATTTAGCAGGTTTTTATGTAGATGAAATGGAAAGCTTTGATGTTCAGGCAGTGGATAACTCAAGCGGGCTTAATGAGGGGCACCAAGGAGCCTGGCAAGAAGTTCTGACTAATGAAATAAGGGCGTAAACCCAGTGGAGAAGATCTCAACTTAATGTGGTTTGCATCAGAATGTGCTAGAAATTCTCTTTAATCTCGGGTAGGCTGCAGAGAGAAAGCCAGACATAGATAGTCTGAAGCCTCCCAACCTGCAAGAAACCAAGTAATGTTTGTAGTAGTAGTATATCATTCATTGTGACATTGGTTTATAGGTTACACAAACATGTAGAATTTCCTATAGCAAGTTTATTTTATAAATTTTATCATCAGGGTTATGGTTGAAAGGTTACCTTTCTAGGAGGTTAATCAAAGTAGTGAGAGCTTCACAGTTAGATATATTGTCAAGCCCTTATTGCTATAGAGCTGTTACGAAGGCGTGTGAATCGTGGTGCTCTGCCTGAGTCTTTGCCTCATCCAGCCTGGCCAGCGTCCAGAAGTGTTTGTGTTCTCGGAGCGCTTCTGGCACTGAGCCACACTCTTACCTAAACCTCTCTTCCTTTCCTGCTTAGGAGAACATAAATAGCACAGTTCTTGCATGCCCAAAATACTTACATTCACGACAGTGTATTGTTTGACAAGACTTTTCCTTAACGTGCTCCTGAGTCTGCATCTGTTTTTTTTCATCCTAAACTAGTTAAACAGTAAGGCTTATACTTTTAATTCCAGAGTGAGCTCTGTTTGCTCTGAAAGGTTGGGAGGGTGCTGCGGTGGCAGTTGCTGTATCATACAGGCCAGTAGAGCAGAGTGGGCCTGACTGTGACAGTCACTTGGGGGCTTTTAACTTGACCTTCCCAGGCCCCTCTCCTTAGAATTCTGATTCAGTAGATTTCAGTTCAGGTCCAAGGATCTAGGTTGCATAAAAGCTTCCCAGGCCATTCTGATGTCTGGTCAATCTGGGGGAAACACTGGAGGCCAGGAGACCTGACTTGGGTTTGCAGGAGTGCTGGTTTGCACATTATTGCTTCTGAGGCATGGATAATCTATCAGTCAGTATCCGACCATCTCACTGAAGTGTCCAAGGGTTCCTCCAAGAACGTAGAACAAAGCCAGAGAGCTGTTTCTGAACATATCTTGACCTAGAAGGGACTTAATGCCTCTGAATCTGATAAGGCAGGTGTTTTCCTTTCTGTAAGAAGCTTTTATCTTTTATTACTCAAAAGTGGTTTTGTCAGCAGTCCTGACCTAGATTATGAAGCCCTTTGATCTTTGAGTCCATTTAAAGCTTCTTGTTTAAAATGTTCCCTCTCTCTTCATGTTACTCTACAGGCTGCATTAAATTTCAATGTTGTTGAAGAATATTATTGTGTATACTTTATTTAATCTTTCCTTAAAAAGGAATGTGGGATGGATAAATTTTTCACTTAATATTTTTACCTAATGTTTTTTGTCAGTCTCTTAATATTGTAGTGTCCCTCTGTTGCCTTCATTTTTTTTCTCTATTCATAGTCTGAATTGTAATGTCATCTGCAGTTTGCTGCTGGCAAGATGCTCACCACTCTTTGCTAACACCCTCTGTTCAGTGCTGATCTGACATTCTGAATTTTAAGCTCTTTGTCTTCTATAAATCTTGTCTTTTCACACAGATAGGTTGTCAAACCTTTTATTTGAGCCATCTATTAAAACATATGAAAAATCAGAAGATATCAGTGAAATAGTCATTTCCAAAAATACGATACAAAATGGAAATGTCCCCAAGTGTTTTTGGTGATCACAAGGCCTTTCTACATAAATTACATTTTCTTCTTAGTGCTTTTCTGGGTCTGCTTTTACGCCTTAGACATTATTGGTTAAGATTCAACTTAGTCGCTGATTTTATTAATTGTGTATGTCATCTACCATATGTATAGTCCCCAGTCCTGGTAGATTTACTTAATGTTTGAACGTGCTGAAATGCTTATCTGTAACCACACACCATAGCAAAGACTAAAGTATTTTGAAATTATACTGAGTAATTGTAAACCGTGTAAACGTGTGATAACTATTCTATAACAGATGCAGCAGTTCCAGCGTTTGGAATAAAGTAAAGCGAAACATCTGCAGTGATTTTACCAAATTCAAAGAAAATAGGTGGTAGAGATATGCTACCTGTGTTATTCTAAAGCCTTATTTATTTTGATTTTTTAAAAAAATCCTATCATTGGGTAGAACATAAGTTTATATTTTATATATAGAATATATATATAAAGAATTTTCATATAAAGTTCTATATATAGAACTTATAGAACATAATTTTGGATTGGTACATAACTTCACAGTCTAGTCAAATGTATAAATGAAACCATGAGAATATGATAGATAAAACCTGAGGGAAAAGAGATAACATTTGATGATGTACAAGATATATGAACATCCTAATCTGTCCACTTTAAGAGTTTTGTGGTAGATTGAGAAAGAATCTTCATATAAAGTAATTCCTTGTCCTAGAATGTGGAAAGTGTCCTCGAGACTTGTAGTTTTAAAGCAGTGGAGAGGAGATGCTTCTAAGCATGGAAGTCAATGTTAAGTGGACACTGTTTTCTTCTGTTGCTTAGAACTGAACTTGGTAATCTGCTGTGCATTGTCTGAACTTATTTATAAAATGTAGTGAAACCAAAGTATCAATATACTTTGATATTTCTTTCCTGTCTGAACCCTGCCTGCTGATGTAGTTAATACGGAGGCTTGCAGAGATCTAACTGTTCCGCATTCTTGTTTTATCTTGACAGGAAGAAGACCAGAAGGCAGTCAGTTACCCTTCGCTCCTTAGCCACATAACCTCTTCTTTCCTGAATCACCCAGTCTTCCCAATGACAGAAAAGGCCCCTGTGCCCGCCCTCCAGCTGCTGGGCGGGTTCTCTCCCTTAATGTCACCTTTGCCCTGTGACATTCACCTGGTCAATCTGAGGACAGTGCAGTCGAAGGTATGTCCCCAGGCATGTCCATGGAAAACTGGCTTTTTATATTATACTTGGTGTAAGGGGGTGGGAGTAAGAAAACTGTGAGTTTTACTCTGCTTTAGGGAATGATTAAGAGCACTTCACCTTGAGGCAGCATCATTATGCCTTCTGTCTGACTGGTGCTGTAGAGTGCAGAGAATGTCCTTAGACTTATTTATTCTCATAACCGTCCTGTGTGGTGAGCAGATCGGGAAGAATCAGCTTCTGTTTACAGAGAAAGAAGCTGAAGCTGGCCTGAGGTCACATAACTAGTAGGTGTGAGAACAAGGAGGAGGAGGCCTGAAGATCAGCTCTGCTGGTGTTTGCCATTTGTTTCTGCCTATTAGCCAGTGTTTCTCAGGAGTTAGAGACAGAAAGCACAGTGTTCAATTATTTCTGTACCAGAGGCTTTGTACGTTTGTATCTGTTCTCCTAAAAAACATAAAAAATCCTAAAATACTCCTAAAACTTAGCATTGAGAAACCAGGTATGTAGGAGAGGTATAAAGATGTGCTAGAGGAAGTGACAAGGGAAGACTTTGTTAGGTACGGAATGTTAACTCAGATCGCTTGGGTTTACCTATATGCCCAATTTTAAAGTCAGATTGCGTTGAAAAAAAAAAGATGAGAGGTTTGGCATTTTTATGTTTTGTAGAGCTGCTTTGATATTGTGGACTGACATACACTTAGCTGGAAATAGTAAGTGGTTATGGATTCTGTGGGAAATATTAAAAAATTACCTGAGTGTGAAGAGAAGAGAGAGTTCATGTTCAAAGACAGCAGAAGAGGGAAAAAATGTGTAGCCTAAGAATAAAAAACTAAAGCGTATCAAATAAAGGAAGGATCAGCACATACAAACTTGGACGTTTAGTGCTTTAAAGCTGGGCGTCCACTACAGGGAGCCTGCGCCTGAGTGTGTGGGAGAGTACATGGACGAGGAGTGATGGCGTGCAAGTGGACGTTAGAGGCCTGTGCGTGCACCTCTGTGTCTCGGGTACACAGAGGATCATGCGCGTGAGCTTTAGGGTTTGTTCCGCACCTGCTGTGTGCCAGTTATCACTAAAGGCACTGAGGGGCGCAGCCATGACCCAAGCAGGCAAGAGCCCCTGCCTTTCCGAAGCTTAGATTCTAGTAAGAGGAGAAAAATGAAGATCAAAACTCAGAGAACACATGTTAGATGGTAATAAGCATGGTTTTGAAGGGGAAAAGGAGGGAAGAGCACCTTCAGGAGGTGGTTTGAATAGGACGGTTGGAGAAGGCATTGAGGAAAGGTGATGAGGGAGTGGAAATCTGAAGGAAGTCGGGGAATAGGAGACCGCAGATTTCTGGGGGTAGAGTCGTCGGGAAGAGCTGCCAGCACACAGGACTGAAGGCAGGAGGTGTGGGTCGGGATGGAGGCGCCCCGAGACCTGGCGCGGGTCGGGATGGAGGCGCCCCGAGACCTGGCGCGGGTCGGGATGGAGGCGCCCTGAGACCTGCACTTTCCTTTGGCTCCTTGCTGTGTCCCTCCACTGAGTGCAGAATCTGCACCCCGTAGGCACTGTGTAACCCTTTGTTGAACAAGTGCATCCTGAGAGCGCTCCCTCTAGGGTTTTGCTGTGGTCTTTGCGGGCCTACTCTGACTCAGGGAAAGAACACACTCGAGCTGGGAAGCCTCCCTGAGGTGACTCCTGGGCTCGAGAGAAAGATGCGAGAGAGTGGAGACGCCAGGCTCCGAGCCCCTGGCGCGCCCTCTGGGTGGGGATGGTGGAGGGCACTGGCCAGCGGAAGGCGCCCGGGGCTTTCGGGTCCTCAGTGGCCGCTGCTCCCTAGCCTCCCTTCTCGGGCAGCCTTTCCTGTGATGGTGTTCTGGAAGCAGCACCGGCTGGTTCTGTGGAGGCTTGTCCCTCTACAGGGTAGAGGCGGGGTGTCGAGTGCAGGGTCTTTCCCTCCAGGGTTTTCGCTTGTTTTCCAGATTACCTCTTTGTCGTGGTGACCTGTTTCATTCATTTTCCCTGCTGTCAGCTGTCTTCCTGTGATACAGATCTAATCACTTTTGTGGTTGAAAATCCCATTGCCGGGACTTTGCCTGTGTTCCAGTGGTTCAGACTCTGCACTCCAGTGCAGTGGGTGGCTTCAGTCCCTGGTCAGAGCGCTGTATCCTGCACGCTGCGCCTGAGAGCCTGCGTGTGGCCACCAAGATCCCCCAGGCCGCAGCCAGCACCCAGGCTGCCAGCATAAGCACTGCCTCCCAGGGCCGGCTTCCCTGGTGGCTCAGACAGGAGAGAAGCGGCCTGCAGTGTGGGAGACCTGGGTTCGATCCCTGGGTTGGGAAGATCCCTCACAGAAGGGAATGGCTGCTCACTCCAGTACTCTGGCCTGGAGAATCCCATGAACAGAAGAGCCTGGAGGGCTACAGCCCATGGGGTCGCAAAGAGTCAGACAGGACTGAGCAACTAACACTTTACTTTCCCCAGCTGGTTCGTAGCCGTGGACCCTGCAGGCTGGCCCCCACTGGCTGCGGTCACGTGGTGTCCCGTTGCCCCTCTCACCTCTGGGCAGACCCTCCGCTGCATGTCCACTGACTCCGCTGCCATGTATGAAATGGGCCTCATGGCAGATACGCCTGCTTCAGGTCTGGTGTGAGAAACGGGTGAGATAATGCTGTGAGAACTTTTGGAAACAGAAAGGTCTCACAGCTTTGTAGACACGCATTGTTGTCCTGATGATACTTAGAGTACAGGCCAACACAGGTGCAGACTGGGGCTTTAGCAGAGGAGATAAGCAGTTTAACAGTCTGACCAGGAAGAGCAAAGATGGAAATGCCATAGGCATAAGTTAATGCCTGACCACGTGGTCAGAACTAAGCATCTGGGGCTGTTTTGCATTAGATATATGGAGAAGGAAATGGCAACCCACTCCAGTATTCTTGCCTGGAGAATCCCATGGACGGAGGAGCCTGGTGGGCTGCAGTCCGTGGAGTCGCAGTCGGACATGATTGAGCAACGTCACTCACTCTACGTTAGGCATCAGTCGGTTCTGATTTCTGTGTTAGTCTTTGACGCTTAGCGCACATTTCTAACAGTTTAAAACCTTGCCAGGAACCCGAAGGGATTCTTTAAAGAACTGCTCTCCATCCCCTAATCTTTGATAATGGGAAAGTAATCATTGAAGGACGCTGATGTACATATTCATTCAAAGAAAACTTAGTACTTAAAAGGTATCCAGAGTAATTCCACGGTTATGCTAGAAGAAAGACAAAAGTGACTCAATCCGGAAGCCAGAGCTGGGCATTTTGGATCGTGTTCTTGTTTTTGGTGTGTTGGCATCTCCCAGCATAAAAGGATGCGTGGCTCTGTTTAGAGACTGCAGTGCATTTTCCCCACTAAAATAATGTCGAGAGAGATTGGCCTCCAGGCAGGACTGGAGGTCTGCCTTGGCCCATCACCTCACTGTATTCCCATGAGAAAAGTGTCTGCAGACCTCCGAAACAGAACAGGGGCGCATGGCCCTTGCTGCCTGACCCCTCCTTCCGTAGCATGATGGGGGGCCCTCTGTGGCCTGCGCTCCAGGCCACTCTCTGCAGGCAGGTTCCCCTTCCAGCCCTGGGCTCCCCGCTCCAGGCCACTCTCTGCAGGCAGGCTCCCCTTCCAGCACTGGGCTCCCCATTCCAGGCCGCTCTCTGCAGGCAGGCTCCCCTTCCAGCCTGGGGTCCCCGCTCCAGGCCGCTGTCTACTGGCTCTCCTTCCAGCCCTGGGCTCCCTGCTCCAGGCTGCTCTCTGCAGGCTCTCCTTCCAGCCCTGGGCTCCCTGCTCCAGGCCCTGTCTGCAGGCTCTGCTTCCAGCCCTGGGCTCCCCTCTCCAGGCTGCTGTCTGCAGGCAGGCTCCCCTTCCAGCCCTGGGGTCCCTGCTCCAGGCTGCTGTCTGCAGGCTCTCCTTCCAGCCCTGGGCTCCCTGCTCCAGGCTGCTCTCTGCAGACTCTCCTTCCAGCCTGGGCTCCCCGCTCCAGGCCACTCTCTGCAGGCAGGCTCCCCTTCCAGCCCTGGGCTCCCTGCTCCAGGCCCTGTCTGCAGGCTCTCCTTCCAGCCCTGGGCTCCCCTCTCCAGGCCGCTGTCTGCAGGCTCTCCTTCCAGCCCTGGGCTCCCCCCTCCAGGCCACTCTCTGCAGGCAGGCTCCCCTTCCAGCCCTGGGCTCCCCGCTCCAGGCCGCTCTCTGCTGGCTCCCCTTCCAGCCCTGGGCTCCCCGCTCCAGGCCGCTCTCTGCGGGCAGGCTCCCCTTCCAGCCCTGGGCTCCCTGCTCCAGGCCGCTGTCTGCAGGCTCCCCTTCTAGCCCTGGGCTCCCCACTCCAGGCCGCTGTCTGCAGGCTCTCCTTCCAGCCTGGGCTCCCCTCTCCAGGCCGCTCTCTGCAGGCTCCCCTTCCAGCCCTGGGCTCCCACTCCTGGTGGAGGAAGGCACTGTGTACTCAAAGCTCAAAGAGTATGTGGAGCCTGGGGAGTCTGCTAACCCCCTGAGGTTAGCAGCTTTTCCAGCTAAAGTCCTCAAACTCACTGTGTCCAGGTGACACCAGGGAGATTATAGAACAGACTTCGATGTCTTCATCTCTGAGATTCTGATTCTGTACATTTGGGGTGGAGAGCTTAGGAATTAGTAACTTTTAAAAACTCTCCTAGTGATTCTAGAAATTGCTGTTATCTGCATTTACTGAATTGGGAAAATAAGGTAGATTAAATAATTAAAATTAAATTACCTACCTGTGAATGGCAGAATCAGGAGCCACAACCAGCTCTTCTGAACCTGGGTGCTGACTGTGATCTCAGAGGGTCACATTAAGATTTCAAGATTTACCAAATCTGTTCTCAAAGTCCAGCTTTCCAGAAAAACAAACAAAACAGCAACAAAAAAGGTCCAGTTTTCAAAAATTATTCTATATTGATAGATGAGCTTGTTTTTACATAGACATATCTTGCTTTTCTAGTTTATAGTTTTTTTTTTTTTAATTATGTCATATATTTGTAGTCAGATGAAGAGGAGAATAAACATCTCCTAAAACCCTGCCTCACAGCTGTATGGCCCAGCGTGCTCCAGCCACTGTTAGGAATGTAAATGTTAGCCTGCTCAGCCTGTATATATGGTGTCCAACTCTCTTCTCTTCATCACTCCCTTTTCTTGCACTGTCAACAGTCTGAGTTATAAAAAGAAGCTTCTATGAAGGTTTGAAAACTGGGGAATAAGAGTACCACTCAAGTGCACTAACTGGGAAAACCGCACCCTCAGGAGAGGGAAGTGACTTAGGGAGAGGAGAGCCTTGGGAGAGAGGATGCTGGGAGAATCTCACGGGAGGATGAGCCGTGGATCAAGCTAGAGTGAAAAGTTCCGTCTGGAATGCTGGCTTTCCAGGGATGAGGAGGAACTCACTTAAGCTGCTCAGCTCAGCATCATGGAGCCGTTGTGCCTGATGCTCTGAGCAGTGATATCTACTTCCTCTCTCTTTGCAGATTGTTTTCCCTGCTTTTATATTCAAATATATTTTTATTTCATTTATCCGTAGATGTGAAGTGAAAGTGTTGGTCACTCAGTCGTGTCCAACTCTTTGTGGCCCAGTGCACTGTAGGCCCCCAGGCTCCCCTGTCCGTGGAATTCTCCAGATGAGGATCCTGGTGTGGGTGGGCACCTCACCATCCGAGCCCCAGGGACGCCCTCATCCCTAGACCCCTGTGTGTATGCCTCCGCTCTCTATCTGCACGTGTTGAATGTGACTCTCTGTTCTGTGTGGGGTTTATTTTGGTTTGTGCTTCACTCTTTCTTGCGGAGAATTAACCAGCCATTTCAATGTCAGCGCCGCCTACTGAATAAGGTCTTCTCTCAACTTTCTTTCACCCCCCCCTCCTTCTCTTGTAAGAGGCAGTTTAAGGTTTATACTTTATTTTGCCTTCCTTAAAAGAATTGATTGGTGCTTTATTGGTCTCCCTAGTTTCTGGAATGGTGAAAATTGTCGGGAAAAAAATGTTCTTTGTTGTACACATCTGAGGACAGCCATCCACCTCCCCTTTCTTTCTGTCATGGTACCCTGTTGGTTAAAACAGGAGAACTCCTATTGACATTTTTACAAGTGCCCTGGAAAATGCATTTCTACTGGTTATTTCCTGTCTCAGGACTTGTATGTAACACAGTGTGAGATTTTCTAGCCTTGCCACCTGCCAGAATGCACTGAAATATGAGAGGTGTTTGGCATCGCCAAAGAATCTGAGCAGCTTGGAGCCGAGGCGTCGTCTGTGTGTGCCTTGCGCGTGCTCCGAGGAGGGCGGGCTCACACCCCGCTTGGAGAGCCCGGCCACAGCCGCGGCCCCTGTCTTCCTCAGGGGCCAGTGCACCCACAGGCACCGTGGATGGTTTGCAGCAGTTACGGGTGGCGAGCCCCACAGGAGCGGCTCCGCTCTCACATTTGCAGAGCTCCATCCTCTGCGGGGGAGGAGCATCTCCCTGTTCCTTGGCTTAGAAGAGACCGTCTTCAGGTCTCTTAAATCTTTTAAAATGAGATGAGTGGATGGCTGGGCAGGTTGTAAATGGGTAGAAATGATAACTTCTAAACCTTTCTTTCTGAATGTTTTAGTAAATCATGATTTTAGCTCTGTTGGAACCATTGATTAAATACTCCCATTTTCCAGCCTGAGATCAGAAGCTGGAAAGTCTCCTTAAGTGATCTCCCTAAGTTGATAACCTTTTGTTGTATTAAGTCAAAAGCGACCCTCCTCCTTCCCCTCAAGCCGGTGTCCGTCTGCAGCGATGCGCAGCAGAGCGGAGGCAGAGAATGCAGCTGCGCCGGCGCAGGCTTGGGGGCCGGGCCCGCGGGGCCGAGGGCACTGCCGCCGCTCGCTGCCCGCTGTCCCAGAGCAGGCCCTGCGTCCTCCGACGCCAGTGCCCCCCCCAGTGGCCAGGCGGCAGTGAGAGTGTCACCCAAGAGAGGCCCCGTCAGGCTCCTGTAGACTGATAGTTGTCAAGCATGTAGAGTGGCATCTGGCACGTGGTGAGCACGAAGTTTTAACAAGGTTCTCAACTGTGATCGTTCAGTCATCAGCAGTTTCACTGTTACTAATGCTGAAATGAAAATATTAGCACTTTCTTTTTAATTGGAGAAAGTTGAAGTTTATTGCCACAGTAAATTTTGATGTAACTTTGATGTGTATTCCTTATATAGTTTATTACTGATTTCTCAGATCACTCCAACACGACGTACCTAAGGCTGCCTCCGTCCCCAGCATTTGCACTGAGTGCTTTCTGTGAGCTTGATTTAGCTCTCAGGGCAGTGCAAGGAGAGGAGGCGGTGCCCGGGCCCCTTGTGTACAAGAGGAAGGGGCACCACTCCCTGGGGGTGGTGGGAAACCTTCCGGGTCACACAGCCAGGGAGTGGTGATGCTCGGAGGCGCGCCGGGGGAGTCTGACTCCAGACGCCTGCTCACTGCCTTGTACTGCCCTCTGTCTGGGACAGTGCCGACAACGCTGGGCAGTACCCGGCTTGCTCTCTTCCTTTCTGCTCAGTAATAGTGGGATACTCATGGAAGGACGCATCACCCATTGGTGAGGAAAGATCATGAAAAGCGAAAGTGGCGTTGCTAGTATAACTGCTGTTTGCGTGCGAGAGGGAGTGTTTTGCGATCAGTGTCCTGTGCCTTTAAATATAGCCGTGCGTCTTTATGCTGCCTGGCTACTTCAGAGGGGTTGTGAGCGGAGATGACTTCATCCCTGCAAAGCATTCTGCACAGCCCTGGCGCACAGTAAGTGCCCAGCAAGTGTTAGCTGCAGGTACTGTTACTGTTGCTGTGCTTGGCCCTTGACCATTGAAGGGACTCTTCCCAAGTCTCACCTGGTTCCCTGAATTTTCAGAGGTAAATGACAGCCTCAATCCCTTAAGCTGGTTCCTGCTGGAGCCAGACCATGCCTCCAGGCTAGCCTTCTCTGAGCCTGCCGACATCACTTGTAGCCAGATCTTGTTGCCCAGCCTTCCCTCAGTCCCTGGAGAAGTTTCATGAGCCTTGCTTAGTCTAGAAACTTGGTGTTGCTTTTTCCTCTGAGATAAGTTCTACAGTGGATTTTCCTGGTACAGCTTGGGAACATCCACGCAGTGATTCAGCCTCAACAGTGATCTGTTCTACAAAGACGGTGTGACACTCCCCCAGCACAGTGATGACGCAGTTTCAGGTTTATAAGCTTTCTTCCCCATGCCCCCGCTTTTCGAGGTCTGTATTTTATTAGTGTGTTAATGAATATAAAAAGAGGTCTTTCGAACTTTGTTTACTCTCCGAGAGTGTATGCTGTGACTACTTGCGGGCAACTGGTTTTCCTGCATACATACTCAAGTTAAAATCACAGTTTCCCTACTTTGAAAAACAGTTTTCTTGGAAATAAAATGCCTAGACAGACTTTGAAACTGAAAAACTGATGCTTTGCCTCAGGTATTTTTGCTTGAAAACTGATCCTTTCATGAATATTTGATTTTTCAAAACTTGCCCAAGATGAATGCCATTTTATTAGTCTTTTAGTCCTTGTGAAAATGATGCAGTTTTAGTTTTTAGAGAAAGTAAAACTTTTTTCCTGTAAGTGTAAATTAATTTGTATGACTTTAATCTCCAATTCTGCACAGTTTGTTAAAGTTAAGTCTCGATGGCAGAGTCCTGAGTGTCTCCCTTCCCATTTTTCTGGGTCATCGTCAGTCTGCTAAAGACCTCGCACGGTCGTTACTCCAGGACAAATGTTTTGCAGGAATTTTCACAACACCTGCTTATCAGTGTTTTTTTAAGGATGGTCTAGATCCCATGGACGGAGGAGCCTGGTAGGCTGCTGTCCATGGGGTCGCTAAGAGTCAGACACGACTGAGCGACTTCACTTTCACTTTTCCTTTCATGCATTGGAGAAGAAAATGGCAGCCTACTCCAGTACTCTTGCCTGGAAAATCCCATGGATGGAGGAGCCTGGTGGGCTGCAGTCCATGGGGTCGCACAGAGTCAGACACGACTGAAGCGACTTAGCAGCAGCAGCAGTGAGCTAAAATGGCCAGATGCCAAGGATAATAGTGATAAGTGCTTTTGGGGTTTAATTAAGAGGCTGTCTAGTTTGTGAATTTGAATCAGAACTCTTAGGACTTTGATGTATGGTTGTGGACATATAATTTAGGACTATCCTAACTCCTTAGTTACAAAGCTGTGATGCCAATAAAATAAATTTGGGAATAAGAAGTTAAAAGAGAATATTGTTTAACTTGTAACTGTTATGAAAATAACCACTGTTTATTTGATGGATGATGCTGATATAAATAATAATATATTAAGGTCTTTCTCTGCTCCAGACCCTGGGCTAAGTCCTTACTATGCTGCCTCTTTTTATCTTTTTTTTGATGTCAGTTTTGCTGGCATCAGCAGCTAGTAAATTGCAGAAGTAGGCTACAGATCTTGGGCTGTCTGACTCCCAGCCCAGACGAGGGCCTTCTCATCTCTCCAGTCTCTGCGCGAGCGCAGCCTGCCCTAGGAGCTGGGCTGTTGCGGTGCTGTTAGCGGGTTAGCTCTCAGCATGACTGGAGGAGAGGAGACACGCGGTAGCTCCACCGTACAGACGAGGAGGCCCGGCACTCAGGAAGAATAAGAGAGTGTTCCAGGGTTTCAGAATTGGCATAACTGCTATCCTTCTGTACACACTGAATACAGGGCTTTCTAATGTGCTATCTTCATGCTATTTAGGGACTATGAGATTGTTTGAAATTTCATTAGGAATCTTTATCATATTACTTCAGCTTGCTATGTGTGTTATGTGGTCCTGTGATGACTCAGAATCCCTAAATGACGTTTTTCTCTTCCTTCAAAAAAAATTTTTAGCAGTACCACTGCAAAATACCAGAGTAAAATGTCATAAAACAGGTTATTCCAGCCAAGAGTCTGAGGTGAGGACAGATTTAAATTGTTCAGTCACATTAAACTCAAATCAGTGTTGGGAATGCTGGCAGCTGTTCAGAAAAGATGTCTCTGTAGCACATTAAAAAAGCTTTATGCCCTAGTAAGGCTGACCAAGGCTTCCCTGGTGGCTCAGACAGTAAAGAACCCACCTGCAATGCGGGAGACCTGGGTATGGTCCCTCGGTTGGGAAGATCCCCTGGAGAACGGAATGGCTACCCACTCCAGTATTCTGGCCTGGAAAATTCCACGGACTGTATATAGTCCGTGGGATCGCAAAGAGTCAGACACAGCTGAGCCACTTTCACTTTCAACGTTGATCAAGAACCTCAGCATATTCACATCTGTGGTCACATTTTTAAAAAAAAAGGGTAAATGTGTCGATACAGTAAGTGTGCATTGCTTAACTTTTCCAAAGATTTTATCTATCCATTTCATTTATCATAAACATTGCCTGGTTCAGAAAATGTAAAACTTATTAAATAGTTATAATTTTAAATGTTCAAGGACTTGAAGCATTCAAGGCATTGTTACTTGAATTGGGTGCAAGAAAGTGTATACTGATCGCTGCAGCTGACTTATCATTTTTAGTGTTTTCCTTTTTTCTTGAGCAAGAAGAATAGCTTCTGTAATGTGAATTTAAATGATACATCAAGCCAATAAATGTGGCTGGCTTAGCAAGTGATAAGCATAACTAATTTGATTTAAATGTCTCTTATATAAAAATCATGAACCAATACATTGAAGATTAAAAATGTTAATGCAATTAACAAAAATTAGCATTCAGTGAAGAAGCACATTTCAGTTTTAAGATGGATGATACATCATTCAGTGGCCAGATAAGGACCAAATTCAGGTATACTTTATTCAGTTGATGGATTTATTAAAAGTAAGTGAAAATGAAACACTTTATTTGAAGAAACTTTGACAAACTGGTATGTAACATGTGGACAAAAGATAGCCCCTGTCCTTAGGAACCGTGGAGGAAACCGAGGCTTGAGTGACTTGCCAAGGACTCTCAGCACGTCAGCTGAGCGCCTGGGGAAGGCGGTGTCGTTGGGGAGTGGGCAGGCTCCGCACGGAGACTGAATGGGAGTGGACGGGCCTGAGGTCACTTTAAGATTCAGATACGGGAGCATTCGTGGTTGGGGACAGGGACGTCGCGGGTGTGCAGTGGGGTCAGGATTCACTCTCAGCGTCCCTGTGGCATCTTGCTCTCTGCTCACTTATAGGTGGACGGCAAGCACTCCAGCGAGGCCGCCTTGATCCTCCACAGGAAGGGGTTTGACTGCCGCTTCTCTAGCAGAGACCCCGGGCTGCTGTGTTCCACAACCCAGGGAAAGGTGAGCCGAGAGCCTGTTCTCCCTGTTGATTTGGTGTGCTTTGAAAGGCTTACTTTCTGCAGATAATCCTGAGAAGGAGCAGTCTCATTGCCTCTCTGTGGACTCCTCACCCCAGCTTCCGGTTTGCTCGTTCTCCCTTCTTAAGGGAGCCCTGTCCCAGTGCCCAGTCTCCCCTCCTTGTTGACAGCAGACTGCCCCGGCAGGCAGGTCGTGCTTGGAGACGGGGCCTCGCCGAGTCTTAGCCTTTCTGCTTCCCACCCGCAACGCGGCTTCTGCCTACCCCTCTATTCCCACCTCTCTCAGACGCTCGGGTGTGACCCAGTTCAGCGATGGCAACCCCAGCTCCTGCGGGGGCCAGGTGGCTGCAGGTAGCTCAGTCAGTAAAGAGCCCGCCTGCAGTGCAGGGGACCCGGCTCTGATCCCTGGGTGGGGAAGACCCCTGGAGGAGCGCATGGCAACCCCCTCCAGAATGCTTGCCTGGAAAATTCCATGGACAGAGGAGCCCGACAGGCTATAGTCTGTGGGGTCACAAAGAGTCGGACACGACTGAGTGACTGGCACACACACAAAGCGGGTGCAGGCTTGCAGCAGGGGTGGTGGGGACGTGAGACTGGCCGACGGGGTGACTCGGCGGAGGCCCTGGGGGCAGCTGGACTCCGCCCCCGCCCCTTGTCTCCCACGGCCGGATCTTCTGATTAAGCGGGTGTGCGTGAGTCCACCCTGTGCAGCCCAGTGGGTCCTCAGGCTGAGTGCTGACCGCCAGCTGCACCTTCTGATTTCTCTTCAAGCTGGCCTTGCTGGCGGTCCTCATCAGCCACTCTCGGAGGGAAGGGAACCTCCAGCCTTACGCCTCTGGCTCTGACAGGCTGGGGCTGTCTGCAGCATGCTGGCAGACCTCCCACACCAAGTCAGCTAGCCGACCCACTCTTGAAGACCTCTTAGACGGCGTGTCAGACAGACTGAAGGCAGTCCGTTCTGCCCTACGCAGTTGTCATGAGCATAGCCGAGGCTGCAGAAAGAGGGGAGAGTGAGGCGGTGGGGAGGCCGGAAGCTGCTTGGGGCGACAGGTGTCCATTCCTCCTGCCCACGCTGCATGTCATTGGCGCTCGGAGGAGCACTGATCTTTGTTGCTGGTTTCACTGCTCTTACTCTCTCCCTGCTCAGTGACGATCTGAGACATTTGAGTGTGAGCGTTTGCACTCAAACACTAAGGTGTTGAGTCTTAAGGGGGTTATATGATCCAGAGAGACACACTAGAAGAGCCTGCCAGAAGTGAGAGTAGGTTTTTCCCAACGACCTTCCTACCCTGTCAGTGGCTTGCTTACATGAGGGCCTTCCTGGGGGGCCTGGGGCCTGTCTCCCGGCTTTTCTGGCTCAGGAAGATGGTGGAGAAGCACCCCTGTTGGGGTAAATGCTGACTGAAAGAGGGAGTGGCTGTGTTTCACGCTCTTGGTCTGTGTAGCCCTTCTTTCATTGAGAAGGGCCCTCGCATGCGATGCATTGTTAAGCAGCTGAGAGGGGCCCGGAAGACAGCGCTCCTGTTCCTGGGCTCCGGTCTCCTGCCAGAGTTCGTCTCGGTGCTCAGGTGTGTGGAGGTGGACTCAGTCTCCTCCCCTTCCCGTTTTTTCACCCCTGCTTTTTCACTAAACGACAGTGTTCCAAACATAGTTCTCACTGTGTCTCACGCTGAGTGTATAGGTGCGCACTTATCTTGCTTCAGAGCTATCCTGACCATGTACTTGTTTATCATTTACTTTTAGATACTGGTCCAGAAACTTTTTAGCACGTTCACTGTTGTGAGCATCATACCTTCGTCATTATCCTTGATGCATTCTCCTCCGGACGCCCGAAATATAAGTGAAATCAACTTGAGTCCCATGGAAATCAGCGCTTTCCGAATCCGCCTGAGGTGAACCTGGCTTTCAGACGTGGATTTTCCAATCCTCCTCCAGCATTGGCTTTCACGTACTTCTGGGTTTTACGTGCAATGGAGAAGCACATTATTTCAGCTTCTGGCTACTGTGAGGACATGAATTCTGTGATTCTTTTTCTTAAACCAGTACAGTAGGAGAGAAAAAAAGCCATGCTACAAACTAGTTTTTTTTTAAGTTCCTCCCATGAACTACTATCATCGGTATGAACTGACGCAGCAAGCGGAGCAATGTCTAGAGGCGGCCCCTCAGCAGATTGCGCCTCAGGTTAAATGCTGACTAATTATGTCTGCGTCGGGGGCTGTGAAGAGACTGTCCCAAGTATTCCTGTTGCTGACCCTTTGTTAGTTTTACAAAGATACCCGTTTTTACCAAAATGGAATAAAACGCTGGTGGGTGATAGCTAATGGCCAAAATGGTTGCGGTCGTTCATACGTGTCAGAACTATATGTGCTGGAACATGTGGGAAAGTGCAATCCATCACCCTGATAATATACAGTGTTGCTCTTACATGCTTTTCTACCACCTGACCCCTCCCTTCCTGTCCTTTGTGAGTATTTCCAGAAGTACCAGATTTTGAATCATTCAGTAGTAGACAAAGAGGCATATTTTCGTTACTTGACAATGTGGGGTAGGTGCAATTTAATCCATTGTCACTGAGCTAGGAGAAGCAATTCTACAGGTACCGTGACCTCTTCTGGGTACCACAAGGTGTCTTTTTACACAGCTCATTTGAATACAGATGTTCTGAGAAGGGGTTTTCTATTTTAAAATTATCATATCAGAATAAATGTGCCTTATTTTTTTATAAGTCTTGTTAAATCTTCTGGTGTCCATATTACTGTTGGGGGAAGGTGGGGAGTGGCTGGGGGGAGGGGCGGGTACTTTCTATGACACATAAATTGTATAATTTTTGCCTGACAATGCTGGCCACGTTCTGATCTGTTTCATTAAATTTGTGGTGATGTTACTCTAAACATTTTGACTATTTGAATGTACTGAGATGTTAGAAAACAAAACAAGGAAGAAAAATATTGTTAATTAAAATATGCTGCTGCCAAGGAGACTGCAACTTGAAGCTAGGATTTTGTAACAAGCAGAATCCACATACTGTTTTCATTTCACAAAAGCTCACCATTTTGAAGAGAGAATGCTTTAAAATAGACCATTTTGAAACCCACTTATGTGTAACTCATCATAATTTATCATATTAAAGAATATGTTTGTTCAGTGAATTTCCAACTTTTGTACGTGCTAACCTCAAAATGAAGTTCTAAACCTATGTGCCATCACAGTACTTTTGATAAAATTTATTTGGGATCATTGTTAACTTGACATTAAAATAAAACCGACATTTAGAGTATTCCATTTTAGCATAGAAAGGATTCCTGACTATGTGCGCTGCTGGAAATCCTGTGTTAACTGATAGACTTAGTGTTTTCTGACTTTAAACTTCCATCTCACCTCCTGCCATTCCAACATCTTCATACAGAAATAAAAACGTCGTCTGTTTTATGTCGCCTGAGTATCATCTGTATTTTCAGTCAAGATGCAGCTCCTTAGATCACCGTTCCATTAAGTTCATAAACTCCTTTCGCCTTTAATAATTAAGGAAATAATACTAGTGTTGATGAAGATATTACAAGAGAGCAGTTTCTTGCAATAACCATGTACTGTAAGTGTCCTTCCTTGTTCTGGGGGGATAAACAACTAAAACAAAAAACGAACTTACTTTCTGTGAACATCTACAGACGTTAGGATGGCCAGACACAAATCCCAGGAATAAGATCAGTATTTCCATCGCATCTTACGTGTAAAACCTTCCTATAGGAGTTCACTGTGTTCTGGGGTGCAAGTGGCTGAACTTAATTGTTCTGGAATCTCTGATCAGTTGAAATAAAAAATCTCGATGCAATAACAGTGGTCTTGCCACTCCAGGCTGTTTGAGACGGGTCTGTCCTGCGCTCCGTCGGGGTCTTCTTCAGTGTGTGTGGTCACCGGCTGCTCACAGTAAAGCAGAAATTCCCTTTCACCAGCAAGTTTCTGCTTCTTATTTTTAGAATAAATCATCAGGGAAATGAAGAGAGGATGCTTTTGCTTTGGGTTGTGGTCAAGAACTGATTAAATGATCTAGTGTCCCTGGCGCACACTAATCGTACACTTCAGTGGCGATCTCAGTGGCATATTCGTTTGCTTAGGTTTTATTACGTTCATTATCACAGATGTTCAGTTGACCAAGTAGTTGATGACTTTCTCTTTTTTTTTTAAAATGTAATTTGGGGTTATAACTGCAGTGTTTGAGAACTCAGCATCTTTGTTTTCTGCAAATACTGATTAAAACAAAATGCTGTAAAACATGTTGTAAAACATTGTAATTACCTTCCACGTCTTTGTTGTATTTGTGCTGAAAGGTTTTCACACTCCTTTGTCTGGAAGAAAATCTTTGCTTTTATTTTGATTATGTTGCTTTCCTTGAAATCAATAGGTTTTGATATTTTCTCGGAAGATTTTATATCTCTTTGGGAATATGTAATATAAGATATCTAATAAAAGATAAATCTTACCATGTGCATGGTCCTCTAGAGTAGTTCTTAAATCCGATTTTGTAAACAAGGTATATTAACTGTTTCGGTGGGTAGATTGGAGGAGTAAGGGCTTGTTTTGTCTTCTGTCGTGAGTGAACTGCTCCTTCTTCAGTCCATTTCTGTTGGGTTGGCCAAAAAGTTTATTCAGTTTTTTCCTCTACGATGGATGGTTCTAGTAGCACTTTATCTAGGTGTCTATCTTCAGAACAGTTTTGTTAGATTGTGTTGTGACTATTGTCATATCAGCGTGTATTTTTTTAAAAATCAGTTGGCCATTTTAGTAATGAAGATGGAAGAAAAAGCAACATTTTGGACATATTATGCTTTACTCAAGAAAGGTAAAAATACAACTGAAACACACACAGAATATCTGTGCAGTGTATGAAGAAGGTGTTGGGACTGATCCAGCTTTTCAAAGTGGTTTGCGAAGTTTCATGCTGCTGTTCCTTGCTGGACAGTATTGCACAGCCATGTACACCAGTTGATGCTGATCGCAGTCAAAGGGAGGCGTTGAGAGCAATCAGCGTATGCCACAGGGAGGTCGCTGCAGCTCTCAGCATGCCCAAACCAAGCGCTGAGAACCGCTTGCGCCAGCCTTGGTTATGTCAGTTGCTGTGATGTGTGAGTTCCTCGTAAATGAAGAGAAAAACCTTGACCATCTTTCCACGTGCAGTTCTCCAGTGGAAGGTAATGAAAATGTTCTGTTTTTAAAACAAATCGTATCGGTGATGAAAAATAGATACTGTACAGTGATGTGGGAGGGAAGAGATTGTGAGGCAAGCAAAACGAACCACAACCAATCACACCAAAGGCCAGTCTTCATCCAAAGAAGGCGACGTTTCATATGTGGTGGGATTGGAAGGGAGTCCTCTTTATGAGCTCTTGCTGGAAAATGATTAATTCCAACAGGCACTGCGCCCAGTTAGACCAGCTGAAAACAACACTCAAGGAAAAGCATCCAGAACTGGCCAGCAGAAAAGGCATTATCTCCTCCCAGGCTTGCATGAGACCACATGTTTCTCTGATGACCAGACAAAAATTGTTACAGCTTGGCTGGGAAGTTCTGATTCATCCAGGTATTTCTCCAGACCTTTGGATTTCCATTTATCTTTGTCTTTACAGAATTCTCCTAATGGAAAAAATTTCAGTTCCCTGGAAGACCATAAACACACTTGAAACAGTTCTTTGCTCAAAAAGATAAAAGGTTTTGGGAAGATGAGATTATGAAGTTGCCTGGAAAATGGCAGAACGTAGTAGGGGAAAAAGGCGGTGAATATGTTGTTCAATAAAGTTCTTGGTGAAAATGAAAAATGTGTCTCTTACTTGTACTTTAAAACCGAAGGAACTTTTTGGCCAACCTAATAGCAGGCAAATGGCAGGCAGGGGTGGTAGTGAATTTCACGTCTGGGTTTGGGGTCAGCTTTGAGTTTGGGTTCAGAAGCCTTACCAGCAACACTGTGCCTGTGGAATCTTCTGGTCCAGTAAGGAGGGGGAGGTTGTGGTCACAGTCCAGTATTCCAGGATAAGATGAGAGTGAGCCGAGATGTGAGACAGACGGTCCGTGTGAGCAGATGTGGAAGGTAAGGTGTGTTGGAGGGGTGGGGGTCTGAAGACACCCTCCAGCCTGCCCGCCAGGCCAGCACGCAGCTTAGTGGCTTTAGAGGAATTTCCTCAAAGCCAGGAGTTGGGGGAGGGGAAGGGAGACATATTCCAGAGATACGTATGTGTTAGCCAGGCAAAGAATACTCGCTAACTAGGAAGTTTATGCTTGTTTTGGGTGACTTACAACGTGAAGAGACTAATCAATTTATAATATACACTGAGCTGTAAAACCCTAGAGAAATATGAATAAAAACACTAATTTCATCATCAGATGATGAAAATTTTTTGGCTCCATATTATTTGATTATCAACATGCCAGAACCGTTTGAAAGTTAAAACGGGTAAGGAAAAATTTAGTTTAGATGGGCATACACTTAAGTTGCTCCTACGAAGCTGTGATGTGAAGCCAACTAAGGGCGATTGTGGCTGGAAATGGTCCCAGGGGTGGCTGAAGAGCTGCTGGAGTGAATGAGGCCCCTGCAATGTCCATTGGCCTGAGCAAAAATAAGTGACTTACTGTCCCCAGTAGCAACACCTAGGGCAGATGGAACTCCAAGTACAGCTGTACCCACCTATAGGGTGATGTCATCCAGGATGTGGTTTCTTCTCTTTTTTGCGTCCCTCTGAGTTCTCAGGCAGGGGCTGCACATGGAGTGGCAAGATGGCTCCCAGCAGAGACAGACCTGCACCCAGCCGGCTTCGTAACCTCACTGGTGAGAGCATCTTCATTCGGATTTTCAGCAAATGTCCCGGCATTGACAGTACTGGCGGTCATCTTGTTCATATCCTGGTGAGGATGACTAGGGGTAGAGTTAGGCTCAACTGAATCACATGGGAAAAACACATGAGAAGTAGCCTGCCCCTTACCCCCTACCCCATAGAAACAAGAGAAAAGGGAGTTGCATGCTAGGGTACTTTGGATCCTAAGGAAGCAAAAGAGTAAGAAATAACGCTGCTGAGAAGAAGCAGACTTGCAGCGTTTAAGGTGCAGAAAGCACATTTGGCTTTAATCTCAGGAAAGGCTCCATGGCAGTAGTGCCTAAAAGACACACTCGACCTCGGCAGGTAGAAATAATACGCATGTTCTCCGTAAAGCCAGAATAAGGGAAGACGCAACAGCAAGCCGGAAGAACTGGGAATGGTCCCTTCTGTTTGGGGCAGCGCTGTCCAGTAAAGCGTTTCTGTGATGATGGCAAGGTTCTTTCTACGTGTGCCGTCCAGTATGGCGGCCACTAGCCACGTGTGGTCCACCAACATTTAGATGAGCTGCGTGTAAGTGAGGAACTGAATAGCTCATTCTAGTTGGATAGCAACGTGCATCTACAGTATTAACGCTGGTCTGCAGCACGCGGCATGTATAAGATACCGGTAGGAAAAACAGCTAAAGATCCACGCTGTTGGCGTTTTTCATTGATTGGGCACCTTGGGCTACAGTCCTGCCATGCAGTGAGGCCCTCAAACCGGGAGCATGGGCACACCTGGGAACTTGTCAGGATGCAGAGTCTCAGGCCCACCCCCAGGCCCGCTGAATCACAGACTCCATTTCCACAAGACCCCTCCCCAGAGGGTTAGCATGCATTAAAGCACTGGCCTAGAACATTTTTCAAGAAGGAAAATCTCACGCCTTTCAGAAGGTCTGTTACCAAAAAGGTAGGAAGGAAGTGTTGGCAAGGGAGTGGAGAGAAGGGCAGCCTCACACGCTGCCACTGCTGCTCTTCGGGCTTTGCCCTTGTGCCTTCTGCCCCAGTGTTCCTGCCTTCACGCCTTCCTGTAGCAGGCTCCTTGTTATTCTGCTCCGACCCACTGCCACTTTCTCAAGGATCCCCCTGGAACAGCCAGTTCAGACTAGTTCCCCTTCTTCCTCACTGAGTATTTATTACCCCGCTTCTCTTCTTAACAGAGCCAAGTGTGGAATGTCAGTTAGCCTTCCCCAGTGGAATGTAAGCGCTACTGAGGGCAGGGACCCCAGCTGTTTGTTCAACTTTGTATTTCCACACTTGGAACAGCAGGTGTTCAGAAAATGTGTGTTCAATAAATTGGTGAAAATGTTTATCACCATTGAATGTTGAGAGACAATTGCAGTTTTCAGAACAGAAGACTGAGACGTCCTTTACGTCTTAATTGTATCGAAAAATATTTGTTCATGGTATTTTCCTGCTCAAGAAACCCTCAATAAGTTCCCATTACCCGAAATTAGCATAAATGCTTCAAGCTGCATTCCTAATTCCCTCAAGGATGTGACCTTATGGAAGGTATTATGCTTGCTTCACAACCAGCCACTGGCCCTCTGGCTTCTTTGCTAATGAAATCCGGATTTTCTTTACGTATCAGATTGTCATGAGCCTCAGGAGGTGGGTTGTAATTGGTCTAAATCAGTCACGATTTCTTTCTATAGCCTTGATGACTGATTTAAGAATTAGCTTGTGACACAGTTTTGGCCAGCGAACTGTCAGGAGGAGTCAGTTGGGAACTTGCAGGGAGGGTTCCCCCATCTTCAAAAGGGGAGAGCGCCTCATCCTCATGCAGCCATGTTCAAAGGCAGTTTTGGGGAGTGTTGATGCTGGAGCGGTGCAGCCATTTTGCAGCCCTGCAGAGAGAAGCCTGAGGACCCAATAAAAAGGGGCAGAGCCTGGTGGGTCCCTGTCGGTGCTGAGCTGCTGCGTGAGCCGACTCCCACCTTTTCGTTACATGAAGTCGTGACACGGCAGTATTTCAGCCCCTCGGAGTTCAGTGTTAGGTCACAAAGAACCGAAGGCGTCTAAACGGCTGCTCTTCACGGCTGCCTCGGCACCCCACACCGTCCAGAGTGGTGCGCGTGTGCCCACCTGGCTCAGGTTGTCAGGGCGGTTTCTCAGAACACAGCCTCTTACTCTGTCCCTATTGCTCCCGCCGCCTTGCACATTTGCTCAAAATATTTAATGAAACTGTTCTGAAGGATATTGCGTAGGCACTTTTTTCAAGTATAAGATGAAAAGATAACAAAGGCAAGATGAACGCAGGATGTCTGTCCCAGCAACATGCCGAGGGGCGCAGAGCCCCTCTGGCCCAGCCCTGAGCGCCAGCCCAGCGGGCTAGCCTCTGCGGGGGGAGGTGAGCCGACGGGTGGGCATGGGCGGCCCCGGGGGCGGGGCAGGCGCGGGGCCGGGCCTCTGTGAAGCGCTCAGCTACCTCTTCGCTGCTGTAAGAGTTTTTCCAGGAGATTTCTCTCTTTGGAGGACTGTAAGTGAGTTTCTGAATCTCCAAACCAGGTGAAGAAAGGCAGTTGTGACTGTGCGGTTTTAAGCACCGATTTTAAGGGTCTCCTTGGAGCCGAGCGCTCTTGACCCCCATGCCCTGTGTAGCTGGCCCCCATGCCCTGTGTAGCTTTCCAAATCTTGAGTCATCAGTGTAGTCTTGGAGCTCATTTTCTGATCCCAAATCTAAATGGCAATGCTAGCAAGCAAGATGAGTCTCTAGGGTCTGGATGTATGAAACACTTTTACTAAACCAAATGGAACCTTCATTGCTTGGCTTTCAAAGCATGATCTGAAGTTGCAGGGAGGCCTTTGTGTTGATCCAAAACACCCCCTAAACCCGGATCAGATCAGAGCACTTGCCTTCCTTGGGATGGATGTCCTTGTCAAACGCAGGTTTGAAATCATCTCGGGATGGCTGTGTGGAAGGGAGTTTTCAAAAAAAGCAATTTGACTCATTTGTTTATTTTGTCTTCCTAAATGGATTTTTAAAGCGCAGTTAATATGATTAGTTTGAAGTTTAAATCTATTAAGGAAAATCTACAGATTCCTCTTCACTGAATGTGGGGACGCCTTTTAATAGAGCCTGCTGGCAATTGGTTTTAGATTTTGCATTGAGTTCCAATAAACGTTAGTGGGAGTCGGCATTTGAGCGGGATGCCTACTCTGCACTCTGGGGGAGTGGGGTTTTAATCGTCTTGCTCTCCTGTCTGGTGAGGGAGAGGGATCCTGCCTGGAGTTATGGTGCCGTAAGGTCAGAGGCTGAGAGGCCCCTTGGTATGAGGTAAGCAGAGCCCAGGGGAAGGGGACGTGGCTTCAGTCTGGAGTGCTGAGGGGAGGGCAGGTATGAGCTGAGTGGGAGGATGGAAGCGTATCACCAGCTAGACGTGGAGGGCGGTGACCCCAGCACACACACAAAACAAGAAAGCTCGTGTCTGGGGCAAGTGTGGTGAGGGGAAGTCACTGGAAGTTAGGCTGGACATGATTTTGTATAATTTAAAGGCTTCCCCTGCTCTGTATTTAGACTTTGAACCTACAGAAGGAAACAGAGAGCCGGGGTATCCACGTGCATATCGGCTGGTGAGCACAGCTAAGAAGGCGGAAGGGAAGAAGTGTGAGTGCCATTTTCAGGAAACCTTAATAATTGTCGATCATTGTGAAGAAAAGGAAACGTGTATTCAAATTAACGTTTCTCAGTGTAGCCATGTGCTGTTTGATCAAGGCAGTTATGAAACGTGAGTCTCTTGTGTGTGAGAACCCTGCAGCAGTCCCGTCTGTGAAACAGCAGCCTCCCCCGCAAGCCTGGGCAGAGCCGTGGTCCAGGGGACCGAGCCGCCGGCCCCTCCTGTCAGTCCACCGCCAGTCTGCTCCGGGGCTCTCTCTGGGGTCAGCTTGTCAGCTATACACTCCGGAGTACCTGTCACCCAGCTAAGAATCAAAGAACTCGTGAGACACGTCCCTGCAGTACTGTGAACTCTGAAAGGGTCTGATAATTTCAGGGTGAGCAGAACGGTGTCGTATGCGGCGTTCTTGGGCCTGCGCCACGGCAGTCTCGCGACGAGGGTGTGAACGCCAGCAAACCTATGCACGGTGAAGACTAGTCCGTCTTAGCCTGAGCCCCACCCTTTTGGAGATGAGAGGTGAGTGAGGTTCCAACCGTTGTAGCCCCAGTTCTTTCAGCTTCAACAACACGACCAAAGCAGAGCCCTTTGGGGACATTTCGGCTTAGAAGGGAACGCGAGGGTCAAGAGGCCACAGACACAGAGGCCTGGCCTTTAAAACTGTGCGCCTGGCTTCATTGCAGTCTCTGGGAGTAGACTCTGAAATGAAAGCCCCTATCCGAGCGCCTGGCACCACAGGGCCAGGGCGCTGCAGGGGCTCCAGGCTCGCCCAAGCTCCAGGTGGAAGGCAGGCGTGCGTCTTGGGCCTGTGGAGTGCGGTGCAGCCCCCTGCGGGGCTGTGACTGCCAGCTACCTGGCAACTCACGCAGGGCTGCAGAGGCTCCTGGCGGCCGGTGGATAATGTCAGGGGTGAGCGGAAATAAAGCAGAGCCAAGTGTTGACTCCTTTTTCTCTCCCCTTTTCAGAAGGCATGACCAAAAGGAAAATAAGATGATGATTAAAAAAATTGCCAACACTTAATGAGTGTTATGTGCCGGGCACTGTAAACCCATGGCGTATCTAGGAACGCCTTACAGCCACTGTATAAAGGCTATACTGTTATTATACCCATTTTACAGAAAAGGAAAGTGAGCTCCACTCTTGGTCTCTTGAGGATCTGAGAACTGTGATCCACAGGTCAAAGCTAACATACTCCCTGTTTGTACAAATGAGGTCTTAATGGGACACAGTCATACCACTGGTACGTACTTTTTATGGCTACTCTATGGCGGGGGTGACAGAGACCACATGGCCCACAAAGCTGAAAATATTTACTAATGGTCCATGAGAGAAAACAGTAGACCTTTTATCTGTCTGACCATAGAGTCCAGTTGATGTAGAATCCCCACTTTAGTGAATGTTGAGAATGTGCTAATCGTAAAAGAATGGAAAATGCGGCAGAAGTGCAAGGCGCTCTAGGCTAGGGAGGCTGACAATCTAGATTCTGCTCTCAGTTCTGCAAAAAGTAACATTAGGTCCTTGGAAAAGTCACTCTAACTCCTAAAAAATCTTTTTCTCCCCTGATCTGCTCATTAAAGCTACACTGCCAAGCTTCCAAATTAAAAGGTTCCCCAAACACTTTTTCTGGTTTACAAAAAGCTATTTTAACTGATCAAATAAAATGCATTTTTTACCGGTTCTCCATGGCAACGCTCACAGCTCTCGCCAAACAACCTTCTGAAGTCTCATTTCTGCATGTTAGGGGCGCAGCACCTTTGGGTGGAAGGATGTTTCAGAATGGGGATATAATGTCTGTTCAGCTTATCTTTGTTCTGTTTTTGTGAATGCCAGGGTTTCCTCCCACCAAAACCACCTGAGCCTGAAGCTTTCTCTGGGAAGACAGAAGGCTGAATGTGAAGAGTAACATAAAAAATCCCAAAAGGAGTGTATGAACACCGTTGAGTTTCAAGCTGCGAATCAGCACCAACAGCTCCTACACGTTGTGGGCTTGCGGTCAGGTGGGGACCTGTGGAACGAGAGAGTCTTCCATTGCAGGACGAAGATGAGAAATCACTTTAAATCTCAGGGAGTCTTGGCCTTTGGCCATCTGTGGTTAAAATCAGTCCTGGTGCAGCTTTACCCAAAGATTAAGGGAAAGATTGCTTGGGAAAACTACAGGCTGCCTTGTGATAAGTGCCTGAGATCCTGTCTTATGAGAAGAGGATTTGATGAGAAGGTTGGCGATGGGACTTATATCTTGTTCCAGTAACGCAGGGCCTCCCTGGTGGCTCAGCTGGTAAAGAACCACCTGGGTTGGGAAGAGGCCCTGGAGGAGCGCATGGCAACCCACTCCAGTGTTCTTGCCCAGAGAATCCCATGGACAGAGGAGCTTGGCGGGCTTCAGTCCATGGGGTCACAAAGAGTCGGACAAGACTGAGCAACCAAGCGTGCACGCGCGCGCACACACACACACACTCCAGCATTCTGGCCTGGAGAACCCCGTGGGCTGTATAGTCCCTGGGGTCGCAGAGACACACATGACTGAGTGACTTTCAGTTTCCCATGATGCATCGTGGTCCTTTGAAGCAAGGACTGTGTTAATCTGGTGATACGCTTGTGACTCTTTTGTATCAAAAGTATAAAGATTTGGAATGGGAGTGGGAAGGAGGTAATTAAATGTATATCTTTGAATTCGACCTCAGTCAAGCTTGAATCTGAAAGACGCTCTATGAATATTTTAGAGAGAGAAAGATGTCAGAACTTGAGGTCCACTGTTTAGTAATGAACTTCCATTCGGCTAACATCAGCTATGGCCTGTTACATCTCAAAGTGGTAAAGCACTGCATCCGCTGAGACTGATCTCTTCTGAAGATACAGGCTTCTGTAGTGGGATGAAGAGGGTGTGGGGGCGGGGGGTGGGGCGGGGCGGGGGGTGGTTCCCAAAAGATTTGTCCATATCCTAACCCCTGGAGCCTGCTAACGCTATCTAAATGGGAAAAGGGTCTTTGAAGATGTAATTAAACAACTCAAGATGACGTGGATTATCTGGATGGGCCCTAAATCCAATGCAAATATACTCATAAGCGACAAAATGGAAAACATAGCCAGCAGGAAGCAAAGTGACCTCGGAGCAGAGACTGGAGTGACGCGGCCCCAGGCTCAGGAGTCCCAGGGGTCCTCCTCCAGATCCTCCAGAAGCAGCGTGCCCCCGCTGACGCCTATTTCAGCCTTCGGCCTCTGCCACTGTGAGAGGACACCCTTCTGTGGTGTTAAGCCACGCAGTTCCAGTGCTTTGCTCCAGCAGCCTCAGGAAAGGAATGGGGGATTCGCGACACACCTCTCGAGCCGCCCTAATCCAGCCCATCTGGGGACGCCCACAGGGCTTCCCCAGTCTCCCTGGGATCCTGTCCGAGAAGGAAAGGCTGTGGGATTATGCTGATCTTCGGCAGACACGGCGCTTTGCCAAAAAGAGAGGAGCACCAGACTAGACCGGAGCCCCTTCGGCGTTTGATTCACTCTGTGGGGCTCCCCACCCGCTGGCGGTGCAGAGAACGCCGGGGAGAAAGGGCAGGAACGCATGCGCAGCGAGTCGCCCCCATTCACCACAGAAGGCTCGCTCTCTATTTCCAGTCAGTTTAGGTAAATCTTCACAAGGTGAGGGGGTGGGATACTTGTCAATAATAAACAATACGACTGAGTTTTACTTCCCAGAAGCTTCGTTTGCAAAGCACTTTTAATATGCAAGTTAATTTGCGTGCTCTTGTCTCACAATACCTCTGTGAAGAAGGTCAGAGAGGTATGACTGTGGATCTTTCAAAGCTCTGCATCTTAAAGCTGGAAAACTAATAAAGGCAGCATGATTGGAAGGTAGCTTACTCTGATCCAATGCCCTGCTCATTGGCTTGCTTGCTAGGGATTGATGGGACTCAAAAGGGACTTGATAAATTCACACCATATTTACCTGACTGTGTCCCTGAATAAGACCAGGAAAAAAAGTTTCAAAGAAGAAAAATACAGATCTGCCCCTTATCACGTACTAAAACATACAGACGTAACATCTTATATAGAGTACGATAAGGATTCCACTTCACGTTGGTGGCAACTTCAGTTCAGTTCAGTCGCTCAGTCGTGTCCAACTCTTTGCGACCCCATGAGTCACAGCACACCAGGCCTCCCTGTCCATCGCCAACTCCCGGAGTTCACTCAGACTCACGTCCATCGAGTCCGTGATGCCATCCAGCCATCTCATCCTCGGTCGTCCCCTTCTCCTCCTGCCCCCAATCCCTCCCAGCATCAGAGTCTTTTCCAATGAGTCAACTCTTCGCATGACGTGGCCAAACTACTGGAGTTTCAGCTTTAGCATCATTCCTTCCAAAGAAATCCCAGGGTTGATCTCCTTGCAGTCCAAGGGACTCTCAAGAGTCTTCTCCAACACCACAGTTCAAAAGCATCAATTCTTCGGTGCTCAGCTTTCTTCACAGTCCAACTCTCACATCCATACATGACCACAGGAAAAACCATAGCCTTGACTAGACAGACCTTAGTCGGCAAAGTAACGTCTCTGCTTTTGAATATGTTGTCTAGGTTGGTCATAACTTTTCTTCCAAGGAGTAAGCATCTTTTAATTTCATTGCTGCAGTCACCATCTGTAGCAAAGAGGTAGATTATTCAATAAATAGCATGGTCTTTATTTAGAGGGAAATAAAATTGTCTATCTACTCAAACACAGAAAAATAATTGTCAGGTCAAAAAGTTAATTGCAAAAGTTAAGACAATACATAAAATACAGATTTTGGATTGAAGAAGGCATGTCTATGCACGGTGAGAACTTGAGAGTTGTGAAGACAATTAGACAGATCTGATGAAATGGCGTGGCCAAGATGTCAGAAATAGTTAAAGAAAAATAATAGACACTGGTAAATATTTGCAGTATATACGTTATTAATTAATACACTCAGTAGCTCTGGAGCAGTAACTCTGGGCCAGACACTGCAGTTGGTGCCGAGAACCAAACGGTGGGTAAGGTAAGAACAGACCACACCTCGTAACGCGTGGGACTGTATGAGCAAGGAGCTCACTGCACAGTGTAGAGGAGGAAATGGCCCCCACTCCAGCGCTCTTACCTGGAGAATCCCATGGACGGAGGAGCCTGGTGGGCTACAGTCCATGGGGTCGCAAAGAGTCGGAGACGACTGAGCGACTTCACTTTCTTTCACTTTCTTTAAGCATTATAAAGGTCAAGTCTGGATGCCACGGGAAAATATGGTATGGAGGGGTATTGACAGATAAGAGTTAATATTTACAGTGTGTAAATAACTCATGGAAATCAATGAGAAAAACGTTAACATAGAAAAATCAACAGATATATACTGGAAATGCACAAATGGAGAAATATGGTTCACCAATAAAGAAAGAATGTCTGTCCTCAGGCGTGATCAAATATATGTAAACCAAAGTTAGTTGTGGTGCTTTATGAGATTATCAAAGAATGAGGTGAGTCGTGATGAAAACTGCTAATGATAAGAGGCAGAGAGATGGGAACTCTCACCTACTGCGGTAGGAGTGTGAACTGCAGAAACTCTGACGATGCATATTAACACACAGTTTAAAAACCGGTCTCTTTGCTCAGTGTAGGATGAACCAAATGTTTGCATCTCCCCAAAATTTACAACTGAAACCCTGACCCCCCCAGTGTGATGATGTTTGGGCATTTGAGAGGTAATTCGTGTTAGACAGGTCATGGGGATGGGGCCTCCATGATGGGGTTAGTGCCCTTGGAAACAGACAGCGGAGAGCTTGCTTTTTCTCCTCCACAGACGCACACGGAGGACACATTGTCTTACAGAGTATTACTCAGCAAATGATAGAGTGAATCCTTGCATATAGCCATGGGTATATGTCTTAAGATGTTTTAAGTGAGAATTATAGTTTGATATATATAACATGATTCATTTCTGTAAATAATACATACATATATATATATATATGCATATACTTATAAAGTGCTATGACACCACCCTTATGGCAGAAAGTGAAGAGGAACTAAAAGCCTCTTGATGAACGTGAAAGAGGTGAGTGAAAAGTTTGGCTTAAAGCTCAACATTCAGAAAACGAAGATCATGGCATCCAGTCCCATCACTGCATGGGAAATAGATGGGGAAACAGTGGAAACAGTGTCAGACTTTGTTTTTTCGAGCTCCAAAATCACTGCAGATGGTGATTGCAGCCATGAAATTAAAAGATGCTTAATCCTTGGAAGAAAATTTATAATCAACCTAGATAGCATATTGAAAAGCAGAGACATTACTTTGCCGACTAAGGTCCGTCTAGTCAAGGCCATGGTTTTTCCAGTGGTCATGTATGGATGTGAGAGTTGGACTGTGAAGAAAGCTGAGCACCAAAGAATTGATGCGTTTGAACTGTGGTGTTGGAGAATACTCTTGAGAGTCCCTTGGACTGCAAGGAGATCCAACCAGTCCATTTGGAAGGAGACCAGTCCTGGGATTTCTTTGGAAGGATTGATGCTAAAGCTGAAACTCTAGTACTTTGGCCACCTCATGCGAAGAGTTGACTCATTGGAAAAGTCTCTGATGCTGGGAGGGATTGGGGGCAGGAGGAGAAGGGGACGACCGAGGATGAGATGGCTGGATGGCATCACCAACTCGATGGACATGGGTTTGGGTGGACTCCGGGAGTTGGTGATGGGCAGGGAGGCCTGGTGTGCTGCAATTCATGGGGTCGCAAAGAGTTGGACACGACTGAGCGACTGACCTGACTGACTGCCAGTGTGCCCAGTACTGTGCTATGCATTTGGCATAATTTATCTCAAAAATAAATTTCGTTTTTACCCCATACAACAGTCACGTGTTTAGGTAGTATTATTATCCCTATTTTACAGATAAATAATTAAGGTCTAAGAGGTTGATCTGCCTAGCCACACAGCTTATAAGTGGTAAGACTGAAGTGTCAATTTGCACTCTGAATCACTACATGGTCCATAAATGTTCAAAAAGGACAAGTGCCAACTTCTTATTTTAGATAGGGGGTGGGAATCAGAACAGAACTATTAGGGCCTTTAGTATCTTGATATTATTTATTTTACTGGCAATAAGTGATTATTGTTAAAAATTTAAAGTTTTCTCCTATTTGGGAAGAAAAAGAACAAGTGAGGTAATTCCATGACTTTTGGATTATCTATAAAATGATGTTTACAGTCAATAAATCATTGATACTGTCACATCAATGCAAAATACACTGAAAGCTGTCATATAGGATAATTTCTTAATTTATTTGTTACCAGAAAACCAATTCAGTTTTAAATGAAGGAAAGAAAGCTTTAAAGTCAATTATTTTCCTAGAAAACTTGCAAGAGAAGGAAACTATACAATGTCCAGGCTTGGGTTAGCCGTGGACTTTCTGAGCTTGCCTTATTCAGATGGACGTGATTTTCCTGCCTTGTCCCTTGACGGGCATCATTGCAGCTTAGTAGAAATAGGTTTACATTGAAAGTAAATTCAGTTGAATTAAAGATCTGGATTTAAACCCTAGCCCTGCCTTTTTAACTAGGTAATTGACAAATTCTTTACCCACTTCAAACTTACTTTCTTCACATTTAAAATAGGGATGTTAGTCCCTACTTTTTGGGTTTACACACATTAAATCTTCTAATGTATCCAGCACATTGCCAACCACTTCGTTGATGCTTAATAAACATTGGCTGTATCTGTAGAAATACAGTTTAAGCTCTCAACTGGAGAGTTAAATTGGTCAACTCGGATTTTTCTGTCCTCAGCTCCACCAGTCCAGAAGGAAGGAGGTTTTCTCCCACTCAGTAACACAAGCTGGCAACAGCACCATCCGGACTGGGTGTTCATCGCCATGGCAACAACCATCGTCTCCCTGCCTCCTGCTCAGTGTTTCTGCTCCCATTTCCCCTCCTTAGAGCCAGACTCAGCCTCACGACTCCCCGTCAGATGTCCTTTTGAAAAGAATAGACAAACTGTAGCAAGGATAAATTGGATCTTTTTTTCCCTCAAAGTAAGATACCACTGTGGTCCAATTTTAAAGCAATGGAATGAAATATTGTGTTTCCATTCTGATAACAACACAAGATTCTCTTAATTGGTGGAAATGGGTGAGAAGTCGGCAAGACTTTTGGTACTTAGTTCTGGTGGGTTTTCGCTCTTTAAAGCCCTAAACTGGGGGCAGTCCGATTAAACTGACTGTGAGAGCAGAGACACAGATGTAGGAGAGCTGTCAGTGAGTCTGGGGGTCGGTGGGGCGGCTGGCTTTGTTGGAAGAGACGGCTGACACAGGTGAGGGATGGAAAACATGGCTGCAGTGCTGGACTGCGATATAAGGGGCACTACTGATCTCACTGGCTCCCAGGAGACGTCATCTCTCATCGTACCAAAGTTCTCTGTAATAATCTCTATAGCGTCCTATACCCCCTGTGTCTCTGTGATTCCAGCACCTTCAAGGGATCCAAACGTGTAGGAACTCAACAGCATTTGGTCTTAAGCAGTTTATCATCTATGATCCTACATGCAATGGTAACGCTCGCATAAAGGATTCTTTTAGCTGACAATTTCCAACAAGCAGATAAGTCTAAATGTTAATTTTTACAGGAATATTTTTGCAAACATTAACCTGACATTTTTTTTTTCATTCTCAGAAATCATGTAGCTATGTAGCTTTGTATTTAACAGATCAATGGACTTCACTTCAAACTCAGGGGAATTTGAAACGGAGAAGTCATTTCTTGGCAGTGAGTAGAAAACCATATTTTAAAAAATTCACAGTGAGATCATAGTGTTGAAATCCAGGCTCTGCTGGGGGGAGATGGAGCGGGGGAAGGTGGTTTAAATTTGCCAAAATTCCCATTACAAATCAAATGCTAAGCCTACAGGATCTGGATGACTGTAGCGAGGACTGATATTTGCTCTAAGGGACATTTCCCCCTTAGAGAGACAGGGAAAGCCCTTCCTTTTTTGAGAGGAGGTTGCTAAGAGAAGAAAGAAGAAGAAATGCAAGTCATCAGATGTGACTGTCCCAGCTGCCTGGCCCCTTGGGCTTTAATTGTTGGAGTATGGAGCACAAACATGTTCCAGAAGAGTGGCTTATCCTGGGATGTATTTCAGAGCATCTCCACAGTTGGCACGACATTACATGTAGCGTGGTGCCAGGCTGGATTTTAGAAAAGGCTGAGGAAGGTGTCTAGAGGGCTGAGCTTTGGACATCACCCCATTTCTTCCATCCTGCCATGTGCTGTATCGCTGGCAGGGACGGGGGAGAAGACACAGCGGACCAGAGGAAGCCTGGGAAGAGAAAGAAGAAGTCACAGGCGAGACGTCATGACTAGAGCTAAGAGCGCACGGGGGAAAGTGCACCTCAGTGAGGAGGTTCTGGGGGAACAGACCCGAGGGCGGCTACTTTGTCTTAGGAAGTTGATTTCCTGAATTATACGGGAGGCACAGGGCCCCAAAACAGACCAGTCATCAAATCACAAATGTCACTTCCTTCTGATTTAAGGGTTGACGGAGAAATGCTTCCACATGAGTTCAGTTCAGTGCAGTCGCTCAGTCGTGTCCGACTCTTTGCGACCCCATGAATCGCAGCTCGCCAGGCCTCCCTGTCCATCACCAACCCCCAGAGTTCACTCAGACTCGTGTCCATCAAGTCGGTGATGCCATCCAGCCATCTCATCCTCTGTCGTCCCCTTCTCCTCCTGCCTGCAATCTTTCCCAGCATCAGGGTCTTTTCCAGTGAGTCGGCTCTTCTCATCAGGTGGCCAAAGTATTGGAGCTTCAGCTTCAGCATCAGTCCTTCCAGTGCACACCCAGGACTGATGTCCTTTAGGACGGGCTGGTTGCTGGTCCACATGTGTAGACAGTTCTTATTTCATCTTCCTATAAAAGAGGAAGTTAGGCTTTCAGTCCAGAGGTAGTTTATCTTTTCATCGTTTTTGCTGTAGTATTTTACTAAAATGTTTTTGAAACTTGTAGTGGAGCACAGTTGATTTGCAATGCCGCGTCAGTTTTTGCTGTGCCGCAGAATGAATCAGTTATTCATGAACACATATCTGCTCTTCTATGGATTCTTTCCCCACACAGGTCATTATGCAGCGCTGAGAAGTGTCCCCTGCGGCATGCGGTGGGTCCGTCCTAGTCGTGTATTTTGTGTGGAGTGATGTGTGCGCGTCAGCCCCAAGCTTCCAGCCCATCCCTCCCCCACTCCCCGCTCTGGTAACCACTGGCTTGCTTCCTATCTCCGTGACTCCCCTTCGGTGTTGTGAGTAAGTTCGTTTGCACCATTTTTAAAAAAAATATTCCACGTATAAGCGATGCCAGAGTGTAACTGCCTTTGAGCTACTTCACTCAGTGCGACAGGCTCTGGACTCACCCGTGCGGCTGCAAGTGGCCTGACCTCCTGCTTGTCGCAGCTGAGCGGCACCCGCTGCGCATGCGCACCGCCGTCCTCACGCGTTCCCTCCGCTGGCGGGCCTTTGGGTTGCTGCCGCGTTCTGGCTCCTGCGAACTGTGTTGCCGTGGCCACGGGGGTGCACGCATCGTTTCAAAGTACGCTTTTCTCCAGATATATGTCCAAGACTGGGACTGCTGGATTATATGGTAGCTCTAGTTTTAGTTTCTGGAGGAACCCCACACTGTTCTCCGTAATGATTGTGCCAATTTATATCCCCACCAACAGTTTCTTCTAAAAGACAGTTTCTGTATTCAGGGCCCCTTTGGTTCCATTCCCATGTTTCCCTAAATGCACTGCAGACTTTCCTCTGTGTCTCCAGCAGGTTTTCAGTCTTTCCTAACTCTACATCTCTTCCACGGAGTGTTGTCTCATTTTTAGAGTTATTCGAAAGTCATTGCTTTCACCTACCTGTTTAACTGTTTAGGTACATTTCTATGTTACCATTACAATGAAAAAACAGGTCTTTTAAGGAACAATCATATAGTAATTTCAAATTTATTTTGTCTTATAGCTGGTGCAGCAAACCCACTCCAAGGGTTGGTTCTCTTCTGTCCCCAGATAAAATTGGAGAAATGTTCCATTAACCTTTCTGGTCATAGCTAGAAAAAAAAAATTAATCTGTAGAGTAGCCTCAATGCAAACACCTGGATTTCTAGTCAAAACTCCGAATTGTATTCACACTTACAATCTCTCCTTCCTCCAGCTCTGGCGATGTGGGAAGGGGAAGGCGCGGGACTAGCTCCATCAGGCCCCCAGCCAGCTCCGCCCTCAGCTCCTTGACGGGAGGGAGGGAGGAGAGGCAAGGCGGCAGGGAGGCGGCGGGGGTCTTCCTTGACTGGCCTCGATCAGTGGTGGACGTCCCAAGCTGGCTTTGCCACAGAACATTTTCCTGGGTTTCCTGGAAGCCTCCCTTTGCTGGCAGTCTCTCACTGATCTTTCCTTTGATGTGGGTGCAAGTTTGTCCCAATTACCAGCTTCCTCTCACCGTCCCTGGATATCTTGTGGTGCAGTTCCATCTTTGGATGCAACATCTTGCCCAAACACAGCCCATTTGCCCTTTAACCACCTTGTAGGAATCCTTTTCGACCATAGAAAGAAGAAAGGTCGCTCAGGCATGTCCCACTCTTCAACCCCATGGACTGTAGCCCACCAGGCTCCTCTGTCCGTGGGATTCTCCAGGCAAGAGTACTGGAGTGGGGTGCCATTGCCTTCTCCAGGGGATCTTCCTGACCCAGGGATTGAACCCGGGTCTCCCGCAACGCGGGCAGACGCTTTACCGTGTGAGCCACCAGGGAATCCACCATTCTCTACCCTTAATTTGAGAAAGTCAAAACTGGGTTTGGACCGTGTGTGTGACAAGCCTCGCAGACCTCGTCGTTGTGTGCATCATTTTGAATGCAGTTCCCACCTACCGTCCGAGCTTCAGCCTACTCCAAGCCTGGGATCCCTGAGGCTCCTGCAGACAGGTCGCGGCAGGGCGGCGGGTCGGTGTGTGCGTGACGGCGGGTGCTCCTGCCTGCTCCGCTCCCTCGTCCCCGGGACTCCGACCTCCTCTTCCACCTCCCAAGTGCCTGCTTTCGCGGAGGCACTCCTGGAGCCCCTGTTTCCCCCGTTTTCACTCCTCGGTTTTGTCACTCTTCCCAGTTTATCATTGCTTTGGTGGACACTTCCTACCTCCTCACCTGAAGCTTTTCAGTTGCGGTGCCCACTTTCTAGTCAGCTCAAGGGTCCTGTAGGAAAGGTGAGGACTGTGTTTCTCAGAAAAGTGTAGGAAGGTTCTTCGATGGCCTGGGCTCTCTGTCACAGATTCCTATTTGCACCAAGGGAGCTCTGTCTGCTCGTAAGAACAGGAGAGACCCTACTGGGCACTGGCCACAAAAGTGAGGCCTCGAGCATGGAGAAGAGTCATGTCGTGAACTCTCTGTAGGGTTTCAGCTTGTGTGTATCATTTTGTTCCACGTCTTTACTTGTAGTAGGAGGGCAAATTAAAACAAACTTTAAAAAATGACCTTGGGAAACAACAAGTATGGTTTTTTCAGATTAATATTTAAAAGACAATAATAGAAATGGGTAAAATGATGTTAAGGCATAGCTAGGAAGATGTTAAAATCAACACACCGCATTTTAGTGTGATCAGTGATTTATTTGGCCACATGATAAAGGCTATAAACGCTTCCCACTTTCCTCTGGATCCTAAAAAGAATGTTTCATGTTCACATTAGACTAATATTCTTTAGAAAATAATTTGAATTTAAGAAGCTAAATATTTAGAAAAATTTTGGTTAGATTGCCTATTAAAGAGGGTTTATATATTCACCATTAGTAATTGCCAATGAGGAAACTCTGAACAGCTGCCATCTAGAATTCTAAAATATCACTCCTTGCTAAATGTTCGACGCAAGCACCATAGCTCCACAAAATGAAGTGCAATTTTCTCTCCAGTCAGAGAAAAGAGCAAGTTCAAGATTAGTTATGCATTAAACAGTCCATTTGGGGAGGCTAATTAGAGAGAGAAGACCTTGAAATAGAAGTCATCAGGAAAAGCTAGCAGATGAGTCTTTTCGGAGACTTGATTTGTCCTTTGTCGCAAACAGGAACACCTGTGCCCAGGGCATGCTGCCCCCCCCCTCCCCCGTGCACAGTCTGGGTATGAGCTTCACACGCTTTGCTGATCCTGAGGGAGAGAACGCTACTGGCTCAGGAGACTGTCTTTAGGGGCCCTGGAGCCTCTGAGTATCAGGTTTCCAAACGAGCAGAGCAGGTGTGAAGAATTAAGTGCCAAAAAAATGGACACGGGCACGCAAGAATTTGGATTGTTCTGTTTTCCCCAGGACTTTATTAGGACCAAGAGTGAGCAGAACAGACAGCGCTAAGATAGCCACATTTTTAACAGGAAACCTAATATGTGAAAAAAGTATCTGAATTCTATCCCACTTGCATATACTTGGATTAGCGTAATTCTCACTCCAGCCAAATAACAATGCCCCTGGAAACTGGCCTAGTTTAACATCATGTTATTTTTGGTAACATTTTCTTCGAGAATAAGAAAGAAGTAATTCTGTATAAGTTGTATTCACTCTGGTATCAGTAATGTGCATATTTCTGGAATATTAGACAATACATTTAGACAGTACATTTTCTTAACAACTTTGTGTCACTATCAGTATCCAGATTTCTCAATATTATCTCATAAAAGGGCAAGCAAAATGCTTTGGAGAAAAGTATGTGGGAGTTGTTCTTTATGAGTGCTGTCTACCTTATTTATTGACCACTCTTAGGAAATATCTCTGGGAAGACTGCTCTGGGCCTTCTTTGTAGAGAAAGGACAAAATGCCTCTGGAGAGAAGTCCACAATCATAAAATCACAAATTAATAATTTTCCTCTTAAAGCCTCTGTTTTCTGAGGGGTTGGCAGCCCAGCCCTGAAACCAGATGGACGGTAAGTTCAACACTTAAACTTTATCAGTGTCTGAAACTCTCGGGTCATCTATGAAAATCTACGGCCTTGTAGAGAAACTATTTCTATTGTGAAAAAGCTAGTTCTGCTCTTCACATACAGAACAGCAAGACTGAGGAAGGTCACTTCTGGCGATTACAGAATGAGGCTTGCTGAAACGTCGGAGCTGCCCACGCCTCTGACTTGGCCGAGAGGGTTGCTTTTAGGTCTCACTATTCAGCGGTCTTTCCCCTTCAAGTATTCCTCACCTCTTCAGAGGAGGTATCTTGTTCCTCTTGACCTGGGTCAGTTACTGCGAGTATATACAAAAAAGTATATATATAAAAAATCTGCGAATCTCTGCAGTCTAAAATCTCATGGATGTGGACCACCTCAGTCATATCTAATTCCCACAACAACAGATGGTATTCAAAACATTTAACAAACCAAGAAGATGATTCACAGATGATTCAAAGGGCACCCTCGAACAGACCCGGAAGTCCTTAGTTGGAGGATTATGGAGACGTGTGACCGGGCCGTGGGGAACCCTGCAGACACTCGGGAAGTGACTATTTAGCTATTTGCACTGAAAGGTTTTCATATTTTCTCAGTCAATACAGCCAAACCGGTGAGTGTTGCCTGGTTGGCCGCCCTGCGCCTGACCCCGGGAGGAAGAGACGAGCATTTCTCCTTTATAGTCGCGGAAGCCGAGCTCAAGGAGGTCAAGCAGTGTTGCTGCTGTCCCTCAACTAGCAGGGGCAGGGAGGAGGGAAGCCTAGCGCTCACCCGCTCGGGAGACGCCGGAGCACAGGCTCTTGCCCGGCAGGCTCCAGGCGGCATCTCTGCCGGCCAGGCCCAGGCTCACCCAGCTCCTCGGCATCTAGTCTGATATGGCATGCTTAGACGTGACTGCTGAGCCTCCCTTACTCTGTGAGGTTGGCTCTGCTGCCGAAGGCTGTCCAAAGACCCGGGAGCGGCAGCCCTGCCTCGGAGCGCTGTTGCCGCCCGCCCCCAGCACAGCAGCTGCAGGGGCCCTCGGTGCGGGCTGACCGTGGAAGGCCCAGGAAGACTGCACTCAGCGACTGTCCTTCTGAGTGAGTGGTAGGAGCTTGAGGGACCACATTTTCTGGGGTTTCTTTGCAAAAAGAAAGAAAGAAAATAAAGTGAAGTCGCTCACTTGTATCTGACTCCTGTGGACTGTAGCCCACCAGGCTCCTCTGTCCATGAGATCCTCCAGGCAAGAATACTGGAGTGTATTACCATTTCCTCCTCCAGAGGATCTTCCCAAGCCAGGGATCGAACCCCGGTCTCCAGCATTGCAGGCAGATGCTGTGCCCTCTGAGCCACCAGGAAAGCTTTGGGAACGGGAGACTTAAATGCACTCCTCTTAAATGTATAACTTTGTCTGTTCTTCCTCGCTGAAAGTCAGTCAAGTATACAAAAGAAATGAATTTTCTTTTCTCTGGAAAATTCCTCAACACTTAACAATGTTGCTGTTGTCTTTAAAGTTAACATGCATTCACTGTAGATGACTGAGAAAAAGATTTCCTTTAAAAATCACTTACATTCTCGCTGCATGGTATTTTTTTATATTTATTTACATAGTCTTAGAATCATAGTTTTCAGCACTTTAAAGTTATTTTAACATCATTAGTTTTTAAAAAGTTATCAATATATTTGAAAGTTTTATGAGGTTTTTTTCCCCCTATTTGCACTATATTTGAAATCAATGGGATTATTCCTTTATGGGTGGACACTTAGGGTATTTCCAGTTTTTCAGCATTCTACACAATGCTCCATCCAAATCCTAATAACAGGAAGCTGACTCACCGCAGGCTGTTTTTTTTTTTTCCCTCAGGGAAAATCCTAAAGAGCGAGATGACAGAGACTCGGTGTGGGTGTCTGCTCTTACCTGAACAGCTGCTGCTCGCGGTCTCCATGGATGCCTGGCGCAGGAGGAGACCCCTAGGAGGAGACGCCCAGGAGGTGCCGTCGGACCGCGGAGCCCCTGCGCGCTCTGGGCTGAGGGCCCGTGTGCTTCCCTCTCGGCAGCCCTCGGGGGTCTGGGGTGCCGGGTCCTGTCGGCACAGCGGGCACACGAGAAGACAGGCCCTTGGGCGGCTGCTCGGGGAGCTGGGACGTGAGATGAGCGCCCGACCTGTCTGTCCTCCTCGGGGGACGCCGGAAGCTGGGCCTGGCGGCCGTCACCGCGCGCGGAGCTGCAGGGACGAGGGTCCTCGGGAGCTCCAGGGGCCCGCGCGTGCCGGGCCCTCAGCCTGCTGAGACACCCGGGGGCGATCGGACTCTCGGGCAGCGCCCAGACGGCGGGGACTCTGGGCTGCGCCAACTCCTTTGCCCCTTAGGAGCAGCCTGGAGCGGGGGTCCCTCCTGATCGCAGGGTCCTGAGCCGGGAGGGGTAGCGGTACGGGGGCGTTCTCTCTGTTTTTTGGTCTTGGCGTCGCTGGGTTTGCACTCGGTCTGGATGCAGGAGCCGCTCATTCATTTTCCGGCTTGGATCAGGGCCTCTCATCTCACCCTCTTGGGGACATCAGGGAGCCTCAGCCAGCACTGCTAACCTTTCCCCGCAGCCATCCAGAGCCCCACACTTAGCGCCAATAGGAATTGGAATTTTAAGCTTTACTTCACTCTCCCAATCCCAGCCCTGACGGTACACTGCCCCCGCGAGTATCAGATTACACCAGGTGATTTTCATGGTCAAAGTGATGGATGGAATTGCAGGAACAGCAGGATTTCCAGTTAATGGCATGACGCAAGCAGTTCATCGGAGAAGGCAGTGGCACCCACTCCAGTACTCTCGCCTGGAGAATCCCATGGACGGGGGAGCCTGGTGGGCTGCAGTCCATGGGGTCGCACAGAGTCAGACACAACTGAGCGGCTTCACCTTCACGTTTCACTTTCATGCATTGGAGAAGGAAATGGCAGCCCACTCCAGTACTCTTGCCTGGAGAATCCCATGGACAGGGGAGCCTGGTGGGCTGCAGTCCATGGGGTCGCACAGAGTCGGACACGACTGAAGCGACTCAGCAGCAGCAAGTAGTTCATAGACTTCGCTGCAGCCTCCGGCGCTAAGTCCAGCTCACTCACCCCCTTCAGCGACCCTGTAACTCCTTCAAAGGGAACGTTTGGGCGGCAGAGGCGGCCAGCCCACTGCTCCTCCGATAAGGGAGCCCACTCCCTTGGCTTGCTCTTTGAGCATAATGCGCCCACAGCACATGGCAGGGCTGACTGCGTGTAGAAGAGAAAACCTTAAGGGAGCTTAAGCGTGAAACGAAGCGCAGGCAGTGAGGCTCGTAACTCAGGCCACTAAAGTGCTGGAGCAAAGCTGAGTCGGGGCCTCGGACCACGCCGCCAGCACCCAGCTCCTCCCTGCCCTCACTGCTCAGCTCCGCTCTCCTGTGCTGACAGCATTCCTAGGTGCGTCCTTTCCACACAGGTGTCCCCAGCGGTCCCCACCTCGCGTTTCCTGGGTCTTGAGCCTGCCGGCCTCATTGGATCGTCTGGCTCTTCAGTGTGCCAGCTCACCCTGTAGACTTGACACCTGTCAGTCTCCACAGTCACATGAGCCATGATCCGCCTGGTCCCTCTCTGTGGGTGTGGGCAGGTCGGTAGAGCCTACGGGGTCTGTTTCCTTGCAGAGTGCCGACTAGCAGGGTGGGATAAACAGCAGAAACTCTTGCTGTCTTCGCCCTAAGCCTGTCTGTTTCAGGAGGTCTGTTCCGGAGCTCTTTCGTATCCTCTCCTTGACGGCCTCCCTGAGTTTATTCTTGGAGAGCCAGTCATCACCCACTTTAGAGTTTCACCGGGCACTGGAAGCGTATTTCAGTTTGCTCGTCCTGTTTCCACACTAACTGCTTCAGTCTCCCTGCCTTTACTGGAGGAAAAGCTCTTTCTTTCTCGGGTCCCTGCTGTGTATAAAATACTGTGTCACATGTTTTATGGAAAATGGATAGGAAATTCTTCTCTCTTTCTCACAAACAGGGGGAGAGTCAGATAATATGGTCTTTTCCTCCGCCCTGCTAGCCTGGTTTTCTTACTCATCTCTAGTTAGACAGTCCACAGTACTTCTATAAACCGGGTTCTGCCCCCACACTGCTGTTAGAGTGGTAACTAGGCTCTGTGACCAGTTGCAGTAAACCAGGGTGACGACTAGAGAGAGCGGGCACCTTGGCTTGGGTAGCAAATTGGAGCAAGCTGTGCAGGGGCTGGTCCTTCACGGGGGTAGGGGGCCTGCCAAGTGGGTCAAGGCCAGAGACTGCGCGGCTGTTCCCGGCTCGGGAGTGAGGTCCCTTACGATGGAGCAGGGAGAGCCGCCTCTCAGGGGATCGGCCTCGTCTTGCAGAAGCCCGCCTGCATCCCGTGAGCGATCACACGGCCCGGGGTGCAGACCCAGGGCCCCCTCTGGCCTTACGTGAGATCCCGGGGGAGGGCGCTTCGCTGCTCTGGGTTTGTCCCTCCTCCTTGGCTGGAAGATGACGCGCCTCCAGAAGGCTGGCTTCATGGTGTCCTGGGGCTTTGCCGCCCCTCAGAGCCCCATGGCTTGGCTGTTTTCTGCTTGGCTGTTTTAATATGTATTTACTTGGCCGCCCTGGGTCTTAGTTGCGGCCGTAGCTCTTCTGTCTTGGCTGTGGCATGTGCGGTCTGGTTCCCGACCAGGCAGAGAACCTGGCGCCCTGCGTTGGGAGCTCAGAGTCTCAGCCCCGGACCAGCAGGGAAGTCCTGGAGCCCACGTTTAAATGGTCCCACACTTGGGTTGGTGTTCTGTTCTCGCCGGCTTGGAAAATTCTTGACGATATTTGAATAAAGAGCCGGGCATTTTCACTTCACGCTGAGCCCTGCAAATTATTCAGCTGGTCCTATGGGCCAGGTCAGCTGTTCTATGGACTAAGGGACCCAAAGCCTATAGGTATGGAAACAGTGGGTTCACTGTTAACAGTAGGGAAACAGCTGTGTTAAAAGAAAATCCCCAAGTCTTTAGTGTGCCGATGTGCTTTGTAGTCATCCAGGAAAGGGGTGTGAGAGTCATTTCCAAACTTACTTGGCCACAAAACCTCTTTCTTTGTACAAGAAGCATGTAGGGTAGCAAGTATCATATAGACTGCGTGCTGGGGAACGTTGGCCTTGCCGTTTGCTTAGGTGTCTGTGAACTCTGCAACCTTCACCTTTTGTTACAGTGAGTTTATGTGGAGGCTGGAGTTGGGGGTGGGAAGGACAGCTGCAGTTAGGAGTGAGGATGGTGCTCTTCGTTGACCCAGGGCTCCTCCAGTCTCAAGGCAGCCCACGTGGACCCACCGTTTTCCTCTGAATCTTTGCTTATGTGGTTTTGTCTCCTCATATGCTCTGTGCTACTTCAATCCAGTGATTCTTGTCATTTCTTCTAAAATGTATTTCAAATTTATCTACCCACCTCCCAGCTTCACCCTGGTCTAAAGCATGCTGCCCCAAAGGGACCACCGCTGCCGTCTGCTTCCCCCCCGAGCTCCAGCCCGTTCTCCACACGGTGCTCTTCCCTGACTTTCTTTTCAAAATGTAAACTGGCTTCACACCACCGCTCAGCCTGAAGCCCTTCGAAAGTCTCTCTACAGTTGGGAGAAAATCCAGATTCCTTCTCCTGATGGGTGCCTTGGAAGCCCACCTGCTTCTCAGCTCCTTCTCAAGCTGCCTGGCCCTTGAGGCCTTCTTGATAATCCCCAGTTCTTTTTCTTTTTAAGAACTTTTCACCTGGGCTCACAGGATTTTGTTAATTCCCAACCCCGCTTTTCAAATGGCTGGTTCTCCCTCGTGCCTCAGATCTCCACTGAAGCTCACGAAGACGTCCCCTGCCCCCTTTGCCCAAGCAGGACCCTGCCCCGCCCCCAGCGCCACCCAGCCCGGGCGGTGCAGCCAGCGCCTCCTGGTCTTCAGTCCTCACATCCGTAGCAAGCTGGAAGTGACCTGCTTACTGGCCTGCGGCCTGCGTACTCGCTAGAACGCAGGCAGCCTGAGGCCCGGATCGCGTTCCTCTTGTGTCTCCAGTTCTCGCACGTGCCTGGCGCATGATGTGCGTCCAGTAAGTACTTTTTGACCGAATAATTCCTGAAGGTCTGTATCAAATGCTAGCTCCTCGTCCGCGGAGTCTTCCTCTCCCAAGCAGGGGGCGCGTCTCCTCTGTCTGCGCTCCTGTAGCTCTTTATCTGTGCTCCATTACAGCGCTCATCTTTGCCTCTCAGCAGTATTTGCAGGGTGACTGCACCCCCCAGTTCCTCAGGCGCCTGTCGCGGTGTCTTAGCGATCTTCTTATACTCCCATTGTGTCTGGCACAGAATAGGTGCTCAATGAATTCTGACTGAATTGATTTGAAGAACTGAAAGAACTTTCAACAGAAAAGGCAACTAAAAAAACTGTTAGAGAGGTTTATTTAAACACAAAACCACAGTAAGCACTGGACTCCTTGCCAACAACGGTCACGTTTCCGGGCCATCCTAGAGGTCTTGGAGAGCAGCCTAAACACCAATCTCCACTGGTCCGATTGGCCCCATTAAATGCTCCCCACCCTGTGAGATGGTGGATTTGGAGCCAGTCTGGACGGCTAGGCTTTCCCACCTGCAGGCACTCCCGGCCCCAGTAACAGCCTCGCCATGGAGGGTTTCAAGGAGGAGACTCTGCCGCGGCCATGAGGGCCGGCCAGTGCTCCTTCTTCCAGACCTTTCAGAAGTTTTTTCTGACTGAAGAGGAAGCCTGGATATAATGCATGGGTGGGACGCAGTGAAGATTTACGGTGAAAGAAAGGTTTCTGTCCCAGCCAGGACCCTGAACGTGAGCAGCCTTGCCACTCTGAGTTCCTTTTGTTGTTATCTGTAAAACAGCACATCTCTCACAGTATCGCTGCAAGGGTTAATTAGGCTAATGTATGCCTTAAGTTTATATACTTTTAGTAGGTGGTTAATGCAGGTTAAGCTCCTTCCTCCCATCCCTCCCATTCCAGGTGCGAGCTCCACCTGGACTCTAGGATAGGCCAGCTCTTGGTGCACAGCAAGACTCTGTAGAAAGCAGGGTGGGTGATAAGTGTGCGTGTGTGTCCATGTGGCTCATGAATGTACGTGCGTCATATGAAGGAGCATCCATTTACTGCGCGTTCAGATGTAGTGGGTGAACAAAGAAATGAGGCGTGATGACCATCTGTTACTTCTGCCCCAGAGGAGAATGTGGTGGGAATCTTGGTCTCAGTGTGGAGACCGACGACCTGCAGGGCTAGTGTCAGTTTGGGGGAAGAAAGTTCAGTTCAGTTCAGTTCAGTTCAGTTCAGTCGCTCAGTCGTGTCCGACTCTTTGGACCCCATGAATCACAGCATGCCAGGCCTCCCTGTCCATCACCAACTCCAAGAGTCCACCCAAACTCATGTCCATCAAGTCGGTGATGCCATCTAGCCATCTCATCCTCGGTCGTCCCCTTCTCCTCCTGCCCCCAATCCCTCCCAGCATCAGAGTCTTTTCCAATGAGTCAACTCTTCGCATGAGGTGATCAAAGTACTGGAGCTTCAGCTTTAGCATCAGTCCTTCCAAAGAAATCCCAGGGCTGATCTCCTTCAGAATGGACTGGTTGGATCTCCTTGCAGTCCAAGGGACCCTCAAGAGTCTTCTCCAACACCACAGTTCAAAAGCATCAATTCTTCAGCACTCAGCCTTCTTCACAGTCCAACTCTCGCATCCATACATGACCACAGGAAAAACCATAGCCTTGACTAGATGGATCTTAGTCGGCAAAGTAATGTCTCTGCTTTTGAATATGCTATCTAGGTTGGTCATAACTTTTCTTCCAATGAGTAAGCATCTTTTAATTTCATGGCTGCAGTCACCATCTGCAGTGATTTTGGAGCCCCCCAAAATAAAGTCTGACACTATTTCCACTGTTTCCCCATCTATTTCCAATGAAGTGATGGGACCGGATAAAAAGTTCTGCGCTTTAATGGGACAAACAAGAGTGACATTTTCATACACAAGCCAGGAGGTGTAAGAATGAATTTAATCAGAGGCAGACTGACAAATAGCACAAAAACTTTCGTGTTTAAATCCTGTCCAGTACCCAGAGTGGGGGATTTCTGTTGGTGGACGTGGAAGCCTCTCCAGGTCAGCCTTGGTTCTTATGAGCAAGGGACGTGGCTACTAAACGACTATCCGTCTTGGTTTTCCAGGGCTTCCACAACAAGGCGCTACAGACTGGGTGGTGTGAGTCGCAGAGCTGTGTTTGCTTGTGGCTCTGGAGGCTGTCGGGACGGGCTCCTCCGGGGCCATGAATGGACGGTCTGTCCCGGCTGTCCTCTTTGCCTGGTAGCTGGGCATCCTCCCCTGTGTCTTTACTGCACCCCCATCTCTGTGGCCCTGTCTCCAGGACCCCCGTCACGTTGGAGTAGGGCCCACACTGTGTCCTCAGTTTAACTTGATTTCTCCTGTAAACATCCAGTCTCCAAATATGGTCCCCTTCTGAGGTTAGGACTTCAACATGTGAATCTGAGGTAGGGCTGGGGGATGTAACTGAATTTCATGACAGTTCTGAAATTTGAAAGTGTCTGCCAAATGCTATGCTCCTACCTCAGCAAAAGAGGGGCCAGATTATATTAAGATGGTGACGTGTTCATCCCTGACAGTCAGTTCTGGACCAAGGTTTGGGAAATAGGTTACTTGGATACAGAATGTTTCTAGTAGGAGCTCACCTATGGTCCAGGATGTACTGGAAACGGTATGATTCATGGCCAGGTGAAGCCAGTGGATGGAGACCCGTCAAGTCATGCACTTGCTGGAGAATTAGCCCCAGGACAACCTGACTTCAGTTTTCAGGGAGGGTAGCTTCTGGGTCATAATCTGTGTGCCTTTTGTATCTGACCCAATACCCATGTTCTTTCATTGTAAATGGGCAGGAGAGCCAAAAAGAAAACCAGAACTGAAGAACAAACAGACAAACCTGAGGCCCTCGGAGGCTTGTGTGTGTGTGCACAGGAATACTGGCATCTTTGTCACGGGGACAGCTGACATGTAAAATAGCTTGTCTCTAAGGTTTTCTTTAACCAACTTATTTTAAACTGAGTTTTATAAGCATGATGTCTTTTTGCATTTCTTTTCTAATTATAAGCTGTAGGAAATAATAAATACATTGGTTTTGCTGTTGATGAAAACTTATTTTTAAAAGGCAGTAATGAAGAGGAGATTCATAGGGTGAAATGGCCATCTGCCCTGACAGCACTATCCAAGCAAACACAGCAGAAGGCTAGAAATCAAATGCAACAAGTTCCAGGTTAGTGTCTCCTCGCTGCTCTAAGCCCCTGTTGTTGCTTTAGTGGCACGGTAGCACTAGGGCATTTATGCAATGAAACGGTGGAGCTCCGTTGGAACGGAGACACACTCAGTCCTCGAGTGGAGACACAAGCTGATAATGGGGAGGGCACACTTTTCCACTGGCTGGGTGTGGGTACAGCAGAACGTCAGAATGTCTTTAGTGGAGGGTTTTAGTCTTCTTTCAGCACTTGAGAACTCGCTTCATGTAAAGACAGGACCGGGCCCTTTAAGATCTTCCCTGAGCCTAACGAATAGATTTGAACAGGCTTATAAAAATGGCTGCAAATATTTTTCTTTGCTTGTTTCAGAGCATGCTAATCAGAAAGGCTCTTTGAAAACAATATTTTTATCTGTAGCTCAAATTCATCCATACCCATTAGCTGCTCAATTAGGCGAAACAGACTTTTAGTTGCATGCCAGGGGCTTAATTTAATTTGCCTGGGATAAGCAGTTGGCCATAACTGTGAAACCCTGTGTTTTTTTTAGAAATTAAACCAGAGTAGTGAAGCAAAAGCTCTTGACATGTCATGTGGAAACTGAAGTCCGCGTTGTTTAGACTGTGTGGAAATTTGCAGCGATTTAGTAGGCAGCATGCAGATGTGCTAGTCACATCTTCCTGCTCCTGTCCGCTTTCCAGTTTCTGCTTGTTTTGTTTTTGTTTTCCGCTCTAGTCCTGTGGATTCTAAAACAGAACAACGCAAGTGACATCTGTTCGGGAAGACAAAAGCAGCTTTTTGTTTGGCTGTGGCAGGATGGGTGTTTAGTTCAAGCAAGAGCGAAATAAAAGTTGTCTTTATAAATCCGTAGCCTAATGGAATTTCCTCAGATTCAAAATGTAGATTCTGTGAACTCCCTTTTCAGTCATCATCTAATGTACCGAAGCGTTTCTAGATAGTGAAACACATTTAGTCTTAATGCTAAAAGAAAACAAAAAAACCCTGTTTCTTTGTTTTTAATCATTTAAAGCATCCAAACTACCCAATCTTATAAAAAGGAAAGTTAGAAGGCTGATTCCTTCTGGCATTACAACAAGTATATTTAGGTGTGAAGTACATCCTGGGAGAACAGGGGAATCCCAGCGAAGGCCGCCTGCATCCTGTGTCGTCAAGCACACGCAGCGGGAGCCGGGAGGCGCGGCGTGGGGCGGGGGGGGGTGGGGAGCCGGGAGGCGCGGCGTGGGGCCGCGGGTGCCCAGGCGGGCTGGTCCTGTGGGCCGGATCCCGATACTGGACTTGGATCTGATGCTGATAACAGAGCTTGACTTCAGACAGGTCACCTGACCACCTGTCTCAGTTTCCCGGTGTGTGAAAAGTGGAAATATATATATGAACATATGTATATATCCCCCAGGATTGTCATTTTCAAAGGAAAGATAAAAGTGATTAATAGTATTTCAGAGCAGGAGTCCAAGTAAGAGCTGTAAGGCGAAGAAGAAAGAGAAGCGGGTTCAGAGAGGTGAAAGCAGGGCCGTGTGCGGAGACGAGACCGAGGATGGGCGGGAGGAAGGGCCTGGGGGATCTGCGCTCGGGGCGGCGTGGGGGCGGCAAGCAGGGAGGGCCCCGGACCCCTGACGGTGCAGCCGGTGCGGAAGCCCGTGTGGCCGGGGCCGGGAGGGGGTCGCGGCCCGTAACCGCCTGCGCGGATGACCGCGTCCCCGGCCGAGCCTGCTGGGCGGGCCGGTTCCGGGCAGGGGCTGAGTGCCGAGGGCTAATTGAAGAGACAGAGTAGAGGCCGCAGCCACACCAGGTGTCCAGTGCCCAGCGCCGCTCGGCGAGCTGCGTGTGCCCGACAGGGAGGAGGACCTGGGGGACGCCCACCCCGGGAGGGAAGCCTCCCGGAGAGTCTCAGTTGATGGTTTACTCGCTTAGTTGCCGTCCAGGGACAGAGGCTGCTCACAGGTGAGCTGCCAAACTGAGGAAACCCGAGTTATGCCAAGAAATGAACCAAAGATGGATTTCAGGCAACTTTCTGGAGAACACAGCCTGGTGATCAGATCCGCTGGGCTGTGAAATAGCCTTTCATTCGGGAAGGGGAGGGTGCACTCAGTGAGGACACTTGAAGCAAGAGTCTGGAAAGCATCTGCTAGAATCTCATCCAGGAGGGAAAATTCCAGACCTGGCAAGAGCTGAGTGAGCTGCTTTCTGAGAGCTCTCACACCTCTCGTTCCTAGGATGCTGAAAAGTTGTGGTCAAATCCCTGAACGTTTTCACAAGCACATCTACAGCTGGGACCCGTGTGGCTTGACAGTCAATCCCGTGATCTCTGGGATTCAGTGCCAGCTGCGGGATTCCCAGCAGAAGTGGCAAAACAGCAAAGAGCACCTTTCAGATTCATGGCCTCTTTACCTCTCACTCTGCTCTTATCCTTGAGAGAATCTGAGCAGGTTTTTTTTAAAAGGACAGGTTAGGTGGTGGTAGAGACTTGGAAAAAGGAAGTAATCTGTTTAAAAGAGAAAGCTTCCAACCTCCTAATTTATACTGAGGCGAGAAGAATCGCAAACACCCAGGTTTCGGTACTATAGGTGGTCTGACTGTTACAGGACTATGCCCGACCCACAACTGTGTGCTGTTAATTATGCGTTTGAGCTTTGGTCCCAGCCAGTGTGTAACTGCAGACCATCTTGCTGCTGCTGTCTGGTATGCTTCTGGTCCATCCCCTGTCTATTGGCTAGCAGAACAGGCTATATCCTTGATAAGCCTGCCGTTTGAGAAGAAATACATCTGGAGGAACTGGCAGAAGAGAAGGGGGAGGGAAGCTCCCTTGATAGGTCGTAACAGCCACCTGTCAGCTCTGAGTCTGTGGGCCAGGCTGGTTGGGGAACAGAAGGGTGCAGATCAAAGCTAAGAAACACGTGTCTCGAATTCGTTAAAAGACGACCTTACGTGATTTCTGCAAGATGCTAAGCCAGTGACTTTGACTCACCCTCCCAAGAGTGGCATTTCCCCTGCGTCACTGACTCAGGTGCTGTGGGAAAAGCAAGAAGAACAGGGGATGGGGCCTCAGAGCTCAGAGCCCGAGACCCGCTCTGATACTGAGAGTCGCTGCTTGGCTTCAGACACGTGGCTTAACTATGTTGTCTCAGTTTCCCAGTGAAAGAGGAAATAAATAATCCTTATCTTTCATATGTATCTCACAGGGTTGCTTTTATTAAAGGAGAGAAAAAATGGAAGCAATTAGTATATATTTATTTGGAGAAAAAAGCACTTAGATTAGAAAAATTTGTCCTATCAAAGCTAACTCCTCAATTCATTTAGAAACTGGAGCTGATCCTCTTTTAATTAAACTCCAGCAATTCTTCATTTTCCATCCTGTATTGTCTTAGTTCAGGTTGTTACAAGCAAAATACCATAGATTGGGTGACTTTTTAAAAAATCATTTATTTTTAATTGAAGGATAATGGCTTTACAGTGTTATGTTGGTTTTTACCAAACGGCCACATAGGTCAGCCGAAGGTTTCCCCGTGGCCCCTCCCACTTGAAATCCCTCCCGCCTCCCTTCCCGTCCCACCCCGCTGGGCTGTTACCAACCTCAGGGTGAGTTCCCTGATAGACTGGGTGACTTTAACAAGAGGAATTTGCTTCTCACAGTGTGAGCGCTGACCTAGGTGTGGCAGACTCATCTCTTGGAGAGCGCCCTTCTGCCGGTTTGCAGAGATGCCTTGCTGTATTTCACATGGAGCGACACCAGTACTCTGCGTCTCTTATTCGGTTCAGCTCAGCCGCTCAGTCCTGTCCGATTCTTTGCGACCCCATGGACTGCAGCATGCCAGGCCTCCCTGTATATCACCGTCTCCCGGAGTTTACTCATAGTGTCTCTTATTATAAGGGCCCTAATCCTCTTCATGAGTGTTCTGCCCTTATAATTAATCACATCTCAGAGGGCCCACCTCCAAATACCATCACACTAGGGATTAGGGCTTCAGCTTACGACGCTGGGGAGACAGAAGCCTTCAGCTCCTATGGTGTATAATCCATTTTCTTTTCTCTACTGGATAGTATAAAAATACTCTTAATAATTCTGATCTTAAAACAAACCACAAGGCAAGAAGCTTGACGCCGGGTCTCAAGTCTTCCTCACCCACAGCCTGCTTTCCCGGCTCCTCTCGGGGAAGAAGCTCGGATGCCGCTGGCAGTCCTCGGCCCGCCCCAGCTCTCTGGCCCCCTTTCCAGTTCATCTCCCTGTGTTTGCTCTCCCGCTCCTGGCGAGGTCCCCAGTCCCTGCCCTGGTGCTGACTCTAGTGACCACCTTACACTTCTCCTCTTTTGTGAACTCTCAGCATCATTTGACATGAATTTTTACTCATTTTTTGAAACACACTTCACTTCTAGACAATTTTCTGATCTTCATTCTGTATCCTCAAGTACTTCTCAGCCTTCCCTGCTGGACCCACCTCTTCTTTCGGACCGTACTTGTGGTATACTGGAGCTCCTGGCTCAGGGCTTTGCCTTCTGTATATCCTAAGATGATCCCCTAGTTTCATATCTTTAGATGTCATGTATATCCTACATCTCCAGCCTCATCCCTTCCTCTGAACTGCAAAATCACAGCCTTGTTGAAATCTCCAGTGTCCAATAAATTTCTCAGACTTAGCATGTACCAAAAACCACTGAGTTGTTGAGGTCAAATGATAGGAGCCATCTTTTAATCCTTTGTTGACTTGATATCCTAGATTGTACCCATCAAAAAGTCCTCTCTGTGTTTCAGATTGTATCTCAAATCTGACTACTCTTCAGTTTCGAGAGTGCTCTTCTGTTGCGTCACTCTCATCTGTTGTTTGGACTCACGCAAAAGCATCCTTACGGGTCATCTTGCTTCTGCCTGAAACTGCCTCAGATCTAAGCACCCAGCAGCCTCGATGGCGTTTTTAAAACCTAAGTCAGATTGTGCCACTTTTCATTTGGAATTCTCCACCATGTTCCTGTCATAGTCGTGTCGCGCCTGACTCTGTGCGACCCCTTGGACTGCAGCCCACCAGGCTCCTCTGTCATGGGATTCTCCAGACACGAATACTGGAGTGGGTTGCCATTTTCTCCTCCAGGAATCTTCCCAACCCAGGGATCGAACCTGCGTCTCCTGCATTGATAGGCGGATTCTTTACCACTGGGCCACCTGGAAAGTCCTATGTTCTTATCACACCTATGATTAAAATAAAAACTTTTATCATGTCCAACAAGTCCCACAGGCTTCGACCTATTTCTCTAATCTAGTTTTCTGTTTTTGTCCTTATTATGTACTCTGTTGGGATCACAGGGTCTTTCTCAGGTTCTGTGAGCATGCCAGGTTTATCTGCTCCTCAGGATTCTTGCAGTCACTATTTCCTGTCTGAGCAGTCTCCTCCAGATCTTTGGAAGAGTTTGCATAAGGGCTCCTTCCCCACCCATCCAACCTAGAATAGTCCTTGCCCCACCACTGTTTCACCACGATCCCTCAATCTGATTATATTTTCTTCAGAGCATTTATTATTAGATATATGTTTCTCAAAAAACCCTAGTTTAGTCATCCCCCACCATTTCCCTTTGGTATCCATAAGTTTGTTTCCGGAGTCTATGAGCCTGTTTGTGTTTTGTAAATAAATTCATCTGCATTAGTTTTTAGATTCTACCTACAAGTGACGTCATGTGATAATTGTCTTTCTGTCTGACTCACTTCGCTTAGTATCATCTGGGTCCATCCATGCTGTCGCAAATGGTCTTACTCCCTCTCTGTGTGTCTGAGTAGCGTTCCATTGTGTACGATGTGCCACGCCTCCTTTCCATTCCTCCGCTGACGGACGTACAGGTTGCTTCCCCGTCTTGGCTCTTGTAAACAGGGCTGCAGTGAACAGCAGGCTGCATGTGTCCTTTCAAACCCTCATTTTCTCTGGCTATATGCCCAGGAGTGGAATTGCAGGATTGCATGGTAATTCTGCTTTTAGTTTTTAAAGGAGCATCTGTACTGTTCTTGGAGAAGGCAATGGCAATCCGCTCCAGGATTCTTGCCCGGAGAATCCTGTGGACAGAGGAGCCTGTCACAGGTGGGCTACAGTCCATGGGTCGCAGAGTTGGACACGACTGAGAGACTGAGCGTGCACACGCCTCACTGTTCTCCACGGTGGTTGTACCAGTTTACACCGGGAGAGTAGTGTTCTTGTAAAAGAGGTCCCAGGGGGCTCCCTCACTCGGTCAGGACATCAGCTGGAGGGGCTGGCTGAGAACCAGGAAGGGGCCTGACCGGCAGGCGACCATGCCAGCTCCTGGTCTTGGTCCTGCCAGCCTCCAGAACGATCCGCCATGAACTCCTAGTGTTTGTATAGGCGGCCTAGCCTGGGATCTTCTGTTGCAGAAGCTTGAATAGATTAAGACCTGCCAGACAGTGATTTTTTTGCATCTGATTAATTCACTACACCTTTCAAATTTCTTTCAAAATTGCTTTGCTTTGTTTAACTCTTGATGCATCAAGAGACCAGGTCTTGTTTACGGGGTCAGAAGACGTCTGCTGTGGTGGCTAACTGCTCCGTGTTCCTCTTGATTCTCATCGTGACGGTGGGCGGCAGTTTATTTAGTGACTGACTCTTTAGCCTTCTGTGTTTTTTTCCTCCCTAAGCAGGAAGAAAAAGGCAACCCACTCCAGTACGCTTGCCTGGAGAATCCCATGGATGGAGGAGCCTGGTGGGCTAAAATCCGTGGGGTCGTAAAGAGTCAGACACGCCTGAGTGACTTCCCTCCCTTTCCCTTTAAGCAGTCCTATATACGTCAGTGTATCATGGATCACAAGGGAAATTTACCAGTTGGATCTGCTTTGAAATTGGCTTTTTGGTGAAGCTATAAAAAAACCCCAACTGGGTCCTTCTTATTTGGTTGCTTTCCTGAAGCCCAGATGCGTCAGCTTGAAGACCGTGGTTTGAAGCAATTGGTCTTGAGAATGGAGGAGAATGAGCTGGCAAGATAGGAAGCCAGGTCAGGGTGGTTCTGGCACAATGAAGAGAGAACAGATCCCGTGGGCACAGACCCAGGTGCCACCTCCAGGCACAGCAGAGGGGCTGGGGCCTGGGAGGCGGGCGGCTACTGACGGCCTGGGGCAAGGTGAGGGGGGTTAGTGTAGGGCTGAGTCATATGAGCAGATGCTTATGTGCAGGATAGAGGGCGTAATGATAAAGGAGAGACAAACTCCCACTCGGCGAGTCCTTCAGATAATTCTTTCTTGAGCCCTGACCAACTCTTCATTCAGCTGGATTGATTTTTTTTAGGAATTTATTAAGTGCCCACATTTGGCAGTCTTTCTGATAGCCGAAATATCTGTTCTATATCCTCAGAGTGCTCACAGTGTGATGTGTTATTTGTCCTCAGTAACCCTGTGAACAGAAGTCTTTGTTAAACCAAACAGATTTGGTTTCAGTTTGGAAAGATAAAGCTGATGAGAAGGTCAGGGGACTCAAGGAAGGCTCGAGTGGCTAAGGTCAGGGGATGAAAGGAAGGGCCAGCAAAGAGAAGGCCTGAGGAGGTGAGCTCCCTCCTTGAGAATAAGGGATTGTTGCTTTGTTCATGATGCTTTCAGTATTTATCAGAGGCTTCCTCGTGTAACTGGTGCTTCATGTCAAAAGACATTTCTCCCTTCCCTCTTTGGCTCATGTAGACATGGGAGTCTGCGTGATGGGAGAGGAAACCTTGAAGTCAGACAGAGAGGCGCAGTATTTCCCGGGGTGTCTGAAAAACGTTATACAGGGGGTCTAGAATGTAGGCTAACATTTATAAAAGCCGTCCTTATCTTCTTTATGCATCTCGTTTCCACTAGAATTCCGTGGAGAAGTGTGCGTGACGTTCTGTTTGACATAAAACCAGCATGTGTCCCAAGGAAATCAGCAGCAGCCGTTTGAAACAGCAGACTGTATCCCAAATATTGCGGTGAACCCAGGGAGGAGTTGCGGGCATGCCTGCGTTCCAGAGCACCCCGATGGGGACCAGCGTCTGACGCCGGGGCCGCAGCCGGCGGGGCTCACATCAGCCGAGGGCCGGGGGCCTGTTCGACAGGGCAGCTGATCTCTGAGGGGAGCTGGGTGTCGCCTTGACCGTGGCACCACCTCTCCGTCTGAGATGGGTCCGTCTGCATCAGAGACTCATATTTCTGTGGTTGAAGCTTTCACCCAGAATCCCAGAGCCTTGTCTACACGGGCCAGAGATGCGGTTTAAATCCAGTTTGTCCCCTTCAACAACACTCACTCCAGTGTCCTAAAAAACACCCTGTACCTTCCTCCCTCTGAGAGTTCATGCTACAATTGGTGGGCTAATCGTATCATCTGGCGTCGCTAAGAAGGTTCAGTTCCGTGAAATCTAGATTGTTTTAGTCTTAGCACAGAGCTAGACACTTTTAGTCTCCTGGGCCGCCTGCTGCTGGTTGGGGCTCCTTCGGCAACTCTTGGGGTGCTGTTTGGGGCTTGCATATCAGGCCTCAGAGAACAGGGTGGGCATTCCACCTCCAGCGCCTCACCCTGCTCCTCTGAACAAGGTGCCCTGCCGCAAGGCTGCAACCCAGACCTCACCGGGCGGAACTGCTCCCGCGGCTTCAGAGGGCGCCTCTTGGGGCTTTGGGGCGGGCCTGACTCAGGCAGGCGACTCCTCCCGGGAGCCGCTCTTGCCCATTCTTCTGCGTGGTGACTGAAGCTGCCCTGGTCTCTAGCCTCGTGGCTCCCTCCCTGCGGACAGGCCGGGAAAAATGCACCTGGCCTGCTGGCCTCGGGCTTCCTGGTTCACTATACACGCTCCCGTGCGCCCACTCAGTGCTGTCATAAATCTCTGTGACCTGCCTGCCCAACTGGCTGGGACCTTCGGAAAACCAGAAAACAACGAGGGTTGGCACGATGCAGAGAAGCTGGAACCTGTGCACTGTCGGCGGCCGTGTCAGACGGGGTGGTTCTGGGTGGAGCAGGATGGCCATTCCTCAGGTATCAATCAACTTTGTGATCTAATAACCTCACTTCTGGAAATATATACCCCAAGAATCGAAAGTAGGATCTGGAAGAGATAGCTGTATGCCCATACTCATTGCAGTATTATTCTATTTTAATTGAATATCACATTATACTACTATAGTAATATAAATATAAAATTAGAATCACAGTAATCTATGTAGCTATTATACAGCAACTAAAAGTGGAAAAATCCAAGTGCCCGTCAACAAACGAATGGATATGCAGACTGCGGTACGTGTGCAATGTGACATGCCACAGCGTGCATCGGTCAGCGACGCCAGACACGCAGACGACGGCACCCTTACGGCAGAAAGAGAAGAGGAACTAAAGAGGCGCTTTTGATGAAAGTGAAAGGGGAGAGTGAAAAACTTGGATTAAAACTCAGCATTCAGAAACAAGGAACATGGCATCCGGTCCCATCACTTTATGGCAATTAGATGGGGAATCAGTGAGAGACTTTATTTTTGGGGGGCTCCAAAATGACTGCAGATGGTGACTGCAGCCATGAAATTAAAAGACGCTTGCTCCTTCAAAGAAAAGATATGACCAAACTAGATAGCGTATTAAAAAGCAGACATTACTTTGTCAACAAAGGTCCATCTAGTCAAAGCTACGGTTTTTCCCAGTAGTCATGTATGGATGTGAGAGTTGGACTATAAAGAAAGCTGAGCACCGAAGAATTAATGATTCTGAACTGTGGTGTGAGAGAAGACCCTTGAGAGTCCCTTGGACTGCAAGGAGATCCAACCAGTCCATCCTAAAGGAGATCAGTCCTGAATATTCATTGGAAGGACTGATGCTGAAGCTGAAACTCCAATACTCTGGCCACCTGATGTGAAGAGCTGGCATATTGGAAAAGACACTGATGCTGGGAAAGATTGAACGCTGGGGAAGAAGGGGATGACAGAGGATGAGATGGCTGGATGGCATCACGGACTCAGTGGACATGAGTTTGGGTGAAGTCCGGGAGTTGGTGATGGACAGGGAGGCCTGGCGGGCTGTGGTCCATGGGGTCGCAGAGAGTCGGACACGTCTGAGCGACTGAACTGAGCTGACAGCATGTATGAAACTTGAGGATATTAACTAAGTGGAACAAGCCAGCTCCATGGAGGACAAATACTATTTGATTCTACTTACAAGGGGTATTTAGAATAGTCGAATTTACAGAAACAGAAAGTAGAATGGCAGTTGCCAGGGGCTGGAGGAAGGCAGAATGGTGACTGGGTGTAAAGTTTCAGGTTTACAAGGTGAGTGGAGCTCTGGAGACTGGATGCACAACAAGGTAAATGAGCTTAACGCTACTGAAAAACGGTTAAGACGGAGAATTTTATGTTATGCATACTTTATCATAACTAGAGTTTTAAAAGATTTTTAAAAAAGACCCTTATGACCAATCTGAGTGTCTCAGGGAACTGCTAGAATTGAGCTGATGCCCGCCCTCTCAGAGCGTCACCTGCTGACCTTGGGCTGGTCGTGGCTGGCCCACTGCCCCTACGTGCAGCTCCAGACTGAGGACAGAGCCTCCCCGAGCTCCCTCGCGCCACCACTGATGGGCCTGGGGGCCCTGCCACTCTGGGCCAGGGCTTTGCACATCCCTCCACTGGCCGCATATCCCCCAGGGGAGTTACTGGCAGGCATCGGTTTCTGTCACTTGTATCAGAGTTTTCCCTGCTGCAGGGAAGAGTAAAGCGTTCAGTGATCAGCTGCTCGGGTGGCTGTTCTCTGACATGCTGCTGTGGTACCAGATGAAGCACTCACGACGCTCAAACCTCTCAAGCCACAGACAGAATTTGAAGAAGAAAATCACATTTATTTTAGAATACTTACTGTTAAAAAGACAGGAGGAAAGCTCACCAATTTCATTGCCTCTTGAAAGCCTTGCAGATAGGTGTAAACCATACCCACCTTCAGGGCACAGCTCAAATGCCAAACCATCCTCTGAGTCTGAAATGATCAATAACTTCCCCTTTTGAATTCCCAAAGCATTTTATCTGAAGCTCTCTCAAGACATTTTGCTTGTATTCTAGAAGACGGTTGTCGACGCTTACCCATCTTCCGTATGGCCTCTGTGCTACGAGCTGTCTTACTGCGGAGTGTCCCACAGCGCTTGTGCACGCGTGATGCGTATTTGCGGAATAGAAAACACGGAACTCTTTGAAAGAGTTATGCTAACTCTGCAAAAAAAGAAAAAAGAATTGAAAATGGCAAAGTTTCTAGCCCTGTAGCTTCTGGTTGGTGCAGATGTCTTTGGACAAGGGCTCTTTCTGGTTCTTCCAGCTCAGCCTCCCTGGGCAGCTGTGGCTTGCGGGAAGCCTGACTCCAAGTGTGAAGCTGTTAATGAGACAAAAGCTGATTTTGCCCACTCACCCAGGCCACCGTGGAATCTAATTAACAAGCGTGGTCTTGACCAACATGTGAGAATTAGGGTTCACGTGTGTGCTAACATTGCCAGGGAGACCTTCCGAAGGAGAAAGAAGCCGCTCTGAGTGGCAAAACGATGGTTTTGGTGGCGCGGGCAGGGAGCTGCGGCTGGCCTAGGAGAATGCGACTGAACTCCATCGCGTGGACAGCAAAGGACGCGCCGGCTTTCAGAACACGCTCTGTCTGCGGTGCGCTCTGGCTGACTCCTGCTGAAGGTCAGGGAAAGGATGGACTGTAAAAGAAGGGAAAAGAAATTGTTACCAATGCTGCTACGTGACCCTGGGAAGCTCATTTCTATTCAGAATCGTCTTCACAGAAGAACTTAGAACACATTAAAGTCAACGGGAAGCCTCATCCAGAGTGCTCTTTCTCTGAGAAAGTGGTCTCGACAAACCCTTCATGGAACACCCCGCCGAGCAGAGCGTTCTTGGTCTTCTGTCCTCGTAACTAATGGGTCCTGCTCCCCCTGAACTCTTAGAATCAGCCGCCTTAGCCCCCTTTTACCTAGATTCTCAAGTTATTTTTTGGTGCCTACCAAAGCAAGTGAGCATGGAAACATGGTGTTTACGCCTTCTGGTTTACTGTGTAATCTGGGGGCTTCCCAGGTGGCCCTAGTGGTTAAAAAACTCATGCCAGTGCAGGAGGTGTAAGAGCTGCGAGTTCGATCCCTGGGTCAGGAAGACCCCCTGGAGAAGGCCGTGGCAACCTACTCCAGCATCCTTGGCTGGAGAATCCCATGGACAGAGGAGCCTGGTGGGCTAGAGTACATCAGGTTGCAAAGAGTCCGATGCGACTGAGCTGACTCAGCAGCAGGCCCTGTGTAATCCTGAACAACCGAGGAGTATATGGGTGAACCCCTAAAGCTGGCCGCTCTGAAGACCCCTTCTCTGTGGCCTCTGTGTTCCCCCTTTATGAGCTAACGGGTGGGACTTACATAGGCACAATTTTCATTATTGTTCAGTATTTTCTTGGGTGGCAATAATAAGCAAAGTACAGAACACACATTTAAGTAAATTTCTGCCCGTCGGGACGTGCAGGGTAAACGCCAAGCAAAATGGTTAATGAGGAAAGGCAGGGCTTCATGGAGGAGGACCAGCTGTGGTACCCCCGGTGCCCTCTCTGCAGAGGACCCAGGAGACGCCAGCTTCCTTCCCGTGGTCTCCTCCATGCCCCCCCACTCGCCAACCCAGCTCCTCTTTCGCTCCCACGTCAGAAGCGCCTGTGGACTCGAGGGCTGGCTCTGGCTCTGCGGAATTCCCGAGCCCTCTGTTTTGAAAGGTTCTTGGGCTTTCCTACCAGAGATACTGCCTTACCCTACAGTAAGCGCCCCCGGTTGAAGGTGGAAACACTGATGTTGGAATGCGGTGTCACCTGAGTAGAAACTGCTTCTGTGCTAGTTCAGAGCTAGAGAAGTGTGCCCATGTATATCCTGGATCTCACGTGTGACGCCTTGCTTTCTCTGTGCAAAAATACAGAGGCTTTGGACCAGACTTATGCGGGAGGTTCCATTTCCTCCTTTTTAATCCCTTCCCTCTCAAAATTTGATCTGATTCCTGAAAGTGAGATGGTAATCCTGGGATGCTCTACTCATTAATTTGTCTTTTGAGTAGCATTTAAAGAGCATTACTATGTGCGGATGGGTTTCTCCAGAGAAACAGAATAGGGGAAATAGATACCAATATCAATATTGACATAAGTATCGATAAAGGCACAGATGAGCCTGATTCGGAGGCTGAGGAGTCCCGCGGCCTGCTGTCTGCAAGCTGTCACCCAGGAAAGCCAATGCGAGTGAAGGTCTGGGCGCCAGGACTGCCTGGTGGTGCAAGCGCCGCGGTGCGGACCAGCGTCTCGCCTCGCTCGTTTGGGCAGAAGACTGAACGCAGCCTTCTCTGCCTGTTTGCTCTGCTTGGGCTCTCAGAGGGTGAGCTGATGCCCACCCACTTTGGGGAGACCGTCTGCTTTCCTCCAATTCACCAGTTAAAGTGCTAATTTACTCTGGGAATCTTCTCACAGACACACCCAGAAGTAATGTTGAACCCGAGATCCGGGCACGCTGTGCCCCTTTTAAGTTGACACGTAAAATGAAGCGTCTCAGCGTGTCTCTGGGCTGGGTACGTTCACCTATACGAGCCGGGCCCTAGCCTCCAAGTGCAAAGCTGCTAAAACACTGTCCCTTCCTGGGGGCCTGCGCTGGCCCTTTATTACCCAGCCCTTGCTTGCACCTTCAGCTTTGCTTCCGCCTCGCCTCACCGGGCAGGCCGGCCCAGCCTGGGGTTACGGGGTGAGCTGGACTCCCAAGACCCCAGGGCCTAGCATGAGCTATTTCCTCTGGAGGGGATGGCCTCCCCGCATTTGTGCTTCTCACGCACGCTTACCGTCCTGTTTTGAGCTTAAGAGCTACCCCTTCTATTTATAAAGCCTCCCTTGATTTCTTCAGTCAATTTGGGATGCTTCTTCTCTAATATATTCACAGCACTTTGTGTACAGACTCAGACGCTTGCTGAGAAGTATGTCCCACCTCAAAACTGTCAGCTCTTTGATTGTGCTTTTTCTGCATGTAGCCCCCTTCTGTCACCTATGAAAGTTTTGCCCACCAGTTGCCAGTGATCACCCCCTCCATCGTTGTTCAGTGGCTGAGTTGTGTCCTGCTCTTTACAGCCCATGGATTGTACCACACCAGGCTCCCCATCTGCAAACTTTCCTTAAAAAAAACAAACAAACTCTAAGCCCTTTGAGGATTCAGTTCAGCTCAGTTCAGTCGCTCAGTCATGTCCGACTGTTTGCAACCCCATGGACTGCAGCACGCCAGTCCTGCGGCATGCCTCTCTGTCCATCACCAACTCCCAGAGTCCACCCAAACCCATGTCCACTGAGTCAGTGATGCCATCCAACCATCTCGTCCTCTGTCATCCCCTTCTCCTCCCGCCTTCAATCTTTCCCAGCATCAGGGTCTTTTCCAATGAGTCAACTCTTCGCATCAGGTGGCCAAAGTATTGGCATTTCAGCTTCAACATCAGTCCTACCAATGAACACCCAGGACTGCTCTTCTTTAGGATGGACTGGTTGGATCTCCTTGCAGTCCAAGGGACTCTCAAGAGTCTTCTCCAACACCACAGTTCAAAAGCATCAATTTTTTGGCACTCAGCTTTCTTTATAGTCCAACTCTCACATCCATACATGACCACAGGAAAAACCATAGCCTTGACTAGACAGACCTTTGTTGGCAAAGTAATGACTCCGCTTTTCAGTATGCTGTCTAGGTTGGTCATAGAGACCACATATTTTTATTTCTCTATCTCTTTTACTTTTCCTGATGGGTTGAAGGTTCTCAACACATGTTTGATGACTGAATAAATGTATAATCAAAAGTAGAAAATGGTTAAAACCCTAAGAGGGCTTCTGATGAATGGCAGCCGTTGTTCACTGAATACTCATGCTGTATTAGGCACTGTGCCACGCCTCTGTGTTCACCGTCTTGTTGTTACTTCCTGGGCTGCAGATGAGGAGCCTGAATGTGGAGAGGCTAGCTGATGGGCCTGGTGTGGCAGGGCTGAACCCGACGGCGTGAGGTTGGGGCTCAGGTCTGCCTGCTTGCTCCCAACTGCCGCACGTTATTGTCCTCGCTGAGACTGAGCTGACCCAGGAAAGGGAGCCTGTGACTTAGAATGCTACGGCTCTTTTTAAAAACCGCAGTCAAACCCGTTTGTGTTACTGTAAACGTCTTGCCCATTACTTCCGAGTCTGCCCTGCAACCTCAGATGATGGTTTTAGGAAGAACAGAACCTTAGAGCTGAGCGAACCCGGGGCGGGGAGTGCGTCTTCTTCCGAAGCTAGGTCCCTGCGCGGTACACAGTGCTTAATTGACGCCCGACCAAACTCAACTCTCATGTGAACGTGGAAATTAAAGTTCTCCACAGCGAACTCTGAGCCACTTTGTCAACAGGAGATAACTCTCTTCCAAGATAATGACCGAATTTAATCTCACAGAAGCCCGATAACAGGCGAACTTCCTGCCAGCCAGGAGGTGCTGCGCTGATGTGTGATGCTGAGGGGTGGGGTGAGCTCGGGGGTCCTGGCATGCGGGATGTGGGGGGAGTTCAGGGTGGAGAGCAGGCCATTCCGGGAAGGGGCATCCAGGCCTCTGAGAGCAGACACAGCTCCGTAAAAGGTACAGCAGCGTGATATTTGCAGTCTCACAGGCGTTTCTGAATGTATTCATTTAATTTTTTTCATATGCCTAATTGGCATTTTTAAAAATTAGTTCATTTTTAATTGGAGGATAATTGCTTTACCATGCTGCGCTGGTTTCTGCCATACACCGGCATGAGCGAGCTGTGGGTATACACCGGCATGAGCGAGCTGTGGGTATACACCGTCCCTCCTTCTGGAGCTTCTGCCCCGCGCCCCGCGCCGCGCCCCGCGCCGCGCCCCGCGCCGCGCCCCGCGCCGCGCCCCGCGCCGCGCCCCGCGCCGCGCCCCGCGCCGCGCCCCCGCGCCGCGCCCCCGCGCCGCGCCCCCGCGCCGCGCCCCCGCGCCGCGCCCCCCGCCCCGCGCCCCCGCGCCGCGCCCCCGCGCCGCGCCCCCGCGCCGCGCCCCGCCCCGCCCCCGCCCCCGGGTGGTCGCAGAGTGCCGGGCTGAGCTCCCTGGTCGTGCAGCAAATCCCCCTGGCTCTCTGTTTTCCAAATGGTGATGGATATGTTTCAATGCTACTCTCTCAATTCATCCCATTCTGATTTTTTAACCTCCTTTTTTTTTTTTTTAAATTAAATGCTTATGTTCCTCTTTCTCAACCCCTGCGAATTTGTTTCTCCTCCTGGGCAAGATAAAAGATATAACATTTCTCTTCATACCCCAGTCAAGAAACACTTGAGCCAAAACATTTATCGTCTACAATAGATTGAGTACAGAGAAATCCGCTAATGTCTGAGTTCCTGGATCCTTCTGAATTGACTTGCATTTTTTTTGTTTTAATCTTACACGGACTCTGCCACAAGCTGACTTTGGACAAATTTTCTTTCTTGCTCCTCCTCTCTACCACTGAGAGCGACCAGGATTTCCAAGGCCCACGAGGGCCCTGTTTGTGGCCCAGGGGCTGTGGAAGTGGAAGGGAGGACGCTTGGTCGGCTGCAGCCGCAGGCCCTCTTTGTGGGTCCTTGAGAGCGATGCCGATGGGGTTGCTGGCTGCTGTTACGTAGGCCTTTTTACCAGGGAGTGCCGAGAAAGGGCACACGAGCCAAGACGCTGTGGGCAGGCACTCTTGCCCCACGTTCTGTAAATAATGCTTCTGTTGCAGCCGAGGTCACTTAGGGCTCTGTGCGTGCGTGTCCCAAGGTGACCCGCTTGGTCAGGGGCTGCCGTGCGTGGTGCCCCTGTGTGAGCTCCTCCTGGAAAGCCCTGGCTGCACTGGGGCGACACCGTGGTTCCGTGCCATGAGGTCATGCTGTGGCCTCCGTTGCGGTTATGTTATGAGAGGTCATGTTATGGCTGCTGTCCCAGCCAGCAGAGAGCACACATGTCTGCAGTTCCTATGGCTCCTCGAGTCTCCTTCCAGCCTCTTCGCTTGCACTTGCCTGCCCTGGGTTCAGCAAGCAGTGTGGACGGCAAGACAGTTGGCATCACGAACAGGGTCAGTGAGACAGAGGGTCTATAGGAGCCTTCCCTTTAGACAGCTTCATTGCAAAGTCTCGTTTCTAATTTTCCTGACTCCTCTCTCAACTGGGCCTGGCCTTCTAAGAGCGCCCAAGTTGAAGCCAGCAGGCCGGGCTCTGTTTCTCATTTCCGGCGCTTGCGGTCCTCTGTGGTCGTCCCTGCAGCTGTAGGAGGCTTACGGTCCTGTTGCTATTCTTGAAGTTGATGGCAGCTGGGTCAGGCCTTCGGCTGCCAAGGCAGGGGCTCAGGGCTGAACCCCCCCCCCCCACCAGTCTAAAGGAAGGGAGCTGTGATCACGGATGGGAAGCGAGCTCCACTGGCCCTGCAGACACCCTCGCTGTGGGGAGGGTGCCCAGAAATAGACAGCAGGGACGCCCGGGTGCTCAGGCTCACCAGACCTCTGTCGCCAACCCCGATCACCCTGCTCTGACCTTTGGAAATTACACGGTGCTGCGTGCTCTTGATTCAGGGTACGGATTCTGAGGGAAGACGGCCGAGAAACCGTGGCTTGAGATTTGCGTTGTCACCGTTTTATCAGCGTCTTTCCCTCTAATCAGTCGTGCAATCCAAGAGTGCATTCAAACGATTTGGGCTGGAGGAGCCCATGACATCAAAGGACGCAATACTAACACAGACACGATGGCCGAGAATAGCAGAGAGGAATCCAGGACTGCAGAACGGCATGCAGCCACCTGAGAGGGCTGTGGCGGGAGACTGGAGGCTGTGGTACGCGGCCAAGATAGGCTCCAAGGAAAAGTCACTAAAGCTGGGTCTTAGAAAACATGCCAGATTTGAGCTGGGGAAGGGAAGGACATCCCAGGAGCCAAGAACAAAGGGAAGGCTGCAGGAAGTTTTGATTCAGTGCTAAAGAGGCTGGTACAGATCCAAGCCTCGGAAAGGCAGGCAGTGAGCGTCTTTAATCATAGACTGATTTCCCAAGGGCACCCTTGTTCAAGGCAAACCAGCTGTGACTTTCTCATGTCTGGGGTCCCCCAGGTGACCCTTCGAGGTCACCACGTGGCTGTGGTGCCGGCATGCTGGGGTGCGTCCCTGCAGGCACAGGCTCACAGCGCGCCTCTCTTAACCATGTGGCATTCCCGCCCCGCTCGTAACCCCTTTGAAGCTGCCAAAACACAGGTGTGCTTTTGTTTTGATTACAAACTCAGAGAGAGCTGCTGGTGGGACCTTTTGAATCCTGAGACCTGGCGCTTCTGCAGCTGCTTGGATCCTTCCAAGAGCTGAGGCCAGAGCCGCAGGCAGAGGGTAGGCTTTGACTTCAGAGGTTCAGGTGGGGGTGCCTTCTCCACTCTTGCCACCGCCCCCCCACCCCGCACTGTGGAAGCAGAGGCTTCTGGTCTCTTGCAGAGGATCGCCAACAGCCCTGTTGTGCCAAGAGCCGACAGGAGGCTGCTTTCAGCTGAGCATTACCCCCAGGAGGCTTGGCAGGATTTTACAACAATCAAAACAGAGCAGGTTAGACGGTTCCGTGGGGGCGGGATGGGGTGACTGCCTGAGCCCAGATCACAGGATGCACCGTGCAGCTTAGGCCTGGAACCGTCCATGGCCGGACGCCCGGAGTCTGAGCCGGATAGAAATCGGGAGTGGCTCTATCAGAGAAAGCAGCCTGCGAGGTGGGCTGAGAAGAGTCTGAACTTGCACGCAGCACCTTGAGGATAAGGTGTCTTGTGTGGCGCTGAGTTCCTCCCACTGGCTCTGCAGGCGCCGGGGGGAACCTCTCAAGGGAGGGTGGTGGGGAGATGGGCGTGGGGTGGTGCCTTGGTGCGACTGTGTAGATAACGCTCCTCTCTGGGGGACTGAGATTTTTCTTTTTAACAAGTAATTTACTTAACATTTTAGAGATTGAAAAGAAGTCAACAAAATAAGAGAGAACAGATACGATTGCTGGCAGGGAAGGAGGCTTCCGTGATTGTTGTTTGGTTGGTTACACTCCTGCTGGCGTCGGCTGATTACGGCTGTTGTGGATGGCGGGGGCTCCCCACACACGCACGTGTCCGTTCTCCTCCAGACGCCCCTCCTTCTTTCGGCACCCGTTTGGCTCCAGCGTTCAGATACCCAAGAACATGTATTAGAGGTCGGGAAAGACAGAACTGTGAGCAGGTTGGGTATAGAGTTTTTAATGGAACTGGAATCACATATAATGTATCTTTCTCCTTTTTTTTTTCAGATTTTTAAAAACCTCTTTTGAGATAATTTTCAACTCAGAAGAGTTGGGAAAACAGTACAGAGAATTCCCACCCACCCAGCTTCTCCTTCTGTTAACGTGTTACCTAACCATGGAACAGTTATCAAAGCTAAGACGCTGGTCCTGGCGCAGGGCTGTTAACTACAGACCTGACTCAGGCTCACCCGCTTTCCCATTAGCCATCTTTGTGCTCTGGGAGCCGCTCTGGGTTCCACGTGTTCCGTCTTCCGCCTCCCTTTGGCTTCTCGGTCCTTGACAAGACTTTGCTTTCTCTTGTGTTTCCTGGTTTGACACCTGGGGGGAGGGCTGGTCCTGGATTTGCTGGGAAGCCCCTGAGTTAGTGTTTAGCTTGTGCGTCCTCAGGGTTAGTAAGAGGTGGTGCCTTCTGTGGCAGGCACACTGTGGGGGCGACGTGAGCGTCTTGGTGATCATATTAGGGGCACGCATGTCAAAACATCTCTTGTACTGTTTATACAATCTTGTGGGCATTTTCCCTCTGCAACTATCAGGAAGTACTAGCTAGCTTCCCTGTGTTGGACCGCACCCCCTTGAGCCTGCCAGAGCACCTCCAGTAAAGGACTGCAGCCATCACTTCGTGGGCACCGGGCCCTGCCCACCTCTCCTCGGGAGAGGACTGTGCCCCGGCTGCTCGGGACCCCCAGCCATGGGCTGCAGATGCCGCAGTGAGGCAGTCGCTGCGTCCCTGACCCCGGCAGGCTGGGGGCGCCCCAGGACCCCGCCCGGTCCCAGCTGTAGACGCCGCTGTCGAGGTGGTGGGATTCACTCTCCTTTCTGCCAGAGGCCCCCTGTGCATCCCCAAAGTCTCTGCCTCCAGCTCCACGTGCTCCTGGCAAAGACGGAGCATCGCAGAGTCTTCCCAGAGGGCTGGAGGGGCTGCTTCTGCAAGAAGCAGCCGCTCCCGGGCGCGGGGCCTCACTGGGGGCCTGGATTCGAGCCCCCTTCCTCATCCAGGGCCTTCCTCAGGGCTCTCTGATTGACCCAGACTGAACAGAGAGGAACACCGAGGTTACAAAACGGGGCCGCTGCCTGGAGCTCAAGGGAAGGCTGGCCCGGGCTGGCACCGGGAAGGACCAGCAAGCCGCACCTGTCTGTCCGTCGCCCTCTGGACTGGCAGGCCTTGCCCCGCTCGGCACCACCTACCTGATTTGTTTCTGTTCTTCCGCCGCACCAGCCTTGCCTGTTTCTCTCAGCACATGGCAGAAGATGCCACCCCTTCCACCCCCAACTTTACAAGGATGTTTCTCAGTCAAACGTCTGAGTTGGTCCTCTCTGCGTCCATTCCAAAGTCACAGAAAAATATCTGAGCAGTTGAGATTGTCAGAGCAGATTAAAAGGGTTCAGACGGAGGATATGGTGATGGCCTGAGTTCCGATCGCAGTGGACGCCTCTCAGCCTGGGCCAAAAGCTTCTCCAAGGATGTATGGACACGGGGCACCGGGGAAGGTGGCCCCAGGGAGAGGGTCACGGGATATAATGACGTAGCTGCCTGGACCCACACCTGTTAGGGCTCAGGGATGTGTGTGTGTGGTCCTGTGGTTGGACAGAGACATCCCTAAGTGTCTACCACGACAGAGAGATAACCAGAAAGAGGAAAATTGGAGACAGTCTCCATCCAGAAATTTCTTTCCTTGAGGGTACCTGCCTGCTGTTCACTTCAGCAAAGTTCCTCATTAACATGGCCCTGCTGAATCCAGAGATTTGGTCCCAGATCATCTGATCGTCCTCTGTCTTCCTGGAGTGGATAAACCTATTCGTGCTGGGGAAGCTCGGGTGAATTTGCATCTCTTTAATATGCATTGGGCACAGATGGCCACCAGGTTGTCTGCGATCTGTAACTTCTTTCATCAAGGGCTGACCAAAATTCAGTGCAAGCAGGTTTAAAGGGGGAGCTTCTAGGCTTGGAAATGTGCGCAGGTTTAAAGGGGGAGCTTCTAGGCTTGGAAATGTGTGTATAAATACACATGTTGCTGTGGTGGCTCCATTGTTAATGAAAGAAAAATGCTCCATGTCCTCTTCCGGGATAACGGAGTCTCTGAATATATTTATTTCAAGATTTAGGGGCTGGGAGGGAGTAGCCACAAATCACAGGGCAACCATTAGCGAGCCTCTGTCCCTACCTGTTAGGCTTATTAACTGCCTGTTCCCTGCAGTGCTGTCTCCCACCTGGGGCAACACAATGGCTGCTTTGGAGACGCAGCGGCTGAAAAACACAGAAGCTCATCAAAGGCCCGGGAGGACCTGGAAATGCAGTCGGGAGACGTGTGCCAGCTGAGATTACTGGGGTAGTGGCAGGTGGCCGGGGGGAAGGATCTGGTGCTGTCTGAGCTGAGATTTAGCTAATTAAAACCGGCTGTCCTTTACTCTGTCTTCTCACTTCGTGAAAGCCAGGGGCGTGAAAGGTACCATTCCTGCCCTCAAGGAGCCTGCACGCTCTTCAGATGGGCAAGCTCCACGGAACTGAACCCATAGATTCTTTCTGGGAGGCAGGTTGGTGGCAGCGATGCCGCGGCTGCACAAGTAAGTGCTAAACTCACAAAAAGAGTGGAAATGGCTCTTAGCCGGGGCAGAGGAGACTGCAGTTTTGCTCCCATTCTACCCTGTGACAGGGGCCGTGCTGTTCATTTTCTTCATCTCAGTTTTCTTTGGAAAAGAGCAAGCATTTTTTTTTTTTCCGGATCCTATCAGGGATCTTCCCCTGGTGGCTCAGAGGGTAAAGCGTCTGCCTACAATGCCGAGTTCAGTCCTTGGGTTGCGAAGATCCCCTGGAGAAGGAGATGGCACCCCACTCCAGAGTTTGAAGTTGGTCATTGCTAAAAAAATATTCATGAGGTGCACTTTTATGCATGCATGAGACAGGAGCAGGGATGGACAGTTGCTTAGAGGGAGGAGCCTTCATCTGAGCATTTAGCAAAGTGGAGAGGAGGCAGGAGACCTGGGCTTGGGGGCGGGTGTGCATCTGCAGAGGGCTTGGCCCGCCCTGGGCCTCAAGCTGAGCTCGAGGAGTGGGCGCCGGCCAGAGGCAGGGAGGAGGGCAGACTCAGCGCGGGGGCGGGTGGTGCAGAGAGCCCTGCTGGGCCTAGCGCTGTGCCCCTCAGCCCCTGTGTCTCAGGGGCCTTCTCAAAGGTGACTTTCCCACTTTAAGGCAAGGTTCTTTCCACCAAGAGCAGCGGCAGTCTTTTTAATGTAATTTGAAGGCAAAGATAAACACCGAAAACAAAGAAGCCTTGGCTCTATGATTAATTAACGGAATCATCTCAAATTTAGAAAATTGCTTCAGTAAAAGCAGACACGAAATTGCATCAGCGGGCCTCAATATGTTAACCGTGGCTATTTTCCCTAGTTTTCCTGCTGCCGCCACAGCCAGGCCCCATCTATCACTTGGCTTCCGGCGTCATGATCAATTGACTGCACCGTAAACAGCATGTCGTACACGTGGCAAATGATAACATCATTTAACTCGACACAGGGTAAAGCGTTCCCTCGTTTTCATCCTTCCAGCTCCTCAGAAGAGAAAAAGGACAGCCTTGAATTAATTCTTTGCTTATTGAATCAAGCAAGCTTTTTTTTTTTTTTGTCGGATCCTACCAGGGATCTTCCCCTGGTGGCTCAGAGGGTAAAGCGTCTGCCTACAATGCCGAGTTCAATCCCTGGGTTGCGAAGATCCCCTGGAGAAGGAAATGGCACCCCACTCCAGTACTCTTGCCTGGGAAATGCCATGGATGGAGGAGCCTGGTGGGCTACAGTCAATGGGGTCACAAAGAGTCAAACATGACTGAGCAACTTCACTTTCACCAGGGTAGAGAAACAGGCCCAGCAGTTCCACCACAGAACCTGATCCGTGAGGATGGGACTCCACAAAGGACCATCTGTACCCTAGAACGCAGCACAGCGCTGGGCACTTGGTGGGCACTCAACTTTCTGCATGTAACCAAATCACTGCTCCTATTTTTAGCGTCTCTGAAAGGTGATAAATTTCACGTGTGTGCTCAATTGTGTCCAACTTGTTTGTGACCCCATGGACTGTAGCCCGCCAGGCTCCTCTGTCCGTGGGAGCTCCCAGGCATGGACGCTGGAGTGGGTGCTATTTCCTCCTCCAGGGGATCTTCCTGACTCAGGGATCGAGCCCCTGCCTCCTGAGTCTCCTGCACTTCGGGCAGGTTCTGTATTACTGTGCCACTGGGAAGTCCCAGTATATTTCACAGAGAATTAACCTGCATTGACAGGCTGGGGCTTTTTCCAGTGGGGCAGCTCTTTGCATCAGGTGGCCAAAGTATTGGAGTTTCAGTTTCAGCGTCAGTCCTTCCAGCGAATATTCAGGGTTGATTTCCTTTAGAACTGACTGGTGTTTGATCTCCTTGCTGTCCAAGGGACTCTCAAGCGTCTTCTCCAACACCCCAGTCCAAAAGCATCAATTCTTTAGAACTCAGCCTTCTTCATGGTCCAACTCTCACATCCCAACATGACTACTGGGAAAACCAGAGCTTTGACTATAGCCTGTGTGCTTACCAAGACTTAACTGCGTTTACTTCCAAATCCCATCCATCCAGTTATGCTTCAGATTATAATTATAGAATTTAAATATGTATTACAAAACTGATGATACATGTAAGGAAAGAGGGTTTTTATTTTCCTATGAGAAAAATGAATGTTCTGGAGAAGCTCGGTAAAGTCAAGTGCTTAAATAGTCTTTGTAAAATCAATGGGTAAGATACCTGTAAATGATTGAAAAGAAGTAAACATCTAGAAGAAAAGCACTTTCAACTTTAAACAAACTAAATCTGGAAATAATTGGTGATGTATGAGTTGTATGAATGTGCTTGATTCAAGGAAAACAACGTGTAACTCCAGTTGGCAAACACCCACTCGCAGAAAGTACACACAGTTTCAAGGGAAAGAAGTGTTTAAGCCACGTATGTGTCAGTTTTGAAAATGGTTTGCTGCTTCCGCTGACTTTTTACGCTCACCCAGCTACCTATTCTTCCTGATTGGTAGGCGGCATAAGAAAGCGAAAGTGAAAGTCGCTCAGTCCTGTCCGGTCTTTTCGACCCCATGGACAGTCCATGGTGTTCTCCAGGCGAGAACACTGGAGTGCGTAGCTGTTCCCTTCTCCAGTGAATCCTCCCAGCCCAGGAATCGAACCGCGGTCTCCTGCATTGCAGGCGAATTCTTTACCAACTGAGCTATCAGGCAAGCCCCAGGTAGCATAGTAGGAGTTTTGTTTTTTTTTTTTTTCCTTTAAATTAGTAAATTCATTATTTATTTATTTATTTTTTATTTTTTTAAATTTTAAAATCTTTAATTCTTACATGCATTCCCAAACATGATCCCCCATGCACCAGCCCCAAGCATGCTGCACCCTATGTCAGACACGGACTGGCGATTCAATTCTTACATGATAGTATACATGTTAGAATGCCATTCTCCGAGTCCAAAAGTCCATTATACACATCTGTGTCTCTTTCCTGTCTTGCATACAGGGTCGTCATTGCCATCTTCCTGATTCAAATGAATTCTTTTAACGGCTGAGTAATACTCCATTGTGTATATGTACCACAGCTTTCTTATCCATTCATCTGCTGATGGACATCTAGGTTGTTTCCATGTCCTGGCTATTATAAACAGTGCTGCGATGAACATTGGGGTACATGTGTCTCTTTCAATTCTGGTTTCCTTGGTAGTTCTATTTGCAATTTTTAAAGGAATCTCCACACTGTTCTCCATAGTGGCTGTACTAGTTTGCATTCCCACCAACAGTGTAGGAGGGTTCCCTTTCTCCACACCCTCTCCAGCATTAATTGCTTGCAGACTTTTGGATCACAGCCATTCTGACTGGTGTGAAGTGGTACCTCATTGTGGTTTTGATTAAATTAATTTAAATTAGTAAATTGGTTTAAATTAGTAAATTCAGAAAGAATTAAGGCCACGTAAAATCGGCAGTCTGTCTTTGCCGTGGAAGCGTGATTGGTGGTCACATCTTGGGGCCTGTGGTAATACAGGAACCCAGCCTAGCACTGCAGGCGGAGGGCGTCGAGGTCAGCCTGCGCCCCTCGGAAGGGGGTGATGCCTCCGCAGCAAATCCATCCTGCCGTCAGCCTGTCGCCTCATACACATCTCTTCTTTTCCTTTTTTTGCTCATGTTTTACAAAATGTTTTATTTTGAAAAAGCTCAAAATTTGTAGAAAGATGCAAGTATAAGGTAATGAAATCTCCTCACGCCATTGACCTGGACTCGCCAGTGTTAACATTTTGCCGTCTCGTCTTTGTGTTCTCCTTCTATCTGCCCCACCGCTCCATGAGGGCTTCCAGCATAGCTCAGCTTAGTAAAGAGTCCGCCTGCAGCGCAGGAGGCCCCGGTGAGATTCCTGGGTTGGGAGGACCCGCTGGAGAAGGGACAGGCTGCCCACTCCAGGATTCTTGGCTCCCTGGTGGCTCAGCTGGTAAAGAGTCCGCCTGCAGTGTGGGGGACCTGGGTTTCCCACAGGAAAGATGCCCTGGAGAAAGGAAAGGATGCCCACTCCAGTACTCTGGCCGGGAGAATCCCATGGAGTCCATGGGGTTGCAGAGAGTTGGACAGGGCTAAGTGATTCTTACTTTCACTTTCACCGCCATCACACACTTCTTTTCCTCCTCTTCCTTCTTATTAAACTTGTTAAATGATTTGAAATCCCATGACTTTTACCCCTAAATAATTCTGTGTGTATCCCTTAAAAACAAGAAAACTTTTTACATATCTGTGATGGAATGAGCCAGTTCAGGAAACTTAACACTGATACAATAGTATTCTCTAATGCGGAGTTCATGTTTAGATCTCGTCTCAGTAATACCTCTCGCACAGGTTTCTCTGCTCGCTCAGGATCAGAGCTCGGCGCGCCTGTTGTGCTCTTTGATCTCTTTTGCCCTGGAACGGCTCCTCATCCTTAGCTGTGCTTCGCGGCATGGCAGTTTGAAGGAGCACCGGGCCGGCGTGTTTTGTGAATGCCCGCTGATACGCGTTTGGCTCTTTCCTCAAGATTACTTTCGGGTTATGTGTGTTTGGAAGGAACACTACCGAAGCGACGCTGTGTCCTCCTTGATGAATCGTATCAGGAGGCGTCCGTTTACAAAGGTAACGTCCGTTTGTCTCTTTGTTGACGATGTGAGCTTGGATTGAGTGGTTATCAGGCATCGGTTATCAAGTTACCACTTTCTTCTTTGTAATTAGTATTTGGAAACTATGGCAACACCCTGGTTTTCATCAAACTTTTGCCCAGTGATTTTATCATCCCTTGATGGGTCTGAGTCAGCTGTTACTACGAGGGCTGCTAAATGCGTCCCTGGTTCTCTCTGCCTCCCAAACTCTAAATGGAGGGACCCAGTGATTTCCTGGAAGTCAGGGCAGGGGTGGGGAAGAGCCCCGTGTGCTCCCTTCCACCCCCGCTTCGCCTGCGAAGGGAACACAGACCCCTTGCTCTGCCCGGTTTGCCCACAGGTTGCCGTCCAGAGGCTCGGGGACCTTGGACGCGTGGCTGGCCTCCCCCTCCCGCCTTACAGTGCTCCCTGCCGTTTCTCAGCGCTTCTAACCCCTTGCTTCCCATCCTTCCTGTTTCTGCCATTCCCTGCGTCCAGCCTCAAAGCACGGAGGCCCGTCATTCCCTGCTCAAGCCACTCTTGTCTGCTGAGTGGGATATGTGTGTTTGGGGGGTGGGGGGCGGGGGAGCTGCGAAAGCGGGTGAGGGTGGAGACGGGCGGGGAGCCAGGCCCCTCAGAGGTCTGCGCTGAGTGAGTCTCTGAACGCAGCCCCCGTCGGATGCCTTGCACGGGAGAGGCTGATGTCTTGGCAGCTTGGGGTCTCTCTTCCGCACCTTCGGTGTTAGGCGAGTGTCTCTCTCCTCCCGGGCCTGAGCTAGCGCTCTGGCTTTGTTTATCGCCTGCATGTAACAGCGCCTTCCCTGGTCTATCTTATCTGCATCTGGCAGTGACCGTGTATCACAGGCGCCGTTGTTAGAGTCTCAGTTCCCACAGGAGGAAGCTGACGCCTAGGAGAGGTTGGCCCCCGACCCCATGGCTGGTCACCAAGGCGGTCCATTGCCAGGGGCCATTGCTGTGGCCACCGTGTTTGTGAGATGTCAGGAAAATCGGTGGCAGAAAGCTCACGCTCACGCGCACACACACAGTTACCTTCCGGCTCTCCAGCTAGAGTGACTGATGAAATTCTGAACCAAAGCATGCTACCCACGCAGTCATTCGGGGATGCGGCTTCCCCCTGACGGCGGCCCCTCGTCTCAGGTCGCGGTTGATTCTCGTGAGAAATGACGGCGGCGGAGCTGACAGAGGCGGCTGGGCGGCCGGGAAGAATGGACAGCGGCTCCTGAGTGAGTGCGGCGCCCGGCGCGTCTCGCACCCGAGAGGGAAGGTGCCCGACACTGAGGCCTGAGAAAATCCTGCAAGGTGTTCCAGCAAGCTCACTCGACAAAAAGTTTACTTTCGTGAATCTGCCCTTTCTCCAAGGTCAGGGTGAGGTGGTGGTCTGGGCTCCCCAGGTGGCACTTGCGGTAAAGAACCCGCCCACCAGTGCAGGGGACTCAAGAGACACAGGCTCGAGCCCGGGGCTGGGGCCGGAAGATCCTCTGGAGGAGGGCATGGCGACCGCCTCCAGTGTCATTGCCTGGAGGGTCCCCTGGACAGAGGAGCCTGGCGGGCTGCAACCCTAACCCTGGAGGGTTGCACAGAGCCAGGCATGACTGAAGTCACTTAACACGCACACAAGGTGGTCCTGGGAAAGCCACTTCACCTCAGCCGCAAAATGAGGACGCAGAATGCAGTGATCTCTCAAAGGTCCCCTCTGGTCTCGAGAACCTGAGCATGAGTCGTTATTGTGATCATCCAAGTTTTAGAATACCAATAACAGTGCTCTTTCTGTGACACGTAAACATGACCTACACTGAAGTTAATTCTGATGTTCAGACCGCAGTAAGATTCTTTAAGGCAGGGTTCTCCTAATTGGTTCCTGAAGCAGAGCCTTTCGGTGCATAAATTCTCCCAGGACAGGGAAGAGCTCAGATCATTACCGTATTCAGAAGACAAATGCCTCACCTCGTGAAAATGTTAATGGGCAGCATTAATTGGAAGCAGAGGTTGGGCTGGGAGGTCCCTGCAGATCCTGGGAGCCTGCAGGATTTGGTAGATAGAGCTCATCTTCCTAGGGCTGGGTGCCGCGCCCACGGGTGCCCGACGCCCCGGCCTGTGCCCCGCCGGCCCTTGTTCTCAGCCCACCGCCCCCTCCCTCTGGGAGTGCCCTCTGCATCCCTTCTACATGTTTCCAGTGTGAGCATCCCAGGGACGGGGGCCCTGGTGCAGAGAGTCGGACACGACTAAGCAAGTAACGCACACACGCACACACACACACACGCACACACAGGATGAGCGTTAAGGCTCAGTGATGCAAACGGAAGAGAACAAGACTGGCAGAAACGTGGACTTCCAAGGAAGCGACGACACGTCGACCTGGAAATCCTGCGTGAGCAAGGCTGCCGCCTCTGCTGTGACTGCGCGTCGTACGTGAGGGGGCTCCTTCCCCGTGTCGCTGTCTGGGTGAGGTCAACTCAGCATAAAGAGTGCAGCGAGGATCCGGGCTCGATTTTAGCTCCACTCTTGCTTTGATTTCTTTTGTTCCCACTTGAAAATTATGCTAGTCTCCCGTAATTCTACTTATTTTTGTTGGCTGCCTCACATTCTTTATAGAACAAGAGGGATTCAAACAAGTATGAATTTGTCTAACGGGGAGAAGCCGTCCATGTGCGTCTCTTATCCGTAATGAGAGTCGGCACTCGCTTGGTGTATAGTACTTGTGAGACGCTGTGTAACCATTTCACATAGACTGACTCTACTCTCAAACTCCACGCAGGGTTTGATTACCATGATTACCCCTTCCCCACCTTTTGACAGGGAGGAGCCAGAAACCTAGAGAAATTAAGTAACACAGGAAAGTCACACCCACTCCAGCGCTCTTGCCTGGAGAATCCCATGGACAGGGGAGCCTGGCGGGCTGCCATCTACGGGGTCGCACAGAGTCGGACACGACTGAAGCGACTCAGCAGCAGCAGCAAAGTCACACGTTTAACAAGCCGTGGAACCAGGACTTGGAAGCACGGTCTCCGAGTCCCGGCTCCAGGCCTTTGACTGCTGCGCTGCGCTGCCTCAGCCTGGCGCCCTGTCCTGGGTGTGATGGGGAGAGCATATGCGCACACCCATCCGCGCTTGGGGACATGGGCCCCCCTGTTCTGGAGGGACTGCACACAGCTGGTCTTCAGGAACCGGGTGACATCGGATTAAATACAACCCAGTCATTTCCTCAACTGCAGGAGATCCTGCTAGAGACTCGCGCTTTGGCGTGGATGACTGAGTTTGATTTCGCAGAAGGCTCTTCTGCGGTGTCTGTGGGTCTCTCATGGTGATCTCCAACACTGACGAGAAGCGCGCGGCCTCTCAGCCTGCCTCGGGCATTTCGGACATCTTTCCTCATCCTCTTCTTTATCTCCTGTGGCCATTCCTGGTCACAGCTCCAGCCTTTTCTACCTGATAGGCAGTAGCTTATCTGCAACCACGGCAGTGCCAGCTGGGGGTGTCTCAGCCTCAGCCTCGTTTGGCCCTTTGGCTCGAGAGCAAAGCCCACTGGCTCAGAGCCCTGGGTCGGAGCAGTTGCTGCTTCCTGCGTCTCTAAGGATGGCTGCTGAAGAGCTTCCTTGAGATGTCGGATTACTGAAGACAGTCTGCACAGGCTAAAAATCTGTGAGTTAAGTTCTATTCGGGGATTTTACTGAGGACTGTGGCCTGGATGTCAGCCTCTCATGTAGCTCTGAGGAACTGCCCTAAAGAGAGGAGCGGGATATATAGATTTTTTGCCAGAAAAAAAAACAAAAATAAAAACATGGAAGTGAACAAAAAAAGATTGCTGCTAATCACGGAGAGCAGAGCTCTCAAGTCACTGACTTCAGAGCGCTCTGTCTTCCTGCTCCCTGAGCCCCCTCAGGTGGGGCATCCGTGCCGTGATCCCGGCCCTAGCGCTGAAGCTGCGTGTCGGAGGCATAATGTCAGTGAGCCCGGGTCTTGCATCTTCTCATACGTGGAAAAACAGTGAAATGAGAACGTCCAGGTAGGAGGAAGAGAGGCAAATGTCCCTTTTAATTTAGTCATTGACTTAAACCCGCCTCGGCCCGGCCAACAGAGCCAGCAGTGGTTCTCAGCTGTTTGTTAACTTGACCCTGAGTGCATTTTAGTTACAAGTCGGAGAGGAAAAGGAAGCTCACACCAGTGTTGCGCTGGCTTCATGCTGTTTGTACAGAGAGAAGTTTGTTAGCGCTTAAATCATCACCGAGAGGTGGCCTTAAGAGGCAGGGGCCTCCACGTTTGGTGGAAGCCTACTTCTTTGTTTGGAAATCGTGAAGAGTCAACTTTCAAATTTTCTGAGCTTCTGTTTCCTTATCCTAGAGAATACAAATAATAGAATCTCATAGAATTTTTATGAGAATTAACTGGGTCAACATGTATGAGTGAGAACACCTGAAGAGTGTGGGAGCCTCAACAGGAAGCCCTGAAGTTTGTTTTAGGACAAAGTCTTTCCACCTGAGGTGGGGGTGAGGCTGGATTGTACCTCACAGCCGCTGAAGCAAACTCTTGACAATGAAATAGGGCAGAGAAATAAGTGAAAAAGAGAGCTAGGGGGCAAAGGAGGAAATGAATGCAAGTAATTCTGTATGAGACACAGGAGTGCTGAATTCGGGAGCATGGAGAGCATTCCCTCTCAGGGGGACGTCCTAATGGCCCCAGGATCCTCCCCCTTTGAGGTCTCCCGGTGCATTTCATGCATTGAAGCTTTTGATGCTTTCCTAGGCTCCAGCCCTTCTCTCATGATCTTTTGCAGCAAGCTCAGCTTCCTCTGAAAACATGGCATTTTCTGTGGAAAGGCTTGTGAGTTCTCTGGGACTTGAGTCTCCAGTAACAGAAGACAATTCATCTGAAATGAAAGTGGCAGATTGCCGTGCTGGCAAGACCAGCAGAAAAGTTGGTCCAGATGCAACCGTGCTGAGGCAGCTGGGTTCAGCTGATGAAGTGTCAGTTACAGCTGAGTGGCCGGTATCCTGCAGACGCAAGGTGTAGGGGTCCGGACTCAACCAGATTCTGTTTTCCCTTTCTCTGTGACTCACTTGCTGCTTCACCTGGAGTATGAATAACTACATGAGAAGTCGCGTCTTTAACGTGCTTTTACTTAGCCATCCTCCTCGGTTTTACTCTGGAAAATATGACCCGGGTCTCTGCCATCCAAGTGCCCCACTCTTCCGGCTGTTTCATTTGGTCATATTGCTCCAGCTCTCTACCCTCTCCACCCTTTCTGGCTCGTAACTGTACCATGTTAAGGTTCCACTGGATGAATTTTTCTGAAACTTGACATAATTACTCTCAAAGTATTAGAATTCACTTGCTGCAAATGTATGAAATGTTAGCCTTTGTGTGCATCTGGGCCTAGTTCTTCTGCATGAAAATTAAGGAAGAGAGGAATGTGAGGCTGAAAGGCGAGGAGTTTTTAAAGTTAATCAGATTGGAGCGCTAAGAGGCTGCTTTAAAATGCTACGGTCTGCTCACCACTGTTTCTTTCCATGATGATTTTAATAATTACTAAACACTCACTAAAGCATAAACAGCACAACAATCCATGCCTTTCTCTGTACGATATGCTGGTCTGGCCAATATATAAATTAATCTGTATTTTTCGGTATAGAACTGCTTTCTTCCATGCTCCGTACAGTTGGTATAGGCTGACTCTGTTACGCTTCAGATTTCTCATGGCCTGATGTTTTACCGAGAGTCTCGATAGCCCCTTTTCTTGTCCATCATTGTACTCAAATTATTTTAAAGTCTAGGTTGGCAGCAGGCAGGGAGGCAGGGAGGAAATTTCTTCCTTTAGAAACTCGGTGAGTGGGTCTCGGGGAGCCTGGTGCTCTGTGCCTCGGTGGGAAGAGCTCTGGTCTGCCGTGAAGGCACCCAGGCTCTGCGGTTCTCTCTGAACCGGTCCTCAGGGGAGGGGGAGAGAAGCCTTGCTCCTGCCGAACGGCCCTCCGAATAGTCCTCCTGCTCTGCCGTGCGGGGGGGAGCAGACGCCCCCAGAAGCGACTTCGTGCGCAGATGGGAAGGCACCTCTGCGAACAAGATGCCCTAAAGCCCAGGCTCCGCGCGAGGACCCAGCGGTGCCTGGCCGAATATTCTCCTTATTTTCTCTGGGAAATGTGCCATTCAAGTTCTTACTCTGGCAGACAGTGAGAGGACAATGCTAGTTTGGAGCTCAGTGTTTGGCCGAGACAAATGAGTTTAGAGTTGGTTTTGGCGGTTTCTGCCATGCCAATAGCGTTTTCAGCAGCACTGTGAACTTCTCTGGTTTAAACACCCTCAGTTTCTTGATTATTCCTGTAGAGTAACTTCTAGAGTTTTCCCTCTGGCTAGCCCTCCTCATCCTCAGGCCTGTTGCTCTCATCTGGAATGTAGGTAGTGGCCAGTTTTCTTGTCCTGCGGTGTCTGCATTAGCGTGATGGCCTGGGTGTCGTCTGGCATCTCTAGCCTGCCTTCTAACAGTACAGGGTACTCACGTGGCCAGAACAATATTGCTGAGAGAGTCCAGGGTCAAGTCCCCCCCTCCCCCACCCCTGATGAGTCCTGCACGCGTGCTCAGCTGCTCAGCCGTGTCCGACTCTCTGTGACTCCATGGACTGTCGCCCACCAGGCTCCTCTGTCCATGGGATTCTCCAGACAAGAACACTGGAGTGGGTTGCCATTTCCTGCACCAGGGGATCCTCCTGACCCAGGGATCAAACTCACGTCTCCTGCGTTGGCAGGTGGATTTTTTACCACTAAGCCACCTGGGGAGCCTGGCACATCACATTATTTGCTAATAATAAATCTGTTGTCTGCTGCGCCCTTGGGAGTTACTGCCAAGACAATCTCAGCTCTTTGCTCTCAACTTGTAGAAGTGCCTTTTCTTTTTTTTTTTAATATTCATTTGAGTATAGAACCATACATCTATACTACTTCAAATGAATCTAGTTTAAGGCTTTATTTAGTATATGATGTCCCTGGAAGGTGCTTACAAGATGCTTGTTAACAAAGTGCTTAGTATATGCTTTTTAAATAATCAGGTGATCATGGAGTCTTTCTGCTATTGTTGGAAGTGGCTTTAACTCTTCTCACCCTTTTTTTTTCCTTTTCACTCTGTTGTAAATTTCCTGGAGTAGTCAGTGTAGGAATCTATTTCTCTTTCATCTCCTTACTTACCTTAATGAAATACCAGAATTTCTCTCTAACGGTCTTAGGGCTACATTTTAAAGGAAAGGAAAAAGAAGAGAGTGAAGGGTGCATTGCCCGATTGAATAATACACGTTTTCTGTTCTCCCGATAGTTTCTTATTTAGAAACTGGGCTCTCCTATCTTTCCTATAGTAGACAGAATCAGCGCAGGGTAAATGAGAATGATTAGTATGCAAGGGGCCGATTCTGGGATGTTCACCATAGCTGGTCCTTTCAACGTGTCTCCCTTTGACACCTTCACCCTGGGTATCCTGGCAACAGAGTACTTCACAAAAACAGAAGTCCCATAGACCCGAATTTCATCAGAATAATAAAAGGACCGTTTTATTGAAGCATTTACGGAAGACGGTAATTTAGAAAAATAGCAAGAGGACGACTGAAAAGTCCGTGATCCAAGAGTGACTGACAGGGAAGAAACCCCAGACCAAGGATGACATCTTTGGGTCGCGTAATTTCTCAGCCATTTGTAGGAAGACGGGAAAGTGAAAAAGAGATGACTTGTGGGCTAAAATGGGAAGCAAACCAACATGAATGCACTGGAGCGAGAATCCCTAAACCGGCCCGCGTATGCAACGTGGGGTGCGTGTCTCCATGGAAACCGCGATGCGGCTGCGCTCGTGCGGAGGGACCTCTGCAGGGCTCCGATCGCTCCGGTGGAGAAGCAAGCAGGGTGCTTAGGGCGGCCCGCTGCCTCTTCCTAGGCCTTTGGGACCCAGGCACTTTGTGCTAATGTGCAGGGGCCCTTTCAGGGAGTCGGGGCGTTCTGATCCGCCTAAAGCATTGGCCTGTAGCGGTTCAGCTAAAGCTCCGCCCTCAGCCTCCTGCCCCTTCCTCTAGGCCCTGGGGGAGGAGGGCGCAGAGGTCATGTGGTCACACAACCTGCCTCCCTAGTTTTTCAGACTAGTCCTCGAGATGCCGAGTCGCCTCTGTGACCGCAGGGCTTACTGCACTTGGCGCCTGGACCCTCTGCCCTTCCTGAGGGCGAACCTTAGGTGATGTTACCTTACTGCAAGGCTGAGACTTTGTTGAACAGAAGTCAAGGCTCACAGGGAGGGGAGGACTTGAGGAGTGAGAAGGTGAAGCTCCTGGAGGAGCCGGAATTCAAGCAGGCTCTGCACTAGCAGGGATGAATGCCGACGGCGGGCTGCGCCTGGCCGCTCAGTCGCATCCCACTCTTCGCAGCCCCAGAGCCTGCAGCCCTCCAGGCTCCTGTGTCTGGGGATGTGTGTCCTGTCCAAGAAGCACCGCCTGTGCCCGCCCTCTCTCCACCCTCCTCCCCCGGTTCTCAGAGGCGCTGCTAACGGCTCTCTGTCCACTGTAGGGTCTCTTCCCTTCCCCTGGCCCATGGGGGCCACAGCTGATTGCACCAGGGGGCCCTCTGGCCCCACGTGTCCAGTCACAGGCTCTCACCTGGGAACTTGGAAAGGGAGTTCAGTGATGCTGGTCAGTGCAGCTGGCTGTCTGAACTTGGGGCCTTCACGTTTGGAGGCCTGACTTCTGCGGGCGTGCGAGAGCAGAGGCAGAGGAGACACAGCCGCACGGCGACGCTGGAGGAGAGGCCCTAGAGAGGGAGAGAAGCGCCTCGAGGCTTGCTGGCTTCCTGCCTCCAGTTCCTTCTGGAGCGTCTGTGCACGCCCTGCGCACGAGACCTGTTGGGCCTAGAGCAGATTTTAGCAGTATGTCAGTCACTCAGTCGTGTTCGGCTCTTTGCGACCCCGTGGACTGTAGCCTGCCAGGCTCCCCTGTCCATGGGATTCTCCAGGCAAGAACACTGGGGTGGGTAGCCGTTTCCTTCTCCAGGGGATCTTCCTGACCTAGGGATCGAACCCAGGTCTCCTGCATTGCAAGCAGATACTTTGCTGTCTGAGCTACAGGAAAGTCCTGGACTAGATTTTACTTAATTATACATTTTTGAAAAGGCTTGACCAAAACAACCTGATTAAAGAAAGGCTCGAAACTGGAGTCCAGGCCTCCTGTCCGCAGGTAAGCGTCTTGCCTGCATTACTAGACCTGTGAGCCAGGCTGCTGGCTGCAGAGGCAGGCGGGTCCCCTCTGTCCTCGTGGGAGCAGGGCCTGAGGGGCCTGCCCTGCAGCCCTTTGGACCAGGATGGTGTGCTGGTGCCCAGGCCCATCCTCGGCAGGCCGGAGCAAAAGGTGGTACTGGGCTCTTTGCACGAGCCGTCTGAGCCACGTGTCTGAGACAATTTGGCCTTCCTTTCCCCCGCAGGCCCTCTGAGCGTCTGAGGGTCAGCCCCGGGGACGCCCCCTCCTGAGAGGCCTCTGGGGGTGTTGATGGCCCCAGACAGGCCCTCCCTCGCTGCTCTCCGAGGCCAGCCCCTGTTTGGCTACCATGCCCCCCTGGGACGGAGCCAAGCTGCTGCTCTGAGCGAGGCTAGTTGTGGGGGCAGGAGGGATACGGGAGAGAAGCCGAACTTCTGATCGCATCCGCAGTTTTGTGTTGCCCCTGCTGCGGGAGGACCCCTCCCTCCAGGACGGGCAGGCGGCAGGCTCTTGGCACGAATGAATGCTGGGTAGCGGTCCAGGTTTGATCTCTGCACGTCAGAGCTTTCTGCATGATTGACAGCTTCAGAATGGGCAGTCATACATTTGTGGGCAGAGGGGAAAAAAAAAGCTAACGTGTTCTTGTGAAGCCATGAGTAGAACTGGTGGGATAAATGGTGCTCAAGAAGCTCCTGACCACGTCCACACTGACCCGAGACAGTCTAAATGCTGCTGATTGTACTTTAAATGCTTTCTCTGGGGCCTAAGTTGGCGGCTAAGGTTCAGCGGCTGGCGGCCGTCTCTCCTAGGGCAGGAAGCCTGGCGAAGACGCAAAGCTCCAGCTCTTCAGTGACCACCGGCACAGCGCTGCTTTTCCTCCTTCTGAAGGATGGGATGAGTCCTGTTGGCAGAGGCCAGCATGCTGCTAGGGAGAGCCAGGGCACGTCGCCATCAGGAGGGCGGGGTCCTTGGCATTCCTGTCATCTTTCCTTCTCTGTACGTCACCTTCCTGGCCTCCCTTTCAAAACACATTCAGGCAGATACAGACACACACTCATGTTCATTGTTTGAACACGCACACCGCTGCCGTAGTCCCTGTGATGAAATGCATCTTCAAGCTAGTATTGGGATGAGAAGGCGCTTTCAGGTCTGCGAGAGTCATCTCTTTCTGCATTACACGTTGCCCCCAAGCGTAGCAGCTGAAAAGAGCACTGATTATCTCACCGTCTGCAGGTCAGGGAACCAGCCTGGCCTGAGGCCTCTGACTCAGTGCGTCTCATGGAGCTGCAACCATGGTGTCCACTGAGGCCACCAGCGTCTCAAGTCAGGGCCAGCTTGGGGCCTCCACACTTTCCTCAGCTGATTACCGAGAGGGAAGACTCTGAGCAAGACTATGGATCCTGCGCCCCCTCCAAACCAGATGGAGGGCGGGGAGCCCTCACCCTCAGCTCATGCCATCCGCAGTCCACACCATCCCCAACCTGGGGACATGTGCTCACTAGTGACCTGGTGGCCAGTCTCCTCACGGGCTGCTCCAGAGACTCAGGGCCTTCTGCGGGGGCCCGCGCAGATGCTGCCAGTGTGGCTGGCGGTGGCCCTCGCAGTAAGTGAGCAGGAGCCCAGGAGGTCAAGCGGAGGACATCCAAGGTGGAGCCACCTAAGCTCAAAAGGGACCTCCTGTGGCCTCCACTGCGTCCTCTCCCCCAGAAGGGGGTCGCTCCCTCCAGCCCACAGTCACGGGGACGGGGTCACACAGGGGCACCAGTGCTAGGGAGCGGGAGTCACCGAAGGGTCTTCTAAAACGCTGTCCTGAGAAGCCGGCCCGTCCAGCCCTGGCTCTGCTCTGCTTGACGACCTCTTGCTCAGGGGGCCTTGTCTCTTCTGTGGCAGCCCTCCACGCTCCACTTCTAGGATTTCCTTAGAGTGGGCCGTAGGACTCGAGTTCTCACGGCAAGCGAGCTTCGCCTGCAGCTGCCCACCTTCCCTCTGAGTTCCCGCTTGCCCGTTGGGGGCTCCCTCTTCCCCACCTTCAGTCTAGTTTCAAAGAGGGCACAGGATCCAGAGCTCTGGCCCGAACTTTCTCTTGTAATTGGTTAAGGAAAAGGGATAGGTCTTAAGCTGACCCTGAGCTCTCTCTTTACCATTCCTGTGAGCCTTCTCCCCTCTCTACCCTTAAAACTTTGGTGTGTTTTCAGGGGCTGTTCATAATGATTCTTCTGAGGACCCCTCCCTGGCTGCCCTAGACACTCTGCCTCAACCACAGGGAACTGGAGGTGCCCAGGAGTCTATATTCCTCCTATTTTTGTTTTTGACCTGTTAAAAAAACCTTTTTTCATAGTTAGCATTTTTTAATAATCAAGTATTTTAAAATTGAAGTATGTACATTGATTTTAGACAGAACACCACTGCACACGCAATAGTCCACGGCACAGCGTAAACATAACTTCTATGTGCAATGGGAGGCCGAAAGCATCACGTGCTTCCTGTAATGTGACATCTGCTCGATTGCAGTGGTTGGAAGCAAACCTGCACTATCTCCGAGGCATGCCTCAGTTGGTGCACTTATATTAGAGAGGTGGGTGAGATTTAACAGATGAAAAAAGACAGCAAGACAGGCGCAGAGGCTGCAGTGCTAGAGCTGTAGGCCTAGCAAGCCAAGGCCCGTGGCAGCAGCGAGAAGCGGGCCCGGGGAGGGTTCTACTCTAGAGACTCCAAGAGGAATCAGTTCTGCTGACAGCTTAATTCTGGGCTTCTCGCCCTCCGGAATTAGGGAGGGTGCGTCCTGCCGTTTATGTTGCTTATGGCGAGCTGTTACGGCAGTGCTAGAAAGTTAGTACTGAGATGTGATTTCACACCGTCTACCACAGGTTCAACTCTGGGGTTTCTAGTGTGGCCACAGACACGTGCAACTGTCCTCCGTCGTCGTTAGAATATTGCACCACCTCAGGTGCAAAGCCCGGATCCTGTGGCTGTTCCTCTCTGTCCCACTAATCCCCTCCCCATCCCTCAGCAATTGCTAACCAACTTTCTGTCTTTCTAGGTGTTCCCATTCTGGACATTTCATATAGGTGGGATCATAGATGCTGTCACTCAGCACGAAGCTTTCAAGGCTCCTCCACGTTGTGGCGGTGGCGAGTGCTTCACGCATGTCTGTGAGACGGTGGCAGTCCATCGTGTTGACTATGAGCTCATCACGTGGTGGGCCTTGCGTTGTCTCCACCTTTTGGCGACAATGGACAGAGCTGTCATAATCATCCACATACGTGTTTTTTGTTGGCATATTTCATTTCACCTAGGAGCAGAATTGACTAGATCACCGGTAACTCTTAATTGTTTGAAGAACTGGCAATTTCTTTTCTTTTCCAAACAAAAGAAATATCTTGGAAACGTATTTCCAAAGTGGCTGTACCCATGGTATATGCCCATCGTTAGTGTAGGAGGGATCTGATTTCTCTACATCTTCACCGATACTTGTTATCATCACACTTTTTGATTCTAGCCATTCTAGTGAATGTGAAATGGTATCTTCTTATGGTTTTAACTTATGTTTTCTTGATGATTAATGACGTGGACTAGATGCCAGTGGTCATCCGGTCCCATCACTTGATGGCAAATAGATGGGGAAACAGTGGAAACAGTCACAGACCTTATTTTCTTGGGCTCCAAAACCACTGCAGATGGTGACTGCAGCCATGAAATTAAAAGATGCTTACTCCTTGGAAGAAAAGATATGACCAACCTAGATAGCGTATTAAAAAACAGACATATTACTTTGCCAACAACGGTCAGTCTTGTCAAAGCTATGGGTTTTCCAGTAGTCATGTATGGATGTGAGAGTTGGACTGTAAAGAAGGCTGAGCACCAAAGAATTGATGCTTTTGAACTGTGGTGTTGGAGAAGACTCTTGAGAGTCCCTTGGACTGCAAGACAATCCAGCCAGTCCATTCTCAAGGAGATCAGTCCTGGGTATTCATTGCAAGGACTGATGCTGAAGCTGAAACTCAAATACTTTGGCCACCTGATGTGAAGAGCTGACTCATTTGAAATGACCCTGATACTGGGAAAGATTGAGGGCAGGAGGAGGAGGGGACGACAGAGGATGGGATGGCTGGATGGCATCACTGACTTGATGGACGTGAGTTTGAGTGAGCTCCAGGAGTTGGTGATGGACAGGGAGGCCTGGCGTGCTGCAGTCCATGGGGTCGCAGAGTCAGACATGACTGAGCGACTGAACTGAATGATGTGGAATGTTTTTTTATGTGCTTATTGGCTATTTGCATGTCTTCCTTGAATAAACGTCTTCATGTCCTTTGTTTATTTTTGAATTGGGTTCACCCTCCCTGGGGACCAGTGCTTCTCAGTGTGAGAACATGGAGCTGTGTCCCTTACACTGAGGTACCTTGAGACGTGACTCTCCATTGAGCTCCTCTGCAGAGTCAGACAGAAGTCGACACCACCTGGGGCTTCTGCCTTCTTCCCCTTCTGATCACACCCTCTGGTAGAATGACGTCACTTGTCTTGAGAACCAGCTTCACTGCCTTCGTCTACTTGAATCTGGGCCAACTTGTGGCTACTTTGTCCAACACAACACAGCAGAAGTGATGCTGCCCGCTTTTGGACCTCAACTTAAGCAAGTTCTGCATTCTCTCAAATAATTAATGTAAGAAACCCAAGTGGTGGTTATAATCTTATCCAGCATTTGAAAATTTTTCAAGCCAATCTAGTTTTACTGTACTATGAAACGGTTTTTTTTTTTCTCTCATCAGAACCATACTGATGGAAATGTTTCATCATGCATTTGTCCAAACACATAGAATGCATAACATGGAGAGTGGACCCTAAGGGAAAGCATGGGCTTAGGGTGGCTGAGACGTGTCGGTGCAGGGACATCAGCGATAACAGATGCGTCCCTCTGCTGAGGGATGTTGATGATGGGGAGCGCCAGGGGTTACCGGGAACGCCTCTGTACCTTCCTTCCAGTTTTGCTCTGAACCTAAAACTTCACCTAAAAATTATCTTGAAAACCAAATAAGATGATACAAATCACTAATATGCTTCTTAGTGGTAAAGACCACTACCGTTTTGATCCATATCCTTGCAGTTTTGCCTGGGCTAATAAATCCATATCTAGCCATCATTTGTCTCCCAGTCAATTCATCTCTGTATAGTTTGTAAAGAATGTTTGGCTTGATTTATAGTACTTTTCCCAACTCTGTCAAGTTTTTCACCAAGGTCATTATTCTCCTGGTCTCAGAAGCCTAAGACACTCTGACACAGTATTAGAAGGTGTTAGAGTTTGAGGCATAAATTAAGAAAGCCTGGAAGGCGGGATTGTGGAAGAGCGAGTGGGGAGAGGTGACATCCTCTCCCTCTTCAGTGATATTAAAATCTCTGATTCTTAGAAAGCCCAGTGTGTCTACCTTTTAATTATCAAGACTGGAGTTGTTCATCTTCCACAGACGCATTTTTGTTAAGGGAAAGGAGTGGGTGAGGGACAAAGGGCTTCTCCCCATGGCAGCAGTTACTGGGTGTGTGCCCCTTTTCCTAAAACACTGGGTCTAAACAAACACACAGCCAATGCATGTCTGCAGGTTTAGCTGATGGAACTTTAAGATGCTGAGTTCTGCTTCAGGTGGCACAGGCCAAGATAAAATCACAGAAGTGATTCTCAAACAGTGACCGCAAGGCCTAGGGGTTAATTGCACGGATGGCAATTGGGTTGACATGGACCTCAGTGACTGCTGGATGCCTGGTGAGAGGTCCGTGAAGGCGGCCAGCCAGCCCATCCACAGCACGTCCTAAGTGAGGCCCACGCGTCATCTGTAGCTCTGGAGTTACTAAAAACCTTAGATAAACATCTGCGCTGCTAGGACAGTGAGAGTGTGGGCACAAACCAGAGGGAAAGGATATACTGATAAGAGCTAACTTTTTGTAGCTATGACGAATCAACGAAAATTGATTCCAAATATATACGCAGTGGAAATCTATGCAAAATTTTAAAAAATCAGTTTTTCCACTTTCTCGAAATACGATAACTAGATAGCAAATGAATTAAAGGTAAAGAACCATTTGGAAGGCAGTGGTTACCTCCTCCCTTGTGAATATTGAAAATGTGTCTCGTTGCGTCCAAACGTGGAAGAGTGGAGGCCTGGGGGGCTCTGCGAGACATCTGTTCCCCGCTGCTCTCTTCTGGCAGGAGGGGGCTGGCCTCTCCTTGATGGGGGTCTGCGAGTCGAGGCCATGTCCGCGTGATGGCCGCGTCGGATTTCATGCCTTCTCACAACTTACTGTGTCCAAGTTTCCCGCCATTAATCACCAAGCCTGCCATCTCCACAGTATGAAACATAACCCAATGGATTCACATCCACTGAAACAGACCCCTTTTCTTGGCTGCTGCGGTGCTGGGAAGGGAATGTACATTTCTGGCAAGCTGTCTGTTCAAAGGCAGTTCCACCGAGAAAGAATAACCATCCTAGTTCTAGTCTCAACTGTTTTTTTTTTTTTTTTTGAGAGCGCGTTTGCGAATCTGCGGTTGTCGGAGCATTGGCTTTATCAGGTAGTGACCACTGACCCTGGTTGGCTTCCCAAGCTGAATTCAGGCTGCTGACTAGTTGGCAGACTGGGTATTGCGACAGTGCCCTACCCGTGCTGGTTTACAAGTGATGTTAGCATTTGGATAGAACAAAGTTCAAAGGCCCTTGCACGCAAAGATAACAGATGCTTGTTAGAAAATGGTAAAATGAAGATATTTATTAAATATAAAGCTCTCTCCATACAATACATTCCAGTAATATTAGAACTCATTGGTTATAAGCAAGGGGTAATGAAATGCATGGCTGTGTGGTTCTTTACTTCATTGTTACTACGTGTTCATTTAAATACTCATGAGATGTTTGCCATGCTGTATTAATTAAGATAGTTATTAGCAAGGATTATTAAGTCCTAAATAAGGGTGTGGAGACAAAGAGGAGAGAAAACATCTGAAGGATATTTCTGTTGCAGAATCTCCGGGAAAGTGGTTCTGTGTAGAGGAGGAGGAAGGAGTTGGCTGACTGTGGGCTTTTGCTTTGGGGAGACATTAGCCGAGTTCTGGGGATGCTTGATTCAAGGTATCCACATAACGTGAATAAAAGGAAAAATGGACCACTTAACCCGGCAAGGCTAGTGAATTAGGGTGTCTGTTTGAAGAAGCCTCCTGTCCCCGCAGATGAGCAGGAGCCTGCAGCCGGGTTGGCTGTGATACCCTAGTGTCTGCCTGGAACTGACCTGCGTCCAAGCAGGTTCACGGGAGAGAGTCAGGGGAATAGCACGCTGGAAAGCCAGGAGGGTGGTCTAAAGCCGTGTGTGAACCCCGTTCCAATAGGCTCCTGGGAGGAAAAATACCGCTTTTTTGAAGGCCAAGTTGATTTATGACTCCGAGCGCCCACTTCCTGCTCACCTGGGGGCGCATCCCATCTCTGTCGCTGGGACTCGTCCTTGGGACTGAACCAGCGCCTGGGGTAGAGGCAGGCTTCCAGGGATGTCTGCAAAACCCCCAGAGTCTCTGTGGGCCCACCGTGTCCGCTGCTGGCCTCACTCTCGCCGTCTCTGACACGTACTGGTTTCCTGTTCTAATACGCAGGGCTGCGGGCAGCTCCGATGAAGCCAAGATTTCCTGGGCCGAGGGTCCCACTGTGGGTGCCATGGTCCCCTCTCACTCTGGGGTCTCTGGGCCCCCCAGCACCACCGTGAAGTGGGACCAGGGGGTTCTCCCATTCCCCGGGCCCTTGAGCTGTGTCCCCTCCCCAGGCCAGGGGACCCCGCTGTCCTCCTGACTTCTGCGAGCCCCTCCAATTCTCCCCGCAGCCCTCTCCTCTGCAGGGGTTCCAGGTTACACAAAGCCAGAGTCTGGCAGGCTCCCTGGTCTTCGCTCTGTAGTGTACCTGCCCTGAGGCCATGAATCAGAGCGCTGGCTAGGGCTCTGATGGGGGAGGGAACGGGAAAGCGCAGGGGGGCACTGACTCAACACCTCCACGCGTGATGTAGCTGCTTCAGTCCCGCGCCTGACGGTGCGAGGCACAGAGGGAAATTCTAGGTTTTGAAGGCAGTGTGGTGAAAAGCCTGGTGAGCCCGCAGCTTGCAGGCTTGGAGAAGTCAAGAGGAGACGGGGCCTGAACGAGTCCCTTCTGCTGGGGTGGAAGTGTCTAACTAGCCCGTCTCTTCACTGGATGTTCAGGGCTGCATGGAGCTAGGGGCATGGAGGCAGCGTGAATGGTTCTTTCTGTGTTTCCCTTTGAAAAAGCTAACAGAGGAAAGGTCTTTCCTCAAAAGGAGGTTGAGTTTACCCTACTTTCCGCAGATCCATTGATCTGCACTTGCATTTCTGCTCCCTGGTATGCCCTGCCCCTCCCAGGCCCTGGAACTCCACGACCTCCTAACCGGGGGGCGAGGCAGAACTGGAAGGCTGGTCTGAGCAGAAGGGGAATGTCAATGACCCGCTGCTGGGCTGGTCTCGGTTATTGATTAACTTACGGAGCACAGCAGATGGGGCCGATGGGGCTCTTTCAAAATAAATCAGTATTCCGAACACTGAAAGGGACCTGTAGGTGTGAGGGAACGGCTGAGACAGGCTGAGGAAAGATCAAACCGCAGAAGGTCAGGCGCCACCAAGAGGCCTCTGCCGGAAGGAGGGAGCCTTTCTGCGGAAGAATGTAGGCAGCTGGGGAAAGACATCAAAGGACACGCTCTGCTCACAATCCCCTCCTCCGACGGGCCTGCGTCTTTGAGTCTGCCCAGAAAAAGATCAAGGAGGAAAGAGCTGGGAGCGGGGACAGTGGGGCTCGGTTGGCCCCGGGAGATGGAGAGACGGCACGAGCATCTGCTGAACCGAGCTGCGGGCGCCGCCCTGACGGTGTCACTCTGGCGGGCCGCAAGGTGGCAGGGGTCCCAGCGACGGCGCGCTCTCTGGTAGCATCACCGTGGGCGGGATGCAGTGGAGCCCAGAGCAGACGGACTACTGTCGTGACTGAGAGCACAGGCGAGGAACCGGCCGACCCCAGCAGCCAGTGCTCCTCACGAGGTCATGCTTTTCTTCCCCAGCACGTGGTGATACGCCTATGCATTTGCAAGCATTACATGAGGCCTTGCCTGTGTTCATGCATTCACCCGTCTGTTTTCCGGGTAGCGAGGGTGTGGGTGTAGAAATGAAGTCTCAGCCTCCACGGAGGACACAGACAAGGAACGGCTCAATTTGGAATCTAGCACTGTCCGCTCCTAGCGGCGGCGGAAGCCAAACGGAGCAGAGTGAGCGCCGGGATGCTGGAAGAGCAGCTTCGGACGGAGCGGCGGGGAAGGCGTCCTGAGGGCCCTCTGAGCAGCCTCCGCCCAGGCTCGCCGTGCGGCTCCCCGCGATCCCGCGCAAACGGGAGAGCCGAGGGCAGCGCCGTGTCTGCACACGGTCCCCCAGCCCGAAACGGCAGGCGGCAGGCGGAGGCCTCTGCACCCACGACCGCGTGCGGCTGGTGAAGCCCGACAGAAAAGGCGAGAAAAGCTTCAGTTCAGTCAGTTCAGTCGCTCAGTCGTGTCCGACTCTTTGCGACCCCATGAATCGCAGCACGCTTAGGCCGTATTTTATTAGCCAGGCTCTACTTTTATGTCCCGAGAACTGTTAACGGCGACAAATCTCTCTTCCGTCTTTTGTCCCGCTCCTCATTGCGAGCGGCTCCCAGGGGTGAGCTTCCTCTCTGAAACTCTTCCTGCTGAGTCTGGGAGCCTGCCTGCCCCGGGCGGAGGAGCAGGACTTCGCCTGCCGCCTGTAAGTGTGGGGGACGTCACCAGGCCTCGGGTCGCCGGTTCCTGCCGCTGAGCGGACACCATTTGTCTAGCCTTTAGGCTCTCTGGTGGCTTAGATGGTAAAGAGTCTGTCGTAAGAAAATCTGCCAGCAATGCAGGAGATGCCGGAGACCTTCAGTTCCCCGGGTTGGGAAGATCCCCTGGAGGAGGAAATGGCAACCCATTCCAGGTGGGGATCAGTCTGGGGGACCACAAAGGGTCAGACGCGACTTAGAGAGAAAACAACAACAGCAGCAGTGCTTTCTATGCAGTCACGCTGCGGGGGCCCGTTTCTCTCGGCTTCAGCACCTCACAGGCGTTTACGGCAGCCACTGTCTAAAAGCATAGCTTGAACTTGAATCGACCTTTGAGGGGATAGACAGTCCCTTCCCTTAGAACTCACTAAAGCCTGAACCAGGTGTGGAGACTATATAGTGATTGGCTGGCTAAACGTTGACCTTTTAGCCTTCTTTAGCAGGGGTGGGCAGAGAAGGTGATGGCACCCCACTCCAGTACTCTTGCCTGGAAAATCCTATGGACGGAGGAACCTGGTGGGCTGCAGTCCATGGCGTCACTAACAGTCAGACACGACTGAGCGACTTCACTTTCACTTTTCACTTTCATGCATTGGAGAAGGAAATGGCAACTCACTCTAGTGTTCTTGCCTGGAGAATCCCAGGGACAGGGGAGCCTGGTGGGCTGCCATCTATGAGGTCGCACAGAGTCGGACACGACTGAAGCGACTCAGCAGCAGCAGCAGCAGCAGTGGGGGTGGGGTGTGCGTGTGTGTGCCCTTTTAGCCTCTTTAGCGGGTGTGTGTGTGTGGCTCAGTAGTGTCTGACTCTTTCTGACCCTGTGAACTGTAGCCTTTCCCTTCTCCAGGGGATCTTCCCAACCAGGGAATTGAACTGGGGTCTCCCGCATTGCGGGCGGATTCTTTACTAGCTGAGCCACCAGGGAGGTGTAGGCACAGCCCTTTGGCACCTGTGCCTCTGTCCTGAAATGCTGGGCGTGACGGGCTTCCACGCCCAGCACCCTGTGAGCCATTGAAACCTGACCAAACTCTAAGGAAAGAAAGGTTAGCTTTATTACCCAGGTTCCATTTTCATTTCGCTGACTCTGTTACTGGGCTTCGCTGACGTCACATCCATTTAGCAATGGCATGATTGAAGTGTCAGTCAGTAATATCAAAGCGCTCTTAGTTTCTCTTTTCTGTAGATGAAAAGGTTTTGAGTTTTGAAGATTTGCAGGAGAAAGAGAACTCTGGCTTATCTTTCATAGTATTTTATATTGCTACCATTTGCAATTTGTCTTTTCTCATAGGAAGTATTCTAAAAGTCAAGAGGCATCAAAATATTGATTTCTTTTTAGCCTATGTGAGTAATATTTGCATATAAATATTTTAAAATACATAAAATTAAGTGAATACCCATAATTCTTTGATTTAATCGTTAATTAAGGTTTCTTGCAAATACTGCTTCAGTACCTCTGTGAAACACGTATGGGCTACAGTCTGGACCCAAAAGATAAATAAGTCAAAGTCCTTTTTCCTAATGAGTTCATAATTCAGTGGGAAAGATACCGTAATTACAAACCAGTTTGACAAATTCTATGCTGGAAGGAAGCCCAAGGTCTTGAAGTAGTGAGTGAGGAGGGACACCTGGAGCTGACTAGGGGTGTGCAGGGAGCTTTGTGGGTGTCCTGCTGAGCCGGAAGCTGCAGACAGAGCAGGGTCAGAAGTGGCACCCTGCGGAGGAAGAAGTGTGTCAGAGCTGCCAGGGTGCTGGAGGGCATGGAAGGCTCCGGAGCTGCACACAGACCCAGCGCCGAGCGAGGTGCTGAGAGGGTGCCCCGTGGACAGGCGGGGCTCTATCATCCAGCTCAAGCTTCTCCACGCTCACCACACCCCTCCTCCTCCAGCCTCCGCCCTCCTTTTGGGGTTATCCTGCTCACTCCATACTTATTCCAACCTGTGACCCCTGTTTTCACAAGCCCGAGTCTTTTCTGCCTTTCCTAGCCTTCATGGTGTTTGAACTTTTTCTGATTTTTCACTACCTGTCTCCACGACTGCCTCTTCCAAGAAGACCTCTTTACACCTGTTCAGAGACCTTTCCCAGCTCTGAATTGATTTTGTCCTTCAAAGCAACACCCTTAAGAATCTAATTACTCTATCTCTCATTTCCTTCAAGCGTTAGATTGGCATTTCCTACTCAGTTGTCAGTCTGGTAATGATAGCTGCCCCTTTGTGGTTTTAATTTGCCTAGCTTAAGGTAAAGTGTGATGAGCACTCTTGGTGAGTACAGTACTTTGATAAATATTAACTGGACACTTTTTCAAGGCCACTGCTGTATGCTGATTGTAATTTGGAGTCCCTAGTATTCTGTACCACTTGGTAATAAAATGGGCAATTTTTATTTCTCTTACACAAACTTGTCCTATGACCTTATCCTGGAAATTAAGAAAAATCAATTAGATCTGTGCATATCAGGTGTATGTCTCCAAAACAGACTATAGAAAGAGCAACTTCCAGAATAGTATAGCATGATGTTGTTCATGTAACTTCAATATGTATATATATAGACACTATATACTAATGCATTTTAATAGGCATTTGTGTGTATGTTAAAGAACAAATGGACCAGAAGTATACACTTATGGCGTACACACATATGCGTGACGTACACACATATACACTTAGAGCATAAAAGCAATTCATGCTAATGGTGTCTCTGCATTGGGAGAAGACGGTCCAAGAAAACTGCAATGTGGTCTATTTTAATTTTACAAAATAAAAGTCCAAAGTGTATGAGATGAAATGCTCAGCGATAGTCAGTGTTGCTGCTCTGACAGTTACTGATAAATGTTGTCAATCGTTTGTTGTATTCCTTGTATTTTTGTCTCCTTGAAATTTTTTCCTCGAACGTCTAAACACACATGCACACACAGAAACTGCGTGTGTGTCAGGAGCTGGAACGTTTAGGAGCAAAGGAGACGAGAAAGATGGAGAGAGAGCTTGAGCAGCTCAGTTACTGCGAGCAGAAAACGTCTCTCGCAAAATGTTCAAGCCCCTGCTATTTGCCGCTATAGCCCCTTGTAGAGCAGGAGACAGCTCCAGTGGAATAAATCCTGTGGCCTTTGCATGGTCTGTGATTCACTGCAGGCTTCATGAGACAGTCTGGGCGCTGCCCTGGAGGGCCTCGGCTAACCTCGTCAGTGGACCGGAGCTTGCTCTCCGCCTTTTCTGAACCGAGTGGTTTCAGGTGAGGTTAATGGGCGTTAGTTATGCCAGCAGGTGGGCTATGTGGGCGTGAATGTTAATGCCCGGGCTCCTGCCACTCCAAGGTCAGCACTGACTCAGGAGGGGCACAAATAGGTAGACAGCACGAGAGGCGGATGGTTAACATCCCCATAAAGGCCGGGAGGCTGGGGAGGCCAGCGGTGACCTGGCGCTGGAGGACCCGGACACGACCGACGCACAGGGTCCGAGTCGCTCTCACTTAAAGTCACGTCAGTGGAAAACTGTAAAGGAACGCATTGAGCTGATTCAGCGGGATTATGCGGCCTTCCCACCAAGTTCAGCCTGAGGAGACAATAAAGAGACAGCTGATTCCACAAAGGACAGCCCGGTTGTGTCAATACTAACTCACAGGGAAGCTCCTTTTGAAATCCCCGGTCTGCCCTAGGTTCCTAAGGAGAGGTCTTGGGATAGACATTTTAGAATCCTTTGAAATTATGTACATGTGTGTGTATCTACGTATACAAATACACAGGTATGCATGCGTGTATGCGTAAGCATATAGACCCAAACATAGGTAAGTGATCTGTATACACGTATCACGATAATATACAAATAGACCTTATATATATATGAACAACATGTCGCTCTTATTGCTCAGTCACTTAGTCGTGTCCGACTCTTTGTGACCCCATGGATTCCAGGCCTCCCCCATCACCAGCTCCCGGAGTTCACCCAAACCCATGTCCATCGAGTCGGTGATGCCATCTAGCCATCTCATCCTCTGTTGTCCCCTTCTCCTCCTGCCCCCAATCTTTCCCAGCATCAGGGTCTCTTCCAATGAGTCAGTTCTTCACATCAGGTGGCAAAAGTATTGGAGTTTCAGCTTCAACATCAGTCCTTCCAACGAACACCCAGGACTGATCTCCTTTAGGATGGACTGGTTGGATCTCCTTGCAGTCCAAGGGACTCTCAAGAGTCTTCTCCAACAACACAGTTCAATATAGATGCCAACAAATCAGTACCTAGGATCAATAAATGTTTAGTGAACTGAGTGAGCAAAATGAATAGGGAAAAAGTAAGATTTTACTCTTAAAGATCTTATTCTTGATGGAGATTTGTTAACCTCCCTGAACTGCACTGAAGTTTCAGGATCAACAGTACCAACTGGGCCAGCTGGGCCAGCTGGGCATTTTGGTGTTGAAGGGGAAAGACAGGGAATAAGTCTCCCATGTTTGGCGGTGGGGTCCTACGGTGAGCAGCATGCTCTCTCCTCTCCTGCTGGTGGGAGGTGTGGCTCTTATTCTCAGCTTAAGGCATTGCTGCTGTGTGTGACGCGCTGTGCCAGGCGCTTGACGAAGCTCTGCTCACCTAACCCTTACTCAGAGACCTGCTGGGCACCAACATCCTCATTTTCAGAGCAGTTTAGACCAAGTAGCTTTGCTCAGGGGCTGTAGCTGATAAATAGCAGAGCGGGGCTTGAGCCTGGCTCTGGCTGACCCAGTGCCTGCTTCACCATCCCGAGAGGAGGGCGCTTCTGAGCATGCTCAGCGGCAGATGGGAGGAGCTCTTTCTCCAGCGAAAGCTTGGGGGCAGCTTGGAGTGCCAGAAGCAGGTTCTGTGAAGATGACTCCCCCAGCAGCTGTGGGGGCCGTCCAACATGCACCGACCACAGAGATGCTCCCAGACCGCTCTCCAGAGGCAGCAGAGCGCGCGCTGGGGTGTCGGCTCTGCGCTGGGTAGAGGACGGCAGAACGTGGTGAAGGAACCTGGGCCTAGAGTCTGTGGACACACGATCAAATCCCACGCCTGCTGCTGCGTAGCTTTGCGGACTTGGGAAACTTACCTCCCCTCCCCCGTCCTCTTTCTGGAGCTCCAGAATGATGGCTGCGAGCCGTGTCTGCCTCGCAGACTTAGAGCTGTTGTTTAGCCCCTAGGTCGTGTCCCACTCTTCTGCGGCCCCGTGGACTGCAGCCCTCCAGGCTCCTCTGTCCATGGGATTCTCCAGGCAAGAGCACTGCAGTGGATTACCGTTTCCTCCTCCAGGGGATCTTCCCGACCCAGGGATGGGACCCGCCTGCGTTGGCAGGCGGATTCTTTACCGCTGAGCCACCTGGGAAGCCCAGAGCTGGCGTTTGTACTGGAGGCAAGCCGCGCAGGACAGTCCTAAGCTGCGGGTAGCAGTTATTATTGACAACGTGAATTGACTGTAGTCTGTTGGACATTGAACCCAGACAGAAAACAACGCACCGTGAGCGGTCTGGTAGAGGGACAAAACGGTGAGAACCAGTGTGACTGCATGGCTCCCAGGCCAGCACAGGGCCAGCCTGTGGGCACGGCTCCCCTCTGCTGTGGACGGGGTGCAAGACCCGGGCAGACCCCAGCTGCCTCCACTGCATCCGGTGATGTGGGGCATCCCCGGGACCCCGGGTGGGCTTGGTCAGGCCGGTAGGCCACTGCAGGGATGGTGCTCGGGCTCTGGGCCGCCGGCAGCCTGCTCCAGGTGGGCTTGGTCAGGCCGGCAGGCCACTGCAGGGATGGTGCTCGGGCTCTGGGCCGCCAGCAGCCTGCAGCCAGCTCTCCGTTTCGGTCCCATCTCTCGCACGTGTGTGCTGAAGAGGCCCACCCATCTCCCTGTGTGCTGGCAGGTTTTTTCTAAAATGCTCAGCAATGCTACTTACAAATACAAAAATATTAGACATTCCCTACCAAGTGCAGGCGAAATACACACGACTGGAGGATAGTTACTAACTTTATTTTTTTAAAATACGTTTTTGTCTTGTGCTGGGGTACAGTCGGTTAACAGTGCTGTGACAGTCTCAGGTGGACAGCGAAGGGCCTCAGCCACACATACACGAGTGTCCATTCTCCGCCAACTCCCCTCCCACCCAGGCTGCCACGGAACACCGAGCAGAGTTCCCCGTGCTCTAGAGGAGGTCCTTGTTAGTGATCTGTTTTAAACATATATGCTGGCGTATTTTAAGGACAGAATTTTCTCTCTGAATGAATGGTTTGCTTCCTCTTTGAATGAGAGTTTTCATTCCCAAGAGGAGCTCATACATACACTTACTAATGTGGGTAAGACTTAGAGAAGAAAGACAGCAGAAATGATCAGCTTTAATAGCTAGCGTATATTTAGCAGTTACTTTGTACCAGGCACTGTTTTAAATGCCTTACATGGAGCAGTCTTCAAATAATTTAATTTTTATAATATCACAGGCTGATACTGGTGTTATCTCAGTTTATGGTTGAAGAAGCTAGCACTGAGTATTTGGACTTGTTGCCCAAAGTCCGAGTCCTTGAGTGGCAGAACTTGGATTTAAACTCTGGCAGTCCAGCGCCAAAGGTCTTACACAGCTGGAGGCAATAATTGGTATTTACAGCCCCATGATACTTCATATCGTGGTGACAGAGTTGTGTACAAAGCAAATGGCAGCTGGCAGAAAGAGCCCCTCTAATTTGGCGGCTCAAAGGCTTTGCGACCCAGAGTTAAAGTCATCCTTCTCAGGACTGTGTCACTGGTATCTAATTTCAGAGCAGTTAGGTAGCAGCAGGGCTTCTAATCCATATTTACTGAAATCAAATAAAGTGTCTGCTCATTTTGTTATCTTGGAAGTATACCTTGCCTTAACGATAAGCTCAGTGGGTGCATTGTCGAGGCAAGATCAGACAGTATACGATCTTCCTTAGCTACGCGCAGGCCTGCCTTTGTGATGTTAGTTTATGGGAGCTAGTCTTCTTAGTGTCTGATTTAGGCATTCTCCTCCGATTTCCTTTATGCTCTGCATGTTGCTTGTTTTCCTTCCATAAACTTTCCTTGCTTGTAAGGGAGAGTATTTTTTGGTTCAAACGGGTAGGTAGCCTGAGACTTTGCAGGCCGTGGGGGTTCGGAAATGCTCTAATTCTTTTCAGTTAGGAAGAAGCAAGGCAGTGAGTCCTGGCGAGGACACACAGACACTAAATTGCGTCCTGCTTGTTGCGATCATCTGCCCCCGTGAAGCCAGGATGTGATGTCTGGGTGTTGGCTCCTTTTCTCCTCTTAGATGCCGGGGTAGCACCGGGCTGCACCCTGCCCGTCTGCTGCGGCCTTTGTGTTCCAGTGTTCGTTTGGGGCTGGGTCCCTAAGCGAACAGTGCCTGTTAGTGCGGAGAACCGCTCCCTCCCATCACCCCCCCCCCCCCCCCCCCCGGGGCCGTTTCCTGCTGAGTCTCCTTGGGGCTGCCGCTTCTTCTTCCTCTCTGTCCCTGCTCTGGGGCTCAGCTCCGGCACCTCTTGGCAATGCCGGTTGTATCACCACTGCTTTTATGCTTGCTTCTGGGCACCCTTGGCTTGGAGCGAGGGTACTGCACGGCTATGCTCTACACAGCACTGAACAGCAGGTATACACAAGCGCAGCCCCCGGTAGAGGGCGCACGCGTGTAACATGCACACCAGACACGCCAGGGCCCGCTCACGTGCTCGGACATGTGGATCCACTCCACGTCTTTGAAAGTCTGCAGCTTGAAGGCTCATTTGTAGGGAACTTACTGTGCACCATCTGTTATTAGGCAAATCTGAATCGTGGCGCTTTGTTCACTTGGATCACACATCGTGAACTTAAGGCCGCCGGGCCCGACTTTCCCCACTGGGGAGAAGGCCTTGCTGGACGTAGAGACGAGTCCAGACTTCCGCAAAACGGTGCTGTAGGTGACTCCTCAGCGCTGCACCTTCCCGGCCCATGCCACCCTTTGCTGCAGCGACGCCACCTCGCTCTGGGATCAAGTCTGTGCCTCCACCTTCCTCCTCCCCTCACATCTGGGGCTCGTGGAATATCTTGATAAAATCACTTGCAGTAATATGCCATTGATTGGTAAGAGTTCATTATTTTTTCACTATATTCTGGGACATTTACCTTTTAACGGAACTAAAGTCTTTATCCAAAGGAATAAATGCAGTCTAGAAGTAAGGAACTGGTCAAGCAAGCATAGTTTTGAAACTGAGTATTTCTTTCTGGTAGCCGTGAACGTGTAAGTGGCTGCTTTCACTGCTTATTGAGAGGCTGACCTTGCCTATTAAATGTTCACTTGCTGAGACTAATAAACTATGTGCCAAGTCTTTTGTTAACTTTTAAAGGCAAACAGTGAGAGTAATTATAAATGCTTTTAACTACAGTGTATCAGTACGGTCTGATAATACATGTGCTTATAAAGATGAGTGAAACTTATTTTATGTATAAACTTAATATTAAAAGCACAATTCCATAATTTGAATTTTACGCTACTCTGGAGAATAACAATAAGGCTAAAAAGGGCTGTGTAGATCCATGTTTTGAAGTGTAGTCCCTGTACCAGAAGCATTAGCGTCACTCAGGACCTTGATAGAAAAGTACCTTCTGAGGCCCCTCCTGAGAAGCATGGCAGCTATAACCCCGGAGCTGAGCCCAGAAGTCTGTGTTTTAATAGCTTGCTGGATACTTTTGATGCACTCTAAAGTTGGAGAACCAAGGTTGTGGATGATTGTATTTGAACTCATCCTAATTTGTAGACGAGCACATTGAGGCCCAGGAAGATTAAGAGGCTGAGCCGAGCTGCTGATTTTCAGAGCAGTGTTCTTTTAACCAGCCTAAGATGAGTCCCTCTGGCTAATCAGTTTGAATGAGTGAGGCTTGCTGCAGCGTCTTTGATTGACAGGACAGTCAAATCACCGCCTGATTGTGTGACTTTCCTCTCCTAAGGCTCGGGGATGAGACTTGAACAACTTCAATCTCTTGGAGCCTCTCTGGGATCAGGCTGCTCCATATCCACTCCCTTCAGAAGGCTCGGCACTCATTTTCCTTTAAAGCCGGGGTTAGTCTGCCTGAGTTGCATACTAATCGGGTGAATGAATCCATTACCAACAGCTAGATTAGGTTTTGCAGCTGCTGCGCCCGGGGATCGTGGTAAAAGGGGCAGCGCGAAAATCCTTCACTGATCGAGGCAGTCTGAAAATGCAGTCCTGCGTGGCGAGCAGCATTCAGAAACGCCGAGATGAAGTGAAAGATGAAGATGGCTTTTGCCTAAACACACGGGGAAGGGGGAAACCCTGGGGCGCCGCCGGACAGACACGGGGCTGTGGGCTGCACATGCTTTTCCGTCTTTTCCGCCCGCTCGCCTCAAGGGGACGGCGCTAGGGAAAGCAGGGATGCGAAGTCACATGCGGGCCTTCAGGGCGCTACGTGAATGTTAGGACCAATACTGATGCTTGTGTCTCTAGCAACCTCGCTTATCCGTTTATCTCGGAATCAAGACCGCCAGACGACGCGGTGTCTGGGACCTGCTTTCCTCCCACCCGCTTGCCTCGGTGCAGAGATGTCGACCTGCGCCGCCGTCCACGCTCCCTCTCGTGAATGCAGCCGTTTATCCCGCCAGTATCTTCAGACTGCCTGCTGTGTGCCAGGACTGCTCAGGGGCTGCTCTTCCTCATTTTCGTGACCTTTTATTCTTGAATGAATAATTTTTGTCTTCCGTTTTCTCCTATACTTATTGGAAAGTAGCACATTCTGTTTCTTTCTGTTAGTGGTTATCCTAGAAATTTCACCAAATAGACTTAAATTATTGAAGTCCAAAGTGAACCAACAGCTTGACCCTCCTCCCAGTAGTACAAGTTCCTGTCAAAGTTTAATTCCATTTTTCCCATCTTGAATTTTGTTATTATGGCGTATTTTTAAGTCTGCTTAAAAACGAAAACATTATTATTGTTATTGTCTTATACTATCATATTGATTAATGGCAGTTTACTTTTTTCCATCCTGCATTTCAGATCTTACATCTAGAATTACTTTCCTTTAGCTTGTTTTAGGTATATAAATGGCTTTATTTTTACTTCATTTTTTTATTGACGTGTAATTGACTTAGGAAATCATATCAGTTTCAAGTATTTGTTGTTGTTCAATGGCCCAGTCTTGTCCGGCTCTTTGCGACCCAGTTGCAAGTATACAATGTAGCAATTCAATATACATTACAAAATGATCACCACGCTAAATCCAGTTACTTCATTCTTGATATTTCACAGCGTATAGACTTTCAGGTTGGCAAGTGGTTTTTTTTTTAGTGCTTTGAAGGCTTTATTCCACTATTATCAAGATTCAGTTGATGTTTTGAGAAATCAGCTGTCTAGCTTATTCCTTTGCATATGACCTGACTTCTTTTTTCTGGCTTAAATTTTTTTTCTCTTTGCCAATTTTCAACAATTTTAATATAATGTGCTTTTAAAAGTTTATTTTATTTTATTCTACTTGAGATGCAGTAGGTTTCTTGAATATCTGGATTACTATCTCTTATTAGCCCCTGAAAATTTCAGATATAAGCATACTTTGTGTTACTGAGCTTTGCTTTATTTTACTTTGCAGATACTGCGTTTTTACGGATTGAAGATATATGGTGACCCTACGTTTAGCACGTTTGTTGGAGCCATCCAGTTTTCCAGTAGCATCCGCTCACTTTGCGTCTCTGTTACGTTTTGGCAGTTCTTACAGCATTTCAAACTTTCATTCTTGCTGTATTTGTTGTGGTGATCTGTGATCAATGAACTTTGTCACTACTAGGACTCACTGACATCTTAGATAATGGTTAGCATTTTTTAGCAAAAAAATTTTTTTTAGTTTGGCGTGTATTCAGTTGGAAAAGAATCTGCCTGCCAATGCAGGAGACACAAGATATATTGGTTTGATCCCTGGGTCAAGAAGATCCCCTGGAGTAGGAAATGGCACTCTACTCCAGTACTCTTGCCTGGGAAATGCCATAGGCAGAGGAACCTGACAGGCTACAGCCCAAGGGGCCACAAAGAGACAGGACTGAGCAACTGCGCACATCACCTTTTTTTTTTTTTTTTTAAGACAGCTATTGCACACTTAAAAGACTGCAGTGTAACATAAACACAACTTTCACAGGCACTGGGGAACCACACAATTTGTCTGGCTTGCTTTATTGCAATACTTGCTTTATTGTGTTGGTCTGGAACTTATCCCGCAGTGTCTCCTGGGTACGCCTGTGTCGTCTTCTCAGATATTGCTCTAACGCGTGCTGTCTCTCCTTTCGTTTTAGCTCTTCACTATTGACGCCTTGTTGTTGTATTTCCTCCATCCTTTACCCCTTTCCTGTATTTTCTGCCTCTTTTTTCCTCTTGGTGCAGAATTCAGAATCATTTATCTTGTCTTATTTCCCAAATATAAGGTAGGCATTCAGTGAATCTTAGTTGAATGAAATATTGAACTTAAAAGTTCTTACTACATGAGGCTAGCTTTCTACTTGAAAAGACTTGATATAAGCCTTTCAATTTTGTGTTACAAAAACTGAGGCCTGCAGGGTAAATGACTTGGTCAAGGTCACAGCGCTTGGTAGCAGTATATCTGGCCCCAGAACTCAGATCTGACTTTAAATCCATTCTTCTTCCCACTTCACTGAACATTTCTCATTCAAATCCGAAATATTGTAATATGCATAATGACGGCATGGATGCGACATTTTGTCTGTTTTCACTTAGGAGAAACTACATTGTTATTTATAAAACAATTCTGCTTCCTCTCAATGACCAGTGAGAAGTAAGGAATTTGTAAGTGATGTAGGAAAGGAGCAGGAAGTCTTAAGAGCTAATCAGAGAGGGTTTGGTAGCTTTCAGTGAGATAGTGACTTACTAGTAGAAAGCCCTCAGGTAAATGAATAGAGCATCTTCTCCTTCATTACTTTGGCAAAGCCCACCCAGAAGTGTAACAGGGAAAATGGAAGATTACAGTGAAGGCTTGTCTGCACTAATGTGATGGAGAATTTTTAGAGAATGACAAGGACCTCTGCCTGAATAATTAGCCCTGATAGTTAGCCCCTTATGACATTTCTGAGAGCTCTTGTCTGCTGAAAATAGATGCTTTTACATGAGTGAGAACAAAACTGAACTTGGTTAAACAATATCTGTGAATGCAATTTGTGGGGAGACAGAGCTTATGGGGAAAAGTAGAAGTACAGAGAATATGTAAGATAAACCCAAAGGCACGCAGCAGGGCGTATGTATGTGAGTGAGTGCAGTGGAGACGGAGGAGTGAGGGGGACATGGATCTTCATCAGTTACTTTGAAAAACTACAAAACAGTAGTATTTATATATGAACAGATCAATGTCATAGCCTGAAGGACTTTTAGGAACATTTGGACTAACTGAAGCTAGTTTCCTAGACTGCAGTTTTGAAAGAGAGTTTGTATCTTTTCGCTTTTGGCTATTAGAATGTTTCTGAAAATTTCGTTTACTCACATGCTTGCTTATTTCTCCCCAGTTGTGTCATTTCCAATACAGAATTGCTGTTGCTGTTCAGCCACTGTCCTGTCCAACTCTTTGCAGCCCCGTGGACTGTGGCACACCAGGATTTCCTGTCCTGCTCTATCATCTGGAGCTTTCTCAGACTCATCCCCATCGAGTCGGTGGTGCCATCCAGCCATCTCATCCTCTGTCATTCCCTTCTCCTCCTGCCTTCCATCTTTCCCAGCATCAGGGTCTTTTCCAGTGAGTCAACTCTTCACATCAGGTGGCCAAAGTATTGGAGCTTCAGCTTCAGCATCAGTCCTTCCAATGAACACCCAGGACTGATTTCCTTTAGGATGGACTGGTTGGATCTCCTTGCAGTCCAAGGGACTCTCAAGAGTCTTCTCCAACACCACAGTTCAAAAGCATCAATTCTTTGCCACTCAGCCTTCTTTATGGTCCAACTCTTACATCCACACATAACTACTGGAAAAACCCTAGCTTTGTCTATATGGAGCTTTCTCAGCAAAATGATGTCTCTACTTTGTAATACAGTATCTTGGTTTGTCATAGCTTTTCTTCCAAGGAGTAAGCATCTTTAAATTTCATGGCTGCAGTCACCATCTGCAGGGATTTTGGAGCCCTAAAAATAAAGTCTGACACTGTTTCCATTGTTCCCCCTCTATTTGCCATGAAGTGGTGGGGCCAGATCGTAATTTTTTGAATGTTGAGTTTTAAGCCAGCTTTTTCACTCTCCTCTTTCACTCTCATCAAGAGGCTCTTTGGTTCCTCTTCCTCATCTTCACTTTCTGCCATTAGAGTGGTTTATAGGATGAGAAAAAGAATAAAATATATTAAACTCCTGTAGTCATTTGGTCACACTTCTCTCCATCCCTGGCTTTGAAGCAATAATCATTTCCATATTCCCGTTCTGTTCCTCCCAATTGCCTTTTACAGAAGATTGCTTCACAAAATAACTCATATGATGATAGATAAGGAGAGAAACAATTATTTCATGTTCTTCTCCACCACTCTTATTTTTATCCTTTGCCCCTGTCAGGGTGAACACTGGTTCCAAGTCTCAGCATAACATCCCTCTAAGAGCGGCTTTCCAGAGAGCAGGGCCACCCCCTGCGTACAGAGCAAAGAAGGATGGCTAAATGGCCTGGGTCTATGGGAAAGGGGACCGCAGCCAAGCCTTGGCCACCAACTACTGGCCATGTGCTTCCTGCCTGAAGCCTCAAAGTGACAAAGTGAAGGATCCAGACTGATATAGTCCCTCCTTCCCTTCACTCCAATAAAGAATGGCGTTCTATCCGCAAATGATAAGATCTGATGCATTCTCTGAGACCATCTCTTTTCAAGCAGCCATCTGCATTCAAGCCATCTGTCTGCTCCTCTTGCTTGTTAGTCACGTCCCTGAGAAACCAATTGTAGTATCTGCTAATCCTTAAAGGCCATGAAATAGTATTGATCAGAAATTGGAAAGGATGACATTTAGTTGCCCATAGTCTGCATCCTTACAGTGCAAAATAAAGCCCTGAAAATTTAATTTTTATCAGGATAGAAAGTCAAGCAAGAACGTCCATCCCTCAATGTGTTTTTTTCTTTTTTTCTGTCTCCTCCTTTTTTTGTTGTTAGCTGGTTGGAATTTAATTTGGTTTGTGTCCTGAAACTGATCAGGGTAAATTTTTTTGTCCTGATTTTCCTTCTTTGCTTGCTTGTCATCACTGATGTGCATAAAGAGAGCAATTATCCACCCAAACCATCCAGCCCCAGCGTTTTCCCAGGTTCCGGTGTAAATCCAAGGGCAGTTTTAGAATTAGCAGCACAGAAAGAGCACCGGTTCATTTGTCAGACACCCTAACGTCAGGACTCTAGATGTGAAGTTTGGATAGGTTATTTGACATGATTTACTGTGTTAGATGTAATTTAAAGATAATAACGTCTTTTTTAATTGAACTCTTTTAACTGAACAATTGAGTGTTGGTTCGCATTATTAGCTTCAGGTGTACGGCACAGTGATTCAGTATTTTTATAAATTATGCTCCATTTAAAACTGCTACAAACTAATGGCTATAGCTCCGTGTGCTACGTCTGTGTGTGTCTCTTAATTCCCTAACCATATCTCGCCTCTCCTTCCTTCATTCTCCCTGCTGATAACTACTAGTTTGTTCTCTGTATCTGTGAGCCTGTTTCATTTTTGTTTTTACCATTTATTTTTAAAATTTATTTATTTATTTATTTTTTAATTTTAATTTTTACTCTATTTTACTTTACAATACTGTGTTGGTTTTGCCATACATTGACATGAATCTACCACACGTGTACATGTGTTCCCAAACATGAACCCCCCTCCCAACTCCCTCCCCATAACATCTCTCTGGGTCATCCGCGTGCACCAGCCCCAAGCATCCTGTATCCTGCATCGGACATAGACTGGCGATTCGTTTTTAGATTCCGAAGAAAAGTGATAACACAGAGTGTTATTTGTCTTCTTCTGTCTGGCTCATTTCACTAAGCACAGTATTCTGTAGGTCCATCAACGTTATTGCAAATGCAGAATTTCATGGATGAGTAATATCCTGCTGTGTAGAAATACGACGGCTTCTTTTCCGTTCGTCAGTTGATTGGCACTGAGACTGCTTCCATATCTTGGCTGTTGTAAACAATGATGCTAACATGGAGGTGTGTGTCTTTTCAAATTAGTGTTTTTGTTTCCTTTGAATATATACCCAACAGTAGAATTGCTGGATCATATGGTAGCTCTGGTTTTGGTTTTTTGAAGACCCTCCGTATTGTTTTCCACAGCAGCTGCACTGATTTACGTTCCTAACAACAGTGGACGAGGGCTCTTTTCCCCCGTCCCCTCCAGTGCCTGTTACTGAGGGTTCTCTTCCCCGTCCCCTCCGGTGCCTGTTACTGAGGGCTTTCTTCCCCCGTCCCCTCTGGTGCCTGTTACTGAGGGTTCTCTTCCCCCATCCCTCCGGTGCCTGTTACTGAGGGCTTTCTTCCCCCGTCCCCTCTGGTGCCTGTTACTGAGGGTTCTCTTCCCCGTCCCCTCCGGTGCCTGTTACTGAGGGCTTTCTTCCCCCGTCCCCTCTGGTGCCTGTTACTGAGGGTTCTTTTTCCCCATCCCTCCGGTGCCTGTTACTGAGGGCTTTCTTCCCCCGTCCCCTCCGGTGCCTGTTACTTGGAGACTCTTTGATGACAGCTCTTCTGACAGGTGTGTGGTGGCATCTTGTGGCCTTGATTTGCCTTTCTGTGATGACTCATGGTGTTGAGCATTTTTCATGGGCGTGGAGACCGTCTGTATATTTTCTTTGGGAAACTGCCTGTTCGGGTCTTCTGCTTGTTTTTAAAGCAGTCTCTCTGGTTTTTGATGTTGAGCTGTTTGTATGTTTTGGATACTAACCCTCTGTTGGCCGTATCCTCTGCAGCCACTCAGTAGGGTGTCTTTCATGTCGATGGGCTCCTTCGTTGCACAAGAGCTTTTATATTTAAGTCCCATTTGTGTATGCTTTTCTTTTGCCTTAGGAGACAGGCCTCCCCGCTGCCCAAATGTTGCTGCCATTTCTGTCAGAGTTTTCTGCTTACTTCTCTTCTAGGAGTTTTATGATTTCAAGTCTTATACTCAGATCTCTAATCTATTTAGAGCTTATTTTTATTTATGGTGTGAGGAAATACTCTAACTGTTTTGCATGTAGCTGTCTAGCTTTCGCAGCATCACTCACTGTAGAGACTCTTTTCTGCGTTGATCACTCTTGCCTCCTTCGCCGTAGAGTAATTGACCGTAAGTGTGCGGGTGTATTTCTGGGCTCTGTATTCTGTTTCATTGATCTGTCTGTCTTTAAACTAATAATCTGTTAAAAAACAACCAATAAAGTTGTTTCAAAAGGTGAATAATTCATTAATTCAGTCATTCAATTATCTCCCTACCCCTCTATCTATCCAACCAGTAATCCGTTCTTTTGAAAAATATGTATTACAGACTTATACCGGGAAGTGTGAATAAGGCAGCAAATAAAGCAGAAAATGTCTGTCCTCATAAAGCTTAATTTCTAGCAGGGAAAAATGAATAGGTTATGATAACTAAGCCATATAGCAGGTCAGGTGATCATAGGTGTCATGCAGAAAAGCCAGGAGGGGAGGCGGCCTGTGGTTTGGAACTGAGTGAACAAGGAAGTCGTCACAGAGGAGGTGATATCTGAGCAAAGTCCTCAAGGAGGTGAGGGAGTGAGCGATGCAGGAAGCTGGGGGAAAGGCGTTTTAGCCGAGAAAAGAGCAGGTAGAAACCCTGAGCCAGGAATGCGCCTGCACAGTCAGGGGGACCAGACACCAGTGTGGCTGAGTGTCCTGAGGAGGGGCAGGGGGCGGAAGGTCAGATCAGACATAACGGAGGGACAGCGAGCAAGCATGGGGGCCTGCCACCGGGAGGGGCTGGCTTTCTGTTGGGGCGCCATGCACACCAAGAAAGCTCTGGGGCGGAGAGCAGAACGCTCTGATATGGGGTTTGGATTCTGTGTTGAGGAGAAAGGACACGGCAGGAAGGGCAGAAAGAGAGACCAGTAAAGAGGTGGGGCCGTCATCTGGGCCGGGGTCATCATCTGGGCCGGGGTCTTAGGACTCAGGTGGTGAGACTAGTAAAGAGACTAGTAAAGAGACTAGGAAAGAGGCGGGGCCATCATCTGGGCCTGGGTCGTAGGAGTCTGGTGGTGAGACTAGTAAAGAGACTAGTAAAGGGACTAGTAAAGAGGCAGGGCCATCATCTGGGCCAGGCTCTTAGGAGTCCGGTGGTGAGACTAGTAAAGAGACTAGTAAAGAGACTAGGAAAGAGGTGGGGCCATCATCTGGGCCGGGGTCATAGGAGTCTGGTGGTGAGCCTAGTAAAGAGACTAGTAAAGAGGCAGGGCCATCATCTGGGCCAGGGTCGTAGGAGTCAGGTGGTGAGACTAGTAAAGAGACTAGGAAAGAGGTGGGGCCATCATCTGGGCCGGGGTCGTAGGAGTCAGGTGGTGAGCCTAGTAAAGAGACTAGTAAAGAGGCAGGGCCATCATCTGGGCCAGGCTCTAAGGAGTCAGGTGGTGAGACTAGTAAAGAGACTAGTAAAGAGACTAGCAAAGAGACTAGTAAAGAGACTAGTAAAGAGGCGGGGCCGTCATCTGGGCCGGGGTCATCATCTGGGCCGGGGTCTTAGGACTCAGGTGGTGAGACTAGTAAAGAGACTAGTAAAGAGACTAGGAAAGAGGCGGGGCCATCATCTGGGCCAGGCTCTAAGGAGTCAGGTGGTGAGACTAGTAAAGAGACTAGTAAAGAGACTAGCAAAGAGACTAGTAAAGAGACTAGTAAAGAGGCGGGGCCATCATCTGGGCCGGGGTCATAGGAGTCTGGTGGTGAGACTAGTAAAGAGACTAGTAAAGAGACTAGTAAAGAGGTGGGACCATCATCTGGGCTGGGGTCGTAGGAGTCTGGTAGTGAGCCTAGTAAAGAGACTAGTAAAGAGGCGGGGCCATCATCTGGGCCGGGGTCGTAGGAGTCAGGTGGCGAGACTAGTAAAGAGACTAGTAAAGAGACTAGTAAAGAGACTAGTAAAGAGGCGGGGCCATCATCTGGGCCGGGGTCGTAGGAGTCAGGTGGCGAGACTAGTAAAGAGACTAGTAAAGAGGCGGGGCCATCATCTGGGCCAGGCTCGTAGGAGTAGGGTGGTGAGAAGTGGTAAATTCGGAGATGTTTTGAAAGTCGGGTCAGATCGATTGGCTTTGTAGGGAGACAAGAGTGAAATTGAGGCTACAGATCGGATTGGCCTGAGGAATCTGGATGGTGGAGCTGCTGTATGCTGACATGGTAGGATGGTGTCCACTGGGAAGAATCCAGTTTGGCAGGGATGGTGAGGAGGCGGGAAAGGGATGGCTTTGAAGGCAGCCAACCAGGAGGCAGGCCACACTGCACTCCTGGGGCTGGGAAGGAGGTGGTGGGCTGGCTGCTGGACGGCTATCCTGGCTGGAAGCTTCTTTCTTCTTATGAGGGCGATGGGCAGGAAGACAGGTGCCCACAGTAGAAGGGGCCCAGCCTCAGCTGAAAAAACTGCTGTTCTCACGGAGAACTTTCCTGGGATGGAAACAAGTGGCCCTCTGTATGACGTGAACTGGCACACACACACTCAGTCCCGAGACCAGGCACAATCGGTTTCACAGCCCATGTGATGGCAACCCTTCCTGATCAGCATGAGCGGTGAGACTGGAAGGGACCCCCCGGCCCTGTACACACTTGAAAACCACGCTTCGCTGGCTCCATGACTGTATACCTCTTTGAAAAAGACAGTTTAAGGTGAAATCAAATTCTTTTGCTGATATCCCAGTCCCTCATCTTTTTGCTCTGTACATTTTTGTCTATTTTTTTTTTTTTTCTGGCCTGAAGCTAGACTTTGTGCCTGTGAAGCTTTTTCTTCCCTACAGTGCTAACAGAGATGGGGTGTCCTCTTGCCACCGTGCATCACTGTCTGTGATTTGATAAACAGTCCCGTGAGTTTTCAGAACAATGTCTTTCCAAAACTGGAAATGAAATTTAGGGTTATCAAGAAGAACTGTTAAGGCAGTTTAAAATCAATACCTAAGACTAGAAAGAACACCAGTGAGAACTAAAATAATTGTGCTGAGGTGGCAGACGGCAGGTGCTTTCTTTTTTCCCAATGGTTTTGTTATTCAAAAATATATGGGAAAGAACCACAGTCATAGGTAGTTCTATATTGAATGGATGTAGGGTGTGGAAACATTTGATTTTTAAATACCCTGTTTTGAACAACACTGCAGAGTTAGTGCACCGTGTGTCTGTGCTACATGCAGGCTTCTGCATTGCAATGAAATTGTGTTACGATATTGTGTAAGCTTCTGCCGTACAACGGAGTGAATCAACTATATGTATAGATGTATCCCCTCCCTCCCGGATCTCCTTCCACACTCACCCCCATCCCAGCCCCCCAGGTCATCACAGGGCCTCGGGCTGAGCTCCCCGTGGCATGCCGCAGGCCCACTCGGGCTGAGCTCCCTGCGGTATACAGCAGGCCCACTCGGGCTGAGCTCCCTGCGGTATACAGCAGGCACCCTCGGGCTGAGCTCCCTGCGGTATACAGCAGGCCCACTCGGGCTGAGCTCCCTGCGGTATACAGCAGGCACCCTCGGGCTGAGCTCCCTGCAGTATACAGCAGGCCTACTTGGGCTGAGCTCCCTGCGATATACAGCAGGCCCCACTCGGGCTGAGCTCCCTGCGGTATACAGCAGGCCCCACTCGGGCTGAGCTCCCTGCAGTATACAGCAGGCCCACTCGGGCTGAGCTCCCTGCGGTATACAGCAGGCCCACTCGGGCTGAGCTCCCTGCGGTATACAGCAGGCCCACTCGGGCTGAGCTCCCTGTAGTATACAGCAGGCCCACTTGGGCTGAGCTCCCTGCGGTATACAGCAGGCCCACTTGGGCTGAGCTCCCTGCAGTATACAGCAGGCACCCTCGGGCTGAGCTCCCTGCGGTATACAGCAGGCCCCACTAGGGCTGAGCTCCCTGCAGTATACAGCAGGCACCCTCGGGCTGAGCTCCCTGCGGTATACAGCAGGCACCCTCGGGCTGAGCTCCCTGCAGTATACAGCAGGCCCCACTCGGGCTGAGCTCCCTGCAGTATACAGCAGGCCCCACTCGGGCTGAGCTCCCTGCAGTATACAGCAGGCCCCACTCGGGCTGAGCTCCCTGAGGTATACAGCAGGCACCCTCGGGCTGAGCTCCCTGCGGTATACAGCAGGCCCATTCGGGCTGAGCTCCCTGAAGTATACAGCAGGCCTACTCGGGCTGAGCTCCCTGCGATATACAGCAGCCCCATTTGGGCTGAGCTCCCTGCAGTATACAGCTGGCCCCACTTGGGCTGAGCTCCCTGCAGTATACAGCAGCCCCATTTGGGCTGAGCTCCCTGCAGTATACAGCAGGCACCCTCGGGCTGAGCTCCCTGCAGTATACAGCTGGCCCCACTTGGGCTGAGCTCCCCGTGGCATGCAGCAGGCCCACTCGCTGTCTGCTTTGCGCACGGTGGAGTCTGTACGGCAACCCCAGTCTCCGATCCATCCCGCCCTCCTCCCTGCCCTGTGCCCGCCTGTCCACTCTTCGAGTCTGGGTCGCTGCTCCTGCCTTGCGCGTAGGTCCATCCGCACCGCTTTTCTGGATTCTGCATACTTTGCTTATGACTGTGCCGACTGTTCAGTGAGCTGCCGGCGGGGGTGAGGAAGAGGGCTGCCTCGTCCTCAGACTCAGCCTGACCCAATGCCAGCCCTCGGGCTCACTGTCCTGCTCAGCTCAGGCTCCACGGAGAAGCTTGGGTGCGCAGGGTGGGGAGGTCTGGGGCCAGTCCTTAAAGTGAACGGACACAGAAGTTGGATGATATGGATCACTGAGACTGCAGTGTGAAGGGTCATCTTCCATGTTGGAGTACAGGTTTGGGAAATATCCTTTCTGAGCAATCATTTCATTTCCTGAAAGCTCCAGGAAGGAGATGAGGAGTGAAGCTTGGGCAGGAGGAGGGATCCAAACGCCTCTTCTTCGTGGTTCTGGGGCCTGAGACTTAGGGGCCTCTCTGTGTTTCTGCACGATGCTTAGGCGGGACTGTGGCTTTGCAGGCTTGGAGCACGGGCGGGCCCACTGCAGAGACGGACATTGTGGTGCTGGCCAGCCAAGGCCTGCCCCAGGCCCACAGGGAGGAAGGGCGATGGAGCACACAGCCCTTGTCTGCCTCCATACGGGGTCTCTTCCTTACTCTGCGTGCTCGAGACCCAGTTCCTGGGAAGAGTGGTCCTCCTCTGCGCAAAGTGATTTTGTAAGAAATGGCATTCACAGACTCTGTCCCTCTCGCCTAACTGGTGGGCCTGTGAACCGAGCTTATACAATCAGGACTCTTCCCTGAAGCTGGGAGGGAGAATTCTCTATTTCGCCTTGGACCATAAGCTGCAAATACATGACTCCGAAGTTGCCAGATCCCCCAGAATGTGCAGTACTGCTGAGAGAATGGAGTCGATAAGGACGGAAGCCAAGATGAGGAATGAGTGGCTGTGGAGTGGCTGAGATGGGAGATGTCAGGAACTGCGGAGGGAGGGCGGGCTGTGCCCCGTGTAATCCCTGTGTTCTGGCCACTCCGCTCCTGCACGCCTGGGACACTCAGGTCTTTCCATGCTTTCCAGTAGGTCGTCCTTTACAAAAATGCAGCTAGAATTGTAAATTGACGTTTCCTTTGAGTTTGGTTTCTTTCATTGTAAGCCGTATGAAATAGACTAGCGCAGGGAAATGCGCTTCCTAAAAGTCTTGGCCTGTGTTTCCAGTATTCGCAAGCAGGCAGGTGAGGGAGGGACGGGGCACGTGCGGGAGGGACGGGGCGTGTGGCTGGTTCTCCGCACTGGTTGTTTCTTTTACCGTCCCCCACGCACCCCGCCTTCCCTTCCCTGTCCGCCTGCCCTCTCTCTTTCCCCAAAATTGAACATACAGAGGGTAGACGTGGATGAAGAACCAGGAATGGTAATTAGCTGAATTAATCACATTTACTGGAATCACTGCCTATTTACGGTCCAGTTTAAGTGGGGATTCAATGTAGTCAAAACAGTTGGGAGAGGAAGAGAGCTAACGTGAAACGGTGCTTGTTGCATCTTCAGCAGGGGGGACGCTTTGTTTCTGTAACCTTGTCTAGCACCTATGAGTGGAGAAGGGCATGGCAACCCACTCCAGTGTTCTTGCCTGGAGAATTCCGTGGACAGAGGAGCCTGGTGGGCTGCTGTCCATGGGGTCGCACAGAGTTGGACACGACTGAAGCAGCTTAGCATGCACGCATGCATTGGAGGAGGACATGGCAACCCACTCCAGTGTTCTTGCCTGGAGAATCCCCGGGACGGAGGAGCCTGGTGGGCTGCCGTCCATGGGGTTGCGCAGTCAGACACGACTGGAGCGACTTGGCAGCAGCAGCAGTGTCTGTGAGAGTCTTTTAAAGCACTTGTATGCATTCCAGGTTCCTTATGGCCATGCTGTACTGACTGCCATCATCGGCTAGGTCCAGGCTGAGCCGTGTTGCTAGGAGGGCCTTGATGGGGTGCTCTGGAGAGGTTGTCTGGCCCCATCTCTGAGTCTGGCTCCTTGGGTCATGTAACCCCCTGCTCCAAGGAAAACCAGGGAGAAGTGATCCCTGGAGGTGTGCAGCTCTCCCGACTCTTTCTGCTCAGCCCCCATCTTTCTTAGGCTTACTCTGCAGACCCTGGAACTGGAGGCTCATATTAAGGCTGCTGCTGCTGCTAAGTCACTTCAGTCGTGTCTGACTCTGTGCGACCCCATAGACGGCAGCCCACCAGGTTCCACCGTCCCTGGGATTCTCCAGACAAGAACAATGAAGTGGGTCGCCATTCCCTTCTCCAATGCATGAAAGTGAAAAGTGAAAGTGAAGTTGCTCAGTCATGTCTGACCCTCAGCGACCCCATGGACTGCAGCCTTCCAGGCTCCTCCATCCATGGGATTTTCCAGGCAAGAGTACTGGAGTGGGGTGCCATTGCCTTCTCTGCATATTAAGGCAGCAATCTTAAAAAAGAAAAGTCTGTTTCCACACGAATATAAACAGAAGTCCTGAGCTGAGTCTTATTCATTCCATGCAATTGCAAAACCAGTTAAAGATCCATACAGTTGATCCCTGGAGTCAAACTATGCTGACGCTGCACGCTGACCGTGTGATCTCAGATACGTTCGTGACTTCTCTGAACCTCAGAAATGGCCAGCAAAGCCAAAGTTGGGTGACCTTTTTACTGGGTCACCAGCTGAAATTTGGTGCCATCTACTATCAGAAAACTAAATTTGTATAAGCTGACTTGTTTACTATGTTTTTTTAGAGGTCCTAGAAGTCAACACTTTAGTTCAAAAACGCAATCTGCTTAACTCAGGATACCTAGGGCCTTAACCCTTATGCTTAACTCAGATGGATTCTGGTGTTTTTCATCCTTAAATTGCCTTTGAAACTTAATTTTAGCAGGAGATGAGGCAATCTTATTGAAAAGGAAAGGTTATGGTCATCCAACTTTTGCTTGAAAAACATCCCTCTGATGGTTTCTTTCTAAGTAGAAAGAAGCTTTTACTAATTCATTCTAAACTTTTCTCCTTTCATCAAAATCCTGAAATTTTTGTGTAATTAGAGTGTCATGAATTGTTTTAACATTGATTTCACATTGTGCACAAGTTTTAAAGAATCACTGACTCTTCTTTCAGCTAAAAACATCTAAAACACCATGCAGAATTGAGGGAGAGGGAGGTTCAAACAGAAATGGGCTCTAGATCAGATTTGGCTCTCACACCACCTTGTTGGGACATCTGAAAACAAGCAAAGAGGTAACGCAAGGGATGAGTAAGTAACGATCCTGGTCACAGACGAGAGTTCACGACCTCTGGGTCAGGCGCCACTAACTTTGCGCCATATGAGCCTTGCTCACGGAGCACGGGGTGACCGACGTTCACTATCCTCACAGCAGACAGACTCCGAGAGGCATTATGTCCAAGTCTTCCGATTCCCAAGTCCAACCAGGGCTTCGTACACCATCACCCGCAGTGCACCGTGCTGGAGGCAGCGTGAGACAGGGGGGTCCGCGAGACCTGAGGTCTGACTCCTTCGTCCCTGGCAGGTGCCCCCAGAAGAGCACTTAACCTACCTGAGTCTGAGGTTCTGGGTCTGAGAAAACCAGGAAACGACAGCTACCTCTTAAACGTGTCATTTGAATGGAAGGAATATACCAAAGCACCCAGCAAAGGAACTCAAAGGAAATTACTTCTCTGGGTTTTTCTTTAGAATCTTCCCTCTTACTCACCCTAAGTTGATTTTCTAATGAAAAGCATGAGCAATTGTTTTGAGTTTATTCAGGAACAACAAAAAAATAAGTGAATAGAAAGTCAAACAACAAGATCCTGCCACCCTCTTCTCATGAGACTTCCAATCCTGCCCTACATGCAGGGTCCTTAATGTTGCAGGGAAGGGCTGGGTGGACGTTAGCCGGCTCACGGAGGTCTCCGTGCGGAACCAGGGGAGAGGGGAGGTTGATTACTGTGGCCATTTCACTGGGGCCCACACGCCTGTGCTTTGTGTTGAATAGCCTCATGCCAGTTCCCAAGCTTTATTGAACACATTCTGCTGAACTTTTCCTCTGTCCACATCTAGAGACCGTATTCTCTGAGCCTTCTCCCGCTAGCCCAGGATGTGCGAGCCAGCCATCTGCTGAAACTCCTCCCGAGTGCTCAGCCTGGGGGCTCACATGACTGCCCCCGAGGACACGCGGCTTCGGGAGGGCCTTTGGGGGATCTCTCTGCCAGCATGGTGTGAGCTGATGTTGAGAATTAGCTGCTACACACTTCTGACCGTGCTGCCCAGCTCTCAAATCCTAAAATCCATTAGTGCGTTAAACAAATGATCTCAGGAGGCAACAGAGATACTAGTGGCATCTGGCTTATTCGGATTGTATTCAAAGTTTAAAAAAAAAAAAAAAAAGGGCCCAGGTTGTCCAGAAATCACTCCATTTTTATAAGCGACTATAACGTCACAGCGTGAGAGACGACAGCGGTCTCAGTGTCATTGTTAAATACATCACATTCAGACCTAGAGGCATGTGGCTTTCCTTTCCGAAACACGAAATAAGGATGGACGCGACTCAGAACACTGTTCCCACGGTAAAAAGGGCTGCACCGTCGATATTTATCCTGCAACTACAGCGCTTCAAGGTCCACTGTGTGGCAGCTGGGTAGGGACGGAGGTAAAGTCGGGAGGGAGAAAATTTTAATTACTTTTCTTTCAGTAAAACTAGAGGAGCCTTTATAGAGAAGGTAGATGTGTATAAATCCTTAGAAAATAAAGCTTGGCCAAGAGCTTTTAAAAATTAGAAAAAAAATGTTGATGCGATCGTCTTTGGGTACATCTTACAAGAGTTGGGCAGGACTTGGTGACTAAACCACCACCACCACTGTTGAAAGAAGTTGAAAGAAGATAGGCGTGTCTTAATTGAGCCACTGACGGTAAGCAGAATTCCAGAGCGCATCTAGCTTCAACTCTGAGAGTTGCTTAAAGCCGAGTGGGAGCCGGTCTCCCTTAATGTGACAGTGTGAGGTCCTCCTTTCCTGATATGACACCTTATGGGCTCTCTGAGCAGAGAGCACCTAACCTGGGGTACAGACCTCTGTAACTGAAAAGCCCTGGAAAACCACCACCTCTGAAAGTTTGACCGCACCCGTTAAACTAAAGCAATGCCTGGCCGCTATTCTCAAGTATGATTAAATAGATCCTCCTTTTGACTTTTCTTTCACACAAATTTCATCTCACATTTAGAGTTCATTCTGCCTTAATTTCCCCTGTTCTGTCAAAATTTTTCAAATGCTTGTATCTTAGTTTTCTCTTTAATTTCTCTGATTCCTTCCCTATTACCACGATATTTCTTTTTTTTCCTCAGATGTTGCTTCCATTTGCACTAGTCTTTTAAGATCTATGCATAAGAACCTTATATCCATGGGAACAACGATCTGCGTTCAAATATCTTCTCATATTTTTACTTCTTTATAAGACTGAAAAAGAAGACAAAGTAAATTTTATTTTCTTTGCACTCCCCCATCACAGTGCAGATCCACTTCCCATGTGGGCAACACGGCCTCTCCCTTAGTTTTTCCAAGTTCAATCAGTTGTTGTTCCGTCTCTCAGTCGTGTCTGACTCTATGTGACCCCATGGGCTGCAGCACCCAGGCTCCCTGTCCATCACCAACTCCAGAGTTTACTCAAACCCATGTCCGTTGAGTCAGTGATGGCATCCAACCATCTCATCCTCTGTCATCCCCTTCTCCTCCCGCCTTCAATCCCTCCCAGCATCATGGTCTTTTCAAATGAGTCAGCTCTTCACATCAGGTGGCCAAAGTATTGGAGCTTCAGCTTCAGTATCAGTCCTTTCATTGAATATTCAGGGTTGATTTCCTTTTGGATTGACAGGTGTGATCTCCTTGCAGTCCAAGGGACTCTCAAGAGTCTTCTGCAACACCACAGTTTGAAAACATCAATTCTTTGGTGCTCAGCCTTCTTTATGGTCCAACTCTCACATCTGTACACGACTACTAGGAAAAATCCTAACTTTGATTGTGTGGTTCTTTGTCAGCAAAGTGGTGTCTCTGCTTTTAATACACTGTCTGTGTTTAGCTTAGCTTTTCTTCCAAGGAACAAGTGTATTTTAATTTCATGGCTGCAGTCACCAACCACAGTGATTTTGGAGCCCAAGAAAATAAAGTCTGTCACTGTTTCCATTGTTTCCCCATCTATTTGCCATGAAGTGATGGGACCAGATGCCTTGATCTTAGTTTTCTGAATGTTGACTTTAAAGCCAACTTTTCACTTTCCTCTTTTACCTTCATCAAGAGACTCTTTAGCTCCTCTTCACTTTCTGCCATTAGAGTGGTATCACGTGCATATTTGAGGTTGTTGATATTTCTCCCAGCAATCTTGATTCCAGCTTGTGATTCTCTGAGCCTGGCATTTCGCATGATGTACCCTGCATAGAAGTTGAATAAGCAGGGTCACAATATACAGCCTTGAGGTGCTCCTTTCCCAATTTTGAACCAGTTCATTGTTCCATGTCCAGTTCCAGCTGTTGCTTCTTGACCTGCATACAGGTTTCTCAGGAAGCAGGTAAGGTGGTCTGGTATTCCCATCTCTTTCAGAATTTTCCACTGCTTGTTGTGATCCACACAGTCAAAGGCTTTAGTGTAGTCAATGAAGCAGAAGTAGATGTTTTTCTGAAATCCTCCTGCATTTAAAACTAGAATTGTATAACACAAAGATGAATGGCAAAATCCATCCAATAAGTTGAATTTTTAACTTCTCATTACTTAGAATGATACTAAAAGAAAACAAAATGTCATAACAAGTCACGAGAGTGTATAAGAAAGAAAGGTTATATTTCAGTTCCTTCAATGCCAACTTTCCCGCTCTGTACAAGGGCCTCTCCGTTTCGTTTTGCCCCGAAAGTTATCTGCGTGGTCCTGGTTCTGCCTTTAGACAGTCGGGATGGCTTCTCAGTGATTTGGATAGAACCCTAGGTGCCGCCGGCAGCTTCCTCGGCTTCTGTAACGACCAGATATTCCCGGCTCCTCTTGAGCCTTTCTGTCCCAGGCTTGGACTCCCGCGTTCCTCTGAGAAGTTCCGGGTCCTTTCGGTTGCGGTTGGTGTTTGAGGCCACAGCCTGGGCACTAGAGGGGGACTGCTGCAGAGGCGGTTGTTTCTGTATCACGACAGCAGATGGTTCGAGGAGACACTCTTTTTTCTTCTTATTGAGATTTACCCATGTAGTTGCTAGTAGCTGAAGTTTATTGTTGCCATCTCATCTTTTATTCTGTGACAATATCAAAATGTCTATCTATTCCATCATTGGGAGACATTCAGACTGTTTCCATTTTTGGCTATTATATGCAGTGCTGCAGAGAGCATTCTTGTTCTTACCTGTTAGTGAAGTTGTGTGCCATTTCCGTTGGGTATGTGCTTAGCGGTGCAGTCGTTGGGTATGTGGGTATTTAGCTTTAATAGGTACTAGAACTAATTTCCAAAGGATTGGGACACCTATGCTCCCACCACAGACATGAGAAGACGAGTACCGTACACACTTCCCGCTGCTTGGTACATTCTAGCAATTGTGGGTTTATGTGATCTCACACCATTGGTGGCAATTTATGCCTCCCTGATGATGAGTAAAAAGGAGATTGTTTTATATAGTTAGATAGCTTCTTCTGTTGAATTCCTCTCTCTCTGTCCCTATCTCCCCCTGTAGGTATTAGTCCTTTTTGGTCTGATGTATGTATGTATGTTTGCGTGAATACATGTATGTATCCATCTCAGTGACCTTTTCCCATCCTGCGTGTTGTCTTCATTATCTTAATTATTTGGAAGAAGTATTTAATTTCAGTCTAGTCAAATTTTATCATTTTTCCTCTGGAATGAATGCATTTTGTATCCTATTTTAGGAAATCTTTGATCACTCATAAATCATGAATATATATTCTTCCATGTTTCCTTGAAAATCTGCTTTTGTTCTTCTCATTTAGGTCTGTAATCAATCTGAAATCATTTTTTTCCCGTGTGTGTGTTAAGGTAGGACATGGGGTTCTAGACTTATATTTCGGCATGAATTAACTGACTTAGCACAGCATTTTGAAAGGCGACTCTTTCTCCTTGCCCTACAGGGCCATCTTCAGAAGCCTGTTGTATGCTGCTAGTCTGTGTGATTTCTATGTTCTCATAATTGTGTGGTTTTAACCTCTTCAAGTCCCCCAGTGCTCATATCCTTCAGGACTGTCTTTATATTGCAGGTTTTTTGCATTTTCATATAAGTTTAGGATGCATATGAAATGTAGAATTTTAAAAGCCTGTTAGTTTGTGCAACGTTTGGGGGATTTGGGGGAGGAGAATACATTTACTCTATAGGCTACCTTTGAGATAATTGACAAATTCGCGATGTTGAACTCGCCAAACATGCCCACAACAAACCGACGTTCGTTTATTCAGAAGTTTACTTTGTCAGCATCGCTCATGCATTTCAGTGTAGATGTCTCCCTACGTTCTTGTTAGATATAATTCTAGGCGTTTGATAATTTGTTTTGGTTTCTCCGTGAAGTTTGTTTGCTGTCATATGTTTATTTGAATGGTTGAGCAGTTCCTAAGATTTGCTTGCCACACTTTCACAAATCTGATCAGGGAACAGGCCAGAATGGATGTAGAAGGTTTATTACTTGTTACAGGAGGGCCTGGCGTGCTGCGGTTCATGGGGTCGCAAAGAGTCAGACACGACTGAGCGACTGAGCTGGACTGAACATGTCACATCACTTCTCTCAGCTTCCCCTCCCGCAGTTGCGTGTTGCCCACACAGGTCTGTGTTGCAGCTGAGCAGCACTGAGTATTAGAAACTCCTAATCTCTTAAGAAGCTGCTACAGTCCTGCCCACTCTCCCCTCGAGAGAGGTTTATCATCCAGGAATGTCAGCAGATGGCTCCAGAGACGGAAGTCTCTGAATCTCTCCAGAACTATGCCTCTCTTGCCTCTGAGGCCTTTGGTATTCAAACTTGCCTCCTGTCTTAGAAAGCCTAGACCTTGCAGAAATGAAAATATAGAACCAGGATTTTTCTTCAAACCTACATAAATTCACTTCAGAATTCTTCAGAATTATTTGGATTTTCAGTTAGCTAATTAACTGAGTTTTCTATATACACAATCATGTCTTCTGTGAATAATGGTGGTTTCATTTTTGTTTCCAGTCTTTGAATCTTTCATCTTCTTGCCTCCCTGCATTGCTTGGACCCTCCAATCAGTGTTGGATAAAAATACTCTGGGAGTCTTCTGGCTTATCCCTCACTGCAGGGAGAAAGTGTTCACCATGGATGCTATCAGACTGCCAGGGACAGTTTAGATGAGGGAAGTTCTCTTTCTAATTTGCCAACGGTTTTTAAAAGACTGTAAATGGATATTGAATTCTTGTCAAATGCTTTTTTGGCCTCTATTTACACATAATCCTATGTCTCTCAGTTTCAGTCAGTTCAGTCGCTCAGGCGTGTCCAACTCTCTGCAGTCCCATGGACTGCAGCACGCCAGGCCTCCCTGTCCATCACCAACTCCCGGAGTTCACCCAAACCCATGTCCATTGAGTCAGTGATGCCATCCAACTGTCTCATCCTCTGTCGTCCCCTTCTCTTCCCGCCCTCAATCTTTCCCAGCATCAGGGTCTTTTCAGATCAGTCAGCTCTTCGCATCAGGTGGCCAAAGTACTGGAGTTTCAGCTTCAACATCAGTCCTTCCAGTGAACACCCAGGACTGACCTCCTTTAGAATGGACTGGTTGGATCTCCTTGCAGTCCAAGGGACTCTCAAGAGTCTTTTCCAACACTGCAGTTCAAAAGCGTCAATTCTTCGGCACTCAGCTTTCTTTATAGTCCAACTCTCACATCCATACATGACTACTGGAAAAACCATAGCCTTGACTAGACAGACCTTTGTTGACAAAGTAATGTCTCTGCTTTTGAATATGCTATCTAGGTTGGTCATAACTTTCCTTCCAAGGAGTAAGCATCTTTTAATTTCATGGCTGCAGTAACCATCTGCAATGATTTTGGAGCCCAGAAAAATAAAGTCACCACTGTTTGCCCATCTACTTCCCATGAAGTGATGGGACCAGATGCCATGATCTTCATTTTCTGAATGTTGAGCTTTAAGCCAACTTTTTCACTCTCCTCTTTCACTTTCATCAAGAGGCTCTTTAGTTCTTCTTCACTTTCTGCCATAAGGGTGATGTTATCTGCATATCTGAGGTTATTGACGTTTCTCCCGGCAATCTTGATTCCAGCTTGTGTTTCTTCCAGTCCAGTGTTTCTCATGATGTACTCTGCAGATAAGTCAAATAAGCACGGTGACAATATACAGCCTTGACATACTCCTTTTCCTATTTGGAACCAGTCTGTTGTTCCATGTCCAGTTCAAACTGTTGCTTCCTGACCTGCATACAGATTTCTCAAGAGACAGGTCAGGTGGTCCGGTATTCCCATCTCTCTCAGAATTTTCCACAGTTTATTGTGATCCACACAGTCAAAGGCTTTGGCATAGTCAATAAAGCAGAAATAGATGTTTTTCTGGCACTCTCTTGCTTTTTCCAGCGGATGTTGGCAATTTGATCTCTGGTTCCTCTGCCTTTTTTGAAACCAGCTTGAACATCTGAAATTTCACAGTTCACATATTTCTGAAGCCCGGCTTGGAGAATTTTGAGCATTACTTTACTAGCATGTGAGATGAGTGCAATTGTACAGTAGTTTGAGCATTTTTTGGCATTGCCTTTCTTTGGGATTGGAATGAAAACTGAACATTTCCAGTCCTGTGGCCACTGCTGAGATTTCCAAATTTGCTGGCATATTGAGTGTAGCAGTTTCACAGCATCATCTTTCCGGATTTGAAATAGCTCAACTGGAATTCCATCACCTCCACTAGCTTTGTTCATGGTGATGCTTCCTAAGTCCACTTGACTTCACCTTCCAGGACGTCTGGCTCTGGGTGAGCGGTCACACCAGCATGGTCGTCTGCATGTAATTAGTTCATATGTTCTGTTCAGTTCCTGAGTTTGTGGAGAGAGGCAAGGCCGAGATCAATTTCTCTGTCATGGATGGAAGCAGAAGCATTAGGGAATATAGGTAAAAATAACTAAGCATTAACTTTCCCTTGAATTCGGGAGAGGAATTCTGTTATTCTGTTATATTCTTCAAGGATACTTAGAATGCATTCCAAATTTGATACAATAATGTATGCAGTTTCATGTAACATAAAGGTCAAACTCCTTAATAATGATTCCTTGCATCTAAAAACTTAAAGGACACACAAAATAGGATTCTCTCTCCAGTGGATGACAGTAAAAACTTTCTCACAGTCGATCAATTTTTAGCAATAGAATGGTTATCGATTGAACTCACCAAGTATTTTCCTGAGAAAACTATCAAAGAGTTGACAAAACCAGAAGCCTGTTAAAAATATACATGTACAACCCAGAGAACAGATGGAATCAATAAGCGGAATTTAGAAATAATTCTTAAAATCCTTGGTGAATGTTTTTGTCAAGTTTCAGAAATGCCAATCATGCTCTCTAAATCACAGTAATATTGAATGTAAAATAAAATCTGGTTTCCATATCTTTTCCATCTAATATGACACATTGCAGTTAACGTGCCATTTACAAAAACAAGCATACTATTAGATTAATTGAATTAGTCATCCAGAGAGCATCTACCTATTTCCTCACACCCTGAAGTAGAGAGAGAAGAGATAGACGTGAAGCAAGAGCCTGGCGCTTTCTAGATCAGTGTAGAGCCGCCATGTAGTTAAACTCGAATAGACCTGTATGCACAGAAGCCTGTCAGCAACTGTCCCGATTAGCTAGCTGACTTTTAGGCTATTGAGTACTTTCCTCTCTTCGCTATATCCCCCCCCAGCCCTGCCGGGGGCTTCCTATCTTACTCAGAGTAAGGACTGAAGATGCTTCTTAAACTGACAGAATGTTGGTAATTGTTGGAGCTAAGTGGAGGTTTCCTGGGGATCGTGTCCTGTCTTCCTCAGTATCAGCCTTCTGGTCTGCCTTTCTCCCCTTTCCCTTGTGGCTACAGCTTTTCAAGGCTTTTTCTTGCAGCCCTGAGACGTCCGTATCACCTTGGCTTCCTAGCCCTTTCATCTACAAACTCGGATCGTCTTTGTCTCACTTATCTTTGGTGGCAATCCCTGTTTTTTCATCTCTTCCACCTTCAGTTAATCATCTGACCTTAGCATGGGCTTCTCCACGAGCTCCTTGCCCCGTGCAGAGTCCATCCCCTCTTAGCACTTCCTGTGTGGACTCCTGACCTGCCACTGTTAACAGAGCTGTAAACAGAGCTGCCTTCAGAGCCCTCAGTCCTGGCCGGGTCCATCTTCAGAGCCGCCTGGTTTCCTTACGTCTGGTCGGTCTTCTAAGAATGAGTGAGGAAGACCTCCGCTGCGTCCTATACTCCCCAGTTGTAACTGGATCATCACTGCTGTTTGGTAGACCAGTTATCCATCTTTTTGACTGGCAACTGCCACCATATACCTTGCCATAGATTCCCCTATTTCCAGAAGAAGACTTATCACTCACTTTATTATTTTTTAAATGTATTTATTTTAATTGGAGGCTAATTATTGTACGATATTGTAGTGGTTTTTGCCATACATTGACATGAATCAGCCATGGGCGTACATGTGCTCTCCATCCTCTCACTTTAAAGATATCAAGATAAAAGAACAAACTCCCCCAGCTCCCTTTCCTTTGTAAAATTTTCTCTGTTGTTTTCCATTTTCTGGTCTCTCTGCATGGCTGTGGTAATGGCCCTTCTTATTTTCAAAAGAAGCCCTCCCTATAAGGCTCGTCTTGGCAGTCCTCAAGCCCCCTCTTTTAATCCAGAGCCTGTCTCAAGACTTTCCTCTCTCTGTATGTATCTTTGCTTCTGGAAACTGGGTGTGTGCTTAGGCTGTCTGCTTCTTCCCTGAGCCCTGAGCCGTGACCCCAGCCGTCTGGGGGCACCGTCATCTCATCTAGTCTCCCGGGCTGCCTTTCATTTCTATAACTCAGTTGCTCTTCACCTTCTCTCCGCAACTCTTTTCCTTTGGTTTCTGCAGTGGCTGACCCTTCCCTGACCTCATGAAGGAACGAATCAAGGCTGAGCTGAAGACTGAGCGGGTAACCAGAACACGGCCAGGACGGGCGAGGCTGATGTGTCCACGGCCGACGGGGGCGTGGAGATGGCGGCTCTTCTCAGGCCTGGAAAGTCACTCACTAAGGCAGGTGCCAGCCCGGAGCAGGTGAAGGAAGGGTTAGAACTGGAGTGCGGAGCCGATGATTCAGAGCTGGGAGGACGCTATTACAGCGGTAGCACTCGCGATCGCTGTTTCGGTAGACAGCCCTGAGTGGCGGCGCCGCCTGGCTCACGTTGGAGGACTGCCTGTGTGAGCGGGGCTGATGCCTGGGTTGGTGGGGACGGTTTTACAGCCTCAGTGCTTTCCTGAGACTGTCACCGGCAGGTTTCAGACAGCGCCTCTTTACGCTTTCCTCGTGGACTGCCTGGATGTGGTCGAGGACCTTCTAGAAAGAATTGTCCCCAAACCAGTCCTTCACCCATGCCCTCAGCCCGCGCCTCTAGCCCACACCCTTCCGGTCAGTCCTTTAGCCCTCGCCCTTCCGGTTAGTCCAGGCGCTGGTTGGCCAGGGTGCCAAGATTCTATCACTGCCCGGTCTCCTCTGCTTTTGGCTGAATGGATGGAACTTGGGTTTATGTATCCTTCACAAGATGACGGGGAGAGGCTGAGGGTCAGGTCAAGGGCCTGTGGCAGGGAGTTTGTGATAGATTCGACCAGCTCAGAGCGTTCGCTCCATGACTGCTCAGAGGGGGAGGCTACGTGAGTAGGGGAGACTCGGCCAGGAAGGCTGTCACCGTCGAGACCTGGGCGGCGCTGGGACATCCGGCGGCTTACGGGCTCCTAGTGGGGCTTGTTCTGCAACACTTCCCGTGTTCTCTCCTCCTCAAAGCATGTAAGAAGATGTGAGGGCCTGGTTCGCTCAACTTCATTCAGTTCATTTCGGTCGCTCAGTTGTGTCCGACTCCTTGCGACCCCACAGACCGGAGCACATCAGGCCTCCCTGTCCATCAATCACCAGCTCCCGGAGTCCACCCAAACCCATGTCCATTGAGTCGGTGATGCCACCCAACCACCTCATCCTCTGTTGTCCCTTCTCCTGCCCCCAATCCTTCCCAGCATCAGGATCTTTTCCAGTGAATCAACTCTTCACATCAGGTGGCCAAAGTATTGGAGTTTCAGCTTTAGCATCAGTCCTTCCAAAGAACACCCAGGACTGATCTCCTTTAGGATGGACTGGTTGAACCTCCTTGCAGTCCAAGGGACTGAACTCTCCTGAGTGGGAATGCACAGTGTATCTGACTCCTTCACCCTAAATCCATGGTGGTGGCTTAGCTGCTGAGTCATGTCTGAGTCTTGTGACTGCATGGACTACAGCCTCCCAGACTTCTTTGTCCATGGGAGTCTCCCGGCAAGAACACTGGAGTGGTTGCCATTTCCTTCTTCCCAACCCAGGAATCAAACATAGGTCTCCTGCATTGCAGGAAGACTCTTTACCTACTGAGCTGGAGTGAGGTGAGGGAAGCCCCACCCTTTATCCTTGGCAGCGTTTAAATTGAGAGACGTGCTTCTGCATATGTGTGTGTCGTGATTTTTTTCAACTTATTGTTGGCATTTTCCTGTATTACCTTCGTGCTCTTTGATAGCAACCCCTGTGATTTCCTTATTCAGGTAAGCTTTTCAGTAGCTTAGACACAGTGCCCTTGGCGTTCCATTGATCATCATTCTGAACTTGGGTCTGTGTGTGACTGCACTGTGGTGTGATCAGAGGTAAAGAAAAGAACACTACCCCCAAGTTGACCACATAGATGCGCCTCCATTGCGGAGTTTTCAGTCATTCAGAGTTTTCAGGAAAGTCTTTATTTTCTTAGTAGGACTGTTACGTGGCTCTACTACACTCCACAACAAATAACTAAATGGCTGTGTCATTGCCCAGGGCTGTCCAGCGGCCCCGTTGGGTTACTTTGTGCACTTGTGTTAACTGTAGTCATTGCTGGTAACGCTGTAGGATCTCCTCTCCCTTCCCCTTACCGTTCCCCTGCATTAATTTGATTACCCAAGGTGGCTTTGTTGAGAGTACTATGTACAAAAAGGTATATTATTAGCAGTCATTTAAAAAATCATTTGCAAGCAAATTGCTATGTCAATGCCCCATAATCATGTTGACTACTTCTGTTCTTTGCAAAATCCTCTTTATTCTTTAGAAATGTCACACTATAAAGAACTTTCGGTCTAAATGGCAGTTATGAGCTGGTGTGCATCCTAATGGAGCCCCTCCAGGGTCAGAGCATTACTTCCGTCATAAAGGGGATTGTGCGTTTAACAGTCATGAGGAAAGGGCCCATACTTCATGTCAGAGTTGTTCTACGGTCTTTTTATTTTAAGTCTTTGCTTCTCTTCAGGAGAACTGAAGCTGGTTTTGAAACCGGAAAGGCATCTTCAAGGATCATTATAATTATTTTTTTTTTTGTCAAAAAGGAAACCTTTCTTCCCTCATCTCTACAAGAGCTGCCCCTGCCCGTTTTGCTGTTCTGAGTCTTTGCTGTGTTCATTGGTCCGCTCTGGCCCTCTCAGTCCCCTTGAAGCGTCTGTCCTTTAAGTCACACAGCTCTGCCCCAAGCCTCCCACACTTGCGCTCATGTGATAGGATCAGAAAGCTTGTGGCGGAAGCATTTTCCTTTCCAGGGTGGTCTTTGGGTGTCAGCCCAGAAAGGGCTTCAGTCATGACAATGTATACAGTGGAGAGGAGCTGGTGAATTCCCTTTTCCACTGCCCTTTGGGCGGGGTCTTCAAGAACCGCTGGAGGTGGGGGAAAGCAATTTTTCCCCCAGATCAGAAGTCCATAGCGAGTGAAATAAATTTCTGTGGTTTTGGAGGGTGGAAACCAAGGGGATTTTAATTTGTCTCAGGGTGGCTAACAGCTTGTCCCAGGTGGGAGTCGCTGTCTTGATGCTTTTATAATGATTGCATGGTAGCTTACGTTTATTGAACTCCTGTTAACGGCCCAGGTCTATATATAAAAGTGAATTTCAGTCTATAAGGCAAATACACAAACATATTTCCTCTTTTACTGAGATGACAATTCACATAATCACAAAATCCGCCCTTTGGAAAGGTTCAAGGTGGGGGTTTACATACTCACAAAGCGTGCAGGCTTCACCAGTATTTAATTCCAGAAAGTCTCTTCATGCCCCTGCAGGTCAGATGCCCACTGGCAGTCACCCCTCCTCTCCCCCACTCCCCAGACCCTGGTGCCCACTGTTCTGCTTTCTGTCTCTGGATTTGCCCGTTTTAGGTACTTTATATAAATTGATCAAACAATATATGAAATCTTGTGTCTGGCTTCCTTCAGTTAGCTTATGTTTATAACATGAGTCATTTATGTTTATACTCATGAATCATTTATGTACTTCATTTTTATGGCCAAATAATATTCCATTGTGTGGATATATCATGTTTAATTCATTCACTGGTTAATGGCCATTTGGGTGGGTTCTGCATTTTGGCTATTATGGATGATGCTGCTATAAAAATTTGTGTACGAGTTTTCAGCATTCGTCTTACATATGCTTTCATTTCTCTTGGGTGAAATGGAATTTCCGGGCCATATGGTAACTACGTTATAACTTTTCAAGAAACTGCCAAACTGTTTTCCAAAGCAGCATTTACTTTCTCATCAGCAATATGTGAAGGTTCCAATTTTTCCGTGTTCTCAGCAACGCATTACTACCTTTTATATTATAACCGTCCTAATGGGTGTGAAATGCGGTTTCTCATCCTGGTGATGCGTTGTCTCTTATCATCTACAAGTCGGCTTACTTGCTATTTTAAGCTTCCCTCCTGCTAGGCTTGAAGTCAGTGAGTTTTGGTGTTTTCTACCTGAGGTCATGTCGGGATCCTGGGAGACACACCCGGGACCTGGGTGTTGGTGGGTCAGGAACGGAGCTGACTGCTCCCTGAATCGTCCGCTGCTAGGGCAGCCAGCAGCTTTGCCCACGTGGCCAGTGTGCGTGCAGCCCGCTCCCCTCTCGGTGGGGAGCTGCAGGGCCCCGTCTGCACGGGGCTCCGTGCCCCGTCTGCTGCTCTGCTCCGCTCTGACCCCAGCGTGGGGCCGGGTCTCAGTTCACCTTACCCACCACCCTAGGATCTAGCTTCCTTTAGTCCCGAGGGAATCTAGCCCGAGGCGCATCTTCTTCCCTTCACCTTTCTCCACAGCCCCAGATCTTTCTTCCTTCCACCCTCAACTGTTGGGATTAAGACTGTGGGGACAAAAGCCACGAAGGCAAGTGGTTTACAAGGAAATAGAATGGTTTCTGCTGCACCGTGTGAGTCCTCCTGGCCAGTGTTCATAGGAGCTACTCCTGACTGTGTGTGGGGAAACTAAGAGTTTCTGGGTAGGCCAGGCCTCGTCTGTCTTCTCTTAAGTGATGCTACACACACACCGAACCCCGAGAGTGCAGGGAGCAGACAGCTAAAGGCACCATCTCCAGATGTCGCCTCGGCTCACGTGCTTTTTCCAATTGAACTCTTACAACCTTGGAACAGGGATTATTACCCCCATTTTCAGATGGAGAAGCTGAGGCTCTGAGAGATTAGGTAGCATTATTTTCAGTAAAAACTGAAATAAGTTCAGTTATTTCAACCAGATAATAGACACTGGTTGAAATAACTGAACTTACCCAGGATTGTACAATTGCTAAGTAATAAAGCTGGGATCCGCACTCTAAAATTCAAACTCTCCTCTTGACCTCACTATTTGAAGGGAACTGATAGTTTGGCTCCAAACTACTACCGGTTGACTACTTGCAACCCGACTCTGAATTTCACCACTGAATTCCCCAGATGGAATTATTTCTTCTTTTTTATACTGAAGAAAGATAATCAACTGCATTATAAACATGAATCTGAGGCTTCTTGTGTGCTCTGCAAGTCAGGAAAAGTGTAAAAGTCTGTGTGTGTAGATGCCCTGGGATGCAGACTTTTAAAAATCTCCTTTGAGCAAACTTTGCCCTGGGGGCTTGATTTGCGGAAGGCTCAGGAGCCAGTGCTAGGAGGGGTTGAATGTGGCAGAGATATGACTGTCCTTCCAGGGGAGTGGCCTTCCTGGTCCCGGGAATTCGGGACGTTAGCCTTTTCTGGGACCTTTATCTCGGTCTGTCCTCACAGTAGCTGCCCCACTGCCCTTGGCTCAGGAATTGCCTTCTCTGCTCAGCGTTTACACTGTCCGCAGGGAAGCCAGGCCATGTCAGCAAGCGTGTGAATTTACCGTTCGCAGTTGACATTGTCTCTTCTAGAACTTTTATTTCGTGTAGCCCCAAAGGTCTTATTCTGCCTGTGTTTCTTCCCTCATCAAAATGTGCCCCTCCAAGTGTTACCATCAGCTATTCACACCTTCCATCGATTCAGCTGAACTGACCAGGAGTGTATTTGTATTCTGAGAAACTTTTTCTCACGTTGTGGAAAAAAAATTTTTTTTCTTCATTAACAAAATTTTAACTTCCATGGAGCTGACTAATTTACGGGTTGATTTTCTAAAAGTGAAGCTTATGTTGGTCAAATGATGAACGCTAACATTCACAGAAAACTTCATTCCAGAGCAGGCAAGGACTAATGCTTTGTATGTACGACGCCATTTAGAGTCACGGTAACAGCTCTTAGAAGTAGATGTTATTATTATGCAGTTTCACAGGCGAGGCCACTGAGGGTTTGCGGTGCTAAGTGACCCTTCCCAGTTTACTTGGTTAATAAGTGGTGGGACTAGAAATTTGACCCAGGAGTTTCTGCCTGTAAAATGCTTTCCAGTTGGCTGTGGACTCCTTTCAAGCTTGCTTTTAAGATCTCAAAGACACATTAGAACACCGCCTCCGGAAATGAGTGCATGTCCCAGAGGATGACTGTGGATGGAGCAGAAGAGGTATGGAATCTTACTGAGAGGAGGTCAGATATGTGCCCATCAGTTATGGAGTAAACGTGCCCTCCCCCACCGCCTCACTCCTGATTTGCATGTTACAATCCTAATTGTCAGTGCAACAGCGTTAGGAGGTGGAGCCTTCTGAAGGTGCTTTGGTCTAGATGAGGTCATAGAAAGAGGCCCCTGTGGTAGGATTAATGCCCTGGAAAGCAGAGGAAGAGGCTCCAGGGTGCTCCGCGTTCTCCTGTGAGGATACAGGAGAAGGCATCCTTTGGCAAGCCAGGAAGCAGCCCTTTACCACGCGTCTTGGTCTTAGATGTCCCAGCCTCCAGAAACATTTATAGAAATAAATGTTTACTATGTAAGTTGCTCTATGTTGTTACAGCAGCCTACGTGGACTAAGACAGCACCCTACCTTAAAATACCACCGGCCCCAAACTCTTACCTTCCCGAGAAATCTCTTAGGATTATGTTCTTTGGGGCCCAAAGGCTTTGGATTCCAAGAGTTCAGGTTTCCATGTATGTGTGTGTGTGTTTGTATGGAAGCCCACCATGCCTTTCGCCATTTCCAGCCAGCCAGCTTCCACGTGAGCAGGAATGCATTTCTGAACCAGGGCCGAAGGAGCGGAACACAGATGGACCCACCTTCTAGGCGAGAGGTGGGCGCAGCGAAGGGTGTGCCGGGATCGCGGTGACGAGCGCTCTGCAGGAGGCTCCCTCCCTGCTGTTACTTACCTTTGATGCAGACGGTCACCCCTGTATTCTGAGGCCTGAAAGAAATCGGAAGATTTTACGGATGCATTAGGAAGAAAGGTCACCTGGCTGGCAGGGATGAAAGTGGCGTCTGTCACGAGCGTTGTGGTTTAAGTCTCAGCAGACAGGCAGTCTGGAAAAGGCCGTCTAATTAGGCAGCATTGTCTTGTCGGCATTTCCTTGTTTTAGCTTCTTTTTTCACCCACCCCATCAATAGACTTAGCTCTCCAACTTTCAGAAAAATCCTCTGTAAGCTATAGATTTATTTCCCTTTCTGTAATTCTGAAACGTCCCAAGAATTTGGGTCCTTGTCCCTCTCCTTTCTTCTCTTTGGACTTCTTACCCCCTTGGGACTGGCCTTCTGCCTTCACCACGACACTAAGGCCGGTTTCCCTGGGAACATTAGGACCTGGAGCTCAAGAAAGCCGCCAGCTGCCTTGTCCAAGGACATGTTCCTGCCTGTGCCGTGGAGCCACCTGCGGCGTTTGGCCCTGAGGACCCCTCCCGCCGCAGACGCCGCCGTCATGCTCTCTCCCGTCCCGTCTTCCGCACTTCTTCACCAGGGCTGCTGTGAGCGAGTGCCACCCGCGGGGCGGCCTAAAGCCCAGAAGCTAGGTCTCACTGCTCTGATCCTGGAAGCCCACAGCAGGGCGCCGCGGCCCCAGGCCGGCTCCGCCCAAGAGCAGACTGCCGCTTTGGCTCTGTGTCCCCCGCGTTTCGTCCTCTCTATGCGTTTCTTGCCCTGTGGCCACATCTCCCCTTTCTATAAGGACTACAGCCGTATGGGGTTGGGGCTGGACCACACGCCCACGTGAACGCCACTGTAAAGACCCTGGGTCTAAACGAGGCCCCCCTGGGCCACTGCCGTTCGGGCTGCAGCATGTCCTTTTCTGGAGAGACACAGCTCAGCCCAGAGCTCTCAGCACACCTGTTCTAGTTGCTGGCATTCACCTGGCCCTGACCTAGGAGCTGGGGGTCTAGAAACCACCCAGTGCCCACCTTCGGAAGGACTCAGAGTCCAGTGGGTGGACCAGCCCGGCCCTTGACTGTGTCTTGGGCCCGACAAGGTGGGGCGTTAGCACAACCTTCTGGATGGATCCACAGCCCAGCCCTGGAAATTCCCAAGAGTGAAAGCAAAGGACTGAGAAATCCTGGGAGAGGGAGTGTGACTGTGAGAGAGAGGACAGAGAAAGGCTGGGTTCACAGTCCCGAAGAGTCCCCCTGCGTACCTGCTGTAATACTGCCCGCAGTGGCCAAGCAGCACCGCCCCCTCAGTAGTGGGATGGAAAAGCATCTCCCCACCAGCCCCAGTCCGGCGGTGGAGGGGGCTGAGGGATGCCCGCCCGGGAGAGGGTGGGCTTGGGGGTGGGTGGCCCCAGAGGCAGGCCTGCCGGCCCACTCTAAGCACTCTCGTCTTTGGCCTCCTCACATGCTCAGGTCTGGGGAGTTGTATCCGAAAGGCAAAAGCTTTCAGAGAAGAGCAGTGTGTGGGCCTGAAGAATGGGGTAGATTTCTTAGGCACAGAACCGCTCTGACAAGCAGAAAACCTGAGTGCTGATCAGACCCAGACTGGGAACACACTGAAAGTGGAATTGTTAGTCACCCAGTCGTGTCCAACTCTCGGTGACCCCGCAGACTGCAGCCCACCAGGCTCCTCTGTCCATGGGGTTCTCCAGGCCAGAATACTGGGGTGGGTGGCCACTCCCTCCTCCAGGGGATCTTCCTGACCCAGGGATGGAACCCAGGTCTCCTGCATTGCAGGCAGATTCTTTACTCTCTGAGCTGCCAGGGAAGCCCACACAGAACCATCAAGATAGCCAGACTTCCAGGGAAAAAGTCGCAGGCCAAGTAACCAAGTAGTGACCGTGTATTCAGGAAAAAATACAAAATAGCCTGTATGGGAGCAGAATGGATGGAACAGAGATTAAGAGTATAAAATACACGTGGTAATTACCTTTAAGGAGATGAGAGAAGATACTGTGCTGTGAAGCGCGAGCAAGCATCTTTGCTTATAGAAACCTGGGCGTATGTCGGTATGGGAACCGGAAGTTGAGTGTGATCAAGAATGCCATATGCGGGCAGGGGGCCATAAACCTGATGTAAAGTACCCATTTGATTCTCATGGAAAGAAAAGAATTAGGTGGGAAAAGTCGGAAATTAAAAAGATTTTAATAAAAAATACTTACGTCCACTAAAAGCTCACGTATTCACAAGATAAGACATAAGAAAATGAGCAGATACAGCAACATATACCAGACACATTGCACGGTCACGTACTGGGCACTTGCTGGGAATGCGAACAGGGGTTCTGCAAAGGGGTGAACAACTAAGAAGAGGAACTCGGCTCTCCACCTTTCTTCTGCCTGGCTGACCGAACCTTCCAAGGTCTCTGCCTGGTTCCTGTTCCTTTCACCAGCGCTCACACACTGATGTTCCCATCGTCGACCTTTTTCTCCACTGGCTTGGCAAGCGTTCCACCACAGCCAGGGTGTCAGCAATAACCTGTCGCCCAGCCAGCGTGCCCCGCTTTCTCCTGTTTCCCCACCTCTGGTTTTGTAATGCACACATGGGCCAGTTTCCCCACCCTCGGTCCTCAAGGACAGCGAGCCCAGCTCCAAGTGCCTGAGCTCGCAGAGGACAGGTCTACAGACGTGGTGGCCAGAAGCCTGTTTTGGTTTCCGAGCTTCTAAAGTTGTCTGTAGTTTCAGATGTGGTTCAGCTCAGTCCAGTCGCTCAGTAGTGTCCGACTCTTTGCGACCCCACGGACTGCAGAGCGCCAGGCCTGCCTGTCCATCACCCGCTCCCGGAGTTTACTCAGGCTCAAGTGCATCGAGTCCGTGATGCCATCCAGCCATCTCAGATGTGGTACCTTTAGGCAAAATGACATGAGGCAGCAGAAGGCACAGTTCCGACAGAGGCCAAGCATCCTCCGTGTCATGGTTCTCCTAACCACCGGCTGAGACTTCCTGCTGCTCCACATGAACCGCTGGAAATAGTCCTGCGGGGCTTTGAGGAGGTGTGCCCAGGGTGTTGTCAGGCTGTTTTTGGGCTGGTTTGTTATGACATATGAGGTGCAGTGGGCTCAAGCTATACATACAAACATTTCAAGTTGAAATAAATATTAGCTGTCAAAGAATTTTATGGTTATCAGACTCTTCAGAGCCCTAAGGTTTCCAAGGGAAGCTTCAGGAATGAGCTTCTAGCCTGCCTATCTCGCTTTGATTAAAAGCAGAGGAGGAGCTTTGGTTAAAAGCAGAGTGCGTCTCTTTCTTACTACAGATGATTCAAACAAACAAACAAACAAACCAGCAACAGGTTCCCCTGGTGGTCAAGAATCAGCCTGCCAATGCAGGAGACGCGGGTTCGGCTCCTGAGCCAGGAAGGCCCCGCGTGCTGCGGAGGGACTGAGCGCGTGCGCCACGGCTACTGAGCTCTGCCTACTGAGGTGCAGCTCCGGAGCCCCCAGGCCTAGGCCTTGTGTCTGCAGCAAAAGGAACCCCTGCAATGAGAGGCCTGCCAGCCACAACTAGAGAGAGGCCCAGGCAGCAGCAAAGACCCAGCACAGCCAAAAATGAACAAACACAATTATGTGTCAAAGAAGAAAAAGGCAGGGTGCTTGAGAGGCCAGACCCTGGAGCTGGGTCCTGTCCCTGACCCACCGTGCATGGCTGTGTGACCTTGTGGAAACTTCTTAATCTCTCTGTACTTAAGTTTATTTCCCTGTAAAAGAAAATTTGTAACCAGACTTCACCTCATAGGATTTTGTGAGGATTAACATGAGTGAAATACATGTGAAGTAAAATATGGGTTTAGAACCAAGATATCCTTAGAGTACATGCTCAGTGAACTCTCTTGTTGTTGCTGTGTCCTTATGATTTATTTCCGATAACAGGGTATTTGTTCTGTTCTGTTCAGTCGCTCAGTTGTGTCTGACTCTGCGACCCCATGGACTGCAGCACGCCAGGCCTCCCTGTCCATCACCAACTCCCAGAGCTCATTCAAACTCATGTCCATCAAGTCAGTGATGCCATCCAACCATATCATCCTCTGTCATCCCCTTCTCCTCCTGCCTTCAATCTTTCCCAGCATCAGGGTCTTTTCTAATGAGTCAGCTCTTCACATCAGGTGGCCAGAGTATTGGAGCTTCAGCTTCAGCATCAGTCCTTCCAATGAATATTCAGGACTGATTTCCTTTAGGATGAACTGGTTGGATAAAACGTGATTTGAGAATGAGATTTTTATAAAAAGTTTAGGACCCACACTTTCCAGTTTTTTTCCGTAATTTCACAAAGGGGGAAGCTGTGATTCACTCACAATCACAGAGTTAGTAGGAGACTGAGATCTCGGAGCCCCTGGCTCCTAGCACGCGCTCTGTCGCCCCAGCCCCGACCTCTACCAGCTTCTGACAGCCTCGTTCTTTCCCTGCATCATCGTTATTCCACAGCCGACAAGTGACAGGAAGCCATCCGAACTGGCGTAAGCAGAGGGAGGTTATATCAAACCTTGCTCATCCCAGATCTGCTAATGCGTATCTTCTCAGCTCAGCATCTCCCAACACCTTTCCAGGAAAAGCTCCTTCTTCCCGTTCGGATGAAATCCAGCCACGCACTCTCATGCTCTTCCTTGCCCAGTGTGTGTGTGGGGTGCATGTTTTTGGACCAGTCGCCGTAGCCAAACAACACAAATGCTCTGACTGCCCAGGAAGGGATCAGTGCCCACTTCTGGGACCGCACAGTGGGGCGGTCCTCAGCGCTTACTACGGTGGGGAAGAGTGCGAGAGAGGTTGTGTCCACAGGAACACCGAGAAAAGAGGAGTGTTCACTGGGGAGGCACAGACACGCCAGAAGCTCTCCTTCTGAAAATCAGCTAACCTCGGAAGAGCTGAACACTTCAGAGAAGACAGTCCTGTACCTTAAAAGATCTGGGCCAGTCCAGGGTGCACGACAGGACAGCTCTCCGCTGGAGAGGCCCAGGTCACCCTCGCCCTCTGCCCCCTTGCTGGCCGCTACGTCTTTGCTCCTGCGTGCCTGCTGGTCTCCCGTTCTTCTCTTTCAACTGAAGATGGAGATGTTTAGGAGGGTAAACTCATCTTCTAAATGAGCAGCTAAACTGCAGAATGGACTGGGAAGACAGGTGACGTTTTAGGTGGTTTTCCCTGGGTGCATCAGCGCTGCGTCATCACACGAGTTGTATGTTTCAGAGTCTCCAGGAGCACAGCATTTCCCAGGTGACTGCTAAGTGGGGTAGGCCACAGGGATGCTAAGTCCCGAGTGCCCAGGCTTTCTTTTCCATTCCTACTGTGATTCTATGGAAGACACTGGCCTCCAAGTCCCTAAAGACCCCAACCCAGCCTTGGAAACAGCACCTCTCCCCTTGGGCCATCATCACGGTTAAAATGACTTGAACCGCTCCAGTGACAGTTTAGAAATTCAGTCTTTAGGGAAAGAGGAGCAGACACTTCCCTTGGAGGGTCCTTATTTGTAGAATTTTCTCTGCCTGCCCTGACTGCAAAGCTGCAGTGAGGAAAAACCTTCTTTTTATTATGGGGAGTTTCTGATGCTAATATACGGCAGTCAAGGTTGTTTGCAATCTATTTAAATTAAACATGATGCTACACTGCCTCCCTGAAGAGTCTATAGCACCAAGAAAGCACAATTTCACAAATCTAATAAACAGCTAAACAAACACATGCCTTTGCACACTGATGCCACTTGAAATCTCTGTATTTCATGCGTTTGCTCCATACTATTGCAGAGGAGCTATCTGTGCTTATCTGTGCATGAGTAATTCCTCCGGTTTCCGTGGAAGGAGAGCCAAAGGCAGACATTGGCTGCCTCTCTGCAATCTCTGTGTGTATGCAGGGATCTATAAATATGAATGCTCTTACTTTCAGAGTTTGAAAATAAAACAACCAAATATTATTTGAATGAAACTGGCCTTGCTTTTAATTCACAGCAGCTCTCTGGAAAACATGCTAAGAAAACGACTGAACAACCGCGTGTTTCTTTGGCAACATCGGCATGATTAGCCCTTTCAAGAAGAGAGCAAAGTGTGTTGGAAACGCGATGTGAAATGCAGTGAAGCCAAACCCCACTTGCCGTGGTGCAGTTTTGGGGGAGGGGGGCTATTCTTTCCCTCTTGCTCTTCCTTCCTGGTAAGACATGATTTCATGCCTTTATTCCCCATTCAGTGATCATAATGGTCTTGGCATAAATTTTGCCTGGTGGGTGAAACACCGCCTCTCTGGGTATTTCTTGTTGTTTTGGAGGATTTTCTTGGGAAGAATGAAGCCCGTGGTTTCCTTAGAGGGCTTCCTGGAAAGTGAGGGGTCCCTGCCCGGCCAGGCTCCAGACAAGCATCTCTGTCTCTTCTCCCCCACCCCCCTCAGTGACTGACTCCCTCTCCCCCGCATTTGCAATCTCTTCCTGTTCAAGAAAAAGATGCTGTAAGAAAGGGCTTTCAGAGTCAAGGGAGGTCTGTGAGGCACCTGGGAAGGCTTTAGGGGAGAGTCCTTGAAAGAGTTGAGCTAGGACTCTTAATGGATGCTTTTGAACTGTGGTGCTGGAGAAGACTCTTGAGAGTCCCTCAGACTGCAAGGAGATCCAACCAGTCCATCCTAAAGGAGATCAGTCCTGGGTGTTCATTGGAGGGACTGATGCTGAAGCTGAAACTCCAGTACTTTGGCCACCTGATGCAAAGAGCTGACTCACTGGAAAAGACCCTGATGCTGGGAGGGATTGAAGGCGGGAGGAGAAGGGGACGACAGAGGATGAGATGGCTGGATGGCATCACCGACTCAATGGACATGAGTTTGGGTGAACTCTAGGAGTTGGTGATGGACAGGGAGGCCTGGCGTCCTACAGTTCACAAAGAGTCAGACACGATGGAGAGACTGAACTGAACTGAGAACTCTTAGCTCTTTGGGAGCTCTTGCCTTAAAAGCTTTGGCTGTGGATGGAAATTTTTGTCCCCAGTGAAAGGAATTCCTCTTTGAGCAAGAAGGGGGAACTGTTTGTGTGTTGGGAGTCCCAGGGGAGACCCCAAAATGAGTAACATGAGGATAACAAACAGAGCTGGGGTTTCCGGGTGCTGCTCCAGGGCTTCGGGGAGGCTCTGGGGTTAGGGGCGAAAACACCTCACTTTGCACCTGACTGAATGACTACTGAGGGAAGAGCCGCCCTGGCTGATTGGAGGAACTCTCTCTTCTCTTCCTGCTTTGCCCCTGGAGCATGAAAGGAGCTAACAGCAAGGATGCTGAATAATCCTGAAGTCCTGTTTCACCGTCTCAGGGCCAACACCACAGTGTGACACGTCGGATCCGACTGCTGTGTTCAGTTTCCTCGTGAGGGCGCATACCCTGTAATGGACGTTAAAGAGGAAAAGCAAGCTAGCGGGAACATTTGCACTGGGCTCGGATTCTAGGAAAACATCCATTTAATGCTTCCTTTGTTATAAGTTGTCCGGCAAAATGTGGACACGCTGCAAAATTTTAAATGAAACATCATGCATGAAGTGTGTCTCCAGACACAGGTTGCCATCAAGAGTGATTTTTGTTTCCTCTGGAAATGATAATAGGCGTCCATAAGCCACCCTTCCCTATTCCTTGGGAGCTTCTAAGGCACTTAAGGATCCAGTCTTGAAATAACTTACCGTGTGCGCTGGGCGCCGCGCAGCTGGCGGGCTCTTCCTGGTTCTCATTCCCATCACTGTGCCGTCTTTCGGCACCTACGGCCGGCCACGCTTCCTCCTGCTTCTGGGCATCCACCTGTGCTATCCCCCAGCCTGGAAACGCCGAGCTCCGCTGTTCATCTAGCAAACCTCTGCCCCCCTTTCACACTTCGCCTTGAGCTTCAGAGCCAACAGAAGAGGCTGGTTCCTTGGTCACTTAGGCCCTTAACACTCTGTCCACCTTTTGACCCTCCTCCTACACTTACAGTAGTTTTTTTGCATTGTTTTTGTCATCGGAACACAAGCCTCATGAGGGCGGGCACTGTTCATCTATTTTTTCTTTTTCCTTCTTTGCAGCTTCAGCACCGGACTTGGCACATGATGGTCAATAAACGTTTGTTGGGAAAACAGCATGCCTATGACAAGACCATTTATGTAAAACGTTTAGTGAAAAGCCTTTTGTTCTGTTTCCTTTAAAAAAGAGACGCACCCACAGGATTCTGAGTCATCTATGTGTGAGAGCTGGGGGCAAGAAAAAGGCGAGCAGATACAGCAAATTAAAAACCACGGTGTCATTTTCAGTGTGGTTACCTGAAAATAGGCTCCACTGTCTTTCAGGAAGAATCCTCTGATTGCTCGCAGTGCTTGCTAGTAGTCACTTCTAAGGCCATAACTGTGGGCCTAAGAATAAAATATTTCAAAACTGGGCTTTGGCTTTGCAGCGGCCCTTCAGCCTGGGCCGTGCTGGGAACACTGGCCTTATCCCCTGGCTGTCCCCGCTGCCCTTAGCCTCCAGGATATTTGGTCAGATCCGGATATAGCCGCCCAGAGGTTTCGATTGGCCTGACAGTGCAGCTTAGACTGAGAGCGAAATTCTTAGTCCCGATTCGATCACAGTGAGTAACTCCAGACTCTCATATGAAGTCCACAGTATAAACCAGTCAGGCTCAGCTAAACCCTCTGCATCAACTCCTAGGACGCAGGGAGGGCGAAGCTGGCATCCAGATGGACCTGCAGGTCTGCCAGGCGAGTGGCTTACCCAGGCTTCATCCTCAACAGCGAGCACCCTCTTCACCCCTTGGAAACAAGACTTCCCTTTTTCTGGATAAAGGTTATCCTAGCTGCAAAAGGGCTCATTTCACTCGATTTAAGCTCAGTTCTTTGCTCTATACTCTCAGCTCCATCAGAGCTTCGCATTATTAATGCAGTTTTATTTTGAACCACTAAATTTCTTGCATTCTAATCAGTATTTAGACATTATTTTATCAATATTTTCACTTTTAAAATGGTTTTGAAGCACGTAGTCTATATACGTAGCCTTAAATGTCCACAGATGGTGGTCACACTGAAGCAGATGACACTTTTTAATGGAAAGTTATACCTTTGAAAATATATATAGGCAATAATGGCAGCCCACTCCAGTACTCTTGCCTGGAGAATCCTGTGGCTGGAGGAGCCTGGCGGGCTGCTGTCCATAGGGTCACACAGAGTTGGACACGACTGAGGCCATTTAGCATGCACACACGCATTGGAGAAGGAAATGGCAACCCACTCCAGTGCTCTTGCCTGGAGAATCCCAGGGACGGGGGAGCCTGGTGGGCTGCAGTCCATGGGGTCACACAGAGTCAGACACGACTGAGCGACTTCACTGGAGAATCCCAGGGACGGGGGAGCCTGGTGGGCTGCCGTCTATGGGGTTGCACAGAGTTGGACACGACTGAAGCAACTTACCAGCAGCAGCAGCAGCAGCAACGCTTTGATCTAGTTGAGGATACACATTTTAATAACTTACTTGGATGGTGCTAACATTTACAAAAATAGTAAACCTCCCTGTGCATCCCCACCCCCTGCCTCCTCTTCTCCATCCAAGCTTATTTCAGTGTTAATGGCTACAGAAAGAGCGAGATCTGGGGCTAGTTTATGATGACTTCATCATCTTTGCTGCATCTATTGAACCTGCTCAGAGAAGTTAGATTCTTTTCAGCCTAAGAAAACACACTTTCAGACAAGCGTTTGTTTATCAGCAAAACCCTCATTAGAAATAAAACTCAGGTATAAATCATTAAGCGTCCCAGTCGGTGCTAGTGGTGAAGGGCCTGCCTGCCAGAGCGAGAGTCAGAAGAGGCGTAAAAGGCACTGAGCAAGACGTCTGTACGCTCCTGTGTTTCTGAACTGGTTATAGGCATTGGAGCCTTCTGATGGATTGTACTGTCCTCTGAAGCCCATAGTGTTTTCTAATCCTGAGCGTTGATCAAGCATTGACTGTACGCCAGGCATCGTTCTAGGTCCTGAAAGACTGCAAAGCGTATAGACACATTCCTTGCTCCAGGAGCTCATTGTCTGTGATCTACCCAACTCACTTAGAGTAGTCCTTGTGAGCGCAGGTCATGGGGATGCGAAATGAGGTCACAGAGGGCAAAGCTCCTCGCAGCACTTCCCTAGGTCCCTCTAGAGGGCGTTATGGCATTTTAAGAGATGAGGAAATTTTGGTTTATGATCAGAAACGCCGGCACGGGGACTACCTCCAAGTGAATGCGTGAAGGGGACGGCCGCTTGTTTGGTCTTTGCCCCGGGTCTCCTGTTGTCTCTGTCTCAGCAGCCCCTCTGAATTAGCTCCTACCACCACCGTTTTGGTGGCAGAGGATGAGACGGGTGGATGGCATCAGCAACTCAGTGGACGTGCGCCTGAGCCAACTCCAGGAGACGGCGGAGGACAGAGAGGCCTGGAGCGCTCCGTCCGTGGGGTCGCCAAGAGCCAGACACGACTGAGCGACCGGACACCACAGCGGCAGAGTCGCGTCTGGGTGTTTCCTTCCCCTCTTCCTTCTCAGTTTAATCACGACAGAGGAGGGACCAAGTGCGTCCAGAATGCAGAGACAGTTCCTCAGCATAAACAGACTGACTCAAAACGGAAACTTAAGATTTTTCAAGGAAGGAAGATATGTTTGGCTTATGAAAAATTCAATTTGTGTAAAGCTTTCTGGAATTAAGCATTTGTATAAATTTGGCAGTGTCTGGGTTTGTTTACTTATACATTGCGTTTTTCTAGAAATGATTTTAAGCAGACTAAAATGATACACGAAATACTCCAAAATAACATGGGATAAAGTGGGATAAGAAATAAAAACAGGGATGACCACAAAGTGGTTTTAGAATAAGCCCCAAAGGCAGATGCGAGGGAGGCGCCACACACCTGTCAGTAAGGACTAGGGTCTATTCCCAACACTGAGGTCACAGGGTACATGATAACTGGCTTAGGAAAAAAACGTGTGTAACTACCATCTCTTCCTGATTTACTGAGCTGAGGTCCTCCTCAGGGATGGCTGAGTTGACAGATTATTTTCTGCTTTCTGTCAAACTGTTTAGGAGATTGGAAGCTCCTTGGGACAGCAGCCGGTGTTTCTTTGTAACTGTGGCGTTTGACAGAGTGTGTGGCACATACTGGGCACTGAGTAAACACTGGCTGGTTGGCCGAGTAAATGAGGGAATTAGGGAATGTGATTAGGTGATCTGCCAAGTTGGGGCAAGCAGTAATGGTTTTGCTTGGATTTTTAACATTTTTGTTTTGACTGTGACTAAGCGGCATTCTTGGGCTCCACCGTATTTTAATTTATAGTATTATAATTGGAATAAAGATAGGCTTGTGAATTGAAGAAAAAATATTCATAAACATCACTTGGCAATTAATATATACTACTCACTCTTTTAAAATAAAAATTTAATGCATATAAGAAACACTTTAATATCTCAGTTTAAAAAGAAGTAGAGCTAATTTACAACAGCTGAACTTTTCAGGAGGCTTTAAAGGTTGTTTCACGTTTTCTATAATGTGGAATTGGAAGGACACTCCCAGAATTCCTCACAATTTCCCTTTCCCACCTTTGTTCTGCAGATGAAGAGATAGAGCAGAAAGCTGATATTTCTCGTTCAAGCTTTTGCAATGTGGTGATGGCAAAGTTTAGGGGGAGCTCTGAGTCATTGGGCTTCCCTTGTGGCTCAGCTGGTAAAGAATCTGCCGCAATGTGGGAGACCTGGGTTCAGTCCCTGGGCTGGGAAGATCCCCTGGAGAAGGGAAAGGCTGTCCACTCCAGTATTCTGATCTGGTGAATTCCATGGACTGCATAGTCCATTGGGTCACGAAGAGTCGGACACGACTGTATGTCTTCCACTTCGGTTCTGAGTAATTACTGATTTTCAGGCTAGAGATTGTTCTCTCTGATCAAACTGTAGCCAGAATGCCATTCCTTTATGCCCCTTTGGTCAAGCGATAAGATTATCTCAGACATAGACCTGAATAAAACATTAGAGATTGCTTGAGGCAATAGTAGAAAGGTAAAGCCTCTTGATGAAAGTGAAAGTGGAGAGTGAAAAAGTTGGCTAAAGCTCAACATTCAGAAAATAAAGATCATGGCATCCGGTCCCATCACTTCATGGGAAATAGATGGGAAACAGTGGAAACAGTGTCAGACTTTGCAGCCATGAAATTAAAAGACGCTTATTCCTTGGAAGGAAAGTTATGACCAACCTAGATAGTATATTGAAAAGCAGAGATATTACTTTGCCAACAAAGGTCTGTCTAGTCAAGGCTATGGTTTTTCCTGTGGTCATGTATGGATGTGAGAGTTGGACTGTGAGAAGCTGAGTGCTGAAGAATTGATGCTTTTGAACTGTGGTGTTGGAGAAGACTCTTGAGAGTCCCTTGGACTGCAAGGAGATCTAACCAGTCCATTCTATAGGAGAATATGCTTTGGAAGGAATGATGCTGAAGCTGAAACTCCAGTACTCTGGCCACCTCATGTGAAGAGTTAACTCATTGGAAAAGACCCTGATGCTTGGAGGGATTGGAGGCAGGAGGAGAAGGGGTCGACAGAGGATGAGATGGCTGGATGGCATGACTGACTCGATGGACGTGAGTTTGAGTGAACTCCAGGAGTTGGTGATGGACAGGGAGGCCTGGCGTGCTGCGATTCATGGGGTCGCAAAGAGTCGGACATGACTGAGCCACTGAACTGAAGTGAACTGAAGGATCTGTGTAATTGTGTTTGGCAAATTTTAGCAGTGGTGATATATCAGGATTTTAATTTGCTTGGTGATGGATCTGCTCACACATAAGGTATATCTGGCTTGATTTTGTCGTGATTTACTACTGCTGGTGATCACTTTGATTCGATAGCTGATGTCTTTACAGAAATTCAGAAACAGATGATTGTGATTCAGCAGTGTCTCCAGCATCTAATTCCGTATGCAAGGAGGGCATGTATCATATTTATAGGAACTCTGTTATGTTCATGATCGGGTGAATGTTTTCCTGGGCAACAGCTTAAAGTTTACCAGGGAAATTACTGTGTATTCATACCACATATATGAAGGTATATAATTCTGAATTTAAATTTCTCCCCCTGCACCTGTTCTTTCTGAAGCATCTTAGTCTTTGAGAAGCAAAATATTGAATGGCTTTTTCTTTATAAATTCTCAGCTTTGTTTCCCAGCATCCCAGTGGAGGGATGTAATGGTTTAAGTGTTTGGAAGCCATGGTAAGTGAAAATCTTCTTGGCACCTCTGGAGTGGGCCCAATAGGACCCTGAGTGAGGCCTGAATGATGCTGCTGGATGTTGGGATAGAGAGCTGGTTTATTCTCCTGGGTCTGCAGGCCTTGTTTTCCAGGGCTGTGAACAAGATGCTAAAATATATTGCTGTCCTCTGCCTCAGGGAGCTGCATCAAGGCTTAAACTTGATTTAAGCACATAACACCCGGAAATATTTTTATCCTCTTCACCCTAGGCTGGATTTGAACTACTGACTTAGAGGTGAAGTGTTCTACAGCCTAGATCCAAATCCCTGGAGTCAGGTAAGCTCCTTCTCATGCATTTAAAAAATTGTGCTGTGTTCAAAAAAGTGATGGTAAATGGTCTGGAGGAAAAATATGGTGATGTTGCTACTGGTGGCAGCGATGGCAATATTGATGGAATACAGCCTGTCCAAAGTAATCCTGGGTTATCAAAATAAAAAGCACAAATCTCCCAGCACACCACACACCAAAAACAAACAGGCAGGCACAGCCTACGCAAGAGGAGGCCGTGTGGCTGTAACTTCTGCACAGAAGCAACGGGCGCGTGTTTCTACGGAGGCTTGTCGGCACCGCAGTTGGTCAGTGTGTGTTCAGCGGCCGGTCTAGTTGCCCCTCTGTAGTGATGGGATATGCTGGCTCCTGTTGCACTGTTGCCCCACCCCCTGAGTTTTGGCGCAGACAGGGAGACTGCGCCTCGCACCGGAGGGCTTCTTGTCCTCAGCACGGCTTCTGCCTCCTTGACAAGGGCTTTCTTGCCGCTTCTGTCTGGATGCCTGTTTTATTTGGTCAGTTGTCTGTCTTTGCAGAGTTCACAAGTTTCAGCGAAGATTCTGAGAATGTTTTTTAAACCCTTCAGTTAAAATAGATCTTCAAAAATCAACTGGTTATGTTCTATATTCCTTCATGAGTGGATAAGATAAGCTGGGGGCGATTTTGTGGCTTATCCCTGTGCGCTGGATGACGCTGACCTACCTCTGTGTGTATCACTAGGGGTAAAGCATCTGCCTGCACTGCGGGAGAGCCGGGTTTAATCCCTGGGTCGGGAAGATCCCCTGGAGAAGGGAATGGCACCCCACTCCAGCGTTCTTGCCTGGAGGAACCCATGGACAGAGGAGCCCGGTGGGCTACAGTCCGTGGGGTCACACAGAGTCGGACACGACTGAGCAACTTCGCTTTTCTCATCAGTCTCAATCCACAAGTTATGGTCACTTGGTTAGAAGCGTGGGGTGGACCTAGAAATTCACTTTTTCATTATTTTATTTAATCCAGAATTTATTGAGCACTGCTGTGTCAGGCCTTGGGCTGGGTTCCAGGCATAAAAAATATGGAAAGCACCACCCTTGTCTTCTAGAAGCTTCTCCATGTTCCCTTCTAGTGGAAGCTTGCAGAATCTAATACTGTAAAGTGAATGTGTGAAAAGTATCGATGGGGACGCAGGGAAGGGCAGGGAAGGGCAGTAAAAGTCTGCTTGGATTTTAACAAGAAAAGGAAAAGTTTTAAAAATGAGCAAGAATTTAAGATGTGAAAAGAAAATTGTTTTCCACAGTGGTTGAAGGAGGGTGCTGGAGTATTATTACCACTGTTCTACAGAGGAAGAAGCTGAGGTTAACACGAAAATACTTCTCAAGGTCACAAGCCTGCCAGATAAGACTTCAGGTACCTGGACTAAGATGCTTCATTCTTTTTCCATTAAACCCCACGACCTCAAGCAACAGCCTATTTGAATCTCTCAAATCTTCATAATTGTGTAAAAGCGGGAGGCGTTTATGTTCCTCTTGCTTGAGCAGGAGAAGGAATTCAGAGTCTTAGGGAGAGAGAGATTCAACTGTATCTGTAGTTTTGCTTTGCATTCTGACTGATACAGACACGGCATATAATAATGTCTTAATCTTAAGTGCAGAACTCGATGAATTTTTACAAAGTGGACATATCCATAGTCAAGGGTTAGAGCACTCTAGATGCCTCTCCACAGTCTTACTGAAGTCATCTGTTAGAAGCTATACAACCTACGAATTAACCACTATTCTGTCTTCTCTGCAAACAAGTTAGTTTAACAAATTCTTCAGTTTTATAAAAATAGACTCGCATAACATAGGCCCTTTTGTCTCTGGCTTTCCCCTCAATATTATGTCTGTGAAATTCACCCGTCACAGCTCGTGGTAGTAATTTTATTTGTTTCTGTGCTGACAGTATGCTGCTGTAGGAGTATGCATCCATTTATTCTCTTGTCTATGAATGTTTGGGTTGCGTTCCGTTCGGGTCTCTTATGAAGCGAAGCTTTTAAGGACACTGAGCGCGTGACTGAGGCACACACTTGGTATTCGTGTGCGCGTTTCGGTCGTGTGTGCCCCAGGACAAGGATTTCTTGTTCGCAGGGTGTGCTTCCAGCTTCGACAGTTACTGCCACGCGGTCTTCGATGCAGTCCAATTTGCATTGTCTGTTTTTATGACTAGCAATTTTCTTGAGTCTTGTTTAGTACATCTTTGCTTGCCCCAAGAAAAGCTGAATATATTCTTGGTACATTTTTCCAGAATTGTTTTTTATCTTTCACATCCACATCCACAATCCGTCTGGAGCACGTTTCTGTGTATGGTGTGTAGCAGGGCGAAGCTGTTTTCTCCTGCCGTGTCTGTGCGATAGATCTGGTGCTATTCACCAAAAAGACCGTCTCTTCCTACTCTATCATAGCAGCACTATAGTCAGAAATCAGGAGACCGTGCAAGTACGATTGTAACTCTCAGTCCTCCTCTCTGTTTCACTGGTATCTAAGTGTCTATCCATGTGCTAAGACAATGCTCCTCAGTGACTGAGGATTTATGATGCCTTAATATCTGGTGCTGTGAAGCTTCTCATTCTGCTCTTCTTCAAGATAGTCCTGTTCTTGGCTCTTGCCATTTCTGTAAATAAAGCTGGAATTTTAATTGGGATTATACTGAACCAGTTTGGGAAAAAATGAAGTTTTATAATAATGATTATTCCAATCCATAAATGTGAAAACATCCTTCTATGTGTTTAAGTATTACATTTCTTTCAGGATGCTTTTCACTTTCTGTATGGCAGTTTCGCACGTTTTTCCTCTAATTTCGATGCATTTGATGATTTTTTTTTGTGCTATTATACAAGTTCTGACTTAGAAACCTTCCTAACTACATGCTGCTGTTATATATAGTCTACTGATTCTTAATATTGAGTTTATATTGGGAGACATTGTTAAGCTTATTACTTTGTTGGCTTTAGTTTCAGAAGTTTACAACGCACATAATTACATCATCAGTGAATAAGAACAGTTTTATTTCTTCCTGCTGTAGACTAGGTGTTTGTATCTCTCCCTCTAAAAATTCATACCCTGAAGCCTAACCCTTCACGGCACAGTATTACTAGTGGGAGGAGGGGCCTTGAGGAGGTGATGAGGTCGCGAGGGTGGGCCTCTGTGGATGAGGTTGGTGCCCTTGTGAAAGAGACCCTGGGGAGTGCCGTCTACCTTCTGCCCAGGGATGGCCAGGCTGCAGACCCTCACCAGACGCCAGCTCTCCCAGTCTAAGGTTTGGACTCGCAGCCTCCAGAACCGTGGCAAATAGCTTACTGTTTATAAGCCGCCCAGCCTGTGGGCATCTGTTGCTGCAGCCAGAGACTGAGCCCCTGCAAGACTCGAATGTTCTAATTTTATTCCCTGTTCACCGCCTCGCACCCCCAGTGAATGCCAGAGTCGGGAATAACTGGTGTCCTTGTTTTGCCCCTGGTCTTAGGCAGGAAGAGAGTTTTTCATATGCCCCTACAGAAACCTCCTGTGACACGCGACGTTTATTGTGGAAGGCTTCCGTAAACTGTAGTCAGATTAAAGAGGCTGCCTTCTGTCTCCAGCTTGCTAAGGGCTGAGTGTCTACTAGGCAGATGACTCATCCCTTCTTCTGGGAAGAGCAGATGAAAAGTTGGCAACAAGTTCTGGAGATGCTATTTCAGAACCGCGGCATCAGGGGAACAGGGGGTTTGCCCATAATGAACAAGCAGAGAAGAGAGGAGAGACGCCTGCGCAGGCAACGATGAAGGAATCCCTCCTCTTTCTCTTCCTTTCCTGAGTCACGTTTCTCCTTCCATCAGCCTCTCAACTGGTCTGACCCCTCCCAACATTCTTGTATCTTTTTTCTCCCTAATTTTCACTACAGATGGCAGTTCCGATGTGCCCTGGATAAAATGAATTGAGAAGCACTCTTCTAGTCACTGTCCCTGTTGGTCAGAAGATCACTGCTGACTTGCTGGGTGGTGACCGGCGACCAGCTGAGCCAGTCCTGTCCCGTGGGCCCCTGCACCCGATGCCCTTTGACCTCATGCCCAGGGCGGCGAGATAAGCTCTGGTGTTCACCACTGCCCTCTGGACTCTGTGTCCCAGCCCCTCGCATTTCCTAAGAGCAGCTGTGCTGTTGGAGTCTCCGTGATTAACAAAGTATCAAGCCACTCCCCAGGAACCTTCTAGAACTGCCTCTCAGGAGACATCTGATGGATCTCTGCTTCACAGATGGTTTATCAGGACATCAAGTAATAACTTGCTCTTCTGTCGCCACTCTCCTGGGTACATTTTAGAGGGAAAAAACCTCCAGGTCATATGATAGGTGTTTCATCTTTGTTAAGACAAGCACCTGGCCGTGAATCTTTATCCTATTAGCTGTGAGCTGAACCGGCCTATCCCTGGGTTCACTCTGAGAGTCTGTAACTCCACATTTGCTTTAGCTCTCTTACAAAAGCTCGAGATTATTTATTTTCTCTGTGTATATTCTTGGCATATTTCTGCCTAGAGGAAGAGCAAAATCAATAAGTCCTACAGTTTTATTAAGTTTCTCAAGAGCAGGATATCTCATCTGTTGGCTGGAGTTGGTTAATCGCCATCCTGTATGGATCCGTTTTGGGATGGTGGTTTTTCAGTTGACGTTAGTAATAGTGTTGTCTAACTTGAAAACCCCATTTAAAGAGTAATTGTTGCTCCTGGCTACACAGCAATGCCTCTTAGTGTAGCTCAAAGCCGCTGAAGATAAAGAACATTTTCCTACACAAATATTCTGTCTTTTGTGTCTGCCACACACTATCATTTAATCTCCCTTCTGTTTCCTGTGGACTAATTGTGGCAATTTTAGCTCCCACTTTACTGGTTTGATCTCAGGCTAGTCAATCCTAAAGGAAATCAACCCTGAACACTCATTGGAAGGGTTGCTGAAACTCCAATACTTTGGCCACCTGATGTGAAGAGTCATCTCATTGGAAAAGACCCTGATGCATGGAAAGATGGAAGGCAACAAGAGAAGGGAGCAGCAGAGGATGAGATGGCTGGATGGCGTCACTGACTCGAGGGGCGTGCTTTTGAACGAGCTCTGGGAGGCAGTGCAGGACAGAGGGGGCTGGCCAGCTGCAGTCCTCGGGGCTGCGAAGAGTCAGACACGCCTTAGTGACTGACCAGCAGTGGCGACTAGCTGCCGCTTAGCCTGCTTTGCAACAGAAGTGAAGGCAGAGCACACGATGCTTACTCGCTTTCAGGCTAACCTGGAGGATTCTGTAGGAGAGGCTTGGGATGAAACTAAGCAGGCGGTCCCTGGTTACCACGCTCCGTGGGAGCAGGCCAGCAGCTGGCACAAACCCTGAGACGGCGGCTGCGCTTTGCCGGAGCCGCTCTCCTTGCAGCCAGTCAGCTGCTCCTCGCTCTCGTCCCCACGGCTGTGCTGTCCCCACGGCTGTGCTGTCCCCACGGCTGTCCAGACTCCTTCCTCTGCCCCATTTCCTCCTGCTCTCAGCACTCATACCCACCTTTTTATTCACTAAGAAACATAAGGAATCACTCCCTCCACAATCCAGAACCACCTATGGATTTCCACCAAGACTCATGCTTTCCCAGTCTTCTTGCTCACTGCAAAAGTCGGATTCATCTGTCCGGCCACCTGCCTTGGAGCTTGCCTTGTGATTTGACCCAGACGCTCGGCCATCAGTCATCTACTAGGTATTCTGTGTGCTCCCTTCAAATACGCACATGTCCTTTAAAAACAAGTCCTCTGACCCCGTATCTCCCTCTAGCTACTGTTGGATGTCTCTTAACCTTTGCGACCAAACTTCTTGAAGAGCCATTTACACTCCCAGTTCCCTTCCTCACTGGCCTTTTACGGCTCATCTGACAACAATTTGTCTCCTGTCCCCAAAACAGCGATGAAGTGACTTCCACCAGTTAATTTCATGCTATTAAATCCAGTGGATCCGTTTCTTCTTCCTTGTAACTATCTCAGGATGTAGCAAGCCCCTCTTTCTTGCAGCTGCTTCCTTCTGGCTCTCCTCCAAGTTTTCTTCTCTGGCATTTTCCTCTTGGGTCTCCAGCTCCTTGCTAGGTCTCCCTGATTGCTCCCTTTTCTCGCGATCCCTCTAAAATAGCAGGGTTCCCGGAGGGTTCCTCCCAGGTGTGTGTGTGCGTTTCTGCACTGAGCTCCACAACCCCTCGTACCTCTAAACAGACAGCCCAGTTCCCTCTGCAGAGCTGCAGGCTCTCATTCACTTGAATATCTCTTAGCCACCGGAAGTCAGTATGCTCCAAATGTGTCTCATGGTCCTTGTTCTAAGCAGCTTCTGCAGGTAAAGAGTAGAGCCCAGAGGCCCAGAAGAAAACCTAACCCATTCTGCGTTTTCCATCTTAGCCAGTACATCCTTGCCTGTTTTATCTCCTGAACATAGCAGAAATCTCTTCCTTCTCTCTGTCATTATTTTATTTCGCCAGCTGCCCATATTGGCTTTCCAGGTGGTCTTCTCAAATTTCCTCGGTTTGACCTCGATAAACCTAATACACATAACGTTACTAGAATAATGCTTCTAAAATGTGGATCCATGCTGATTCACTAAAACTTGTCTGTAGATTTGATGCAAGTCTAATACAAATTATGTCTTCTTCTAAAACACGTACATTTACAACTATTTTTCTAGAGCAGACATAGAATAGTGAAGAGCTGAGAACAGCTGGGACACTTGTGAAGAGCAGGGAAGACTCGCTTTAGTGATGCTAAGGCTGGTCTGAAAGCTTTAATCAAGGCAACGTCCTACTGCCTCACGGGCAGACAGACCGATCAACAGCACATGATGGAAAAGCCAGGAGACCCACTTATAAACGGAACTATGATATTTGACAGAGGGCTGTCTCTTAGGGCAAAATAGGGGAAACAGAAATTACTCAGTATTTTAAGTAGGAGGAATTTAAAACAGAAAAAAGAGTTATGTGAATTATTGAAGGGCTAGAAGTACAAAGGTTTTGGACACCGAGTATATTACCTTTATAGTTCATTGCTACTGCCATCCAGAGGGTCAGAAATATTTGGCTGCTACCCAGAGGTCAGCAAACTGGGACACACCTTCAACATCTCCAAACTGTAACCCTGGACAGGTGACTAGCAGAGAAGTTGTGAGCCCATCTGCTCCTAAAGTAAAATAAAATTGAACTTCCTGCCTCCCTATGTCTGTGTTTTCTCTGCTGTTGTTGCTGGGAATGAATGGCTTCGACCCCCCTACTGTTCCCCAAGTTTTTAAATAAAAGTGCAATTCTCTGACTGCATCTAAACCACATCTCAAACCTTGCTGGCAAAGAAGTTTGGAAAATTCAATTCCTGGGTTTCTAGCTTCTGTGATAAAGAGGAGAGCAAGAAGGGGAAATCAATGAGTGCCTCGGGCCACAGGAAACATCTCACCTGGGGTGCGCTGAAGATCGACAGAGAAGGAGGGCTGCTCGATAAACAGTGCTGAGATGGAGACTGAGACAGCATTCCTGCCTCACACTGCACACTAGAGTCGCCTGAAGGAGACAAGAACCTGAGGAAGAAAACACAGAATATTCTTTCTGCTTTTGGGGCAGAGAAAGTTTTGATAAACAAGGTACAAAAAGTTCTAACCATAAGTAAATGATTGATTAACTTTAATATGGCTTTCCTAGTAGCTCAGACGGTAAAGCATCTGTCTGCAATGCAGGAGACCTGGGTTTGATCCCTGGGTTGGGAAGATCCCCTGGAGAAGGAAATGGCAACCCACTCCAGTATTCTCGCCTGGAGAATTTCATGGACAGAGGACATATTAAATTAATAACTTCTGTTTACCCAAAAATACCATAAAGAAAATGAAAAGACGACACAGTAGCAGAACATATTTATCAAATGTGTAACCAACATAAGTTTATTACGCAGATTACTTAAATAAAAAACTTATACCAATCGATGCATGCTAAGTCACTTCAGTCATGTCCAACTTTGTGTAGCCTGCCAGGCTCCTCTGTCCATGGGATTTCCCAGGCAAGAATGCTGGAGTGGGTTGCCATTCCCTTCTCCAGGGGACCTTCCCCAGGGATGGGACCTGCAGTTCTTATGGTGCTTGCGTCGTCAGGCCAGTTCTCTGCACTGGCCTCGCCGGTCAATGGGAACAACACATACACAAGCGAAACAGAACAGTGCAAACGACGTGTGTGTGTGGCTGATAACCATAGGAAGGCGTCCAGTCTCTCCAGCCATCCGGGAAATACGAAGTATAATCAAGTTGAGATATTGTTATATTGGTACATACTAACAAGCAAATATTGTCATCTTTACTTTTCCTTCTTATCCAGGACATCTCTGTGTGTTTTATCTCCTCAGTTCACTTCAGTCTTTCAGTCGTGTCCGACTCTTTGCGACCCCATGAACCGCAGCACGCCAGGGCTCCCTGTCCATCAGCAACTCCCGGAGTCCACCCAAACCCATGTCCATCGAGTCGGTGATGCCATCCAACCATCTCATCCTCTGTCGTCCCCTTCTCCTCCCACCTTCAGTCTTTCCCAGCATCAGGGCCTTTTCAAATGAGTCAGCTCTTCACATCAGCTGGCCAAAGTATTGGAGGTTCAGCTTCAACATCAGTCCTTCCAATGAACACCCAGGACTGATCTCCTTTAGGATGGCCTGGTTGGATCTCCTTTCAGTCCAAGGGACTCTCAAGAGTCTTCTCCAACACCACAGTTCAGAAGCATCAATTCTTCGGTGCTCAGCTTTCTTTATCATCCAACTCTCACATCCATACATGACCACTGGAAAACCATAACCTTGACTAGATGGACCTTTGTTGACAAAGTAATGTCTCTGCTTTTATCTCCTAAATACAGCCTAAATCTTCTTTTTTTTTTTTTTCTTTTCACTTTTATTTTTTTAGTTCACAAGGTCTTGGAGAAGATATGGATCAAAGGAATTCTTATATAGTGGTTTTTGAGAGGTAAATTAGAAAATCACTTTGGAAAACAAGTTGGGATTATTTTGGAAATCTGAACATGGAAACACACTATAACTGAAAGATCCATATCTAATCTACATCTTAAATATAAAATGACCTGTATTCTAAGATGTCCAGCTTATTTTAATTTTTAGCAATGTTTGTACATGCACCCAGATGATCATGATGGTGTGATCACTCACCCAGAGCCAAACATCCTGGAATGTGAAGTCAAGTGGGCCTTAGAAAGCATCACTACGAGCAAAGCTAGTGGAGGTGATGGAATTCTAGTTGAGCTATTTCAAATCCTGAAAGATGATGCTGTGAAAGTGCTGCACTCAATATGTCAGCAAATTTGGAAAACTCAGCAGTGGCCACAGGACTGGAAAAGGTCAGTTTTCATTCCAATCCCAAAGAAAGGCAATGCCATAGAATGCTCAAAGTACCGCACAATTGCACTCATCTCACATGCTAGTAAAGTAATGCTCAAAATCTCCAAGCCAGACTTCAGCAATACGTGAACCGTGAACTTCCAGATGTTCAAGCTGGATTTAGAAAAGGCAGAGGAACCAGAGATCAAATTACCAACATCCACTGGATTGTGGAAAAAGCAAGAGAGTTCCAGAAAAACATCTATTTCTGCTTTATTGACTATGCCAAAGCCTTTGACTGTGTGGATCACAGTAAACTGTGGAAAATTCTGAGAGAGATGGGAATACCAGACCACCTGACCTGCCTCTTGAGAAACCTGTATGCAGGTCAGGAAGCAACAGACTGCTTCCAAATAGGAAAAGGAGTACGTCAGGGCTGTATATTGTTACCCTGCTTATTTAACTTATATGCAGAGTACATCGTGAGAAATGCTGGACTGGAAGAAACACAGGCTGGAATCAAGATTGCTGGGAGAAATGTCAATAACCTCAGATATGCAGATGACACCACCCTTATGGCAGAAAGTGAAGAGGAACTAAAAAGCCTCTTGATGAAAGTGAAAGAGGAGAGTGATAAAGTTGGCTTAAAGCTCAACATTCAGAAAATGATCATGGCATCTGGTCCCATCACTTCATGGGAAATAGATGGGGAAACAGTGGAAACAGTGTCAGACTTTATTTTGGGGGGCTCCAAAATCACTGCAGATGGTGATTGCAGCCATGAAATTAAAAGACATTTACTCCTTGGAAGAAAACTTATCATCAAACTGATAGAATATTCAAAAGCAGACACATTACTTTGCCGACTAAGGTGCATCTAGTCAAGGCTATGGTTTTTCCAGTGGTCATGTATGGATGTGAGAGTTGGACTGTGAAGAAGGCTGAGCGCCGAAGAACTGATGCTTTTGAACTGTGGTGTTGGAGAAGACTCTTGAGAGTCCCTTGGACTGCAAGGAGATCCAACCAGTCTATTCTGCAGGAGATCAGCCCTGGGATTTCTTTGGAAGGACTGATGCTAAAGCTGAAGCTCCAGTACTTTGGCCACCTCATGTGAAGAGTGGACTCATTGGAAAAGACTCTGATGCTGGGAGGGATTGGGGGCAGGAGGAGAAGGGGACGACCGAGGATGAGATGGCTGGATGGCGTCACTGACTTGATGGACGTGAGTCTGAGTGAACTCTGGGAGTTGGTGATGGACAGGGAGGCCTGGCATGCTGCTGTTCATGAGGTCACAAAGAGTTGGACACGACTGAGCGACTGAACGGAACTGAACATGTACCTAGAAGGCAGGGCTCCTAGAAAACAGTCTGTAAGAGCCGAGAGCTAGAGGCTGCACAGGTCCATTATGAAGAGGTGGATATATAGACTGTCTTACATATCCATGGCTATTCTCAGTCACCTGTGAATCTTAGAAATCTGGTATCGAGCAAAAGAGAAGTTCTAAAAGCCCCTAAACTTATGAGACCGTTAAGATCATGCTTGAAATCTTGATGGAAATGTAAGCGACATTTTAAGATATAAACATTTAATAAAGCTGCTTTTTAAAGATAAAGAAAAGATAAATACAAATTGAAAACAGTGCCTTATCTCTGGTTTATTGAGAGGGGGATGCGATACGGTAGAGGAGAAACACTAAGGCAGATGCAGCTTATTCATAATGTGTTCACTGAATAATATACTCAAAAACGTTAAATGTATTGTCATGTTTGCAACATAAATAGTTAAATTCTTGTGTCAGGCATTATATTAAATTAAAACAAAAGATCTGTAGTCTAAGCTGGTCAGCTTGTTTTAAGAGTGGGACTATCTTTTAATATTTATTTCATTTTTGATGTTTAACAAATGCATCATGATATTTTAAAAGCTGCTTCCTAGCTACTGCCATCTATCTATATCCCCCATGTGGCCCAGTTGTTAAAAATACTCATTTCACCTCCATGCCAGAATGGCTTACTGCCCACCAAAATAGAAAGCAGCCTACTGAAAGCAAATACATCAGAAAAAAAATATCTGATTTACCAAACTGGGAGAAATGTAACATTCACTGAAAAGCACCTGGGGATTTAATGTACTAACATCCAGCAGGGGAAATAAACCTGAGAAAATGACAAAGCAGAGTCAGGGCCAGTCATCATGGGTGTTTGGTTTTCTTATGAAATCTTAGTGCCGTTCACTGTTGGAGGTAGAGGGGAAAAAAGCAAAATGAAATAAAAGAGGATATGGTTCAATGCCTCTCTTTTTAGCCCCACATTACCTCCCTTTCCCTCTGTGCTTTTGGCTTTGCCCTTGGGCCCTCTTCTCTTAAGGTCTCCGGTGTCTCTGCCCGTCCAGCCCGCCTTCTGCCTTGTTCCTGGTGTGCCCGGAACGTAAACTCAGCTTCCTGGCCCGGAGCAGGGCTTGCCTTGCGCCGCTGTGCCATGGCCAAGCCTGGCTGCGCCTCCTGGAGATCCGTCCGTTCCGCCTTTCCCACCGACCCCTCACTAGGAAGCCGTGCTCCACGCTTTAGTGTGAGGCATCCCTTAGTCTCCTACTGTATAGCTCTCCAGTGTCTCCCTCACACTCCATAGACGTTAATCTTCTTATCTTTCCCATTAGACCTTAAACTCTTTGAGATCAAAGATTACATCCTTTCTCTTATTAATTATACCACCGCTATCCAGTGTGTGTGCGTCGTCGCCCAGTCGTGTCCAACTCTTTGCAACCCCCTGGACTGCAGCCCACCAGGCTCCTCTGTCCATGGGATTCTCTGGGCAAGAACACTGGAGTGGGTTTCCATGCCCTCCTCCAGGGGTCTTCCCAACCCAGGGATCAAACCCAGGTCTCCTGCGTTGTGAGGTTCCCTGGTAGCCCAGTTGGTAAAGACTGCCTGCAGGAGACCGCAGTTGGATCCCTGGGTCGGGAAGATCTGCTGGAGAAGGGAGAGACACCCACTCCAGGATTCTTGGGCTTCCCTGTGGCTCAGCTGGTGAAGAGTCCACCTGCAATGCGGGAGACCTGGGTTCACTCCCTGAGTTGGGACGATCCCCTCGACAAAGGAAAGGCTACCCACTCCAGTATCCTGGCCTGGAGAATTCCATGGACGGAATAGTCCATGGGGTTAAGAGTCGGACACAACTGAGAGGCTCTCACTTTCACTCTTGCATTGCAGGCAGATTCTTTTCCAGCTGAGCCACCAGGGAAGCCCAAGAATACTGGAGTGGGTGGCTCTCCTTTCCACGAGGGAAGCTCAGACGTGTAAGATAACTGCACGGTGGCCTGCTTGGCAGGTCGCCCCACATGGACCAGAGCTGGGAATCGTCCGTCCCTGCAGCACCCAGCACAGCGCTTTTCGTGCAACGTGACTGAATGAGGACTGGCTTGAGAGCCCCTCTCTGACAGCAGAGGCGGTGTAGACAGCCAGCACCGCTGTGGGGTGTCTCCTGGAGGCAGGCATCCCAAATATAGCGGAGCGTGGGTGAAATAAAATGTGTCCACTCCCCCGAGACAGCGTGAGGTCAGAATAAGTGCAGAACCCTAGGAACCCTGCCTTCGGCATGAGGTCTGCAGAGCAGTGAGACCGGCTGGGGGGCGTGGTTTGCGCAGTTCTTCATTCAGGTCCCTTTCTATCGCCTGGAAAAGTCAAGCTGTGGCGTTGTAGTTCTCAGTGTTTCTGGGTAAGAACCCGCTTCTGAACTATTTAAAGTTTTACTCTGGGTATACTCTCCAGTCTCTGTCTTTAGTGATGTGTTTTACGGGCCAGTTTATATAGTTTATAGTCTGACTTGTAAAAAGAGCCCGTTAGCTTGACCATCTGGCAGTGCTACGAATTATTGATGTTAATTACTTCTCTTCCGTATTCTGTTTTCGTGATCCTCTCAGTTTTCAGCCTTTGGTGATACATATGACCGTCATTAATATTTCATGTTACATGAGATGGCCTCTAGGTCTTCATTAAGTGAGCTTATATTGCCAAATGAATATGCTAATCTGGGAGAGCAAAGGCATTTATTGCTTCAACACTTTTGCCTGAACTTGGTTATATTTTGTATAATTTCTTCACATTCCACCTACTTTTCTCAAACCTTTAATTGCTCTGGAATCAGTCTTTATGATCTATGAGGAACCCGACGTCTGTAGACTTCCCTTTGCATGGGAACTTTGCATGAGCTTCCAGTGACAACGTCTACATCCTTTAAACAAAGACGCTAATACCTGATTAGATGCAGGAGAGGCTGCCTGGACAGATGGGAGGGCCCCGATTCGCACGTAAGGGGAGCTTGACTCTGTTTCTGGATCTGCCGCTGACTCCCCAGCCCTCCTGTGTTTTCTCCCTGCAATTAACATGATGAGCAGAACGTTATCAAGTGAGAGCAGACCAGTACTCAGTTTTGGAAGGTTGGTTGGGGAAGACGTTGCTATAACTCAACGCACACATACCCCACCCCAGCGCCCACACCCAGGGTGGGAAAGACTTGCTGCGCGTCAGCAGGTGTAAGAGAAGGCTGTGTCCCAGAGCCAGCGAACTGCTCCCGGGCCACGGAGTCCAGGGAAAGCTGGCTTACCTTGCGGTCCCCTCCTCCACCTTCTGCCTGCAAGAAAAAAAATCCTGTTCAACCCAGTTCTCCGCACCCCTTCTTTCCCTCCATCGCTGGCCTTTCCTCCTTTGCTGCCGAGTGGTCTCCCCGTCCTCTCCAGCTCTGTGGCAACCCCGTGGACTGTAGCCCGCCAGGTTCCTGGGGCTCTGGGATTCTCCAGCAAGAATGCTGGCATGGGCTGCCATCCCCTCCTCCAGGGGATCCTGCCAACCGGGGACTGAAACAGCATCTCCTGCTAGGCAGGTGGGTTCTTTACCGCTGAGCCACCTGTGAAGACTGCTTTTCTCCTCTGATGTTTCTCGATCAGTTTATGATCCCTGACTTTCCAGCTACACCCTAGATTTCTCTCTTCTCGCGTTTCTGAACTTCGCACGCTCAGGCAGTTTGGATGCTTGTTCCGGTTTAGCCCACAAAGCTCCTTGTGACTGCCTTAATTAGCTTCTTTTTTCGTGCTTGGAGGCCAGCAAGCTTGCTACCTACCCTTGGGAAAATTCCACCTAGAAGCAGACTCTCCTTCACTGGTCCTTTCCCAAGTCTTGCAGTCTGGAGTTTCATGAAGAGGAACTCTCACGCTCCTTAAGACTGAGGTTCCCGGGCCTCGTCGGGGAGTTTAGTCCCATAACCAGCCTGTGGTTCTTCCTATTCCGGTTCAACCCACTGCTTAACCAGGGATCGGGAGGCTTATTCAGTCCCTGCATCTGAAGATAAACGTTAATTATAGTTCACGCTGGAGAAGGGATACTTTCCTTTTCACTAGCCCTGTTCTTGAGAAACCATGTTCTCTGGTTATTGTTCAGTGAAGGATTGGGTTGTTACGTAGTCCGTCTTGGATCTGGAGGCCTCAGCCAAGTCTCACAGTTGGCTCTAGTTAAATCGTGCTAATTTTAAGTTTCCCTCTGAAGGGAGACATATTGGTACTTTATTTTTATCCATTTCTTTATTTTTGACTTTCTATCATTTAATATTTTATTTACAATAAATGAAAACATGATATCAATACTATTTTGTAGCCAGCTTGGATTTTCACATAGACATCATATAATTCCAACAATTTTCTGTGCCAGTTATCATAGTATTCCACTGACCGTGATTCCCATGTTTGCTGATAAAGGTTTTGATTGTTGATCATTTAAATATTAGTGCTGTTCATACATGTGATTTGAGTACCCAGTGAGTACTACACTATAGTTTGGTTGTTTAGATTACCATATGATTTAATTTCTGTGTTTGTTTAACCTCCCATCAAAAATTAACAGCTATTTCATTCAGAACCACTCAAGAGCCTCGACTATTTATTTATTAGCTTCACCTTGCAGCATATGGGATCTTAGTTCCTTGGCTGGGGCTTGAACCCATGTCCCCTGCGTTGGGAGGCAGAGGCCTAACCACTTGCCCGCTGGGGACGTCCTCTAGTGCCTCTGCTTTTAAACACAGAACTGGGATTCTTCTCTGTTCTTCAGTTCAGTCACTCAGTCATGTCCGACTCTTTGCGACCCCATGAACCACAGCACGCCAGGCCTCCCTGTCCATCACCAGCTCCTAGAGTCCACCCAAACTCATGTCCATTGAGTCGGTGATGCCATCTAACCATCTCATCCTCTGTCGCCCCCTTCTCCTCCTGCCCTCAATCTTTCCCAGCATCAGGGTCTTTTCAAATGAGTCAGCTCTTCACATCAGGTGGCCAAAGTACTGGAGTTTCAGTTTCAACATCAGTCCTTCCAATGAACACCCAGGACTGATCTCCTTTAGGATGGACTGGTTGGATCTCCTTGCAGCCCAAGGGACTCTCAAGAGTCTTCTCTAGCACCACAGTTCAAAAGCATCAACTCATCGGTACTCAGCTTTCTTTATAGTCCAACTCTCACGTCCATACATGACCACTGGAAAAACTATAGCTTTGACTAGATGGACCTTTGTTGACAAAGTAATGTCTCTGCTTTTGAATATGCTGTCGAGGTTGGTCACACCTTTCCTTCCAGGGAGCAAGCTTTTAATTTCATGGCTGCAGTCTCCATCTGCAGTGACTTGGTCACCTCCATAAGAGAGAAGTCTATAAATAGTTGAAAATTTCCAAGGAGCCTTGAGTTCTGACCTATTTCATAGGGATGAGGATGATAATATAGGTTGTTTTTTTTTTTTAGTATTCCTCAGTTTTCCATTCTAGAAACATGGTGTATAAAATAAATATCTGTGCAAATAGGCTTTGTCTTAGTTTCCTAGCACCGCAGGCCTGGCAGTTTAAGCAGTGGGATTTCCTCTCTGAGTCCTGGGCTGAGGCCAGAGTCAGCGTGTTGGTCGGGTGGTTCCTACAGGAGGCTCCGAGGAGCCTCTCTCCAGGCTTCTGGTTCTTATTGGCCATTCTTGTGGGTTTATTGTCACCTTCTCTCCCTCTGTCTTCACGTGGCATTCTCCTCCGTGTCTCTGTGTCCAAAGTTTCCTCTTCTTGTAAGGATATCGGTCAAATTGCATTTAGGGTTTACCTTAAACCTGTGTGACTTCCTCTTCACTTGATGACATCTGCAAACCCCCTATTTCCTACTAAGGTTTTGGATGAACACAAGTTTTGAGGCTTCCCTGGTGGCTCAGATGGAAAAGCATCTGCCTGCAGTGTGGGAGATGTGGGTTCGATCCCTGGGTCAGGAAGGTGCCCTGGAGAAGGAAATGGCAACCCACTCCAGTGTTCTTGCCTGGAGAATCCCATGGACAGAGGAGCCTGGCGGGCTGCAGTCCATGGGGTCACAAAAAGTGGGACATAATTGAGCAACTAACACCTGTTTGCAAGTTTTGAGGGAACAATATTCAATCCAGAGTGCTAACCAAGCAGGACACTTTCACTTGACTTCTCTTCTTAGGGGTTGGGGGAAGGGAGATTTTACTTCTCCCAGTTTGGGATATCTCATATAGGAACAGACTTGGATGCAAGTCAGAGAAAACCCGAAGAACTTTTTTTTTTTCTTCTCATTCTCCCTGTTTGTATGTGACAAGGAGTCTGGAGACAGATGGCCCAGGAAAGTACTGTGGTTCCCAGTGCCAGCTGGGAGCCATTGCTCCCCGGCTTCCAGCTCTATCGCCCTTGAAACATGGATTTTGACCTTGAGCTTGCCGCTTCAAGGACACAAGATGATGACTTCAGCGTCACACTTGGCCAAAGGTCCATGCAAGCTGGTGGCTCCTTCTGACTGCACTTTCCCTCCAGTCCTATCCCGTGCCTTCTGCCTAGATCTTGTTGTCTGGAAACAGCTATGTGCCAGGGATGGGGGGTAGATTTTTTATTTCTTTTTAGTTTTTCTCTTTGTATTTGCTGCTGCTGCTAAGTTGCTTCAGTCGTGTCCAACTCTGTGTGACCCCATAGATGGCAGCCCACCACGCTCTGCCGTCACTGGGATTCTCCAGGCAAGAGCACTGGAGTGGGTTGCTTTCTTTGTTTTTAGCAGGACATATTACTGCATTGGAACAAATAAAGTTTCATTTTGTAAGGAAAGAGGGAAAACAGATATTGCAAGAGCCAGCTAGGACTGTCTGCAGAATCTCCCCAAATTTATCAGAGCCATGACCCTGGTCCTCAGTGAGGAATTTGGGCTGTTTTAAGTGGCCAGTGAGTGTGTGTTTGTACGGGTGTGTGATATAGACCTAAGGACTGACTTTTTCACTCCTGGCCAGAAATGCTTCTACCTGCTATCAAACAAAACCTTGCTTCATAAGCTTCAGCAACTCCCAGGCTCTAACAGCTTCCTTATGAGGCTTGCATTTTGTGAAAATATATCTCTAGCTCAAAACTATAGCACTAAAGTACTTTTGCATAGAATTCTAGTAAATGAATATTTTATTTTCTTATTTTTTATACTTTTTATATTGTATTGGGATATAGTTGAGGTGGTTGGATGGCATCACTGACTCAATGGACATGAGTTTGAGTAAACTCTGGGAGTTGGTGATGGACAGGGAGGCCTGGCGTGCTGCCGTCCGTGGGATCACAGAGAGTCGGACACGACTGAGCGACTGAACTGAACTGAGATGAATAGCTGATGAACTTGTGATAGTTTCAGATGAACAGGGAAGGGGACTCAGCCACCCATACACATGTATCCATTCTCACCCGAACTCGCCTCCCATCCAGGCTGCCACGTAACACTGAGCAGAGTTCCCGGTGCCAGTAGGTGTGTAGTGCATGATAGATTTTAGTCAGCCCCTGTTATTCAACACTTAAGTTCTGATATATCGATATTTCTTATCAATTTTCTTTCATATAGCTTTTAATTGGATGACTTTAAAAGTTTCCCACAGTCCTATGAGACTTAGTTACTGCATAGAGCTGAGACATTTAGAGAGAGCATTTGTTCAGACTGAGGTCAGCCTGGGTGGGAGACACTGGATTGCTCTGTGCTCAGTGTAGTGGCGTGTGACTTTACCTAGGCCAAGAGGTGACGACAAGGTATCAGCTGCTGGATAATACGAGAGCGAAAGGGAGAGATTATTCAGTAGCTGTCCTTTCGCAGCCTCCCCCCTTTGTCCCCATGTACCTGGCTTCCCTTTCCCATTATTGCCATTTTACTACTACTGCTGAGTTGCTTCAGGCATGTCCGACTGTGCGACCCCATAGACGGCAGCCCACCAGGCTCCCCCGTCCCTGGGATTCTCCAGGCAAGAGCACTGGGGTGGGTTGCCATTTCCTTCTCCATTTTACTTACCCCTAAAATTAGCCCAAAGTTCCCACCATTGTTAATTCTTTGAGACAGATCAAAAAGAAGTCAGCCTCGGCCACCAGCTGCGTTTTGTCTCCTCCTCTCTTCGCCTCCACTTTGATTCCGACTCAACCCTCTGACCTCATGCATCAGCCATGGGCTCTGGCTTCCTGCAGACACTTGGTTTTCTCCTGTAGCTCGTTTCCCTTTGTTCCTGAGACTGTCTGCTATGCCATCACACCTTTCCCCAGAGCGTATGCAGCATGCTAACGCTTGCTCCCCGGCGTGGGTGACTGCAGCTATGGATGGTTCATGTCAGGGATGAAAGTCGGTGAGCAGCTGCAGCTGCCAGGCAGAGATAACGCGGGAATGAGAATGTCAAAGGCGCCTTCTCAGGCCTTCAGCCGGCTTTGCTTGTTTCTCTTCCGTTTCTCTCCTTTGCCGTTCAGTCTTTCTACCCCAGGGTTCCCAGCATCTCTCTCAAGGCGGTTCATCTGTTCTGCTGCGCTAACTGGGCTGGCTGTTCTGGGAGGAAGGGTAGGCCTCTCGGAGCGAAAGCTGGAAGGATGGTGGAGTTGGACGGGCTGGAGGCAGGGGCGGAAGAAAGAAGACAGAGCAGCATCCGGACAGAGAGATACATCGAGCACCACAGCCCGCGCCAGAAGCGCCAGCTAGGGTGCTGCTGCCATTGCCACTCAGTCTCAGCTGGCATGTGCAGGCACGTATTGCGATGCGAGGGACGCTACGCCGCCGTGCATTTTATCACTGGCTGGTTCCTCCTGCCCTGGGAGTTGAAGTGGACAACGCATCCCGCGTGCAGCGCGGCTTCCCCATCTTCCTTCCCTGCGCGCTGGGAGCCCGCCGCCTCCGCGCGCCCTTGCCCGTCTCATTTTTTTCCCATCCCCCTTCCCCCCTGTCTTGCAGGAGAGCAAGTGGCTGTGCGTTCCCCTCCGTGCCATGCAGCCCAGCGCTGAGACACCTCGCCCGTCCTCCCGGTGTTGAGAGACCCAGACATCCCCCGGGAGTGAGGACAGGACCCGGCGGGGGCGCTCTGCCCCCGTGACCTGGCTGCACGCAGGGGCCACCGGAGGCGGCTTTGCTGGCTTCCCGGAGCGCGGCCGCGCTGGGCCTGCCCGGGCCTCCGCGTCGTGCGCGCCCCGTGACCCGGCTCCTGGACGACTCTGCTTGCTGTCGTCGGTTTCCGGCCGCTCGGAAGGCTGGGAGGCTGCAGGCAGTTTCTGAAACCTCAGAGGAGGAGAGGCGGCATACGGCCCCCCAGGCCTGCCAGCCGTTCTGGCTGGAGGGGGCTCACCTGGGGGCTGTGTGAGCGCCCAGCCGCTGGCTCCATTGAATTCAGCAGACACTCGTGGAGAACTTGCTTGGCGTCAGACACGATGCTAAGCAAAACGAGGCCTGAAAGGTGAAGGGACCCAGGCTGCCCGGGGAGCTGAAGGCCTAGGGAGGGTTGCGGGGAGCCGCGTCTCCGAGGGGCCTGGAGGGCTCATAAGCGTGGCATCCTCTCAGCCCCTGGCTTCTCGGGAGGCCGAGGTGTGGGAGACTCATTCTGAGCGGGACAGGGTCCGGGGAGATTTGGAGGTGAAGAAAGGTGAACAGGGCCGGGGAGGAGGTGGGTGAGTGTGACGCGCGTGCGTCTGAGCGCGTGGCTCAGAGGAGGAAGGAGATGAGAAAAGGGATTCCAGATGGGAATTCCAGAAGAAAGCAGACCGCTGTGGTTTGCGTGGGGTTGAATCCCGCATTCGCGTGTGTCTGGGTCAGTGTGCGGTGCCACTGAAAGGTCCTACCTGAGGGCCGGGACGACAGAAACGTGTTTTCCCATGCTCTGGAGTGCAAACCGGTGCCGTCGTGTTGGGCGTGATGAGCGCTCACTTCACAGCTCGCGCCGCCGCCTTCTCTGCGCCTGCTCTGCGCTCCGCTGGGAGAGGGGGAGGCTGAGTCCCAGCGGGGGGGACGGCAGGGACCCGGCGCCCTGCTCTCTCTGGGTCTCAGCTGCCTCCTCTGCACAAGGAGCGAGTGGGGTCTAGGCTCGGCCCTGGCAGGTTCCAGAGGCCGTGCAGTCCTGTCTTCTTTCTCCCCTCAATCCCTTCCTTCCTTCACCAGCTCTTTCCTGCCCTCCTCTCCTCCTTCCTTCTTTTTTTCCAGAAAATACTGAGCACTCACAAGCCCTCTCCTGGACGTTATGAGATGGGTGTTGTGACGGTCTGGCGCTGCCGCACTAAACTTCTCATCTGTCCCTCCAGCGCAGCGCGGATGAACCTGTGGGAAGGCCCAGGGGGTTGTGTTGCCCGGTCTGGTCACCTCCCGTCCATGCCCAGAGTTCGCCAGGCCCTTTCCCACCATCGACCACACTTCCGACTCCTCAGTCCTGCTTTTGCTGGGCCTCGCACTGGGCAGAATTCTATTCCAGCCCATCAAGAAGGCAAGTGAACCTTTCTGCACATGTCGGCAATTATAGCTTAGAAGACATGGGATCACTTGTGATGGGCTGCCTGTTCACCAAATCAGAATACTCGATTTGTATATTTGCCAACTCGGAGAAATTGACCTCCACTTAGCAGTTCCTTGGGGCTTCCCTGGTGGCTCCACAGTAAAGAGTCTGCCAGCCAGCGTAGGAGATGCAGATTCAGTCTCTGCGTCGGGAAGATCCCCTGAAGGAGGGCATGGCAGCCCACTCCAGTATTCTTGCTGGAGAATCCCGTGAACAGAGGAGCCTGGTGGGTAACAGTTCATGGGGTCGCAAAGAGTTGGACATAACTTAGCAACTAAACAACAACAATAATTATTTGATAGCAAGTTTATGCTGACAAATATCAGATATTAAGAAAACAAAGCCTTCATGGGTCCAATGGCTAACGTTACAATTAAGAAAGTACCTGCTATGTGCCTGGTGAAGTCAGCTAGGCTCCTTCCTCCTTCCAGCCCCTTCTCTCCTCCCGGAATACTCACCTTCTAGACACAAGTGGGGAGCAGTTTTCTGTGGCTGAGGTTTCTAGGAAGTCCTGTGCCTAAGAACTTGAGTTTCTGGCATCTTAGGAACTTTTCTGAATTGCCAAGGAGAGGTGACTGTCCTGATTAGTACTTCTCTTCTTAAAATGGATAGTACTAAACAAAGCAGTGCCCTTTCCCCCTTCATTGAGAGAAACTGCTCTCGACTACCAGGAAGGCTTTGAGAATCCCTGGGTGGCTTTCTGAGCAGTTTTGGCCAAACAAAGTGAAAGGGCAAATCCCTGCATGCAAGATGGCACACAGCCTGCACCCTGCCCATCATCTGCTCTGCGCGTCTGCGCTGCCCTCACAGGGGCAGGCGGTCTTTCCAGGCCTCCTTGTCCAGACCCCTCCCTGGGGAAGCGTGACTCCACAGAGCTGGGTTTTGCTGTCGTCGATTGCCAGCAGCTCGTGATTAGCTGGGCCTGCAGCCAGGTCTGTTTTGCCCCACCAGACCGTCTTCTTATCTGGGATCTCTCCCCGCTGCCTGAGGTCACCATGCCCTGGTCATTCACAGCCCACAGTAAAGCTCTTTCCAGCTTGTTTTACTTTAAATCCACTCTTTTCCTGGCTGTTTTAAACACACAATTACTAGGGAAGAATAGCTGGCTTTGAGGTGCAACGTCAGCATCAACACCTGGCCCCACGGTAATGTGACAGTCTCTACCTTGCAGAATTATAGGCTCTGTTTTGATAACATGGGTTCATCTAATCATTTGAAATTTTATGCAAACACATACCCCCACACACTTTTCCAGGAGACAACCACAATGACCATTTTCAGTGACATAAGAACTTGCATTTCAGCGACTATATAAACATCGACCAAAATCATCTGCCAAATAGTTTTTTGTTCATACAGAACCTGAATATTTTAATAATAGTAGCAATGGTAATAGTATCATTTATGGGGCACTCGCTGTATGCTGTACCAGTTTCTAAGCAGTTTAAACGTATTGGCTCTTTTGAAAACACACTAAACCAAGCTGAGGGGATAGCTAATGCAGGCAGATGCTGTGTGCCCATTGAATTCAGAGGATTATTGATATTGGACTGTCTTGTAGACTCACGTCCCTTCAGTCATTTTTGGTAAGTTCCTTCTCCCTTCTCGGGCAGCTGGAGGGAGACTGAGGAGATGAGGGCCCCTGCAGGCAGCCTCTCGCCGTCTGCTCTCGCTTCTCTTCATCTCTCCCGCCATCGCTGCCCCCTGACACGTGGTCTCCTTAGCACCGCCTGTCTCCACGAACACTTGCAGTCCGGTGCCCCGCTGAGTGCTGAACCTTGATCTGGCAGATCTGGAAGCGCCTCCTGCTCTGCTGTCCTGTTGCCTCCTTGCCCTGACCTTGAGGTCTTTAACCTGGATGCGGTAGAAAGTGTAAGCGCCACAGCCATCGGCCACACAGGCATGGTGGGCAAGCTCCCATAGTTCCGATGTGCTCCGTCTAAGCTTTCTGCTCCTTCCATTTCCTGGGTCCCTTGTGGCTCTTCCCGGGTTGGAATTCGGGAAAGATTGGGAGGGAAAGGGGTGTGTACACACCCTCCTGCTGCCTGACGTCGTGTGTTGGTGTGGGCACGGTGTTGGGCACATTGCCTCCCCATCACTGAGGTGTGCGCTGTGGACGCCCACCTTGATAATGCTAAATTAGTCGCTTCTTATTCCTTCCTCAGCCTCTAGCCATGCAGTAATGCACCTCTAGCTTCTCTATGCCAGGGCCCCTTGGCTCCTCCAAGCAGCCTTTGGAACAGGACTGACGTAGCTTCAAGCCAGCTCTCCTCTGCATGGACCACCCCTGGTCCAGGGAGATCACGTGTTTCTTTGTTCCATGAGGCTCTAAGGAAGGACCTTCTCTACTGTCTGCAGAGGGGCCGGCTCCTTCCAACAGCTTCCATTTATATTTGTCAGAAGGGCTAGAGACTGCAGGCTCCTTGCCCCGAGTTCTAAGAGACAAGGATTAAGTTTTGGTTTTGGTTAGAGGAGGGCATGTGTAAAGCCCATTTCAGTTTTTCAGCAAGGGAAATAGGCTTCTTAACCGTTCCTCAAATTCCGCTTCTATTCCTTCTAGAATATCCGCTCTTTCTCAGCTTCTCCAAGCTCTTTAATGGATTGGAGGTAGGAAGCAAAAAGTGAAAGTGTTAGGCACGCAGTCATGTTGGACTCTTTGTGACCCATGGATGCAGCCCTCCAGACTCCTCTGTCCATACGGCAGTAAGTTGCCATTCCCTTCTCAAGGGGATTTTCCCGACCCAGGGATGGAACCTGGGTCTCCTGAATTACAGGCAGATTCTTTACTGTTTGAACACAATCCCCAAATTAGTTCTCTGCTACCTATTTTGAAAGTCCTTGCTTTTGCTTTCTCCCAACTCACTTTGTAATGTAAATGAGCCTGATCCCTTGATTCAAGGCCCCGGTCAAAACTGCACTGCAGTAATTTGAACATTTGAACATTTTGTTTTACCTATAACGAAATAGAATATTGGCGAAAGTTATGACTGATCACTTCACAGATACAATCATATCTTAAAAGATGCTCAACATAATTATGAAATCTTGGAAACAGAGCAGTTAGATATTGTGTTTATCATATTGGTGGAATGTAAATGATTGGTAACAAATAGTGTTAGTGGAATCATTTGTATCATTTCCGTAGGGAAATCATACATTGTTGGTGGAGCACCCATCGGCATAGTCTTTTCTGGAAAGCAATGTTTCAGTCTCCATTATGATAAGAAATGGGCATGTTCTTGAGCTGTTATTTCCTTTTTGCTAGCCGAGAGAAATATTTGCCCATGTACTTACAAAGGCAGGCCGAAGACGTGTGCTGCGGCATTGCTTGTGAGAACAAAACTGAGACAGCACGTCAACGGCAGACAAGTTACACTGGCAGTTTCCCGTCCGCCTTGCGGTCGGGGATGATACCAATGAGAGGAGTGCGTGTCACTTCCAGGCAGTTTCCCATCCGCCTTGCGGTCGGGGTGGTTATACCGATGAGAGGAGTGCGGGTCGCTTCCAGGCTGTGTTTAACCCGTGCTTGTGTGTCCTCCACGCTCTTCTGCTTTTCTTGCCTGGAGAATCCCATGGACAGAGCAGCCTGAGAGGCTACAGTCCACGGGGTCGCAAAGCGTCGGGCACGACTGAGTGACTTCACTTCACTTCACTCGTGTGTCCTCCGTGCTCTTCCACTTACAGCAAGAGTGTGGTCAGAAGACCCCAAGAGATGGCCAGCAACCAGCTGGAAAGAAGTGGGGTTCCCGAATGGAGCAAAGCCACCTGTCCGTTTCCATCACTGTCATTGGACTGGTTGGTGAATAAAACATCAACTCCTACCATATCAAGCCACTGACATTTTGGGATTTACTTGTTAAAGTAGCTAGGGTTACTCTAGCACAGACGATCTGTACCAGTTAAAAAGGAGGAAGTAGATTAGTATATTTTGATGTAACCATATCCCAAAGATATAGTGATGAAGAAAGCATATGATATCATGTACATTAAATAAAATATATATATGTGTGTGTGCGTGCAAACACACAGAAGAAATTCCAGAGGGTAGACGGCAAGCTAATCGTAGTGACTGCTTCTAAACAGGGGAGTGGGGCTGGGTATGGTGGTAAGTGGAGGCTTTTGCTCTGTATACTGAAACTTTTATGAGGAGAATGTTTCTTGTATTACTTGTGTAATTAAAATTATGAAAGAAATTGGACTGGCTCCCTAGGCAATTGCTTGACTTGAACTCTTCATTTTTGTTTCTGTCCTCATTTATGTGAAGAAAATAGATAAAAGCTTTTCATCCTGCCCTGCTCACCAATATCCCGTAATGAGTAGAGATTATTGGGAATAATTCCCAAATTATGGTTTCTGGCACAGTAATGAATATATCAAGAATTTTAAAAACCACAGAATACTCTAAAATAACTGGAGAAGACAAATGCAAATAAGTCAGTTATGATGGCAAAAATAAATGCATGTGGGTTTAGAAATATTTTGATGAGGCTATTAATGTAGCACCACTGAATTCATAAATATGCCTTTTAAAGAAGCCTGGATTTACTCAACTGCTGTGATGTCATCTGTCCGTGAAGACGAACGTGAAGAATCCCCCTGCATTGAGGACGACCCGGGTTCCATCCCTGGGTCAGGAAGACCCCCTGGAGGAGGGCATGGCACCCCACTCCAGTCCTCTCGCCTGGAGAACCCCATGGACAGAGGAGCCTGGTGGGCTGCAGTCCATGGGGTCAGAAAGGGTCAGACAGGAGCGGGCGACTCGGCACCCACGGCACTCGGCCACAGTGCAGCACGGACGGGAGCCGGCCTCCCCTCTGCACTGCTTTCGGGACCAGAGAGGCACTGGGTGCGCTTCCTAAGAGAGTCCGGCGCGTCCAGTCGCGAACGCCCGGCACACAGCCTGGCAGGGTGCCTTTTCCCGCGTCCACTCCGCTTTTGTCCACCGCTTCCTCGGGCCGCCGTCGTCCGCGCCTCTTTGGCGGCGCCTCTGGGTTACCCAGGCGGCTGCCTGCTTTCACGCCCTTTGAGAAAAGCCTACTAGGGGCTCCGGGGCTGGCACGAGAGTCAGTCTCCTCGCACCCCTGCCGGGGGCCCGCGCCCCTCTGCGCCCAGGGGAGAAAGGGTGCGGACTTTGGTCTCATCCCTCTCCCCCTCCGTTTCACCTCCTCCTCAGTGGGGTCAGGTTTGACCTGAACTCCCCCTTCTCTCCCCACCCACTTCCTGCGCTCGTTTCTGTCTGTAATTCCTGCTGCAGCGTTTAGTAAGATTCAGACAGGACAGACCCAGCGCTGTATCCGTGTGCTCACAGGGGACGCTAGGACGTGACTTGCCTGCCTTTGGCGTCTCGTTCCTTCTCTTCCGCAGGTGTTTCTCAGTGTTGGAAAATACCAACCAGGTGGGAGTTTTGGGCTGGAAACCAGGTGTTGTGCTTTATGGACGATGAGAATCATGCGGGAATGATGAGGGTGGTGAGGTGGGCAGCTCCAAGGTGACTTAGGAGCCAGAGGAGCCCAGGGATGGCGGGAGCCCGCTGCCCAGAGAAGCTCGCCGGGCCGAGGACCTTCTCCAGCAAGAGTTGGAACCTGGCGGTAAGCGTATCTCCATTGGATTCTGATACATTACAGCTAGCATCAGGATAAAGGTCTAAATCCTACCCCGCTGTGTGTGTGCAGGGGAATTGGGGAGTGAGCAACCAGAGCAGTGCAGGGACCCAGCGCACATGAGAGGAGGAATGCCTGTCCTCTGGACGTCAGACTCTCCCTGCTGGTTGAGGGGCCTTCGCTCCACTCTCTCGGTCTCCAACAACACGCTCACTCCTGCCACGCCCAGCCTGGGGCTTAGCAGAGCCTGGTGTGGCCAGCGTGGAGGCCCTTCCACTTACTTTCTGGGGCACCCGCTCTTCTGCCGGCCCTGCCCCGCGGCTCGTCCCCTGTGGAGAGGCTGTCCTTCCTCCGTGCCTCCCCCTCCTTTTCCTCGTTGAGTAGAAACTCTGCTTCCCACCCTCCCTCCGTGTACCAGGCTGCTTGCTTTCCAGAGCTCCTTCCGAGCCATTGGCTGATTCTGATTCTTGCCGTTTGGACGCTTCCAGCAGCAACACTGCAGTCTCCCATTGCCTCTGCTGGTTTCCTCTTTCTAAGTAATCTTAGTGTCTGCTGCAGTTCTTCCTCTTCTGCCATCTTGGGATTCAAGTTAATGACCCTTACTCTCATCCTTCTTGACTCAGTTGAATACTGATTGTTTCCCCATCTCCATTCACATTTCATCCATCCCAGACTCAACTCAAAAGCTATCCCTTCTTCACAGCTTTCCTGATCCCTGCAACAACAATTCAACTATTTTTTTTTCCTCTGGATAACCATATTCCTTTATTTGTACCATTTGATGTCTTTAAATTTTTTGATTTGAATAATAAAGGTTCCCCTTTGTTAAAAGTATGATATTTAAGGCCAAGAGCTGTGTTTCAGCCATGCTTCTATTTCCAGCAGCCCTGTTCCAGTATCTCCTTTTCACTTGGCATGGAGAGAGCTTAATAAACGTTAATTTCAACACTGAATGAGGACCCTGGCTCCTTATCATTTCCTATTCCAGTGCGGCTTGTTTGCATACCATAAACTACAAGCCCTCAATGCAACAACTGCAGAAACTCCTCGGATCACTTCCACAGTTTATTTCCTAATAATATTCAACAACAATTTAAGGCATGTCTTATCTATTGAGCCCTTTCCCAGATGTTGATGAAACAGTATTCCAGCTGGCCCCACGCAAAGCTACTGTCCATCTCTAGGGCTGGGGGAGGCCCCATCTGCTCCCCGAGCCATCAGCTTGAGCAGGATTATAAACTCAGGGAAGAAGAAGAACATGGGTCCACTCTGTCTCCCGCTTACCTGCTTCTTGGCCTCCATCCCGTGGCCTCCTTGGAGTAGGCTACGTTGCAGTTCTGAAGAAACCCTATTTTGTTTAAAATCTCCATAGTTGTCAGTATGAAGGGCCCACTGGAGCATCTAAGGCTTTCCTGAGCTTCCCGTATCTGAAGCTCCCTCTTCTTGCACTAAGCCTTGTACATGCCCACCCCTTAATTGTGGCAGCCTCCTCTGAGTTCTGCAGCCTGGCATGCTGCCGTGAGCATCTGTGATTTCTTCACTTCTTATTTGTTCTCTATATGGTTTCTTTTCTTCATTTTCACCCGATTTCTTAATCAGCTTGGGCTGTCCTATCAAAATACCACAGATTGAGTGGCTCCAACCACAGACATCTACTTCTCACAGTGCTAAAATCTGGAAAGTCGAAGATCAAGGTGTGGACAGATTCCGTTCTCGGTGAGAACTTTCTTCCCAGCTTGCGGAGAGCAGCCATCTCCCTGGATGCTCACAGGACCTCTTCTATGTGTGCACTTAAAGAAAGCAAGAGAGTTCCAGAAAAAATCGACTTTGACTTCTCTGACTACGCTAAAGCCTCTGACTGTGTGGATCACCACAAACTGGAAAATTCTTCAAGAGATGGGAATACCAGACCACCTAACCTGCTTCCTGCAAAATTGGTATGCAGGTCAAGAAGCAACAGTTAGAACTGGACATGGAACAACAGATTAGTTCCAAATAGGGAAAGGAGTACACCAAGGCTATATATTGTCTCCCTGCTTAGTTAACTTACATGCAGAGTACATCATGAGAAATGCTGGACTGGATGAAGCACAAGCTGGAATCAAGATTGCAGGGAAAAATATCAATAACCTCAGATATGCAGATGACACCACCCTTATGGCAGAAAGTGAAGAGGAACTAAAGAGCCTCTTGATGAAAGTGAAAGAGGAGAGTGAGAAATCTGGCTTAAAGCTCAACATTCAGAAAACTAAGATCAGGGCGTCTGGTCCCATCACTTCGTGGCAAATAGATGGGGAAACAATGAAAACAGTGGCAGACTTTATTTTCTTGGGCTCCAAAATCACTGTGGACATTGGTTGCAGCCATGAAATTAAAAGACACTAGCTCCTTGGAAGAAAAGCTATGATCAACCTAGACAACATATTAAAAAGCAGAGACATTATTTTGCCAACAAAAGTCCTTATAGTCAAAGCTATTATTTTTCCACTAGTCATGTATGGATGTGAGAGTTAGAGTATAAAGAAAGCTGAGCACCGAAGAATTGGCGCTTTTGAACTGTGGTTGGAGAAGACTCTTGAGAGTCTCTTGGAATGCAGGGAGATCCAACCAGTCCATCTTAAAGGAGGTCAGTCCTGAATGTTCACTGGAAGGACTGATGGTGAAGCTGAAGCTCCAATACTTTGGCCACCTGATGCAAAGAGCTGACTCATTGGAAAAGACCCTGATGCTGGGAAAGATTGAGGGCAGGAGGAGAAGGGGACGCCAGAGGGTGAGATGGCTGGATAGCATCACCGACTCCATGGACAGGAGTTTGAGTAAACTCCGCAAGTTGGTGATGTATGAGGAGGCCTGGCGTGCTGCCGTCCATGGGGTCGCAAAGGGTCGGACACGACTGAGTGACTGAACTGAGAAAGAGAACAAACCCTGGTCTCTGTCCCCTGTTCTTATAAAGATACTAACCCCATTACACGCACTCCACCCTCACGCCCTTATTAAACGAAATTACTGCCCCAAAGCCTCACCTCCTCACCCCCCACATGCCGTCACCGTGGGGATTGGGGCTTCCACATACATTGAAGAGAGGCAAAGCATTCAATCTCTAACAGCTGGGAAACTCCTTTTCACCCATTACTCAGTTTAAGAATCGTATATCCTGGGAACCCTCTCTGTTTTATTTAAATTTTCCTCCTGAAGATCCGCTGGAGAAGGGAACGGCAGCCCACTCCAGTCTTCTGGCCTGGAGAGCCCACTGACAGAGGAGCCTGTTGGGCTCTAGTCCGGGGGCAGCAGGGCAGGACAGACGGAGAGACCGGCGCTTTGGCCTCTTCTTTCTCTTCCTCCAGCGCCTCCAGCTGCCTGCCGTAGCGCGCCTCGCTGCTTCTCTGATGCCGACTTTATGCGCCGCTTCCTTCTGTTTTATTCAGTTTCTGTGCTCACAGCACCGCGCAGGGTCTGCCCTATGGTACGGACTTGGTACCATAAGCTCAGCTTTAAAGACTTCAACTCTGAATACTTTTCAGTCCCCTCTGTTAAGTCTGAAGTAAACCCTTGCTTTATTTACTTTTTTCCCCGCTTTTTTAGAAGCATTTACATTAGACCCATTCGTTATTTGATCGTGCAATTTGGTGGAATTTTCCATTCATTTCTTTTTGGGTGAGCTTGCTATTTCTAACTGGCTGATTATCAATAGTTGATGCTGCTATTGAAACACTTATAAGAGGGAACCCTATTAAGTATTCATTCTCTTCTCTATATCACTTTATCGTATCCGCATCCTATTCACGGTGGCAGAGTGGACGCCTGGCGCACACGGGGTGCTCAGGGAAGGTTTCCTGAATGAGGGCAAACACGTATCGTATCCTGCTTTCCCAACTCACCCTCCTCAGAAAGGCGCCGGAATCGACTCTTTCCCACCCTCTTTAGAGCCCACTCTCGGGCCCCTTAGGAATCCCTGTTCTTCACTCGGGAAAGGAGGCGCTGTCCGCCCCTGACGCCTTCAGCGGGGCCCGCGCCGCCCTCCTCCCGCCCGGGGTGGCGAGTGCAGACCCGGCGGTGGGCGGCGCGGAGGGCGGGCAGGCATCACCTGGCGCTTCACTCCTGCTTAGGAGGCGACGCGAGCAAACGCGATGCGATCAGAGGGTCGGGTCCTATTGCCTGTTGCTCTCCGCTTCCATGCCTGATGGGGCGCCGGCTTTCAGTCCTCAGAGTTTTGGTTTCCGGGTCTCTGGTGTGGGATGATGACACCTATCCTCACTGCCTACAGTCATTTCTAACATCAAACGAGGGCTGTACAATCTGCTGCAGATTGTGAGCACGCTTGTCCGGTGTGCGGGGACTTGGTATTGTTGCTATTATTGCGTTACTGTGCATCTTACCTCCTTCCCAGATTTACAGCGGCAGTAAAACTGTCCACTTTGCTATGTCCTGTTACTGAATTATGCTCATTACAGATTTCTCCAGAAAAGCAATGGCTAGTCCTCAAAGAAGAGGACAGGCAGCACCATTTGTCACACGCAGACTTCACCCTAACTTTACCTGGCAATTGGGGTAACCGGCTATGTTAGCTCATTAGCTTTATTCAGAAGAGCAAACTCCTCATACCTTTAGGACAACTTGGAAGAAAGTGCCCACCAAAGCCCTGTTCCTGGCCTCCCATGGAAATTGGACACAGGGAGCTCTCCTAACGTCTGCATTTCAAAGACATGACCCCCAGGTTATTGACAAAGACGTTTCTGGGTTATTAAGGTGACAAAAAGTCTGTCTAGTTTTCAGAAGGTTTTATATCCATTGAAAAGGGAGGGGAAACCACTTAAAATTACATTGTCTAAAGTAGATGAGAAAAAGAGGAGATGCAATCTCATCCTTTATTTTCAACAGGGAGGATTAAACCTTGTATTTAAAATTTTTATGTGCCCTATACACGGACAACTAAGAACTCCAAAGGTGGAAACATGTCCGCCTCAGGAAGACTGCCCCACAGCTTATTCTGTCTCACTGGTCTGTGAGTCTCACTCAAACTGGGAGATAATATTTGTCTCATACCCTGGCGTATATTTCCATAGTACGGTTGGCCCTTGAACAGCACAGATTTGGACTGTGTGGGTCCACTTACATGTAGACGCTTTTCAGTCAGTATATACAGAAATATGCATGTAGGGGAGCATCATGTTGGGCGACTTGTATGAAAGCGGATCGCCTATTTTTACACTGGCATTAGGTGAGTGACATTTAACGGAAAATTGAAAACGTGAATTTTCTTACTGTTTTCTGACTTCGCTTTCAGAGAAATACGTTGCTGTACACTGCGCTTTTCTCAGACCTGGAGAATCTGCATATCAGCTTGTCGCAGGTAAGTGGTTTATTTTGAAAAGCAACACTGTTTTTAATAATGTATTATGGATATGACTGTAACATTGTACGACATACAGTTTTATAACCATTTATTCATTAGTGTGTAAGCTCGGCGAATGTGAAGCAATCATATTGATTATACCAGGCGACTGTAAAGCAGTTATGTGCTGCTTCTTTGTTATCAGCCCAGGAATCATTTGACCTGCAAATGCATATGAATTTCTGGTTCCCATCATCTTTTCAGTTTTGATGTTTAGTGTTAGTAACATTGAGAGTATTTTGTATCAAATGAGACAATATTGATACAGGAACCGATAGATAATCATCTTGTGAGCTGACAATATAAACTTATGTCACCAGTGAACACACTACAATACTGTAAATATCTCTTATGGTTTTCTGAACATTTTTTAAAATCTAGTTTAGTCTAAGAATACAGTATATAAGACATATACCTTAAAACGTGTGTGTTAATTGACTGTGTTATCAGTAAGGCTGTTAGTAGTTAAGTTTGGGGAGAGTCAAAAGTTACAGGCAGATTTTCAGCCGCACTTGGGGTCAGTGTTCCTAACTGTCCTTGTTCAAACGTCAATTGCATTTCTTTTGTGTTCTGATTTCACAGTATGTTTTATTGCACCTGAATACTAGCATTCCTTACGTTCAAGGGGCTGGGGGAAGCTGCAGTGAGACTTCATTTGATTGAAATGGTCCAAGTCTGAAAACTCACTGTGAAAGCAAAAAGGGCCAGAAAGGGTGGGAGTGTTTCTGGACCTGGAGGTTGCCTGCGCTTTGGCCTTGAGGACTGGCAAAACAGCTGATGGTGGTCAGGACCACACTGTAACTCGACAATGTTTCAGCTTCTTAGTCTCTGCAGCTTGGAAGTCCCAGGACACGCAGGTGTTCTATACAGCCTGGCTGCCTTGATGAAGAGCTGCAGAGACAGAAGCGCCCTGGCCGTATATGGGGTGGGGTGAGTGTCAGATCAGGGTCAGTGGCTGCCTCTGAAGATTCCCCAGATAATTAACCACATGGATATCGATGTCTCAGCATTTCCCTCTCGTCTCTGCCAGCCCTCTTAGGAATACCTGAAAAGCACTTTTAACACGGACTTAAGTTTAATGAACATAAAGTAATAATTATTAATCTGGCAAAGCTTCCTTCCGATATTCTGCCAAATTCTAGAACTTCTGCTACATCGGTTCAATTCAGTCACTCAGTCAAGTCTGACTCTTTGTGAACCCATGGACTGCAGCACACCAGGCCTCCCTGTCCATCACCAACTTCCGGACTTTACCAAGACTCATGTCCATCGATTCGGTGATGCCATCCAACCATCTCATCCTCTGTCGTCCCCTTCTCCTCCCACCTTCAATCTTTCCCAGCATCAGGATCTTTTCAAATGAGTCAGCTCTTCCCGACAGGTGGCCAAAGGATTGGAGTTTCAGCTTCAGCATCAGTCCTTCCAGTGAATATCCAGGACTGATCTCCTTTAGGATGGACTGGTTGGATCTCCTTGCAGTCCAAGGGACTCTCAAGAGTCTTCTTCAGCACCACAGTTCAAAAGCACAAATTCTTTTGTGCTCAGCTTTCTTTATAGTCCAGCTCTCACGTCCATACATGACTACTGGAAAAACAGTAGCTTTGACTAGATGGACCTTTGTTGGCAAAGTAATGTCTCTGCTTTTTAATATGCTGTCTAGTTTGGTCATAACTTCTCTTCCAAGGAGTAAGCGTCTTTTAATTTCATGGCTGCAATCACCATCTGCAGTGATTTTGGAGCCCCCCCGCCCCAAAAAAAAGGGTCTTTTATGGTTCCCGCTGTTTCCCCATCTATTTGCCATGAAGTGATGGGACCGGACACCACATACCTGTGAGGTATAATGGCTGAAAAGGTGAGGCCTCTTTTTAATCTACCCCCACCAAACAAAGACTTGCCTTCCTGATCTTTGGGTTTGTTTTTCCAAATCTCTGGGGTGGGGAAGTTTTGATGCCGGTCAGTAGGTATGCCCCACGGCACCACTGGGGTCATAAGGAGCGCATAGCTTGCTTCTTATTGCTTGTGGTCACCAGCATCTTTTTCACTTTCCCCAGATGCTATTCCTTTGCTGCTCGGGGTCCACTCTGACACGTCTGTGGTGCCCTACTCCCAGGAATCGTCTGAGCCTCTCTCGTCGGCTCTCCATGACACGTCTCTGTCACAGCCGTGCACAGGTTACATGCGTTTACTTGTGCCTGAGTTTAGAGTAATAGTCACCTAGAGGCCGTGGCTTCCCTGCTGGTTCAGAGGTTGAAGCATCTGCCTCCGATGCGGGAGACCCGGGTTCGATCCCTGGGTCGGGAAGACCCCCTGGTGAAGGAAATGGCAATCCACTCCAGTACTCTTGCCTGGAGAATCCCGTGGACAGAGGAGCCTGGTGGGCTACAGTCCATGGGGTCACAAAGAGTCGGACACGACTGAGTGACTTCACTTAGCCACTTAGAGGTGATCCCTGCTGTAGAATGATACTGTAAGTCAGCAGTTTCCTTCTTCCTCAAGAAACCCTAAAATATCTAATCATGGTTTCCTAGTTTCAACCCCAAGATGGTGGTAATTAATCTCATTATTAATAGCAATCTTGGAGAAGGCAGTGATTTCCCACTTTTTGGAGACACAGTCTCTTTTGGGCTTTTGCTATTGCTGCTGCTGCGTCACTTCAGTCGTGTCCAACTCTGTGCGACCCCATAGACGGCAGCCCACCAGGCTCCCCGGTCCCTGGGGCTCTCCAGGCAGGAACACTGGAGTGGGCTGCCATTGCCTTCTCCAATGTAGGAAAGTGAAAAGTGAAAGTGAAGTCGCTCAGTCGTGTCTGACTCTTCGAGACCCCACGGACTGCAGCCCACCAGGCTCCTCCGTCCGTGGCATTTCCAGGCAAGAGCACCGGAGTGGGGGGCCATTGCCTTCTCGTTTGGGCTATTGGGAAGGCAGAATCCCAGAAGGACGAGGGGAGCCCCGTTTAATACAGGGAGAGTGCAGTTTGTTCCAGCCACCCTGACGGTGTGCAGAGACAGACAGCGGCCAGGTTTTAAACATTCAGACCGGTGGTTGTTCAGCATCATGCCGCATAAACATCCGGGTGGTAGCCGGCGCTATTAGAGCGCTGGGCCACCGCGTCCGAGGCTCCGCGTGTCGCCGCGGCCTCCGCTCTCCGCGTTGAGGAGGGCTCTCTGCTGCCGCCTCGTGGTGAGTGAAGGCATGGCGGCAGTTAGGACTCAGGGCCGTTTGCGTAAACTGGGTAATTTAATCTTGGGAAAATTAATTCGTGGGGGCCTCAGTTTCTTCTTTTATAAATGGCAAGTTGAATTGATTATAAGAGTCTGTAAATATAGAGCTGTCTAATTGGCAAGAAATATGCTCCGCATTCTGTGAATAACTTTGCAAGAAGCCTTGCGTTTTTGGCTTTTAGAAGCCAAAAGCTTCTGCGAAGCTTCCATTTTGGCTTCCAAAGTACTTCCTGACTCACAGGTTTAGGTGACTTATAAGGAATTCCGTGTCATGCTTATGAGTTAATACACCCTATAGTCTTTCTGTCACAAGGCTTAGGGGTACCTTTTTTTTTTTTTTTCAGACACAATAAGGGCATGAGGATAATTGAAAGCTTTTGCCCTCAACCAACAAAACAGGCTTTAATCAAAAAGTTGGGGGCGGAGCTCCCTCCTCGGAAGGTGAATAATCAGGCCTGAGCTGGGGTGTGGGTAGGGACGACCAGAGTGGAAATTATCTCTGCTGCTACCTGGGAGAGCAAATTCAACATAGTTCTTGTTCTGCCTTGGAGGGGTTTTTCTTATTTGCACTTTTTAAAAAGACTGGATTTGATGATCTGTGAGGAAGGAGGCAAAGGCCTTTGACGAGCACAGCTTCTGTCTTGCTGGAGGCATCGCAAATTTTGGACATTGTACCTTTTAATTATAGTGGAGACTTACATGGCCTCCCAAGCCAAAGCCAGCTATGGCCTTTCAGAAAGCAGGCAAGGGTGTAGGCAAGAAAACACAGACGTCTCTGCCTCCCCAGAGACGGGAGCCTGAGACGCTTGCATCAGGAGGAACTGCTTGAGCGCTGTCTGTTCCCGTCCAGGTTTTAGCTTTTTTGGGGACCGGAAGAGGCAGCAAGTCCTTCTTGTGAGACTTTCTGAGGACACACAGGGCTTGGACAAAGCTCTTTTTACAACTTAGTCGCCCCATGCAGCAAAATGCCTTGCATGGTGGTTAGGTAAGATGTAAGGAGTCTCAAAGTCAAAAGGAACTGCGTTATTCAGCTGCTTTCATTTACTCTGAAGACACTCGACTATGTAGGTTATGCATGAATTTCTCCCATTTGCAGGAATAAAGCGCGGTAACCAAAAGTCATCAATGTTTTATAAACTGTGACTAATCTCTTACATAGTCTCAGCCTCTCTCTTCAGAATTGTTTCTGTTGGCTGATATTTAGTTGCTATTTTACGGTACTATTATTTCTAAAAAAATCACTTGAGACTGTGGCACACTGTGGAGCTCAGGACTGATGGGGTTGTTAGGAGAGCCTGCTCTCCCAAGCCTTTCAATTGCTTTGAAATATTTGGCTTGAAAATGGAAACAGAGAAATCTGAAGCTCTGCCTTCCAGAAGCAGCAGCGTGGTGCATTTCCAGGGTCCTCTTGGCGTCTACTGAGCTGTTGCCACCCAAAATAGTGGCGGGCTCATCAGTGTTCAGCAAATCACGATCACAGATGTGGCCAGGGCAAGCCTGGCCAGTGTGTGTTTGTTTAATCATGCATCATTTAGTACAAGGATGACTCTGGGATGTTTTGGCAAATTAATTTGTATTGCACTTCCGAGCAGGGAGCGAGCAGCTGGGCTGCAGCCCGTGGAGCTGCCAGGCTCTGTCTGCTGATAAAGTCGCTGCCACCGCCACCTCCTATGAAAGCGTGAACTGAACCACAGAGCACAGGGACTTAGGTCACTCCCCTCTGGGGTTTGGGTGGAAGCTGTCAGTCCGTTCGTGGTTCCAAGCATTCCTGTTGCACTTTGTCAGCAACTCCAGGGCAGCAACCAAGCCACCATTTCCAAAAGACTCATTCATTCCCTACAGTTTGACAACCAGCCACAATGCCACCGTCGTTGAAATTTGGTTACCTCTGTCCTCCTAGATATTTGCACCATTCATTTGTAACTTGCTCCCTCTTCCCTGCGTGATATGTGGTATAACCATCATGCAAGGGTTTACGTGGCCTGGGTATTTTGTAGGTGTTGATTTAAAAAGATGACAAGTTTGCTCTTCTCAGGAAGTGTCGCCTGGGAAGGAAGGAGAGGGGCCGTGTGCTGATGTGCACAGAAGCGCGTTAGAAATCCCTCCCAATGTTCCTCATTCTAGCGGCCTCTGCACCAACGGCTGCTGCTGCCCCCCAACTCGTCGTCATTAAATCTCATCTTCCAGCTGCATCGCACCCCGATGGCCAGCGCACACGAGCCGCTAGTTTTTAATTCTTCTAAACCATTTCCCCCTCTTTGTTAGGCTGCCATTCAATACTTTAAAGAAAACTGGGCATATGTATTTTTGATGAAAACCTCTTTTCTTTGAATTTATTTTTTGCCAGTTCTGCCTTCTAACCACTGCTGGAGCTCTGTAGGAGCTATCCTACTCCTCTGCTTGGAAGGCAGAGGAGAGGGAGAAGCCACGAAACTTTCTTTAGCAGGAGAAAAGAAAGCCTGGGGATACACATATTTCAATAAGCTTTTAATGGCAACAGTCTTGTCTCTGGGTAGACATGATCTCATTCTACAAATCTGTAAGAAAATCATCCTGTTTTCTGCTTCTCAGAGAGCTCCAGGCCATCAGGGGTGGTGGAGGCCTGGAGTTAGTTTCAGGTATTTTGTAATGGAAATGTGTCTCCCCAGACCTTGCAGAGCTGATGTTAAAAAAGGCATTTAGAAAAAACAAAGTCTTTTCATATCATTGAATACTAAAATATAATTTTTAAATATTTTGAGTGATAAATACTTCTATGACTTTCTTCATGTATAAGAGTTTAGCATTTTAATTTATACATCAAGCCCATGTGTTTGGTTATTTGGTGGCTGAATGGTTTCAAGGATTCTATGGTTATTGGAAAGGCGGACAGGCCGCTGTTTCATGGTATGAGTGCCCCCAGCAACTTTTGTGATGATGATAGCTAATCTGTATGGAGAAGCTGATGTGTGCTAGGTATGTTTGGGAACTTTGTGTGTTAGTATCCATAGTGACCTCATTAGCAGGAACTCCGATTTCCATCCTGCGCTTAAGGAGACAGGCACAGAGACGCTGACTGATAAGATGGGCTCGGGGCCAAGTCGCCTGGATGTGCCGAGCACAGCCGGTGCCTGGCTGTGTCGCCTTTAATGATTGGCCAAAGAGCGCTTAGCCCGGGGCTGCCTTCAGCGGGCCGTCGGCCAGCTCGCCACCTCTGCTCAACATTTATCTCTATTAGAAACCCAGATTGGAGAGTTGCCACCGGCTTCTGATGTCAGATAGTGCGGCGTGCAGAGACACGTTAATAAATGAGGATAGGAGACAGAATCGCAGCTTTCGGCCTGTCTGCGGCAGACAGACTACGGACCTGAGGGCACCCAGCTTCTGGACAAATGAAAGGCGTTTCTGTAGAGCCGTGGCTAGCGGTTTTCAAATCCAAGCATCTGCTCTTTCGTGCCCAGGACTGTGCTAGGCAGACATAATAGAAAGCATAGAAGAAGCAGAAAAAGCCTGTTACCCGTCGTAGCGCCACCGGCAGTTTGCTGGGGAGATACGCCAGCACGCTGGCAGTCGCAGGCCATGGGGATATGTGAGCACGGCTCAAGGTGTGCTGTTCAGATAACGAGTGTTGGGGGGCTTCGTACTGCACAGAGGAGAGTGGACCTCATACAAAGGAAACCGCGGCTGCTGCAACAGCCCCTCCACCCACGAGCCCTGGGAGATAGAAAGTGCCGTCCTGTGCTCACCATCTCCACAGCCCTGAAATACAGCATGGCTCCCAGCCCTGAGTTAGACATTGGCCGGTGACACTGTTCTGCGTTGACTATTGATTCACAGGTGAGCAGGTGAGGACTGGATCAGCGCTGAAAGGTACAGGGTGACCTCTGCAAGTGTCGCTTGCTGGGAGGTTGAGGTCTTTGCTCTTCACCGGCCCTGCAGTGTCCCTGGACAAGGCGTGGGCCTGAGGGCTCACTCAGTGCAGAAAGCTCTCTGCTAGCTTTCTAAAGACATTTCGGATGCTCGGAAGGCAAAGCGCAGCACTTGGTATAGGGAAATCTGCGTTTACAATACCAGCTCTCTCCTTAAGTTATATTGAGGCAGAATAAAAGTCAACTTACTTTCCTTGGCTCCAACTTCTCATTTGTGAATGAGGAACTGGCTGCATCTGTGGTTCATAAGCTGCTCCCTGGAGGCCTGTGGTTTCTTCCTCAGGGTAGCGGGAAGGGAGGTTCTCAACAAGGGGCAGTTTCCTCCCCCTCATTCCCAGAGGACGTTTTGGTTTTGTCTGAGGAGTGTTTGCTCCTGGCATCTATCTGCTGGGTGGAGACCTAGGTGCTGCTAGACATTCTGCTGTGTAAGAGGCAGCTCCCATAACCGAGAATCGTGTGCCTGCAATGCCAGCAGCACCCAGGCTGAGAGCCTTGCCATGTGTGAGCCTGAACCTCTGACCCAGTCACACCAACGAACCATTTTTACTGGTGCCCAGTAACACCATTTTTACTGGATATAGCAGATACAAATTTGACAGGCGATAAAGAAACGTGCAGACTTTGATTTTCTTATTTCCTATAATGGAGCTTAGCTTGTATCGTCTTTCCCCCACACTGGCTCTCAGTTGATTCAGAGTTTTCACTGAGGTATTTCAAGATTCTGCTCCTTTCTGTCTTTCTCTTCCTCTCCGAATCCACCTCTGGGCCTGAAAAGCACCCTAGAATTGGAAGTGGATGTCTAGTTCCTTGCCCCCGCTGATCCTATGCTCTTGTCTGCACCCACTTTTTAGATTCCACATATGAGTGATATCAGATAGAATTTGTTTTTCTCTATCTGACTTATTTCACTAAGCGTAACGCTCTCTAGATCCCTCCACGTTGCTGCAAATGGTAGTAATTAAGATTTAGTTTGTTTAGAGTCGTTCACAGCAAAGTTGAGAGGCGGCGGGGACAGAGAGTTCCTTACACCGCCTGCCTTCTGCACGCATAGCTGCTGCTCTTAGAAGCGTCCTCCACCAGAGTCGGGCGTTTCTTAACCCTAATGAGCCTCACTGACACAGCTTGGTTACCGAGAGTCTGCACTTTTGCTTGGGGTTTGCTCTTGGTGCCTGTTTGGGTTTGGGCAGCGCACAGTGACACGAACCTGTGAGCCACGGTGTCATGCAGAGTGTCTCCGCTGCCCACCAAGCCCTCTGAGTCCCCCCTGGTCACCCCTCCCTCCCCGTGAGCCACGGTGTCATGCAGAGTGTCTCCGCTGCCCACCAAGCCCTCTGGGTCCCCCCTGGTCGCCCCTCCCTCCCCGTGAGCCGTGGTGCCATGCAGTGTCTCCGCTGCCCACCAAGCCCTCTGGGTCCCCCCTGGTCGCCCCTCCCTCCCCGTGAGCCACGGTGTCATGCAGAGTGTCTCCGCTGCCCACCAAGCCCTCTGTGTCCCCCCTGGTCGCCCCTCCCTCCCCGTGAGCCACGGTGTCATGCAGAGTGTCTCCGCTGCCCACCAAGCCCTCTGGGTCCCCCCTGGTCGCCCCTCCCTCCCCGTGAGCCACGGTGTCATGCAGAGTGTCTCCACTGCCCACCAAGCCCTCTGAGTCCCCCCTGGTCGCCCCTCCCTCCCCGTGAGCCACGGTGTCATGCAGAGTGTCTCCGCTGCCCACCAAGCCCTCTGAGTCCCCCCTGGTCGCCCCTCCCTCCCCGTGAGCCACGGTGTCATGCAGAGTGTCTCCGCTGCCCACCAAGCCCTCTGGGTCCCCCCTGGTCGGCCCCTCCCCGTGAGCCCCTGCAGCTGCTCATCTTTCGCTGGCGCTGGAGGTTTGCCTTTTCCAGAAAGTCACACAGTGTGTATGCTTTTCAGGTTGGCTTCTCTCACTAAATAATACGCATTTATAAGCCTTCTCCACGTCTTTTCAGGGCCCGATAGCTCGGTTCTTTTCGTACTGAATGGGGAAGAACCCGCCTGCCGGTGCAGGAGGCATAAGAGGTGTGGGTTTGGTCCCTGGGTCAGGAAGCTCCCCTGGAGGAGGGCACGGCAACCCACTGCAGTATTCTGGCCTGGAGGATCCCATGGACAGAGGAGCCTGGCGGGCTACGGTTCACAGGGTCACGAAGAGGTGGACGCGTCTGTGTTTGTCTGGTCATCTCCTGGAGGATATCCTGATTGCTTCCGCGCCGGCAGCGGTGAGTAAGGTTGCTGTGTGCATCTGTGTGCAGGTTTCCGCGTGAACTCCAGTCAACGCTTGTCATTACTGTTTATCTGCTGCCTTCCCCGACCTGCCGTAACCCCGAGGCCTCGCAGTGTCCGCAGAGGCATGCTCCAGCCGTAACCAAACTCACACTTTGCTTCGCTTCCTCAGCTACTTGTGTTCCCTTTTGAGGTTCACTGGAGACTTTGCACTTGCTCCCTAACTCCTCTGGGGTACAGAGCCTCAGGCTGGGACTCTGACACGCTCTCTGCCTACACCTGCCCTGCGAGAAGTTCTGTTCACAGTTGTGGTCCTGCTGTGGAGGGGGAGGCTTTTCTGTAAGGCTTCTTGCCTCTCCTAAGAGGGGTCTGAGAAGAGGGTACATTTCTCTCTGGCTCTGAGACCACCCCCCTAAACCTCTCTAGACTTTTCTTTGTAAAGACTCCCACCAGCAACTCTCTCTACTGTTGTCCCCTGGACTAGCCACGCCTCCTCCCAGCGGGTTGAAATTCATCTCCTTTTAAGAGCAGAAAATGATATCTACATATTCTGGCACTGTTTTTCTAACCTTACTGTATAGTATAAAATTAATGCTCTGATTTTTATCAAAGCTGCCATTTCAGTAAATGCTTTTTTCTTTCGAAGTCTTTTCTCTTAAAATAGAAAAATCGTCATTTAAGCTAATGACTCTGCTATGAATTTCAAAACCCTAAGTATAAGAATTGACTTCTTTGTAACCCAGTGGTGTCTGGCTTCCTGTAATGACGTGGCATGCCACGGATTCAATAGGTAGTGAGTTTCATGATTAATTGTTATAATTTCAGTGTGCTTTAAAAATGTGATCTGCTGCTTAAAAACAAGAGAAGAAAAGAAAGGAGGAAGGGAGGATGGGAAGCTGGGAGGGAAGAGTAGAGAAGGGCGAAAGCCCTGAGCTGGCAGTCTCGATTCCTCTTCTTCCACTGAAAGGCGATCTGTGCGCGAGAAAGGCCTGGGCCCCGTCCACGCCCGCTGTGCTCCTGTGTAATAACCCCATACCGGGGCCGGGGGGGAGAACAGCCTCTGCAGTTCACACAAGGAAGCAAGGATATCCGCAAGCAACTGTCCCCTTTTAGATTCATGTCAACAGGAAGACAAGGTTGGATAACTGGAAACATTTTACATGGACATTCGGCTAAATGCTATTCATTTATTAAGCCAGTCTGGAGTACCAGCACTCAATATGTGAGCAAATTGGGAAAACTCAGCAGTGGCCACAGGACTGGAAAAGGTCAGTTTTCATTCCAATCCCAAAGAAAGGCCATGCCAAAGAATGCTCAAACTACCGCACAGTTGCACTCATCTCACATGCTAGTAAAGTAATGCTTAAAATTCTCCACGCCAGGCTTCAGCAATACGCGAACCATGAACTCCCTGATGTTCAAGCTGGTTTTAGAAAAGGCAGAGGAACCAGAGATCAAATTGTCAACATCCATTGGATTATCAAAAAAGCAAGAGAGTTCCAGAAAAACATCTACTTCTGCTTTATTGACTATGCCAAAGCCTTTGACTGTGTGGATCACAATAAACTGTGGAAAATTCTTCAAGAGATGGGAATACCAGACCACCTGACCTACCTCCTGAGAAATCTGTATGCGGTCAAGAAGCAACAGTTAGAACTGGACATGGAACAACAGACTGGTTCCAAATCAGGAAAGGAGTACATCAAGGCTGTATATTGTCACCCTGCTTGTTTAACTTTCATGCAGAGTACATCATGAGAAACACTGGGTGGATGAAGCACAAGCTGGAATCAAGATTTCCGGGAGAAATATCAATAACCTCAGATATGCAGATGACACCACCCTTGTGGCAGAAAGTGAAGAGGAACTAAAGAGCCTCTTGATGAAAGTGAAAGAAGAGAGTGAGAAATCTGGCTTAAAACTCAACATTCAGAAAACGAAGATCATGGCATCTGGTCCCATCACTTCATGGCAAATAGATGGGGAAACAATGGAAACAGTGAGAGACTGTATTTTCTTGGGTTCCAAAATCACTGCAGATGGTGATTGCTGCCATGAAATTAAAAGACGCTTACTCCTTGGAAGGAAAGTTATGACCAACCTAGACAGCATATTGGGAACACATGTAAGAATTAAAGATTTTAAATTAAAAAAAATGAAAAACTAAAAAAAAAAAAACTAAAAAAAAAAAAAAATAGAGACATTGCTTTGCCAAGAAAGTTCCATGTAGTCAAAGCTATGATTTTTCTAGTAGTCATGTATGGATGTGAGAGTTGGACTATAAAGAAAGCTGAGCGCTGAAGAATTGATGCTTTTGAACTGTGGTGTTGGAGAAGACTCTTGAGAGTCCCTTGGACAGCAAGGAGCTCCAGCCAGTCCATTCTGAAGGAGATCAGTCCTGAACATTCATTGGAAGGACTGATATTGAGGCTGAACCTCCAATACTTTGGCCACCTTATGTGAAGCGCTGACTCATTTGAAAAGACCCCGATGCTGGGAAAGATTGAGGGCAGAAGGAGAAGGGGGGGACAGAGGATGAGATGGTCGGGTGGCAACAGTACCTGATGGACATGAGTCTGAGTGAACTCCAGGAGTTGGTGATGGACAGGGAGGCCTGGCGTGCTGCAGTCCATGGGGTCACAGAGTCGGACACGACTGAACGAGTGAACTGACAGCAGTAGCGTGTTTGTCTCTGAACACCTAGAAACACTCTAAAGAGAAAACGTGTTTCCTAAATGGGAAACGTAATCTATGCTCCCAGCTTAGGGATTGGGAAATCGTCTGCCTGTTCTCTTTCCCTCGCACTCTCTTTTTCTCTTTCCCTGAACCTCTCTTTTCATTATCTATCTGTCTAATCTTTAGTATAGACAATAATTTCTGCTCTTTTATTTAGGAGACTAAAATTTAAATCCCTAATGGCAGGGCAACGATTTATTTGAAAAGCATTGCATGGCATTGATTCATTCAAAGAATATTTATTGAATGTATAGTGTGTGGATAAACCCCTTGACCTAGTCTCGTATCTAGAAGGAGGAGGGCAGGGCAACCCACTCCAGTGTTCTTGCCTGGAGAATCCCACGGACAGAGGAGCCTGGTGGGTTACAGTCCACGGGGTCACAAAGAGTCAGACATGACTGTGTGACTCAGCACAGCGCCTGGAAGACTAGATCCTAGTCCTGCTTGGATTATTAATTTGTGATATGATTGCAAAAGAGTCACTTCATCTTTAAATGGCTCAGTTACTTCATCTTTAACACTGAGGGCTGTTTCTATGCTTCTATTTTAATGGTTAGAAATATGTATCTTTTTCTCCCTGGGCATATACAAGATTTTTAGAATCTAATGTGCATCTAAATGTAAGGCACATTTTTAATGCTTGAAACTGTGTGTGATTAAATACTCAAACAGTTCTGTCTCACCATTGTCATCTTTTTTTTAGCGAGCATTCTCTGATAAACTGCACAGCAAATAGAAATTACTGATCTAATGAATGAGAGCCACTAGCAACCCAAGAACTAAAATCAGTTTTGATTACAAATAAACCTTCTGTATTTCAGATAAATTTACTATACCATGTAAATTTTTATTCAAAGCAGTCTGACAAATGAGTCACTTCAGCTGAAAACAAAGTTCAAAGCCAATCTATTCTTCCTTTCCTTTCCATTTAATTCTGTGAGTTTGGGCAAAATTTAATCAATGCAGGGTCATGTTGAAAGCGAACACATTCATCCGATGGGTCAGCTTTCTGATTAAAGAGGGAGCACTGAACTTTTCGTCAGGACAGCATTCTGGGAAATGTAGCTTTCTGTCATGTTGCATCTGCTACTGCAGTCATTTGGTATGAAATCCATTCATTTAAAGGAAGGTGTAGGTAATTAGATTTCAGCTCAAAGCTTTGCTGTCTGGTGGGGACTAACATTTTAAACTAAGGGGACTTTTGGAAGGACGCATTTATATGGGGGTTACTACAGGGTCCAAAGGAAAAAACCTGCCATCACTAAACCTCCTGGTGTGCTTCCAAAATGCTTCCCTGGACGCTCTCTGTCGTGTGAATGCCCGGATTTCTTCCTCCTCTTGTCAGTGGGACTGTCCGGCTACTGATGCTGAAAGAGTCTCTGGGTTCACATGTTCACATCGACCTTTGAATTAGAGTGACCTCTAACTCTGCTATCAGCTGACTGAGTAACTAACTTTTCCGAAAGCTCTAGTTTAAGGTAAGACTTTCCTTGCATTCTAGTCTCCAGACTGGACATGCACCCGTAGTTAGAAGCGTGCTTGCTCACCCGTGGATGCGAGGCAGAGAGGATGAAGGGGTGCAGGACCGAGCTTGCTAGGGCTCGCATTCCTGCCTTCCCCTTCGTCTGATAGACTGCTGTCATCCTGGCCCCACGGCTGGCTCTACGTCGCGTAGTTACGGAAGGCTGGATACGGCGTTCACGTAGCCTCTCTTCCCTCGCCAAGGTGTCTGATGAAGACGGTGGTGGACTGAAGCTGTTTCTGTGGCCGTTAGTCAGTGAGGGTTAAAAGACTGGTTTAGAGATTTCTGCAAACATGATAAGCCAGGGCATTTGTCCTTTAAAAGTTCACAAGGCTCTAAGATGAAGAGATAGATAAAAAGAGCTGTTGTGCCCCACTGCCACCTGAAACCTCACTTACAGGAGAGTCTGTGTGGGGCTGTATATGGCCTTTCTGTCGCAGATTCAATAGGCCCCTGTTCTCCAGCTGCTGTAGGTGAGGGCTGTGATTCTCCGTTGACAGAGGCTCTGCTTTCCATATTCTGTCCTTCAGGAGATCTCTTAACGTTCCAGCATGGAAAGCGAACACAGTCAAGAATCGTCCTTTGAACGAATGAGATCAGATCTACAGAAAAATCTGACCGCAATTGTTTATTCTTTCTAAATGTTCATTTATTCAGAAAAAGCACAGAAGAGAGTTTATGGGTCATTTCACGCTTATCAGGATCTGTTTAATAAAAAGAGGCGGTTGGAGCCGCGTATTTTCAGTTGTGTGAAAGGAAATTAATAAGAGATGGAGAGAATCACAGCTTCCATGGAAGGTGTCTTGCAATACAGGTAAGACTGTCTCTCGCTGGAGTTTACGCAGCCAGAGATAGCCGCTGATTGCCTTGTGCCTTTGTGCAGACGCCTGGCACAGGGCAGCCAAACGGGGATGTATCAAAGCACCGTCCACCCCCACAGGTCACGGGACTCGAATACCTCGTATTCATGTAGCACCTGGCCCCAGGGAACTCACAGGGCTGACACGCATTGCTCCCAGATTACGTTTCTCAGGCCCCTGCAGTGGCCGGGTGACCGCTGTGCAAATTCCGCCGTGGCCGTGTCCTTCCCGCGTGGAAACAGAACGGCACGTGGGAATCCAGCCTGACATTTGAACTCCAAGTGCAGGGCTGCCTGATGGATTAGGGGCAAAGAGGTCTGGGCTGCCTGATGGATTAGGGGCAAAGAGGTCTGGGCTGGGCTGGAAAAGGCTCTGTCTCCAGAGCACCATTAGGTGTAAAGCTCGGTTCAATAATAGAGTAGTCGTGGCTGATAATATTTTTTAAAATGACTAGGCATTATTCATCCTTATTAAGAAATAAAGAGGCCAGTTATCAAGAGAAAGATGGTCTGAACCGTTGATCCAGGCTGACCACCGTGCGCTTCCTGTGTGTCAGTGACCCCTCACGACAGTATGAGAATGATGCGTCTTTAAATCTTTGTCATACTGCAGCTCTGCTTATGTTAGACAGCCGGAACAGAGTTGGAGAAATCTGTGGTCCAGGAGCGTCAGACACGTCCAGACTATCTGGGAACTGGCAGGCCTCCCAGTGGAGCGATTTAACACATTTATTGAGGGCAGGGGAATATACCTCTATATCAAAGGGATGTATATTCAGTCTTTCTCAGCGTATTTTCTAGATGTGAATATTGATGTTTTCCCTGGTTGTACTATGAAGTATGGGGTCCTCTGAGCTCAGAAAAAATGTGCCCATGATTTCCACATAGCAGTAATGTCTCCCATTTAGATAGCTATTTATAACAGACTAACGGCGTTGAAAATGGGCGCTCCTGCCTGCCCTTCCTCTTGATGACTTTCTGGTACGTGAGCTAAGGGTGGTGATTCCTTCTCTTCTGTCATCAGCCTGGCCTGTTATTTATAGGTAGGATGATAATCTTATTTTCATATGTGAGAAACACCAACAAAATCTTCATGATCAAACCCAGTTGGGAGACTGATTACCGTGTTAATAGCTTGCCAGTGTACTGTCATCACCGTCAGAGGAAGGGGAGACGTGCGCCTTTGGGTCATGGAGATAAACGTAGGGACGTTTCAGCTCCTTTCCTTCCACACTCAGACTGCATGAGGATACGCTGGGTCCAAGCCTTTGCGCTGAGAGGCGCTGGCTGCTGCGACTCCTGCCTGAGCTCCAGGGTTTTAGTGGAAACCCCTGCAGTGTTCTGCCTGTTTCACTCCCCATAGGGAGAGGAGGGTGCACGGGGCCACGGGGACGTGTCCACTTAAACCTACTCTCCTCTAACAATAGAGTTACCGACAACCTGATGCCGACTGGCCCCAAAGCCACCGCCAACGATTTCGTGTACACTTTTACCGGGTTTCTCTAAGTCTGAAGACAAGGCACGGCTGCCTCAGGGCTGTGTGGATGGGGCTTAGATCTCTGGGTCCCGTGCCCCGGGTCTGCTTCTTCGTCCTTTGCCGTGTGATGAGTGGGAGAGTGGAAGGGGGTGCCCTGTGAGCTGGGCGCCTCTCTCTAGCACTGAGCTGTAGCCCTGACCTGCACCCTGCAAAGACCAGGTGTAGGTCTGTGCAGACACGTGCCAGGTGGTATCATCACCACCGCTGTTTCTACCAGTGCCTCCCCACAGTGGATGCTAAGCTTCTGGCTCTAAGAATAGAGTTTTACTTCTTCTTGACCTTCTACAAAGCACTGCCTTTCTGCCTTTTTGTTCAAACCCAAAGGCCATCCTCAGACAACATCGTACTTTTTGCAATCTTCTCAAACCTTTGTAGGGACAAAGAATGCCAGAGGCAGCTCACGCATACCCAGCTGTGAATGTGGCTTTGGAAGCGATGGTCTGCATGAGTGGACGAGGCAGTCAGATGCCAGTGGGCATGGTTCTAACGCTCCGGGTGAGCTTATGTCCGGGCTTGTGTGTAACCGATTGCTCCCCCCCGCCCGAGTCTGCTTTATCCCTTCCTTCCCTGTCTCCAGCAGTGACCCCTTTTCTTCCTCTGTGGCAAGTGTGGGCCTGCAAGGTCCCAAATGAGCAAGACTTGGAGTTAAGTAGACAGAGTAGCTGTCGTGGGATTAGCGGGCTGAGTGTAATTTCAGAGAAGCTGGCCGAGTCTCTTCTCGTCCCAGCCTGATGCCCCTCCTGGTCTAGAGCTTAGGAGACGGGGGAACAGCCAAGGAACAAGGAACAGGAGACACGGAGAACTTGAGAAGAGGGAGGGGGCGTCAGCAAGGAGGCGACCCGCACGGAAGGGCTATGGCAACCATCTTGGCCTTTTATATAATTTTAATTGAGGAGCATCTCAGCAAAATGAATAGCTGCTTGCAAACTGTATCATGGGCATTTGGAATCATTTCTTAGGCTGGATCTGCAAAGCGAGATTAAATCAGTCAGAGGATATTAATGTTTTAAGTCACTCGATGCCTGACGTCGAACTGTAATCTGCAGTGCTTCCAGAAGTGAGGCGAGTCCCTACTTTACTGAATCTTTGCCGATATTAGCAATAATTGCCAGTGTTAGCGATTGTTTTTTCTTATTTACCAAATTCTTTGCCTAGTAGCCAAAATATTGTCTTACTGTTAAAATTTTATTTTTTGCTGTTATTAGTGATTCAAATGGCCTATTGCCCTGTGTTCTCCTTTGAAGACTGTTCAAGGCTTGTGCTCGTGTGTGTATTAGAATCTTACCATTTTGGTTAGGTAAGGCCTCCTTCAAGAGACCAATGGCACAGCTGACGTGTGTACATTCCAAGTGTCACACCATAGCGAAAGGTGCAGGATGGCGAGGCACCGAAGGGCGCGGCGTGCGTGCGAGCAGCAGTCGGCGTGACGCGTCTTAAACTCCGTGAAGCTGTTTCATATGTCAAAACTCCCTGCGCTCGCTTTTCCTTTTTAGCTTTAAAAATTGTGTTTGAGATCTTGCAGTGGCTAAGTGATTTAGCATGGGAATAAAGCTGATTTTGCCCCATTGAAAGACTATTTTAAAACTCTGGTCACTTAAAATTCAACCAGAAGATGCCGTCGGTCATGAGTTGAATCTTAACTGTAGCTAATTCTAACATGTTTTCAAATCAGCCAAATCTATTTTTAAAAAATATAAATGCTGATTTCAGACTCATATGAGACTCACAGTGATTTTCTTAACAGAAGAACAGTATCAAAGAGCTTCTGCTCCTTTGAGAAATTACAGAGAGATGCGGAGAGGGCGGGAGTGTGTGCGAGGGTTTTCCCTTAGTTCCCAGAGACGCCCAGAAACGGAACGGCCGTGCCGGTCAGAGTCCCCGCTGCTATGGAACACTGACGCCTTCTTTTCCTTATTTTCCGGACTGAGTTATTTCTAAGCAAGTTCTCACTTTGAAAGAATAGCATGTATTTCATGAGTGAAGGATGGGAGGTCGTCATAAAATGTACTTGCCTTTCAAACTACATCAAGCTTAGTGTTTTCTGGATGGTTCAAGAGGTGGCTTTTTTCATTCATTTATTCACCTGTCCAGTTGGTATTTACTGAGCTGCATGCTTGAGGCATTAAGCTGGGTATGGGGGATGTAAGAATGAACCACTGTGGACCCTGCCTCACAAGCAGTGTGGCTGAGTGGGAATGACGTGTCACCTTCTTCCATGGACATGATCTGAGGGGCAAGCGAGAAACACGTGTGAGTTTGCTGGAGGGCCCCAGGTGTCTGGCGTGGGGAGGGTGGTCAAGTAGCCCTGCCTGGACCAGGTGTTCCGGTGACGCTTGCATGTCCATGCGCTGGGGCGGCCGCAGCGGCTACCCTGCCACAGCAGGCCTTCCCTGGCGGGCAGCGAGGCTCTGCCCCCGCAGGGGACCCCTCCACGTCTGATGCAGCCCGAGCTGTTTGCAGGCGGCCCACACGCTTTTCCTGCTTTCCATTGGGGCACCGTTTCTCACCCGTTGAGTAGGAGCTGACGGCACTGAATTAGAGGTCCTGTCTGTCCTCTTAACTAAATTTGGCATGTGGTGACTGCAGCCATGAAATTAAAAGACACTTGCTCCTTGGAAGAAAAGCTATGACCAACCTCAGTTCAGTTCAGTTCAGTCGCTCAGTCGTGTCCGACTCTTTGCGACCCCATGAATCGCAGCACGCCAGGCCTCCCTGTCCATCACCAACTCCCGGAGTTCACTAGACAGCATATTAAAAAGCAGAAACATTACTTTGCCAACAAAGGTCATCTAGTCAAGGCTGTGGTTTTTCCTGTGGTCATGTATGGATGTGAGAGTTGGACTGTGAAGAAGGCTGAGCACCGAAGAATTGATGCTTTTGAACTGTGGTGTTGGAGAAGACTCCTGAGAGTCCCTTGGACTGCAAGGAGATCCAACCAGTCCATTCTAGAGGAGATCAGCCCTGAGTGTTCATTGGAAGGACTGATGCTGAAGCTGAAACTCTAATACTTTGGCCACCTGATAGGAAGAGCTGACTCATTAGAAAAGACCCTGATGTGGGAGGGATTGGGGGCAGGAGGAGAAGGGGACAACAGAGGATGAGATGGCTGGATGGCATCACGGACTCGATGGACGTGAGTCTGAGTGAACTCCGGGACACTGCACGAGGTGAAGCAAGCTGGTCACTGAAGGGCGGACGTTGCACGGTTCCCCTGTGTGAGTTATCTAAAATGGCCAGCCTCACGGGAACACTGCAGAATCGTGAGGGCTGAGGGCTGAAAGGAAGCGAAACCTCAGCTTTCCACACCGAGCGATTGCTCGAGCTCTGCTATGTAACGCCGCATCTGTAGCCGTCAGTACTCACCAGGCACTTGACATTTTAGAAGAGTAGCTTATAAGTGCTCTTACTGTGGAAGTAAACAAAAGTTTGCATATGAACATAAATATATTTCATTATCTGAGGAAAAACTACCTGTAGAGGACATGATTGGGATAAGTGGCAATCTCAAATACAGATAGTGAATTATATGACAATGTTGTATCCAAATTAGATTTCCCGACTTTAATTATTACAAGGCGCTTATGTAAGAGAATGTCCTTGGTCTTGACAATCGCATATTGGAGTGCTTTGAGGTAACATGTATGGCTTGTGCAATTTCCGCTCAAAGGGCAAATGATTCAGAAAAAAAAATGTACAAGGATGTGTTCACAGACAAAAACAAAATCATAAATGACATGAAAGGTTAGCACTTGTTGAGTATGGTTGAAAGTTACATTAGAATTCTTTATGCCATTCACGCAGACTTGTCCATTTTTTTAAAGTTAAATCGAAATCTAAAAGTTACATTAAGGAGAAGTATACTTCCAGAAAAAGAACAGATGCCCCTGTCATTGTCTGCCGTTGGTAGCCTGGGAAGTAAACTTGGGGAGCAAGCAAGGAATGGATTTTTCAGGTGTTTGAGCAACTCTGCTGAAATATAACCAGTGAAGACTGAATTCATGGAATTGAGTGTGCTCATTTGGAATTCAGAATCTAATGTTTTGGTTACAACACCAGGGTCCAGACATGTCTAGTTTAATGAACTGGCTGATCTGAAGCTGTCCCCAAGGTTGGCTTACAGTGAGAAAGGTGGAATGCTAGCTCTGCTCTTTCCAGCGTTCCGAAGACGTAGGAGTCTGAAGCTGGAGGACGTGGGGATGTTGGAATGGATTTCTTGTGTGAGCTGCTCAGCCTCTCCCAGTCACACACTCTGCGGTGACGTGGCAGGCACCCTCTTCACTGAGGCATTAGGCAATCCTGCTGTGGGGCACACACCACCCTTGAAGGCCTGGGAGCTGCTAACTCTCTGTGGTCCATGTATAATAACATAGGGAAACTTCAGTGAAAATATTTTTTTGTCTCAACAGGAATAATGTCACCTGGAGTTGCGGAGAGCAGGTGGTGATGCAATCACTACAATTAAAGTCATGTGTAAAATGGTTGTTAGACGATGTCTGACCTGCAGGAATTGCTGGCAGTGGCCCCTCAGAAAGGCAACAGGCGGCAGCCTAATAAAGTCCTTCTTGGAATACATGGGCAAACACAAATCTTAGTGTGGCTGGGTTGAAAACAATATTGGATTGCTATAAGTGGGATCTGTCCGTTTCCTTACAGGGCACAGCCCCAGGTTCCCTTGAGTCAAGGGGAGGGAAGGCCTCTGGGGAGTGGCTGTGCAGCAAACCCACGTGCATCCTCCAGCTCCCCCAGAAGCCATTTTCCAGGGTGACCGTGCATGGGAGAGAATGGAACTCAGCTTTTCTGGGGTGTATTGCGTGCCGGCTCTGAACTTAAAATGATCCCCAGAACAGTAAAATAATACTGGTGTTCGCTAGTCATTGAGACCTTATAGAGCTCAGGTCATACGGAGTCCCGGAGAGTGTCTGTCTCAAGGTGTGTCCAGTTAGAACACAAGCCCATGTTGTTCGGTCCCTGAGTCTTGCCCGACTCTTTGCCACCCCATGGACTGCCACACGCCAGGCTTCCCCCGCCTCCACCATCTCTTCGAGTTTACTCAACTCATGTCCACTGAGCTGGTGATGCCATCCAACCATCTCATCCTCTGTCATCCCCTTCTCCTCCCGCCTTCTATCTTTCCCAGCATCAGGGTCTTTTATCCCCCAGTTGTAAAAGTTGTTAAGTCACTTCAGTCACGTCCGACTCTTTGTGACTCCATGGGCTGTAGCCTGCCAAGATCCTCTGTCCATGGAATTCTCCTGGCAAGCACACTGGAGTGGGTTGCCATTTCCTCCTCCAGGGGATCTTCCCGACCCAGGGATTGAACTCATGTTTCTTCTGATTCCTGCCTTGACAGGTGGGTTCTTTACCATTAGCACCACCTGGGAAGCCCCTAGAGTATGTTTATATGGAAGTCTCATTTCCAATAGTATGCTTTAGTTCAGTTCAGTCGCTCAGTCGTGTCTGACTCTTTGCGACCCCATGAATCGTAGCACGCCAGGCCTCCCTGTCCATCACCAACTCCCGGAGTTCACTCAGACTCACATCCATTGAGTCAGTGATGCCATCCAGTCATCTCATCCTCAGTCGTCCCCTTCTCCTCCTGCTCCCAATCCCTCCCAGCATCACAGTCTTTTCCAATGAGTCAGCTCTTTGCATGATGTGGCCAGAGTACTGGAGCTTCAGCTTCAGCATCATTCCTTCCAAAGAAATCCCAGGGCTGATCTTCAGAATGGACTGGTTGGATCTCCTTGCAGTCCAAGGGACTCTCAGGAGTCTTCTCCAACACCACAGTTCAAAAGCATCAATTCTTCGGTGCTCAGCCTTCTTCACAGTCCAACTCTCACATCCATACATGACCACTGGAAAAACCATAGCCTTGACTAGACGGACCTTAGTCGGCAAAGTAATGTCCCTGCTTTTGAATATGCTATCTAGTTTTGTCATAACTTTCCTTCCAAGGAGTAAGCATCTTTTAATTTCATGGCTGCAGTCACCATCTGCAGCGATTTTGGAGCCCCCAAAATAAAAGTCTGACACTGTTTCCACTGTTTCCCCATCTATTTCCCATGAAGTGTTGGGACCAGATGCCATGATCTTCGTTTTCTGAATGTTGAGCTTTAAGCCAACTTTTTCTCTCTCACTTTCATCAAGAGGCTTTTTAGTTCCTCTTCACTTTCTGCCATAAGGGTGGTGTCATCTGCATATCTGAGGTTATTGATATTTCTCCCTGCAATCTTGATTCCAGCTTGTGCTTCTTCCAGTCCAGCATTTCTCATGATGTACTCTGTCTGCTTAGTAATGGGAAATAAAACTTCCGTATTGGTTTCCTGACTCACGGGTGGAGGAGAAGAGGCCCCAGCCCAGCTCGTAGGTTTTCTGTGTGGTATATCGGTACCAGACAGAACAGACTGCCTGCTGCTCTGCTGTCTACTCAGGATGAAAACGCTGGTTAACAGGAGTCCTCCATGTGAGCAGAGCTCTTCATAGGCCATCTGGTCGTATATGCGGTGTGGACAGTCAGACCCACAGCGACTCGGGGCAGTAGCTAGGGGGCTGGCCGACTGGTTGGGGGCTTGGAAATAACAAAGTTGGACAGCTGGTTTTAAGTGTGACTGAAAGTGAGGCATATGCGTGGATCTCTAAGGGTGGGTATGGAGTGTGAGACACTCATTTTTCCATGTATAGCTGTCAGAGGATGCTCAATGCGGAAATGAAGACGCTCTTTCCTGTGGATGCAATTTCCCCCAACCCACTTGCTTCTGGTCCAGTGAGTCCAACTGCAAAGCATCCCGAGTAGCAGGGACGAAGCTCTCCGTGGTTTCACACGCGTGGCCTTTCGCTCTGGCGGCCACTGCCATTCCTAACTGCAAACCACCGACTGCGCAGACCAGCTCCCGATAGGGCTCCCGCGTCCACGGAGGACCTCTGAGCAGGCTGGCGCTGCGCTGGCTGTGCAGACAGTCTCCAGAGAGGGAGGCGGAGCCCAGTGCCCACAGGGCTGCGGGCCCCACTCCAGAAATGCTCACCTCCCGCGCATGTGTCTGCGGAGCGTCCTCTTCAGCCCCATCGTTCCCGGCACGGCGGCCCCTCCGGCCAGGGGGAGCGGCTCACAGCAGCAGCGGAGGTGTGAAAACGCGGGTCCCCCCGCGGCCTTGGCGTGTGTTTCCTCGCTGGGAAGTGTGGCTCAGCAGCCAGCTGGGAAAGACTTCTGACAGCTGGGTTCTGTGTCCGGCTTAGAAGACACCTTGGGAAACCGAGGTGTTGCGTGGCAGGATGTGGGATGTCCTGCACAAACACTTCTCTGAGCTGGTCAATCATATACATTCATTTCTCTGCTAGTCAGAGTCCGTGCCTTCCGGTACAAGAGCGGGAGTGACCCCTCTCACTTTCCCACTTCACAGCCCACTTGGGAAGCAGTTGCTTCTCGTATCTACAGTTTTGGCTTTGGTGGTGTGGGAGGACTTGGGGATAAAAGGAGGAGTTACTGTGTCAGAGAGCAGTCATTACTCTGCTTGGCACTCTGGTCATTTTGGGCTCCTTGTGGCAGAGAAGGGGGTCACTGTTTTATATGGGGGATCACCCCAGTTACCAGGAAGGAACATGATTTATGCTACGCAGCGGGAGCAGTGGCAGGGGGCGGGAGGATTTAATAGAGGATTTCTTACATGTACTGAATTAGGCTGTGCTCAGTAGTCCTGGTCTATGGAAGACTACAGAAATGCAGTTAAGATTAGACCACTGAAGTGCTGAATTTTGGAGAAGGTCTGGACCACACTGCTTGGAGGATTTGTCTAGCTGGGGTCTTGGTGGAGACGTTGGGAGCGCGGGCAGGGTGGCAGACGATTCTGATGGCTAACTGCGGCAGTTATGTTTCATTCTATAATTTTTCTTCAAAGTTTTTCTCTTCTTTCTCATGGTGATGTGAGAGCTGATTAAATTGACTGTTCTAATGCATTAACTAGTGAGACATTATGTGACCTCTATACTGGGGACACGTTACCCTTTAAGAAAACTTTTTAAAAATTTGAACTTCACTAAGGAATAATTGACAAGTGTTTATATGTATATTTAAATTCTCAATGTGGTGACCCAATATGCATATACATTGATTGATTACCAAAATCCAGGTAATTAACACATCTATCACTTCACATAATTAATTCCTTTATTGTGTGTGGTGAGAGTGTTTAATACCTACTCTTAGCAATTTTCAAGTATATAAATATTATTAAGTATAGTCATCGTGCATATTAGCACCCCAGAACTTATTCTTCCTATAATGGGAAATTCATACCCTTTGACCTCATTTTTTTTGTTGTTTTTTAAGAGTCCACATAGAGGCAATGCCACGTGGTACTTCTTTCTCTCTGTGTAGCTTATTTTACCTAGCTAGTGCTCTCCGGCTTTACCCATGTTGAGGTAGACCTTTTTTTTAAGGTCTTAATATTCTTTTATTATGGAATTTCCTTATCCATTCATCGATAAAAGGGCATTTATGTTATTTTCATATCTTGGATGTTATGAATAATGCTTCAATGAACATGGGTGTGCAGATATCCCTTTGAGATAACTGATTTCAATTTCTTCAGCTATAAAACCAGAAGTGAAATTGCTGGATCATACGGGAGCTCTGTTCTTAACTTTTGCAGGACCATCCCACTTTTCCATAGCTGACACACTTTGTATCTGGATAAAGGATAAGGTAGCTGTTGTTGTTGTTCAGCTGCCCAGTCATGTCCAGCTCTTTGTGACCCCATGGACTGTAGCATGCCAGGCCTCCCTGTCCCTCACCATCTCCGGAGTTTGCCCAAGTTCAAATTCATTGCATTGGTGATGCTGTCCAGCCATCTCATCCTCTGATGCCCTCTTCTCCTGCTGCCCTCCATCTTTCCTAGCCTCAGGGACATTTCCAATGAGTTGTCTGTTTGCATCAGATGACCAAAGTACTGGAGCTTCAGCATCTGTCCTTCCAGTGAGTATTCAGGGCAGATCTCCCTTAAGATGGACTGGTTGGATCTCCTTGCTGTCCAAGGGTCCCTCAGGAGTCTTTTCCTGCACCACAGTTCAAAGGCATCAATTCTTTGGTGCTCTGCCTTCTTTATGGCCCAGCTTTCACAACCATAGTTGACCACTGGGAAGACTGTAGCCTTGACTATGTAGACCTTTGTTGGCAGAATAATGTCTCTACTTTCCAACATACTGTCTAGGTTTGTCATCCCTTTCTTGCCAGGAAGCAATCGCCTTCTGATTTCACGGCTGCAGTCACCGTCTGCAGTGAATTTGGAGCCCAAGAAGAGGACGTCTGTCACTGTTTCCCCCTTTCCCCCTTCTATTTGCCATGCAGTAATGGGGCTGGGTGCCATGATCTTAGATTTTTATATTTAGTCTTAAGCCAGCTCTTTCACTCTCCTCCTTCACCCTTATCGAGAGGCTCTTTAGTTCCTCTTTGCTTTCTGCCTATTAGAGTGTTATCACCTGCATATCTGAGATTGTTGTTGGGTCTCCTGCCTATCTTTATGCCAGCTTGTAACTCATCCAGCCCGACATGATGTGCTTAGCGTATAGATTATACAAACAGGGTGACCGCAGACAGCCCTGTCGCACTCCTTTCCCTATTTTGAACCAATCAGTTTGTCCATACAGGGTTCTAGCTGTTGCTTCTTGACCCGCATGCAGATTTCTTGGGAGACAGGTAGGATGGTCTGGCACTCCCATCTCTGGAAGAGCTTTCCGCAGTTTGTCATGGGCCACACAGTCAAAGGCTTTAGCTAGTTGATGAAACAGAGATAGATGTTTTCTGAAATTCCCTTGCTTTCTCTATAATCTAGCGAACGTTGGCAGTTTGATCTCTAGTTCCTCTTCCTTTTCTAAACCCAGCTTGGACATCTGGAAGTTCTTGGTTCGCATAATGCTGAAGACTAATATGCAAGATTCTAGGCATGACCCTACCAGCATGGGAGAGGACTGCAACTGTCCGATGCTTAGCACAAACTTTGGTTCTGCCCTTCTTAGGAACTGGGATGAGGACTGACTTTTTCTAGTCCTATGGCCAATGCTGAGTGTTCAGATTTGCTGACATAACGAATGCAGAACCTTGATGGCCTCCTCCTTTAGGGATTTGAGTAGTTCTGCTGGAATTTCATCGCATCCACTGGCTTTATTAACAGCAGTGCTTCTTAAGGCCCACTTGACTTCACACTCCAGAATGTCTGGCTCTGGGTGACTGACCACGCCATCATAGTGATTTGGTTCATTAAGATCTTTTTTATCCAGTTCTTCCCACGTATTTTTTCCATCTTTTCTTGATCTCCTCAGCATCTACTAGGTCTCTACCATTTTTAAAACCGCCCTGGTTTTCCATAGCTGGCACACTGTGCGTCTGGATGAAGGATGAGGTGGTACCGGAGTTGGAAGCCTGGCTGGCTGTGCTGGACGCCTTCCGATTGCGTTCCGGATCTTCTTCATCACCCTCCATGCCCGCCTCTGCCTCAGATGGCGATGAACTCCAGTCAGGTCCGGTCAGCGGCAGTCCCTGCAGGACTGGCCCAGGCTGCGTGTGTCCCTTGACTGGGAGAGGCCTCCTTTAATACCCTCTGTTCTTGTGGGCTGGTAAGCTCTCTTTCTTCCTGTTACTGCACTGTCCTTTGTGGCTCTTGCATACCGACCAGCAGCTTTGTGGGCAGCCTTTGGGCCTTCCTCCGCACATCCCGCTGTGAATGTGCTGTTTGTTTCCTGAGTCCCTGGCCAATACCATTGCTTAGCACCACAACACGGTAATAAATGGAATAAACCACAGTCTCGGTGTGCGCTGAACACCATTCATCTGTATGTTGATATTACAGGATAACTAAGCATTTCAATCATTAAAGGATTAGATTTCATAAGGTGAGATTTTCAGATGTGAGCTTTGAAGTACGTACATTTCAGAGTCTATATGGCCATGCCACACAGCACGCGCGGTCTCGGCTCCTGTCCACGTTTGGTTCCTCTGCGGTGACTGCAGATGGCTTAACCACGGCCCTGCCAGGGAAGCCAAGACGTGAAACATTTTTCCAGAACACAGTATTGATATATTATTTTAGTGCTCGCTTCCCTTGTGACTTAGCAGGTAAAGAATCCTCCTGAAATGCGAGAGGCCTGGGTTTGATCCCTGGGTTGGGAAGGCCCCCTGGAGAAGGGAATAGCTACCCACTCCAGTAGTCTGGCCTGGAGAATTCCATGGACAGTCCGTGGGGTAGCAAAAAGTTGGACATCACTGAGCAACTTTCATTTCATTTTCATTTTTCAACCCTTTAGAAATATTTTATAACAGTGTAAGGGCTGAAAAAAGCCAGAAATATTAAAAGACATGGCCAAAATGTTGAAGAAGTACCGGCACTGTGATTGGAATCTTGCACTTTTCTCATAATATCGTCTATTCTTTGGCTTGTAATATGCTATCAGAAGCTTGGGGTACTCATCTTTCCTCATTAGCAAGTCTTTTCCGTAAATCGTTCAGCTCAATACATCTGATCTTTAAGTATAGAGTATAATATATTTACTCAGTCAGTGGAGACGATTTCATAGAAGCTTTGACAAATTTGGTGCATTTTAGATGGCAAGTTTGTATTTCTTTGTTTGTCTTTCAAATTATACACTGAACTTTTGATGTCTAGATTTTTTAGTGACTAGAACCAGCCTTTTTGAGATATAATTTATACACTATAATGGTCACAGGTTTAGGGTGCACAGTTCAGTGGGTTTTAGTTTATATAGAGAGGTGTGCGTCTGCCAGCCTCAACTTTAGAACACCTTCATGCTGCTCCAGGGAAACCTTACACCACGTTGCTTAATGAGTGAGTGAGTGACGTCACTCAGTGGAGTCCGGCTCTTTGCCACCCCGTGGACGGCAGCCCACCAGGCTCCACCCTCCATGGGATTCTCCAGGCAAGAGTGCTGGAGTGGGTTGCCCTTGCCTTCTCCAGGAGATCTTCCTGACCCAGGGACTGAACCTGGATATCTCGCATTATAGGCAGACGCTTTGCCGTCTGCACCCCCAGGGGAGTCCCTGTGAGACCCTTTTGCTCCCCCTAATTCTAGGCAACCAGCGAACACTAAACTGCTCTCCCTTTTTATAGATCTGCTGGGGTCTGGAGTCTGACCTCTGTCTCTGTGTGCGCGTGATTCGTACAGTGTGTTACGTAGCACCCGTGCAGTGTAATGCGTTTGGTTAATAAATGTCATCGCTGGCCGGCGCGGTTAGAGCAGCCGTGTTTGAACGGTCTGCTTTCTCTGAATATCTGTGATTGTTCTACTATAAATTTGTTTCTCTGGACATGCAAATATGAAGCCAGGAAACTGCTTTTATAAAGTGTATTTTGTTTTATCTTCCAAATTGAGATCGCACAGCTGCAGTCAGCCTTGTTTTATAACCAGGAGCATACTCTTTTACTTAAGTTTCTCCTTGCTCCCCAGAAGCCTGTGACTTCACCATCATCTCTGTAATTATAGACTCAGGAAGCATGTCTTTGGAATTCAGAACTTGCTCTTCAGCTGGTCTGCTGGGACATCCTCAGGTATTCATGTATGATGAGATTTATTGACGGAATCCCCTCGGTCTCCACAGCAGGTCAGGGTTATGCAGCCAGGGTTCATGTGAGGGACCCTAGGGAATAAGGGCAGACAAACCCAAGGGCGCACCTTGAAGATGCCTGTCCTGGACACTGACCCAAGCCAAGCTCACCTGCGGCCTGTGCCCGCGGCCTGGTGGTGACGCCCGAGTCGGAGGAGCCTCAGAGCTATCATCCTTAGAATAGCATCAGACCACTGCATATTGGCCTTGTGGTCAGAGCTCCCTTCTGTTTTTAGATGAAGAGGAATCAAATTAACCCTCTGGACCCTGTGACCTGGGCTACCAGATGCAGCCCCTCCCAGTGACGTCGTGTGCGGAGTCCACGCGGGTGTGTGTGTGAACACTTGGAGGGAAGGGAATAGCATCACAGCAGACTCAGGACAGGCTAAGGCTGGAGTCCTGAACAAATGAAGGTCTCGTTCTTCCCAGTTTTCACTCTCAGCTGCTACGCTGCATCTTAAATGGAAGGGAAAGTGAGGATTGCTAAGAAGTGGCAAGTCCTTTGTCTTGCTTATTTTCTTTGCCTTGTGCCATTTTGGAGTTAGGTGGGGGTGGAGATTCCGTGGAGTGAGGGAAAGACACACAATTTTAGTCCTATTCCATTTTAAATACTGCTGGATGGGTAGGTATTAATACCTGGAGAAAACTTAATCACTCAGTATTTTCAAAAGGGAAAAAAAAGGAATATGAAAACCCAACGAGGGAGAAGTCGTTTCTGCTTTTAATATTTGATCACAAAAGTTGTCCACTTGCAGTTGCTATCGGTTAGGCTTTCAGAAGCCCTTCTCCTGGAATTTTGAGGGCGTGAAAGGAATGCTGCTACTCTTGCACAGAACTGATAAGTGCATCCCAAACAATCAGCCCAGTGGCTGCCTTATTTCCACCTTCTGCTGTCTGCTTGATGTGTGATGGGAGTTTCTGGTAGCCACAACTATTGGGAGACTTAGAAATAGGAGCAGTTTTGGGCTGGAAAGGAGGAGAAAGACGCCGGGTGGTGAAGGGAAGCTTCCACGGTGGATCGTCGGGAAATTTTACTTCTCTTCTGCTTTCCGGAGGCTTCTTCATTTTGTACTTTCTCCTCACGTTCACAGCTGTGCACAGTAGAAATCTGTGGACAAGAGCCTGTCCACATCTTCTCTAGGGGTTCGGGGTGCCCTTGGAGGACCAACAGAAGGAGCTGATAGATTCTAGGACTGGGTGTGGTCAACAAACAGTTCAGTTCAGATCGGTCGCTCAGTCGTGTCTGACTCTTTGCAGCACGCCAGGCCTCCCTGTCCATCACCAACTCCCGGAGTTTACTCAAACTCACGTCCATTGAGTCGGTGATGCCATCCAACCATCTCATCCTCTGGCGTCCCCTTCTCCTCCTGCCTTCAATCTTTCCCAGCATCAGGGCCTTTTCCAATGAGTCAGCTCTTCGCATCAGGTGGCCAAAGTTTCAGCTTCAGCATCAGTCCTTCCAATGAACACTCAGGACTGATCTCCTTTAGGATGGACTGGTTGGATCTCCTTGCAGTCCAAGGGGCTCTCAAGAGTCTTCTCCAATACCACAGCTCAAAAGCATCAATTCTTCGGCACTCAGCTTTCTTTATAGTCCAACTCTCACATCCATACATGACCACTGGGAAAACCATAGCCTTGACTAGATGGACCTTTGTTGGCAAAGTAATATCTCTGCATTTTATTATGCTGTCTAGGTTGGTCACAACTTTCCTTCCAAGGACTAAGCGTCTTTTAACTTCATGGTTGCAGTCACCATCTGTAGTGATTCTGGAGCCCCCCAAAATAAAGTCTGACACTGTTTCCACTGTTTCCCCATCTATTTTCCATGAAGTGATGGGACCAGATGCCATGATCTTCGTTTTCTGAATGTTGGGCTTTAAGCCAACTTTTTCACTCTCCTCTTTCACTTTCATCAAGAGGCTTTTTAGCTCCTCTTCACTTTCTGCCATAAGGGTGGTGTCATCTGCATACCTGAGGTTATTGATATTTCTCCCCGCAATCTTGATTCCTAATAACAAACAATTAGGTATGTGTAACAACCAACGCAGTTAGAATTTCCTCTCAGGAAAGGTCCCTGCCCCAAAGAGGGGACGCTGAGTCGGTGAGCGGCTTCCTCACACACCTGCAGAAGCTGTCAAAGAGCCTGGCGCTAGGGGAGGGTTCGTCCTCCGTGGTGTGCAGTAAACGGCTGTGATGTCAGCGGCCAGCAAGCTAGAGTGTTACCTGTGAATGAGGCAAGAGTCACACGTCGCTGAGCTCAGCGAGGAAAACCTGCGATCTCGTGAGACCCACGTGTCCCAGACACACTCTCTCAGCTGTGAATCAGTCACTCTGTGAGACCGTCACCTCTTCTAGGTCCCCAGAGGACGGCGGCCGTGCTGATGGAGCCAAGCAGAATGCCTGTCTGCAAGGGCGTGGCCGTTTGGAAGGGAGAGTTTGGTTACGCTTTCATAAAACAGAGCCTCAGGGTTCCTCTACTGTTCTCTGCCTGTTTTTTGTGCTTCATTTTTCACGCCTTCTTTCATTGTTTCAATATTTGCTGAGAACCTATGTTATCAGGACCCCGTGCTAGTCAGGTATACAGAGACGAGTGTGGTGCACAGACGCAGCTCACCACTTGCCCTCCCTGAACCCTCAAGGACACACCTGTTTTGTCTGCATCAAGGGTGCTTAATCTGCTGTGTGCCTGGATGACTCCTGAAGCAACCTTCAAAATCTTGTGTGTGTGCGTGTCGTATGCAGAGAAAACCCACAGCTTTCATCACATTTTCAAATAGGTCCAGGGAATAAGCCTTGTATAATTAAAAGTATCACTCTTGTTAATTTGAGTAAATATGGGGATGTATTTGATTAAACTGGCAAATTTTAGACGTCAGATTATGCCCGCAAGCCAAAAGCTGGCAAACTTTAGGACCAAAAGGACACACCTAATGGTTGTGCAAGAGCTTCTGACTTCAGCAGAGCGGAGGGCAGCTTGTTTACACAGAGTGTCAGGCATCTGGGGCTTTGTGTAAGAAGCGATTGCTCAACACACTGCACATATAAATACTCCAAGATGAAAGAACTCGATTCACCACCAGCCTCGGGTCTACTTTTTACAAATCTAGCTATTTTTGTTCATTGCATAACTTTATTTTGACTTTTTTAGAAACTAGAATGTCCTCTGACATATGGGAGACTGTTTTGCTAAATTTTATCATTTTAGGGATGTTTATTGTTGTGACTTGTTTTAACTACTTAAAATGTCATGCATAGTCAATGTAGTCATTTGGAAGAACAATTAGCAAATTACTAATCGGGTAATTTGCTTTGCAAAGAACGACCATTGTTGAGTTAATAGTGAAAAAAAAGCTCACAACTTACAGTATTCTGTAAGTTTTATTTTGTGCTTTTGGGGCATTCTCTCAAGTTTGAAAACAACCCTATTAGAAGAGCACTACTATCGCTGTATTAAAGACATGAAAAGTGACCTTTAACTGCAAGCTCCCTTTTTTGAAGTGGTCAGCTGTAGTTGACTATCATGTAAGCAAAGCAGATGTGTAGAAAGTCCTCTTATTAGTAAAATCTAAATAAAGCATTTGCTGAATATTTCGTATAAGTAAATATAGATGACTTTAGAGCATGCCAAAATCATGAGTTTTTAATAGCTGTGTGAACACCATCTTTGATTTATAAATTTGCAGCCCTTTTCACGCCTTTGTTCTGTTAGATCAGAGCATTACTAGATTCACCAGTTACCTAGAAGAGTGTCAGAGAGTAGATGGAAATGCTAGTAGTGTTCCATAGAAAATAAGCTGTTATCAACCGGCTCCCGCTTGCCGGGCCTACGCGGGGTGCTTTGCATACGTGAATGTGGACTCGTAAGGACAAGCCTTTGTGGCAGGAAACATTTCTGATGGGGAAATTGGCGTTCAGAAAGCTGTGTAACTTTTCTGGATTTACTCAATCCATGAGGTGTCCACCTGGGGATCCGATTTAAAAGCTCACCCCATTACCCGCAATACTCTTCTCGGAGCAAATCTGAAGGAAATCCTGATAAGTGAAGTTAACTGCTGTGACCCTCAAATTGGCCATCTGCCCAGCAAGTCACATGTTCTCTTGGAGGCGAGTGATGGAAAGGCAGGGGCCGCGGAAACTGATAGAAGCCGATGAAAGCGTTGCCTGTTGCTGACTTGTTTTCCCATTTTTTCCCAGGGGGTCAGTCTGATGGCTGCACAAGCGCTCCCCGAACGCAGAGAGCTGTGTTCAGTGCAGCCGCTCAGTGGTGTCCGACTCTCCGCGACCCCATGAAGCGCAGCACGCCAGGCCTCCCTGTCGGTGTGGGCTCACCAAAGCTCGCAGCTCCATCAGTCCTGCCTGGACACAAGCAACACAGAGTGGGTAAGGGTCTCTGCTCCTGTTCTTTGCTTCTCCAGGTCACAGGCCCCCAGATCAGCGAAGCCTCGCTGAATTTCACCACTGCCTTCTAAGAGAATGGCTGTTTGCAGAAGTGGTGACCCTGAAGCATCTCTTAAACGACCTTGAATAATTTTCTGAGGTTTGGTTGAGTCAGTAATTCCACATTTAAATCTCTGAGGATGCCCTTTAGATGATTTAGTAAGAGTGTGTGTGTGAGTGTGAATGTGTGTGTGCGAGTGTTTGTGAGTGTGTGTGTGAGAGTATGTGTGTGTGTGTGAGTGTGTGTGTGTGTGTGTAGGTAGTTTTAACATAGACATACGCCATATATCAAGGGCTAACATTCCCTAAATACTGAATGCCTTGGGTTTGTTATGTCTGTGAACTCTGATCTTGATGTGAAATCTATGGAGCCATTATCATCCCAGTCTCCTAAGTGGAGACGCCGCCTCTCATCCCCTAGACTGACTGCAGTATTTGGGTCTATGGTTCTGCGTCAGACCCTGGATGCGTTGTCTGATGCAAACACAGACACATTCGTGTAAACACAGTTATGAGGAAGGTCAGGCACGGCCAAGACGTCTGAACTCATGTTTCAGGCTTCCGTCAGAACGCGTGTAGAGTGAGCAGCTGCCGCTGCGTTCGTCCAGCCGCTGAGTCATTGTCCAGCTGTTTGCGACCCCGTGGGCTGCAGCGAGCCAGGCTTCCCCGTCCTTCACTATCTCCTGGAGAAGTAGTATATAATAAAAGTAACTTCTGTTTCTTCAGTTAATTGTTATTTAACTAGCTTGTCTGAGTCCATAGTGGATTGGACAAAAAACGTCATTGTCCAATTACAAAGCTTCATTTGACATAGAAATTCGAAAAAGAGATGAGTTCTTTTAATAAAAACATAACCTCTACGTGACAAGCGGTTTTTGAAAAGGGCAGGAAGAATGAGGGACGTTTCTGCCCTGTCATCGCTGCGGCCGCCGCTGACATGTGATGGTGCCGCCGTGACAGTGACGGTGAGCTACGTGCTGTAGGTGCCGTGACAGGCCAATAATTACATTTCATGTCTTAGGGAAGGAAACTATGGGCAGCTTTTGGGTGTGAAGTCAGGTAGCAGTGAGACTTTGTCCCAAAGATCTGAGCGCAGAGAGGAAGTATTTGATATTGAGTGTTGGAAAGATTTTTTTAATTCTCACTTATACCAAGAGTATGGCTGAGGGGAAAACGCTGAGCGAGATGGGAAGGAGGAAGGCACTTGTCCTCGTGGATTCTGTCCTTAAATCTGCTCACGTCATCAGAGAGGCCAGCTGCCTGTTTGCGTGGTCACGCACCGTATCTTTGCTTTGCTCGTTTGGTTAGCTGTGGCAAGATGTCTGTTTCCAAGGCAAGCCCAGGATTCTCTGGGCTCAAAGGAACAGGGGCTGGAGTAACAAACCCAGCGGATGGAGAGAGAAGATGGGGGCAGCATGAGGGCCCCTCAGGGACGCTGAGGATAAATCTCTCGCCACCGAAACGGGCCTCGTCCACCCTGCTTTCTGGCTTCTGCGGTGTTTCTGAGTTGAGAAAGTCGGAACCCAACCCGCGGGCTATCCTATCCCCTGGTGGTTAGCTAGTGACCCTGTCGCTTAACCTACATTTACCCGGTAGACACTGTCTATAGAAGGGTTAATTTGACTGTTACTTCTTGATGCGAACATTAAAACGAAACAACAGCAAAGACACTGTGCCTGGGTGGCACCCGATTCTCTTGCAGGGATCTCTGTGTTTCAAAGTGATCAACATTTGATTCCTGCAGCCTAGAGTTGGACATATAAAAAAGCAAAGAGAAAAACATAGACTTTGTTCTTCAGAACGAATCATAATCACTGCCGCCACATTTAGAATGCCAGGCACAGCACCTGCAATCTCTTTCTGATTTTTACAATTCTTATGAGACAGGCATTGTTATGTAATGTCAGCCAGTGGTCAAGCATAAGATTTGGAGTCCACCATGCAGTGTCCATTGGCAAGTGGAAACTTTTCTAAACCTCAGTTTCCTCATCTATAAAAAGGGGGTAAACAGTAGCTGCCTTGTAAACACTGAAAACGGTTTAGTGCTAGTTATTATTACAAGTTCAGAATGGTTAAGCAAGTTATTCAAGGTCACCAAGTTAGTGTGTGGCAGAGGAGAGATTCATATACAATTTTGGTTGGCCCCAAAACTCTCTCTTTTTTTTTTCCCTAGGTGTATCACAAATTGTATGTTTTTTTCCCTTTGTCTTTGAAAATAAGACTGTTTCTTCAGAAAACCAAACCCCACGTGCAGAGCCATGCTGGAGAGAGAGGAATGCTTCCCTGGTCCAGATTAGATATCAGATGATGCATTAACCCCAACACCAAGAAAGACAGGAAAGAGAAATGAAGCCCCTGTCTTTAGGAGTTCAGATCCAACAAACAAACCCTATCCTCGGGCGCAAGGACTCATTAGAAATGGTTTAAAAGAATAACCAGAGAAGACTCCTCTTTGTTATTGTCCAGTCACTCAGTCGTGTCCGACTCTTTGCGACCCCAGGGACTGTAGCACGCCAGGCCTCCACGTCCATCACCAACTCCCGGAGCTTGCTCAAACTCATGTCCATGGAGTCAGTGATGCCATCCAGCCATCTCATCCTCTGTTGTTCCCTTCTCCTCCTGCCCTCAATCTTTCCCAGCATCAGAGTCTTTTCTAATTACTAAGCTTTTTGCATCATGGGGGCCAAAGTATTGGAGCTTCACCTTCAGCATCAGTCCTTCCAATGAATATTCAGGACTGATCTTTGGAAGGGATTGGTTGGATCTCCTTGCAGTCCAAGGGACTCTCAAGAATTTTCTCCAGCACCACAGTTCAAAATCGTCAGTTTTTTGGTGCTCAGCCTTCTTTATGGTCCAATTCTCACATTCATACATGACCACTGGAAAAACCATAGCCTTGACTAGATGGACCTTTGTTGGCAAAGTGATGTCTCTGCTTTTTAATATGCTGTCTAAGTTTGTCATAGCTTTTCTTCCAAGGAGTAAGCATCTTTTAATTTTGTGGCTGCAGTCACCATCTGCAGTGATTTTGGAGCAAAAGAAAATAAAAATTCTCTCACTGTTTCCATTGTTTCCCCATCTATTTGCCATGAAGTGATGGGACCGGATGCCATGATCTTCGTTTCCTTGAATGTTGAGTTTTAAGCCAACTTTTTCACTCTCCTCTTTCACTTTCATCAAGAGGCTGTTTAGTTCTTCACTTTCTCCCATAAAGATGCTGTCATTGCGTATCTGAGGTTACTGATATTTCTCCCGGCAGTCTTGATTCCAGCTTGTGCTTCTTCCAGCCCAGAGTTTCTCATGATGTACTCTACATATAAGTTAAATAAGCAGGGTGACAATATACAGCCTTGGTGAACTCTTTTCCTAATTTGGAACCAGTCTGTTGTTCCATGTTCAGTTCTAACTGTTGCTTTCTGACCTGCATACAGATTTCTCAGGAGGCAGGTCAGGTGGTCTGGTATTCCCATCTCATTAAGAATTTTCCACAATTTGTTGTGATCCACACAGTCAAAGGCTTTGGCATAGTCAATAAAGCAGAAGTAGATGATTTTCTGGAACACTCTTGCTTTTTTGATGATCCAACAGATGTTGGTAATTTGATCGCTGGTTCCTCTGCCTTTTCTAAATCCAGCTTGTACATCTGGAAGTTCTTGGTTCATGTACTGTTGAAGCCTGGCTTGGAGCATTTTGAGCATTACTTTACTAGTGTGTGAGATGAGTGCAATTGTGTGGTAGTTTGAACATTTTTTGGCATTGCTCTTCTTTGGAATTGGAAGGAAAAACGTCCTTTTTCAGTCCTATGGCCAAGGCAGTTTTTCCAAATTTGCTGGCATATTGAGTGCAACACTTCAACAGCATCATCTTTTAGGAGTTGAAATAGTTTTGAAATAGCTCAGCTAGAATTCCATCACCTCCCCTGGCTTTGTTCACAGTGGACTAAGTTCGTAAGAAGACTAAGAGTCCCCTTGGCCAGGCGTGCTCCTTGGGAGTGTTAGTCTCAGCCGACATGGCTGCATCTGACAGAAATAGTCTTCTGCCGCTACTTGGGCAGGAGAGGGGGAGCCTGCTGCACGGCTCGCTGGAGCCGCTAATACGCGCCTTCACAGAGCTGGAAAGGGGCAGGGATGCTTCTGTGCATCAGCAACAGCTGGAACGATGATGCCTCTGGGTCATTTCCAATCACAAAATAATCTATGTGAAAGTGAGGTTGCTCAGTCATGTTCCGGCTCTTTGCGACCCCGTGGACTGTAGCCTACCAGCCTCCTCAGTCCATGGAGTTTTCCAGGCAAGAGTGCTGGAGTGGGTTGCCATTTCCTTCTCCAGGGAATCGTCCCAACCCAGGGGTTGAACCTGCATCTCCCGCATTGCAGGCAGCCGCTGTATTGTCTGAGCCACCAGGGAAGCCTCATAAAAATACTCTATATTTTGGTTTATTATCGTCTTTAAATGTAGACTTGCAGAAAGCATGGCTGCTGACACCTTCAAGCCTTGCAGCGTCTAGTTTTCTTTGCCACAGAGTCTAAATGATTTTCTCAGTTACCAGTTCAAATCCCAAGGGAGAGGCCCAGGTGCCAAGGGTATGGGAGCATGACAAAACCCTTGAGAATCCCGTAGAGCTGGAGGAGGAGCCGCTCCCTGAAATGCAGGCTCCGTAGATAGGCCACGCTCCAGCTGCATCGGGAAGCTGCCAAACCAGAGGCCATCCATTTTCAGAACAGGCTCACCAAAGTGTAAACTTATGATTTGTGAGCCTTAGACATAGGCAAACACGTTCAAAATATTTGTGAAGAAACTGTTTTCTGGAAAACTTAAAATACCATACTTTTCTTGAGCAAATTTTCCTAAAATGCATGACAATCCAAACTCATCTCATTTTCCATCTCTTATTCTCCTAAATGAAAAATAGAATTCTATAGGAAAAAAGTATGTTTGCAGAGTTAGGGTTTTACCTTTCAAGGTTAATGGTAAACAGCACAGTCAAATTCTTTTAAAACATGCTGCTGAGATTTCAGATCCCAAGCTGGATTTCTCCATTAACATAGTTCTTGAAATGTTTCTATTTATTTGAAAGAACTGGCCTATGACCCTTAGTTTTCTCTTTTATTTTTTGGTTAATGCCCATCACTAATTACCTCCATTATGGCAGTGCAGACTGATGTCTTCTGAAACCTAATTTTACCCTAAATCTGTTATGTTTTTGAAAATTAGCTTTTTCCTAATGAAAGAAATGGAGCTCTAATGTGGTTAGTCTCTTTTTATCTGCTTCTTAAATCCTAAAAATAAAAAGTGTCTATTCACGTATTTTTTCTTCACGCCGTCACTGCCCATATTTAACATTTGGTTAAGTGTATTCGCTCCTGTAGATGCAGCTGTTACCTACGTGTGTACTGGATGGATGTGGACGTTATAGACCACGTCTATAACGCTAGTCTCACCTTTCCCTTTGTCTTTCGTATTATTTCCTATCAATATCTACAGTGAACATTTCAACATCCACAACTCAGCACGTGCAAGAGAGAACTCGTTACCCCTCCTTTAAAACCTATCTCTTCCCAAGACTTCCTTAAAATAATAACTCAGTTCAGTCACTGAGGCTTGAGTCAGATTCTCAGTGATTCCCCCATCACCCTACGAATACCAGTCAGTATCCAACTCAGCAGCTCTGCTTCATCTTCTTCCAGTTCCTAGAACCTCTACTGTGATTCAGACCCTCATCTCCTCTTGCCTGGACTTAACACCCTTTTGTCTGAAAAAGTTTACATAAGTAATACGGAGAGTTCTTATTCCCTTCACTCGGCTTCCCCAACATTGACATCTCACCTACCCATGACGCATTTATCAGGAAATTAACAGCTGTACAATATCACTTACTGAGCTGCAGCCTTTATTTGAATTTGACCAGTTTTCCCATGAATGTCCTTGACATGTTCCAGCATCCGCATTGCATTTAGTTACCATGAATCCTTGATTCTCAACGATATGTGGCACTTCCTCAGTCTTTCCTTATTTTTTATGACCTTGACACTTGTGGAGAGCATGAGCCGATTCTTTTGTGGTCTATCCATTCATGCCAGTTTCTCTCACTGTTTTTGGGGTCATGTTGAGGATATCCTTTGTGATTTGGTCTGAGCTTGTGTGTTTTTCTTACCCTTTGACTGACTTCATTTCTGTCTTCTTTCTTTGTCATACTGCACCTGAGGTTATTCATCTGAAGTGTGGATTTATCCATGTCTCTTCCTGCACAAAAAAGCCTCCCGGGGTACACCAGAGGCCCGCATCTGCCTGGTATTCAAGGCCACGCGTAGTCTTATCCCCAGTCGCATTTCCAGACTTCTCGCGGCTGGTGCTCACCTGTGACCCTGAGGCAGACTGATCTGGGTTCCCATTTTCTGTGCTGGACTCTGCGGCTCCACGTCTGCCCGTCCGCATGCCTTGCCTGTATGGTTTATATTATTATTGTGTTCATGTTACAGGCTAGGAGAGCAGAGTTCTGCGAGACTTACAGACTTGCCCAAGGTTGACAACCAGACTTGATACTTAGACTGTTTTCCCTCCAGAAGTCCAGGGATTTAGCCTCTACACTATACTGTCAGCTCTTCTATGAAAAATTGGGGTCTCATTCATCTTGAGTTTCCTCACTGAATCCAGCACACAGCCTTGTACACAGTATGGCTTTAATAGGTGTGAGCTGAATGGATGGATCCGTAAATGCTGACTTTGAAGATAAAAATGGACAGTTGTGACTGTAAAGTCTAGAGAGAGGAGTTGCTTATATGAGCATTATGCTCTGGTGAGAATCGACTACTGTCTATCACACGGCCGTTACATTACTGTGCATTCTACAACTCTGAAGAGGGTACGTATCTGGCTCTCTTTCCGCATCACCTTCGGAGCTTAAATTATTTACAAAAGGCCGTGTGTAAATCTCCCTCTGAACCAAATCACACTCACTCCCAACACCGTCTTAGGTGTGTGGCCGGCAGCTGCAATGAACAGCAAAGCTGCCATGTGGGCCAGCGGGAGAGGCGGGGGAAGTGAGCTTCCAGAGCAGCGAGGAGCGCTGGCCTCCCCGTGCCGGCAGGGGCCGGGGGCTGCTGCGTGAGAGGCTTGCAGGGAGGGGACCGCAGCGCCCCTCCAGGGAGCTGCCGCTCTGACCTGCCCCGGTTTGCTGGCTTGTGTTGAAAGTAGTTTCTGGGTTATTGGCCTCAGGCCTGGGGGGACCGTGAGCACAGCACGTGTGTGCAGTTTGGAAGGTACTAATGTTCCTCCCAACAATTTTGACTTGTGCTTTAATTTTCCTCCAGAGAGCACATAATGTATTTTTTGGAGCTGGTTGATTCCCCAGACCTCTGGGTGCTGTTGAAAGGTGGCATTTAAGTACTCTGCTCTTGAAAGTGCAGCGCGTCCTCATCTTCAAACTCCTTTAGCTATCAAAGACTTGGGGCGTTATGAATTCTCTCTCTCTCTGATACGTTTGAAGACTAATCAGTACCCCCAGATCAACAGGGGGAGACACTGGGGGAGAGACGGGAAGCAAACTACACTTTACATCTCTTCAGGAAGTCACTGATTTGCCTTTGGTGTATTTTATTTCCAAGGAGAACCTTGTTTGACATATTTTGGCAATGACACTTTCAGTTAACCAAAATCACATTTTCAAAAGCAACACATTTTCAATGGAAAAAATAAAAGGTTTTAAATCTATAACTGAGTTAGGTTTGCTTTTTCACTTGAGGGAGATAATACTTTTCTTTTTTACTTCATCTTCCTGAATATTAGAAGCATAGACTGTTTTTATGGATAAAATGGGCAAGGGAGTTCCCTATTCAATCCATATATTTTCAAACTCTCGCCTACTAGGCAAACTGCAACTGATGGCTGGGTCGTTGGGTCTGTCTTACTCCAGGAACTGTAAAACAAGGGCGACTGTGCTTCACAGTCTGTCTCTTGGCAGTTCCACATTAATAGATCAAATGCCATCCGATCATCCTTTCCCGACCCTTCCGTGTGAGTATTCGTCACTGTCTCCGTCCGTTTCTGTCCCACAGCTACTTTGGGGACCCATGGAACCACCTCCTCTTCCCTGCACTCTGTCAAAATTTCGCATTTGGCCTTCTGCTTCTGCTCTGACTTGTTCTCAAACTCTTGTCCCACACCCCAGCCTTATCGCCCTAACAAAGTACAGTTCTAACCCATGTCACACCATTGCTTTAAGCCCTCCAAAGAGTTTCATTTTGCTAAGGAGTAAGACCACAGGTTGTTTTTTCCCCTCCAGCATTAATGAGGTATGATTGGAAAGTAAATGTTATATCTATTTAGGGTGTTCAATGTGGTGTTTAATATATGTATACGCTGTGAAATGATTCCCCCAGTCACGATAATTAGCCTATTTACCTTCTGTTTTGCAGTGAGAACACCTAAGATCTCCTCCTCGCTTAGCGAATCTCAAGTGCACCGTGCCTTATAAGCTGCGGTCTCCGTGTGCACATTAGCTCTCCAGAACACACTCCTCTTATAACTGAAAGCTCGCGCCCTTCGACCAGGATCCTCCCGTCCCCTCACGTCTCCAGCGCCCGGCGATCTCGGTGGTATGTTTCGATGAGCTTGGCTTTTCTAGATTCCAGGCGCCATCGGGATCCTACAGTTTGTTTTTCTTTGGCATGTTTCTCTTGGCACCACGTCCTCGAGTCTAGTTCCTGTTGTTACAAATGGCAGGATTTCCTTCTTCTTATGGCCGAACTGTTGCCTGTACAGGCAGACTGCGTTTTCTTTATCCGCTCACCCATGGATGGACGCTTGGGTTGTTGCTGTCTGTTGGCTGTTGTGAACAGTGCTGTGGGAACACGGGGGCACAGACAGCTCTTCACGATGTTGCTTTCATTTTCTTTGGATGTGAAGTGAGATTGCTGAGTAATATGGTAGTTGTATTCTTAATTTTTTGAGGAAGATCTGTTTCTTTCCTAGCCGTTGCACCGATTTACAGTCCCGCCAGTGGCATTCCAGTCTCTCCACATCCTGAGCATCCATCACTTGCTAACTTCTGACTTTTTGATGACAGCATCTGAACAGGTCTAAAGAGCACATCACTGTGGGCTTTTTAGATTTATTTATTGATTATTTGTGCAGGTTTTTGCCTCACTGGGTCTTCGTGGCTGTCGTGGGCTCTCTCCAGGGGCTGCAGGCGGCGGCTGCTCCCGCGTGTGGCTGCAGGCCTCTCAGCGTGGTGGATTCTCCTGCTGCGGAGCGTAGGTTCCAGGTGCGCCGGCTCTGCAGCTCATGGGCTCCAGAGCTCCGCTTTAGCAACTGTGGCGAGTGGACGTAGTAGCTCCGGGGCAGGTGGGGTCTTCTCGAACCAGGGATCAAACCCAGCTGCCCTGCATTGGTTAGGCGGATTCTTAACCCTTAACCGCTGGACTACCAGAGGAACCCTCAGTGTGCTTTTGGTTTCCATGCCTCTGGTTATTAGTCACGCTGAGCACCTTTTCGTCTTGGCCTTTGTTTATTTATTAATTTATTAATGCACTCATTCACTTTTTAGACTGGACTATAATTGATTTACAATGTGTCATATTAGTTTCAAGTGTGCAGCAAAGTCACTTAGTCATATATATACACACACACACACACACACTCTCTTCCGATTCTTTCCCGTTATAGGTTATTATTAATACAAGGTGCTGAAAACAGCTCCCTGTGCTATACAGTAGATTGTTATTGTTTATCTTACATATAGTAATGTGTATTTGTTAATCCCAAACTTATAAGTTATCCCTCCCTTCCCCACCCCTTCTTCTTTGGAAACCATAAGCTTATTTTCTGTATCTGTAAGTCTATTTCTGTTTTGTAAATAAGTTCATTTGTAACATTTTTTTGGATTCCACATTGTATGCCTTCTTTGAAAAAGATGTCTATTCAAGTTCTTTGCCCATTTTAAAATAAGCTTATTTGTGGTTTTTGCTCTTGAGTTGTATGGGGTCCTTATATATTTTAGATCTTAGCCTTCTATTGATATGTGGTTTGCAAATATTTTCTGCCATTCCATAAGTTGCCTTTACATTTTGTTGATGGTTTCCTTTACTGTGCAGAAACTTTTTAGTGCGATGTAGCCTCATTTGTTTGTTTTTGCTTTTGTTACCTATCCAGGGTTATATCCAAAAAATCATTGCCAAGACCAGTGTTCGGAAGCTGTTCCTCTGTCTTCTTCTAGCAGGCTTTCGGCTTTAGTTCTTGTGTTAAGCTTCCAGTTTGTTTGAATTAGTTTTGTGTGTGTGATAAGGGTCCAGTCTCATTCTTCTGCATGTGCGTACCCTGGTTTCCCAACACCATTTACTAAAGAGGATATCCTTCTCCCATTGACACAACTAAATGGAATATTATCCCATGTTCATGGATTGGAAAAATTAGCATTATTAAAATGTCCATATGACCCAAAGCTATCTGCAGGTTCAGTGCAATTCCTATTAAATTTCCAGTGCTGTTTTTCACAGAAGTAGAAAAATAATCCTAAAATTTGAATGGAGATGGAATATTCTCAATAGTGGGGAATAACATGTACAAACAAGTGGAGGTAGAAACTTGTATGTAGCCATTTTGGGTAAATTATGAAGCACAAGTACTTAAACTCAGCTGCATTTAAAATCATAAGGACCTCTTGGAAACGCTGCTGCTAAGGCCCTATCCCTGGGATCTGATGAACTTGCTCTGAAGCACAGCTGGGTGTCAGGATTTTCCAAAGTTCCCCAGGTAAATTCGATGTGCAACCAAGGAAGAAACCCACTATTCAACAGTATGTAAAACTGAGTGAAAAAATTGTAAGTTGTAAATTGGGATCACATGCAGGAAGCAATTACATAGCAGACTCTGAAGACAGCTTTGTTTTATGGATGGCTTGTTGGTGTTGAGTCACTGATTCTTGTCTGACTCTTGTGACCCCGTGGACTGTAGACCACCAGGCTCCTCTGCCTGTGGGATTTTCCAGGCAAGAATTCTGGAATGGGTTGCCATTTCCTACTCCCAGGAATCTTCCTGACCCAGGAATTAAACCCACATGTCTTGCATCGAAAGTGGATTCTTTACTGCTGAGAAACTGGGAAGGGTTCATTATATATATATATACATATATATGTATATATGTATATATATATATATACACACACACACACATATATTTTTTGCAAGTGGGGCGTAGAGCTTGGTTGTTGGGAGTGATGGGGGGGAGTCTGTCTGCTTGGATTTCAGTCCTGACTCTGCCATTTGCTTCTCCTGTGCTCTTGGGCTTCTGATTCTGCCTCAAGGGCAAGATTTCCTCACGGTATAAATCAAAACTTTGACAATAAATGTTGCCTTTCATTTCTGAGCCTCTATCCATGCAGCCTGAACTCTGAGTTCATTTCCTCAGGACTGCAGTTCCCAAGTTTGCTCTGTTCTAGTGTATACCACTTGCCAGTACCCTTATGACCTCCGTGCACTGGCATGAAATGTCTAGCTGGGTTTCGAGGGACCGTGGGTAACTCTCTCGGGGTACAGGTTGTCTAGAGGAGAGCGCAGCTAAACTGATGCGCTAACTGCCTGAACTAATTATGTATAACTATGTTAGCTTGTGCTACAAAAGGACAGTAGCAACATTCACCCAGAAAAGCAAGAACACGTTCAGAACAAGAGCCAAAATGATCATACAGTGTTCTAGGAGTGTTTACACCAAAATGCTTAGAATCGCGGGGAAGAGACCAGGATGACGTCCGTAAGACAACAAGAACACATAAAACGCGTGTGCTCAGTCGGCTGCAGAGAGGCTCTAAGAGCACTGGCCGCTGTTCTTTTTAAGAAGTGAGAGACGTCAGGGTTGGTGATGAGAGAGGTCAGGGGTTGGTGTAAATGAAGGGAGTTTCCCAAAGGCGGTGCAACCTGAAGTCCCTGAGAGAGGCTAAAACTTTCTCAAATCTAAGGGGATAAGAATCAATAGGTTTTACCCTAGAGGCAACTGTCTGTTTTTCTTCTCATTTGCTTCCTTATAAGGATCCCCCCCCCCTCCCCGCCCCGCCTCCGGCCCCCATTCTAGAAGAATGCACTCCACTGCACACACCCCACCAACAGGGGCTGAATGCAAATATTTTCCCTCACCTCAGGGGAGTGTTTGAAAACACTCTCTTGGAAAGAAAACCAATTTATTTGGTTGCTAATTATTTTGGCTCTGGTTTTAATGAGCCATCCACTGTAAAATATAAAGAGGATAATAAGGCTTTCTCTCTCTCTTTTTTTTAGAAAGTGATTTAGCAGCTATGGGTAAGTATCATGTAGAGTTAAGATCCTGGCTTCTGGTTCCAGACTGCTTGTGTTTGGATCTCTGCTTATTAGGTGTGTGACCTTGGGCAAATTGATCTCTCTGCCCTAGAGTCCCCATCCATAAAATGAGAATACTAACAGTACCTATCTCAAATGGTTGTAATGAGGATTAAAACAGTGATTATTATTGTTATTGTTATTTATTGTCACCATTGGCCTGAAATCCTGGGAAGGGATGGGCAGTGGATGGAAGGACACATGCGCCCCACTCTTCGAGTGATTCCAGGGTTATTGCCTAGGACAGTGTGTGTGTGTGGTAGGGGGGAAGGAGAGACTGGAAATGGGTAAAGTGCTGCCTGGGCTGTGTCTGTTGAGCACACTCGAGAAGGCCTCTATTGAGAACACTGTTTGGTACCAAACAGATTTCTCCCTAGAAACCAACAGCTTTGTTTGTGCCTAATGAAGAGTCTGTTTTGCACACACCCAGGACCTAGCCAGCTGATCCTGCAACCACCAAGCGAGACAGGGAAGCGTACACCTCTGCTGGCTTTGATGTGTTTTCTGTATCATCTGGTTATAGCGCCGCAGGGATTTGGGTGGCCTCCGTCAAACTTACCTCCAGTGCGGAGAGCTATGAAGCCTGCAAACAATGTGCCAAAAAGCTGCGGAACGCCCGTTTCCCTAGGGGGCTGGGGGACCGCAGAGCTGGTGCTGGGGGGCTTCCTCTAAAGTTGCATGTCTAGGGCGCGCGACGGACAAGCCCGAGGCCCCTGACCTGAAATACTGTTTAGGCACCTGCCTTGCTCCCAAGCTGAGTCTGGTAATCGTAGGAGGGCCCTGTCTAAAGAGCCCCTCGTGCTGTAGGAGAAGCCCCTCAGACAGGCCCTTTGGGCAGACCCGGGCCACAGTGCCGGTGCAGCCTGGACACTCACAGGACAGGCCGACGCTCAGGTTTCCTTCCAGACCGACCGAATCCGAGTCTCCCTCTCCGAGGCCCCGGGAGTCTCGGGCGCGAGAGAATTTGAACCACTCTCTTTCCCTGGGCTCAAATGGGTCACGCCCCTTTTCTGGATGCTGGGAGTTGCAGAACACTGTGAAAGACTATAGTTGGTCATTTCCCAAAATTCAAGGGAACACATCCTCAGAAAGCACAGATAATGCTAATCAGCACAGCCATTACAAGTCAACCCCCTTCTCTGAGTTAGCGATTGAATAAATAGGCAAATAAACACGGGCGGTTCTGTGTTGTGAGTCTTTTGAACCCTCCGAGGTCTTGAAGGGAGAGCTGCCTCAGGAAGGCGACTTTCCACTTAGATCCTTCAGACACTTAGATCAAAGGTGAGGGTCGTCAAAGTGTTGGCGGGCTCAAAGGCAAAGAGACATCGACTCTGAAACACAGGGGCTGTGCTGAGGCGGCTTTGGTCCCTCTGTGCATCCTTTCAAAAGAGAGAGCTTCTTGAGCCTTTGAACCCTCGAGACCTGCCAGTTGGAGTGGGAGAGGTGGCGTTTTCCTTTAAGCGGCAGGTTCCCTTCTGCTCAGATCCTCCAGCAGCAAGGTCAGGTCCTGTTCAGAATAACTGAATGTTAATTGACTTGCTGGGAATTAGCGTGCATTATCTTGTTTACACCAGTGTTCTGCTGGCAGTTTGTAAATCATTCTCTCCGGCGGGCTCTGACATGGATTTGAAGTTCGTTTCTGCTTTATGGGAGTTGGGTTAATCTCCAGCCATGCTAGAGGGTTAGAGAAATTAGATGAAATCAGAGAGGGGGCACCTCTCCCCCACACACTCCTGTATCATGAATGATTATCCCAGCCGACAGGGATAGTGGAGGCTGCAATTACCTCCAGGTAAGAAGCAGACTGGCTATATAATTAGGCTAGCATTTCCCAGGGAGAATTTTTTTGTTCTTTAGCTTTGCCAAATGTATATAGGTTCCTGCTTGTTTGAGCATCCCCTTGGCAACTAACCAACAATCACACCCAAACACGCTCGCGGGGGCACAGGCTGGCTGGTGCGCTCATAAAGACCTTGCAAGGTGACCTCGGTGATTTGTATGGCTACCCCTGGCCACGGTCCATTTCTCAATGCCTTGGGCAGTCTTCCAAATACACAGCAGCTCTTTCTGCAGTAATCGCTTCGCCTTCTCTGAAACCCAAGCGGGAGATGCGGAGCTCCCCCGCACCTTGCTGTTGGGGCCACGGCAGTCGCAGTCCCCTGCCGGGCGTTTTTCTTGCCGTGGATGGGCTGTGTGATTCTGGGCAGGCCACTGCGCTTCAGGTTCCTTACATGTACAGTTAGGTGGCTGTACCGTTTGGCTCTAGTGTGGGTTCCATGCTTTTTCCTTTGGTTCTAGGGAGTGATCTGGTCGCCAGCTCCCAGGCTGCTCGTCTTGGACCTGAAGCCTTTGGCTCCCAGGCCGTCATGAGAACCGCAGTGGCCTTAGAAGGGCTGTTAGGGATCCCAGATCTCCCTCTGGAAGAGGCATCTGGCCTTTGGCAAGTCTCTTAGAGCTTCAGTTTCCTTATCTGGAAAATGGTGATGGAGATCCTGTCTTGCAAACCCTGCCGGGCTGTGATGAGAGTATACTGTAGGAAAAGACTCTGCCTGCAAGGCAGGAGACCCAGGTTCCATCTTTGGGTGGGGAAGCGCCCCTGGAGAAGGCAATGGCAACCCACTCCATTGTTCTTGCCTGGAGAATCCCAGGGATGGGGGAGTCTGGTGGGCTACAGTCCATGGGGTTGCATAGAGTTGGACACACCTAAGTGACTTTCACTTCACTTACGGAAAAATAGTAATCAATACAAAGGCTGATTAATTACCAGGTTTTTCTGATCTGTCCTTTTGGCCAGGGAGCTGACATCAAGCTGGTCCCAGGCAACGAGTGTGCTCGGTCACAGCTTCAGCGTAAACTCCTGTAGCGATCCAATTCCTGGGCCAGCCTCAGTATCACCCAAGCAGAGCTTCCAGGGGAAGCACTGGGCATTTGAGATGGACGTGAAGGCAGAGGTGAGAACTGGTGATCTGAGGACAAGGAAGCCTCACGGTATTCTTGATCTCAAGCCGTAGCATCCCTTGTGCTTGCCAGGACGTCCCCTCTCACCCTGCTGCTGGAGGGTGCTGCACACGAGGATCAGGTCTGCAGGGCCTGTCTCTGTCACCTCCTTATTCAGCTCGACGCACGTCCCTCCTAGTCCTGACGCTGCTTTCTCTTCCCATATAGTGGATGGAAACCACCTCTGGCACGACTGTTGGAGATGAACTTCCTGAGAACTGTGTATCCTTGGCGAGAGAGATCAGCTTGGACGCTCTTTGCCCTCTCTGAACCCTCTTTAGAGCGCTGAGCAGGGTGCACTGTTGCCCTTTGGAGGCCTGCGGTGTTAGGAGGCGAGAGAGAAAGGAGGAGGGAAGGCAGGGAGAGTGGAGAGGAGCAGAGCGAGCCCATTTCTACCTGGACCGTGTGTTACCTCTGAGAGTCTGTCTGGAACGGACAGTGGGTTTCTTACCCTGACGAACAGCTTCGGGATGGGAACCTGGGGTTGATGCCAGTGGCTTCAGAAGCCACAGGTCTTGGGCTCTGTCTTGCTCCCTCTGATCCCACCTCGTGTCAGGGAATGAACTCAGGCCGGCTGTTTCAGAACTGCGGCCCCAGGCTGACGCCGTTGAGAACCTCAGAGGAGGTGCGGGCTCGGGGAGGAAAAAAGAAAATGCCGCTAACCAAAATCTAGGACTCCAAATGAAAGAGGCGATGTAAAGTCTCAGGAGGTGAACTTTTTATTTGTCTTTTTTTATTTCCCTTTAATTTGTCAGTGAAATGAAATCAGAACATCTGTCTCCTGCTAAATAGGAGCCGCGTTCTCTCAGGTAAGAATGATAAGGCTTGGGGCACGCGCTTCTGCAGACTGGCCTTAATCTATTTCCGAGGTAATGGACTTGCACGACAGCCTCAAGCGCCGCTGCTAATAGCTTCTTGCTTCTCCAGCAGAAGCGCACTAAGCTGTTTGCAGATGTGTGTGCACTTTGAGGAAAAGAACGGCAGAACCTTCTGCGAGAGAAAGAAAGAAAAGGAAAGGGCTCCTTTCTTTAATCTACCGGAAAAGAAGAAATTACCTCAATGCATGTTCCTGCTGGTATAAATAGCAGTATTAGGAGGGGAAAAAAAAGCTTGTTTCTCCATGACTGAAAAACATTCAGGACGCAGAACCTGGACTCCAGCCCTTCTCTATTTCCCTGGTAACTTTAACACTGTGGGCTTTGGACTCCAGGGAGAAAGTCTAAAAATACTGTGGCCTATTTGTTCAAAAGCAAGTAGCAAAGATGGAAGGGGCCTGCTATTGCCTAAAGGGAAAAACGGAATAGAAACTCTTAATGTTTTCATTTTTAAACTCTAAACCAAAGCCAGACCTTGGAATATTGTTCTTTATTTTTATTTTTAATATGCAGTGTGGATATAGGTTCAAATGGCACAAAAGGAAATATATTGAAAAGTTATTCTCCCTTCCAACCCTGCCCACCAGGACTCCAGTTTCCCTTCCCTGAGCCTCTGAAGATACTCCTGATGTCAGTTTCTTGTGGCTCCTTCCATAGATGATATCCTCTGCATATCTAAGTGTGTGTGTGTGTGCTTGGACGTGTGTGTTTACGCACGGGCATCTTCACCGAGCTCTGACTTCCTCTTTTTAACATAAATAGTTGTATTCTATACACATTCTCCTGCTCCTTGCTTTTCTTTACTTAAAAAGATGTCTTAGAGACAATTTCATATTAGGGCATAGAGACCAGTCTTCATTTAATAGCTGTGTAGAACCCTGAGGTGTGTGTCCTAATGTAACCAGCTTCCTACGGGTGGGGATTTAGTCTCTTTTGCCTCACTGGCTCCTGAAATGTTGGAATGAACGTTGCGCGTATCTCTTATTGTGGAAAGTATTCTTCGAGCTTAAACTGCCGTGATGTGAGTTGCTTCACACATCTCTCCTCTTCTATGGTGGCAAAATTTCTCCTCGGCTCAGCAGAAAACTTTGGCAGGCTTAATTATATTTTGTGTTTGAAATATTAACTGTATGTCAGAGCACAGTGCTGCTTCCTGACTGTGGGATTTCTCTCTGGTTTCGATTAGTTGTTACCAGCCTCGCCAGGAAGACAACAGTTTGAGCTGTGTTTCCATATGGCCCCTAGAATTGTCCCTGAGCAAATATGACCCTTTCTGCTGCGGTGGTGTGGTCAGCTTAAAGGCCTAAGGAAATGAATTCCAGCAATGTTGAGGAACCACCTCTGACTCAGGGCTTTCTCAGTGCATGGAATTTCTGCCTCTGCATTGATGAGGTCATACATATGTATGGACCAGAACTCAGAGTTCCCCAGGGCCCTGGTTTCCAGCTCTGAATAAATAGAAACTGGAGCACATTTGAGATGAGCTTGAAGGCTCTGGTAATATTGAAGGTGCTTTTATTCCTTAAATGGCAGATGTGCTTGGGGAATGGATACAGAGGGACCTGGCCACGTGGCGATGAGGAGGTAATCCTCGGCCATCAGGTGCAGGGTCACGCAGAGCTGCCGAGGGGGCCTTTCAGAGCGGGAGGCGTCCTGCCTCAGGGCCTCGTTGCCAGAGAAGATTTGTCGTCTGACTGCCGAGGGCAAAGGGAAGCGACATCGGGGAGGGCAGCGGGCAATGCTGAGGCGGTGAGCAGAGCACGGGTGAAGAGGTAGCTGGCGAGTCCTCGAGTTCGAGCTCTGCAGGGCTTTGGTCAGGACCAAGTCAGAAGGCCAAGGCACACTGGAGTGACGCAGGAGAGGGGCCTGTTCTGCAGGGCTTCAGAAGCACAGCGCGCCCGGGCCCTCTCCACCTCCCGAGGCTGCTCTGTCTGCTCTGCGCAGACGTCCTCCTCACGCCCCCGATGTTGGCACACTGACTGCCAGCAGCTCCCACGGTGCACCCTCCCAGGCCCAACACTCGCAGGTAGGACGGCTCCTCTTCTCTTAAGAGTCCACGTGAAAGTTCTGGGAGGGCAAGGATCTGAACTGAGGGCGCTCTGACCGAATAAACGGGGAAACAAGCTCGTGGTGCCTCCAGATTCACAACGTCTGCCATCGGCCTCTCACAAGGCATCCGGCGCTGGCTCACCTGAGTTCTTACAGTCTGTCTGTGCTTGTGAAGTATGGTTAAACTTGATAATCTCTGTGATCGCTTCCAGTTCTAAATGAATTTTCTTTCTTCCTTGCATCCTTTCCTTTTTCGCATTTATCATTTAACCTAACAGGTATTTTCCTAGTTTCAACTTTGACTGTATTTTAGTATGTATAAGAAACATATGTGTCTGAAATATATATGTAATCTAAAAAAGTTCGTCTAGTCAAGGCTATGGTTTTTCCAATAGTCATGTATGGATATGAGAGTTGGACCATAAAGAAAGCTGAGCACCGAATAACTGATGCTTGTGAACTGTGGTGTTGGAGAAAATTCTTGAGAGTCCCTTGGACTGCAAGGAGATCCAACCAGCCCATCCTAAAGGAGATCAGTCCTGGGTGTTCATTGGAAGGACTGATGCTGAAGCTGAAACTCCAATACTTTGGCCACCTGATGCGAAGAACTGACTCAATTGAAAAGACCCTGATGCTGGGAAAGATTGAAGGCAGGAGGAGAAGGGGACAACAGAGGATGAGATGCTTGGATGGCATCACCGACTCAATGGACATGAGTTTGTGTAAACTCCGGGAGTTGGTGATGGACAGGGAGGCCTGGCGTGCTGCAGTCCATGGGGTCACAAGGAGTCGGACACGACCGAGCGACTGAACTGAACTGAGTGAACAGAGGTAAATAAGAGCAATGGGAACACAGAAGAGACAGTGGTTATCATTCACTTGAGATCATAACATCTGAATCTAGTTTGAAGCCGGATTAAACCATACCAGCACTATCACCATCAGAAAATAGCATAGTGACTTGAGGCATAAAACCCAAGGAAGTCAGAGATCAGTCAGCAATGGAGATTGGATTTCTTCCCCCTGACATCTTGACACGTGGGTGGGTCTCCCTTGTGATGGATTGTGTGTTCATACCTGAAGTCAGGGGAATGGATTAGAGGACCTCCTAGAGCCCTAAGGCATTTCTAATACTTCGCTTTACTTCAACAGTGGCTCTATAAAGTGACTTTACTCCAAATGAAAGATCGCTGCCACCTAATCATCGATGCTTATTAGAGATAAATGTATTGCTCCAGGGAACTTTTTTAAAGAATTTAAAGAGAAAGTCATTCTCTCAATTTTGAGGGTAGGGGGAGACAGCAACCAAAATGATCAGCAAAAAAAACCTGTATTCTCCTCAAGCATATTCGCCTTGAGAACAACAAACGGTCTTACAGAGATGATCATTGTAAAGCCCAGTTGGAACTATTGGAACAGGAGGGAGTAATCAGGGATGAAAAGATTGAGTTTTTCTACTCTACCTTCCCTTTCTAATCCAGTTCTTTTCTGAAGCATATTCTTAAGAGACTAAATGTATTCACTTTTCCAGGGAGAGTTAATTACAGTCTTATTTAGAGCTGTGCTTTACTTCACCTTTTAAAGTCCCTTCCAGGACTATTGTAATTCAACTAGAATGCTTCAGGCATTAAATAGCGTCAGAAAGCTAAATATGCATTCTTGTCTCTAACACAAAAAAGGGGAAAAAAAAGTTCCAAAGACAAGTGAAAGAGGAAGAAAAGAAAGTCTTTCTCATTTAATGTTTGCTTTCGGGGGAATACAAATATTTAGCATTGTTGTGATTTTCACACTGAAGATGAATGTCAGTTTACTGCAAAGATGTGAATTAATTCTTGAAGTAAAGTCTAATATGCAAAATAAAATTTTGAACACATGTTAGTAAGAGCATGCTGTGCTGGGCACTGTGGAGAATATTAAAGACATAGTCACCACCTCAGGGGGCTTCTACACACATGGGAGATGAGACTGTCGATGAAAAAAATAAATGCACAACCTAAAAGCTGAGAATTATATTTTATTTGGTGGACAAAGCCGTGGTCTTAAGCCCAGGACACAGCATCTCAGATAACTCTAACAGACTGCTCTAAAGAGGTAAGGGAGGAATCAGGATATATAGTAATTTTTGTAGCAAAGACAAGGTAGTCAGAACTTCAGAAGGTTACTGTTAAAGAAAACCAGATATCTCGAGTTAAGGAATTTAGTACTTTTCTCTTCTATATATGGGAAGATGCAAGAATTGTGTCTGACTTTTTGCGACCCCATGGACTGTAGCCCGCCAGGCTCCTCTCTCTGTCCATGGGGATTCTCCAGGCAAGGATACTGTGTGGGTAGCCATGCCCTCCTCCAGGGATCGAACCTGGGTCTCCTGCATTGCAGGCGGTCTCTCTACCAACTGAGCTACCGGGAAGCCCCTGTCAGGGCGCTGTTCTCCAGGGGAGCCAGTCAGCTGCTTGCACAGGCCCATTTCCATCATCCAGCTGCGCACTGCGTGCGTTGCAGTAGGCACTCCCGACACTGATGTCGTGTTGGGAGAGAGCACAACTTCCACGGTTCAGTCTCGCTGCCGCAAGGATTTGAAATGAGGTACCAGTCTTACAGCTCGGTTACACCTCATAGTTGTATTTGGTAAGCAAAGGATAATACACCCCCAAAGCATCAAGTCTGGCCGACCCTGAAGGAGTGGCCTCAAACCCTTGTGGGTCCCTCTTTTTACGTTTTTTGTCTCCTCCCTTGAGCCTGCCCTAGCAAATCAGGGCTAGCACCCATCAGTCAGGAAGGGCGTGCGTTTCTTTCACTTGGGGTTCCCACAGCAGGTCTGCAGATTTTCCCTTTGTGCTCTTTCCAAGGACTTTTCCCTTCTTTGTCTGTCTTCTAGCCACCTCCACTTTGGACTCCTTTTTCTATTCTGACCGCCTAACTCTGATTTCCTCTCCCCGAGAGTGAAAGTGAAAGTTAAGTAGCTCAGTCGTCTCCGACTCTTTGCGACCCCATGGGCCGCAGCCCACCAGGCTCCTCTGTCCATTGGATTCTCCAGGCAAAAATGCTGGAGTGGGGGGCCACTTCCTTCTCCAGGGGATCTTCCTGACCCAGGGATTGAACCCACGTCTCCCGCGTTGCGGGCAGACACAGGCAGACGCTTCAACCTCTGAGCCACCAGGAAGCCCCTGACAGGGACACCGTTAACAGCCCTAAGTCTCGTCTCATTCGTGGCTGTGGGGCGCTAGTTTTGAATGTTGTGGAACAAATTGCCACAAAAGGTTTTGACTAAACAGCACACATCTATCTCACGATTTCCGTGAAGCAAGACGGTAGGCATTGCTTACCTTAGTTCCTCGCCACCTCAACAAGACTGCAAAGCAGGCTCAGGCTGTGCTCTCATCTGGAGGCCGGTTAGGGAAGCGTCTGCTTCCAGACTCATTCGGCCTATCACTGGCTGTCATCGGAGAGCGATCTCAGGCCCTAGAGGCCACGTGAAGTCCCTTACTTTGTGACCCGCTCTATGGCAGTTCAGCATTTGGCTAATGACTTTTCAAGGCCAGTAGGAGAATCCCTCCCTCCCATCTGTTAAGATGAGCGTTATACCATGAACGAGGGTCCTGAGGGTGGCAGTCCAACGCTTCTGTCATGTCTGCAAAGGCGACGTGGCCACAGTTCTGGGGACGAGGAGATGTGCGTGTCTGGGTGGCTATTTTTCTGTCCACCTCAGATGGCCCCAGGGCACGGAAGCCTTGGATGCTGCTGAACATCGTACCAGAAGGAGAACAGGCACCACAACAAAGAAGAGTCAGCAGCGTGGAGTCTGAGAAGGCCTCGGCCGGTGATCTGTTATTTGGCATTGTTAAGGCATTAGTTGAATAACATACTTTGGGATTGAAATGAAAACTGACCTTTTCCAGTCCTGTGGCCACTGCTGAGTTTTCCAAATTTGCTGGCATATTAAGTGCAGCAGTTTCACAGCATCATCTTTCAGGATTTGAAATAGCTCAACTGGAATTCCATCAGCTCCACTAGCTTTGTTCATAGTGATGCTTCCTAAGGCCCACTTGACTTCACATTCCAGGCTGTCTGGCTCTAGGTGAGTGATCACACCATCGTGATTATCTGGGTCGTGAAGCTCTTTTTTGTACAGTTCTTCTGTGTATTCTTGCCATCTCTTCTTAATATCTTCTGCTTCTGTTAGGTCCATACCATTTCTGTCCTTTATTGAGCCCATCTTTGTATGAAATGTTCACTTGGTATCTCTAATTTTCTTGAAGAGATCTCTAGTCTTCCCCATTCTATTGTTTTCGTCTATTTCTTTGCATTGATCGCTGAGGAAGGCTTTCTTATCTCTCCTTGCTTCTCTTTGGAACTCTGTATTTAAATGGGTATATCTTTCCTTTTCTCCTTTGCTTTTCACTTCCCTTCCTTTCACAGATTTTTCTTTTCACTTCTTTTCACTATCTTTTCACAGTCTTTTCACAGAAGACTCTTGAGAGTCCCTTGGACTACAAGGAGATCCAACCAGTCCATCCTAAAGGAGATCAGTCCTGGGTGTTCATTGGAGGGACTGATGTTGAAGCTGAAACTCCAATACTTTGGCCACCTGATGGGAAGAGCTGACTTATTGGAAAAGACCCTGATGCTGGGAAAGATTGAGGGCAGGACGAGAAGGGGACGACAGAGGATGAGATGGTTGGATGGCATCACCGATTCCATGGACATGTGTTTGAGCAAGCTCCGGGACTTGGTGATGAACAGGGAGGCCTGGCGTGCTGCAGTCCAGGGGGTCACAAAGAGTCGAGCACGACTGAGCGACTGAACTGAACTGAATGATATACTGATAACGACGATTCCCTAAAATTCTCTAAGTCTCACTACTGCTGCAGGAAAAGCACTAACAGTTGTTTTAGTCCTAAAAGAACCGAGTCCTCAGACTGGCTTTTTGGTCCAAAACTGATCATATATTAATTAAATAGAGTGTGGAAAATCTACCCCTGAATCCCAGTTGACACATTTGTAAAGTGGGAACAATAATAGACTAGCTCGTAGTGTTGCTGTAAGGCTGAGGAGAATTTGTATACGTAAGAGATTTTTGTAAAGAGGCATCCAGAACCAAAATAAACTTTTTATTGACACACCTGGAATTCTCTTTTGATAAAATTGCATTAGGATAATACATTGTAAGACTTATAAAATTATGTCAAAATGTTTGCAGCCAGATTCTATGGATTTCTTTAACTGGCTTATTACAACTTAACATAGACATGAATACAATTTAGGAAAACAAATTAGTCACCAAATTTTTGAATTATAAGAAAAGTACTGAAAATATACAGTTCAGTTCAGTCGCTGAGTCATGTCCACTCTTTGTGACCCCGTGGACTGCAGCATACCAGGCCTCCCTGTCCATCACCAGCTCCTGCAGTCCACCCAAAACCATGTCCATTGAGTCAGTGATGCCATCCAACCATCTCATCCTCTGTTATCCCCTTCTCCTCCTGCCCCCAATACCTCCCAGCATCAGGGTCTTTTCCAATGAGTCAACTCTTCGCATGAGGTGGCCAAAGTACTGGAGTTTCAGCTTCAGCATCAGTCCTTCCAATGAACACTCAGGACTGATCTCCTTTAGGATGGACTGGTTGGATCTCCTTGCAGTCCAAGGGACTCTCAAGAGTCTTCTTCAACACCACAGCTCAAAAGCATCCATTCTTCGGCGCTCAGCTTTCTTTATAGTCCAACTCTCACATCCATACATGACCACTGGAAAAACCATAGCTTTGACTAGACGGACCTTGGTGGGCAAAGTAATGTCTCTGCTTTTTAATATGCTGTCTAGATTGGTCATAACTTTCCTTCCAAGGAGTGTCTTTTAATTTCATGGCTGCAGTCACCATCCGCAGTGATTTCAGAGCCCCAAAAAATAGTCAGCCACTGTTTCCACTGTTTCTCCACCTATTTGCCATGAAATGATGGGATCGGATGCCATGATCTTAGTTTTTTGAATGTTGAGCTTTAAGCCAACTTTTCCACTTTCCGCTTTCACTTTCATCAAGAGGCTCTTTAGTTCTTCTTCACTTTCAGCCATAAGGGTGGTGTCATCTGCATATCTGAGGTTATTGATATTTCTCCCAGCAATCTTGATTCCAGCTTGTGTTTCTTCCAGTCCAGCGTTTCTCATGATGTACTCTGCATAGAAGTTAAATAAGCAGGGTGACAATATGCAGCCTTGACGCACTCGTTTTCCTATTTGGAACCAGTCTGTTGTTCCATGTCCAATTCTAACTGTTGCTTCTTGACCTGCATACCGGTTTCTCAAGAGGCAGGTCAGGTGGTCTGGTATTCCCATCTCTTGAAGAATTTTCCACAGTTTATTGTGAATAAAAATATATATGTGTATATATGTGTGTGTGTATATATAACATAGTTTCATGTATTTACTGGAGAAGGAAATGGCAGCCCAGTCCAGCGCTCTTGCCTGGAGAGCCCCAGGGACGGGGGAGCCTGGTGGGCTGCCGTCTGTGGGGTCGCGCAGAGTCGGACACGACTGAAGCAACTCAGCAGCAGCATGTATTTGCTACAATTAATAATCAGTGACTTTTGTATTAAAATTGATGGCTTGTACAATTTTTAAATCCTTATTTCTTTTCACTTGGTGATATTATATAGTTTTTAGCAGGATGAAAACGTACTATAATGGAGGAGAAAAATACATTGCTTTCATTAGGAGAATTTGAACAGATTAAGCTACTGAAACCAGAAGGACAGCACAAATCCCCAGATGGCTGGTGAAGCAGCGCAGTGGAGGAGAGACTGTGGGTTCAGCGTGTGTGTGCCTGGCAACCCCGCTGGGGCTGGGCGGAGCCCAGGGCCCGAGGCCACAGGCTGCAGGCCCCCCCCCCCCCCGGCTGCCTCCACTGCAGGCCCCTTTCCAGTGTCACTGATTCCAGAATAAGAAGGAGACCAGGGCGAACAGAGCAGACGTCCAGTTCAGTTCAGTCGCTCAGTCATATCCGACTCTTTGTGACCCCATGGACTGCAGCATGCCAGGCCTCCCTGTCCATCACCATCTCCTGGAGCCTGCTCAAACACATGTCCGTGGAGTCGGTAATGCCATCCAGCCATCTCATCCTCTGTCATCCCCTTCTCCTTCCATCTTCAATCTTTCCCAGCATCAGAGTCTTTTCCAATGAGTCAGTTCTTCGAATCAGGTGGCCAAAGTATTGGAGTTTCAGCTTCAGCCTCAGTCCTTCCAATGCACTCTTAAGACTGACCTCCTTTAGGATGGACTGGTTGGATCTCCTTGCAGTCCAAGAGACTCTCAAGAGTCTTCTCCAAAACCACAGTTCAAAAGCATCAATTCTTCTGCGCTCAGCTTTCTTTATAGTCCAACTCTCACATCCATACATGACCACTGGAAAAACCATAGCCTTGACTAGATGGATCTTTGTTGGCAAAGTAATATCTCTGCTTTTTAATATGCTGTCTAGTTTGGTCATAACTTTCCTTCCATGAAGTAAGCATCTTTTAATTTCATGTTAATTCACAGCAAATCAACTTGTCCTATAGGAGCTTTGTCTTGGAGACAACGGCTTGGAGAGTTTTGGAAAGTTTGTGCAGCTTCAAGGGATCTGGCAAAGGAGAAAGGACATTTAGGTTTTGTTTTAAACAAGGCTGTTCTCAGCCCATGAGCTTAGGAACCTGTATGTGCCTGTAAACCCCGTTTTATCTCCCACTGACTTGGTCGTCTCTTGATGGGAGCAGCCTATTGTGAGTAACACAAGCACGCTGTCTCCGGGAGCCCGATTGCTCCAGCCGGTGAGAACTTTCCACTCCGCACTACAGTGACAGTGCTTGGGCTTTACCAAATGTACACACCGCGGTGTCGCAAATTCTAAAATTCACAGAAGGCACGCACATCTCAAGCGCCACTCTGTGGGAAGCGAGGCAGTATGCATGCATAGACAGATGCCTTCCCCTCCCGCAGGGAGTGGTAAAGGCGTTGTTACTGTTTCGTCGCTCAGTCGTCCCCGTGGACTGTAGCCTGCAAGGCTCCTCTGTCCATGAGACTTCCCAGGCAAGAATACTGGAGTGAGTTGCCTTTTCCTTCTCCAGGGGATCTTCCTGATCCAGGGACCGGAGCCGCGTCTCTTGCATTGCCTGGTGGGTTCTCACCACTGAGCCACCAGGGAAGCCCAGTAAAGGAATAGTGACGATATTAACCATTTGATGCAAGATTTTTCTCAGCTGAGTTTGTGTTTATAAATGACCAACATCCTTCCCCCTCCTCCTCCTTTTTCCACATAACCTTGTGTCTCTGTGTGGTCTGGCGAACTGAGTGCTGTTTTGCGCCCCTAATCTTGCCTGGAATATGCAAGATGACCTGTAATTGCACCCAGGCATTGAGATGCCTCTGACTGAGACTGAGCCGAATGGAAAGCAGGGAAGAAGCTCTTTGGACTTTGAGCTTTTAATTTTCAAGAGCTAGAGAATTTCATTGTGAAGTTCAATTCCTTTGGATTTGAATGTTTTGGGGACTTAAGCTTGCAAGGAAATTTAATCTCTGATCTCCTCTCTCTGGGAATTTGATAATAGGCAGGAGTTTGTGCTCAATGTTGGTGCATCTCTATGCGGGCATTTTATTAGTGGAGTATCTTCATCTTGTCACTTAATCTCGTTGCAGGATTTGTGACGTTCTGTCTCGGGTACTGTTGCTGGATGTAGCTTGAGAACCAAAATAGAGATGAGAGGGCGTTTTATTTTCATCCTTGAATGCAGAGGGAAACTGATTTATTTAATGCCCCTTTCTGGTCAATTTCAGGATATGCCGGAGCCGGGTCTAAACTGTCTGCAGATTGTCCTGGGATGAGACGCAAAAGCGCAGCGCTGGTCTGAGGAGAGAGGTTCCGTGCAGCTGCGAGCCGGGCTCTGACCTGAGGGCTTGCTCTTCTCCCCGAAAGGGAAAGCCCCAGCCCCGTTGGGCCCAGGCTTAATGATTAAGCTCAGTGGTCAAGAGAAGAAAAAGCCGGAGAAAGTCAGCAGCAGATACTTCTTCCTCGAGGAGGAAACCCAAATAGGGCTTTTTCCTTTGCTTACTGCATCTCATGGCAGAGAAGGCAGAGCTTGCTGTATGCTTTAGAGACAAGCCCTCTGTCTCATCCAGGATTTGCTTGTTTCTTCCCAGTGAGGCTCGTCTTCCCAGTCTCTCAACAGTTGCTCATGGCAAGGCTTTTAATTTTGATGAAGTCTAATTTAAAAATGTTTTTCCTTTACGAGTCTTGTTTTTAGTATATTGTCTATGGGCTCTTAGCCAAACTCTAGGTCATACATATATTTCCTATTTTCTTCTAAAAGTTTTATAATTTTATATCTATATTCAGATCTGTAACCTGTTTGCAGAGAAGGTGATGGCGCCCCGCTCCAGTCCTCTTGCCTGGAGAATCCCATGGATGGTGGAGCCTGGTGGGCTGCAGTCCATGGAGCCGCTAAGAGTCGGACATGGCTGAAGCAACTTAGCAGCAGCAGCAGCAACCTATTTTGAATTAGTTTTTGTAGAAAATGAGATGTTCCAGTCAAAGTTTACAGGTTTTCAGGCACACTGATATGCAGTTGCTCCCATACCATTTGTTGAAAAGACTATACTTAATCATTATTTTTTGCGTATCTTTGTAAAAATTGCATTGCCATATTTGAGTAGAAATATTTCTGGACTTTCTCTTCTGTTCCATTGATTTGTGCACTGTCCCTTATCAATACTATGCCATCTTTGGTAAGTGGTTAAATTCACTTTCTCCAACTGTTTTCGCTTTCAAAATTGTTTGAGCTATTCTATTTTCTTTGCCCTTTCATGTACATTTTAGAATCCATTTGTTCATGTCTGTAAAACGTTATTCTAAGATTTTTGCAGATATTCCATTGAGTCTATAGATGAATTGGGGGATTTAAAGATTTCCATGTAGAGCTCCCATATAGGTTTCTTTTAGGTTTACAGTATTAATATTTAATCTTTGTTAGAACCATTACCAGCGTCTCTTTTGCCTTTCCAATTGTACATAGCTAGTGTACATGATTGATCTTTATGTGCTTACCTGTTATCTTATGATTTTGTTAAGAGCTCTCTTGGATTCCTCGAGTTTCTGTTAATACACAGCTTGCAGTCCTTGAGTAGGGGAGTTTTCATTTCTTCCTTTCCTCATTGTATCCTTATTTCTCTTTCATTTAAGCAGACTTTTTGAAAGGCTCATGAGGTTTTGAGACCTCATAAAATTGGACTTTGAGGCCTTCCAAGATGGTTGGATCTTGGTGAACTCCTTTGGTTAGAACTCTGAACATTTATGCCTTGAGGGTAAAAGTGAGCTGTAAACAGTCCTGTCCTCTCAGGGGTGGAAACTTGTTTTGAATCCTCGTCTTTAATTTTTTCACAGTTTTTTTGATTTGCTAGTGCCACTACCATTAAAGTTATTTTCTCCATGAAAAAGAATAGCATCATCCTAAGCCTCAAACTGTGCCTACAGTTTTGGATATATAGTGGGTGACATTCAATAAAAATGTCCTAGCACACAAGAGGAGAAAAAAAAAATGTGGCCCAAAACCCAAGTGTGACAACATACTATAACTCAGGTGATGCATAGAAACACAGGTGATAGAGATAACAGAAAAATAAGATATAGACTGAAGTGACTGTTCAGCATGCTTAAGGAAGTAAGAGTGGTGGTTTTTTTTCCCTTTTGGTAAATAGCCAGCAGTGCGATTGTTGGGTCATATGGAGTTCTATCGTTTAACTCTTTGAGGAACTTCCCTACTGTTTTCCATAGTAGCGTCATCAATTTATAATCCCCGCAACAGTGCGTGAGGGCCCCTTTTCGCCACATCCTTGCCAGTACCAGTTATCTGTTATCATGTTGCTCACAGCCTTTCTGACAGCTGTGAGGTAATAGTGCTGTGGTTTTGGTGAGCATTTCCCTAATGCTTGGTGACACTGAGCATGTTTTCATGTGTCCATGGGCCACATGAGTGTATTCTTTGGAAAAATGTCTATTAGATCCTCAGCCCATTTTTTAAAACAGATTGTTTGCTTTTCTGATGTTTAGTCATACAAGTTCTTTGTGTGTTTTTTCAATCCACCAAATATATTTTCGACATTAATTCCCTATTAGATATATCATTTGCAGATATCTTCTCCCATTAAGTGGGTGGCCTTTGTGGTTTGTTGATAGTTTCCTTCATGCGAAAAGCTTTTAGTTTTGACAGAGTCCCATCTGCTTAGTTTTGCTTGTGTTTCCCTTGCCTGAGGAGACGGATCGAGAGGAATCATCGCTAAGCCGATGTCAAAGAACACGCAGCCTGCATTTTATTCTACAAGCTCTGGTTCCAGGTCTCAGTTTTTTTTCCACTGTGAGTTTATTTTTGTACGTGGTGTGAGAAAGCAGTCTAAATGGATTATTTTGCGTCCAGTTGTCCAGTGTTTCCAACACCATTCATTGAAAAGCTCGTCTTTTCCGCATTGTGTATTCTTGCTGCGTTTGTCATGGACAAGTGGACCATCTACGTGTGGCTTTGTTTCGGGACTCTCTATCTGTTCCACTGACGTGCCTGTCTGTTTTTGTGCCGGCACCATACTCCTTCGGGCTTCCCAGGTGGCACTAGCAGTAAAGAACCTTCCTGCCAATGCAGGAGACACAAGAGACATGGGTTGGACCCCTGGGTCAGCAAGACCCCCTGGAGAAAGGCATGGCAACCCACTCCAGTGTTCTTGCCTGGAGGATCCCATGGATAGAGGAGCCTGGTGAGCTACAGTCCATAGGGTCACAAAGAGTTGGACAGGACTAAAGAGACTTAATATGCACATATTTCTTTGTAGTTTAGCTTGAAATCAGGGAATGTGATACCTGCAGCTTTACTCTTTTCACTCAAGATGCTTTTGGCTACTTGAGATATTTTGTGTTTTCATACAATCTTAGAATTAATTTTTCTAGTTCTGTGAAAAGTACCGTTGAGGCTGCATTGACTCTGCAGATTGCCTTGAATACTGTGGTCCTTTTCACATTATGAATCTTTTAATTGGAGGAGGATTGCTTCGCAGCGCTGTGGCGGCCCCTGCCGTTGCTCAGTCGCCCAGTCACGTCCCTCTCTGTGGCCCCATGGACTGCATCGCGCCAGACTCCCTGTCTGTCACTGTTTCCTGAAGCTCACTCAGACTCATGTCCATTGAGCTGGGGATGCCATCCAACCATCTCATCCTCTGTCACCCCCTTCTCTGCTGAACACCAAGGCAAATCAGTATAAAAATATATGTGTATGTGTATATGTGTATGTGTGTATACCTATCTCCCCTCCCTCATAAGCCTCCCTTCCCACTGCATTTTTCTGGGTTGTGCAGAGCACCAGGCTGGGCTCTCTCTGTTATTTCACACATGACAGTGTGCTTACCTCGTTGCTGCCTTCTCAGTCTGTCCTAGCTTCTCCTTCCCCTGCTGTATCCACAAGTTTATTCTCCGTATCTGTGCCTCCATGCCTCCTCTATAAATAGGTTCATCAGTGCTGTTTTCCACAGTCCATATACGGATACCACATTTGTTTTTCTGACTTACTTCACTCTGGATGAGAGGCTCTCGGTTCATCCATTTCTCCACAACTGACTAAACGCCGTGCCTTTGATGACTGTGTAATTCTCTGCTGTCTGTATGTACCCTGATGTCTTTATCCGTTCATCGGTCTGTGGGTGTCCAGGTTGCTTCCATGTCCTGACCCTTGCAAGCAGTGCTGCAGGGAGCCTTGGAGTACCTGTGCCTTCTTGAGCTGTGGTTTTCTCAGAGCACACACCCAGCAGTGGGGTTGCTGGGTCGTACGGCATTTCTCGTCCTAGTCTGTTAGAAAGTCCCCATACTGTCTCCATAGTGGTTGTGCCAATTCACATTCCTACCCAAAGAGCAGCGCTGCTGCTGCTGCTGAGTCGCTTCAGGCGTGTCCGACTCTGCAACCCCATAGAGGGCAGCCCACCAGGCTCCCCCGCCCCTGGGACTTTCCAGGCAAGAACACTGGAGTGGGTGCCATTGCCTTCTCCTATGCATGAAAGTGAAAGTGAAAGTGAAGCCATGTGAAAGTGAAGCGACCCCATGGACGGCAGCCCACCAGGCTCCCCCGCCCCTGGGATCCTCCAGGCAAGAGTGCTGGAGTGGGGGCCATCACCGTCTCCAAAAGAGCAGTTGCTGCTGCTGCTAAGTCGCTTCAGTCGTGTCCGACTCTTAGCGACCCCATGGACGGCAGCCCACCGGGCTCCCCTACCCCTGGGATCCTCCAGGCAAGAGTGCTGGAGTGGGGGCCATCACCGTCTCCAAAAGAGCAGTTGCTGCTGCTGCTAAGTCGCTTCAGTTGTGTCCGACTCTTAGCGACCCCATGGACGGCAGCCCACCGGGCTCCCCCGCCCCTGGGATCCTCCAGGCAAGAGCGCTGGAGTGGGGGCCGTCGCCGTCTCCGAAAGGGCAGTAGGGCTCCCTTCTCCCCACGCCCTCGCCAGCGTTCGTCACTTCTCCGCCATCACGATGAGTCTTTCTGCCCTGTCCTCTTGGGCTTCGTTCGCCAACGTCTCAGCGTTTAGAGCACAAGCTCTTGAGTTAGATGTGTCACTGCGTATTTCATCCTTTTTGTTGTAATGTTGAAGAGGATAGGTTTCTTCATTTCTTCTTCTGACTAGTCATTGTTAGTATATAAAAATGTAAGATTTCTATGTTAATCTTTTATCCTGAAACTTTACTGAATCCATTTATTCCAGCAGTTTTTGCGGTGCTGTTTTTAGGATTTCTGTGGATAGCATCATGCCATCTGCAAACAGTGACAGGTTTACTTCTTCCTGTTCAACTTTGACCCCTTTTATTCTTTTTCTTGTCCTGTTGCTGTGACTAGAAGACCCAAACAGCGTTGGATAAACGTGCGAAGAGTAGGCATCCTTGTCTGTTTCTTACCTTAGGGGAAGTGTTTTCAGCTTTTCACGGTTGACTATTAAGTTAGCTGTGGGTTTATCCTATGTGACCTTTATTATATTGAGATATGTTTCCTCTTTGCCCACTAGTAGCTATAAGGGTATATCCAATTAATATTGCTATATAAAGCAATGAAATCAAGTCAGCTATCGCTGAAAATAGATACAGAGCTAAAATACATCACAAGGATAACATGTGATTTGAGAGAAGAAATAAAGACCGTCACTGTTGTATGGTTCCTGAACTGCGGAAGCGAGGGAGAGCAGCAAAGAGCATTAGACTTTGGCAAGGTTAGGAGGCATTTTTAATCTAGTGAGCTCGCTGACAGAAGAATGAAAGAGTACAACTATTGAGTTAACAGAGGGAAAAGTGGAATACTAAAAGATAATCCAAAGTTAGGCAAGGAGGGACAGAGGAACGGAGTGTGGTCAAGAGAAACAGAAAAACCTAGTAAAATATAGACTCAATTATAAATGTATCTGCCATGGTACTAAATGTGAATGAGCTACCCGATCCACCAGGAAACAAAGACTGTGAGGCTGGAGTAAGAGACAGCAGGCAGATACTGCTCGCAAGGGGTGCACGTAAAATACAAGGCATGGAGCATTTGGAAGCAAAGAGCATGGAAAGGCATGTAATACAGATGCCAACAAGAAAGCTGGCCTTGCTAGATCAATGTCCGACAAAGGTGAGAAACATCAGTAAAGACAAGTCAGGGAATTTATGATGATATTATATTTATACTGACAGTATATATTTATTATATATATTATATTATAATTATATAATTAAATATTATACTATATATTATATTATACATATTATTCTGTGTTGTAATTATAATGACATAATTATGAATTGATTCAATGCCATGGTTTCATAATGACATCAGCTTCATTAGTGAGGGGTAATGATGCTGAATGCGTATGTTGCGTAAAGCAAATGTGGACAAAACTAAAGGGAAAATAGACAAGTCGCGTTCACAGTGAGGTATTTAACACACTTGTCTTCTAATATATACTTATATTATATATTCATATTTCTTCTAATATGCATTTAGGAACAGCAGCAGCCTTCCCGCCCCCCCGGAAACAACAACAGCAAAGCCCTGTGAGACAAAGCAAGGGAGGGAAGGGGAGAAAATCCTCGCCAACTCAGTGCATGAAGCTAGCAGATCTTGATATCAACACCTGACCGGGGTATTGAAAGAAAAATTATAGATCGATTTCACCCTTAGAAATGGATGTAAAAGTTTTAAAATGACATGTCATCAGATCCCATCAAGTGACGCATAAAATGATGACATGCCGGGACTGAGTTGGCTTTAGATTAGGAAAACAAGGTTGATACAATATGTTGTTTCATTGCTAACTCATGTTTGACTCTTTTGTGACCCCATGATCTATAGTTGGCCAGGCTCCCCTGTCCATGGGATTTCCCAGGCAAGATTACGGGAGTGGGTTGCCAGTTCCTTCTCCAGGGGATCTTCTTGCCCAGGGATGAATCCCACGTCTCCTGCACTGGCAGATGGATTCTTTACCACTGAGCCACCAGGGAAGCCGTTGGTATAATATAAGAAAGCCAATCAATGTAATTAATCACAGTAACAGGATAAAAAAGAAAGATCATATATAATCTAAGGAGATACAGGAAACACTTTTGAAAAAGTGATTATACATTTATGGGGAAATGTGGGAAACAATGACCACAAAATAACTCCTTTAACTCTGATTTAAAAAAAAGGTTTTTAAGCATCTGTATAATGTTATTGATCTTGAGGTGAGTTTCGAAACAAGGAGTTATGGTAGAACTCTATTCAATATCATTTTGAAGATTAAAATCAGTAAATTAAGGCATGGGTACATAAATAAAAGATGGGGTTGAAAAAAATAAAATTTCTCGTTTATAGATAATGAATGCATTTCTACATAAAATTTAAAATCCACTTGTAAAGTTCCAGAAAATACTTGTTGGGATTTTGATTATAAATGCATAAATTCTTAAAATCAGCTTGGAAAAAAATCATCAGCTTTACAATACTGAGAACTTCAACCTATAAAATGTTTTCTATCTCCATTTCTTTAGAAAACATTTTATTAGTACTGTTAATTCTTGCTTTGTATATTTTGGAGACATAATTTTAGATAAATAGTTTCCTGGTGAATTGAATGTATTATTTTGAAATCCTTCTCTATATTCCTAATAATGCTTACCCTTAATAGTCTAATTTCTCTGATCTCAATCTAGCTATATCAATTTTCCCTCAAGTAGTATTTATAGGGTCTTATTTTTTTCTTTTCAATTTTCTGTATGTTTTATATATCTCTTGTAATAGCATGGGGTTATAATTTTCTTTATGTAATCTGGTTATATTTTTCTTATAATTCGAAAATTATAGTTTGAAGCATTTAGTCCATTTATATGTAATGGATATATGTAACATAATTGCTATTTATATTGAAATCTACCATTTTTCAAAGAACAGCAAGGAGAGATAAGAAAACCTTCCTAAGTGAACAATGCAAAGAAATAGAGGAAAACAATAGAATAGGAAAGACTAGAGATCTCTTCAAGAAAATTAGAGATACCAAGAGACATTTCATGCAAAGATGAGCACAATAAAGGACAGAAACGTTATGGACCAAATCAAAGCAGAAATAATTAAGAAGAGGTGACAAGAATACACAGAAATATACAAAAAAGATCTTAATGACCCAGATAACCATGATGGTGTGATAACTCTAGAGCAAGACATCCTGGAATGTGAGGTCAAGTGGGCCTTAGGAAGCATCACTAGGAACAAAGCTAGTGGAGGTGATGGAATTCCAGTGGAGCTGTTTCAGATCCTGAAAGATGATGCTGTGAAAGTGCTGCACTCAATATGCCTTCAAATTTGGAAATCTCATTAGTGGCCACAGGACTGGAAAAGTCAGCTTTCATTCCAATCCCAAAGAAAGGCAATGCCAAAGAATGCTCAAACTACCGCACAACTGCACTCATCTCACACACTGGCAAAATAATGCTCAAAATTCTCCAAGTGAGGCTTCAGCAATACGTGAACTGAGAACTTCTAGCTGTTCAAGCTGGATTTAGAAAAGGCAGAGGAACCAGAGATGAAATTGCCGACATACATAGGATCATAGAGAAAGCAAGAGAGTTCCAGAAAAAATCTGCTTCTGTTTCACTGACTACCCTAAAGCCTTTGCCTGTGTGGATCACAACAAACTGTGGAAAATTCTGAAAGAGATGGGAATACCAGACCACCTGACCTGCCTCCTGAGAAATCTGCATGCAGGTCAGGAAGCAATAGTTGGAACTGGACATGGAACAACAGATTTATTCAAAATTGGGAAAGGAGTACATCAAGGCTGCATATTGTCACCTTGCTTATTCAACTTATATGCAGAGTACATCATGAGAAATGCCAGGCTGGATGACGCACAAGCTGGAATCAAGCTTGCCGGGAGAAATATCAATAACTTCAGATATGGAGATGATGCCACACTTATGGCAGAAAGCGAAGAGGAACTAAAGAGCCTCTTGATGAAAGTGAAAGAGGACAGTGAAAACGCTAGTTTAAAACTCAACATTCAGCAAACTAAGATTATGGCATCCAGTCCCATGACTTCATGGCAAACAGATGGGGAACCAGTGGAACAGTGGTAGACTTTCTTTTCTGGGCTCTAAAATCACTGCGGTTGGGTGACTGAAGCCACGAAATTAAAAGATGCTTGCTCCTTGGAAGAAAAGCTACTGCAAACCTAGTCAGCATATTAAAAAGCAGAGGCATTACTTTACTGACAAAAGTCCTCATAGTCAAAGCTATGGTTTTACCAGGAGTCATGTATGGATGTGAGAGTTGGACCACAAAGAAAGCTGGGCACTGAAGAATTGATGCTTTTGAACTGTGGTGTTGAAGAAGACTCTTAAGAGTCCCTTGGACTGCAAGGAGATCAAACCAGTCCATCCTAAAGGAGATCAGTCCTGAATATTCACTAGAAGGACTGATGCTGAAGCTACAATACTTTGGTCACCTAATGTGAAGAGCCAACTAATTAGAAAAGGCCCTGATGCTGGGAAAGATTGAAGGTGGGAGGAGAAGGGGACAACAGAGGATGAGATGGTTGGATGGCATCACTGGCTCGATGGACATGGGTTTGAGTAAACTCTGGGGGCTCATGATGGACAGGGAGGCCTGGCGTGCTACAGTCCATGGGATCGCAGAGAGTCAGGCATGACTGAGCGACTGAGCAACAATGACAACCGCTTCTCAAGCACATTCACTTCGCCTTGTTTGTCCCATATCCCTATCTCTTTCTTCTTTTATACAGCTTTTTCCTGGAAAATCCCACGGACAGAGGAGCCTGGTGGGCTGCAGTCCATGGGGTCTCTGAGAGTTGGACACGACTGAGCAACTTCACTTTCCCTTTTCACTTTCATGCATTGGAGAAGGAAATGGCAACCCACTCCAGTGTTCTTGCCTGGAGAATCCCAGGGACAGGGGAGCCTGGTGGGCTGCCGTCTATGGGGTCACACAGAGTCAGACACGATTGAAGCAATTTAGCAGCAGCAGCAGCATTGTGATATAATTAACATATAACATTATATAAGTTTAAGGTGGATGACATTATGATTTGATGTATTTAACTATTGATAACTGATTACCTCAGTATAGTTAGCATAACTGTTGCAAACCATGTATCTGATAAGGGGTTAATACCCAAAATACACAAGGAATTTATGTAGCTTCATATCAAAAAAACCCAAATGGTCTGATTAAAAAGAGGGCCAAGGACCTGAGTGGACGTTTTTCCAAAGAAGACATGCATGTGGCCGACACTACATGGAAAGGTGTTCAGCATCACTAATCGTCCAGCCCACAGTGTGCTGTCTGCTCACGTCTGTTGAACGCCTGCTCTCAAACAGATGAGAGATCACGAATATTGATGAGGGTGTGGAGAAAAGGGAACTCTTGTGCACTGATGGTAGGGATGGAAACTGGCGCAAGCACTGTGGAAAAGAACATGGAGTTTCCTCCAAAAATTAAAAAATAAAACTACCATATTACCCTGTACTGGGTAATAAATACCACTCTGGGTATTCATCTGAAGAAAGGGGAAACCCACACCCAAAAAATACATGCACCCCGCCGTGTTTACTACAGCATTATTTAGAATAGCCAAGATATAGAAACAACCTGTGTCCTTTGATGGACGACTGGATAAAGAAGATGTTGTGGGGGGTGTGTGTGTGTAAAAAAGAATATTGCTGCTAAGTCACTTCAGTCGTGTCCGACTCTGTGCGACCCCATAGATGGCAGCCCACCAGGCTCCCCGTCCCTGGGATTCACCAGGCAAGAACACTGGAGTGGGTTGCCATTTTCTTCTCCAATGCATGAAAGTAAAAAGTCAAAGTGAAGTTGCTCAGTCGTGTCCGACCTCAGCGACCCCATGGACTGCAGCCTACCAGGCTTCTCCATCCATGGGATTTTCCAGGCAAGAGTACTGGAGTGGGGTGCCATTGCCTTCTCCGAAAAAGGAATATTATTCAGTTATAAAACAGAAGGAAACCTCGCTGTTGGTGACAACATGGATAGCCATTGAGGGTATTATACTACGTGAAACATGTCAGACAGAGAAAGACAAATATGATTTACTGAACCAAAATCTACACCCCAAAATGAACTTACGGATAACGATAAACAAACTGGCGGTTACCAGAAGCATGGGGTGGAGGATGGGGAGAGCTGGTGACAGGCATGAGGGGTGGAGGATGGGGAGAGCTCATGACAGGCATGACGGTGATCGGAAGGTGCCGACAGCCAGTTAAAGTGAGCGCGTCCTGCGGCGTCAGATGCGGCAAGGTGGTGACAGCTAAGGACACTGTATTGCGTATTTGCAAGTTGCAAAGAGCGAGCGTCTTAAGCGCTCTCACCACAAGAAGTAAGCTTTCGTGTAATTCTGTATGGTGACGAATGTTGGCTAGATTTATTGTTGTGACCATCTTGCAGCGTATACAAATACTGAAGCGTGTTGTACGCCTGAAACCGATACAATGTTACTTGTCAATTAACTGTCAATTGAAAAAAAAAGAAAAGGAGGGATTAGGACTTAGACCTGCCCAGAGGGGAGGCCGTGTGAAGGGAAAACCGTGGAAGGGGATGGCCATCTGCAGGCCAGGGAGAGCGGCCTCAGGAGGGGCCGTTACTGCAGGCACCTTGATCTTAGGCTTGTATCCGACAGGACTGTGACAGAATAAATGTCTTTTGTTTAAGCCAAAAAAAGGAAAAAGAATTACTGTGTTTTCCTTAAGGTAGCTATCAATCTACTTGAAGAATTTAAAGCTATGCCACAACTCACATAGTATTAGTGTTAATTGCCGGCCGCCTAACCAGAAAAAAAAAGCCCTTAGTGTTAGTGCAGTTAACATTCTGATCCAGGAGCACCAAGCCGGCTGAGAGACTGAGAGCAATAAATTCAATGCAGGGACGTTTCCTGCATATAAAATGACCCTTAGTATTGACCCTGAAATGAAATCAAGTTGAAAATTGATTGGGGAAAAATCAGATGGGAGAGTTATAACATAGTCATGGTTTTATCGTTCATGAGAAAGGAGAGGCTGTTTCCCTCATCACTGTATCTCTAAAGCGACGGACGCCCAGGAATGGTCTCGGGCTGAGCAGAGGGGGCACCGAAGTAGGAAGCGTGGCTCATCGAGCGTCAACATCAGGTTCCTGTGCTTTCTGCGCCTCAGCCCCAGTCTTCATCGATGGGAAACTGTCTGAAGAATCTCGGCACAAAAATTACCCTGTGGATTCCAGGAGGGTGTAGAGCTTTCTGCAGCAGTCTGGGATTCCTAGTGAAATCGCCTTACTAACCTGACCTTGAAAGTCCTCAGGCAAGTGGGTGAGAGGACGGAGGTCAAAGAGAGGAGACGACGGAGCGGCGCTCACCCACTGCTTCACTGCGGCGTGCAAGAATCCACAAGATCTGCCACAGAGCTGCATTCTAAAAGAAGCTTCGATTCCTTATTAGAGGCTGATCAACCAGGTTCCAGAGTGCTAAGGGAGCTCGTGTGTTCTGGAATCAGCAGATGGGTGGAAGTCTTCTGGTGGCAGAAGCCAGAGAGTGTTGCATCTGTCTTTGTATCACCTGCGCGTGAGGCACAGGAAGCTCTCAGTTGGTGGGAAGGAAACCGACGGGGGAGGGGCCCATTTTTGGTAAGGGTGCCTAAAATTTCCTCACACTAATTAAATACAGGGAACTTAAAGATCAGGTCGGAGGTACGGTAAAATCTTTGTCATCTGGGCTTGTATGTCTGGAAATGCATCTTCTCTGAGCAAAGGGCAGAGGTGCTTCAGTTAATATATGTTTAACTGGAAATGTCAAAGCATCCTGGAGGAAAAAATGTAGATAATTTGTAGTCTTAAGAGTCTGGTTATTCTTTTGTGCTAACATTATCTATAAGGTAAGTGAGAGACATCACCAAGACTGGCCTGAAAAGTGATAGGTTCAAAAGGATGTTTATAATTTGCATTGTGTGTTGATATGCCAACTATTGTCCAAATTTTCAACCAATATAAAATATCTTTAAAGTTTTCAATTGTTAGATTTGTTGGAAATGAAACTGGAGCTGGTAACATGGTAATATTATACCATTGTTATGAGTTTTACCCAAAAGATTGGTACGTATATAGCTACGCAGGTTATTCGGAAAAGCTGAAATCATAGTTAATGGGCTGTATTATTACTTGACGTTATTGAACTCAGTGGGTAAATTTTTAATTAATGAAGCTGATAAAGTTACAGAAAAATGTTATGGACTCCTTTTTTTTTAGGTCTTAAAAATATGCTTCCAGGAGTCCACATTCTACTTAATGGACTCCCCACTTCATGGAAATGAGATAAAAAAACACTTAAAGTCTGCTTGGGCATTTAGGATATAGTGGTTCCTGAATAAGAAAAAATAAATCACAAGCAGACACGAAAAGTATATCTCTGGTTCTAACTTTTTTTAAAGGAAATTCTATTTACACACCCTAGAATCATGTAATGGACTCACGCAATTCACATGCTTGTGTTACCTCTTCCCAAGTGGGTTTCACTGCCTGATGCAGGCCCTGGGGCCGCCGTGGCCCACCTGCACCTCTGTGCCTCCTGTCGGGGGCCGCATCCCGCACAGTGAGGCTTCAGGGACGAAGGGAGGCAGAGGAAGGTGACGTGGACCACGCATGCGTTTGCCAATGTCGTCTCTATAGTTGTGCATAAGGCCCAACATAGCAGAAATAATTAAAGGATAATTTAATAAGAACCTTGTGAATAAATGAAGACTAAGGACAGAGGTATGTTGAGCTGACTTTAGACTTTCAGCTGAGAAAGCAAGATGTCGTCTCCATGGAATCTGATGTTTCACTATAGTAAAAGTGAGACATATCCTGATTCCAGCTGTTGATCTGAGTTTGCTAAAGGGCAGGATTTATAAGTGCAGGGAAGCTAGCAAGCCTCACTCCAGAGGATCTGTTCTTCAGCCTCTTGGGGGTGGCAGTTTAGATGCTAAGTTATCTTGCAAGACCATGGACTGCAGTCCACCAGCCTCCTCTATTCATGGGGTTTTTATGACTCTGAAAAAAAGAAAAAAGAAACCACGTGAAAGGAGGTGAGGTCCGGGATGGGGAGAGGATATTAGCGAGAGTAAGGCAATGTTGGTAAGAGCAAGTGAATTCCAATCTTGCCATTCTTAAGTGTACCTTTTATTCATGTTTAATTTTTGTTGATATATGGTTGATTTATAATGTTGTATTAAGTATACCTTTTAAATTCAGGTTTTTTTGCACCATATAGTAACATTAAGAAAAGTGTACATGTCTTAAGCATATAGTTTCATGAATGCTCACAATTCACGTGATGCAGAGAGCCAGCTCATTGGAAAAGACCCTGATGCTGGGAAAGATTGAGGTCAGGAGGAGAAGGGGAAGCCAGAGGAAGATGGTTGGACGGCAGCATCAGCTGAATAGACATAAGTGTGAGCAAACTCCGGGAGACGGTGAACGACAGGGAAGCCTGGAGTCCCCGAGGCCACAAAGAGTCGGACATGGCTGAGCGACTGAACGGCGAAAACAGCATATTCACAAACTGAACAAACCCACGTGAAAAGACCTCTCTCTTAACAGAGTGTTCCCGGCATACCAGGAAATCCTTTTTAATCCCCTTTCCAGTCAATGTGTATCCCTCCCCATCCAGATAGCCACTGTCTTCATGATTCCTAACATCATGAAATAGGTTTGCTGTATTTATCGTATGCTATAAGAATGAAATCATACACCACATGCGCTTTGGTTTCTGCCTTTACCAATCTTGCTGCTGATGTTCACGGGATCCGCCCATGCTGTTGCGTGCTGCTGCTTCTTTCCATAGAGCAATCTGCTACTTTGACATAACTTTTTCTATATGTCCACTCTCTGTGGGTTGTTTCCAGTAGCTTTTGACGATTACAAATAGTGTTGCTACGAACATTATCCTGAAGCCTTTTGGGGAGCCTAAGTGCACATTTCTCTGGAGTTTGCAGTGAGGAGTGAGACCCTTGGACCACAGGCTGTGCTTGTTATGTCGATAGATACTGTCAACTGTCTCTCCAGAGAGGTTGTTTAGCTCCCTAGCGTTGGAAAGGGAATCTTCTGCAGCTTGTAGCAGAGAACGGGAGACCCAAAGAAAGGCTGTGCGCCAAGGCTTGTTCAGTGTCTTCCGGTGCTCGGGATCAGAGACGCAGGTGCTACAGCCAGTTATCAGACAGGGGCGCGCTGTGCGGGGACGGGCTCCACCGAGGGCACCAGGGAAGTCTACCTGAAGAGGAGACAGGCGGGGGCAGCCTCCTGAGCCCCGTCGCAATACGAACACGGGCCGCAGAGGAGCGTGCCTCCGGGCAGTGTCTTGGCCTGATTAGCTGTGCGGAGCGTCAACAGACTCCAGCCCACGCCTCGGCGAGGGGCCCGGGGACCTGCTGCTGACTCAGCCCCGAGGGGCTTGGGGGCAGCTCGCCAACCGGCCGTGAGCACGCGGGCGCTGTCAGAGCGAGGAGTGCAGACTGAACCCACCCCTCCGGGAGAAAGCAGCAGCTTTCTCTCCACCTCGGGCTAAAACTTCAGCCCTCTATCTTCCCCACCACGTAGGCTGTGAAGACATACCCATTCCTTGGTAGGTAAACCACCCACTTGGGAATGGTCTGGTGAGTCAATAGCCTGAAAAAGAATTTACAGAGGTCTTCAGAAGTGTATTTCTTAAAATGTGGTTATTGAATCTCATCCTCATTGTGGAAAATCTTTTAATGAATTTTGAAGCCAGTAAACAGTAAGAGAAGGAGAAAATTCACTGCATTCTTTTATCTGGTATTTCCCTTCCCACAGTGTTTTGTTGACTTCAGGGAGAGTAGATTGAGCCTGAGATAGTTCAGTAACAAGGGGTCTGTGCTGCCTTCCAAGGAAGGGAGGATGCGCTCTTTGTGGAGGGTCACAGCTGAGCATACGCAGCGTGCCTGCAGGCTAGCTGCCTCCCCGCTTGCCTGAACATCTGACCTCGGCAGAGGGGCAAAAGCATTTCCTGCAACAGGATTCACAGGAGAAAACGTTTCCCTCGTCACTAGGGGCGCTGGGGAGCAAACGTCATTTTGGTTAGTGTTGCCTCAGACTGAGTAACTCTACTGGAAAAGCGACACGTGAGAAATGAAGGAGGTGATCGGAGAGGCAGGTTTGAGCAGCCCAGCTGTGGTTAATGTAAAGGCTTCAGCAACAGGAAGCTCTGGGTTTTAATTCATGTTAATGCTGACTCTCCATTACTAGTCAAGCACCTTGATTGAATCGTCGAGTAGCTGTAATAATTTACCAGCTGAGTAACTGTGTAAGGCCATTTGCTTGCCTCTGAGTCTCCCTTCTGTGGCTGAGAGAGTTCAGTGATCCTGCGCATCAGGTTACACTAAGTGGTACCCCAGATGGGGGTCGCGGGTCGCCATGCACGCTTGCGGGCTGCAGCGCCTGAGGAGAATGTGCAAATCATAATGCCTACTAAAAGCAGAGTTATAGTTTAATATCACCGTGCATAAATTCTAGACCATTTCAGTAATGAAGGGCTCCACCCTGCCGCATACCCCACTGCCATCATTTCCACCCCGGCGTACCACTGAGTAGTTAGAAAATGTCAGCCTCTTATAAACGGTATTAATATGTGTATATACATTCTTGACAGTCCAAGAAAGAACTGATGATAAGACGGTCTCAGCCTGGCTTTCCATCGATCCGTATGGGCGTGTGGAGATCAGGCTGTAGAGGGCCTCATCTCTCTTCACGTGGAGACACAGGCCTCAACAGCAGGTTAGTTCCTGAGCTTTGGCACATTCACAAACTCCGCAGAATAATTTCATGGCCAAAATAAATTGAATTTAAAATGATTTCTTGGCAGAAACGATCTGATGTCAGTATTTACAATGTTCTAAATCTTTCTTCTAAAGGAATAACATTGTTCATCCTCAATATTCTACTGAGGACAGATGGATTTTTATACCTCTCAGGAAAAATAAGTCAATTAGCTCAAAAAAGTATTCACTATTAAACAATTAAAATAAGCATTTGCCGAAGATAACTTTTGTCTTCCTTTTTGGATGTGATTCAAAGGCATAATTAGCTCTGAGAGGAACTAATGTGGTCATCAGTCAGAAGAGTTCGCACATTAATCTTTTATTAGATGGAATACCCTTTCTAGCCTTGCTTTCACCCTGCAGACAGAATGTGTTTAACTAGAGCCTAATGCCCAACTTTCCTTCTTTTCATTTCCATGGGTCTGGATCATGACTTGATGTCCATAGTTTTTCCTTCCTTGAGGAGAAAGTTTAACCTTTACTGTCTGATTAATTGGCAATTCCTTTTCACCTACACAAGTTCTATAAAACAGCTAAAACACCCGCTTAGTTGATGATGGCTCCCCCTTCAGCTGCATGTGCAAAGAACTGTGGAAAGAGTAAAAAATCCAAATACTAAATCAAGTCAAAAATCAAAAGTAATCTACACTTTTTTCTCGCTGTAGCACTCTCTTCTGCGGACGCCGAGGCGCTGGTATGACTCCTGCAGTGTGCTGATGTAACATTATGTTTTCCAGACCTCAGTCACTGTCTAGTGGCTTCCTTGAAGACAGCTGTTAGACTTCATTTTTCTTCTAATAGTAAAACGAAAATGCTTTACAATCGCCAATGGACATTTGATTGTGAGAAATGAGAATTTCCACATTTTGTGCAAGCATAGCAATTTTGATCATTTATATTCATGTTGTGAAAGTCTCTCAGTCACGTCTGACTCTTTGCAACCCCAGGACTACAGTCCATGGGATTCTCCAGGCCAGAATACTGGTGTGTGTAGCCTTTCCCTTCTCCAGGGGATCTTCCCAACCTTGGGATCGAAGCCAGGTCTCCCACATTGCAGGCGGATTCTTTACCAGCTGAGCCACCAGGGAAGCCCAAGAATCCTGGAGTGGGTAGCCTGTTCCTTCTCCAGGGATCTTCCTGACCCAGGAATTGAACCAGGGTCTCTTGCCCTGTAGGCAGATTCTTTACCAACTGAGCTATCAGGGAAGCCCATATTCATGTTATCAGAGATAATTTTAACTTTCCAACACTTAGCCTTTGTGCCACTGAGACAAAATTTTCTGCTTGTCTGGCCTACTCACCTTTAAAGAAAAAAAAAATCCCCAAATTTGGTGGTAACCTCGTCTTCAGTGTTAATTTTAGTGACATCAGTGCATTCTCAGATGAAAGCAATAGGGGCTGCAGACCCTCCTTCCTGCCCTATCAGCCAGCTAAATGCCCATTTTCAACTCTGAGTTTAAGCGGTAACACTGGAGGAGTGAGAATCTGAACTGGCTTTCCTGTTGTCAGCTCGTCTCACACATTTATTTCAGAGTGAAAATGTGTCACTACTTTCCCATTTAATTCAATTTTTGATATCATTCTCTTCCTAGAGTAGAGATTCATTTTCATCTTTGGACTATTCTGACATAGAGAGGATAAAACATTTTGAATCGAGAATTTTTACTTGTACCTCTCAAATATTATGAAATGGTACAAAGTGCTTTGAAAGTGCACAACCAGACCACATATTATCAATATATTTGAAACAAAACTGAGATTTCCACACGACATCTCTCCCTAAAGCTTCCTTACACATCTGGGAAGCACTAAGAGCAAAGGGGAGGCGCCTTAATGCTTGTGTTCCTAGAGACGCATCGGTGCAGATAAGGGGAGAATACGGATCGGTGTGGTTCTGACTGCCTGTTCTGGGGGCCCCTACCCTGCATCCAGGATGACTGAGTAGGTAGGACGTAAGAATTTATCCTTAGCTGTTCCCTGTAACATTCATATGGAGGCAAGCTGAACGCTCATCGCATCAAGCCGGAGGAAGGAAGACACGCACGGGGGATCACACAGAGGAGGGTGGGGGTTCAGCCTTGTCAGCGGTCAGCACCACTTCTCTTTCCATGTCACTGGCTAAAAAGGCCTTAATGACTGAACCTAACTGCGAGGGGGGCTGTCAGTTTACTCCAGTGGTGAAGGCAGGGAGAAGAAAAAGCTAGATTTTCAAACTGGCTGTTCTCTGCTATGGAACCTGAGGTGACTTTGAAAAGTTTCTGTTAGCCTTCACGCGGACCAGAAACTGCAGAAGGAAGAAGTAGAAGCTGGTGGAAAGTGGGAGAGCCAGAGAATGATGGCTCTGGGGCCGGAGAGCTCGGAGCAGAAGCTGGGAGGTGCCGTGGGCTCAGGGCCCAGAGGACCTTGTTTTGTTGATGGATTAGATGAGGGATTATAAGAAAACAGACACCCAAAGATGACTGAGTTTTGACATCGGCAGGTCGTTAAAGGGTAGCACCAGTGCTTGAGATGAGACAGACACAGGGCTAGGTAGAGATTTGTGTTTTTGGTATGAGAAATCAAGAATCCCTTTTCAATTTCCTACCAAATATTTAAATACTAAGAAGAGGGCTGTAAAAATGGGTCTGAAAGTAAAAGAAGAAGTAAATGATGGCGATATACATGTGGAGGTCATCAGTATATACAGTGAAGTTGGATCAGATTATTTAGGTAGGTAATAACCATTTTAGGATTAGGGGTTAGGGCACTGTAACAGTATGAGAAAGAGGAGTCATCAAATATAATCAGTGAATAGGGAAATGTCCATATAAATCTGATGTTTTTGAAGCTGATTGAAGGACGTTTTTCAAGAAAGAAAATATGTTCACTTTGTTAAATATCATTGTATTGAATTGATGCCTTCAAACTGTGTTGCTGGGAAAAGACTCTTGAGCATCCCTTGGACTGCAAGGAGATCAAATCACTCAGTCCTAAAGGAGATCAACCCTGAATATTCATTGGAGGAACTGATACTGAAGCTCCAATACTTTGGCCAGCTGATGCAAAGAGCCGACTCATTGGAAAAGACCCTGATGCTGGGAAAGACTGAAGGCAAAAGAAGAAAAGGGCAGCAGAGGATGAGATGATTGGATAGCATCACTGATTCAATGGACATGAGTTTGCCCAAACTCTGAGAGATAGTGAGATAGTGAAGATAGTGAAGGACAGGGAGGAGAGGGAAGATATCCTCCCAGGAAGGACAGGGAGACAGTGAAGGACAGGGAAGCCTGGTTTGCTGCAGTCCTTGGGGTCACAGAGAGTCAGACCTGACTTAGCAACCGAAAACCGCAACAGTGGTACCGCAGGGGCAGAAAACTCAAGGCAGACGCGATCACTGGATTTGTCAAGATGCGGTTATTATGACTGCCACTAAAGCTTCAATGCAGCGGTGGGGCCAAAATGTATTAATGAAAGAAAATCTCTTCATTGAGACACCTCCTCATGAACGGCTTTCCTTGGAGCCCGAGGAGGTTAGGGCTTTGATAGGTTGCAGATGGTGGCTTTCCAGCAGGTCTCACTAGTAAGAAACTGCAGCGGCTTCTCTTTCACCCCGTGAGCCGCGGACATGTCCTCTCCTGAGTCTGGATCTCAGCCCAGGGCCAGCTGCTTCCTTGGGTGTTCAGCCTCAGCCTGAAGCGGCCCCTCGCTTGTGCTGTCCCTCTGTCTCTTAGAGTCCTCATGCTTTTCCTTGGGGCAGGGTGAAGAATTCGCCTGCGATGCAGGAGACACAGGTTTGATCCCTGGGTTGGGAAGATCCCCTGGAGAAGGGAATGGTACTCCACTCCAATATTCTTGCCTGGAGAATTCCATGGACAGAGGAGCCTGGAGGGCTACAGTCCACGGGGTTGCAAAGAGTCAGATATGACCTGGTGACTACTGCTTTCACTTTTCAACTTGGGGTTGACATCTAAGCCATTATGTATATGTGTTAGAACTGGTGATTCCACAGCTTCGCATCACATATATTCTGAATTGCTCGCTTGCTATGATTCTTTATCTTTTCAGTGGAAAGTGAAAGTGAAGTCGCTCAGTCGTGTCCGACTCTTTGTGACCCCATGAACTGGGGCCTACCAGGATCCTCCGTCCATGGGATATTCCAGGCAAGGGTAGTGGAGTGGGTTGCCGTTTCCTTCTCCAGGGATCTTCCTGATCCAGGGGTTGAACTCGGTCTCCTGCATTGTAGGCAGATGCTTTACCATCTGAGCCACCAAGGTATTATTAAGTCACTTAAAATCTTAGATATCAAGCCCCCAATCATGTTAATTTCTCTGCCTAAGTCACCTCTGGTTTTATAATGTAAATAACTACTTTGAGGAACAATTTTCTGTGCATGTATTATTTTCCACAAATATATTACGTAATTACACACGTGCCATGTAACTTTTTGAGCATTTGCTCAGATCATACTTAAAATTAACCAGGTTACCAATGGTAAAATCTTGGGACATAGATGACGTGTTAATTGTGACTTTTTAGTATCTTATTATTATTATTTTGCATTTGTAATGTGAAAAGATGCTAAATATTTAAAAGAATCAGAATGACAGGGTGAAAACGCAGATTAATTGAAGGTGATGGTTATTGAGAGACAGCGAGGATGATCCCTCTGTGTTAGAAACAAATACTCTTGATTTCATCCTCAACCTTTCTGGAACTGTTTAGTCAAAAAGGTAAAAACTAGAGAATTTAGGCCTCCTCTGCTTCCTAATGTTCATTGCCCTTTATCTTTGATTTTTCCAAAACATTGAAGAAATACTGAGCTTAATATTAAGATATATTGAGTTATATCAATTACCTCTTCCAGTTTCAAGGATAACAATACAGAACCAAAAAAAAAAAAAACAAAAACCAAGCCATACATAAAAAATACAGTCTCATTCCTGTAATTTATAGCTATGCATACCTACTCAGAAAAATTATAGGTTTTCTTTTTTCAATTAAAATCAAAATAACTTACTAGCTTGAAAAGAAATTACTGAATTCCGAACTTGAGCACAGAAAAGAGTGACTGAGCTGGCCGAGTTCCTGCCTGAAGGCCGAGGAAACGCTGTTCCTTCTAGTGTGTGAACTGCCTCTGCCTTTCCTATTGTTACCGTCATTATACCCCCAATGCGGCAACGGTGGATTTCTGAAAAGGCTTTCATTTGTTAAAACAAATCCCCTGTCCATTTCCAAGACGCAGGTGCCTATTTTGTTCTTCCTCTCAGAGAAGGAGGGTGGGAGTGCTCTCAGAAGCAGGGGTGCTCCTGGAGACTTTCAGGGCCCTGTGGAGTGAACTCCCTGATGTTCAAGCTGGTTTTAGAAAAGGCAGAGGAACCAGAGATCAAATTGCCAACATCCGCTGGATCATGGAAAACACAAGAGAGTGAAACATCCAGAAACACATCTACTTCTGCTTTATTGACTATGCCAAAGCCTTTGACTGTGTGGATCACAATAAACTGTGGAAAATTCTGAAAGAGATGGGAATACAGACCACCTGACCTGCCTCTTGAGAAATCTGTATGCAGGTCAGGAAGCAACAGTTAGAACTGGACATGGAACAACAGACTGGTTCCAAATAGGAAAAGGAGTCCATCAAGGCTGTATATTGTCACCCTGCTTATTTAACTTATATGCAGAGTACATCATGAGAAATGCTGGACTGGATGAAGCACAAGCTGGAATCAAGATTGCCGGGAGAAATATCAATAACCTCAGATATGCAGATGACACCACCCTTATGGCAGAAAGTGAAGAACTAAAAAGCCTCTTGATGAAAGTGAAAGAGGAGAGTGAAAAAGTTGGCTTAAAGCTCAACATTCAGAAAATGAAGATCATGGCATCTGGTCTCATGACTTCATGGCAAATAGATGGGAAAACAGTGGAAACAGTGTCAGACTTTATTTTGGGGGGCTCCAAAATCACTGCAGATGGTGACTGCAGCCATGAAATTAAAAGACGCTTGCTCCTTGGAAGGAAAGTTATGACCAGCCTAGACAGCATATTCAAAAGCAGAGACATTACTTTGCCAGCAAAGGTTGGTCTAGTCAAAGCTATGGTTTTTCCAGTGGTCATGTATGGATGTGAGAGTTGGACTATAAAGAAAGCTGAGTGCCAAAGAGTTGATGCTTTTGAACTGTGGTGTTGGAGAAGGCTCTTGAGAGCCCCTTGGACCGCAAAGAGATCCAACCAGTCCATCCTAAAGGAGATGAGTCTTGGGTGTTCTTTGGAAGGACTGATGCTGAAGCTGAGACTCTAATACTTTGGCCACCTGATGCGAAGAGTTGACTCATTTGAAAAGACCCTGATGCTGGGAAAGATTGAAGGCAGGAGGAGAAGGGGACAACAGAGGATGAGATGGTTGGATGGCATCCGGTGACTCAATGGACCCCATGACTCAATGACTCAATGGACATGAGTTTGAGCAAGCTCTGGGGGTTGGTGATAGACAGGAAGCCTGGTGTGCTGTGGTCCATGTGGTCACAAAGAGTCAGACACGACTGAGCGACTGAACTGATGGAGTGCAGGTGTCCCCTCTGACCTTTCCACCCCTCTTTTGTTCTTCAACAGAAAGATTCCACAAAGGCAGCTGGGAAGATTACACAAAGCAGAGTTGACTTGCGTTTCCTGGTTAGTTATATGTGATATCAGAAGCAGAATTCCACGGTCAGTAGACCATAATGAGAGTAACATTTTTGAATATAATTTAAGGAGATGTTGGTTTGGTCGGGTGTGTGTGTGTGTGTTTCTGAACATATGTTTTTATGTGGGTGTAAAGTGTGTGTGTGTTATGAATTAGTTTCTGTTTCCATAAATACAAAATGAGGCATGCTTCAATCATGGGTCACCTATGTACTGGTAATTTTGATTGTTTTCTTAACTGTACCCAAAGGATATTACTTTTATTCATTTTCCTATGAATAAACTCATATAAGTGATATGAGAGGGTTTTTTTTCCATTTTGTCTTTTTTCAGTTAATTTTAACTTCATTATTAAGATGAATTGTAATGATGTTTAAAACCCCAGAGGCAAGCTGGCTTCATTTGATTTCGTCTTGTAGATGAAAAAAAAAAAAAAAAACTGTTAGCAGTTCCAATCTTCTGTGAAATGTGCCCTGTGCTTTGCGCTTACATTATTAATGTGCCTTTCAAAATAGAATTGATTTGGTTCTTTCTTTTAAAATATAAAACAATAAATATTTTATAAGGGAAGGGATAGATTTTTTCTCTTTTTGGGGGTATAAGCAAATTGAAGCAGTAAAAATAATCTCATCCTATTAACCAGCTGAAAGCAAACAATGCTGTTTTTAGTCTGAGCTTCCAAACACTATTTAGCTCAGGATGTAACCTGTTTGTCCGGTGCTGTCTCAGGAGGTTTTGCCCTGGCACACCGTGAAGTCTGTCCCCGGCTCGGGCCTCTGTTCTCCCCACCAAGAGGAGGGCTGAGCAACAGAAGATCTGGAACACACTCAAAGGGATTCGTCCAAGTGGACAAGTCATAGATGTACCGTGTCATGATTTCTGGTGGAAAGCAGGGGCCCTTATCTGGAGAAGAATGACACTTTTCCTGCCTTATGCAGCTTTCTGTGAAGGGGAAAGTGAAGTCGCTCAGTCGTGTCCAACTCTTTGCAGCCCCGTGGACTGCAGCCCACCAGGCTCCTCTGTCCATAGGATTCTCCAGGCAAGAGTACTGGCGTGGGTGCCACTGCCTTCTCCAGGGGATCTTCCCGACCCAGGGATCGAACCCGGGTCTCCTGCATTGCAGGCAGACCCTTTAACCCCAGAGCCTCCAGGGAAGCCCTTACGCCGCTTCTGTAGTAGGAGCTTATTTCATGCGAAGAAGGTGGCCAGTCTTTGCCAAGCTCCCTGCTCAGGCTTTGGGCATGGAAGCAGGGTCACCCAGACGCGACTGCCCGTGTCCGCAGAGCTTAGCCGCCTCTGCTCCCTTCTGTCATGCTCGTGTTGAGCGCCTTCCGTATGCCTTGTGCCGCAGGAGACAAAACGTGCATTGAGCATAGACCCTGCCCTCAGTGAGCTTGAGGTCTATGGAGATGTGGGCCCGGGCACTGTCTCTCCTCAGAGGAGCAGAGAGGAAGGAGGAAGAGGAGACGGACAGAGGAGGGCGGGGAGGAGAGGGAGGCGGTGCAGGCGCGTGTGAGAGCTGCGGGACCCGGGAGGGAGCCTGACTGGCTCTCCTCTGCAGACAGCACTGGCTGGTGCAGGAGCTGACTTTTTTCTGCATTAGAGTTTAATCTCACCTGAATTTTGGGAAATGGGCATGTGTGGTGGCTACTGCTGCTTCATCCTTTCTCTCTCATTAGGACCATGACTTTTGTGAACCGAAGAGGCCCGTCACCCATCCTTTTGGTAACAATCCTGAACCTGCCTTGTCAGTCTAATTATTAGCAAATTGCTCTTGCTAGATCAATGGGCATGCTTTCAAGTCTAATAAGAATGAAGGAAAAGTGTTCAAAGCTGGAGATATTTTTAGTCCGACAGAGAGATTGATTTTCCATGAGATCCTGAATTGACTTTAAAAAAAAAAAACTTCTTTTAAACTCCAGCTAACATTTCAAGTTTGCAACTCACCATATGAAGGAATGTTTCCCTGGACACCCCTCCATTCCCACTAATTTCTCGTCATTTCTCTTGGTTGGGAGCTCATTCATGCTTTCTCGGTAAATGTAACATTCCACTGTTACCAACTTTTGCTATATATATATTTTTAAAGTGCAACTCAGATGCTTAAAACCATAAGTATGCATCATGATTCTGTAGGCTGGCTACACATTCTGGCGTGTAATTGATCATCTGGGGCTAAACCGGCCTCATTCAGATGCTTGGGAACTCCACCCGGGAGCTGGGAGGGCTGGGGTCTCTCCCTGTGGCTTCTCATGTCTTGGAGGCAGTTTGGGTCCCGTGGCGTGTAAGAAAGGGCAACCCTGAATGCACGCTTCTCGAGATTCCCCTCCCCGCTCACTGGCTGGTGTCCCACTAACTGAAGCAAGGCAAAAGGCCGTATTCAGATTCCAGAGTGGGAGCAAAAGATGGCACCCCTTGACAGAAGAGATGGCAGTCACATTGCAAATGGCCGTGTGTACAAGGAAGAAAGATGAGGCCGCCACTATGCTCTGCTTTACCAGTTCACCCAAGCGGTCAGCAGGAGGGGCCTCACAGAGGACGGTATTAGGGGAGGGGCGTTCCTGTACCTTGTTGTTGCTGTTATTCCGTCAAGAAGTCGTGTCCAGCTCATTGCGACCCCACAGACTGCAGCACTCCAGCTTTCCCTGCCTTTCACAATCTCCCGGGGTTTCCTCACACTCATGCCCCTCGTGTTGATGATGCCATCCAACCACCTTATCCTCTTTGGCCCCCTTCTCCTTTTGCCCTCAATCTTTGACAGCTCCAGATCTGCTCCAATGAGATGACTTTCCACATCAGGTGGCCAAAGTATTGGGGCTTAAGCTACAGCATCAGTCCTTCCAATGAATATTCAGGGTTGATATCCTTTAGCATCGACTGGTTGGATCTCCTTGCTGTCCAAGGGACTCTCAAGGGTCCTCTCCAGCCCACAGTTTGAAAGCATGAGCTCTTCAGTGCTCAGCTTTCTTTATGATCCAGCTCTCACATCCATACATGACTGCTGGAAAAACCACAACTTTGACTAGATGGAAATTTGTTGGCAAAGTAATGTCTCTGCTTTTTAATATGCTGTCTAGGTTGGTCATAGCTTTCCTTTCAAAGAGCAAGCCTCCTTTAATTTCATGGCTGCAGTCACCATCTCCAGTGATTTTGGAGCCAAGAAAATAAAATCTGTCACTATTTCTACTGTTTCCCCATCTATTTCCCATGAAGTGATGGGACCGGATGCCATGATCTTTGTTGAATGTTGAGTATTAGCCAACTTTTTCACTCTCTTCTTTCACTTACATAAAGAGCCTCTTTAGTTTCTCTTCGCTTTCTGCCATAAGTGTGGTGTCGTCTGCATATCTGAGGTTATTGATATTTCTCCCGGCAATCTTGATTCCAGCTTGTACTTCATCCAGGCCGGCATTTCTCATGAAGTACTCTGCATAGAAGTTAAATAAGCAGGTGACAATATAAAGCCTTGATGTACTCCTTTCCCAATTTGGAACCAATCCATTGTTCCATGTCTGGTTTTAACTGTTGCTTCTTGACCGGCATACAGATTTCTCAGGTGTCAGGTCAGGTGGTCTGGTATCCTCATCTTTTTAAAAATTTTCCATAGTCTGTTGTGATTCACACAGTCAAAGTCTTCAGCATAGGCAATAAAGCAGAAGTAGATGTTTTTCTGGAACCCCTTTGCTTTCTCTATGATCCAACAGATGTTGGCAATTTGATCCCTGATTCCTCTGCCTTTTCTAAATTCAGCTTGAACATCTGGAAGTTCTCGGTTCGCGTGTTGTGAAGCCTCTCTTGCAGGGCTTCGAGCATTGCAGCGGTATGCTTCCTCTTGTACCTTAAAGGCGCCCAGTGTGGGTGGACTTCCCTGAAGCTCACCTCCAGGGCAGGCCTCTTCATTCTGCAGTGCCTCACTCCTTGAACCTTTGGAAACTGTACTAAGACCAGAGGTTGACAGAGGAACTCATAGCCAAGAGGGAGGCTCCAAAGCAAGAGTGGAGATTAATGAGAAAAAAATGGGCACAGATGAGATGAGCAGACAGAAATCGATTTCATTCTGATACTACTGCCAGGATCAGGGCAGAATGCCCGGAGCAAGTCTGGACCCTCAGCCTCACTGACACAAACGGCAGAGGGTTTTAAATTCTGGGGGTGAGCTAGTGGAAAAGTACCGGAGCACACTTGGTTACTCCTGAGTTTCCAAGGGTTTTTCTGTGACTAGGCCACCTGTGTTTGCCAACTGCCACCCACAGGTATTGAAAATTGACTGCTACCCTTCATAGAAACTGAGAGAGTAGGTCTCTTTATCCTTCAATGTTGACTTTTTCAAAATGCTTCACAAGTCCTTGAGAAAAGCATTTCCTGGGTTGTAAAACTGGCAAGAGGTTGGAAAAAGATTTGCATGCAATTCAAAGTGGACGAGAAAGGATTTACAATGGCAAGTTTTCCAAAATAAATGCTCTAAGAAATGTCAGATGCCTGGAGGGAGGAAGATGACTGTCTGAATTAGTCAGGCTGAGGGGATGGTTCAGACCATCTGGATCAAGCTGTCCAGAAGCAAAGCACCCTGTTAGATACCTCTGCACATGGCTGCCTGAGCTAGGCATCTTCCTCACATAATGACTATCAGAGAGAAGGATACTTTAAACAGTTTGATATTTTAATAACTTTTCCAAAAATTTTTTAAGAATTTTAGGGAAAAAGCTCTGTTTCTAGGAATGAATTGTCAATGTCACCTGAATGTTTCTCTGGGTCCCTACTATGCATCTCTGACACAGTGATGTATCTGTAGTGAGTATCATTTACTCAAATACCCAGCAAAGGCCAGGTAGCTGATATGCATTCTGTAGAAGAGGAAAATTAGAGACATTAGATGAATTGCTCCGTTTTAAAGATCTGTACAACAAAGACGGGATTTGGACCACAGTGTGTCTGACTACAAATGCCTTGCTGTTGTTCAGTCGCTAAGTCGTGTCCAACTCTGGCCTCACGGACTGCAGCATGCCAGGCTTCCCTATCTTTCACATATTTCGCAGAGTTTGCTCAAACTCACGTCCATTGTGTCGGTGATGCCATCCAACCATCTCATCCTCTGTCGTCCCCTTCTCCTCCCGCCTTCGATCTTTCCCAGCATCTGGGTCTTTTCCGATGAGTCGGTTCTTCACATCAGGTGGCCAAAGTACTGGAGCTTCAGTTTTAGCATCAGTCCTTCCAATGAATATTCAGGGTTGATTTCCTTTAGGACCGATTGTTTTGATCTCCTTGCAGTCCTAAAATGCCTAGCTCCAAGAACTTCTCTAACAAGCTACCCTTGCATGAAATCTGGCCTTGGGTTACTTTAAGGGTTGCTCAAACGCTGTCTTAAATATTCTTTAACTTCCTGTTTATTTCTCATTTTCCCCACAGTCTGGCATCTGTGCTTCCCAAACAGTCACCCTTATGCCATCTGGTCCTCTGCCCTATTGAAACCAGATCTCAGGTAAGGTCCTGATATCTACCTTGCAAAGGTATTGGATCGGGTATCCTTTCAATTGGGAAAGTGAAATGTTGATATCCTATGAAGGAAAATAGAGTGGACAGTAGGCTGGATGAGGGAAGCGTTGTTTGTCTACCTTTTTTTGCTTCTGAACTAGTGGGGTGAGGAGGAGGAGGAGAAGGTGCCGTATCCATAGTGCCTGAAGACAGCTCAGCACAGCCAGCTGTGTGTGGAGTGACAGCCTCCCTAAGCTGTTTCTACAGGAAGCATTCACGTGCTCTGAGAAGTTGCATTCCTATCAGTAGGAGAATATTCGTTTTTTAGCTTTCTTGATATAAGGAGATTTCTAAATTAAAAGTTTTCACAAGTACTGTTTTCTCCTTGTTGAAGTTGATTTCCCGTCCAGTGTTAATGTTGTTAGTAGCAGGGTTATTCTCAAAACCATCCCTAAAAAATAACTAGCCACCTCCCCAGAAACTGCTAGGACATCCCCTCACTCTCTAGAGATTCTGTTCATGCCGTTCTGACTGCTACGCAATTAGCAGTTTGTTAGCTCCTGTGAGCAGTGGAAAGAGCGAACAGTGGATGTGATGTAAGTATTTCTCATGTTCGTTTGTTTTAGGGCTGGGAAAGCTAAGAGCGAGTCTGTTAGTCAGACAGGGAAGGAAACTAGCTCCTTCCCCCCTCCTTTAATGCCCCCATAAGTTATTTCTGAAATAAATAGCCCATAATTTATGGGCCAGGAATAGTAAAACGGTTCCGTTTTATGAATGGTGACATAGAGGAAGGCCTGGAGAACTGAGGACCAGCTTCTCAGTTTGGGTTAAACCATCAAGGGTTCGCTCTCCAGGGGGCGGAGATGTTGGCTCCACCCTAACTGTCTCAGTTGGCGAGTCTGTTTGGCCCCCAGGAAGGGGGCCAGATCACAAATGTGAACACTACCCTTGTCAGCTTAAATTGAGAAAACGCTTCTAAATGCTTTCTGCAAGGCAGAGGCCGAACGACTTGCTGCCGTTGCAGCCCACCTCCAAAGACCCCACCATAGACACTGTCCGTCGGCATCTTCCAGGATTGCCGCTGCTCTTTTAACCCCAACATTTCCCCGTGTGGGGAGAACTCCGTTGCAGTGAGCTGCAAATCACTCAGGAACTCCCCGCTGGGGGCCCACGAGACAGTGAAGTAGGCCCTAGGACACCACTTCCAGAGCCTCAGCTGGGTTCCCCTCCTTCAGCATGTAGGTGAGAAAATCACGGCTAGAAATGCTCCAGAGCAGGGAAAAAGGGGCCTTCACTTGCCCCTGGGCGTTTCAGCGCTCGGATTCGGACTCCTGCACATTGCTGAGTCCTTTCGAGCTGCCCTTCGTGGGGACATCACCGGGCCACGGGCGCCGAGGCCGGCCCGCGGGGGGCGCTTTCTGAGAAGGCGGTTCACTCCACTGCCTCTCAACGGGCCGCAGACTCACCGCCCTCTGGGGGCAGCTGGGGCCTTTACTCTCCGCCAGGAGACTGGCTTCAGACCTGGTTCCTTCGCCACAGTGAGTAGTGTGAACAGTGTTCAGCGTGAATTAACTGCTGCTGCTGGGCATGTGGGGATGCAGAAAGTGATATGAGACTGTACTCTAGAAAACCCCAGATGTACAGGCTGGGACTCAGTGTGTGACTTGACCAGCTGGGTACCATCCTTATTAGGTGACAAGAGTCTCCCCAAACCCCCACCTAAACTGATTGTTACAGACCCTCATCACAGCAGGAATGGGAGTTTCACTGAAGGACCAAGTATTTAACCTGTTAAAGCATTGATTTTACATTAGCTGTTAACACTTTCCCCATCATATACAATCCATCTGTGTAAAGGGCTTAATAGTAAAATTGATGGGCTCAACATCGTAATCAGGTCAGTAAACTGTCTGATTTACTGAGATGATGCAATACTTTGGCCACCTGATCCAAAGAGCTGACCCATTGGAAAAGACCCTGATGCTGGGAAAGATTGAAGGCGGGAGCAGAAGGGGACGACAGAGGATGAGATGGCTGGATGGCATCACTGACTCGATGGACATGAGTTTGAGCAAGCTCTGAGTTGGTGATGGACGGGGAGGGCTGGCGTGCTGCAGTCCATGGGGTCGCAGAGAGTCAGACGCGACTGAGCGGCTGAACAACAACAGCAATGTGTTAGACAGTCACTAGGGAAAGGGCCTCTTGATGAAAGCGGAAGAGGAGAGTGGAAAAGCTGCCTTAAAGTTTAACATTCAGAAAACTAAGATCATGGCATCTGGTCCCGGCACTTTATGGGAAATAGATGGGGAAACGGTGGAAACAGTAGCAGACTTTATTTTTTTTGGCCTCCAAAATCACTGCAGATGGTGATTGCAGCCATGAAATTCAAAGATGCTTATTCCTTGGAAGAAAAGTTATGACCAACCTAGATAGCATATTCAAAAGCAGAGACATTACTTTGCCAACAAATGTCCATCTAGTCAAGGCTATGGTTTCTCCTGTAGTCATGTATGGATGTGAGAGTTGGACTGTGAAGAAAGCTGAGCGCCAAAGAATTGATGCTTTTGAACTGTGGTGTTGGAGAAGACTCTTGAGAGTCCCTTGGACTGCAAGGAGATCCAACCAGTCCATCCTAAACGAGACCAGTCCTGGGTGTTCACTGGAAAGACTGATGCTAAAGCTGAAACTCTAATACTTTGGCCACCTGATGTGAAGAGTAGACTCATTGGAAAAGACCCTGATGCTGGGAGGGATTGGGGGCAGGAGGAGAAGGGGACGACAGAGGATGAGATGGCTAGATGGCATCACCGACTTGATGGACATGAGTTTGGGTAAACTCTGGGAGTTGGTGATGGACAGGGAGGCCTGGCATACTTCGATTCATGGGATCGCAAAGAGTCGATCATGACTGAGTGACTGAGCGACTGAGCGACTGAACTGGACTGAACTGAGGTAAGCCTGCTGGACATTTGGGACATTTAGGTGTCCCAGACACTCATTAGACTCAGTGTGTCCTGCCAACTAGAATTAATTTATTAATTTATTAATTAATAGAATTAGAATTTAATTCTAATTAAATTAGAATTAATTTATTAATTTATTAATCCTGCCAACTAGAATTTAGACTAACTATTCTACCAGTATTTCTTTAGAAATTCAAAAGAACCAAGATTTGTAAAGAGTAATTTAGTAATTGCCTCACATCTGAGGGGTAGAGAGATACATTTTAAGTTCAGGGCAGGACAGTGTTATCCCTGTTCCCAGTTTTATAGGACTAGACCTGATTTCCTACTATATTCAAAGAAACCCTATGACTCCTGACTTAGAGTAGATATAAATCCCCAGCCTTTAGTTAAGAAATAGCATTTCTAATTCCTCCTTTGTCCTACCCTTTTCATATCACCTCCTTCAAACCTCACCCTAGACCTTACGAACAACAGTCCGGCTCCTGGAGATTTTTGAAAAGTTAAATGCAGCTGCCCAGAGTTCTGTGTATCTGAAATATTTTTCTATGAAGAGGTGATGGGTGTGGGTCTGTTTTGCTAGAATTGCCGCTTTACATGGAAACACCAACAGGCACTCAGAATCACTGAGTTCCAAACTCCTCCCTGCCCTCACTGTGTAGTCATCACCAGTGATAGAGTTCATTTGCAATTGGTAATCAGAGTAGTTTTCTGTGATCATGGTTTCAGTGTGTCTGCCCTCTGACGCCCTCTTGCAGAGTGCCAATCTAATCACACTAGGACCACAGCCTTGTCTAACTCAATGAAACCAAGCCATGCCCACGGGGCCACCCAGGACGGGCGGGTCATGGTGGAGAGGTCTGACAGAATGTGGTCCACGGGAGAAGGGAATGGCAAGCCACTTCAGTATTCTTGCCTTGAGAACCCCATGAACAGTATGAAAAGGCAAAATGATGGGATACTGAAAGAGGAACTCCCCAGGTCAGTAGGTGCCCAATATGCTACTGGAGATCAGTGCAGAAATAACTCCAGAAAGAATGAAGGGATGGAGCCAAAGCAAAAACAATACCCAGTTGTGGATGTGACTGATGGAAGAAGCAAGATCCGATGCTGTAAAGAGCAATATTGCATAGGAACCTGGAATGTCAGGTCCATGAATCAAGGCAAATTGGAAGTGGTCAAACAGGAGATGGCAAGGGTGAACGTCGACATTCTAGGAATCAGCGAACTAAAATGGACTGGAATGGGTGAATTTAACTCAGATGACCATTATATCTACTACCGTGGGCAGGAATCCCCCAGAAGAAATGGAGTAGCCATCATGGTCAACAAAAGAGTCCAAAATGCAGTACTTGGATGCAATCTCAAAAACAACAGGATGATCTCTGTTTGTTTCCAAGGCAAACCATACAATATCATGGTAATCCATGTCTATGCCCCAACCAGTGACGCTGAAGAAGCTGAAGTGGAATGGTTCTATGAAGACCTACAAGACCTGTTAGAACTATCACCCAAAAAAGATATCCTTTTCATTACAGGGAACTGGAATGCAAAAGTAAGAAGTTAAGAAACACCTGGAGTAATAGGCAAATTTGGCCTTAGAATGCGGAATGAAGCAGGGCAAAGACTAATAGAGTTTTGCCAAGAAAATGCACTGGTCATACCAAATGCCCTCTTCCAACAACACAAGAGAAGACTCTACACATGGACATCACCAGATGGTCAACACCAAAATCAGATTGATGATATTCTTTGCAGCCAAAGATGGAGAAGCTCTATACAGTCAACAAAAACAAGACCAGGAGCTGACTGTGGCTCAGATCATGAACTCCTTATTGCCAAATTCAGACTTAAATTGAAGAAAGTAGGGAAAACCACTAAGCCATTCAGGTATGACCTAAATCAAATCCCTTATGATTATACAGTGGAAGTGAGAAATAGATTTAAGGGCCTAGATCTGATAGATAGAGTGCCTGATGAACTATGGAATGAGGTTTGTGACATTGTACAGGAGACAGGGATCAAGACCATCCCCATGGAAAAGAAATGCAAAAAAGCAAAATGGCTGTCTGAGGAGGCCTTACAAATAGCTGTGAAAAGAAGAGAAGTGAAAAGCAAAGGAGAAAAGGAAAGATATAAACATCTGAATGCAGAGTTCCAAAGAATAGCAAGAAGAGATAAGAAAGCCTTCCTCAGAGATCAATGCAAAGAAATAGAGGAAAACAACAGAATGGGAAAGACTAGAGATCTCGTCAAGAAAATCAGAGATACCAAGGGAACATTTCATGCAAAGATGGGCTCGATAAAGGACAGAAATGGTATGGACCTAACAGAAGCAGAAGATATTAAGAAGAGATGGCAAGAATACACAGAAGAACTGTACAAAAAAGATCTTCATGACCCAGATAATCACGATGGTGTGATCACTCATCTAGAGCCAGACATCCTGGAAAGTGAAGTCAAGTGGGCCTTAGAAAGCATCACTATGAACAAAGCTATTGGAGGTGATAGAATTCCAGTTGAGCTATTTCAAATCCTGAAGAAAGTGCTGCATTCAATATGCGAGAAAATTTGGAAAACTCAGCAGTGGCCAGAAGACTGGAAAATGTCAGTTTTCATTCCAATTCCAAAGAAAGGCAATGCCAAAGAATGCTCAAACTACCACACAATTGCACTCATCTCACACGCTAGTAAAGTACTGCTCAAAATTCTCCAAGCCAGGCTTCAGCAATATGTGAACTGTGAACTTCCAGATGTTCAAGCTGGTTTTAGAAAAGGCAAAGGAACCAGAGATCAAATTGCCAACATCCACTGGATCATGGAAAAAGCAAGAGAGTTCCAGAAAACATCTATTTCTGCTTTATTGACTATGCCAAAGCCTTTGACTGTGTGGATCACAATAAACTGTTGAAAATTCTGAAAGAGATGGGAATACCAGACCACCTGACCTGCCTCCTGAAAAACCTATATGCAGGTCAGGAAGCAACAGTTAGAACTGGACATGGAACAACAGACTGGTTCCAAATAAGAAAAGGAGTACGTCAAGGCTGTATATTGTCACCCTGCTTATTTAACTTATATGCAGAGTACATCATGAGAAATGCTGGGCTGGAGGAAGCACAAGCTGGAATCAAGATTGCCAGGAGAAATATCAATAACCTCAGATATGTAGATGACACCACCCTTATGGCAGAAAGTGAAGAGGAACTCAAAAGCCTCTTGATGAAAGTGAAAGAGGAGAGTGAAAAAGTTGGCTTAAAGCTCAACATTCAGAAAATGAAGATCATGGCATCTGGTCCCATCACTTCATGGGAAATAGATGGGGAAATAGTGGAAACAGTGTCAGACTTTATTTTGGGGGGCTCCAAAATCACTGCAGATGGTGACTGCAGCCATGAAATTAAAAGACGCTTCCTCCTTGGAAGAAAAGTTATCACCAACCTAGATAGCATATGGAAAAGCAGAGACATTACTTTGCTGACTAAGGTCCGTCTAGTCAAGGCTATGGTTTTCCTGTGGTCATGTATGGATGTGAGAGTTGGACTGTGAAGAAAGCTGAGTGCCGAAGAATGGATGCCTTTGAACTGTGGTGTTGGAGAAGACTCTTGAGAGTCCCTTGGACTGCAAGAAGATCCAACCAGTCCATCCTAAAGGAGATCAGCCCTGGGATTTCTTTGGAAGGACTGATGCTGAAGCTGAAACTCCAGTACTTTGGCCACCTCATGCAAAGAGTTGACTCATTGGAAAAGACTCTGATGCTAGGAGGGATTGGGGGCAGGAGAAGGGGACAACAGAGGATGAGATGGCTGGATGGCATCACCGACTCGATGGATGTGAGTTTGAGTGAACTCCAGGAGTTGGTGATGGACAGGGAGGCCTGGCGGGCTGTGATTCATGGGGTTGCAAAGAGTCGGACACGACTGAGTGACTGAACTGAACTGAACTGAACTGAATCAGAGTAGCGATTGGCATGAAGTCCTATACAGGCAGGAAAAGCCAAAAATGACTAAAGGTAATCACATTTGAAATATTGACTCATCCATTAATATTACCTGCTAAAATCAACTGTATTGAAGAATAATATACTCAACAAAATGAAACCATTTTACGTATGGAGTTCAATGATTTTTTAACTCATTGGGTCCCCATACTAATTAAGATAAAGAATGTTTTTACCACACCCTCCATTTCCCTCAGGCTCCATGTGAATTTGCTAGGATTTTCATAACAAAGCACTGTAAGCTGGGTGGCTTAAACAGTAGAGTGTATTGTCCTGCAGTTCTGGTGGCTAGGAGTCTGAGATAAGGTCTCAGGAGTGTTGGTTCCTTCTGAAGGCTGTACAGGAGAACCCATTTCTCGTCTCCCAGCTTCTTTGGCAGCTTTTGGTTTGTAGATGAATCGCCTGATGTCTGCCTTAATCTTCACATGCCATTCTCTCTGTGCCTACTTTCCCTATTTTATAAGGGCATGGGCCATAGTGCATGAGAGTCTAATAGTCTCATCTTGACTACATTTGGCAGAGACCTTATTTCCAAGTAAGGTCTGATGCAGTGGAGTTAGGAGCTAAGCACATGTTTGACCATCACTCCCCTTTTCCTGGGAGCATGGCCCAATGTAGCCCATGAACAAGAATCCCTGTTCAGTGATAGAAGTGTTCAAGCAGAGTCAGGACATGTTAATTGCATGAACAGGTTGTTCAAATTTCCCTGTCACCTGGGTCAAGAAACATTCATGGTTTCAGTGTGATTTCCTTCATCAGCCAGCAGAGTTCAATATGTAACTGCTCGACAAGCCTGAATCATCACTGTTTCTCACCCATGCAATCTTAGGCTCTGCTGGGTTAAAGGCCCTCGTTTCCAGGGGTGATGACACAATGCTTTGGTAAAGGGGTGCAGTGGTGGACCCATTAAACTTGAAGCTGTGACCCCTATTTGGACATTTTGGAATCCTCGTGCTGTTGAACCAGTAAAGAAAGGAAATACCCAACTGGTGGGGGAAATTCATCTTCATTTCCGTGAGCTGTATCATTACGTCCCAGTGAGGGTCTGCAATTATCACTACACCAACAGGGATATAAGGAAGGAGGTCTAAAATGCAGAAACTCACCAAGTCACCTTCTGATGCCTTCAAACTCAGTGATAATCACACATTGGAAATCACAGCAGTCGTAACAGCAGGGAAAAGCACTTGAGGACTCTGAAGGCTCGGGATTGACGGTCTGGGTCACCTTGCCAGGCAAGCAAATTAGAGCAGCTGCTGATCCAGTCGAGGGCTGCTTAAGGGCAAGACAAGCCGGAACGAGTAGTGAAAGGGCGACGTGAAACGGTGGCAGATATGCACTCGCTTTGCGCTCTGACTTTGGGGTGAGTGTGGGCAAAGACTCCTAGGAACTGGTGAGACCTAGAGGCCCGGCTGAGAGGAGTCTCTCTCTCTCCATTCTTGCCCATCTTCGCCCTGTCTTTCTTCTTTCATTGCTTTCTGTGAACTCTTCTGTTGGGCTCTGTGCTAGTTTATATCCACTGCCAGACCCTCATACCAGGACTGACAGGTTATTTGGAAAGATTCTGAATCTTTGTCAGTTTTTAAACTTATGAAATATATGAGGCACATAGAGAATGATATTGCAAACATCCGTTATACCCACCAGTTCTGTTGAAGCCATTTCTTAATGCTTCCCAGAACTGCTGTGTGCTCTGCTCAGAGATAGCTACCCGGCCAGAAGTGGTGTATGTGATCTCCAGACACATGTGTTCACAAATGGTGTGTAGCTTCACGTGTTTTAACAAATACATATATGGTATATATTTTTCTAATTTTTTTTTTTTTGGCTCCACTATGCAGCTTGGGAGATCTTAGTTCCCAGTCAGGGGTAGAATGTGGGCCCTCTGCAGTGGAAGCATGAAGTCCTAACCATTGGGCTTCCAGGGAATTTCCTGTAATTCATTTTTTGTTCAATGTGATTTTGAGATATGTTTTTGTTGATTAGCCTAGATTATTTTAAAGTCCAGAGAGTGGTGACTTTTGGGGGCGTTATTTTAATTTTCACCAAGAGTGTCATCAACTCTCCCTGTAACTAGAATATTTCTTTCTTATTAGCAGAGGTCCTCGTGATTCTGGAACAAAAGAGATTCATAAGAGATTATTTAAGTCTAAGAAATGCATCAGAGAATGAATGGCTGCTACAGAAGAAGGACTGGCTCTCTCCCCCGTGCACGACTGCGGAACTGGGGTTCGAGAACATTCTCGTGAATTTCAGGTCTGCAAGAAAATAATTCCAGGTTAAGACCAGGAATTTCAGCAGAAGTTATTGACTCTGTTACCCAATTGCTTGCCAATAATTATTGAAGATAAGTTAGTTCTGCTAGCTTTTGTCTTCTTTTTCCAAGAGAATTTCCCATTCTTGTTGCTAGGAAGTATATTGTGTTGAGAAGCAGTAAAAAAAAAAAAAAAAAGGGGTGAACAAAGCTTCATTGGGAAATAACTCTAAAATTCTTACAGAGAGCTACCACCAGTAACTGAGAAGGATCAATAAACCCACAACTAACATCAAACAACAGCACCTCTATTAAACATAACAAGTACACCATGGTGCTATTGTTGCTATATACTTTCTTTCCTCTTAAAAGAAATTCGTGCTAAAACAGTGTTAGAAGTCCAGCCAAGTCCTGATAAACACAACTACTCTCCAGAAACTTAGCATCCATGCCAATGTTTGAGGTTCTAGTTTTTCTTCCCTAGCTTAGTGCCAAAAGCCGCCTCTATAGCTGCTCTCCTGACCTTCACTACTCTCCCGAGAAAGTCTGTCTGGGGGCCTCAGCGCGAGGGGCAGCCGGGACGTTGCCGCTCTCGCTATAGGCCAGTGCCCTTCTGGTTCGGTGTCAGGCATTAGCCAGCACGTTAGTTCGGTCACGTCACGTAGCAGTGAACAATGGAAGCGGGGCAGATTCAGACACAGACGAAGTAGAATGGAAGGAGCCAGCAGAGTGTCATGGAGCTGCGCTTGCTGATTTTATTTTCGCACTATTGCACGAAGGACGCCAAGAAAAACATCCTCAGCGTCAAATGAACTAGACTCTGGGAGTTGGAGCGTTATTGATGCTGTATAAAGAGAGCATTTGCTCTGTGTTGCGATGTGTAGGTGTCAGCTAGCCTATGTTTTTTAGTTCATAGATCTCTAGATTAAGAGTTCAGTTCAGCTGCTCAGTCGTGTCCGACTCTTTGCGACCCCATGAATCGCAGCACGCCAGGCCTCCCTGTCCATCACCATCTCCCGGAGTTCACTTAGACTCACGTCCATTGAGTCCGTGATGCCATTCAGCCATCTCATCCTCTGTTGTCCCCTTCTCCTCCTGCCCCCAATCCCTCCCAGCATCAGAGTCTTTTCCAATGAGTCAACTCTTCGCATGAGGGGGCCAAAGTACTGGAGTTTCAGCTTTAGCATCATTCCTCCCAAAGAAATCCCAGGGCTGATCTTCTTTAGGATGGACTGGTTGGATCTCCTTGCAGTCCAAGGGACCCTCAAGAGTCTTCTCCAACACCACAGTTCAAAAGCATCAATTCTTCAGTGCTCAGCCTTCTTCACAGTCCAACTCTCACATCCATACATGACCACTGGAAAAACCATAGCCTTGACTAGACGGACCTGAGTCAGCAAAGCAATGTCTCTGCTTTTGAATATACTATCTACACGCTTTTATTTTACAAAGAAATTTATTGAACAACGTGTTCACTAACCAAATGAACTTTTTGGCTAACCCAATATAACAGCATAAGGACATTCTGAAGAAGAGCATCACTATTACCATGAGAAACGCTTATTCTCTGCCATAGAAAATCTCACTTTGAAGTTGCTAAAGGCTCCGTCAGTTTTGCCTAGGGTCTGCAGGGTCCGCCCTTGCCCCTGGGAACTGGACGCTAAAAGCACGGATCCTGGCAGTGACGCCCTGGAAGGCGGGGAGCAGAAAGTGCGCATAACTTCTGAAGAGGGGGAAAGACTAGGAAGGGGCAGCGACTCATAAATTTCCAGCCGAGACTGAATTTAACGAGCTGAGAGGAAATTTGAAAAGTAAAAGATCTGCACCAAGCTCTAGACTCTCAGGTTTTAGTGCCAGCTAGGAGCACTGTGGTAGAGTAATACTTTCAAAACGTCACCATGCGTCCCTCCTCCCTTTCCGGCAGATCACAGCCTGGACACATCGCCGCCGGGAAGCGATGCAGAGCGGAAGGCCCATCAATGATAAGTCTCTTTCTGGATTCTGGGCTCAAAACTCCTCGGGCTTTAAGGCAGCATGGACAAAAGTATTCTCAGTGAACATGTACGAGGGAGCCAAAAGTTTAAGGAAAGAGGGTCCCCTCCTGAAGATTTAAAGGCAAACCCCCAGTTAAAGGGAAGGAAGGTCTGGCGGGGAACTGTTGAGGCCAGGGGCCTGGGGGGCTCCCGAAGAGGTGCGGGGCCGTCGGAGCCGTCCACCCCCCGTCTCCGGTTCTGTCCAGACGCTCATGCCGTCCCGTGGGTCTCCTCTGCTTGCGGAGGCAGTAGGATTGCTGCTCAGTTCTCTTCAGACCGGATACGGCCTGAGGACTTGCGCGGACACGCGCAGTGTGAGCGGGGGTGGTGCGGGAGCCTTTAAGGGTCGCGCCGTCACCGGCCACCTTCGCCCCGGCGTGGTTTTCGCGGAGCAAAGATGCAGCCTGCCTCCCGTCCCTGAGCCCGAGTCCGAGGGCTGCGCTTCCCTCACAGCCTGCGCAGGACGCAGAGGGCCTGGGAGACTCACGTCTGTTACCTTAGCAGTCGAGATCGGGAGGGGTGCACGCGCGCATGCATGGGTGTGTGTGTGTGCGTGTGTGTGTATGTGTGTGTGTGAGTGAGTGTGAGTGTGACTTCATCAGGCCTTGAAAACAGAGCCTCAGGTTGCTCTCAGGAGTCTAGCTGCCGCAGGGCCCAGACTCTGAGGTCAGGTTTCCTGGGCTGGAACACTACCAGCCACCGAGCACCTATGCAGTCCTGGGCAAGTTCATTGTCTTTCTGTACCCGAATTTCCTTACTTGGAAGCAAAATAAAGTATCCTTAAATGGGAGGAAGAATAGTTCTCTGCATAGCGCTGCTGAGGAGTAAACAAGTTAACATTTGTCCAGTGGTAAGAGCAGCTTCCAGCACACAGATAACACAAGGATGTTAGTTCTCTCTCCTTCTCACCACGCCCTTCCCATGTCAGGCCTTCCCTAGGAGATAATCCATGACAAAAAAATGAGCGAAATATTAACCTCCAAGGATTTTAAATGGTAGCTTAATTTTGAAGTCTTAAAAATGTACCAAACGAGAGCCTTAGTGAGAATAATAGATGGCCCGCTCTCATCATACCTGTTTAGCTGCATCGATTGCGGTTGCGTCTCTGGCCCTGGAAGGTAGCTAGGCTTTTAATATTACCCGACTTCCAAATAACTGGTTTCATGCGAGCTCCCCTCCCCAATTGTGCTCTTTCTTCCCCCTTCCCCAGGGAGGGGCCGCCAAACATTCAGGAAGAGAGCTAACTAATTAGCTTTTAGACTTGGTTTCATCTTCTTACCCACAGTGAATCTAGAAACCTCTCTGTGCTATCTGGGTGAGTGCTGCAGGCTTTAAAGCCATCTTTGAATATATTCGCTTGATTTTAAAGACAAAAATCTCCCTGGAACTTTTAACCGTGGGCACCGCTTTCGCTTTTCTGAGTGGCTGCTCTCTGAACTTATCTGAAGCTGCTGTTAGAGGTGGTTGGGACCTATTTCCAAAGATTCAAGTTCTGTGCTGGACCATTAAGCCTTTGAGGGCCAAGAAAAACCACAAAGGATTGCTGGTGTCAGGACTGAGGGAGAAACAAGCTTTGAAATATAGGAGAGGGAAAAAAGCAAAGCCTCTACAGGTATGTCATTCCCAACCAGATAAGAATACAGACCTGGTGGAGAATAAAAGCATGCTTTGCAAAGCTACTGCCAGCGGGGCGAAAGATTGAGGAGGGGAGGGCCAGAGAAAACGGGGTAAAAGTCCCTACGGGTATATTTAAGCCGAAACCTGGTGTTTAATTACAGTATTAGCACAAAACCCTTTCCAGTCCATGTCGGTGCCCAAAAAGGAACAGAGGGACAAGACCGCACAGGGAGGCATTCTGGAGGACCCAGGACACAAGAGCTCCGCTCTCTGTTTAGGAGTCTCCCCAAACCCTCGATGCTAAATCACAGGTTCCATCTGCAGGGCTCATCAAAAGATCGCAAATTTCAGCTCTTCCTCCAGGTTCCTGACGAGAACATTCAACCAGAAATAAGGCCGCTGGCAACGTGATTCAGGCTTCCCTGGATTCTTAAGGTTGTTTCCCAGGGATATTTATAAGAGAAATGGAATGTTGGAAAGAAAAATGTGTTGTGAGCGGATGGCAGTTCTTTCTGGCCCCAGATCTTTATTAAGGCAAAAACACTGCAGCAGCAGAGAAGAATTTGAGACTCAGCTTTAACTTTGTCTCACATAAAAATGCACCAACCACAATATTCTATAGAAAGACCTGGAGCTTTTAATGCCTTTAGTTGTATTGTTTGCTCATTTACATGGGGCGTTGTGCATAAATATGCAGAGCCCCACTTCCTTGATGAAGGTAGGCTTTCCTGCTTTGTGGGTCTGCATACTTTCTACTGAATTTCCCTACAAGGGTCAAAATTTATGTTGAAGGTGGACCCAAGGAAAATTGACTTGAAAGAATTTCTTCAAAAGGATCAGAAGTGCTCACATTGATTGTAGTTTCTGGTAGATGAGCTGAGTAGATAAGACCATAAGACATATATTAATGACAATAATATGAACACTTTTATTAAAAAATCAATTTAGGAATTTTGGATCACAGAGAACACTCTCCATTTATCCTGACTTTTTGCATAGAATTTTCTGTTTACCTCGAGAGAATTGTCATCGTTCGAAGTGTCTTCAAAAACAGACTTTAGGAGACGTTCTATAAGTTTTCCGTAGTCTCAGCCTTGCTTTCCACACACGGGCAGGTGAAACAGATCTTTTTCAGTTGAGTCTAGTCAGGACTCTAAATAACTTCATTTTGCCGATTCCTGTTTCATCTCAGTGCTTCTAATTCCTCTGGGTAAGACGCTGCTCCAGCTCCTGGAAGTTTTGCATCGTTTCCTTGCGGCGTCTTCCTTCCTTCTTGGATGTCTTCCTGCTCCTCTTCTTCATCCACTGCATTTAATGCTGCTACTGAGGACCTTCTGACATAAGAAAATTCCAGACTAAGAAATTTTCATCTTTTCAAGTGTCATTGTGGACTGCGATATAGCATCAGTGATATGGAGGCTATTAGAATAGATTTATTCATCAAACAAGCTTGTAGGCAAGTGTCTGAGGTCAGCTGTGTTGGGAAATATAAAGCACACAATCTGTATCCAAAGAATTTACAGACCAGTAGGCTGTGCAGATTGAGAAGCAACAGTCACAGCTGGACAGGGAACAGCGTCCTGGTTCAAAATTAGGAATGGAGACATTAAGGCTATGTATTGTCACCTTGCTTATTTAACTTATATGAGGAGTACATCTTGCGAAAAGCCAGGCTGATGAATGGCAAGCTGGAATCAAGATTGCTGGGAGAAATATAAACAAGCTAGATATGCAGATAACCCCACTCTAATGACAGAAAGTGAAGAGGAATTAAAGAGCCTCTTGATGAGGATGAAAGAGGAGAGTGATAAACCTGGCTTAAAACTCAGCATTCAGAAACCTGAGGTCATGGCATATGGTCCTTTCACGTCATGGCAAATAGATGGGGAAACAGTGGAAACGGTGGCAGACTTTATATGGGGGTCTCCAAAATCACTGCAGATGGTGACTGCAGCCATGAAATTAAAAGGCACTTGCTCCTTGGAAGGAAAAGTATGACCAACCTAGACAGCATAATAAAAAGTAGAGATATCACTTTGCCGACAAAGGTCCATATAGTCAAAGCTATGGTTTTTCCAGTAGTCATGGATGGATTTGAGAGCTGGACCATAAAGAGAGTTAAGTGCTGAAGAAATGATGCTTCCAAATTGTAGTGCTGGAGAAGACTCTTGAGAGTCCTTTGGATTGGAAGGCAATCAAACCAGTCAATCCTAAGGGAAATCAATCCTTAATATTCATTGGAAGGACTGATGCTATAGCTGAAGCTCCAGTTACCAGATGTGAAAAGTCATCTCATTGGGAAAGATCCTGATGCTGGCAAAGATTGAGGGCAAGAGGAGGAGGGGGCAAAAGAGGATAAAATGGTTGGGTGGTGTCACTGACTCAATGGACATGGGTTTGGGTGGACTCTGGGAGTTGGTGATGGACAGGGAGGCCTGGCGTGCTGCAGTCCATGGGGTCGCAAAGAGTCAGACACGACTTAGTGACTGAACAACAAGGTGGAAAAGATGGAAAAGTGGGAGAGAAGGGTAAATTGTTAAAAATCCTCCGTGACCTTTGCCCTTATAAAGAGTTACCTCGCTGCAGGAATACCCAGCAGAGCGGAGAGTTTAAGAGTTTCATTTCTTCTTGTCTATTTGAAATTTCTTTGTTTCTAAACAGAAATTATCTTTCAGCAAGTGGGAGTTTATATTAAATTCATTCTATTCATAATGCATTAGAAGTCTAAAATATCATGTTCTTAGATCACATTGGGAGAAACTGAAGACCAGGCATTGGACGATATGAAAATAGCATCTGAATGAAAGATCTCAGTAGAGGACTCGTATGCATGAGTGTGGCCTTTCTCCCTTGGCCAGAGTTGACTGTAGAAGCTGTTAAGTTGGGTTTACATGGTACAAGCAGAACAGCAGTTTAAAGCCCAGTTGGATTTAATACTTTTCCCCCTGAATTTATCGTTTCAGCAAACAGACTTGTAAAAGGGCCAGGGTGGTTGAGTGATTCATGTACAACAACTCCAGACCCGTAGTGAGGTGGGCACATGGCCCTTAACTCGACCCCACATAGCTTTCACTGCACTTTGGTTTCCGTTTAGTTCTTTGAGCTTGTCTGTGTTGTTCCTGGTACCCTGTATTGATGAAGCGACTTGAAGTATACTTGCCACAGTGAGACAGTTTTTCTTAACCAATTTACTTTTCCAACATGGTCTTTTTTTTTTCCTTTTTTTCCTATCTGCTTAAAAAACCTTCTGGTGTTTATGGCTAAGCCTCTCACCCTGGCTTTCAAGGGTCTGTAGGACTATCTGTGGCAAATATCGGGGAAGGAGTCAGGTACTCAGCACTCATTTTTACACCTTTTTCATTCTGCTTTATCCTTTGTGTTGCCTGGCAACAACATTTTCTAGACCACTTTGACTCCTGTGTTTTGGATAGCTTGACCTTTTGCCAAGTAGACACACTTATGCAAGATTAAGAAAGAAAGAGAGGCAGCAGCTATTGTATTCTCTCTCTAACTCCAGACTTTGTGCTTTACAGAGATGGGGGTGATAGTGATCTCTCTTTCGTTTACACCTGCTATCGGTGTGCAGAGACACTGTGAAGCATTATTGGTTCTGCACGTGCTTAACCTCTGTCCAGGCCAGTCTATAATTTTGTAAGCTCTTAATTTCCGCTGCTAGTCTTTTCTTTTCACTTTAAATGCATAGACTGACTGCTCTTTTTCTAACTGAACGCTGACTATAATATAAGCCCTCCTCTAATGAAATTGTCTAAGGCCAAAGACAAAATATGGCCTCAGTCCATGTAATGGTGGGCTGTCTTGCTTCTCCTATCCTTCAAACCCATCCAAGTCAGCCTCCACACAGCACTTCCTGCTCCTGAACCCCCACTAAATCCGTGTTTCTTAGCTCTTCAGGTGGCAGTAGCTCACAGAGAACGTTGCTCAGTCTCAGTTTTGTTCCTCTTTTGAATTGTTCTTTCTTTTAAACCACATTTGTCTCTTCAGTAACCATGGTAAGCTCCAAGAGAACCAATCTCTTTAAAATTTCTTTTCTTCTGATTCCTTCACAGAGGCAACACGGCATGATATATAAAATAGAACTTCAAAAGAACAAAAAGAAAGAAAGGAAAGAACCCTCTGTTGTTTTCTAACTGTGAAAGTTGTGTATGCTTATTATACACACATATATAAGAAATTAACCAGGTAGCTTAGTGGTAAAGAATTCACCTGCCAAGCAGAAGATGTGAGTTTGATCCCTGGGTTGGGAAGATCCTCTGGAGAAGGAAATAGCAACCCACCCCAGTGTTCTTGCCTGGAGAATCCCATGGACAGAGGAGCCTGGTGGGTTACAGTCCATAGGGTTGCAGAGTCAGACACGACTTAGCCACTAAACCGCAAGCAATAAGAAAGTAACATAATCTATGTGTTTTGGCTGTTAAAATGTCCACTCCCACGACAGCGGGGTGGGCAGATTTATTGGATTCAGACTGGGGAGGAGCAGCGGGATGGCTGGACTCTGGGCCCAGCCCCAGGCCCCCTGCCCAGGGTAGGGCCCTGCGGGATAGGAGCGGCGAGGAAGCCCTTCAGCTGCCCGCAGCAGCAGTCGTGTCGGCCGCCCAGTCGTGTCCGACTCTTTGTGACCCCATGGACTGTAGCCCACCAGGCTCCTCTGTCCATGGGATTTCCCAGACAAGAATACTGGCGTGGGTTGCCATGCCCTCCTCCAGGGGGCCTTCCCAGCCCAGGGATCGAGCCCAGGTCTGCTGCGTCGCAGGCAGATTCTTTACCATTTGAGCCACCAGGGAAGACCCACAACAGAAGTGCCCACAGTTACTGCGCGGCACCCTCTGGGAACCTCCAATCTGGGAAGATAACCGAGGGTCGGAGGACAGGCACTGAGCCCGCCCCGAGGCCAGTGTTGGGGAAAGGGGAGCAGGCCGAGGCGGAGCCGGGGTTAGACTGAGCTCCTCGGTGGTGTGGGGGCTGCGGCTCTTGGCCTCCTGGGCGGCGCTTTCCCCGGGGCCCTAGGCTGCGGCCCGCAGTCTCCTGGGCAGCCCTTCCCCCAGGCCCTTGGCTGCAGCCCACGGCCTCCTGGGTGGTGCTTTCCCCGGGGCTCTGGGCTGCGGCCTGCGGCCTCCTGGGCAGCAGGTTCCCTGGAGCTCTCCCCAGCCTGGCTCTGGGGCCGCCTCCACCAGGCAGCCTCCTGTGGGTGTCAGGGAGAGAGTGCTCTCTGGCCGCGCTTCCGGGGCCTTCCGGCCTGCTGTTGTGGCCCGATCCCCTACCTGGCCCCCAAGCCCAGGGGAAAAGCGGAGGAAGGAGGAGTCTGCAAACAGGCACCCAGAAGGCCTGTGCCGGAAGCCAGCCCCAGGCGCGCGGAGGGGACCGCGCCTGTCGCGGGGGCATCATTAGAGGATCCGGTCCTTCACTCCACTCCACCCAGTTTCTGCTCGAGAGTCCCCTCCCTGGTGCTGCCAGGTCCGGGCTGGGGCTGACCTCAGCGGGTCGGCTTTGAGGTCCCAGACCCTGGCCTCCTGCTTGCCCAGCATGGTTCCTCCGGCCCTGGGGCCCGGGTCAGGCTCCAGGCGGAGGATGTGGCTTTGCACTCGGTCATCAGTAGGCGAGGAGGCGAGGCACCACTAAACAGCAGATGCTGTTCTTAATTTTCCAATTAAGAAAGAATCACTAGTAACATACCAGTTAATAAGAGTCATTTTATTCGTGAGTAGTTGAATATAAGTTGAATAGGAATAAAGTGTTGTGTATCATTTTTTTCTACGAACATCATGAAACATTTTGCCGTCGTTAAAAATTTCACATGCGTGTTGAGATGGCTTCGTAGACTTCATTATACACATGCCATCATTGAGCAATTCCTCTATTCCTGAATAGCTAGGTGGTTTCCAGAATTTTTTACTATAAATAATGCTGCAACAAAAATAATAGCACAAAAATCTTCACAAAAAATTATTAGCATACTATTTCTTTAGATTAAAGATATTTAGGGGTTATCTATTAAAAATGAATAGCATTATAAGTGACGTGCAGAGAGCTATGAGAATTCGGAGAAGAATGCAGAGAAGTCATCGGTAGAGTGTGACTTTCCTCCAATATTGATTTAGCAAATAATAAACAAATGGGCAAATGAGTGAGCACAACAGGGCTGTTGTGAATCCATTTCTCAGATGGCGCATAAATAAAGCAGATGCTGGACTTAGAAGTGTGCTCGCTACCAACACGTGTCATTTATATCTGCGCAGTTAGCTTTCCTCTCTCCTGAACCTACTACTGGTTTTGAAGCTTCTCTTGCATAAAAGGTTGATCGGAGTCTAGTACATATTAGCACTATCAAGTACAGAGCGCAGTCAAGGCCATCACTTCACCCCTCGTTTTCATTTAGGAACAAAGCCCTCCAAGCTCAGTGAAGTCCAGACGAGGGGCGATACTGAGGCCCCCGACCACCAGGTCGGTGGTCTTCCAGGGAGGAGCAGGAGGGCGGCCCGCGGTGTGTCGCTGGGCCAAGGCAGATGCTCCGCGCTAAGCAGAGCCACTCTGAAGCTCGGTCATCTTAGGAGTCTGCTCTCTGGGCGGTAACCTGGATGAGCATATGTGATGAGCTCATTTCTCAGTTGAAGGAGCTGCAGTGGGTAAACAAAGATAGCCATTTCCGAGTTAGCCCCTGGGCGGCCAAGTCCTAGGATTGGCATTGAGCGTATCAGACGCCGATAGTTTCTTTTTACCATATCGGTGCTTTTAAAAATGGAAAACCACATCAAATACCAATATAATATAGGGGGAAATACAGGTCAAGTTTCATATAATAAAGGAATCAATTTGTTCTGCTGACAATCCCTAGAACTTTAGCACTCAGCATGTTCAGAGGGAGCTGTGTGATGAAAAGCACCAGAGGGGGAAGCTTCTTAAAAGTTACAACTAATCTGATGAGCAAGATTTCTTTGAAAAAAATGTTCCAGAAGGAAATCTTGAAGGACGCAAAACACAGCAAAAAATAATGTTGGTCCAGGTAACCAAGTTAGAGTTCACCTTGCAGAAGCTTGTAAACATCCTTCCCTTTTCTTTGGCATGAGTGATTCACGGCTGGTTCAGCCCATAATTTGTCATCCCGCACGCTGGGCTTGTGGCAATCTGATGTACGTGCAGCCAGCACAGATCTCACTGGGGCACTGGGCCTTGACGGGAATAGTACCTGAGACAGAGCACATATTCCACTGGAGGCGCACCATTCTGGGCGACCTCGGAGCAGAGACATGGTAGAGCTTCCAAAATGCCTAAGCAACGGGTCAAGGACGAGAAGTTCACTCTCGAAGACAATGATAGGAAATCTTTTAAAATGTGACTTAGCATGAATCTGGCACTGCTTTAAGTACTTGTCATCTATTAACTCATTTAGTTCTCCCAACAACCACAAAGAGAGCCTCGATTAGGATATCCTAAAGGTGAGGAAACTAGCTCATAGGTAGAACCCAAGGAATCTTCCCAAGTCACAAAGCTGAAGTTTTTCCTTAAAAATCTCGCTGAGGACTTCCAGTCAGCTTTACCAGTCGGGCTTCAGGCATCCCCTGTCTCAACCCCTGTTACTACACAGCACATCCTCTCTATTCTAGGCACTCAGATGCTGTGCCATTTTCAAAATTTGTTTTGTCTTACCATACCCACATCTATCTGACACAGTCCTTCATTCCTTCACTCCTTGGCAAGTTTCAGCATCAAAGTTCCTCTGAAATACCTCCAGTTTCCAAAGTGGCCCTGGATGTCTCCTTTGCAGAAGAGAATAATCTTTCTCTCCTCCATTCTCCAATAGCCTTTCGGCCTTGCTGTGATTAGCACTTAACATGTTGTATTAGTTGTCATTTTCAATTTTAAGTGGCATTCCTTCAGAACAGGAGTGAGAACAATGTGCTACTCATTTTTCAAAAGAGCCTCCACCTGAGGAAGAATGTGGGATTCAAATATGTACTTTATAGGCTTATGCTGAGTTAATAATAGCAAATAAATGGTTAGCAGAATAAATAGGTTACCAAACACCAGAGGAGTGGGAACATTATCAGACAAATTAGGGACAAATCATGGTTATTTACTTACAGGTAATATCAGTCTTCCCTGTAGCTCAGACTGTAAAGAATCTGCCTGCAATGCAGGAGACCCAGGTTTGATCCCTGGGTTGGGAAGGTCCCTTGGAGAAGGGTATGGCAATCCACTCCAGTATTCTTGCCTGGAAAGTTCCACGGACAGAAGAGCCTGGTGGACTACAGTCCGTGGGGTCCAAAAGGGTCAGACACAACTGAGTGACTAACACCACTCCTTAAGGTAATATCTGTGATTCTCATCAAATTACTTTGTTTTGTGGTTCACTTGCTCAGTTGTGTCCAACTCTTTGTGGCCCCATGGACTGTCCCTGACTATCTCCTGAAGTTTGCTCAAACTCAAGTCCATTGAGTCAAAGATGCTGTCTAACCATCTCGTTCTTTGTCACCCCCTTCTCCTCCTGCCCTCAATCCATCCCCCATCTGGGTCTTTTCCAATGAGTTGGCTCTTTATATTGGGTGGCCAAAGTATTGGAGCTTCAGCATCAGTCCTTACAATAAATATTTTATATATATAATTATATATAAAGTAATCTTTTATAGATATAATTACTATATATACATATACACTATATACAAATACATTTACATATATATACAATTATTATATATACATATGTGTGTGTATATATATATATATAAAACATATGTGTATATGTATATATATATATCTCAAAGGCAATGGCACCCCACTCCAGTACTCTTGCCTGGAAAATCCCATGGACGGAGGAGCCTGGTAGGCTGCAGTCCATGGGGTAGCTAAGAGCCGGACACAACTGAGCGACTTCACTTTCACTTTTCACTTTCATGCATTGGAGAAGGAAATGGCAACCCACTCCAGTGTTCTTGCCTGCAGAATCCCAGGGACGGGGAAGCCTGGTGGGCTGCCGTCTATGGGGTCACACAGAATTGGACACGACTGAAGCGACTTAGCAGCAGTGGCAATAACATATGTATATTAAGTAAGAGCTTCCCTGGTGGCTCAGATGGTAACAAATCTGCCTACAATTCAGGAGACCCAGGTTGGATCTCTGGTCAGGAAGATCCTCTGGAGAAGGGAATGGCAACCCACTCCAGTGTTCTTGCCTGCAGAATCCCATGGAGGGAGGAGCCTGGTGGGGTACAGTCCATGGGGTCACGATAGAGTTGGACACGACGGGGAGATCACACACGCTGGCAAAGTCATGCTCAAAATTCTCCAAGCCAGGCTTCAGCAGTACTTGAACCATGAACTTCCAGTTGTTCAAGCTGGTTTTAGAAAAGGCAGAGGAACCAGAGATCAAGTTGCTGACATCTGCTGGGTCATTGAAAAAGCAAGAGAGTTCCAGAAAAACATATATATCTGCTTTATTGACTATGCCAAAGTCTTTGACTGTGCGGATCACAACAAACTGTGGAAAATTCTTCAAGAGACAGGAATACCAAACCACCTGACCTGCCTCCTGAGAAATCTGTATGCAGGTCAAGAAGCAACAGTTAGAACTGAACATGGAACAACCGACTGGTCCCAAACTGGGAAAGGAGTATGTAAAGGCTGTATATTGTCACCCTGCTTCTTTAACGTCTATGCAGAGTACATCATGCTAAATGCTGGGCTGGATGAAGCACAAGCTGGAATTAAGATTACCAAGAGAAATATCAATAACCTCAGATATGCAGATGGCACCACTCTTATGGCAGAAAGTGAAGAATTAAAGAGTCTCTTGAAGAAAGTGAAAGAGAGTGAAAAAGCTGGCTTAAAAGTCAGCATTTAGGTCATGGCATCCAGCCCCATACTTCATGGCAAATAGATGGAGAAACAATGGAAACAGTGACAGACTTTCTTTTCTTGAGCTCCAAAATCACTGCAGATGGTGACTGCAGCCAGGAAATTAAAGGCAGAAAAGCTATGACCAACGTAGACAGCATGCTAAAAAGCAAAGGCATTGCTTTGCCAACTACGGTCAGTCTAGTCAAAGCTATGGTTTTTTCAGTGGTCATGTATGGATGTGAGAGCTGGACTATAAAGAAGGCTGAGCGCCGAAGAATTGATGCTTTTGAACTGTGGTGTTGGAGAAGACTCTTGAAAGTCCCTTGGACTGCAAGGAGATCCAACCAGTCCATCCTAAAGGAGATCAGTCTTGAGTGTGCATTGGAAGGACTGATGCTGAAGCTGAAACTCCAATACTTTGGCCAGCTGATGAGAAGAATTGACTCACTGGTAAAGACCCTGATGCTGGGAAAGATTGAAGGTGGGAGAAGAAGGGGACGACAGAGGATGAGATGGCTGGATGGCATCACTGACTTGATGGACATGAGTTTGAGTCAACTCCGGGAGTTGGTGATGGACAGGGAGGCCTGGCGTGCTGCAGTCCATGGGGTCGCAAAGAGTTGGACACAACTGAGCGACTGAACTGAACTGAAGTGAACTGAACTTATATCATCTTACGGAAAAACCCAACTGAAATTTTTGGTCAAGCCAATATTAAATGACATAGTCTCTTAACAAAACACTTCTCTAAGTAAAAGCAGATGTAAATTATCTTACTGTATTACAGGAAAATCAAGGACACTATATATGTGGTTCAGCTAGATTTTAGTTACGAGTTGATTTTCTGGAGTATGTATTGCTGAAAGACTTCCACTTTGTTTCCTCGGTCTTTTGCTCTGCTGATGTGTCTTGTAAGAAAGAGAACAAAGGAGGAAAACTAATCGCATGATTTCATAGAGGCTCAGCCACACAGTGGGCGTCCCCGTGGCTCAGCAGGCAAAGAAGCTGCCCGCAGTGCAGGAGACCCGGGCTCCATCCCCGGGTCGGGAAGATCCCCTGGAGGAGGGAGAGGCTGCCCACCCCAGTATTCTTGGACTTCCCTAGTGGCTCAGCAGGTAAAGAAGCTGCCTGCAATGCGGGAAGACCCGGGTTCCGTCCCTGGGTGGGGAAGATCCCCTGAAGAAGGGAGAGGCTGCCCACCCCAGTATTCTGGCCTGGAGAATTCCATGGACTGTAGAGTCCATGGGGTCACAAAGAGTCAGACACGACTGAGTGGCTTTCACTAACCACAGAGTACTCTTCCATTTCCTGCTGCCTGGAAAGTTTCAAAAGCTGATACCTCTGTAAAAAAGCAGTTTTGTGCAGATAATTTGTAGAATTTATTCATGAAATTCTGACGGCCACTAGGGTGGATTATGGGGCAGGGAGGAGCTGGTGAAGCTGAAGACTGTCTCCACGTGAGAATCAGGCACTGAGGGTGGGGCATCGTGGCTACAGTGGGGAGTTGGGGAGCGTTCCAAAGACCCTAAGCATACGGGCGTTTACTGCTGCATAAATGTCGCTGCTGAGAAAAGTCAGTCTTGTGAATGGCTTAGAAAAAGGGTCAGCCCACATCCTCTGTGGAGGACCACGTGGTAAATATTTTAATGTTCTGGAACACATGCTCAAGTTGTGGGGGCAACTCTGCCCCAGTAGTGCACATGCCACTGAGGAAATGCTTGTGGAATGAGTGTGGCCGTGTTCCAATAAAACTTTATTAAAACAAACAGTGGGCCAGATTCGACCTGAGGGCCATAGGTTTGGGACCTCAGCTTAGGACCATAAGTGAACAAAACGTTTGCTACTGAAGAGCACAGCTTGTCTCCCTGCCACTGACTGTGACTCTCTTAAAGACTGCCGAATAAAAAGATACTGGTCAGGGTTCAAAGAAGAGCTTCTCTGGTTAGAATTCCCAGAAGTTCTACTCTGAAGAAAGATATCAAGCCAGGTGCTGGAAGTCAATATAAAAATGAAGAAGAGAGGCCTAAAGTCCAAGAAAAAAGTGCTGGGAAGCAGGGAGAGAGGCAGCTTTCCCCTTTGAGGCCTCAGAGCCTGGGACCCAGACTGTCAGCTGTAGGCACCGGGAGACACACAGCAACAGCCTGAAGACCTGCTCCAGGGTTCTCGGAAGGAGAAGCACGGAGGCCGCTGAGGGAGCCTCCCCTGCTGGCTGGGGTGCCATCCGCAGGCGGCCCCAGGATCTGGCAGGATGGAGGCCAGGGAAACTTACGGGCTTAAGCATTTGGTAGAACACGAGGTCAGTGTGACTTAACTACCTACACAACTGCACGTGTTGTGTAGAGTCATTGGTCACTGTGTTTTTATACCTTACCTTTCTTTTACTTCTAAGTGTTTTCCTTTGAAGACTCTTCTGGAAAAGCCTCATCTCACCTTCCCTAGACAGTTTCCCTAGTCTTTTCTCAGCGGCATGTCTACAGCCCTGGCCTGCACTCAGGCCCTCGGGTTTCCAGCCTGGAGAACTGCAGCAGGCGACCGCGGGGCTCGCTGCCCCCAGCTAGAGCCTTGCATGACCTCTTCGGCTCTGCAGTCTGTCTCACTGGTCAGATCTGACCGGGTCACTTCTTGCTTCGGACTTTCAGTGGCTCCTCACGATGTACAGAAAAGAACTCCAAGTTCTGCGAGCGAAAGAGGCACCTCGCTGCTCTGCTTTTGTCCACGTCTCCAGAGCTCCTTTGCCACTGACTACTTTGAAACTCCTATGAGAGCAACACCCAGTGATTTTAGTTTCTTCCCATGCTGGGCTGTTTCTCGCCTCTGTACCTTGTTCGTGCCAAGATCCTCGCTTCTTGGCTTGTCTGCCTGACTCTCATCATCGTTTAAGACTCAGCCCCTCCTGGTTTCTCACCGTCTGTGCACGAACCTCTCATTGTGCTAAAGCACTGCTGCCTGCCCTTCGCCTCCGGGGACTGTGAGCGGGACCTCCGCCCTTAACGTCGGCAGCACTGCTGTTGATGTTTAGCTGCTAAGTCAGGTCCAGCTCTTTGCAGCCCGAGGGACCGTAGCCTGCCCGGTTCCTCTGTCCGTGGGATTTTCCAGGCAATAGCACTAGAGTGGATTGCCATTTCCTTCTCCAAGTCCTGAAGAGTGTACCTCTAATTTTCCCTGCTTTAATTAATGCTGTTAACTTTTAATGATAACCTCTGCTCTTGGGTCTGCAGGCATTCAAAATAATTTGGGCATTTTAATGTGCAGGAAAAATGTATATGAACACATTTCAGAAAGCCTAATCCTTAAGCCTTTTCTGCTTATCTGTAGCACCCTGCTTATCTGTGGCTGTTGCCACGCCAGCTCATTACCATGGTGATCTATAGCTCTCCCTAAAGCTCCCTGTGTAATTCAATAAAAATATCAATAATGACTATTTTTATCAGTTACGCCTGGCACCGTGCTAAGCCCTTCACTCGCGTTAGCCCGATTACTCACAAGGGCTGTATCTAGGCACGGAGGCCCACGGCCACCCAGCGGCAGGGCCAGGGTTCCGACCCCAGCGACTCTGCTCCGCGTCTTCACACCACGCCCCTGTTCTCCCCAATCAATTCCTCTAGGTCTCCCGGATGCCTTTCGTTCACACAGCCACGGGGGGACCCGCACACCTACCGGAAAGAGCACGGTCGGGTAACCCCAGCCCGCCACTGACTGAAGTCAGTTCCTCGCTTCAAGCTCAGGCTCAAAGTGGAGACTCTTTTATGCAATTTCTGGCGGCAGGCAGGTGAAAGAAAGGATGCCCCACCGTTTGCTTTGCTGGGACTCATCAAGCAGGTGGGAGGAAGCGGGCTGCCTCTCTGACACAGTTCCGTGCAGCCCACAGCCTCCTCGCTTGCAGCGCAGCACCGCCTGCCCCGCAATCGCGCCTGGACGGCGGGAAGTGGGACCGGCAGGGTTGCACCCAGAGTGCGCCTCCGAGGCCAGCCTCCACGCCGGGGAAGAGGCTCAGGGCTTAGCGAGGCAGCCGCTGTCGCTGTCGTGTTTGGCTTTTCTTAAAAGAGCACTGTATACAATGTGCAGCGATAGCCCACAGCTTATTGTAAAGGGCTTGCTTCTGACAGCTTATTAGCACATGATTAGAGCTGAAAACTGAGAAGCGAATCCTTCAGTTGCTGACCTGCAGTGTAAAACGCAATCGGGTGACCTCTCGGGGAGGCCTCCCAGGTGGCGCTAGTGGTAAAATACCCACCTGCCAGTTCAGGAGCTGCCGGAGACCTGGGTTCGATCCCTGGGTTGGGAAGATCCCCTGGAGAAGGAAATGGCAACACACTCCAGTACTCTTGCCTGGAGAATCCCATGGACAGAGGAAAGTTACAGTCCATAGGGTCGCAAAGAGTTGGGCACGACTGTAGTGACCGCAGACACAAACACGCAACTTTCTCAGAACCAACCAAGACACAGGGTCTAAGTATCTAGTAGCGGTCCAGCATGGGTTTTGTGCTTTGGATGTCAAAAAAGTACTGAGAAAGAGGTTTCAGCTTAATCTGTGCAATACACAAGGGAAAGTAATTCATCTCAGTGCTGAAGTGGCTCGTGGAAGCGATGGCATCTGAGAAGACGGGTGGCTGAATGACAGCTAGACAGGTTGGCTACAGCGCACAGTTGCTCTGACTGCCCACAGCCTGCTTGTGTTTTCCAATAACACAGCGCAGATTTTGCTCCCAGGAATCATGCACTCCCCCTACTCTAAGGCCACTTAGTTTGGGTGATGACTAAGACAGGAATGGCCATGTAACTGACTATAGTCAATGAGACTTGAAAAGAGAAGGAAATGGTGGATTGCCTGTAGCTGAAGCCGGCCTGACACGTGAACTATTCGGTTGGGTGAAACAAACTCATGTTTCCTACGCCAGTTTGCGTCGGGTGGCTTGCTACTTGCCAAAAGATTCCTAACTTGGCTTTTTCTACTTCTAGCTAGAGTATGGTAGGCTTCTGCTTCTAAGTAGAATGCAGTGGATGCTCCCAAGCAACAACTTGACGTACAAAGATAAGCTGTGAGTTTCATATTTCTGAATGCACGAGAGAGCTATAGAAGTAACAGAGGTGAGAGTCACTCTCGAGAGGGGAGAAGTACACTGACCTCTTGCAGCCATGTTTCAGCCTGAGTCATCTCCTGGTGCGGGGCACGACCCGAGCACGAGTCTTGCTGCCTCAGCAGGACTCTGCTGGGGTGAGAGTAACCACCTAAGCTTTCAGCAGTCTAATGCGACTGACGTGGCAATTCAGGAGCTTCAAGGAACTCAAACACATGTTTTTTTCCCACACAAGTTCTGGAGCTGCAGGCGAGCTAAGCTAAAAGCTTCATTTTAAAATGCAGAGTAAAGTAGCTAGAGTTTCTTGATGCTTAGGAACTGAGATCTGCCAGTGAGAGAGCATTCATCAACAACAATATGTGTCAGGAATTCAAGACATTTGCTTCGGGGGATGGATATATTGCCTGAAACTTGTAAAGAGGAGAGATGGAAACCATTTACTGCTCTGGGGCTCAGTAGACAGAATCCTATCAGGGTTCTATCAAAAGAGAAATCTGGGAGATTTATGCCCTTCAAGCAGTAAAAATTAGAAATGGCCTGAATATTGTAAGTATTGCAATCTAGTTTTGTCCATAGTGAGTTTCTAGCTGGATTAAGATGATATTTCACTGTATTTGCTTAATTGTGGAGAGAGCACCCTATGGTGAAAAAAAAAATGATCTGGACCTTCTATGATTTTTTTTAAATTGAAATATAGTTGATTTACAATATTGTGTCAGTTTTGGGTGTACAGCAAAAGTCATTCAGTTATATATGCTCATATTATCTTCCATTATAAGTTATTACAAGATACTGGATTTAGTTCCCCGTGCTGTAGCGTAAGCCCTTGTTGCTTATCTATTCTACATGTAGAGGTTTGTATCTGCTAATTCCTTAGTCCTAATTTGCCCCTCTCCATATTTCCCTTCAGTTCAGTTCAGTTCAGTCGCTCAGTCGTGTCCGACTCTTTGCGACCCCATGAATCGCAGCACACCTGGCCTCCCTGTCCATCACCATCTCCCAGAGTTCACTCAAACTCACTTCCATCGAGTCAGTGAAGCCATCCAGCCATCTCATCCTCTGTTGTCCCCTTCTCCTCCTGCCCCCAATCCCTCCCAGCATCAGAGTCTTTTCCAATGAGTCAACTCTTCACATGAGGTGGCCAAAGTATTGGAGTTTCAGCTTCAGCATCATTCCTTAGTTATATTTCCCTTGTGAAGTGAAGTCGCTCAGTCGTGTCTGACTCTTTGCAACCCCGTGGACTGTAGCCTACCAGGCTCCTCCCTCCATGGGATTCTCCAGGCAAGAGTACTGGAGTGGGTTGCCACTTGCTTCTCCAGGGGGTCTTCTCGACCCAGGGATCGAACCCGGGTCTCCTGCATTGGAGGCAGACGCTTTAACTTCTGAGCCACCATACGTCCCTTAGTTATCCGCAGATTTGTTTCCTATGCCTGTGAGTCTAGTGATGTTTGTATGTAGATTCATTTGTATGTTATTTAGATTCCCAGATTCATTTGTATTTAGATTCCACATATAAGTGACCTCACAGAATGTTTGTCTTTCTCTGATTTGACTTCACTTAATATGACATTCTCTAACTCCATCTATGTTGCTGCAAAAGGTAATGCTTCATTGTTTTTATGGCTGGGTGATATTCCATTATATTTAATATATATGTATATTTATAACATATACACACACACATCTCATTTCCTAAACCAACCATCTGTCAGGGGACTCTTGGAGTGCCCCTGTGTCTTTGCCGTTTTAAATAGTGCCATGAACATTGAAGTGAATATATCTTTTGGGGTTAGATTTTTTGTCCTTCCTATATATATATATATCCAGGAGTGGAATTGCCTGTGCTTATGGTAGCTGTGTGTTCAGTTAAAACAGGAGCTTCCCTGCTCTTTTCCATACTGGTTGTTCCAAGTTACATTCCCACTGACAGCATGGTGTCTTTTCTCCACACCCTCTCCAGTATTTACTGTTTGTGGACTTTTTGATGATGGTCTTTCTGACCAGTATGAGGTGATACCTCATTGTGGTTTTGATTGGCATTTCTCTAATAATTAGCTGCGTTGAGCATCTTTTCATGTGCCTATTAGCCATCTGAATATCTTCTTTGGAGAAATGTCTATTAAGGTCTTCTGCCCCAAACTGGATTAGATGTTTTTTGGTATTGCGTTGTATGAGATGCTTGTGTATTTTGGATATTAACCACTTGCCAGTCATAGCATTTGCAAATATTCTCTCCCATTCCTTAGGTCATTTGTTCATTTGTTGATGGTTCCCTTTGCTGTGTAAAAGCTTTTAAGTGTGGTCCTGCCCCACTTATGTGTTTTTGCTTCTATTTCTTTTGCCTTAAAGTCTGATCTAAGAAGTATAGCTATGATTTATGTCCTAGAATGTTTTGCCTGCGCTCTTTTCTAGGGGTTTCATGGTGTCATGTTCTATGTTTATGTCTCTGAACCATTGTGAGCTTATTTTTGCGTATGATGTGAGGGAGTGTTCTAACTTCACCGTTTCACACGTAGCTGTCCAGCTTTCCCAACACTGTTTGTTGAAGAGATTGTCTTTTCTTCACTGTATATTCATGCCTGCTTTGTCATGGGTTACCTGACCATAGGTGTGTGGGTTTCCTTCTGGGCTCTCTATTCTACACCACTCACCTCCATGCCTCTTTGTGCCAATACCATGCTGTTTTGATCACTGTAGCTTTGTAATATAGCTTTGTGTCTGAAATCTGGAAGGGTTATGCCTCTAGCTTTGTTCTTTTCTCTGAGGATTGCTTTGGCAATTCTGGGTCTCTGTGGTTCTGTACAAACCTTAGGATTATATCTTCTAGTTCTGTGGAAAAAAATGTCTGCCCGCTTTGATAGAGATCATATTAAATCTGCAGATAGCTTGGGAAGTAGTATGCCCATTTTAACGGTGTTGATTCTTCCAATCCAAGAGCATGGAATATCTTTCCAGTTTTCTGATTCATCTTCAGTGTATGCTATCAGTGCTTTATAGTTTTCATAGAGGACTTTACTGCCTTGGTTAAGTTTAATACTAGGTAATTTTTTGACATGATTTTAAGGGGAGTATTGTTTTTTAACTTTCTATTTCTAATATTTCATTGCTTGTGTAAAGAAATGCAACATATTCTGTATATGAATCTTGTATTCTGCTGCCTTGCTGAAATTCTTAATTAGTTAGAATAGATTTTGTGTGGAGTCCTCAGAGTTCTCTATGTGGAGCATCATGTCACCTGCATTAATGGCAATTTTACGTCTTCTCTTCCTGTTTGGTACCTTTTACTTCCTGTTTCATTGCTGTGGCTGGAACTTCCAACACTGTGCTGAACACACGTGGTGAGAGCGAGCATCCTTGTCTTCTTCCTGAATTTAGCAGGAAGGCTTTCAGCTTTTAGCACTGAGTATTATGCTGGCTGTGAGTCTGTCATAAATGACTTTTATTATGTAGAGATAGGTTCCCTCTGTACCTACATTGGGTAGAGTTTTTATCATGAATGAATGTTGAATTTTATCAAATGCTTTTTTACATTTATTGAGATGATCCTATGGTTTCATCTTTTCTTTATTAATGTAGTATATAACATTGATTTGTGTATCTCAAACAATCTATGATCTTTCTATTCATTATATCTGGCATACAATTAAAAATTAGTAGCACCATGAAGAGACAAGGTAATAGGACCAATGATTAAGAGACATAACATATATGCAATCCTCTGATGATCAAGGTAACAGAGTTAGCATACAAAGTGTTTAAAATAACGAAATTAGAGGAAAAGGCCAAATACATAAAGCATATCTCAAAAAATAAAATAAATCATCCTAGAACTAGACAGTAACAACAAAAACATCCTGAAATTTGTCTGGATACGATAGAACACAGATTTAGTTAAAGCAGATCAGGAGAGAAGATGCCACCTGACACACGGCTGTAGAGAAATGGAAAGAACAGAACAGAGTGCAAGAGACGCGTGAAACACACTCTAAGATGTTGATACACAGCGCGCACCATGCGTGTGAAATAATCCTCAAGGGAGAGTGCGCGATAGTGCAGCGGTAGTAGCTAATAAGATAATGAGTTAAAACTTTCAAAGTTTTTAAAAAATACTTTTTTAATAACAAGATGTTAGATATGAACCCAATCCAAAGATTCAAGAATTTAGCAAGTCCAAAGTAGGAAAAAAATAGTTATATGCATATACAATTAATCTGTTAAAACCAAGCAAAACTAAAAAGGAAAATAATCTTAAAAGCATTCAGAGAAGAAAGCCACATTGCTTTCAAAGGAAATAAAGTTAGATTGTTAACTGACTTCTTTACAAACACAACAGAAGTCAGAAACAGTGGAATGAGATCTTTAAAGTGCTGAATGAAAATAACTGCCACACAAGAATTATGTATTCCGGAAGAATATCCTTTAGAATAGCATGAATGTTTTCAGACAAAGACTGAGAGAAATTTTCTTCAATCAGCTTTTAGTAAAAAAAAAAAAGCAAAAACTTAGAATTTATCAAGCAGAAAGATGCTCAAAAATGGAAGTGTAGGAAGGAATGAAAAAGATAAAGAAAGAATAAAAGATAAACGTATTGAAGGACATATGGATACATGCGTGTTCATCATGTGGACATTGAAGGGGGAGTTTCATTTATGTGTAGAACTAAAATGCATCGCAACAATAAAGGAGTTTACAGTCTTGAAGTAGTAACAGTGCTGCTGCTGCTGCTGCTGCTGCTGAGTCGCTTCAGTCGTGTCTGACTCTGTGCGACCCCACAGACGGCAGCCCACCAGGCTCCCCCGTCCCTGGATTCTCCAGGCAAGAACACTGGAGTGGGCTACAGAGTGGTAAATGTAAGAAACGGAACTGAACCATATAATTCAAGAGTACTGTTTGTAGTGTCTGTGGCTACTGGTAACAGAAGAGTGTAAGCATGCATGATGGAAGTTAATAGGAAATGTTGACTATGAACCTAAAAGAAGCCAAGAATAGAGGAACAGTGAACAAAGGGGGAAAATGGAAAGTGAATAACAGGATGTTAGATATGAACCCAACTATTACAAGAAATTGCAGCTAACTACTTGTTGGAAAGTTGCTCAGTCATGTCCAACTCTTTGTGACCTCATAGATTATAGGACACCAGTCCTCCTTGTCCTTCACTAACTCCCAGAGTTTACTCAAACTCACGTCCATTGAGGCAGTGATGCCATCCAATCATCTCATCCTCTGTCGTCCCCTTCTCCTCCTGCCTTCAATCTTTTCCAGCATCAGTGACTTTTCCAGTGAATCAGCTCCTGCCATCAGGTGGCCAAAGTATTGGAGCTTCAGCTTCAGCATCAATCCTTCCAATAAATATTCAGGGTTGACTTCCTTTAGGATGGACTGCTTTGATCTCCTGCAGTCCAAGGGACTCTCAAGTTTCTCCAGCACCACAGCTCAAAAGCATCAGTTCTTTGGTTCTCTGCCTTCTTTATGGTCCAGTTTTCATGTTCATACATGACTACTGGAAAAGCATAGCTTTGACTATACATGTGGACCTTTGTTGGCCTATAGATGTCTCTGCTTTTTAAAAACCTTACTAGGTTTGTCATGGCTTCTCTTTCAAGGAGCAGGTGTCTTTTAATTTCATGGCTACAGTCACCATCCACAATGATTTTGGAGCCCAAGAAAATAAAATCTGCCATTGTTTCCATTGTTTTCTCATCTATCTGCCATGAAGTGATGGGACCTGATGCCATGATCTTAGTTTGTTGAAGGTTGAGCTTTAAGCCAGCTTTTTCACTCTCCTCTTTCACTTTCATCAAGAGGCTCTTTAGCTCCTCTTCACTTTCTGCCATTAGAGTACTGTCATCTGCATAGCTGAGGTTGTTGACATTTCTCCCGGCAATCTTGATTTCAGCTTGTGCTTCATTCAGCCCAGCATTTTGCATGATGTACTCTGCATATAATTTAAATAAGCAGGGTGACAATATAGTCTTGACGTGCTCCTTTCCCAATTTTGAACCAGTCTTTTGTCCTATGTCTGGTTCTAACTGTTCCTTCTTGACCTGCATACAAGTTTCTCTGGCATTCCCTACACATCATGGCTCCTGGCGTGACTGCGTTATGCAAGCCCCGATCCCTGAAGAAGCATTGTATGTTAGACCTAAACACATATGTGTCAGTTATAGCTCACCAAAGCTGGAAAGAAAATGAGAGAGAGAGAAAAATGTATGATCGTCTCATGTAACCTACACTATGATTAAAAACATTAAAAGAAATTCCGACTCATCCATTGGGAGATCCTCATATAGGAACTATCCTTTGATTTGGATCTGGAGGCATTAGTAAAAACAGACTCAAGTGCCTGTTGCCTGAGCTACTAGGATTTTCCACCGGGGATATTGTGAGTGGAATTCCTGGTTGGATCCAGGGTCCTACAAGAAGATGGCTACTGTGGCTTCTAACTCCCTGAGCCCACGGTGCACAATTTTAATAGCAAAGCAAATTACAGTTTATTGACCCCCTCATATGCCCGACTTTAAGAAAATTTCTACTTCAAAGAAGTATAGCAATTACCTATTTATTTGATGATAGTTGTCCTAAGTATACACACTAAGAGACTTTTCAAATGATGATCTATGCATGTACTTAACGTACGGACGGTAGCATCCCCCACTGTTGATTTAGCCAAGCAGTGAAGCAGTTTGAAAGACAGTACAGGGCAGCTGCTAAGAACGTGAGTTTTGGCGTCACCATACCAGTGTTTGAATCTTTGCTCTGCTTTGCATTACTTGTAATCTAACTTATTTCTTCTCAAATCTTTTTTTGCCTTGCTTATTTTATAAGGGGAATTGGGGCCTTGGTGAGCTCTATTACTACTACGTACAACCTCTTACAAATCAGTGGAATGACCCTCTCCTCTACCAAACAAATATCCACCAATTATTTTTCTCATCTGTGAAATGAGAATGCTAAAAGTAATGCACTGATTGAATATTTAGGAAAATTAAAAGAAAATTCATGTACAACTATTAACACAGTGACCAGTGCCTATATATTATGTGCTCAATAAACATTAACTTATATAATAATCCTATTCCCATTTACTTTCTTATAAACAACAAAAGAAGCGTAATTCTCACCATCTCAGTGTTAATGAGGACATCTTTATTTGACCCAGTAACCACTATTTTCTCAACAAGTTTTTTTTTTTTTTTTTTACACTTAGGTAAAATAAATGGAAGGTCATTTCATCTTGCTAGCCTCCTTATCTGGTCTAACCATCAGGGTGTTCTAAGGCACAGTGAGATTGACCACAAGAGCAAGGCTCCCCATCTACTTAAATTCAGTTAGATTTCTAACTTCTAACAAATAAGCACAGAATGGAAATTAATATTTATTGCTTTCCTTTGGTGGCTTCGGGCAAAAAAATATCCTCTTATGGAGAAACACAGTCTTCCCATGTGGCCCAGAGCTGGGTAGGAGGACAGTCATTGTGGTGGGGTTTTCTGGAGTCCGGTCTCCCCATTTGCCAAGACAGTCTCCAGCCCGACAAAGAGGCAGATGTGCCTACAGTTGCACGCAGAGGAAGCTGATCCTCTTTAATGGACCCCTTGATGCATGCTTATTTTCTTTAAACAGTTTCATTTTATACATGAACGCTTTTTGGGATTTATGTGCCCAGCATTGATCCAAAGATAGGAAATACACTGACTTAAATTTAACCTAAGGCGTAAATGTCTATCAGCTGCCAATTTCCTGAGACACTTTTTTATCTGTGGACGGTCCATGAGAGCTGACCTAAGTACAGCACCCGCAAGAGAGAAAACAGTGAGGTCTCTGAAGGCAGCTCCGTCTTGGAGTTTCATCCAAGGTCAGTCTTTGCATTGGTGAGAAGAGTGTCTCTTGAAGATCTGAGGAGCTTGAAGACTTTACGTTTCTGAGTCCCGTCGCGCAGGCATCGAGTCCATCGAGTTCTCTCTTGGGCGTAGGGAGAGAGGTGGGGGGGGACTCAGGCTGTGCAAGTTTGCGTAAGTCCTGGGACTTTGCACACTCCAATTTGAGCAACCGACCCTGTGAGAGTGTCCGCAGCCCTGGAGACGGACGCCACGTGCGGGCCCTCTGGGAGCAGCGCGGGGGGCTCGGGCTGCCTGCTTGGGGACCTGCTGTCTTTAGGGGAGGCTCCAGAACCAGTCCTCACTGGTTGCCTCTGCTTTCCGTATTTATAGCTCCCGGTGTGGTTCCGTGCTGCCGCCAGCTCCTTCATCATTTTAATGCTTTTTCTAGACTCTCTGCCCACTGGTAATATTTTCTGCTTCAAACTGTTTTATTTATTAATGCTTCCCTGAAGAATGCAGTAACTGTTGGTTGTTGCACCCAGAAAACACACAGCCATGCCACAAGCCGTCACGTTAGAGACCTGAGATGGTGCATACTTGGTGTCCCTGCTGCTGCTGCTGCTGCTGCTGCTGAGTCGCTTCAGTCGTGTCCGACTCTGTGCGACCCCACAGACGGCAGCCCACCAGGCTCCCCCGTCCCTGGGACTCTCCAGGCAAGAGTACTGGAGTGGGGTGCCATTGCCTTCTCCGACTTGGCATCGCTACCCTGTTTGGAAGCCTAGTGTCCATGTGTGTTGATGGAAATGGGGACGCGGTCAGCTCCACCCTTTCCGCTGTGCTTGGGGCACAGCTGGCGCTGGCCTGAGAGTGCTTTGGTGGCAGCCGTGGGGGCTGCTCCCGGTCCAGCTCTAGTCTCTGCTTTCACGCCAGCTGGTCTGCACGCACTCTGCAGGCAGCGCAGCTCCATGAACCTTCAGTCTCAGCTATAAACCTCTCTCTGAAGGTCCTGGGAGAGCAGCCCCTAGTGATATCTCTGTCTTGCTCCCTGGTTCATCCCCTTTGAGTCCCTCCTTCTCAGACCAACGCTTTGTCTCTCTCTCAGTGGGCATTAGCTCCCTGAGAGTCACCTGTGATGTGTGGAGTTCAGCTGTGGAGGCGGTCACTCTAGCTGGGTGATTCTGAAGGCCTTGGGAGGGAGCACAGACCTCACACACCAGTCTAAGGGGTGCCGGGCCCTCAGCACGATCAGCTCCTGCAGCCAGGAGGAACTTGGCAGGCACACAACAGTCCCCTGGACCTGCCAGAATCTGCAAACACCTCCTCCGTGCCGCAGAGGTGGAGAAGAGAATTCACATGGGAAACCGTTATTCTTCAGCTTCATTAGGCCGAGAAAAAGCTAACCAGCCGCACACACTGGCTGACCCTACAGGCCAGGGCCTGAGCATCTGAGGGCAAACGGCAAGCGGCCTGGCTCATGTAGGCTTTACGAGTTTCAGAGAAACAGCAAGGTTATAAGCCCACAGGTTTCGCTTTGTGCAAAGACAGCATTTTAAAACAGATAAACCTTTTTTCATTCTGTGGCTTTTCAAAAGGGGAGTAGACGCACGTGCCGGTGATGGAACTTTCGAGAGTACGTATGTGTGAACAAAAAGAACTATGAACCTGCATTTCACTCTTTGGCCGGGCCGAGGGACCAGCCTTTCCCTGACGCCATGTGGTCAGGGCGGCAGCGGCCTGTGCAGCCCCCCCGCCACTTCCCATCGCCCTTCCAGGACAAACCGGGGCCCCGTATTAATTACCTGGCGTGGATAATTTGGGGAGAAAGTCAATATCCTGAGCAGCTTCTGAGCATGGCCCCAAACAGCATTCTCAGTCCGACCCATGACTTCAACAGATACTGGAAAGCTTTGAACTTTTCAAATACCATTTGGACATTTAGAAACATCTCTGCTACTCAAGTCACAGCTTCCTCGGCCTGCTCCCCGATGGGGCAATGTCTTCTTTCCTAAAGATAGCACGTTTGAAGAAGTCACACGGTTTATTCAAGCCTGAACCAGGCATACACTTTGTACTTAATTATTTTCACTGATTTTCAAAGCCAGTTTATAGCATTTGGAGTGTAACTCATGTTGTGGCTCATGTGGTGAAAAGATTGCCCGTGTGCACGTGCCGAACTGATATGCCTGCTGTCTCCATTATAGCCGAAAGCGAGCATGTAATTGGAAGCACTTGGTCTCTGCTTTTAATTGCTCTTTGCCCCTCAGTCTATTCTGCCCGGGCTCTGGAGGACAGAGATATCATTGCGAGTGTTTCCAGGGTGAGCAGATTTAGGACGGCTACTGGGAGAGATGAAGGCAAAGCATAAAATGGAGCAACACAGAGCTGAATCTGCCAGGTGAGAGGGGAAGGCGTGAAGAGGCCTGCTCTCGGGAGAACCGCAGGGGAGAAACGGACACAGACGTTAAGGACAGGAAACGATCAGAGGCAGGACCTGGAATAAATCTCCTGAGCTGTTGATCAGGTGGGGACCGGCTCTACAGAAGCAGAGAGCCTTAAGGGCTGTGAAAAGGCAGGGATGGAGAGAGATGTTACCTTCTTCCAAATGCGTTTGCTGGCCATAGCTGGAAAAAAAGATATATGTACACTCCACAAAAGTTGATAAGGCAAAGATATATGCCTGGTGGCCTCAGAGCAAATAGCTGGGGATTGTCGAGAGAGAGCAAATGATCACCATTCGGAAGTAGCTCCCTACAGTAGGGGCACACATCAGACAGAGCGACAGCTCTCTCTCCTAATGCTCTGCGTCGCCTGAGTGTGACCACTACTGCCGTGTCCTGAACCATTTTTAAGAGCACCAGCACCCTTTCCCGAATCCCCAGAAATGCTGGCTCATCTCACCAGGCACTGTGGACTGCTTGCCTGTGACCTCCCAAAGCTGACGTGCGGAAGTCCGTCCTTCCGGTGTGGTGGTATTAGGAGGTGGGGCCTTTGGGCAGGAATTAGGTCGGTGGTAGGTCCTCATAAAGGGGAGTAGGGCTTCTGTAAGAAGAGGCCCAGGAAAGCTGGCCCAGGAAGCTCCTTTCTGTGCTCTCTGCCAAGCAGGGGTACAGTGAGAAGCTGGCTCCCTCCAGGCTCTCACTGGGCACCCTGATCTCCGACACCCCAGCCTCCACCATCGTGAGAAATGCATTGCTGTTGAAGCCACACAGTTTGTGATATCTTGTTATAAGAGCCGATAGTGATTGACACCAAGATGAATGAGTCCTCTATAGGGATCTCTAGGCCCAGAGTAGAGTCTTTCCAAATAGTTCCAAGTCACAGGGCCTTGGGTTGGCAACCAGGGTGAGAGCAATGGCCTTCTCCACTCGTCAGAGGCTGGAGGTCTCTGGGCTAGAGCGCCCCATTATGAATGCTGCTTGTCTGAGACGGGGCCAGCGTATGGTAGAGAAACAGGCCTTTCTTATGGAGCCATACACTCTTTGTGAACACAACAGCAGTCTTATAGGAGCCCCGATGAACATATTGGATCTAGGGTTAATGCTTGGAGAAGGCAGTGGCACCCCACTCCAGTACTCTTGCCTGGAAAATCCCATGGACGGAGGAGCCTGGTGGGCTGCAGTCCGTGGGGTCGCGAAGAGTCGGACATGACTGAGCGACTTCACTTTCACTTTTCCCTTTCATGCATTGGAGAAGGAAATGGCAACCCACTCCAGTGTTCTTGCCTGGAGAATCCCAGGGACAGGGAGCCCGGTGGGCTGCCGTCTATGGGGTCGCACAGAGTCGGACACGACTGAAGTGACTTAGCAGCAGGGTTAATGCTTCAGGTTCTTAATGCATTTTCTCTTATTATTGAAAAAGATCTTTGTTTTTCCAACTAGCATCCAAGCTTTCTTCTTCTTAGTATTTAGCTGTGACCCCGTGCTTCTGGTTCTTGTCCATTTACCACTTTAACCGCTGGAGTCTGGTTTTCACCCTCATAACCATATTGAGACTTCTTTCTTGAAAGTCACGAGTATAGTCTTCTCTCTTATAAAATACAGTCCTCCTTCACTGCACCATTTGACTGTTTGGAATGCGTTTCATAAACTCATTGCCTTAATTTCTGTGATATGCTCCTTTCCGGACTCTTATATTTCTCTCGTTTTTTCTTTCCTGCCTCTCCTTGACTGATCCTCGAAGATGATGGTTCTTTAAGATTCCTGATCTAACCCTTTGCTTGTATCACTTTGGAAGTTCCTCTTTGACTGAAGTCATTTATTTTTGTATCTGTAACATCGCTGTGAAGATGAGCACTTTGAAAACAGAAGTCCACAGCATTGACCTTATAGTACAGTGTAGGCCTACTATTTCCAAAGTAATAGGCATGTCAGTCTACCTTAAAGATAACAGGCTGCAATTCTTTATTCAGATCTTTCGCTCTCCCAAGCCATTTCAGGCCCTGCCTTCCGGGACTGCTGCCTTAGTGGACAGAGTCCTGTCCAGCCCCCCTGTCTGTGCTCCTGCCTGTCTTCTGATGGGCCCCTGAAATGTGCACCGTCCACCGCACTCCTGTTCCCGCTGAGGTCATCTGGGACATTACTCCTAGGCTCCTGCCACGCCGGTCCTGCAGCTGCTGCTGGCGACTGCGTCCGTGTGCCTGCTGAGGCTGAGGGGGTGCGGCTGACTGTCCTTCCCCTCACCCGCACTTCATCCACCCTTTCCGCTCCCCGTCTCCCCAGACTGCCTCTGGCCTGGTCTTTGGAGGTGCTGTCCAAGGCAGCCCCGGGGTGTGTTGCCGCTGACCTGGTCCCAAAGCACATGAAGAAAAATATGGTTCACTAGGTGGGACATCGAGCGCTGCAGGAGGGGTGTACACTGGAGGATGGCTCGGGAAGCTGAGGCTTCCTGAGACAGAGCAGGTCCCAGCCTTTCAGTACCTCAGTTTCCTAATCTGTGAAATGAGCATTGTAAAAGATTCATTTTTCACATTGAAATATGGTTGGTTTACAGTACTGTGTTAGTTTCGGGTATACAGCGAGTCTTCCAGTTACACATCTATGCACGTTTTCAGATGAGTTTCCATTATTTACTGTAAGACATTGAGCATTGTTCCTGTGTCCTAGTAAGCCCTTATTTTCTTTTATGTATAGGAGTTCTTATCTGTTAATCCCATACTCCTACTTTATCCCTACCAGCCTCCCTGTCTCCTCTGGTGACAATACGTTTTGTTTCTATGTCAGGCATTTTCTGTTCTGTAGGTAGATTCATTCGTATTGATCTTGAATCCATGTGTAGGTGATGTTGTAGGATACTGACCCTTCTCTGTCTGGCTTCACTTAGTGTGACGGTCTTTAGTTCCGTCCCTGTTGCTGTGAAGGCTTCATGCTTTTCATGGCTGAGTAGCATTCCGCTGTATACACATACACCACTCTGTTTTAAGCCAGTTGCCCGTCAGTGGCTTCTTGGGTTGTCTCCACGTCTTGTCTATTGTAAACAGTGCTTCTGTGAACATGAGGGTGCATGCATCTTTTCAAATCAGTCTTTGTCTTCTCTAGAAGCGGCATTGCTGGATCGTGCGGTGGCTCGATTTTTAGTGTTTTTAAGGAAGCTCCACACTGTTTTATACAGTGAGTGGCACCAATTTACTTTCCCACCATCACTGTAACAGGATTCCTTTTTCTCCACACCTTCTCCAGAGTTAATTATTTGTAGGCTTTTTGATGAGGCCGTTCTGACCAGTGTGAGATGATACCTCATTGAAGTTGTGATTTGCATTTTTCTAATTAGAGATGTCGAGTATCACTCCATGTTCATGTTGGCCAACTGAGTATACTATTTGGAAAAATGGCTATTTAAAATGTCTGTTTAGAAATGCCTAAAGTGAGCATATTAATGCATGACTCCATGGTGTTACGGTAAGGAGTGGGCACGATGACCTTAAGGTTTCTCGTGGCTGGACTAGAGTTTAGAAAGCCTTCTTTCTGTCCCTTGGCCCAACTCCCCTCTCACCCAGGTCCTTGCAGAATCCACGAAACCCATGATTTCCCACCATCCCACCTCTTAAAAACTCTCTCTCCCTTTAAGTCATTGGAGATAAGCTCAGATCGATTTCTGAAAAAATTGTGAAAATTCTACTGGGCCATGAATTCCTACTGTGATCATTATGATCCTCCCAGGAATACAAAGTCAGAACAGAAAATGTTCAGAGAATTCTTGATTTTTGCCAATAGGAAAAGTTGGTGGCGAGGGAAAAGATAGGTCTTATTCAAAACTTTGAGCTATCCAAAACTCAAGCAGTATATTGTGAATCTTGAGGTGGACAGTAAAGTAAACTACACCAAGATTACCCACTTCCTAAGCCAGAGCGCCTGCTCGGGGCAGAGGCCTCAGAAACCTGCTGAAGGGTAGAGGGGAACACGGGTCTCTGGGTGTTCTGTTTTGTTTTTAATTTCTGAGAGTTGATCAATTTTATAGAATGCCTTTAAGCTTATTGGTTCAAAGCCCTTGATGCCTTGGATAATTCCCAGTCCGTAGAGCAGAAAAGAGGAGACTGGAGATCAAATTCACGGTCATAACTAATGCTTTCCTTCCCTTCTGTCTTCTGTTGTACCAAAACCAAACTAAAGGAACAAGGCACAAAGTCCGCAGCTCAGCGATCTCCACTTTTATCTACTCTTACTTTGGGTCTGGAGCAGGACCCAGGGCCCAGCAGGGCTGGCCTCACAACAGCACCGCTGCCCTCTTTTCGTTGCTCGGTTGCGTCCGACTCTCCGCAACCCCATGGACTGCAGCATGCCATGCCTCCCTGTCCATCACCACTCCCAGAGTTCACCCAAACCCATGTCCATTGACTCGGTGATGCCATCCAACCATCTCATCCTCTGTCGTCCCCTTCTCCTCCTGCCTTCAATCCTTCCCAGCATCAAGATCCAATGAGTCAGCTCTTCACATCAAGTGGCCAAAGGCTTTGAGCTTCAGCTTCAGCATCAGTCCTTCCAATGAATACCTTTAGGGTAGACTGGCTGGATCTCCTTGCAGTGCCAGGGACTCTCAAGAGTCTTCTCTAACACCACAGTTTGAAAGCATCCATTCTCTGGTGCTCAGTCCTCTTTACGGTCCAACATTCACACCTGTACGTGACTACTGGAAAAAATGTAGCTTTCACTGTACAGAAATTGCTCGGCAAAGTAATGTTTCTGCTCTTTAATATGCTGTCTAGGTTGGTCATATCTTTTCTTCCAAGGAGCAAGTATCTTTTAATTTTATGGCTATAGTCATCATCTGCAGTCATTTTGGAGCCCAACAAAGTAAAGTCTCTCACTGTTTCCAATGTTTCCTCATCTATTTGCCATGAAGTCTTGGGAATAGGTGCCATGGTCTTAGTTTTCTGAATGTTGAGTTTTAAGCCAGTTTTTCACTCTCCTCTTTCACTTTCATCAATAGATTCTTTAGTTCCTCTTCACTTTCTGCCATAAGGGTGGTGTCATCTGCATATCTGAGGTTATTGATATTTCTCCCAGCAATCTTGACTCCAGCTTGTGCTTCATCCAGCCCAGAAAAACATCTATTTCTGCTTTATTGACTATGCCAAAGCCTTTGACTGTGTGGGTCACAATAAACTGTGGAAAATTCTGAAAGAGATGGGAATACCAGACCACGTGATCTGCCTCTTGAGAAATCTGTATGCAGGTCAGGAAGCAACAGTTAGAACTGGACATGGAACAACAGACTGGTTCCAAATAGGAAAAGGAATACATCAAGCCTGTATATAACTTATATGCAGAGTACATCATGAGAAATGCTGGACTGGAAGAAGCACAAGCTGGAATCAAGATTGCTGGGAGTAATATCAATAACCTCAGATATGCAGATGACACCACCCTTATGGCAGAAAGTAAAGAGGAGCTAAAAAGCCTCTTGATGAAAGTGAAAGAGGAGAGTGAAAAAGTTGGCTTAAAGCTCAACTCAGAAAACGAAGATCATGGCATCCGGTCCCATCACTTCATGGGAAATAGATGGGGAAACAGTGGAAACAGTGTCAGACTTTATCTTTTGGGCTCCAGAATCACTGCAGATGGTGACTGCAGCCATGAAATTAAAAGACACTTACTCCTTGGAAGAAAAGTTATGAGCAACCTAGATAGCATATTCAAAAGCAGAGACATTACTTTGCCGACTAAGGTCCATCTAGTCAAGGCTATGGTTTTTCCTGTGGTCATGTATGGATGTGAGAGTTGGACTGTGAAGAAGGCTGAGCGCCGAAGAATGGATGCTTTTGAACTGTGGTGTTGGAGAAGACTCTTGAGAGTCCCTTGGACTGCAAAGAGAACCAACCAGTCCATTCTAAAGGAGGTCAGCCCTGGGATTTCTTTGGAAGGACTGATGCTGAAGCTGAAACTCTAGTACTTTGCCCACCTCATGCAAAGAGTTGACTCATTGGAAAAGACCCTGATGCTGGGAGGGATTGGGGGCAGGAGGAGAAGGGGACGACCGAGGATGAGATGGCTGGATGGCATCACTGACTCAGTGGATATAAGTCTGAGTGAACTCCGGGAGTTGGTGATGGACAGGGAGGCCTGGCATGCTGCGATTCATGGGGCCGCAAAGAGTCGGACACGACTGAGTGACTGACCTGAACTGAACTCTGCGTGTAAGTTAAATACAAGGGAAATAGTGTGACAATATACAGCTTTGACATACTCCTCTACCCATCTGGAACCAGTCTGTTGTTCCATGTGCAGTTCTAACTGCTGCTTCTTGACCTGTACATAGGACTCTCAGGAAAGAGGTCAAGTTAAAGTTGCTCAGTCGTGTCTGACCCTATGCCACCCTATGGACTATGCAGTCCATGGAATTCTCCAGGCCAGAATACTGGAGTGGGTAGCCTTGCCCTTCTCCAGGGGATCTTCCCAACCCAGGGATTAAACCCAGGTGTCCCACATTGCAGGTGGAGTCTTTACCAGCTGAGCCGCCAGGGAAGCCTGGAGGCAGGTCAGGTGGTCTCCTGTTCCCATCTCTTTAAGAATTTTCCAGTTTGTTGTGCTCCATAGAGTCAAAGGCTTTAGTGTAGTTAATGAAGTAGAAGTAGGTGTTTTTCTGGAACTCTCTTGCTTTTTCTATGATCCAACGGATGATGGCAATTTGATCTCTGGTTCCTCTGCCTTTTCTAAATCCAGCTTGTACATCTGGAAGTTCTCAGTTCATGTACTGTTGAAGCCTGGCTTGAAGGATTTTGAGCATGGCCTTGCTAGCATGTGAAATGAGTACAACTGTGCGGTAGTGTGAGCATTCTTTGGCATTGCCCTTCTTTGGGATTGGAATGAAAACTGACCTTTTCCAGTCCTGTGACCACTGCTGAGTGTTCCCAATTTGCTGGCCTATTGAGTGCAGCATTTTAACAGCTTCATCTTTAAGAATTTGAAATAGCTCAGCAAGAATTCCATCAACCCCCCCTAGCTTTGTTTGTAGTGATGCTTCCTGAGGCCCACTTGACTTTGCACTCTGGGATGTCTGGCTCTAGGTGAGTGATCACAGCATGGTGGATATCTGGGTCATGATCTTTTGCGTAGTTCTGTGTATTCTTGCCACCTCTCTTAATATCTTCTGGTTCTCTTAGGTCCATACTCATCTTTGCATGAAATATTCCCTTGTATCTCTGATTTTCTTGAAGAGATTTCTAGTGTTTCCCATTCTACTCTTTTCCTCTATTTCTTTGCACTGTGCACTTAGGAAGATTTTCTTGTCTCTTTTTACTATTCTTTGAAACTCTGCATTTAGATAGCTCAGTTGGTAAAGAATCCGCCTGCAATGTGGGAGACCTGGGTTTGATTCCTGGGTTGGGAAGATCCCCTGGAGAAGGGAAAGGCTACCTACTCCAGTATTCTGGCCTGGAGAATTCTGACTGAATGACTTTCACTTTCACTTTTCTCTTTCTCTTTGCCTTTTACTTCTCTTCTTTTCTCAGCTATTTGTAAGGCCTCCTCAGACAACCACTTAGCCTTTTTGCATTTCCTTTTCTTGGGAATGTTTTTGATCACCGCCTCCTCTACAATGTTACGAACCTCCACAGAGTTCTTCAGGCACTCAGTCTATCAGATTTAATCCCTTGAATCTCTTTGTCACTTCCAGTGTATAATTGTAAGGGATTTCGTTTAGGTCATACCTGAATGGCCTAATGGTTTTCCCTACGTTCTTCAATTTAAGCCTCAATTTTGCAATAAGGAGCTCATGATCTGAGCCGCAGTCAGCTCCCAGTCTTGCATTTGCTGACTGTACAGAGCTTCTCCACCTTTGGCTGCAAAGGATATAATCAGTCTGGTTTCGGTGTTGACCATCTGGTGATGTCCATGTGTAGTCTTCTCTTGTGTTGTTGGAAGAGGGTGTTTGCTATGACCAGTGTCTTGTCTTTACAGAACTCTGTTAGCCTTTGCCCTGCTTCATTTTCTTCTCCAGGGCCAAACTTGCCTGTTACTCCAGGAGATATCTCTTGACTTCCTACTTTTACCTTCCAGTCGCCTATGATGCCTCTGCCTCAGGGAGGTTTCCCTGAGGACAAACCTTTCTGGGGCAGCCTCAGCATGGCGGAATCTCCCATGGCCGTAGGCTATCATGAACCCTGCTCCTGTCCCTGCCAGGAATCAGGAGGGTCAAGGTGATGCTCTTTTCCCAGTTACAGCTAACGATGGAATGATTATTCATTGGGGAAACGCAAGTCTTGTTTCCAGGCTGTGAAGTCTTCCTTCAGATTATTTGATAGATTAATTCCCAGAAGCCTGCTTGCTCTGAGATGAGAAGTGTATGAGAGTGTTGTGGTGGAGTGTATCAGGGCAGGTGGTGGTGTATTTACCGTGATGGGTCGAATACTCAGTCATTCAGCGCTAGTATTGGATGATAATTATCCTTGCAAAAATCACAGTATAACAATATTTGGGGCTATGGAAGGTTTGGCAAAAGTCTCTAGAATGAGAGGTCAAGATGATGCCTGGCAGACCCCACACGTGGCCAGGGGCGAGGGATAGCGCTGGGCCCCGCCCTTCTCGGGGTCTCTCAGGGTCAGTGGGCTCTCTTCTTGGGGTCTCTCAGGGTCAGTGGGCCCCCCGCCCTTCTTGGGATCTCTCAGGGTCAGTGAGCCCCCTGCCCTTCTTGGGGTCTCTCCGAGTTAGTTGGGGTCTTTGTCTTTTCACTCCCAAGGTCATACACAAGTTCTGAGAGATTTAGAACACAAGCTAATAACTGAGTCTTCATCCGGACCTGAGCTTTCCGCCCGAATCTCTTCCTGCACCTCTGTGATAAGCTGGATTGGACAGCATCAAGGGCGACCGCTGCAGGCGTCTGTTTGCCTTTCGTGCATCCTGAGCTTTCTGCCCAGATCTCTTCCTGCGCCTCTGGGATAAGCTGGATGGACAGCACCAAGGGCGACTGCTGCAGGCGTCTGTTTGCCTTCCGTGCACCCTCCTGGCCCTGTCTGTAACAGCATCTGTTTTCGTCAGGACAGGCCCAGGCGAGCCACTCTTGCTGCTTTTAGCTATGTTCCAAGAGCCAGTCTCCCTTCTGCCCTTCCTCCTGTGTCATAGCACAGGCACACGTGAAATCCTCTGTTAAGTATTTTCCTACTTGGAGTTATTACCCTTATTCCATCGCCAGGCCTATTGGCCACTACTGTTCTGAGGCCAGTAACTGGGCAGTAGCCTTCTTTGTGTTTGGCTGATCCAGGTGATTTAAGTCCTTGCCAGTGAAGAGTAACACATGTGCAGAAACCCTGGGCAGCCTCTTTCTTCCCTTCTACTCTTATACTGATTCGGAATTGTGGCTGTGACGCCTGAACTCCAGCGTCCTTTTTGGACCGTGAAGATGAGGGCCACATCCCAGTAATCCACAGTCTGCCTGCGGCGACCGTGGGATTGCCATTCTAGCCCAGGCCTAACGACGTCCGTGCTTTCTGGTTTATGTGTGAGAAGTGACTGTCCGCCAGCCCTTTCACGCCCAGCTGTCGTCTCACCTTTAATCTTGTGTTGACTGTGGTGTGTCAGCACGTGCAGCAGCCGGCTGTCCTCTCTAATTGTCATTCTGTGATAAGTCTCTATGGCAGCTCCTAACATCCTTATGCACCTTCTCCTATTTCACGTTTTCCCTCAAATAAACTTCAGTGGAAACCAGTGTTCCAGGAACTGTGCTAGGCGAGGGAAAGCAAAGATTAGTAATGTATTCATAACATGTCATTTGTGTGAGACATTCACTAGTCCACCCCCTTCTAAAGAAGGGCAGTTGGGTGACTTCCGGTGATTACTACAATACGAGTCAGCCTCACTCTTGGCATATGGAAAGAGTAGGCCTGGACTCTGGCTTTGGGAAAAAATCCAGCCTAGTAGGGAACGAGGATAGCAGGGCATAAAATGATTAATGTTCACGAGCGTCTGGGGAGAGCTAGATTTGTGCTTCTCTTCCTTTCAGGCTTATTGTTGAAAAATTAATAAGCTTCTGGAAGTGTACTGTTACAATAGAATCAGCAGTGACCTCATGAGGAGCCCAGCGACTTTCAAATTGGACTCCCTCTTCCCTTCACTGGCTGGGTGCAATCCAAGAGGAAAGTGTTAGTCACTCAACTGTGTCTGGTTCTTTGTGACCCCTTGGACTGCAGCCCACCAGGCTCCTCTGTCCATGGAGTTCTCCAAGGAAGAATACTGGAGTGGGTTGCCATGCCCTCCTCCAGGGAATCTTCCCGACCCAGGGATCGAACCTGGGCCTCCCACATTGCAGGCAGATTCTTTGCCTTTTGAGTCACCAGGGAAAGATGACTATGGATAGCCAGACAGCTGCAAAACAGCTTCCTTTTCTCTTTGCAATTGTTTTAATATTTACTTCAAACGAAGGTACTTTCAGTCCTTGGCTCCCGTTAGAGGGTTCCAAAAACATGAGTGAAAGTAGAACAGGGGAAGATTATTTTTTCTGCTTTCTCTAATTTAAGGTTTTTGAGATTTTTTTTTTTTTAAGGGCTAACATGTCCAGCAAAGCCAAGCATTCTTTTTTTTTTGATTGAAGTATAGTTTATTTATAATATTGTGTTAGTTTCAGGCGTGTACAGCAAAGTCACTGTTATAGATGTATTTTTTTTCAGTCTTTTCCATTATATATTATATATAATGTATTATATCTTATATACATTATGTAAGATATTGAACATAGTTCCCTATGCTGTACAGTAGGTCCTTGTTCCTCTGTGTTATACGTAGCAACGTGTGTCTATTTTCCCATACCCCTGATGTACCGCTCCCCCTTGCTCCCTTTCCCCTTGGTGATCACAGGTTTGTTTTCTACGCCTGTGAGTTTGTTTCTGTTTTGTGTGGATTCCTTTGTGTTGCTGTGCTGGACTTCACAGGGGTGGTGTCATACTTGTCTCTCTCTGTCTGACTTCACTCATTGTGATTCTCTCTCGGTCCATCCTTGTTGCTGCAAATGGGCTCGTTTCATTCTCCTTGTGGACAAGCAATGTTCCTTTGTATGCGCACACCACACGCTCTTTCTTCTCATCAGTGGATGCTGGGGTTGCTTCCGTGTCTGAAGCCAAGTGCCACTGATGCCACGCACGGGCACCGCTGCTGAGCCTGGGAGTGTCGCTGTGGCGCTGGCTGGCCCTTCTTCCTCGTCTTCCTCTGCTCTGGCTCCTGGTGTGATCACGCCTGTGTGCTAGGGACTGCAGGCCTTCTCGCTTTACCTGAGAGAGCTCTTAATCCTCTCAGGCACCCTGTAAGGTAGCATAGCCACTGCTTTACAGATGAGGAAACTGAAGCTTGGAGACGTGAAGGAGCCTCTTCTAGGTCCCTCCACCAGAAGTGTGGCCAGGGTTTGGTCCAAGCCGCGTGACTCCAGAGCTCTGCTTTTAAGCGCAACACGGGAGTTTATAAAATGATTCCAGCTCACACGTGGAAGGGCTGGAACCTTGTCAGATCCGAGACTTAGCGCCCAGGGGCAGGCCGCCTCTCCAGCTGCTTCCTCGTGTCATACCAATACGGGGGGTTAAAACGTTGCAGCGAGAAACCTGGAAGACTCGTTAATTTCAATGCAGAGCGGAGATGAGAGGCCGTCTGTGAGTCGACCTTGGCCAGGTCTGTGGTCCACGTGGCAGGCTGTGCTCCATCACCAGTAAAGGCGCCGGGCAGTCTGTCCCTGACCGGCCTCCGCCCTGCGGATGCTTGCAGGCGATTCCCATACCTCAGGGCTTCAGGGACCACTACTACAAGGAGGGGAGGGAGAGGGGCCCTGTTTCTTCTGATGCTTTCTCCTTTCCTGGGAGAGTGAGAAACAGTCTCTCTGCTGGGTCTCTGTCCTCAGTTCTCATGCCTTTGCGCCAGCTGAAAGAATGACCCTCTGACTGGAGGCCGCACCATCACACAGCTTCCACTGCCACAGACGACTGTTTGGGCCGGGGGTCAGGGTGATTGTGCTCACAAGTAAATCAAGGAAAGCGGTGGCTTTTGTGCTTGCTCTTCTCTCTGCCAGGAATGTTCTCTTCTTAGTGTTCAGCTCTCAGTCCAAGAGTTACCTCCTCATCCAGGATTGCTCTGGGCAGCCACCCTAGATGTTTCCCTCTGATACCACCCCATCATGTTTAATTTCCTCCAAAGAAAGCATTTGTATTCTATGAAACCACTAGTGATAATCACTAGTAGCAACGGTATATCACTAGCTATGATGATATATACTAGTTACACCACTGGTTGTAATGATATGACTAGTGGTATATAAGGATATAGCTAATGAGTAACTAGTTACAGCCTCCTGAGAACAGGGGTCTTTTGTTCAACAGCGTATCCTCAGCTCTGGAGTCTGTGCCTGGCATACAGGAGGTGGTTAACAAACTTTGGTTAGATGGGTAAGTGATCGAGTGCCACCCTTGTCTTTGGGCAGCACTAGCCGGAGCAGCCTGCAACACGCAGCTAGCGTCGACCAGGCCCGCACGTAGTGTTGGCGCACACCTCCTCTTGCCGCAAAGTTCAGGAATGGGAGCGTCTCTCCTGCAGCTGACGAAAGCACGAAAGCGCATGCACGACAGCGTGTGGCCAACCTGCTGCCTCCCGGGAGCCCTGGGCGGGGCTGTGGCTTTCCCCGCTCCCTGGTCGCCCCATTCTGCCAGAGGAAAAACCACAGTCTCGTTTTGAGCTCGTGGCTCTGTTTTCAACAGCTGCCTTGTACTTTCTTCGTGTCAACAGTGTGTGCACACACGTGCTTGCCGTGTGGAGACAACTAACACACCCATGCCAGAGCGTGCTTTTGTATCTGCCCTCCTGACAGGTCAGTCCAGTAGGAGAATGCCTGTGACAAGAGCCAGATGCTGGTCTTGGGGGGCCAGGAACATTGCCAGGCAACTCCCCACTGGAACACTTCCTCACCAGACACCACCCCGGCCTGAGGGGAGGCCACCCTCAGACCTTAAAACAGGAAGGCAAAAATAGGATAACCTTTCTTTTGCATCCCAGAGTGAAGCTCTTTGTGTCAGCGACTGCCGTTTCCCACCCGCCTCCGTCTCTTGTGCTACCTCGGGACCTAACCCATGAAGACACACGGGCATTTTAGGCTCCCAGTCGGTTAATCCTGCCAACCGTCCATTAGTCACTGTAGACCTGCAGTGTTCAGCTTCAGCGCCAATGCTCTAGGGGATAAAGAGGACAGCACTTGCACTCCGAGAGCTCACGTCCTGAGAGGCGCTCTGAGGCCAACTCCATCCAACACACAGTGTATCCATTAAGGCTAAGCTGGTTTTCAGCGCAGTGTTGTATTCTCACCACATTGGTTCAGGTCTGTAAATCTTGTGTCCAAAAGCAACTGTAAATACAGGGATACTTCGAAGTCCAGATTTTTGACCACAGTTTGCACAGTTCTGGATACAAAGTAGACCCTCCTGGGAAAAGTGGCAGTTTGGGTGGTGGTGTTTGGCCCCTCAGTCGGGGCCAGCTCTTTGAGACCCCAAGGGCTGCAACACACCAGGCTCCTCTGTCCTTCACCATCTCCCAGAGTTTGCAGAAGTGGGTTTCTGGGCCCTTCTCCAGGGGATCTCCCCCACCCAAGGATCAAACCCAGGTCTCCTGCACTGAAGGCAGATTCTTTACTGTCTGAGCCACTAGGGAAGCCCCTTGAACGCTATGGAACCCTACAGATGTTGATCTAGGCTGCTCTTTTTATTAACTGAAAGGATTGGTAGATGGGGCAGAACTTCTGTTCTAATCTCAGGGCACATTTCAAGAAAAGGGTCAGGCGAGCCACGCCTACAAGCACCCTTGAATTGCTGAAGCAGGTTGACCCAGAAAGCTTCAAGGGGTCCCCAGAAAAGATGACAGCTATGAAGGTGTCCAGGTTATGTCTGGGAGGCCAGACAGGGCTTGGACTCCCGGAGTCCTGGGCTCCCTAATTAGTTACACTGTTGCCAAGCTCTCCGGAGCCCTCCCTCTGCAGCAGGCCTGGGGGTCTCTGCCTGGGCCCGCCGCCATTGTCTGCCTGCTTTTGTTGTTGCTGCCTGCTCTTTTAGGGAGCTTAAGTTTGCCCTTCTTTTGTTCAGTTCCTTTTTCTGACCAGCTGCCCTGAACCTCATTCACATGCTGTGTGCGTGTGTTTGAAACCTGGCCATTTAATTCACAGAAGAGCCTTGGGAAACTTCTAGGCTTCAGGTTGTGCAGGGGTCACATTGCTTTGAGTTTCAGCTTCCAATTGATGTTTAAAAAAAGACTGAAAAGCAGGGCTCCAGCTGCACCCTCCGAGTTTCTCCAGGTGTGTCAGCAGCAGCCGGCAAGGAGAGGCGGCAGACAGGCTAGAATCACGTCGCGGCATTTCAGACGGGTTTACTGCGCTTCTACTTCGGTATTTCATAGGTGGTTAATACTGTTCATCACAATAAACTGAAAATATAAGAAAAGAGGAATCAAAAAGCCCTAGTGAAAAGGATGGATCTTATGTTCCTGAGGCCTCAAGCTGAGAGCTAGAGAATTCAAGATTCCAACAGCCTCTGCTTCAGACTGTCTTACCTACTGAGGCTTTTGTAAGATCCCTTACTTTCTGCAGACCTCTACACCCTTACCTGTCTGAAAGAAGGGAAGAACCCAACCTGTTTTCCTAGAGCCTTATGCCTGTAAGAGAATGACTCAGCGCAGAGATATTCCAGAAATTCTCACTGTTTTGAATCTAGTAAGAGAGGAAAGCAACATCGCCAGAGCCCTCACCCCCATTGTTTTCAGAACACTGATGCACCCCAGCCACCCAGAAAGATTCACTGTTTTATTTTGAAAATGTCTCCTGGAAATTAGATTTTTTTTTTTTTAAGTCAAACCTTATTTCCCGCTACCTCCTGTTGTGCACTGGAGCATATACTGGCTAAAAGCTGAAAGAAGTGGATGAAAGGAGCTTCCCTGAGTTATCCTTCCAGCCAGAGTCTCATTGGTGTGTACCCTGGGAGATCCTGTTCTGTTCCTTGGGATCTTCTGCTCCAAATTCTCACCCATAATTTGGCCCTTGAGTACAGAGTTGTCCCTGAAGGATTATTCCACTGTAACGAAAGATGTCATATATGTGAGGGAATATAAAAAGTTTCAGAGGAGAAGGGTTTTCCCTTTAAAAAACATGAAGCTAGCAAGCACAGCATGCATGTTTGCAATCAAACCTTGTTCTTCACCATTTTGGGTCTCTCTTGGTTCATGATGAGAGGCGTCCTTCCAGGAGCGTAGTCTACACTCCATAACAAAGCCAAGCCATGTCAAGTTGAAAGCACTTTAAGCTCTTCATTCATCTAAAACTTCATCTCAACACAGAAATTTTATTTTCCCTGAAGCTTTGCAAATCGACTTATTTTGCAGGGCCGAAAACAAACAAACAAAACCCTTCGCATGCGCTAGGTTCTCTGGACTTCCCTGCGTGTATCCCTGACCGGCACATCGTCGTTTCCTCTGTCATAGTCTAGCCTTGCTGCACTTCTTGCCGTTTGTCTCCTCAAGCAGCCCAGTGTCATCAGCCCCTTCTCTGACATCCAGTTTTTGCCTCATGCTGAATACAAAGTACCTCGTTCTAGCGCAATGGAGAAGGCGATGGCACCCCACTCCAGCACCCTTGCCTGGAAAATCCCATGGACGGGGGAGCCTGGTGGGCTGCAGTCCATGGGGTCACGAAGAGTTGGACACGACTGAGCGACTTCACATTCACTTTGCACTTTCATGCCTTGGAGAAGGAAATGGCAACCCACTCCAGTGTTCTTGCCTGGAGAATCCCGGGGACGGGGGAGCCTGGTGGGCTGCCATCTATGGGGTCGCACAGAGTCGGACACGACTGAAGTGACTTAGCAGCAGCAGCAGCAGTGCCATGGAAAACCAGAGTTTCAGATTTTATCTGGTTTGCTCACAGTATCAACCTTCAAGAACATACTTTCAGTAGCTGAGGTCCAGAATGTGGTCAGATCTAAATCTGGTGAATTCACTGGCTATTAAGTTCTCCATTCTGCTCTGTATCTGGTAGTTTATGCGTCTTATCCTGGTTATATCCTCATTATTGCTCATTCTTTCCCTTCATGCTGTAAGCATGTGTCCTTGCTTAGTCTGATTACAGTGTGTTATCCTACCAATGCCTGCTTTTTAATTGACAACTTTCATTTTCTCTGGTTGGTTTGTATCACAGGGTCAAAGTCTGATGTCATTCAGATTCTCCCTGTCATGAGACTGATGCCAATTCAGTCACCTCAAGCAGGTGAGACACTCTTTAACAGCATCTCCAGGGAAGGGCAGTGCGCCCCAGCCTTTGTAACTTATGTCAAAGTACCGAATAAAATTTTTGTTGGACAAATATCTTCAAGTATGATTTAACTTATATGCAGAGTACATCATGAGAAACACTGGGCTGGAAGAAGCACAAACTGGAATCAAGATTACTGGGAGAGATATCAATAACCTCAGATATGCAGATGACACCACCCTTATGGCAGAAAGTGAAGAAGAACTAAAGAGCCTCTTGATGGAAGTGAAAGATGAGAGTGAAAAAGTTGGCTTAAAGCTCAACATTCAGAAAACGAAGATCGTGGCATCTGGTCCCATCACTTCATGGGAAATAGATGGGGAAACAGTGGAAACAGTGTCAGGCTTTATTTTGGGGGGCTCCAAAATCACTGCAGATGGTGACTGTAGCTATGAAATTAAAAGACGCTTACTCCTTGGAAGAAAAGTTATGACCAACCTAGACAGTATATTCAAAAGCAGAGACATTACTTTGCCGACTAAGGTCCGTCTAGTCAAGGCTATGGTTTTCCAGTGGTCATGTATGGATGTGAGAGTTGGACTGTGAAGAAGGCTGAGTGCCGAAGAATGGATGCTTTTGAACTGTGGTGTTGGAGAAGACTCTTGAGAGTCCCTTGGACTGCAAGGAGATCCAACCAGTCCATTCTGAAGGAGCTCAACCCTGGGATTTCTTTGGAAGGAATGATGCTAAAGCTGAAACTCCAGTACTTTGGCCACCTCATGCAAAGAGTTGACTCATTGGAAAAGACCCTGATGCTGGGAGGGATTGGGGGCAGGAGGAGAAGGGGACGACAGAGGATGAGATGGCTGGATGGCATCACGGACTTGATGGACGTGAGTCTGAGTGAACTCTGGGAGTTGGTGATGGACAGGGAGGCCTGGCGTGCTGCGATTCACGGGGTCGCAGAGTCGGACACGACTGAATGACTGAACTGAACTGAACTGAACTGAGTCCTGCAACTCTACTCTAATATGATTCTTTGTTTCCTTTGATGTTTAAGACGTTTCCTTAAGATATTTAAGGCAGTTTCTCTAAGGAGTATCCTGGTTTTTTTGTTTGTTTTTGGTCTTTAAATAATACCCCCACTGATTTTTCCTTAGAGTTCTTGCTATCTGTAAGCTCAAGTGACAGAAAGCCCAGTTGAAACCTACTAAGAGATCTACTATATAATTTCACTAGCGAGCAGAAGTCAGGTGGCTTTGCGTGTCCTCTCAGCCCGAGACAACCAGCCTCCCCAGGCTGGCTTCTCCTCTGCGCACTGGCCTGCCCTCCTGCTGGCACCACTCTCCAGGTTCTCTCTCCACTTCCGTAATGTCCTACATCAGTGTGCACTCTATTCTCAGCCTGCAGTCCAGCGGGAAACAATCTCAGTGAAACAAATTTAGATTTTTACAAGCATCACTAAGCATAGACGTGTGAGGGAGCATGGGTGACAGGGTGCGCTCTTTAGCCTCGATGGTGGGGTAAGGACTCTCGGAAGGTGTTTTTTGAAGTCAGGCTTGAATGAGAAAACAGCCCTGAAAACATCCCGAGAATGATTGTTTGAAGCTGAGTCAAGAGCATTTGCAAATGTCCTGAGACAGAGGAGTTTGGGATACTCTCGGGGCACACGGCAGGCTGGAGGGGCTGGAACTGCAGAGGAGGGGTTGGCAGAGTTAGGGGAGAGGCCCGGCTGCGGGCGTGGATCCCTGCAGAGCATCCCGGAAAGGGGCTGTGATTTTTATTTCGTGGTGAATTAAAGCCGCAGGAGTGAGTGTAGCCGGGGAGGAGGCGCCGCGAATGCGGCTGCGCTAAGAAGGCGGACTGTGGTCGTCGCGTTAGCTGGTCCTCCCGGCGCCCCGCGCCCCCAGAGGAGGGACGAGGGCGAGAAGGCCCACGTAGTGGGCGAGGGAAGGTGATCGCCGTGGGAGGGGGCGCCAAGGAGCCCGAGAAAGAGGCCAGAGTGAAAGAAACGGCTGTCCAGAGACCAGCCCCAGTCCCAGGAGCAGCCTGCTCGACTCTCGCCATCTCTGATGGGGTTCCTTGCCTTTCTCCGCAGCAGTCACTCGGGGAAATCCTCTGGCTGCGTGTGACGGGGGCACATACTCAAGCTCCAGTCGGCAGCCGGAACGTCTGCAGAGCGTGGGAGCTGACGGGGGAGAGGCGGCTCAGAGGGGAGCTGAGGCACGGTTACCAACAGAGACGAGCAGATGGTAGATGCTGTGAACAGCTGACCGTCTTCAGAGTCTCTTCCTTAAAATCCATAGAAGTTTGCTTCCAAGTGACAGCACCTGGGCTTTACGTATTAGGACTTCTTTATAGGATTCTCCTATGATATTGAGTGATGGGCTTTTGATTTTTCTTGTATTTAAATAATACACATGAAAAAGCACAGATGCAGAGCAGTGGTGGTAGAAAAATGTAGAAAGTAGGGACTCTGATAGCAAGCACCCTTCACAACCTGATTAGATGGCATTGTTACTGTAATTTTTGCCCAACAATGCATTATAGAACACGGCATTTATTTAGCATTTTATGCACCTGTGAAAGGAGGGTTATATTTTGAAAGCAGGACTTTAAATATTTCATATTTCTCCATTAATTTGGATCTGAATATATCATAAAATAATCTTTGAACCCACTTCAATTTCAGATTACTTTCAAGGAACCTACCTCTTATTCTTGAAAAAAAGAAGAAACAAGAGTGAGCTTGGTGGACACAGGAGATGTTTTGATGCTGGAGGGCCTGACACCACAGGTGAAGAAAAAGAAGTGTGTGTGTCTGGGGATCACTAACAAGGGGGAGCCTGGTGGGCTGCCATCTATGGGGTCGCACAGAGTCGGACACGACTGAAGTGACTTAGCAGCAGCAGCAGCAGCAACAAGGTGAGGCTTGGGAGAGGTGTGTCTGTCTTTCTCTGAAGCAGAGGGTCAGGAAGCACAGAGAAAGAACTCAAGCCGGGAAGCATTTTAAAGGATCCTACTAAAAGATAGAAAAGGAGACCCTGGACTGTGAAACAGCATTGTTCAAGGCACTTGGAAGCATTCCAGTCAAAGGGGAAAAGAAACAAGCAATAAGGATACCCTGGGCAGGCAGGAATAACATTGCACACGTCACTCTAAGGTCAGATGGCGGAGCTGCATCCATTTGGAGTGGCGAGAGAGGAAGGAGGAGAAATTATCTGAATTTGAGTCGGTGTCCGTAGGCTGTCCTGCAGGGGCAGCTGTCCTCTGGAGGACTGGTCGGTGTTTTTTGTGGAAGCCTGATTTTCTAAAATTAATTTCTTTATTCTGGCCTTATTTGATACTTCTTTGAGTTGTCACTATTCAAGTATAAGAAATGTACATGGTGTTATTGAAGGACATGCTTTCCTTCCCAGGATATCTAAGATTTCCCACTCCCTCATTCATAAAGAATTTCATAACCCTAGGCTTAGAAGCTGTCTCTCCTAAAAAAAAAAAAGGCTGTCAAACCTCAGGTGAGTTTGACAATATAATTTATTTTCCAATATAATTCTCACTCTATGGGGCCTGTTTGGAAAGATCCATTTCTCTGGCCCCTGATCTTCAATAGAGTCTCCAGCCTGAAGCCTGCACTTCAGATGTGCTAGAAAAGCAATGAATAGAGACACAGAACACAGCTGAGATTCTGATGCAGAAACAAAACAGCAAACAAAAGGGAACTCTGCATTGATTTTGTGTTTGTCGAGCTTAAAAAAAAATAACTAGTGGCTGCGACAGGTAAGTCTGAGTCGAGCGAGGGGAGCTTCTGTTCTACAGGAGGTATTATTTAGGAGCCAGGTTCCTGCTGCTTGTGCCTCTGTCTTGGGACTGCTGAGTCCTCTCCACTAAGCTGACAGATGGGAAGAGAGCTGATGTGTCATGGAGGAGAGACGGGTGGGGAGGGCCATCAGTTACACCTGAAAGTGATCACATCCCTCCCGCTTGTGCTCTGCTGGCAGAACTCGGCTCACACGACCCCATCCAGAGGCAAGAGGATTGTGGGACGGCTGTTCCCAGGAGGGACACGGGGCTCGGCTGCTCAGGCCATGGCCAGCTCCCAGACCATCCTCCAGCAGGGCTGTGGGGAGGACTAGTTCCACATCGGAAGAGACAATTGCCAAATTTTCAGGAATTTTGAAAACTGGTTCTTAAACACAGCCATTATTAAAAAATAAATTATACCAGCCTAGTATTTTAAAATGTTTAAACCTGCTATTTAAATGTTAATTACTACTTTAAAAGTAAATACTGACAACTCACCAGTTTTAAAATTATGGCATTACCATTTTTTTTTCTGAACTATATTCTTGAGGTTAGTAATCTCTTTTCATTATAGGAGACTGGAATGCAAAAGTAGGAAGTCAAGAAACACCTGGAGTAACAGGCAAAACTGGCCTTGGATTGCAGAATGGAGCAGGCAAAGGCTAATACAGTCTTGCCAAGAAAATGCACTGGTCATAGCAAACACCGTCTTCCAACAACACAAGAGAAGACTCTACACATGGACATCACCAGATGGTCAACACTGAAATCAGATTGAATATATTCTTTGCAGCCAAGATGGAGAAGCTCTATACAGTCAGCAAAAACAAGACCGGGAGCTGACTGAGGCTCAGATCATGAACTCATTATTGCCAAATTTAGACTTCAATTGAAGAAAGTAGGGGAAACTAGTAGACCATTCAGGTATGACCTAAATCAAATCCCTTACAATTATACACTAGAGATAGATTCAAGGGATTAGATCTGATGTACAGAGTGCCTGAAGAACTATGGATGGAGGTTTGTGACATTGTTCAGAAGGCAGTGATCAAGGCCATCACCAAGCAAAAGAAATGCAAAAAGGTGAAGTGGTCGTCTGGGGAGGCCTTACAAATAGCTGTGAAAAGAAGAGAAACGAAAGACAAAGGAGAAAAGGAAAGATATACCCATCCGAATGCAGAGTTCCAAAGAATAGCAAGGAGAGATAAGAAAGCCTTCCTCAGTGATCAATGCAAAGAGATAGAGGAACACAATAGAATGGGAAAGACTAGAGATGTTTTCAAGAAAATTAGATATCAAGGGAACATTTCATGCAAAGATGGGCTCAATAAAGGGCAGAAATGGTATGGACCTAACAGAAGCAGAAGATGTTAAGAAGAGGTGGCAAGGACAGAAGAACTGTACAAAAAAGATCTTCATGACCCAGATAATCATGATGGTGTGATCACTCACCTAGAGCCAGACATCCTGGAATGTGAAGTCAAGTGGGCCTTAGAAAGCATCACTATGAACAAAGCTAGTGGAGGTGATGGAATTCCAGTTGAGCTATTTCAAATCCTGAAAGATGATGCTGTGAAAGTGCTGCACTCAATATGCCAGCAAATTTGGAAAACTCAGCAGTGGCCACAGGACTGGAAAAGTCAGTTTTCATTCCAATCCCAAAGAAAGGCAATGCCAAAGAATGCTCAAACTACCGCACAATTGCATTCATCTCACACGCTAGCAAATTCAGTTCAGTCGCTCAGTCGTGTCCAACTCTTTGCAACCCCATGAAGCGCAGCATTCCAGGCCTCCTTGTCCATCACCAACAATCGGAGTTTACCCAAACTCATGTCCATCAAGTCAGTGATGCCATACAGCCATCTCATCTTCTGTCGTCCCCTTCTCCTCCTGCCCCTAATCCTTCCTAGCATTAGGGTCTTTTCCAGTGAGTCAATTATTTACATCAGGTGGCCAAAGTATTGGAGTTTCAGCTTCAGCATCAGTCCTTCCAATGAACACCCAGGACTGATCTCCTTTAGGATGGACTGGTTGGATCTCCTTGCAGTCCAAGGGACTCTCAAGAGTCTTCTCCAACACCACAGTTCCAAAGCTGCAATTCTTCGGCACTCAACTTTATAGTCCAACTCTCACATCCATACATGACCACTGGAAAAACCATAGCCTTGACTAGATGGCCCTTTGTGGGCAAAGTGATGTCTCTGCTTTTTAATATGCTGTCTAGGTTGGTCATAACTTTCCTTCTGAGGAGTGAGCATCTTTTAATTTCATGGCTGCAGTCACCATCTGCAGTGATTTTAGAGCCCCCAAAATAAAGTCTGTCACTGTTTCCCTTGTTTCCCCATCTATTTCCCATGAAGTGATGGGACCAGATGCCATAATCTTCGTTTTCTGAATGTTGAGCTTTAAGCCAACTTTTTCACTCTCCTCTTTCACTTTCATCAAGAGGCTTTTTAGTTCCTCTTCACTTTCTGCCATAAGGGTGGTGTCATCTGCATATCTGAGGTTATTGATATTTCTCCTGGCAGTCTTGATTCCAGCTTATGCTTCTTCCAGCCTAGCATTTCTCATGATGTACTCTGCATATAAGTTAAATAAACAAGGTGACAATATACAGCTTTGACGTACTCCTTTCCCTATTTGGAACCAGTCTGTTGTTCCATGTCCAGTCCTAGCTCTTGCTTCCTGACCTGCATATACGTTTCTCAAGAGGCAGGTCAGGTGGTCTGTATTCCCATCTCTCTCAGAATTTTCCACAGTTTACTGTGATCCACACAGTCAAAGGCTTTGGCATAGTCAATAAAGCAGAAATAGATATTTTTCTGGAACTCTGTTGCTTTTTCCATGATCCAGCAGATGTTGGCAATTTGATCTCTGGTTCCTCTGCCTTTTCTAAAATCAGCTTGAACATCTGGAAGTTCATGGTTCACATATTGCTGAAGCCTGGCTTGGAGAATTTTGAGCATTACTTTGCTAGCGTGTGAGATGAGTGCAATTGTGCAGTAGTTTGAGCATTCTTTGGCATTGCCTTTCTTTGGAATTGGAATGAAAACGGACCTTTTCCAGTCCTGTGGCCACTGCTGAGTTTTCCAAATTTGCTGGCATATTGAGTGTAGCACTTTCACAGCACCATCTTTCAGGAATTGAAATAGCTCAGCTGGACTTCCATCACCTCCTCTAGCTTTGTTGGTAGTGATGCTTTCTAAGGTCCACTTGGCTTCACATTCCAGGATGTCTGGCTCTAGGTGAGTGATCATATCATAGTGATTATCTGGGTCGTGAAGCTCTTTTTTGTACAGTTCTTCCATGTATTCTTGCCACCTCTTCTTAATATCTTCTGCTTCTGTTAGGTCCATACCATTTCTGTCCTTTATTGAGCCCATCTTTGCAAGAAAGTAGGGAAAACCACTAGACCATTCAGGTATGACCTAAATCAAATCCCTTATGATTATACAGTGGAAGTGATAAATAGATTTAAGGGACTAGATCTGATTGATAGAGTGCCTGATGAACTATGGACTGAGGTTCATGACATTGCACAGAGACAGGGATCAAGGCCATCCTCATGGAAATGAAATGCAAAAAAGCAAAATGGCTGTCTCGGGAGGCCTTACAAATAGCTGTGAAAAGAAGAGAAGTGAAAAGCAAAGGAGAAAAGCAAAGATATAAGCATCTGATGCAGAGTTCCAAGGAATAGCAAGGAGAGATAAGAAAGCCTTCCTTAGTGATCAATGCAAAGAAATAGAGGAAAACAACAGAATGGGAAAGACTAGAGATCTCTTCAAGAAAATCAGAGATACGATGGGCACACGCTAACAAAGTAATGCTCAAAATTCTCCAAGCCAGGCTTCAACAGTACGTGAACCATGAAATTCCAGATGTTCATGCTGGATTTAGAAAAGGCATAGGGACCAGAGATCAAATTACCAACATCTGTTGGATCATCAAAAAAGCAAGAGAGTTCCAGAAAAACATCTATTTCTGCCTTATTGACTAAGCAAAGCCTTTGACTGTGTGGATCACAGGAAACTGTGGAAAATTCATAAAGAGATGGGAATACCAGACCACCTTACCTACTTCCTGAGAAATCTGTATGCAAGTCAGGAAGCAGCAGTTAGAACTGGGCATGGAACAACAGACTGGTTCCAAATCAGGAAAGGAGTACATCCAGGCTATATATTGTCACTCTGCTTATTTAACTTCTATGCAGAGTACATCATGAGAAATGCTGGACTGGATGAAGCACAAGCTGGAATCTAGATTGCCGGGAGAAATATCAATAACCTCAGATGCAGATGACCCCACTCTTATGGCAGAAAGCCAAGAAGAGCTAAAGAGACTCTTGATGAAAGTCAAAGACAAGAATGAAGTAGCTGGATTAAAGCTCAACATTCAGAAAACTAAGACCATGGCATCTGGTCCCATCACTTCATGGGAACTAAATGGGGAAACAGTGGAAACAGTGACAGACTTCATTTTCTTGGGCCCCAAAATTACTGCAGATGGTGACTGCAGCCATGAAATTAAAAGACGCTTGCTCCTTGGTAGAAAAGTTATGACCAACCCAGATGGCGGAGGAGATCTGCGGACTCGAGGGCCCTTTGCTGCAGCTGCACAGGTACCTTGGAAAAGTGGAAGCCGTGGTGGCAAGTGAAGGGCTACAGTCCCTGCTGCTGCCTAAAGCGGGCAGGTGAGCCGGCAAGCCAGCGGCAGAGGACAGGACAGGGGTCTGAGAGACTCCTTCTGAGCTTGATGGCTGCCGCGACAGTCCAGCGCCGCGTCTCATGCAGACTCTTCTGTGGCAATGCCCGCGTGAACCACGAGACGGAGGGAGACCTGGGGTCAGAGTTCCAGCTTAGGGAAAACGCCAGTTTTATTCTTTTTTAAATAAAACAAAGAGGAGTATTTTTAATGATAAAAGGTACAATTGACAAGATAAACATCATAAACCATTAGACATACAACAACAAAGAAACAGAGATACATAAAGCAAAAATCAGAAGAAATATAAGGGAAAAGAAAAAATATGTACTCATAGTGAGACATACTGACATTTCTCTGAGAATATTTCATCACGTGCAGAAAAAATAGGAGCAGGAGCATCTTGAATGATGTGTTTAATCATTTAAATATAATAGATTTCTATTTATATTAATTTGTACTAATCTTAGGTCCTACACAAATATATTTACAATTTTATATTTCATACTTCATATATTTCATATATTTAGATGTCCAAATACCAGCTTTATATTTGAGTTTAATCCTTACTATTTAGGGGCTTAATAATGGGCTATATAGGGCTATATAGGCCTTTCAGAAGGTCTAAGTAACTTGGGAACAACTTCAGCAAGACATATTTTAGAATTTAATAAATGGAAGCCAAGACAAGGAAAACGAGCTGGAGGCTTTAATGAGCCAGAAGTATAAATGGAAACGACAACTAGGATCCTTGGCTCTGAGTCTACGTCCCTCCTCTAAACCAAGTTGAAACAGAAAATTCATTCATCTCACTATGCCTTACTTCATAGACCATTGAGAGGTTCAGAATTCTTTAAATGGCTCCTTTTTCTCCTCAGAGGAAGGCTTGCTGCAACCTATTTCCTTCCAGGCAGGACTCAGAGTTGCAGATAGCATCACTTCTCCTCAGGGGCCGTGATTGAGTTGGACCTTAAGTACGAATATTCAGTGGAGACCAAGCGGCTTCCCAGGTGACTCAGTGGTGAAGAGTCTACCTGCCATTGTAGGAGACGCAGGAGACAGCTGCTTGATCCCTGGGTGGGGAAGATCCCCAGGAGGAGGAAAATGGCAACCCAGTCCAGTATTTTCACCTGGGAAATTCCATGAACAGAGGAGCCTGGCAGGCTATAGTCCATGGGGTTGCAAAGAGGAAGACATGACTGAGCACGCACGCACTCAGTGGGGACCACACCCTTCGAGTCAGGTTAAATGTGATACAGTTCCATAAATAGCCTCTTCACACCAAAGCAGCATTATCAAATACAGGTTTCCTTGGCTTTCTAGGATCCAGGGAGACCTCAGAATCTTGACTCTTTGTGTTTCTTTCGAGGGCAAACTTGAGCTTGCCTCTCGTGGCGTTTTCCTGCCTAATGGATGCGTGTTTCTCGAGAGACTTTGATGTCTAGTTATTTCTCACCCAGAGCCACACTTTAACGTGTCCTCTGCAGCGTGCAATGACCAGGGCTTTACAGCGTCATTAAATTAGGTAGGCGTGGGTCCACTGCAGCAGAGGAGGGATGGAGTCTTTTCATCTTACTTTTAAAGGGCCCTCCTTGGGAAAGGAAATGGGTGGTTTCTCATGTTTACTGGAGCTGTGGTCCTGTGAAGGAGAGAAGGTTCTCCACTTACATTACACTGTTATGGGACTGCAAATAACACACTGCACAGTGGTGATTACAGCTCATTGAGTCTTTTGAGAACTCAGCCACCAGGGCTTGGTCTCTCTAAAGAGGTTGGATTGCATCTATGGAGAGAGCGAGAGAAATTGCTGGGTTCAGAGTGGGTGGAAAGTCACAACAGCAGGAAGACAGCCCCTCCCTTTTTTCTTAGAGCTTTGGGAGAGAACTCCAACACCATTCTTAAGTTATTCCTAGTGCCAGCGGGATGACTGAAACAGGCTTCCAGTTCTCAGGATTGCTGAGCTCCAACAGGTTAATGAACCTCTAGACTAATAGCTCTGTTGAGAATTCAATTTAGAATTTTATGTAAGGTAATATCCACTTCCATGGGAATGCACACTTTTTATCTACACACAGGATTTAGCTCTTGGTTTAAGTCATCAGTTGGGTAATTTCTTCTGAAATTTCTTGCCAAAATGGAAACAGCAGCAAAATCCAAACCAGCCTGGTGCTGATAGTCATTACTAACTTCATTTTCCTTTCAGTTCAGAATAGCTTTATTCTTCAGAGCAAACATAAACGATTTGGGTCTGTGCACAGGAGTATCATAAATGCTCAGAGACATGCTACTCTGCATTAACGAAAGCATCACGTTAAAGTCCGCTAGGAGTCTCCTGGCAATAGAAATGTTACTGGATGTCATTACGTGTGGGTTTAGCTTTTGTGACCTTTAGCGGCCAGCTAACACGGAGGATGAGAGACAGACATGTCTTACTGAGCGGGGAGCGCGCAGGGTGAGACAGGCTGCAAAAGGCGATTGCTTCCGTCACATAAATCATTGTGCCTCAGCAAGGTTGGAAGAATCTTAGTGATTCATGGGCACAGACTTTAATCTACTGTTTTTCCTCGGTGCCACTGAGGGGCGGTAGGAAGAGGAAGCCTTATTACAAGGAGCACTGTTCTTCTATTGGAAGAAAGAAAGGATGTGAGAGAGGCTCAGGGCTGGCTATCAGCACGCGCTTGATCACAAGATCAAGGGGACTAACTGTTGTAAAGTCTTTGTGCATAATTGTCTGAGCAGTGTTAGAGCGCCATCCATTTCCTTTAGAACCACATGTACACACTGAAGCAGTAGGCTGGTGTTTTGAATGGTTATGTGTCCTGTTATGTCAGGATAAACCAAAGAAAATCATTTTCATGGGTATATTGTTTCGTGAGAATCCATTTTCGGGAAGCGTCTCTTGATGTCGTGTATGTGAGAGACGAAATGGGCAGAGGCGGATCATATACCCTCCTTTCTGTTTTGGAGTTCATCACGATTCCGAGGGGAGAAGTCTCAAAATTTGAAAATTGTGTAGCAAAGTACCACCTCTTCGGACTCTGCTCTCACCCTTGTTTGCAACGTGCTAAAAAAAGGGCCTGAGACATCTGGACTGTGGTTTTATTTCTGACAGTGCTGTCTGCTCCCAATCCCCAGCGCTGCGGGTGGTACCTTCTTATTCATCTTATTACTCTTGGGTATCTTTGGGGTGCAACATAAGTCGTCTCTGGCAGGAAGCAAACCCAAGGCAGACACTTTAACATCTCTTCTCGTTCCACACTCGAGACGGTAGCGTCAGACATCTGGAGCCGCGTGAAGTTCCTTGGAAAGCGATTTCTCAGCGCTCACAGCGCGCTGCGAGCCCTCACACCTGCCCGCACCAGGTGTCCCTGGTGCTGTTTTGCAGATCAGCCTGCTCTCACAAGTCCCCTCCTAAGGAGAGGCTCTTGAGGCAACACTCTAACTCTGGCATGCCCTAGAATGCAACCAGCATCTCCAGAGCGTGAGTCACGTTGGCAGGTTACATTTAATTTATAAATCAAATAACATGTTCGTTATCTCCAAGGACCTGGAAATTAGCACTGGAAATTAAATTGAGTTTCAGGCCACCTCTGTTCTGCTTTGAGGAAAACAGCAGGGAATTGGAAATGTTTTCGTGGACGCCGATAATACTGTCATAAAGGAGTGTTCCCCCAGGGAGACTAGTGGCGCACACGTGTTGGAGATTGTAACGATGATTACAACCACAAAACCCTGTTCTTCCTTTTTCAGCAAATTCACAGTTGGCCAGGTAAATCATATCAATGGAACTTAGATCATGAAAAGCGTTTTATCACATGCTCTTCTTACATAGCACAGCAGGAGGAATATTCTAGACTCGGCATCTGTTGTTCAAGGCTGATATACTCAGGACAACTCAGTAGGAAAAAGTAGGTCACATGCTTTAAAGCAGGCGCATTTGCCATTTTCCAGTTTTGTCTCTTTGAATATTGCTGTTGTTCTAGACCCATAGGCATTGTATGTATGTAACAGGACAGTATGCTAAATAGTTTTTGTTTGATTTTTCCAAACTTTTTTCCCATCAGGTAGACAGCCTCTTAGTATTTTCCCACTTTAGGATGTCTTTGAAGACCCCAGAGCAGAAGTCAGAGGCTATTTCTGCCCCCTTTGCAATGCTGTAAGTTCTTTGAAGGAATGATGGTTGTATCTCAGAGGGAAGAAGGAGAACATGGGCTTCTCAGGAGAAACCGGTGCAAACCTGCCCCAGCACCCATAGCAAAACACAAGGGGAGGGGAGAGGGCTGCCTGTGGCGGGGCTCAGAGCGGGTTAAATACACACTTTGAGTTAAATATATGTTATATTGAATATATTATATTATATTTATATTATAATATATACTATAGAATATATTTTAAAATATTAAATACATATTTTGAAATATACATTAAATACATACTTTGAATTAAATATGTCATATTGGATATATTAAATTATATTTATATTATAATGTATACTATAGAATATCTTTTGAAATGTATATTAAATACATACTTTGAATTAAATATATGTTATACTGGATATATTATATACTATATATCTTGAAATATATATTAAATACACACTTTGAAATATATGTGTATTTGACACATGCATTCTGACTATCTGTGCCCAGGTTCATGGGGCGAGGATCGGGCCCTCTCGTCTTGTGCGTGTGTCCCAGCCCCTATGTGGTGCCCTGCATGACAGTTGGCGTGAATCACTCTGCTAGACTGTAGCTGCAGGGCTATAGTAATGAGTGAACCTCTGTCTCCGCTTCAAACATTCCCCTCCAAGGTCTGCTTTTTGCTGCAACTGGCCAGCCACGTGCCTGCTACGCCCAGCGGCTCTCTGCTGGCTCTGCCAGGAGGGAAAGCGGAGGCAGACAGGAAGCTGGTGGAGGAGGAAGGCACACCTGCCTCCCGCTGGCTTCACGTCCTTGTCACGTCCCCCAGGAGCACCTCTCACGTCAGCGTGGCGGGTCGTTCTCGAAGGAGCACTCGATTTTGCACCTGCAGTTTCCCAGAGCCAGGGACGCTGTGTCCCCTGAGACCCGGCTCCGCCAGCCCGGCTTCCCTCTGCGGCGTCTGCCCCCCCGCGTCACGAAGCCTTTCTGAGTGAGACCCCGGCCCCTGCGGGCTGACTCCTCCTCGGAGGTCTGAGGGGTGAATCTGTGGGTCCCCACCTTCCAAGTCTAAGTTTCAGAGGTTCTAGGCTCTTCCCTCTGATCCTTCAGTCCTAGGGACGAATGTGTGTCCCACTACATTTGTGAGCGTTGCACGTTTATCTCGTCGTGATCTTTCAGTTCTTCCAGAGCTGGATGCTAGTCTACACGTTCTTTGCATGACACTCTCTTTGATAAAGTAATGGGTACAGTTTCGGTCTCCTGGCAGAATCCTCTCCAGCACGATGGGAATTGCTCTTGCATCCCTGCTTTGGCCCCTGATGTCTAGAGTGTTGTCTTGCGCTTACATGCGCAGTGACTGTGCCTTGGTTTGATTTAAATCACTGCCATAATATGGCAAGAGTTTTGCCATTAAAGCAGCGTGGTGAGGACCAGGAGATTGGAAATTTCACAAAGTCAGGTTCAAACTTTGGTTCTGCTGTTTAGTAGCTGTTTTATTTTAAGTGAATTACTGCATTCTTTCTAGCCGTAAAGTTCTCGTCTGTGACCTGTCTGTAATAAGGTGTCCACCTTACGCTGTTGTTAATGAACGCAGATGGGCCACTGAAAGCAGAATTCTGAGCAACTAGTAAGTGTTCAGTACATGGGAGTTATTACCATTGTTTAAAAACAAAAGGTGAAATTCAGAAGAAGGACAGTGAAAGAAGGGAACAGAAGGGCAGTTAGGAAGCCAGAAGAGAGCAGAGTGTGCATGGGGAAGGGCGGGGAGGAGGCAGTTGTACAGGGAGAGTGAGTGAGTGTGTGAAGCCACCTGGGCTGGTTTTTAGTAAAATCTGTCATCTTATAGCAAAGGGTCTAGAGTATGCTTCATTTTTTCCTTTGTCCATTTAAAAATCTATGACAAGTCACAAGGATGTTTAATTTACTCAGCTTAAGATAACTGAATTTCTGAACATCAAATTTTTTTTTCAAATTTAACTGTCTATGTTGCAATCCTTTCTAAAGGAGATTACATATTTCATCACCCTCTTTCATTCTTTTCTTTGACTTATACTTTGCTAGAGAAATGTTGCTTTCAACCTTGATAACACGTCAAACATTTCCGCTTATTTCTTCCTGAAACTGCTCCCTTTTCTTCCTATTGAATTTAGGAGTCCATGTCCTTAGATGTGGATCTTGTAACAATTTCTGTCACATCCTTAAATCATACTGTGAAGGCATAAAACTCTCATCTGCTCAAGCTGATGCTTGGAATCATCTCACTTTTGTGGAATGACAGGCCGCAATTTGCGAACGGGTTCACGCACCAGCAACTGGGCTGAGCTCACGACACGTGATGTTTTCCCTGGGGTGTTTTCTAGTATGTGTGTGTTATGCTAGATGCCAGGTATAAATTAGTCTCTGCCCTTGCAGAGCAGGCTGGTATTTTTGACAACAGCATCTCTTGTCTTCAGAGGAGGCCTCATATGAACCAAACCCCACAGCACTTGCCGTGAGACTAACGAGTTGATCTATAGCAATTGCTCTGTCTGTTTAAGCCTCCACGCTTCCTCTAACAGACACGTGCACACCGCTAGCGCCGGTCAACATGAATGCTACGAAGATTTCTTTGTTCCTACACTGAGCGGTTCCAGGCGGCTGTGAGCTATGAGCATAAGGTCAGTGGTGAGGAACAGACACAAAAAACTGTAAAAGAAAGCACCGCTCATGTTTATTTACGTAGTACATATGGATCTATGTATGTATGTGCACATATACTTGGTAGAATCCAAATGTGTGTGTGTGAATCACACACGTTTTCTCCACGCTTTTCTGTTGTTTTTAAGTGTTCATGGTCTCCCTTCTCCCTGTTTGCCCTTCAACCCCTGCTCTCCGTATTGATCGGCTGTGCCCCACTGGAAAGGAAAGGAAAAAGCTGTGCTGACTGCTGCGAGTCCTAAGACGCTCAGGCCACAGAGCTTATTGCTGCTGCTCAGTCGCCAAGCCACGTCCGATTCGTTGCGACCCCACGGACTGTGGTCCACCAGTCTCCTCTGATCATGGGATTCTACAGGCCAGAATACTGGAGTGGGTAGCCATTCCCTTCTCCAGGGGATCTTCCTGGCCCAGAGATCAAACGCCTGTTTCCTGCGTTGCAGGCAGTTTCTTTATCACACAGTCACCAGGGAAGGCCAAAACCAAAGATGGGGCTTCTTCTAACCTGAAGTCCTAGTGCCAAAAGGAAGCACCAAAATTGTGTGTGTGTGTGTGTGTGTGTGTGTGTGTGTGTGTGTGTGTGTGATGAGAGAAAGACACACACACAGAGGCAGGTATAACAGTCAAGTCGTAGGTTGTTAGAGGCAGCAGGGCGCTACAGATGGCTGTGAGGATGGAGAGGCCTCTGAACTGAAGGCCTCCTGGTTAAATGTGAGTGACTCTTGATGACTCTGACTGGTCATTTGTACAAAGGATAACTTTATGTTCATGGACACAAGCAATTCAGAGGACCTAGGACCGATCAGGGTGCATTTGCCAATTTGCCTTTCCCAGAAGACCCTCAAATTCCCTTTCCATACAGCTTTCTGCTTATAGTCTGCTAGGGATTAGAGATCTAGAAAAGAAAATTATTAGACTACTATTCACATTAAAGATACAAAAATTGTGAATGAGATTGTGGAATTGCATAGGATTTAATCCACAGATGGTTTGATACATATAGTGGATTCTATGTTATTCCGCGAGAGTAAGGATTTTAAGGTATGTCACTCACATATAAAAATAGTGAATTTTATTATATATAATTATTAAAAATGTTTGTTGAACAGGACTAAGTTAGGAGTGTGAAGAATTACGAAGCTTTTGCAACAAGTAAAGTATAATTTCATAATTGGTTGGAAATTTTATGTTCAAGACGTTGTAAAATAATGGTAATGTGATCTTTCATTAGGAAGAAAATATGTAATCACATGAAGAAATGGTACATTTAAAAGGGTAACCTTTGTTAAGAATTTTATTTATAAATTATAGGAAACATGTGACTAAATACATAATTAGAATTAAAGTATTATACATACACTGTAAGAGTTCTGCCCTAAACAAGGGTTTAAAATATGACATGTCAACTCAAAAAATCAAAGGATAAAGAACTGTGTTTATATAAAAATTATTAGGAGTGCATTTCCAATTAAGGAGTCATTGAGTCCTTGCTCTGGACATCATCTTATTCCATCTTGCGCTGTACTGTTACTCAGCTGTGTCTCTTTGCGACCCCATGGAGCCCCCCACCAGGCTCCTCCATCCATGGGATTCTCCAGGCAAGAGTACTGGAGCGGGTTGCCATTTCCTCCTCCAGGGGATCTTCCCAACCCAGGGATGGAACCTGGGTCTCCTGCCCTGGCACGCCGGCAGGCAGGCTCTTTACCACTGAGCCACCTGGGGGTCCCTCTGCTTCCCTCTAGTCCTACCCAAGTCCACACTTTGTAAATTCCGTTTTGTTTTTCAGTGCATTCTAAAGACACTCCTGAGGTGTCTGCCATACGCCACCCTGTCCTAGCTGCAGGTGACGGAAGTGTCAACGGAGCAGAGACGGTTTCTGTCCTCCTGGAGTTTGCATCCTTATGGAGGAGACGGAAAACAGCCTCATGATCCAAGAAACACATCCTATATATATAAAAAAAAAAGAATCTCGAGAAAAAGTAGAAAAAAGAAGTGGCGACGGAGCGCACCGGGGCTGGAGTGGTCGGTTAGACGCGGTGGTGGCAGAGGCCTCCCTGAGGAGGTCGTGGTTGATCCGAGGCTTGAAGGCGACGAGCAGGCGAGGCAGGGAGAAACCGAAGCGTCCCAGGTGCAGCCAGCACCCCGTCAAAGGGCCTGAGGCAGAAATGAGCCTGTCGTATTCCAGGAAGAGAGAGAAGACCTCAGGCCAAGAGGGCAAGATGGAAGAGAAGACGGCAGATGGGCATGGAGAGCCGCGGCCCTTCCCTAACGCCGTCTCCTACACGCACCGTGTCTCCTGAACCAGTAGCCAAATGTCTGGTCACAGTTCCGCAGCCTGTTCTGGGGCGGCTGAGTGGTTCTGCTCCCCGTGTCTGCTGGTCTGAAGTGGCCTCACTCACGTATCTGAAGATCAGGGCTGGCTCCCGGCTGAGTTATGTGCTGCCCGCTAAACTTCTTTACAAGATGGTGACAATATTCCCAGAATATGAGTCTCAGTTCCCAACCGCCACCCCAGCCTCTGCTTGCATCCTGTTTTCCATGTCCCAGGGACCGAATCAAATCACAAGGTCGGGCCTGGGGTCGAGGTAGAAGGAGGAGGCGCAGGCCTTAGGGTAGCTGGAGGCGGTGCTCACTGAGGTCAGGAGTGTGCACGCGCACCACGGGAGGAGTAGAAGGAGGAGGCGCAGGCCTTAGGATAGCTGGAGGCGGGGCTCACTGAGGTCAGGAGTGTGCACGCGCACCACGGGAGGCGTGGAAGGAGGAGGCGCAGGCCTTAGGGTAGCTGGAGGCGGTGCTCACTGAGGTCAGGAGTGTGCACGCGCACCACGGGAGGCGTGGAAGGAGGAGGCGCAGGCCTTAGGGTAGCTGGAGGCGGTGCTCACTGAGGTCAGGAGTGTGCACGCGCACCACGGGAGGCGTGGAAGGAGGAGGCGCAGGCCTTAGGGTAGCTGGAGGCGGTGCTCACTGAGGTCAGCGGTGTGCACGCGCGCCACGGGAGGCGTGGAAGGAGGAGGCGCAGGCCTTAGGGTAGCTGCAGGCGGGGCTCACTGAGGTCAGGAGTGTGCACGCGCACCACGGGAGGCGTGGAAGGAGGAGGCGCAGGCCTTAGGATAGCTGGAGGCGGGGCTCACTGAGGTCAGGAGTGTGCACGCGCGCCACGGGAGGCGTGGAAGGAGGAGGCGCAGGCCTTAGGGTAGCTGGAGGCGGGGCTCACTGAGGTCAGCGGTGTGCACGCGCACCACGGGAGGCGTGGAAGGAGGAGGCGCAGGCCTTAGGGTAGCTGCAGGCGGGGCTCACTGAGGTCAGCGGTGTGCACGTGCACCACGGGAGGCGTGGAAGGAGGAGGCGCAGGCCTTAGGGTAGCTGCAGGCGGGGCTCACTGAGGTCAGGAGTGTGCACGCGCACCACGGGAGGCGTGGAAGGAGGAGGCGCAGGCCTTAGGATAGCTGGAGGCGGGGCTCACTGAGGTCAGGCGTGTGCACGCGCGCCACGGGAGGCGTGGCTGCTCAGGCGACTGGACTCCTTCTGTGTCCTGACTCTTCCATTTTGCTTCTCTTCCTCGTTTGTTCTCTAGACTGCATTTTGCTTTTCCCCAGAGTTTAGATGAAGTTCCTGCCACCATCCTCTAGCAATTAGAAATGATCCCAACCCTTCCTACATAACTCCACACACAAAATGTGGTCATCCTTAAATGTACCACCAGGATAATAAGATGAACTGGTGGATGTTAGAGGTAATCAGCCCTGGTCTCTGGGAGCACAATACAGCCCGTGTGTGGCACACTCAGTGACTCTGGTTTGCTACTTGGGAAGTCCTGAACCCCAACATCTTCTAATATCTTACTTAAGAGCCACCATTTTGAGATAGTGTAACAGCTGAAGAATTGATGCTTTTGAACTGTGGTGTTGGAGAAGACTCTTGAGAGTCCCTTGGACTGCAAGGAGATCCAACCAGTCCGTTCTGACGGAGATCAGCCCTGGGATTTCTTTGGAAGGAATGATGCTAAAGCTGAAACTCCAGTACTTTGGCTACGTCATGCGAAGAGTTAACTCATTGGAAAAGACTCTGATGCTGGGAGGGATTGGGGGCAGGAGGAAAAGGGGACGACAGAGGATGAGATGGCTGGATGGCATCACTGACTTCGATGGACATGAGTTTTAGTAAACTCTGGGAGTTGGTGATGGGCATGGAGGCCTGGCGTGCTGTGATTCATGGGGTCTCAAAGAGTCAGACACGGCTCAACAACTGAACTGAACTGAACTGAACAGCTAACACTGATTTGGATGACACTTTTTTCCTACTCAATATTCATTATCCTCTGCTCTCCTGCTTCGAAGCACACAGACGTTGTTTGGGAAAGCATTATGCTGTTTCCAAGCAGGGAGACTTGCTAGAGCTAAGCCAGTCATAGGGAGTGTGTCCTTCACTTTCTTGGGGCTTGGTTGAACTAGGAGCACCTCATTGTTAGTGACCCAGCTAAGGAAAAAATAAGGAAAGCCTGCTAGAGAGGGTCACTTCGTGGCGAGCTCTCTCAATTAAAGGGACAAATGGCATTTGTAACATTCTATCTCTCTTAGTGTGTCTGGGACAGAGACATGATGCTTGGAGCTGTGTCAGCCATCTTGACAGAAAGAGGCAAAGACTGAGCGGCTGCCAGAGACACTGGCTTCCAAATCTATGAGTTTCTTAAAGCTGCCGGAACACATTCACCACGGACTGGGCGGCTGCAACAACAGCATTTATTCTCTCTCAGTTCCAAAGGGCACAAGCCTGAGAGGAGTCTGTCAGCGGAGCTGTGTTCCCGCTGAGGGCTTTACAGGGTGTGCTTCCTGCCTGCTTCAGCCTCTGCTCACTCGGGGCAATCTCTAGCGTTCCTTGGGTAGCACACACATCCCTGCAACCCCACCTCCATCTTCCCACCACCACTGTTGCCTGACACTCCAGCCTTCTGTTCTCCTGCTGGGTGTTGTGGAAGCAAGTGTTGACAGAAAGGTGTTGTAAAATCAACGGAGCTGAAATGCTAAGCTGACACCGGGGGACTGCTCCTCAGAACCTTGTCTGCAGAGGTCTTCAGGAAGGGGCTGCGTGAGAGTTGGAGGTGTTTGTTTTCTGTTTGTGTCACCCCAAACCTAACCTGTCTTGACATGTACACTATCTTTGATGGGTAATGGGAGGGGTGAGACTGTAAATATTTATATGTTAATATTTTTCACGTGCACGTCTTCTCATTTAATCATCAAAGCAACCCTATCGGTTGATTAAATAGATTCCCGCGATGTACACATATCGAATCCATGGAAAGCACATAAAATGAAATGTTTTTCACGCGGAGTGAGGCGCTTCTTTTACATCTGTTTGATAGACGGGAGACAATGGCTCAGGGAAGTCAGCACAGCCCTTCAGGCGGCAGGGCGGGGGCCTAAGACTCGGCTGAGTCCTGCACCCAGCGCGCTCACCCTGCTGCCTGCTGAGTGAGTGCTGAGTGCTGAGTGCTGAGTGCTGAGTGCTGAGTGCCGAGTGAGTCCGCGGTCACTCACTCCCCCTGAAGCTCGGGACTCTCTCTGCCCCAATGTCACAATCCTCCAAGGTATGGCCTAGTGCCGGTTGTACACCAGCCTAGCAAGTTTTCCTTTTTTCTTTCTTAGCTAGGTCATAATAAAGACATGCTTCTCATCCCAGAGGGTTAAATGCCAAATTTAACTGGAGAAGAGGTGGTTTTCCTGATTTTATGGAACTTTTGTGTATTCTACTGGTTACAATGACGTGGAAAAACTGATTAGAAATACAATCAACCTATAGTTAAAAATGCTGTACTGTTATGGTGAAAGAGTAGATCTCATGTTAAATGCTCTTACTACAATAAAAAACAAAAAAACAGTGAAAAATTGGTTTTCTCACAAGATGTGCAGAGATATGTAAATGTACACACCCATACTGTCATAGGTTACCTGCTCTGCTGAGTACTGAATAGATACGATATTTATTCTAGTTACTTGTAATGCACATTGTTTTGATTTCCAAACTGCCATTGAGTGGTCATCTTATTGATGGATTAAATACATCCCACTGACGTACACACAGCAATCTACGGCAGGCACATGGGATGAGATTAGTTCATGTGGAGGGAGGTGCATTCAAAAGACCCATTTCATTTCAGCCCCCCGTCCAAGTTGGCTGGTTTAGCAGAGATTTTCATTCGTCCAAACTATGCCAATGATGCATTCTGATAATTTCTCTCTAAATTGCCCTACATTTTCCTTCAAACTATTCCACTGCTTGTAGCAACCATACTTCACAAAGCTTTATGTGACAGCAAGTTCTTGTCCCTGAAATAAATGTCTAGTGGATGCCTTCCTTCAGCTATGTGGAATTGAGACTCTTCTGTTTTCATTTGTTCAGATAACTTCCTAGTCACACAGAGGCCGCAAAGGGATCAACAGAAATACTTGCTGCTCAGCACTTTGGTGGTTTCAGCCATCGCCATTAGCAAGTGAATAGAATGCCTTTTCCTGACATAAGCCAGCTACTTTTTAAATTTCCCTATGCCTTTCCATATTCAAGAAGCTGTGATTCAAAAAATAAATGTAATTTCCATGTTTATATTAAAAGTCTGCTCCAGATATTCTCATTGAATATTTTATCTTCTCTGAAGTGTATGAGTTTCAGATACAGATAAATAGAGCTCTAGTCTGTGACCTCCTGTCTCTACACTTGCTGTTGCATTTGATAGAAATTAGACTCGTCAGATCTGTAGCAGTCAGAGTTGACTGTAGTTCCTGATAAAGTTAGCCTTTATCAGTTTAAATCCTACTTTAAAGGACATTAGGAGAGCCAGCTAGACTTTGTAAAAATTATTAATGTTCTGAATGTTCTTACAAAGCAAGTAAAAGAAACATCTTCCAAAATTTCTTGGTGCTTTCACCCTAACATAAGGTCCTTAAGTTGTACGTAACATATAAGGTATTGACTGATATTTGAAGACATTTGATTAAATGCTTACTAGCTTAGGGATGGCGCGCATGAAATTAAAAGACAAGAGATAATAGCAATGATGAGTACCTATTACCGAGAGAAATTCAAGTGGTTTTATGTTAGGTCCAACACCAACTTTTTTCTAGCTGTGCATTTCGACAGGGTGTGGATTTAGTGTTACTCCTGCCTAGGAAAAGTGAGGGTTGCGGTAAAGGTGGAGGATGCCTTCCTGACTCACACAGTGCCATGACCTTGTTTCACCTGTTCCAGCATGAAAAGGACCTAGTGTGGACCATTTTGGTTCCAGAACACTGCCAAAAACTACACGTACGTGCTTCATAGTAGAACCGTGTACTTATCAATAGAAAATAAGGTTGGTTTTATTTGTATATTTGAATATCTCAAAGCTCCCAGAGAGTCCAGATTCTGAGAAGGACAGTAAATTGTAGGACTTCTGCTATTCACAGAAATAAAATCATACTTTATATGATGTTAGCGAGGGCCATTAACTGGAATTTCTTTTTTAAATCAAACTACTATATATGTTTTGGTACTTGATTACTGTATAAAACCTATTCCAAAACTTAGCTGTTTAAAAGCAAAATAGGAGAAAATATTTACAAACTGTGTAGCTGATAGGTGGTTAATATACAAAATATATAAGGTACTCAAGTAACAACAGCAAGAAAACAAATATTTTCCATGAGCATTCATGTTGCTGCCAATGACAATCTTCCATTCTTTTTTATAGCTGAATACTATTCCATTGTATATACGCTTCTTCTTAAGCCTTTCGATGAGCATTTGGGGTTTCTATGTCTTGGCTACTGTGAATAGTGCTGCTGTTATCATTGGGATGCACGCCTCTATTTGAATTAACGTTTTCGTCTGCGTGTTTTCACCTAGCTTTTCACCGAGGCCAAGCAGGTTTTAGAGACCGAGTGGCACTGTCGGTTCACGTGGTAGCTCTGCTCTTAGTCTCTGAGGACCCGCCATGCTGTTTTGTCTAGTGGCTGCACCAGCGTGCGTTCCTGCCAACAGGGTAGGAAGGCTCCGCTTTCTCCATATCCCCTCCTGCATTTGTTATTTGTAGACTTTACGATCATGGTCATTTTCACAGGTATGAGGAGATACCTCATTGTGGTTTTCATTTGCATTTCTTAATTAGTGGTGCTGAGCATTTTTTCATGTTCCCATTGGCCACCTGGATATCTTCTTGGGAGAAATGTCAGTGTAGGTCTTCTGCCCATTTGTTTTATTAGGTTGCTTTTTATTTTGAGTTGTTTGAACTGTTTGTATATTTTGGATATTAGCTCCTTGTTGGTTGCGTCATCTGGAAATATTTTCTCCCATTCCATAGGGTTTTTGTTCATTTTGCTGGTTTCCTGTGCTGTGTAAAAGCTTTTAAGCGTGATTAGGTCCCATTTACTTATTTTTCGCTTGTATTTCTTCTGCTTTGGGAGACTTATCTAAAAATATTGCTAAAATTTACACCTGAGAATGCTTGCCTTTGTACTCTTCTAGAAGTTTTATGGTGTAAAATGTCTTATATTTAAGTCTTTCAGCCATTTCAAGTTTGTTTTTATATATGGTTTGAGTGAGTGTTCTGATTTCATTGATTTACTGCCCAGCTTTCCCAGCACCACTTCCTAAAGAGGCTGTGATTTCTCTACCATATCTTCCTGCCCCCTTTGTCACAGATTAACTGACTGTGGGTGTGTAGGTTTAGATCAGGGCTCTCCACCCTGTTCCCCTGATCTGTGCGTCTCTTTTTGTGCCAATACTGCAGTATTCTGACTACTGTAGCTTTGTAGTATACTCTGACATCGAGAAGGGTTATTCCGCCAACTTTGTTCCTTTTCCTCAGGATTGCTCTGGCAATTCTATCTTCTGTGGTTGCATATAAATTTTAGGATAATTTGTTCTAGTTCTATGAAAGATGCCATGGACATTTTGATAGGGATAACATTAAATTTGTAGGTGCCTTTGGGTAGTGCGGCCATTTTAACAATATTAATTCTTCCTGTCCAAGAGTATAGAGTAGCTTTCCACCTCTTCACATCATCTTAACCTTCCTTTATCAGTGTTTTCTTGTTTTCAGCATACAGGTCTTTGACCTCCTTGGTTAAGTTTATTCCTAGGATTTTTTTTTGGGGGGGGGCATCATTTTAAAGGGGCTTCCCTGGTGGCTCAAAGGTTAAAGTGTCTGCCTCCAATGCAGGAGACCTGGGTTCGATCCCTGGGTTGGGAAGATCCCCTGGAGAAGGAAATGGCAACCCACTCCAGTATTCTTGCCTGGAGAATCCCATGGATGGAGGAGCCTGGTAGGCTAAAGTCCATGGGGTCGCAAAGAGTCGGACACGACTGAGCGACTTCACCATCACCATCATCATTTTAAATGGATTCTTTTTTTCTCCAGCAGAGTAGATCTTTATTGTTCTCCCAAAGGGGAAGAGGGAAAACACATAACTATATAAGGTGATGATGTGTTAATTATCTTGATTATGGTAATCATTTCATAATATATACATATATTAAAACATCCATAAATATATGCAATTTTGGAAAATTATACTTAAATAAAGTTCAAAAAAGTAAAAATAAAGCAAGACAATTATTAGCTCATGAATTTGTAATTGGCCAGGATTATGTGTGGTCAGTTTGCTTCTGTGCTGTGTGGTATCAGTTGGCCCAAACGAGGCTGATAGATTCATCTATAAGCTGGCTTACCCACAGGATGAGCAAATTGTTTATTGCTATCAGCTGGCAGGTCAGCTAGGACTGTTGTCTAAAATCCTTGACTCTTGTTCACATGGACTTGTCTGTGTAGTTGCTTGGGCATCTCAGAGCGTGGGGGCTGGTTCTAAGAGGGAGAAAGCAGAAAACATCAGCCTTCCTAACTATTTGGCCTCGACCTGGCATAACATCATTTCTACTGTATTTTAATAGTCAAAGAAATCCCAAGCCAGCTAAAATTCGAGAGGGTGAAGGAACAGACTGCGTTTGATAAGAAACTGGCATACCTGGCTGGTCGTTGGTCAGTCGCCTGGTTGTGTCCAACGCTTTGTGACCCTTCGGACTGCAGAATGCAGTCCCTCACCAATAGGTTCTCACCTGATTTCTGGTCAGTAGAGTCTCTGAAACTCTTTTTCAATCACCGACTAATCATTTTCTCCTTTGTAAATGTCAGCTGCGTGCTCATTTGCCTTAGTTGTGTCCGACTCTTTGTGACCCCATGGACTATAGCCCTCCAGGCTCCTCTGTCCATGGGATTCTCCAGACAAGAATATTGGGGTGGGTTGCCATGCCCTCCTCCAGGGGATCTTCCTGACCCAGGCGTTGAACCCGTGTCTTTTATGTCTCCTGCGTTGGCAGATGGGCCCTTCACCACTCTCACCACACGGGAAGCCCAAATGTCAGCTACCAGTGTTTATTTGAGAGATAGAGAAGGCTGATGCCCAACATAAAAGTCTAGGAGACGCAGAGAACAGAGGTAGTCTGAATATGGGGGTACCTGAAACTGCAGCATGGCTCTGCATTAATATCTTCTGACTTGATAGTCCTCAGGAATGCCTGAAAATCTGACTAGCTTCCTGGATTGTCATATTTTTCAATACGACTTTAACTAATATTAGCTGTCTTTTTTTGCTTGAGGTTGAAAAAGAATATTTAGAAACCAAGATATGAAATAGCAATATAGGAAACACAAAAAAGCTGAGTTTGCTGGATTTTAACTCAGAGTATAGGAATAAATGCTTGTATTCACAAAAGTAATATTTTTGCCTAACTCCTTTAGAGAATTTCATCTGAGAGGATGGTTTCTCTCTAGGCAAAACTAAAATAACCATTTTGTGGTGAGGCAACTGCTCTCAATGTCAACTTGGGTGTTTCAAGTTCAACATAATATGGTTAGTAGTCTTGAGAGCGTCATATCTGGGTTTTTCAACCTTGGCAGTATTGATATTTTAGGCTGGCTAATTTTATGTTATAGAGGCTGTTCTGTGCCTTGTAGGATGATTAGCAGCATCCCTGACCTCTTCTCACTAGAGGCCAATAGTTCTCACCAGTTTTGAGAACCAAAAACTGTCTCCAGACATTGCGTGATGTCTCCCGGGGTAAAATTGCCCCCAGCTGAGAACTACCAGCTTTTAAAAAATTGGTAATTAGAAAAAAGCTTCTCTAAGGCAACTTTGTCCCCCTAGTGTTCTTCTCTCTACCCTTTCATAGTTGAAGGTATCTTCATGACCTAGATTTGTCTTCCATTTAAATGAAAACAAGGCTTCTTCAATTTAAAATTTAAATTTATAATTTCAAGAACTATAAAAATGGATGTGTTTGCTTATTTTTTCTGCGTTTTACTCCAGTGCTATTTTTGGTGACCACAATAAATGACTTTCAAGGTTAATAATTTTAAGAAAGAAATTTAAAAAATAGAAAATATAAACAAGACTTCATGTAACAGTGCTGGAAAGAACCTTTGCTATCTTATGGCAGCAGAACTAGAAGAGCTTTAGATTGAATGTTGTTCAAAAAATTCTTATTTATGAATAAAAAAGGCAAGATTTAAAAAGGTCATTTGATGTGGTCACATCTTCAGGCTCAATCACAGGTAGAATCAAAAGTAGAAGCCAGAATCTCTCGGTTTTAAGCCCAGCTTTCTTTCCACTATCCCGTGGTGCCTTTCAAGGGAGTCCTCCCTTATTATCCTCATGGAGCAGTATTTTTACATAAACATATGTTGTAGTATTTTTAGACAGGACCTATAGCACTGTGGGTGTAATATTGAAAAGCTGCAGGAAGAGAAGAGCTAGCAAGGAATGCTTATTTTAAGAAAACTTCATGTCTGTGGAGTCTGTTATGATGAGGTTTAACTGTACTAATAAACACTTGGATATGTACTTTCTATTTCCAGCATTTGGCTGTAGCAATACCTACATGTGAAACTTTCTCCTTGTCTGCTCTCCCACTCTCAAAAGCCCTGAGAGATTGTTTGACATTGACACCATGCTCTTGGGAATATAATTTGCCTCACCTGTTTAAGAAGCAGGCAAGTCTAATTCCAAAGTTTTTCCCTAGGGTGACATTCACACTGTGGCTTGACAGTGTTTTGACTGGTTTCCCATAGAAATGAGGCCCTCGAAATGAGATCAGAGGAGGAGCGTGGGGCAGCCTGCCTTGCAGTGATGGGGAGAAGAGCTCAGATGAAAGCTGCCTTGGAGAAGTCTCCGAGCCAGAACTTTTCTTCTCCAAGGTTCTACTGTCTCTACCTTCTAGCTTCCTCCCAAACCTCTCTCTATGTTGCCCGTTTGCTATTCCTGATGCCAAAAAAAGGTCTTCTCTTAGTTCAGCCGATTCTTTATACATTTGGCCTTTAAAAATTAGGATAACTCTTCTAAACAGCCATTTATTGAGGGGCAATTTACTGATACTAGCAAGTGACTCAGGATGGGTACGTCCTAAGGGAAGATGAGACCCTAAAGATGGGGAAATCGGGCACAAGAAATGAAGGATGTGTCTGAAGATTCAAACAACTTAAGCAACAATGCCAAAGATTCAGCGCTTTACACCAGACCCTGCCCTCCCAATGCTTCTTAAATGCATGGTCCTTAAGATGAACTAGAGAGGAGCAAAATGTTTGGCATCTGTCTGCTGGAAAAAGAACATCTGAGATACAGAAGTCAAAGGTAACTGTTTACAGTGTTAGAGGATGTGGTAGGTATTCTCCACTATCTTTTACCCTCTTCTCTTCAAATAGTATTTCAAGGCGTTGTTGTTGTTCAGTTGCTAAGTCATGCCTAACTCTGTGACGCCACAGAATGAAGCACGCCAGTCTCCCCTGGCCTCTGCTGTCTTCTGGAACTTGCTCAGACTCACGTCCATTGCCTCTGTGACGCCACCCAGCCATCTCATCCTCTGGTGTCGCCCTCTCCTCCTGCCCCAATCCCTCCCAGCATCAGGGTCTTCTCTAGTGAGTCAGCTCTTCACATCAGGTAGGCAAAGTATTGGAGTTTCAGCTTCAGCAGCAGTGCTTCCAATGAATATTCAGGATTGATTTCCTTTAGGATGGACTGGTTTGATCTCCTTGCAGTCCAAGGGCCTCTCAAGCGTCTTCTCCAACACCACAGTTCAGAAGCATCAATTCTCCAGCGTTCAGCCTTCTTCATGGCCGAACTCTCACATCTGTACATGACTACTAGAAAGACCTTTTTTAAAAAATAAATTATTTTTAAAATAGAAGGATTACATGAAACTATTGTTGTTATTTTCAAACTTCATTCAAAAATATTGGTGAAGGTCAATGCTCTAGTAGAAAGATTGGTATTCATGAATCCTCACCAGACATTTTCTTAACATCTGGCAAATGAACCACTTTAAATTGTTTGGGATATATGCTTGGATGGGTAGGTGAATGGATAGTTGGCTAGATAAGCAGATAAACCGTAGATAGAAAACTTAGGGTTCCTGCTGCATCTCTAAGTATGTCAGTCCTGCTTTCTTGGCTGGTTGGAACTGCCTCCCTAAAGCTAGATATGCCTTTTCTTATTCCTTCTCCGTCGCTGGTGCTTAGACTCCCTCCTCTTTCCCCCAGTGTGATCTGTATCTATTTCACTTGAGGAGGGATGAAGACTTTGAGTTTCTAAACTCCTTCTTTGCATCAGAGAATGCTGCTGAACTCTGAAAAGGAGCAAAGGAAGATCACAAAAAAGAGGAAGTACAGATTTCTCTAATTGCTGGTACTTTTTAGGCAGTCAAAGCAACTAGGTGTTTCAAGTTGTTTATGATGATGGAAAGTCTGAATAGATCACAGAGTCTATCTTACTGACATACTAATGTCACTGATCTGTTCTCGTTTGGTGTCCATCATTGTATTCATTGTCACTGATAATTTATCGGTTTGACTGTAATGCTTCTTTTTTTCCAACAACTTTGAATAGTCAGTAGTTAATATCCTCCCTGTAAAAGACTTGTACAGAATTGCTACCAAGAGGTTCCCAAACATTGGTTCTCTATGTACTATACTCATTTTGAATTTTCTAAACTCTTAAGACCAGAAATAATTCTGTTTAGGTCATTTAGAATGATATATTCTATTTTTAACAGTTTATATAAGAAAAAAAATGGTTTTCAGTTGTCAGAATGCAACAAAATTGTTTGCTCGTCCTCTGAAATGGTGGGGGAACATTTTTAAAGATTTGTGTACAAAGACATTTATCATAGCCTTGTCTATAAAGAAAAAATGGTAAACATGGATATTCCAACACAGTAGATTAAATTGTGGTACATCCAAACAGTGAGATGCTGTTCCATGAAAAAAACAGCCTTCAAAGATTCATTAATGGAGAAAATGTTCACCCCAAATGACGTGTGTTGACTCCTCAGGTGAAGGGAGGTATGTGTTCAAAGGTTCCCCTCTACTCTCGTGGAAAAGGGTTTTCACATGGGAGCAGGATGGTCAGTCTCCTGGCCGTTCTGCTGGAGGGTGAAGTCTCGGATATGGCCAAAGAAAGGCAGTAATCAAAGGCTTCCCTGGATTTTCACACTTGCTCTTGGAACTTTTTTCTCTCTAGATTCTCTCTCTTAAAAGTACATGGTGAGTATAGCGGTCCCGGAGAAAGAGAAAAACAAATCTCTTAGTGTAATCCTAAACCAGAGAGCCTGACATAGCCCCCTGTCACCTGTCAGATATGGTCAAATTCCCCAGAGATGGGGCTCTGCAGAGAAGCATAAAGCCAGGGCCGGACAGTAATAATGAGAGTAGCTGCTGTGAGGTTTGGGGAGTTTATGGTCCCTGCTGTCTCTCAATCTCATGCATGATATATTTTTACATTAAAAAGATTCAGTCTACCAAGCAGCATGCATGATATATACGAAAAAAAATAAGATGGATATAACAAAACATTAAGAACGCTTATCTGTAAATGGAGAAAGCATGAGTAACTTTTATTAGTTTTTCTTGAAACTCTTCCGTGTTTTCTATCATGATCTTTTTTTAAAATCAGAGTAATCACATGTATGTGGACTTCTACACACAAACATACATGCCCGAGGCATAAAGAAGAAGGGCGAAGTACATTTCAGATTCTGTGGGTGTAAGTTTCAAGACAAGATCAAAAAGCGTAGCTCAAATATGTTCATTGCTTATCTGAGAAAATAACCCTGTGATTCTATTTGAATATCAGTGTAGATCTGTGTTCATCTGGCCGTAATTCTGTACAGAGGGTTTATATCTACACAAAGCAAAGCTCATTGTCTTGGGTCTGCGCAACAGCACACCCATCCTTACAAAGGCTGCTTGGTTCCTGCTCGAGGGTGGAAAGAGCAGCTCACTGAGCAAAGAGAAAGACTCCCTGCTCAGCTCAGGGCTCCTGGGCGGGACCCCCACTGGAGGCGAAAGCGTCAGGAGGGCCAGCCGCTCTTCCGGTTCCTCACCGTGCTGAAGCCAAATGAGGTTTTTCCCCTTTGATCTGGAGGGCGTGGTCATGGGGGTGGCAACGACACAGAGCGAGCAGTTGGGGCTGGCTGCCCGCGGGGATGGCCACGTGCCCCTCGCGGCTCCTTCGGGGCCTGGCGGTGCTTGCAGCCAGACTCCTGGTGAGCGTGGCCTTCTGTCTCCAGACTTGTCCCAGACTCCAGCCTTCCTCTCTTCAGCAGCATCTCGGTTGAGCTTCTTGCATGATTTTGCACAAAATCCTGACCTGCTTCGTGCTCAGATGAAAAGCTGAGAACTGAGAGAAACAAATAAGGAGATTTGGACCTTTTCGTGTCTCACCCCTGAAAACTCCTGGTCAGCTCCCAGAAATGCATGTCTAGTAGCGCCAGATACTTCTGGGTGCTCAGTAATTGTTCGTGTTGGTGCTCAGAAATATCGGCCATTCTCGGGTGTCTCCAGATCAGAGACGTTTCTGAGGCATTTGTGGAAGTTTGGAGGGCGATGGGAGCTGCTTTACCTGTTCAGAGCCTGCTCCAGCCTCTGCAGGAACCTCTGAAGCCCCGCCGATGTGGATCCAGATGGCCAGGTTGTCCCAGCTTGCGCTGAGGCTAACGCCGGACTGTAAAAGCAGCCCCAGGAGGTGCCCGCTGTTAACCCAGGTGACATTTAATCTAGTGAGAATCCATGCGTGGTCCTGGGGCTTGAGTCCTGAGCCTTCGGTTGGAAAGCACACAGCAGTGGGCAGCGGGCTGAGACGGCCCCCAAACTCCGCCCCCTGGGGTGCGTGCCTTGCATACTTCTCTCCCCCGGGTGTCCGCAGAAACCATCGACATCGTGGCACGTCATTCCCATGATGAGGTTGTGAGCCGGCTGACTCTGAGATGATCAAAAATGAAATTATCTAGATGGAGCTGACCTAATCAAATTAGCCCTCAAAGGCGCTCGGCCCTGCCTGACGGGATTTGAAACGGTCGAGTGTGAGCGGCTACGGTGGCCACAGGGCAAGGGAGGGAGAGCCTCTAATAACCTAGAGTGGCTCCTGGCCCGTAACCAGCAAGAAAACAGGCGCCTGGTCCAAGAGCTGCCAGCAGCTGAACAGCCTGACTGCATTCGGAAGAGAGCCCCAGGCATCAGACAAGACCCCAGGGCTAGCTGACGCCCTTCTTTTAACCTGGTGAGACCTACCTAACTCATACCAGGCTCCTGACCTGTGAAAACTGTTCAGTGATACATTTGCATTGTTTTAAGCTGCTAGTTTTATGATAACTTATTATAGAGCAGTAGAAAACTAATATATGCCTCAAAGTGCATTTAGTTTATGGTGTAAAAACGACAGATAATCTCCATGAAGGTGATCACCCAGCTTCTTCTTACTCGCCTTCAGTTCAAGGGGGTCGTTCTCTTTCAAAGCAGCTCATTCATCTGCTAGAAAAGCTTTTAATTATTAGACATTAGGATCTTTTTCATAGAGGGTTGAAATCCACTCTGTGATTTCTATTCTTTGATCTCGGGTCCATGCGGTGCCATTAAAAAAAAGAAATCCCCAAGTCTTCCGTCATATGTTAGTCTTTCAGCTATCTGAAGAATGCCAGCTTGATCTAACTAGATCTAATGTACTCTGTTTAAAATCTCAGACTACCGGGACTGCCCTCATCTGATACTTTTCCAGATATTTCACCAACTCAGGCACTCGGATTTGTCAGACATTCTTAAAGCTGGAGACCCAGAACGTTGTCCAAACTGTGGTCTTATGAGTAAGGACCCTAGGCTTTTATCACCTCTCTAATTTGGGTATGGAGCAACTAACTAAGAATGTGATCAAGTTTATTTTAAGTTAGGGGCCCTGGGAAACAGACCATGACTTAGAGTTTCGCCTGTAAGGTGTTTAATGGTGGGTGCGCCCGGAAACAGCGGGAGCGGGGTCCTGGGGGAAGCCGGTCCGCGGAGGAGACGCGGATGCCCAGCGCAGGTGCTGTGGGCTCCTCCGCCTGCACCCAGCAAGCTCTGGGACCCTGATGACTGCGTAGAGCGGACCTGAACTGAGCCAAGAGAGGGCCTTTTACACCGCGTCATCCACCAATCACGGTGTAGCCGGCTCCTGGGGTGGAGGCAAATGCCAGATCATCAGCCGAGGCCGGTTTCCAGGAAGGGACTAATCTATGGGCCTCGGGCTGCTGGGGATGGGGTGTCTCGAGGGGTTAGAGCTGGCAACCAACGAGAGTTCTTAGTGTCCACTTCCTGTGCTCCTCAGACCTACTTGCTCCATAGAAACGCTCCATTCCACCAGCGAACAGCGGTTCCAGGCTTCCGGTTGGTTTCACTTCCTGCGGAACTGAAGAGAGGAAATTTGCAGCCTCCTGCCGCTGATACTCACCTCAGGATGCAGTTTGCACTCATTTTTGTCCTGTATCGCTCAATGTAGATCCTCCTCATCTTCAGCTAGCATCTCGGCTGGTCTAAGGTGTTTATTTGGGTCAATTCTGTTCGTTTCAGTCGCTCAGTTGTGCCCGATTCTCTGAGACCCCGTGGACCGCAGCACGTCAGGGCTCCCTGTCCATCACCAACTCCCAGAGTCCACCCAAACCCATGTCCATCCAGTCGGTGATGCCATCCAACCATCTCATCCTCTGTCGTCCCCTTCTCCTCCTGCCCCCAATTCCTCCCAGCATCAGGGTCTTTTCCAATGAGTCAACTCTTCGCATCAGGTGGCCAAAGTATTGGAGCTTCAGCTTCAGCATCAGTCCTTCCAGTGAATTTTCAGGACTGATTTCCTTTAGGATGGACTGGTTGGATCTCCTTGCAGTCCAAGGGACTCTCAGGAGTCTTCTCCAACACCACAGTTCAAAAGCATCAATTCTTTGGCACTCAGCTTTCTTTATGATCCAACTCTCACATCCATTTATGACTACTGGAAAAACCATAGTTTTGACTAGATGGACCTTTGTTGGCAAAGTAATGTCGCTACTTTCTAATATGCTGTTTATTTGGTAAAATGACTCAAATCCTCATCACTGAAAGGGTTGAGCCCCTAGTCAGCCTTGCCTTTTTCAGGACACGTTTGCTGCAGCTGTCCATTTCCTGACCACTGGGCAGAGAGTAAGAAGAGATGCTCCAGTGTCTCACCTGGATGTCCGGGTGTTCCCCCTCCCCCCCAGCTGTGAACCGCTCACCTGCCTCATCCTATGACTGGGGTTGATTTTCCCTGACAGCCTGTAAGTCTTCCTTGCTTGCTTGTCTCTCAGCACGAGGAACCTGTCATAACTGGGTGGCAGACATAGCTCAACGTTTAACTTCACGCTTTCTGTGTTTCCTTGAAAATGTATTTCCTCTTGGGAGCTAAGACCCAAGACACAAAGCTTAGATGAGTGGGGGAAAATACCAGACATTTCCAGGTAGGTCACTGGAATAATACCAAGCAGTTCCATTATTTCTATCTTAGGCCAGGGGCGGTAGCTGGGAGGAGCCACCCATGGCCGAGGCCAGGGCCGGTGGCTGGGAGGAGCATCCAGAGAATCTGTGGCTGCGCAGGCATAGGAGGGCCTAGAGGAGCTATCCCACATTGAAGGTCAAGAACAGTGGTGGTAAGGATACACCCCTCGTCCAAGGTAAGGAGCAGCAGCTGTGCTTTGATGGAGCAGCCATGAAGAGATACCCCATGCCCAAGGTAAGAGAAACCCAAGTAAGAAGGTAGGTGTTGCAAGAGGGCATCAGAGGGCAGACACACTGAAACTATACTCACAATCTAATCACACTAGGACCACAGCCTTGTCTAACTCAATGAAACCAAGCCATGCCCGCAGGGCAACCCAAGACGGGCGGGTCATGGTGGAGAGGTCTGACAGAGTGTGGTCCAGTGGAGAAGGGAATGGCAAGCCACTTCAGTATTCTTGCCTTGAGAACCCCATGAACAGTATGAAAAGGCAAAATGATAGGATACTGAAAGAGGAACTCCCCAGGTCAGTAGGTGCCCAATATGCTACTGGAGATCAGTGCAGAAATAACTCCAGAAAGAATGAAGGGATGGAGCCAAAGCAGAAACAATACCCAGTTGTGGATGTGACCGATGATAGAAGCAAGATCCGATGCTGTAAAGAGCAATATTGCATAGGAACCTGGAATGTCAGGTCCATGAATCAAGGCAAAATGAAAGTGGTCAAACAAGAGATGGCAAGAGTGACCGTTGACATTCTAGGACTCAGTGAACTAAAATGGACTGGAATGGGTGAATTTAACTCAGATGACCATTATATCTACTACTGTGGGCAGGAATCCCTCAGAAGAAATGGAGTAGCCATCATGGTCAACCAAAGTGTGCAAAATGCAGTACTTGGATGCAATCTCTAAAGCGACAGAATGATCTCTGTTTGTCTCCAAGGCAAACCATTCAATATCAGAGTTATCCAAGTCTATGCCACAGCCAGTAATGCTGAAGAAGCTGAAGTTGAACGGTTCTATGAAGACCTATAAGACCTTTTAGAACTAACACCCAAAAAAGATGTCCTTTTCATTATAGGGGACTGGGATGCAAAAGTAGGAAGTCAAGAAACACCTGGAGTAACAGGCAAATTTGGCCTTGGAATATGGAATGAAGCAGGGCAAAGGCTAATAGAGTTTTGCCAAGAGAACACACTGGTCATAGCAAACACCCTCTTCCAACAGCACAAGAGAAGACTCTACACATGGACATCACCAGATGGTCAACACTGAAATCAGATTGATTATATTCTATGCAGCCAAAGATGGAGAAGCTCTATACAGTCAACAGAAACAAGACCAGGAGCTGACTGTGGCTCAGATCATGAACTCCTTATTGCCAAATTCAGACTTAAAATGAAGAAAGTAGGGAAAACCGCTAGACCATTCAGGTATGACCTCAATCAAATCCCTTATGGTTATACAGTGGAAGTGAGAAATAGATTTAAGGGCCTAGATCTGATAGATAGAGTGCCTGATGAACTGTGGAATGAGGTTTGTGACATTGTACAGGAGACAGGGATCAAGACCATCCCCATGGAAAAGAAATGCAAAAAAGCAAAATGGCTGTCTGGGGAGGCCTTACAAATATCTGCGAAAAGAAGAGAGGTGAAAAGCAAAGGAGAAAAGAAAAGATATAAGCATCTGAATGCAGAGTTCCAAAGAATAGCGAGAAGAGATAAGAAAGCCTTCTTCAGCGATCAATGCAAAGAAATAGAGGAAAAGAACAGAATGGGAAAGACTAGAGATCTCTTCAAGAAAATTAGAGATACCAAGGGAACATTTCATGCAAAGATGGGCTCAACAAAGGACAGAAATGGTATGGACCTAACAGAAGCAGAAGATATTAAGAAGAGGTGGCAAGAATACATGGAAGAACTGTACAAAAAAGATCTTCACGACCCAGATAATCATGATGGTGTGATCACTAATCTAGAGCCAGACATCTTGGAAAGTGAAGTCAAGTGGGCCTTAGAAAGCATCACTACCAACAAAGCTAGTGGAGGTGACGGAATTCCAGCTGAGCTGTTTCAAATCCTGAAAGATAATGCTGTGAAAGTGCTGCACTTAATATGCCAGCAAATTTGGAAAACTCAGCAGTGGCCACAGGATTGGAAAAAGTCAGTTTTGATTCCAATCCCAAAGAAAGGCAATGCCAAAGAATGCTCAAACTACTGCACAATTGCACTCATCTCACATGCTAGTAAAGTAATGCTCAAAGTTCTCCAAGCCAGGCTTCAGCAATATGTGAACTGTGAACTCCCTGATGTTCAAGCTGGTTTTAGAAAAGGCAGAGGAACCAGAGATCAAATTGCCAACATCTGCTAGATCATGGAAAAAGCAAGAGAGTTCCAGAAAAACATCTATTTCTGCTTTATTGACTATGCCAAAGCCTTTGACTGTGTGGATCACAATAAACTGTGGAAAATTCTGGAAGAGATGGGAATACCAGACCACCTGACCTGCCTCTTGAGAAACCTGTATGCAGGTCAGGAAGCAACAGTTAGAACTGGACATGGAACAACAGACTGGTTCCAAATAGGAAAAGGAGCGCGTTAAGGCTGTATATTGTCACCCTGCTTATTTAACTTCTATGAAGAGTACATCATGTGAAACGCTGGGCTGGAAGAAGCACAAGCTGGAATCAAGATTGCCGGGAGAAATATCAATAATCTCAGATATGCAGATGACACCACCCTTATGGCAGAAAGTGAAGAGGAGCTAAAAAGCCTCTTGATGAAAGTGAAAGAGGAGAGTGAAAACGTTGGCTTAAAGCTCAACATTCATAAAATGAAGATCATGGCATCTGGTCCCATCACTTCATGGGAAATAGATGGGGAAACAGTGGAAACAGTGTCAGACTTTATTTTGAGGGGCTCCAAAATCACTGCAGATGGTGACTGCAGCCATGAAATTAAAAGACGCTTACTCCTTGGAAGGAAAGTTATGACCAACCTAGATAGTATATTCAAAGCGGAGACATTACTTTGCCGACTAAGGTCTGTCTAGTCAAGGCTATGGTTTTTCCTGTGGTCATGAATGGATGTGAGAGTTGGACTGTGAAGAAGGCTGAGTGCCGAAGAATTGATGCCTTTGAACTGTGGTGTTGGAGAAGACTCCTGAGAGTCCCTTGGCCTGCAAGGAGATCCAACCAGTCCATTCTGAAGGAGATCAGCCCTGGGATTTCTTTGGAAGGAATGATGCTAAAGCTGAAGCTCCAGTACTTTGGCCACCTCATGCGAAGAGTTGACTCATTGGAAAAGACTCTGATGCTGGGAGGGATTGGGGGCAGGAGGAGAAGGGGACGACCGAGGATGAGATGGCTGGATGGCATCACGGACTCGATGGACGTGAGTCTGAGTGAACTCCAGGAGTTGGTGATGGACAGGAAGGCCTGGCATGCTGCGATTCATGGGGTCGCAAAGAGTCGGACACGACTGAGCAAGTGAACTGAACTGAACTGAACTGGTTCCGGGACCTATGACTTTGACATACTGAGTGAACTTGATAACTTTATAATCACAGCGGTTCATAATGGTGGTTGATTGAAGGCATAGATTCCGTGCGGATGGATGGATATCGCAGTATCATAACCATTGTGGCACTTCAGTTGTGTCTGCAAAAGACTGTTTGACTTCTCCATCATCCTGATGGGTTCTGAGGGCTGATATATAATGCCTGTTAGAATCAGTGGCTATCAGAGTTATATGCCCACTGACAAACTTCTGCTGTTAAGCAGGATCCTTAGACAGATGCCATGTTAAACAAGATCCTGCTTCAGTGAATAAAAAATCTGTAAATCCTCAGATAAGCCAGCTAGCTGAGATACAGAGAACATAAAAGGCAGACGTATACCCAGAATATGTATCAGTTTTTGTCAAGATGAAATGCTGACTCTTCAGGTGGTTCCATCAGAATGAAAGAGGTTCGATGCAATGCACTTGCCACTGGTGACCGGCTCCTTGAGAGGCAGGGCTGCAGCAGTGATGTGCAGCCACATCAGGGAGACCACGGCAGCCCTTGTTTCTGGCAGGTGGGACATTCGGCAGTGACGGAAACGAGAGTGGCCTTCGAGAGTGGGAGTTCCATGCCTAGCCTCCATTCCTGTCGCTAACGTGACTGTGTTAACAAAATCTGTTACAGGTAGTGGAGGAGCTGGTGGTGAATACAGGTGAAAATCCACTGGCAAAGCTGTTCAGTCCCTCCCCCAGTGGGTAAGATCTGGCGGACGTTCACCCGCGACAGCAGGGTTTCCACCTTCGTGCCCGTTTCCTTAGGGTGCCTCTTTTCGACTTTCCTTGTTATAATCATCTCTTCCATCCCGCACCCAAATTAAGAAACAAAGCCATTCACCTCTGTCCATAAATTAATATGTATTATTATGTCAAGCTGGCTTCCCTGATAGCTTGGTCGGTAAAGAATCTGCCTGCAATGTAGGAGACCCTGGTTCGATTCCTGGTGAGGAAGATCCGCTGGAGAAGGGATAGGCTACCCACTCCAGGATTCTGGCCTGGAGCATCCCAGGGACAGTCCATGGGGTGGCAAAGAGTCAGACACGACTGAGCGCCTTTCACTTCCACTATCATTACGTCAGCGTACTTTTCTACCTGTATGTAAACCAGGTGGCTATCTGAAGCCCTGCCCCACTGGGAGAGCCCCTCTCACCACTGTGTTTTAGCAGCAGATCACACTGGGGTAACTGTGCAGCCACAGCTCATTTCTGGCTTGTGCCAACATGCGCAGCCAGCCCATCCATGAATCAGTCAGTCCTGCCCGGACTCCCCAGCCCAGCCCCTTTCCAAACTGGCCGCGAGGACTCCTCTGCAGGCACCGAGGAGAGGGGCAGGGCAGCGCTCCCGCGGTGGACGTCTTGGATCTGTGGCACCAGCAAAGCGCCGCTGCCCTCCGCTCTCTGGCCTTGTTCACACCAGCTTCAACGGTGCTTCTCCCATCTTGTGATGAAGCACCGTTGGGCCCCCACAAACGTGTGACTTGGTGGGTCGGAGAGACAGTGGCTCATGGCGGCCAGTCTGTCTCCGTGGCTGCTTACGTCTCAAGATGCTGCTCTGCTGCTCCCAGAACTGGGTAACACGCCGAAAGCTGTGGATTACATAGGTGCTGGCGGAGCCTTTCTCCAGACGCCAAGGTTTGGGGCTGTGATTCTGCTACCGGGGCTTGCCATGATGTCGAAGGGCATGTCCTACCATTGGCGCCTCAGCTGCCACTGGGCCTTCCCAGCCGCACAAGCAGAGCCCCCGTCAGAGGTCACCCCTGGCCTGGGCCCAGAAGTCAGCCACCTTCTGTTCCTCCCAAATGTGAGCAAAGCAGTGTTCCTAAGAGTCAAATACGCTGGCTCCAGAACCTAAAGAGGCCACCCAGTAACGCGCATCTTTAAATGCAAAAATGGGTCTTCTGCTGTGAACAGTGGATGGTATGCCCCTCATTACTGAGCCCCTAAAAAAGTTAACTGAAGTGACAGGGCTGAAAGTTTGCGGGGTTTTTCTCCTACCATCTGGAGCCCGTCCCTTTCTGACACCGTGAACATTTTGCCGCTTCTTTCTCGTCCAGTTTGATTAATGCAATGTTGTACACATGTGGACCAGTGGGATTTGCTGCCAGGTGTCCAGATAGAGTATATCCCTAAGGATTACATTGTCCAGAGAGCAAGAGAATCAGCATAGGCTAGGGTAAGCCTGTAAGTGTGTACGTCTGTGAATCTCCCAGGAATGCAGACTTCTTCAGGTCCTCCGTCCTGACTGGGATGGAAGATAGCTCTGTTGTCTGATCAGTGGTCGTCTGCCACTGAAGCCCTGCTGGTTTGCTCTACTAAAGACGCCACAGCCTACAAGCAGCAGTAGCAACGGAGGTGGCTACTTGGGTGAGTTAGACGTGGTCTGCGGTTATCCTCCAAGGCATCGCTTATGTAGGTCATGCTGGTGAGGCAATGGATATGTGATGTGGCCGCCACCTGGCCTGTCTACAGGCCGTGAAGAGTGGCATTAATTTCTTCAATTCGGCCTATATTCCCTGCTGTTTCCAACTTAACTGTCTTGGTGGGAGATGGGGGTAGTTTCAGAGAGGTAGTTTCCAATTAGCCTTCCTTCATGCTAGCTTTTACAGACTAGGGAAGAAACAGAGCACACTGTCAACCTCCAAGTAGGCTATGACATTCAGGGACCCGAGAAGTGACCACTGACGGGCTTCATGGACCCACTGCACCTACTGCGAGCTGACCCCACCCGACACGCCATTCGTTTCCTTACCTGGCAAAACCCGCCACAACGGGAGGGCTATAAAGACGCTTTGAGTCCCCGGGTGTAACTGCCAGCTTGATACTTGCTAAGCTTGTATTGAACACTTTATTTCATTATATATTATCTTAGTTCGGGCTGCTATAGCAAAATACCATAGACTGGATGGCTTAAAGACAAATTTAGTTTTTACGGTTTTGGAGGCTGGAAGACTGAGATCAGGGCACTGGTATGACCCAGTTCTGGTGAGAGCTCCTCCAGGTTACAGGTGGCTGCCTTTCCGTCATCTCTTCACCTGGTAGAGGGCAGAGGGAAGGAGCAAGTTCCCCAGTGACCCCTATAAGACACTAATACCATTCACGAGGGCCCCACTTTTATGGTGTCATCTAATTCTAATTACCTTCCTACCTCCTAATACCACCACACTTGGGGATAGGGTGTCGGTGTATGAATTTGGTGGGAACACTAGCATTCAGCCTGCAACGTGGATGGTGAAAGTAAATGGCCCTTGACTCCTTCAGGGAAGAGCTTGGTAAGTCACAGTCATTTCTGTGCTGTTGCAAAGCCCTTCTTCCTGGGGACTGGTCGTCTCCTTCAACTTCTAAACGTGGGCTTACATCCAGAATTTGGCCAAGTGATCATGAGTTTTCATTGAGGTGACTGCCTTTGGCTTCCAAATCTTCCACTTTTATTTTAAATGTATAAATTAAACCATAAACGTATTGGCTACCGTCTGTTTTGCTCCTAGCAATTCCACATCCCATACTCCTCTGGGTTAGGTTACCCTGGGTGCCACTCTGAACATGCCCTTCATTTAAATAATTGTGCCCACCTTGCTTATGATGAATGAATGTCATCATCTGACTTCTCTTGGGTTGAGATCCCTTTATCCTGCTTACTGTTAGGAAATAACAGATTTTTGGGTCATCAGCTCTGAAGCACAGGAGACAAGCGCAGCTGAATTTATCAACAACTTCCATTTATTATTGTTTTCATAAACAGGCTGGATTTTTGGATATATTTTTAGGAATAACCCAAAGAATCTGCTGGTGAATTTTGAGCAGAGAATGAGAAAAAGAGAAATAAAGCTGAACACTAGAGTTTGGGCTCTAAAAATGGGAGTAAGATGTGCCTCCTCACCACTGCACTGGAGTCTGCAGGAGTAGCAGGCTGGGTGGAAGAGGAAGCTGGAGAAAGCACGGAAACTTGTAGAGCTGGAATTTATTTTTTGTGCTGGAAGCTAAGACTTTGCGTATAATCCTGCTACATTTCAGCCGCTGATTTTTTGGTCTGTCTGGTTAGCCTGGCATATTAGGAAAATAATCATCTGTCTCTAATTGGAGCTTACTTACCAAGGTCTGACTCTGAATCAAACCGACATCTGTGGTGGTAAAACATGAGATAAAGGCAGAAGTCAAGATGCTTGGCACTCTTCCAGTTCTTCGTATTTCTTAGTATTCCATACGGCTCTGTTTCTTGGGCGGCTGGAAGCAGCTGCCTTTCAGGATTTAACATCTGCATGGGGGAATTTAAGAAGGAGATGGAGGAAGAAGGTACCACCATTGCCATTATACATCATGGATTTTCAAGGAAATCAGGTAAGACACATCTCTGAAGAGCGCACTCCACTGGAAATGGCTCTAATAATATTCAGGGGCTAGAAAATCTGACCTTCTCTTCCCGACTCGTTAAGGGGTAGCTGGTCCTCCTTGCTGCACTGCTACAGCTTCGCTGAAAGAATTAACCGTCAGATTGAAATGTACTTTGTCAGCAAGCTTTCCCCTCACTGATTACGGGGAGACTGAGCCAGCCGCCTCGTTAAGAGCCTGGCTTTAGACAGAGCAGATTATGCCAGAGAGCAGGGAATGGTCGCACCACTTCACAAATGGGAAAATGAGGGAGTAAGAAGGTTTTGGTTTTTCTAAATTCATATTGGAAAATGCCAAAGCTGTCAAAGAGGGTTGCTGGTCAGTTTGGGATCAGTTACAGGGAACCCTGTCCTGTGTCATAAAGAAATATAGGAAAGAAGTTGACTAGGACAGCACCTATGTTCATCGGCATGCTGAGAAAATGGTGACAATCGGATTGAAAATAAGACCCTATAGGCAGAAGTAGTTTTTAGTGGTCTAGTTCCCCACCTCTACCCACTGCAGTGTCCTTGCCTGGAAAATCCCATGGACAGAGGAGCCTGGCAGGCTGCAGTCCATGGGGTCGCACAGAGTCGGGCATGACGCAAAGAAGTCGGGCAGACTTCGCGTCACACTTCTCCATCTCTGAAAGGCTTATTTAATCCCATTTGTAATGGGCTTCCCTGGTGGCTCAGACGGTAAAGCGTCTGCCTGCAATGCTGGAGACCCGGGTTCGATTCCTGGGTCGGGAAGATCCCCTGGAGAAAGAAATGGCAATCCACTCCAGCACTCTTGCCTGGAAAATCCCATGGACAGAGGAGCCTGATAGGCTACAGTCCATGGGGTCACAAAGAGTCGGACACGACTGAGCAACTTCACTTTCACACAAGGAAAGAGGCTAGAAGCCCTTCCAACACCCCTCAGACAAATGTTGAAAGTCACCCATCTGTGTCCTACTCTTTGCAACCCCCATGGACTATACTGTCCATGGAATTCTCCAGGCCAGAATACTGGAGTGGATAGCATTTCCCTTCTCCAGGAGATCTTCCCAACCCAGGGATCGAACCCAGGTCTTCTGCATTGCTGGTGGATTCTTTACCAACTGAGCTGAGGTGTTTCCAATTTCTGTTGAGGATACACAGATTTTATTTGCTTGTTTACTGAAGCTCTCTTTTCTGGGATGCTAGAGATTTGAGCCTCAGATGTCTTTGACACTTTGCATTCTCCTACATTTGGTGGTTTCTGGCATCATTTCATGATGCTTTCTAATTCAGAAATATTCAAGATGGAAAAGCAATTCCCCAAAGCAGTCAAACTTGGAGCCTTAAGTTAGCCAAGATGGTTAGTCAAAAATTGCCATCTCAGAGAATAAAGACCTCAGTCGACGAAAATGCTGGGAAGAAGAAATATAGATGGCAGCTGAGCACGGGGAGCTGGGGAGTTAGGGTCAGAAGGAACCTTTCTTCATTGTGTGCAGTGCTGTTTGCTTCACATACATTTCACAAATCCTTTGCTAAACAATTACAGAGCAGTGGAGAGGCAGTTAAGCCAAGAAGTGTAGAAGTAGTCTAGTCTTCCGAAGTCTGGGGCAGGGAGAATAATCGTTGTCCAAGGATGTTTAGCTCCCCGTCTCCAGAATCTGTGGATGTACCACCCTACACGGCGGAAGGGACGTTGCAGATGCAGGGGAGGCTGAGGACTTTGAGACGGGGAGATGATTCTGGATTATCTGGGTGAACCCAGTCTAATCATGAGTCCTTAGTGTGGAAACCTTTCCAGCTAGATCAGAGAGAGTTGCGGCAATACACGAGAGGTCAGAGAGAGTGTGACTGTGCTAGCTTTGAAGATGAAAGAAAGAGGCTAGAGCCAAGAATGCATGTGGCTTCTAAAGTCTGAAAAAGGGAAGTAAGTGGATTCTGCCCGAGACATCCCAGAAAGGATCTCGCCTTAGCACCTACCCAGTGAGAACTTGAATTCCTCACCTCTCAAACTGTAGGTTATAAATACGTACTGTTTAAGCTGCTACCTTCTTGCCAGTTTGTTATGGTGGTAATAACAGCTAATGTAGATTACCTCTTTGATAAATTTTACTATAACTGAAAATCCGGGACATGCAAGCATGCTATAGTCACCAAGATGCGAAGTACAAAAACATGGGCAGATGGCCTAGAGCAGCCATTTTTTTTTTAAAGAAAAATAAAATAAAAAAAAAAATTTATATATGTGTTGTTTTTCTGATTCTAGAAATAATTTCTATTCAGTACAGAAATTCTGGAAAGTAAATAACAATACAAATAAAAGAAGATAATATAATGACTTAAAACCTCAACATTCTTTGTCACTACTACCATCATATTGTTATAGTCTTACTTAAACTCTCTCCAAGTGTGTGTGTGTATATATGTACATATACATACATATACACTTGTATTGTGTTCATATATGTACATATATATATATATACATATATATGACTGCAGCCATGAAATTAAAAGACGCTTACTCCTTGGAAGGAAAGTTATGACCAACCTAGACAGCATATTAAAAAGCAAAGACATTACTTTGTCAACAAAGGTCCATCTAGTCAAGGCTATGGTTTTTTCAGGAGTCATGTATAGATGTGAGAGTTGGATCATAAAGAAAGCTGAGCACTGAAGAACTGATGTTTTTGGACCGTGGTGTTGTAGAAGACTCTTGAGAGTCCCTTGGACAGCAAGGAGATCCCACCGGTCCATCCTAAAGGAGATCAGTCCTGGGTGTTCATTGGAAGGACTGATGTTGAAGCTGAAACTTCAATACTTTGGCCACCTGATGCAAAGAGCTGACATCTTTGGAAAAGACTCTGATGCTGGGAAAGATTGAAGGCAGGAGGAGAAGGGGATGACAGAGGATGAGATGGTTGGATGGCATCACTGACTCGATGGACATGGGTTTGGGTGGACTCCGGGAGTTGCTGATGGACAGGGAGGCCTGGTGTGCTGCTGTTCATGGGGTTGCAAAGAGTCAGACACGACTGAGTGACTGAACTGAACATAAATACACATACAGAATAATTGGAATTTTACTTTTTATGTTGGGCTTCCAAGGTGGTGCCAGTGGTAAAGAACCCTCCTGCCAATGCAAGAGACCTAAGAGGTGTGGGTTCGATCCCTGGGTCAGGAAGATCCCCTGGAGGAGGGCATGGCAGCCCACTCCATATTCAAGCCTACAGAAACCATGGACAGAGGAGCCTGGCAGGCCACCGCCCATGGGCCACAAAGAGCTGGACTGACTGAAGTGAGTGAGCGCTGGCAAAGACAAAGAGCCCAGTCAGAGCCCTTACTCTGCGGTGGGAATGGTGGGCCCAGCTAGCTGGGAGGGCTCCGCTTTCCTGCCCCCCGAAGGATTCGTGGAGGCACTCGCACACAGTCTACTTAGTTACTGAGCCAGAAACTCGGCAGGCATCCCGGATATCTCTTTCTTCCTCATCCCTCATCCCCTACCCATCATCAGCCTCCACCGGTGTCACGGTCCTAGGACACTGAGTCTGTCTGCTCTATCCCTACTGCCCCTACCTGAGCCGTCATCATAGTCTATGACCTAGACTGTGTCATTAGCCTTCTGTGTTGTCTCATTCTGGTTCTCCTAAGCATGTCTTCTCAGGCAACCAGAGTTATATTTCCAATTTACATATCAAAAATTGTGCATAAAATAATTCAGTGATTTTCCATTGCTCCAATGGAAAATTTGGATTTGACCAAAAATTATTTGCAGAGTGTGCCTTCTTCCTACTTATCCAGTATTTTCTTGTGTAGATGAATGCTTTGGGGGGGAATTTAAAGTAATTTCAAAATTCTGGTCTCAGTCATCACTGTATATAGTAGGGAGAAATGCAAGAGAATGTTCCTATGAATTAATTTTAAGGAAATTTTGGGCAGAGGTGCTGCTGCTGAAAATTAGGTTCCATGTGGTTGACATTATATGGTAAAGATATTTCTGTGTCATTGGAAGATTTTTCAGATGTAGGAGAGGAGAGTAGGATAGACCTTGAAGATGGTATGGTCCAAGGGATCCCCCTACAAAAGACTAAATAATAATGGTCTGTAGATCTTGTTAAAACAAACCCCAGGATTCTTCTGTTGCTGCTGCTGGGATTCATGGCAAACATTTCACCCACTGGTCCTGGGGAAGTGTCTCCCCTGCGTGCCTCAACAAAATGAACAAAAATAAGCTGGCCTTCATTGAGTACGTGTGCTATGCCCAAAACTCTGATGTTTAGAGATGACCTGAAGTACACAAGAAAAGTCAAGCAAATCGAATCTCGGTCATTCTGCAGAAGAGGAAAAGAGGTCCATATACAGGCATTCCTCTGAACAGAAAAATTCATGGAGAGCTCAAGGAACTAGGGCAAATTTCCAGGAAGTGGGTGCCTGCCTGCTTCAGAAACAGATGGAAGGGGAAGCAAAGGGTGAGGAAGAAAGGACCAATTGCTCAGAGTCGGATGCTGATGGTCTTCAGAGCATTTGCTGATGACACATTAACTTGGTGTGTCTGGCCCTTATTATTTTCAAATATTAATTGGCTTCTCCCATTTTGTTCCAGACAGATTTTGAAGCAACTATAAGCTATGTACAATATAATGAGATCACATTTATTGAAAGCAGGTGACAAATTTCTCAAAAAAGGGTCAGGGATCATGAAGTAGGAAGAAAGTAGAGGAAAGTGATGCCTGTGAGACAGCTGTTTATTCTAAAGCACCAGGCTCAGCTAATGTGCCTCTTGCAGGCAGTGATGATTCCCGTTCTAGTAAGGATAGGGTAGCAGGGTTTAGCCAGCAGATAAGGTCTTTACACTTTAGGACGCTGACAAGTAGATTCCCATTCTGTGTTATGCACAAGTATCTCCCACTACCTCTTTCGAAATATTCATTGTACTTATGGTTATCTGAGTAGTGTCTAATTTCTCTGTTTAAGCTCCGTTAGAAACTTGGTCTGGAATGTATAGTAATGTATTTATCATGTAACACAGAGACTAGCATTTAGTAATTAAGCTCAAGAGCATTGGACCAAGGCAAGAGAATCATGGGAGAGTTAAAATGGATTCTCTCAAACCAGACAATAAAATTTCTTTCTCAAAAAAATGGCCCCTTACGGATGTATAATATGCAGTCATGTGAACAGTGCCATAATCGTTGCTGTCAGTCATTGAGTTGTGTCCGACTCTTTGTGACCCCATGGACCGCAGCATTCCAGGCCTCCTGTCTTTCACTCTCTCCCAGAATTTGCTCAAACTCATGTCCATTGAGTGGGTGATGCCTCCCAGCCATCTCATGCTCTGTCATCCCCTTCTCCTCCCGCCTTCAGTCTTTCCCAGGAACGGGGTCTTTTCCAGTGAGTAAGCTGTTTGCATCAGGTGGCCAAAATACTGGAGCTTCAGCTTCAGCATCAGTCCTTCCAATGAATATTCAGGACTGATCTCCTTTAGATGGGCTGGTTTGATTTCCTTGCAGTCTAAGGGACTCTCAAGAGTCTTGTCCAACACCACAGTTCAGAAGCATCAGTTCTTCGGTGCTCAGCTTCCTTTATAGTCCAACTCTCACATCCGTACATGACCACTGGAAAACCATACCTTTAACTAGACGGCCCTTTGTCAGCAAAGTAACGTCTCTGCTTTTGAACATGCTGTCTAGGTTTGTCACAGCTTTTCTTCCAAGAAGCAAGCGTCTTTTACCTTCATGGCTGCGGTCACCACCTGCAGTGATTCTGGAGCCCAAGAAAAGAGTCTGTCGCTGCTTCCACTGTTTCCCCATCTGTTTGCCATGAGGTGATGGGACCAGATGCCGTGATCTTTGTTCTCTGAATGTCGAGTTTGGGGTCAGCTTTTTCACTCTCCTCTTTCACTTTCAAGAGTTGCTGCAGTTCCTTTTTGCTTTCCCCCATAAGGGTGGCGTCATCTGTGTTTCTAACTGGACTTCCCTTGTAGTTCAGATGGTAAAGAGTGTGCCTGCAATGGGGGAGAGGCAGATTCTATCCCTGGTTTAGGATGATCCCCTGGAGAAGTAAATGGCAATCCACTCCACTATTCTTGCCTGGCAAATCTCATGGACAGAGGAACCTGCCAGGCTGTAGCCCATGGGTTCAAAGAGTCGGGCATGACTGAGCGACTTCACTTCCACTTTCATTTTCATCTGCATAACTGAGGTTAGTGATATTTCTCCCAGCAATCTTGATTTCAGCTTGTGGTTCATCCAGCCTGGCATCGCACATGATGTACTCTGCATTTAAATTAAATCAGCAAGGCTACAATATACAGCCTTGATGTACTCCTTTCCTAATTTTGAACCAGTTTGTTGATCTATGTCCAGTTCTAACTGTTGCTTCTTGACCTGCATACAGGTTTCTCAAGAGGCAGGTAAGGTGGTCTGGTGTGCCCATCTCTTGAAGAATTTTCCAGTTTGTTGTGATCCACACAGTCAAAGATTTTAGCACCGTCGACAAAGTAGATGCTTTTCTGGAGTCTCTTGCTTTCTCTGTGATCCAACAGATGTTAGCGATTTGATGTGTCATGGTGTATATAAATAATCTGCTATTGTCGGACGTCTTGTCTATTTCCCGTGGCACTCTGCCGAGTTCTTCATCACACGTCTTTACTGCTGTCACAGCCAGACTGGATTTCTGGACTGAAATCATCATATTGAAAGATGTGAGCTATTAGAAATGAAGCATTGCTTTCTCTTCATGGAGTAACGGCCTTAAATACTAGCTGGATGATTGTATCCCTCTCTCTGCTATTTAGTCCCCACATTCAGGGGTCAGTTTAGACCTGTGACTTCCCGGAAGCCACTGCACATTTTAAAAGGCACCATTCACAGACGCTCCCCAGGTTTCGGCCCACCATGCGTTGTGTGCAGGCGGAACGACAGCCTCCACCAGGATGTCGGGGCCCCGATCCCCAAGTCTGTGAATACGTGATGCGGCGTGGTAAGCAGGAGTCCAGGTTACAGATGGGATTGTTTGCTAAGCAGCTGACTTTAAAATCAAGAGGTTATCCTGGATTATTCTGGTGAGCCTGATAACAACGTTCCTTCAAACGTGGAAGGAGGAGACAGAAGACTTAGTGTCAGCGTGGAAGGAAGGAAGAGAGACTCAAGCGGCCATCGCCGGCTTTGAAGGCAGACGAGGGCCCAGAGCCAAGGAATGTGGGGAGGCTCTAAGAGCTGAAAAGAGCAATAAGGTGGATTCTCCTTCAGAGTCTCCAGAAAGGACCAGCCCAGCCAATACGGTGATCTAATCCCGGTGAGATCCATGCTGGAATCTTAACTTTGAGAACCGTGAGATAATAAATCTGTGTTGGTTTACGCCACCAAGTTTGCGGTGATTTATTACAGCAGCCATAGGAAGCCAGAGCAGCACTCTTCAGCTTCCAAGGACCAAGCTCTGCCTGTCCACACTTACGCTCCCTTTATCTAGGAAAATAACTCTTCCCGTTCCAGCAGCAAGTGCTTAGCCAGCTGTCCATGCCTTCTGCTTTATGGTTGGGCCCCTTGAGACACAAAAGAGAAACTCAGAGGAAGGGGGCTGTCAGCTCTGAGCTCAGGGCTCCAGTCTGGAGTTTAAGCTCATCGAGGTCTAACCAGCAGGTCGAGTGATCCTGGCACATGCCATCCCCTGCCCGCACCCCCGCGGCTCCTGGCTCTTGTCCTGCGCTTGCCTCCCTTGGCAGGTGCCAGTCAGCATGTATTCTCCGAAGGAGGAAGCGGTCCGCCGGCACCGCTTCTCAGCTTGTTTCAGAAGCCCTTCTCCCTCACAGATTCTAGGCTGAGCAACCGTTGCAGGCTTTCAGGCACAGGCAGCGCACGTGGGTATAGCAGATGACCTGAAACGGGGCGATTGCTTGGCCAGTGTCCATTTCATCCTCTGTCAACAGATCCCAAGAGGAGGCCAAGCCCCGCGTGAGTCTCTCTGGGAAATAGGTGATTGTTTTATGAGGCTCCTGTTGCAAGCCCCAGGGAACTGGAACGCCAGTCATGGGAAGCCACTTCAGTGGAGTGTAACAGATGCCCACAGTTCTGGCCTAAAAGCCACGCTCACGGTCTGGGTGTTCAGTCAACAGTGCTGAGATCAGATCCAGGCTCAGCTAGTGCTTGGTGGGCACCGCAGCGTAACAGACCCCGTGTAGGAGCAGTCACCTTATCAATTTTCACAACAGCTGTCCCTTTACTAAGGAGAACACTGTGGTTCACGAGGCTGCACGTCCTCCAGCTCACACAGGCTGGTAGCAGAGCCAGTTTTTGGACCCTCAGCCTTTCGCCGTGGAGGCAATGCTCTTTGCACTCTGCACAGTCCCAGCCTCCCAGCACTTGGACCAGGAGATGGTGGAGCACGGCAGGAAACCAGCGGCCCGGGGCGCTGCTCAGCGGCCAGCGGCCCGGGGCGCTGCTTCCCGCCAGGCGCCCGGCGCTCCTGCTGAGGCCGACACAGAGTAAGGGGGGGCTGGTTCAAGCCACGGAAAGGGAAACCCACCCGCAGCAGCCTCGGAGCAGAAAACGCGAAAAGGGGAAGAAGGTAGGATTTTCAAAAGGGAGTCTGATACTCCGAGTACAACCCCACAGGGACAATCACATGAGTGTTTTTCATTATGGAAACATTATCTAAATAAAAGGGACCAGAATCACAGCATTCGAGAACCAGAGGGGACCCAGACATCATCCAGTCCTATTCCTCACTTCCAAGATGAGGAAACTAGGGGTGAGAAATATGAAGGCTCCTGGCCAGACTCCTACATGAGCCAATCATGCAGGTTGGCTTGCAGCTTCTCATGAGTTAGAACAATGGTTTTATTTATGTTCGTTATCTCTCCCAGAGAATGGCCATTTAAAATAAGAGCACTTTATAATATGGCTATATAACTTTCACAGATTTTCATGGAAAAAAATGCCATTTCTTCACAGTAACAGATCCTGTTAAAATGACTAAAAAATGTAACAGAGCTCTAGCGCACTTTTCAGCCTTTTAGTTTAAGACCCAGAGGAGCAAAGGAAAAAGCAAACAGATATGATTTGTCTGCATGAGTGGATCTTTTGATTGTGGCTTTTCTTCAAATAAAACAATTAGGGTAAAATAATGAGTCATATACTTAAAGAGATATTTTTATCTTTCATTGAAACGTAAATCATTCCTGTTAATAATGATAAAATATCAGCTGAGGAAAGCATGAAAATGTTTTTGTTTCCAAAGCAATAGAATGACCAGTAACTTTATCCCCGATGCTTATACTTGCTACATGTGAATGAACCGTGAGAAAGGAAAGTCACAATAAAAACGGAGCAGCCAATCCTGGCACAGCGTCTACAACAGCTCAGAGCAGCCACCCGTCCTCTTAAGCTGCCTGTCGACCCTGATGGAGGACGCTGATGCTTTCCAATAAGAAGCAATAGCAAACCTCTGAGGAATGAAGAGAACTTCACATGGTACACAACACGTGCCATTAAACACGAACGAAATCTGAGAAAACAGACTACTGAGTGTTCCTACGATTTTTATTTATATGTGCATCGGAAGACTCCATCCTCTTTAGATAAACTGTATCAGTTCAGTTCAGTCACTCAGTCATGTCCAACTCTTTGCAACCCCATGGACTGCAGCATGCCAGGCTTCCTGTCCATCACCATCTCCCAGAGTTCACTCAAACTCATGTGCATCGAGTCGGTGATGCCATCCAGCCATCTCACCCTCTGTTGTCCCCTTCTCCTCCTGTCCCCAATCCCTCCCAGCATCAGAGTCTTTTCCAATGAATCAACTCTTCACATCAGGTAGCCAAAGTATTGGAATTTCAGCATCAGTCCTTCCAATGAACACCCAGGACTGATTTCCTTTAGGATGGACTGGTTGGACCTCCTTTCAGTCCAAGGGACTCTTAAGAGTCTTCTCCAACACCACAGTTCAAAAGCATCAATTCTTCAGTACTCAGCTTTCTTGATAGTCCAACTCTCACATCCATACATGACCACTGGAAAAACCATAGCCTTGACTAGATGGACGTTTGTTGGCAAAGTAATGTCTCTGCTTTTGAATATGCTGTCTAGGTTGGTCATAACTTTTCTTCCAAGGAGTAAGCGTCTTTTAATTTCATGCCGCAGTCACCATCTGCAGTGATTTTGGAGCCCAAGAAAATAAAGCCTCTTCCTGTTCCATTGTCTCCCCATCTATTTGCCATGAACTGATGGGACCAGATGCCATGTTCTTAGTTTTCTGAATGTTGAGTTTTAAACTAGCGTTTTCACTCTCCTCTTTCATTTTCATCGAGAGACTCTTGAGTTCCTCTTCGCTTTCTGCCATAAGGGTAGTATCATCTCCATGTCTGAGGTTATTGATGTTTCTCTCAGAAAACTTGATTCCAGCTTGTGCTTCATCCAGCCTGGCGTTTCACCTGATGTACTCTGCATGTAAGTTAAATAAGCAGGGTGACAATACACAGCCTTGATGGACTGCTTTCCCAATTTAGAACCAGTCAGTTTTTCCATGTCTGGTTCTAAATGTTGCTTCTTGACCTGCATACAGATTTCTCAGGAGGCAGGTCAGGTGGTCTGGTATTCCCATCTCTTTCAGAATTTTCCAGTTTGTTGTGATCCACACAGTCAAAGGCGTTAGTGTAGTCAGTGAAGCAGAAGTAGATGTATTTCTGGAATTCTTTTGCTTTTTCATTGATCCAGCGGATGTTGGCAATTTGAGCTCTGATTCTTCTGCCTTTTCTAAATCCAGCTTGAACATCTGGAAGTTCTTGGTTCATGTACTATTGATGCCTAGCTTGGAGAATTTTGTGCATTACTTTGCTAGCATGTGAGATGAGTGCAATTGTGCAGTAGTTTGAGCATTCTTTGGCATTGCCTTTCTTTGGGATTGGAATGAAAACTGACTTTTTCCAGTCCTGTGGCCACTGCTGAGTTTTGCCAATTTGCTGGCATATTGAGTGTAGCACTTTCACAGCATCATCTTTCAGGATTTGAAATAGCTCAGCTGGAATTCCATCACCTCCACTAGCTTTGTTCATAGTGATGCTTTCTAAGGCCCACTTGATTTCCCATTCCAGGATGTCTGGCTCCAAGTGAGTGATCACAACCATCGTGGTTATCTGGGTCATGAAGATCTTTTTTATACAGTTCTTCTATATATTCTTGCCACCTCTTCTTAATATCTTCTGCTTTTGTTTGGTCCATACCATTTCTGTCCTTTATTGTTCCCACCTTTGCATGAAATATTCCCCTGGTATCTCTAATTTTCTTGAAAAGATCTCTAGTCTTTCCCATTCTATTGTTTTCCTCTATCTCTTTGCATTGATCACTGAGAAAGACTTTCTTGTCTCTCCTTGCTACTCTTTGGAACTCTGCATTCAGATGGGTATATCTTTCCTTTTCTCCTCTGCCTTTCACTTCTCTTCTTTTCTCAGCTATTTATAAGGCTTCCTCAGACAACCACTTGCATTCTTTTTCCTAGGAGTGGTTTTGACTATGGCCTCCTGTACAATGTTACGAATCTCTATCCATAGTTCTTTAGGCACTCTGTCTATCAGATCTAATCCCTTGGATCTATTTGTCACTTCTACTGTATAATCATAATGGATTTGATTTAGGTCATATCTAAATCTGAGCTATCAAGGATGGAAATCAGTCCTTTATATTCATTGGAAGGACTGATGCTGAAGCTGAAACTCCAATACTTTGGCCATCTGATGTGAAGAGCTGACTCATTTGAAAAGACCCTGATGCTGGGAAAGATTGAAGACAGGAGGAGAAGAGGACGACAGATGATAAGATGGTTGGATGGCATCACCAACTCAATGGGCATGAGTTTGAGCAAGCTCCAGGAGTTGTTGATGGACAAGGAAGCCTGCTGTGCTACAGCTCATGGGGTCACAAAGAGTCAGACACAACCAAGCGACTGAACTGAACTGAATGGTCCACTGGTTTTCCCTACTTTCTTCAAGTGAAGTCTGAATTTTGCAATAAGGAGTTCATGATCTGAGCCGCAGTCAGCTCCCGGTCTTGTTTTTGCTGACTGTATTGAGCTTCTCCATCTTCAGCTGCAAAGAATATAATCAATCTGGTTTCAGTATTAACCATCTGGTGGCGTCCATGTGTAGAGTCATCTCATGTTGTTGGAAGCGGGTGTTTGCTATGACCAGTGGTAAAACTCTGTTGACCTTTGGTAAAACTCTGTTAGCCTTTGCCTTGCTTCATTTTTTACTCCAAGGCCAAAGTTGCCTGTTATTCCAGGTATCTCTTGATTTCCTACTTTTGCATTCCAGTCCCCTGTGTTGAAACATTCATCTTTTTGTGGTGTTAGTTCTAGGCGGTCTTGTTAGTCATTAAAGAACCACTCAACTTGAGCTTCTTTGGAGCTAGTGGTTGGGGCCTAGACTTTGTTCTCAGTGACTGGACGATAGCACAGTATATCCCCACCGCAGTGTTCACTGTAGCTGGTGGGCTGCACGAGGGAGTGTGTGCACGCAAATGAATATATTGTCTGCATATTCGTACATGATTGCAAACCTGTTAAGGACTCATCTAACTTGAAAGATTAACTAGAAGGCATGCTAGGTGTTTGCAGAATGAGCCCTGAGGATTTGGAGGCTCAGTGATCTAACTCCTCCCTAGAAGGGGAATCAGGAGTGATAGTGCTGAAATTTGATCCGAGTCAGTCTGTAAGCTAGTAATTTGTTCTCTGCTATTTACAGAAACTGTGTAATTATTTTTTCACAGTTCCTTCAACATCCTGGTGAGGCTGCTGTTGTTTTCCATCTCATGTAGGAAACAGACTAAATATGGAATGCCGAAGGGGTGCAATTACGTTAAAGAAAAGGGAGGTGGGAAATGATGGCTGAAGATCTCCGTGCTGGAAAGTCCTAGCAGTGCCAGGTCGAGTTCTAATTCTGGGTGAGACGGAGACCTACTTGGCAAGGACCTGTCATAGTGGCGCCAGCACAGGAGGGCAAAACCTGAAAGTAGCGAGTGGACAAGTTCTCTGGGCAGTTCAGTTCACTTCTTTGATTCTTTTTTTTTTTTTTTGGCTGGCTCTGTTTTTTTGGCTCAAACTTTTGTTTTTATTTTGGCATCACTGACTTCTTAGGGATCTTGAGATGATTCTAAATTTAACAGTAGAGTTTAAGATGTTTAAAGTTTAGTGCAGAAAAAACACTAGAAATCTCCATAAATAAAATATGGACAAGAAGCGTTCTTCATCCATCGGAAAGGGAAAGCAGATCATGCCTGTATGTGCACCCATAGTCACTGCAAACATTTCCTGCCATGCTAACTGCAGGGTCACAGGCTACAGCTGACAATCACCGAGCCAGAAAATATCCCACAACAGCTTTGTTGGGAGAGTAGTAATGTAAGCAGGTTGGAAAGGAAATATCAGAAAAATACCAATAAAAACTAATCCAAGTGGTCATCTTTTAATAAAAAATAAACCATGGCATTCTGAATTTGCACCATGGTGGGAATAATGGGAATGCATTTCCCATTAACAATGTCTGAAAGAGCTGCGTATATTATAAAAACAGTAATAAAAGATATTTCAGAGAGTCACATTAATTTCATTAAAAAATAGCCTATAATAAACTCACTGATAAAGATAAAGAGAGTCACTTCATAATGATAAAAGTATTAGTTCACCAGGAATATATAACAGTTTAAATTTTTTATTAACTTATTAATGCCATTTCATATTTTTAAGCCCCAAAGTGACAGAATTTTAAGAGGAAATATTCAGGAGAAATGTTCAAGTCTACTCTCTAACTGAGAGATATTTTTAACACCCCTCATAAGAACCCAAAGATCAAGCAGACAAAATAAACGTGTAAGAAAATAGAAAAAAATTTAAAATATAGCTAATAAGCTGGAAATAATAAACACTTGCCATTTCCACCCAACAAATATAGATGGCTCACTGTCTTCAAAAACAGGTAAAACTAAAATTAGCCACATACCCGTCTGTCATTTGCTGGCTCTCCGCGCTTAGGGTTTGCTCTCCGTTTCCTCGCCTTTAGAATGATAGCAATAGCAGGCATCTGGTGAGATTACTGGGAGGGTTGCTTTGAGCAATGTGTGTCAAGTACCTACTGAGGAAACAGCATCTGTACACCAGCCTAGTACTGCTTCTCCCAAGTTCCAAAGAGGAGACCATTCCTAAAGCTCTTCTAATGTATCGAGGATTTGTAAAACGACCTTATGTTCAATTTGTCCCTAATTTTAAAGGTTTTATACAATTTTCATGGTTTTTTTTTTTTTTTTTCCTGCTTCTCTCCTATGCTTTACAGTCCAACATTTAATATCAAATACTTAATTCCAAAAGGTTCTGTTCCTGGTGCTTCAGTCATCGCCATTTTCCCATGCTGGGCTTTCCACAGTTGTATTCTATTTTCTGAGCATAACAATGCCAGTTGCTGCTGGATGATGAGTGCACTAAGGGTTTTGAGTAGTTCTAAAATTCAGAAGAAGCCGTTTTATTCAGAGATCGTAAATTCTTCCCCATGTATGTTTTCAGCTTTTACGAATTCCCACAGTTGTCAGATCGTGTCCAGGCGGTTTGCTCAAATGCCATCACTTTTCGAAAGTATCCGCAGCAAAATCACGTGAAGTGCTCTGTCGTCTTGTGTGATGGCTTGCTTGTTTTCAGAGTATGTATTTGACTTAGCCAGAAGATCAACTCCTAGGAAGGCCCGCAGTTAACTTCCCGCCTCTTTGTTCCTCCACAATTCTTAGCAAGCGTTAACTATGGTCAGTGCTCAATACATATTTGTTGACCAGACGCTTACCAGGTGAGAGAAAGATCAGGGAAGGGGAGGGGGTGAGCGGGAGCAAGAAGGAGGCGTATGAAGGAGGCAGGCTGAAACACACTTCAAAGGCTGGCTGGTTCGGGAAACCCTGCGAGTACAGCGAGTGATGCAGTGCAGATGGGGCGAGGTTGCACACAGGTCCTGATGCTGTTGAGAAGGTACAGTACAAATCAGAGCTGCGAGCAGGCTGATTTCACTTTTCGTTAGTGGTGGCGCAGGTTATAAAATATTTATGTTCATATTCTAAATATGTATTCCTGGAGTAAATAAATAATTTACTATTCAAGTTATAAATTATTTACTTAGTTATTCTAAATATATATATATTTGCATTTTGCTGAAAGTAAAACAGGTAGACTGATGGTCTTTAAGCGGTCCTAAAAGAAAAAATACATAAATCAAGACTTAAGCTACAAGAGAAAGTGTTCTATTACAGAGAAAGAAAGAGCAGAGGATAGCCCCCAATACATTGCCTTCTTTGTAGAAAATATTGATTTTATCTGATAACCCCAGTGCCCGATGTGAATTTTGTGGATTTTGTTTGAAATTTTTGAGCTGGGCTTCTGGATTAGAAAATTTGATATCACAAAAACTTTAAAAAAAATTCCTTTAATTCCTTAAGTCTCGCCATGACTTCAAAGCAATAGGTAAGATCCTGTCCTGGTCGGGTTGGGTGCACCATCTCACGTGTTTTGGGCTGGTTCATTCATTGGAATCACTCTGCCAAAGATTCAGATCCCCAGCAATGACTCGGAGAAAAGCGTCTTCTTGAATAACTTGCTTTCTTCTTAAGCATATTATCTGTTGGTTGGACAAACAGTTCAGACTCATTCTCTTGGCAAGCAGAATTCTGAGTCAGAGTCGTTTGGGGACACATCTGTCCCCAGTATCAAGCATGGAATCGTGCCTTCTCGCCTCCCGCACGCGGGCCTGAATGCCCTCAGCGTGGCCAGTGGGCGTCACAGTACATGGTGATTAAGGGTGCCGATCTGCTGCACGGGATTCCGCCTCGGTCCGTGAGGCAGAGCCTGGACGTCGAGTTAGGAAGGAAGCAGCCCTCCCTGTGTGCTCACAGAGCTTACTTCTCACGGCACGCTGATAAGACCGCAGGCTCTGGAGATCTCCCTGTTTTATCTGGTGATCTTGGGCAAGTTAACGTTGTGGGCCTCAGTTTTCTGATCTTAAAAAGGTGGTAGTATTGGGTTGGCCAAAACATTCATTTGAGTTTTTCCATAAGATGTTATGGAAAAACCTGACCACCGTTTTGGTCGATGCAATAATATTACATACCTTATGGGCTTGTTCTAAGGAAAGGATGAGTTAAATCACACAGAACACGGGGGTAATGCTTTACATACAGTAAGTGTTTGATGAAGGTCAGTTAGTATCATTGCTATTACTGATACCTAAGAGGGTCATGTATGGATGTGAGAGTTGGACTGTGAAGAAGGCTGATCACCAAAGAATTGATGCTTTTGAACTGTGGTGTTGGAGAAGACTCTTGAGAGTGCCTCGGACTGCAAGGAGATCCAACCAGTCCATTCTGAAGGAGATCAACCCAGGGATTTCTTTGGAAGGAATGATGCTAAAGCTGAAACTCCAGTACTTTGGCCACCTCATGCGAAGAGTTGACTCATTGGAGAAGACTTTGATGCTGGGAGGGATTGGGGGCAGGAGGAGAAGCGGATGACCTAGGATGAGATGGCTGGATGGCATCACTGACTTGATGGACGCGAGTCTGAGTGAACTCCAGGAGTTGGTGATGGACAGGGAGGCCTGGCGTGCTGAGATTCATGGGGTCGCAAAGAGTTGGACATGACTGAGCAACTGAACTGAACTGAACTGAAGAGTTTTCTCCATTAACTTTTGAGTTTTATTTTAAAAAGCAATTTTCCTGATTACTGTTGGTAGCTGGCTGGGTATTCATCATGTACGTGCGCTCAGCTGTGTCTGACTCTTTGTGACCCTGTGGACTGCAGCCCACCAGGCTCCTCCATCCATGGGACTTCCCAGGCAAGAGTGCTGCAGCGGGTTGCCACGCCCTCCTCCAGGGGCTCTTCCCCACCCAGGGATCGAACCTGCGTCTCCTGCATCTCCTGCATCGGTGGGCAGACTTTCACCTCTGAGCCACACGGGAGGCCCCAGCGGGCCATGCCATACGGTCAATAAATACTTATCGAATGAATGAATAAGTGGGTGTCTATGAATGAAGAATGAACCAGTGAGCAGATGTCATGGGGCCAGCGCTCTAGCACGGTGTGAATCCTGAATAGTTAAGAAATTTTTGTCCCAAACTTGGCTGGAAATTGAAAAGATAGTGTCTGATTTCCCTATGCCGTAGGCTAGAAATCTGTAAAAACAGATGCCCTCGTGAAGGAGAAGATCTTGAACTTCTCGATGACCTTCTTACATGACTCCGTTGGGTCTTGCTTGCACGCTTCCTGCCGATGAACCCATATCATGGACGACAGTCTTCGGGTGGCACGGTTGTGGGCAGCAGGACTCTTTCCTAGGCTTGATGGCACTTGCCATTCTCCGGAAGTCTGCAGTCACTGTGGTTTCCAGTCCTTCCCTGGATTATAGCGACATTGCTACCGGGAAATCCCCTGGGACATGGCGTCTGATGAGGGTATAGCTGGTTAGAACTTGTGGCAGTCAGTGAGGGGAAGCAATGGCAAACGGCAATCCTCCTCTCTGAACTTTCTGTAGACAACCCAAGGCCCAGATCTGGGTGCAGCTTAATCCAGTTGTCAGCCTGTGAGTGGGCAGGGGAGGTGCTGCCTGGACCAGGGCCAGTGGAAAAATCTTTGTTATCAGGTGCAGATCATGACGGTAGGGGAGGAGGTAGCCTGTCCTGTCAACAGGCAACAGGATCCTCAACTTGAGTGTCAGACAGGAGCACGGAAGTCCCCCCAAAAGAATCTGTCCTGTTAAGACTCAAAAGAGAGGCTTTCTAGTCCTGCTCATCTCTGCCTGGATAAGAAGGGCACCGAGAATAGTATTTACTTTAAGCTTTAATCTGCCTGAAAGTCATTCTTGGCACTCATCCTCATCCTTTCCTGACACTCACTCTGCCCTGGGCCTTGCCAAGTCAGGGTCACTCACCTCACTGCTGGACTATCCCAAAGGGAAAAAGTGATGGACACAATGAAGGAGAGAGAATGAGACTCAGGGGCGCGATGGCGGGGACCTCCACCGTGTGCCACAGTCGACTGTCAAGATGACCAACCTGTCAGAATACCCTTGTCTCAATTCTTGCTATTTTCACCCACGAAGTTCCTAAGAAGAATTCATGCGCTTCAATACGTTATTAGTAGAAATCATTTGTCATGCCGCTAAATTATTTGCTATCTATCGGGAGTTCAAAGTTCTCATGGCTTTTTACTTTTTTGCTGCACCATGCAAGTCACAGGGTCATAGTTCTCTGACCAGGGACCGGACCTGGGCTCTGGCACTGGGAGTGAAGAACCCTGCCTCCTGGACCGCCACGGAATCCCCTCCAGGTTCTCACAGCTTTTTGCCACCTTTTCTTGTTTTTCTCTAAAAAAACTTTTGATCTTTAAGAGTTAAAATGTTAATAGTGCTTTTCTTTAAGATAGTGCATGATTTTTATTTGCTTTTGTGTGCTTTTGTGTACTTTCTAAATATCATACAAAGAACCTCCATCACTGTAGTAATCAGAAAAGGCTATTAAAGTCATAATGAGATTGCAAAAGAAAAGCTCACAATGCTTCCCGTGAGGCCCTCTCTGGCTTTCTTCCACGAAAACATTCTCTCTCTGCGTGAGTCACCAGAAATTGCCCAATGCTTTGTTGTTCTCGTTGCCTTCACATCTCTTTCACATGGCCTCACCTCATTCATCACCTCTGCTTCTACTCTCAAGATAAGATAGCTCATGGAGGGAGAAAGAAAGATGCTGTTTGTCAGTGAAGAAGTCCGAAATACGTCTTCCAACTTTGTAGCCTTGATTGCTCCTCTAGACGCTCAGCTGTGCTTTTAACCCTCCCCCACCTGCTCAAGGAACATTTCATGGCTGGCCCTGGAGCTGAAGAAGGAGAGCCGGGTGCCTTCCCACGCCCTCCCCGCCTCCGCCATCGTCTCTAGTCCGGGTATCAGCGACACTGCTTCTTCCTCCCGTCACCAAGATGCGCTGGGAATGCTGCTCAGCCACCGCAGCAGCTCAGCCTGGTCTAGCCATTAGCTCGTGGCAACTCGTTTCCTGTCTCCCATGTTTATTTCTTAACAATTTGGAAGCCAGCCAAGATGCCTTTTCTCTCCTCCTTACGCTTTTCTGTTTCCACTGCTGACTCACATCTGGGCTGTGAGTTGCTTGGGGAGAGCTGCTGACCTAGTAAGCGACTTGTCTGCCTCCTCCGCCCCTGAGTCTCCCTTTGGGAACTGATCCTTGGCTTTGCTGAACGTGGTCCCCCCTATATGGAGCACCTGAGCGTGGCTGGGGCTTCACCAGACCTGATCTTCTCCCTCCCATCCTCTCTTCCTCTTCACCTTTTGGAAAGAGAACCTTGCTACACCCTTTCTCATTGCAGAACATTCACAGTGAGATTGCTGGAAAGAGATTTCAGTCAGTCTCCTAGGAAGGAGACGGACAACAGCTGCCCATTTAGAAAGGGAAAAGTTATGTGCATTAGAGACTCAGATATTCCATGCTGCAGCTCCTGAAAACCCCACTGAGAGAAGACTGTCCTGACTCTGTTTAATCAATGCCTTTTCTCCTATTAGATGTGGCATGATCGGTGGAGAGGCATCGAGCGTTCTCTCTGCGGGAACACCTTCCCCTTGTGCAACTACCTGGCTAGACTCTACCCATCCTTCAAGATTCAGTTCAAATACCTATCTTCCTGAGAATTACTTTTTCCTGCCTTAACTCCAGTAAAGACTTTTCTCCACGGCCCACTCCTCTTTAGCTCCAAACGTACAACACCCTCTTTGCCACAGTCCTCACTGAGTCGTGAGCACATTCAGGAAACGTGTTGCGTCTTCCTTTCCTTCTCATCCTTGATATCTAGCATGAGCGTGGAGCACCTAGCTGTTTAGAGCAGTAGAGTCAGCAAGCGTGGGCTGGGTGGGTAAAGTTTTGTGGCTCTGATCACTCTGTTGAGGTGTCAAAGACAGAACCCAGGGCAGCGGAGAAGGCCACACTGTCTCACAAGAATTCCTCACTTGATTCACGTTCCCAGTTACCCAGTTACATCTCTTCCTTACTGGACAGACAAGCTGCCAATAGGAACAAGTTTTCCTGAAAGCAAAGTCCCTGCCCGGCCTCGGGGCTCCACAGCAAGGTCCTCATCCTGGAAAGGGCTGCACCATGCTCTGTTCTTCATGCCAATGGTCAGCCCTTAGCTGTCTGATGCGACTTTCATTTCGGTCGCCTTTCTGATTCTTCTAGTGTTGGCACGAGATGAGTGGGTAAGAGAAAAGTCTCTCATGTTCCACGGCAGCTTGGCAGTCACCCTCAGCTCAGGAAATCCGGAGACCATCCCAGCTCTGTCTGTGCCGTGGCCTAGCTCCAAGTGTTTTAGTCTAAAAACTGAGCTCCGTCCCTGTCTGAGTCAACACAGGCACTTCGAGCACACTCTCTTGTCGGCTTTGCAGAGAGTGTGTCCCAGAGTAGGAACGCCAGCTCTCTACGGGCTCCCTGAGATCATCATCGTGTTTTTCAAAGGAAGACGTAACAGCCAGCAAAGGCCAGCGATTGCCCAAGGACAGACAGCACCTAGTAGTGAAAACGGGAGCAAAACTAGAGGCCGGGCCTCCTGACCCCCATCGAGGGCTTGATCTGGACGCCCTGGGCTGAATGTTCTAGCCTGTAGGAGTGTTCACGGCTGAGTGTGGAGCGGGAAAGAAAAGAGTAAGCTTCCCCACTACCCAGATGGAGGTGGAGACAGGGAGAATTCCACAAAGACTAGCATCTGACCTGGGCAGCTATGGCGTCTCTCTGGACCTTGGTTTCCTTGTCTTTTAAGTGGGGATGATAACAGCCACCCTACCGACTGTTTGGAAGGTGAGGTGACATCATGTCAAACAGGGCCTGACACAGCGCCAGCTCGGGGCCGACGCCCAGTGAGCACAGCCTGGCACAGTGCCGGCTCTGGGATGATGCTCAGTGTCCATCTCTGCTCCCCTTCCAGCTCGAGAGAGCTTCCCAGGGGCAAGCGGGGCCACAGCCCATTGGCTTCCAAGCAGCGGCTCAGGACATGTGTGTGAAGGGCTGGAGAAAAATCCAGTGTGTGTGAAGGCAGCCACATTCCCGGAAAGCCTGCTTATTAGCACTGTTTACTCATCGCCCTTCTCCTCCTCCTCTCCCCCAGCAAAACACCAGGATCTGACTTGAGGTCCCGCCCTGGGAAGGCAGGACCTCGCGTGGGTTTCAGCGGGGCTGCCTCGTGCATAATGCATCCTGGCCTCCAAAGGGGGCCTGGCCGGCTGCCCGCTCTCTGCCTCCCTCTGTATCTCCCATCATTATCCATAAAAGCCTTCATTATAGTTTGGGTCCCCTTTATTGCACATATAAATAAAATCTGACAAAATTGTAAGTAAATCCTTTAGTGGTAAAAGCTGAGAGGAGAGGGCAAAAATTAATTTTATGCATGAAGAATCTCATTAAGCAGCTTCACAGAAATAAAAGGAACTGGCATCGGAGACTGGGGTGTGCAGGCTTCTCCAGAGCACGGGTCCCACGGCCTTGGCAGGGAGGTGTGGTGGGTGGGGGTAGTGGGTAGAGGGGGCAACACACTCCCGCAGCCCTGGTGGCACCAAGGATCACGCTTGACACCAGAGACAAGCCTTCAGGAAAGGCGCTGGTTTGGGTTTCAGAGGCAGGCAAAGCCTAGCCCAAGGCCCTGAGAAAAGATGGCCACAGCCGGCCCGAGCTCCTAGGATCCTCTCTGCACCGCTTTGCTCTTGCTCACTCGCTCAAGGTGTGCAACTCTCTGCGACCCCAGGAACTGCAGCATGCCAGACTTCCTGTCCTTCACTATCTTCCAGAATTTTCCCAGACTCATGTCCATTGAGTCAGTGGTGCCATCCAACCATCTCCTCCTCTGCCCAGTGCCAGTCTTAACTCCTGTGTGATGAAGGATGGGGCGTAGCAGGTCCAGGATCCATCTGCTACGGAAAAGAAATATACGGTGAGTTCCACTGCTCTGCCAGTGAGGCCCAAGCACCAGGGGCTAATTCCAAAGTCGTGCTCAACTGATGGATATTATGCATTTTTTCACTGCAATTTTTCTGATTTTGATCCATATTCTGTGGAATCAATGATCCATTTAAAGGGGTTTGTTTCCCCTCCTGAAAAAGGAGCTGTTGACATAAAGACAAAAGCAGTGGGTTCCGTTCATCTCCTTCCACAGCTTTCTGCTTTGAGCCATTGTATGTTCTAGTCCATGCTGTTCATCAACACAAGATGAGTCTGCTTTAGATGTAAAATAACTCTTAGCTGTTTGTGATTTCAGTGAGCAAGGACCATTTCAGGCTCGAGTCACTTATTGCTGAGTTTTGATTGGTTGACCATGTGCATAAGTGCAACAGATTTTAACACACAGTGCAGCCTCAAGCCCAAGCGGGAGTCAGGATTGCCGGGAGAAATATCAATAACCTCAGATGTGCAGATGACACCACCTTTATGGCAAAAAGTGAAGAAGAACTAAAGAGCCTCTTGATGACAGTGGAAGAGAAGAATTAAAAAACTGGCTTAACACTCAATATTCAAAAATCAAAGATCATGGCATCCGGTCCCATCACTTCATGGCAAATAGATGGGGAAACAATGGAAACAGTGACAGACTTTATTTTGGGGGTCTCCAAAATCACTGCAGGTGGGGACTGCAGCCAAGAAATTAAAAGACGCTTACTCCTTGGAAGGAAGGTTATGACCAACCTAGATAGCACATTTAAAAGCAGAGACATTACTTTACCAACAAAGGTCCGTCTAGTCAAGGCTATGGTTTTTATAATTGTCAAGTTTCAGTTAGGTTCAGTTCAGTCACTCAGTCGTGTCCAACTCTTTGTGACCCTGTGGACTGCAGCACGCCAGGCCTCCATGTCCATCACCAACTCCCAGAGTCCACCCAAACTCATGTCCATTGAGTCGGTGATGCCATCCAGCCATCTCATCCTCTTTCAACCCCTTCTCCTCCTGCCCTCAATCTTTCCCAGCATCAGGGTCTTTTCCAAAGAGACAGTTCTTTGCATCAAGTGGCCAAAGTATTGGAGTTTCAGCTTCAACATCAGTACTTCCATTGAATATTATGGACTGATTTCCTTTAGAATGGACTGGTTGGATCTCCTTGCAGTCCAAGGGACTCTCAAGAGTCTTCTCCAACACCACACTTCAAAATCATCAGTTCTTTGGCACTCAGCTTTCTTCACAGTCCAACTCTCACATCCATACATGACTACTGGAAAAACCGTAGCCTTGACTAGACAGACCTTTGTTGGCAAAGTAATGTCTCTGCTTTTAGTATGCTGTCTAGGTTGGTCATAACTTTCCTTCCAAGGAGCAAGTGTCTTTTAATTTCATGGCTGCAGCCACCATCTTCAGTGATTTTGGAGCCCCCCCCCCCCAAATATAGTCAGCCACGGTTTCCACTGTTTCCCCATCTATTTGCCATGAAGTGATGGGATCAGATGTCATGATCTTCGTTTTCTGAATGTTGAGCTTTAAGCCAACTTTTTCACTCTTCTCTTTCACTTTCATCAAGAGGCTCTTTAGTTCTTCTTCACTTTCTGCCATAAGGGTGATGTCATCTGCATATCTGAGGTTATTGATATTTCTCCTGGCAATCTTGATTTCAACTTATTCTTTATCCAGTCCAGCATTTCTCATGATGTACTCTGCATATAAGTTAAATAAGCAGGGTGACAATATACAGCCTTGATGTACTCCTTTTCCTATTTGGGACCAGCCTGTTGTTCCATGTCCAGTTCAAACTGCTGCTTCTTGACCTGCATAGAGATTTCTCAGGAGGCAGGTCAGGTGGTGTGGTATTCCCATCTCTTTCAGAATTTTCCACAGTTTGTTGTGATCCACACAGTCAAAGGCTTTGGCATAGTCAGTAAAGCAGAAATAGATATTTTTTTGGAATTCTCTTGCTTTTTCCCTGATCCAGCGGATGTTGGCAATTTGATCTCTGTTTCCTCTGCCTTTTCTAAAAGCAGCTTGAACATCTGGAAGTTCACAGTTCACGTACTGTTGAAGCCCAGCTTGGAGAATTTTGAGCATTACTTTACTAAACTGTGAGATGAGTGCAATTGTGTGGTAGTTTGAGCATTCTTTGGCATTGCCTTTCTTTGGGATTGGAATGAAAACTGACTTTTTCCAGTCCTGTGGCTACTGCTGAGTTTTCCAAATTTGCTGACATATTGAGTGCAGCACTTTCACAGCATCATCTGAAGGATTTGAAATAGCTCAGCTGGAATCCTATCACTTCCACTAGCTTTGTTTATAGTGATGCTTCCTGAGGCCCACTTGACTTCAAGTATAGATGTGAGAACTGGACCATAAAGAAGGTTGAGGAACAAGAATTGATGCTTTTGAACTGTGGTGTTGGAGAAGACTCTTGAGTGCCTCTTGGATTGCAAGGAGATACAACCAGTCCATCCTAAAGGAAATCAATCCTGAATATCCATTGAAAGGACTGATGCTGAAGCTGAAGCTCCAATACTTTGGCCACCTGATGTGAAGAACGGACTTATTAGAAAAGACCCTGATGCTGGGAAAGACTGAAGGCAGGACGAGAAGGGGATGGCAGAGGAGGAGACGGTTGGATGGCATCACCGACCTGATGCACATGAGTTTGAGCAAGCTCTGGGAGATGGTGAAGGACAGGGAAACCTAGCGTGCTGTAGCCACAGGGTTGCAACGAGTCAGACGTGACTGAGCGATGGAGCAGCAGCCTGAAGAAAAGATCAGGTTTTGAGAAAATACTGTTTTCCTATTTTCCAGCGTGGTGTTCATCTCATAAAGAATAGGCAATCAGAAATAATGGGGGCTGTATTGGGTATCAGAGAAAACAAGCAATAGCAACAGTAACAAAGACAGAAGGAGAGAGCACCCTTCAATAACAGTCCCTTATTGATGCTAAACTGTTCCAGAGAAGCTCCATCTGTAAACCTCTGAAACGTACTGAGAAGACACTCAACATTCTGCCACTTGCCTCTCTGGCTTCAACAGGACAGAAATAGTATTTGGATAATGTCAGTGGGGAATTGAATTCAGAAGCAGCAGAAAGTTCAGGCTGAGTTCGAATCCCAGTTCCATCTCTTAGCCAGTCTGAGACCTTGTGTGACACAGGTAATCTTTCTGGGCCTCCATCTCCCCCACATTCTTTTGAGGATTGTAGAAAGCTCAGCAGCCTGTTCTAGCAGAGGCGCTCCATAAATGACAGCTCTTCCCAGTCTCAGGGAGCTGAGACTGGATGTATAAGGGGAACCAGATTGTAATCTCTGGGTCTTTTCCAACCACTTGCATCTGACTACTCCTTCCTCTCACTGCATAGCTTCTGTTCCATATGTCATGCCTTCACTTTGATGAAAGTACCACAGATTAGAATAAAGAGCAAATACATTTTTTGAAATGTCAGCCCCAGAGCATTGTTTGGATATGGCTTACAAGTTCCTTTCCAGATTGTTTTCAAAGAATTCAATTTTCTTTCTTAACTATGCTTGCTGATCAAGGCACCTGCTTCATTGGTTGGGAATGCCTTTGGCTTTATAAAACTCTTTCTTCAGCATAAGCCCCCACTTAATTGCCTCGTTCTCCATTGCTGGGTTTGCCTTTTGTTTTGTCTGTGAGCAAAAAAGGTATTATTTTAGCTATTAATACCTCATTTAAAATAAAAAAAGACTTGTAAAATCTAACTAACTCTCATGCCTACAACTTATTAGAGAAATGTCCACGACATTCTGTGTAAGTCATTTGCTGCTTTTTATGCTTGAACGCGGGCTTAACACTCTGAAAAATGGTTTCTTCCTAGGTCCTTTTTCATGCTTGTCTACCTCATTAAAACATTGCTTGACAAAGGTGAAAGAAACTTCAGGGTTTTCCAAACAAGCTGTACATCCTACCTTTTGTAGGGAGTTAGGAAAAAAAAAAAAAACAAAAAACAAAAAACAAACCAGCATCTTGGAACTCACCAGGACCCAGTATAGCTTGGGAATTTCTTAAATTACCCATGTGCAACTGTTTCATGAATTTGTATTTGGAGAACATTGAGCTAGTCCAAACCCCACATTTCATAGTTAAGGGAATTAAGAGACAAAAGAGTAAAAGCAACTGTCAAGGTGGCTCAGCTGGATAGTGGCAGAACAGGCCTCTGCCTCCCAGGGCCATTCTGAATCCCACTTACATATGGCTCCTTGAAACAGTTGGTTTTGATACTATTATCTCTGGGAATTTTAAAATGATTTCTTTAACATGTGACTGAAAATGTAGACTCCAATGCTTATTTTAAATCATAGAAAAGAACACTGCAATATCATAATGGCAAAAAAAAAAAAAAACAAACCCCAGGTCACTGCCTAATATGCTTCCAAAAGAACCCAAGAGATTCTCCAGAGAAAATGGACAAGACCGGAAATTCCTTGAATGCACCTCACTTATCCGACTGGCTCACTGGGCCTTGAGATGACCAGCCAAGCTATCTCTGCTCGTCTAACCACCGCTGGTCCCAGTACCGTGGGCCCTGTGCCGTGAGTGGTCACCCTGGGACCCGCTGGTCGAGCCGAGGCGGAACAAGACGCCCTCGCGCAGATCTTTCCGACACCAGGTCACGGCAGGTGGTGGACTCCGCCGCCGCTGCCGCCGCAGTGCCCATGCCTGCCGCCTGCTCCGCAGGCTGGGTCTGGAGAAGCAGCTGCGACGGGCGGCGCGCCGAGCCTTCCCGCGGGCCGCGCAGCTGGCCTCAGGGCCGGCGGTAACTGCAGACCCTGCCCGCGGACCCTGCACGCTCTCTGGGTGGGCGGCAGCCCTCTCTGCTCCTCTCTGGTTTGCTTTAGCTCTCTTTTCCCGTCACCGTTTCGGAAATTAATCCCTTTGTAAGTTTTCAAAGTTTGAATGTCTTGAGTTCCCCCGAGGACGTTTAATGTAAAGACAATTTGTTTATAAATAAGGCCGTGTTAAATTCTCAGCCTCCACTTCCTCAGGGGCAAAATGGAGAGCTTAACCATGAGCGAGGTATTTGGTCACCAATACAAGTCACTAATATTAACCCGACAACTGCTGAGGGAATCCGGGTTATTCCTAATGATTAATAATCACTCCTAATTAAATCGACAATTCTGATACAGACGTGTTTTTATTATGAAAGATTCCAAATCCCTCTACCTTATTCAAAACCAAGTATGCTCAGCTTGCAGAATTTGCAGCTTTTAAATCTATGTTCCAAAAGCATCCCATGTTAGAAGAGTATATTTCTTCAGTGTATTTATCACAATGTGTTGTAATTGGTCGTTTCTAGGCCCTTCTCTTTACCAGGTTTTGAACTCCTCGAGGCCAAATGCCATGATGTACTCATCTCTGCGTCCTTGAGAGCCTAATGCAGTGCCTGGCCCGTGATGGCTGTTCAGGAAATGCTTGCTGACTGAGTGAAGAAAAGGTCTCAGGCGTAAGAAGACAATGAGAGTCGAGGCAGCCAGCACAAAACTCCTAGTCTGAACATCGCTCTCTGTCTTTGAGTTTCAGGTTCCGAGTTTCAGGTTCCAATTTACAGAGGAATGATCATCAGTTTTGTCCTCCTCCTGTCTGCCTTGTAACTCACACTGCTGTGGGTTAGAAACCTTGGCAGGGATGAGGCAAGAAGCCATTCTGTCAAACTTGGCAACTTGCTATAAATTTGAAAAACAGGTCTATTCAGTTTAAAAAAAAAAAAGAAAAAAAAAAAAGAAAAAAAAAAAAGAGGCAATCTGGGCTTCCTCTTCTCTTCACTGGAGTCAGAGAGTTACAACATTTTTTTCAGGCTTCATTATCCTCCCCTCTGTTATAAGAGAATAGGGAAATCAACTTCGATGGGGATGTATTTTAAGCTGGTGCTCTATGGCAATGTGGCCATTTGCTGCAGAGGAAATGGTTTACAGAAAAACCCTCTGTAGAGTTTAGACACACTTCATGGACTTTTCGGTTTAATGGTGGCTCCTGTGAAGGCACAACTGATCTATGCATTCATCCAACAAATAATTGTTAAGGATCCAGTAAATGAAGCCAAGACTTTTCTTTACAGTTAGTTTTGGAGATAAAGCATGAGGTAAGCAGAAAAAGCTTCCTGGTCTTTGGAGCTTTCGCAGATATTTAATTCTCCTTTGCCATTATAGAGTTAGCAGCTGTTGCAGATCAGCTTCTAGAATCCCTCAGGAGTCTCGTCTTCAGGCCCTGGCAGGTAGGCGTGGGCTGCCTCGAAGATTCCAGGGGAGAAAAAGCAGGGGTCGCCTGCTGTACCTCACCAGCTCCACCCTAAATGCATTCCTGCTCATCTTGCTGACTGTGAAACTGAACTCAAATAGAGCCTGCCCACTTTGATTTGCTCTTTTCTCTTAATGATTTTTCCAAAAGGTAACAGGAGAATAGAAAATAAAGGAGCAAAAGAAGATTCACCTGAAGTAGTTTTTAAGCGATTCATCTGGAAAGCTTATGCACAGCTGCCTGTGTGTCTGGAGGCCATTGCCAGTTCCTGGAAGGATAATATCCCCACTTCCTATTCGCTGCATTTATCTTCTCTGCTTGGCAGGAGAAAACCATTCTGCTTTGCCTTGCAGGAGATCAGGGACCAATTTTCATCTCACCTGCTTTCATTCGAGCTCATACCACCACCTAGTAGGGCGCTGGGCATGTAGGGTTCAGTAAATATTTATATGCATTACTCAGTGGTGCTATTTTCCTGTGTACCAGTGAAAACAAGACAAAGTCGCTTGAGTCCAAGAGCTCTGCAGTAGTGGCGAGGAGGACTCTAGGCATCTTTAGCAGAGCAGCTCACCGCACCAGGCCAGAGTCACCTTTTCACAGTGAGTGTGACTCTTTCTAACCCCCAAATCGATACTGTTGCCCTGATGTTTACCATTCCTGGATGACTTCTTGTGGAGCTTTGTAAAGAGCAGAATGACTCACTGGGCTCTGTCCTGACACTATGTGACCTCAGAAAAATTACTTACCTTGGTTGGACATTTATTTCTTTATCTGTGCAACTTGGAACAGATCGTCTCTAAGAATAGAATGGGTGAGGATTTCTCTTGGTGCCAATACCACTCTGTTGGCAGGTCCTGTCTGGAGCATGGTACTTTTAAAAGTTGGGAGGCCACACTTTGGCTCAGAAAATGAATACGATGTCTGTTGTCTGGGTGGAAGGATGAGTTTGCAAGTTGAGGGCTGTGTGTACACCAGCTGTGTTCTTCCTAGGTGTGTGGCCATGGACAGATTACTAAATTGATTTTCTCATCTGTGAATGAGTATAACATTAATATCTACTTTGCAAAGTTGAAATGAGAATTAAATATGATGACTCATACACAGCACTTAGTACAGTGACTGGATCATCATGGTATACACCCAGTAAATGTTACCTAATATCATTTTTGTTGCTGTTAATGTTACATTTCAAGTATGTATGCCTAAGATCTCCTTCTCAAGTAGCTCAGTGGTAAAGAGTCCGCCTGCCAAGCAGAAAATGTGGGTTCGATCTCTGGGTTGGGAAGGTCCTCTGCAGAAGGAAGTGGCAAACAACTCCCGTATTCTTGCTGGGAAATCCCAAGGACAGAGGACTATAGTCCATGTGTCGCAAAAGACATGACTGGACGTGATTAGCAACTAAAACAAACAACATACAAAACATCTCTTTCAGCTCTGATATTTAATTACACTTGATGAAAAGCCGTGGGTCAGCCTGGTCTTCCCTGGTGGTTGAGACTGTAAGGAATCTGCCTGCGATGTAGGAAACTCAGGTTCAGTCTCTGGGCTGGGAAGATCTCCTGGAGAAAGGAAATGGCTAGCCATCCCTGTATTCTTACCTGGAGAATCCCGTGGACAGAGGAGTCTAGTGGGCTGCCGTCCACGGGGTCTCAAAGAGTTGAACAGGACTGAAGTGACCTAGCAGCTGTTAGAGCAGCCTGAGGGCGTGCATTGAAATATTTGATTTTGGATAATCTGTTAAGTGTCATTAGTGGTTTGACACTGGGTGTCGGGAGCAATCTTTCTGCATAGGAGGCTTACAGAAGTAAATGCTGTCTCTATATCAAGTGGACTTCCAGGTAATGATTAATGCAGCTAGGATGCAGTCTTCTTTGTGCTTTTCATTTATTTATGAATTCTATAGTTAGCCCATCCTAAAGGAGATCAGTCCTGAGTGTTCATCGGAAGGACTGATGTTGAAGCTGAAACTCCAGTACTTCGGCCACCTCATGCGAAGAGCTGACTCATTTGAAAAGACCCTGATGCTGGGAAAGATTGAGGGCAGGAGGAGAAGGGGACGACAGAGGATGAGATGGTTGGATGGCTTCACAGACTCAATGGACGTGAGTTTGGGTGAACTCCGGGAGTTGGTGATGGACAGGGAGGCCTGGCATGCTGCGGCCCACAGAGTCGCAAAGAGTCAGACACGCCTGAGCGCCTGAACTGAACTGATGGTGAGTTAGAGACACTATTGTAGGTGCTGGAGTTCAGTTCAGTTCAGTCGCTCAGTCGTGTCCAGGCGCTGGAGACGCAGTGGTCATTGAAGTGGACAAGACTCCTGCTCTCCAACAGCTTAATTCTGGTGAGGGCAACAGGCGAAAAATAAGTAAACAAATAAAGGTCAGCCTCAGATCATGATGGGTGGTGGGAGTACAGTCACACAGTCATGTGACTGTGGGTATTAGACAGTGGGTGCTCAGCGAAGGCTTCTGCAAGAGCAAATACTTGAGCCGAAGGCTGCTTCATAAGTAGGAATCAGCTACTTGAGGATATGAGGAAAACTGTTTCTTGGGGACAGTGGGCCCTCATGTAGCAACTTGTAATCAAGGAACAGATAGCAGCCCAGATTGGTTGGGGTAGCGTTAGCTCAGAGAAGAATGATAAGTGCTGAGATGGAGAGTAATGTTGGGTCTGATGGTTTGGGGCATCAGAAGTCCTGATTAGAAGTTTAGATTTCATTCCAAATGTGTTGAGAAGCCATTTGAATGCTGTCAGCAGGGAAGCGCTCTGGTTTCTTTGTGGCAAATGGATGCTAGCAGACAAAAGTGGAATCAGTTGAATCAGTTGACCCTAATCCAGCTGAAAGCTGAAGGGGGGTGGAAGGTGAAGAGAATGGATAGATCTGAGATATGTAGCCGAGATGGAGGTGAAAAGATCGGCTTCCAAAAGTGCACATCGTCTTATCTAGTGTGACATTTGCCCCACATCTGGAAACTTCTTTAAGGTCCCAAGCCCACTATTTCCACAGGCATTTTCCTTCATCTGCAACTATTCTGCTTGGTGCTCTGGAAGCCCGAATGAATCAGTGCAGCTTTTCTGAGCATTTTTCTCGGAAAAAAAATGTCTTCCATGCAGCTCACATACTGAGAAACAGAATCGATGGGCAGCGCCAAAATAAATGACTACGCTGCTCTCTTGGAGGTGTTAGTATGATTTTCGTTGTTCTTCTACAAGAAATTACTTCAAGTTCACAGCAAGTGATCAAATACCCATTAAGACACTCACTTGTTAGCGAAGGAACATGAAGGAACCTAGATTTTTAAGCCAAAGTGAAAGCGAAGTGAAAGAAAGAAGTCTCAAAACTGGCGACATCCCCCCTGCTTGACTGCGTGTGGGCTCCCTGCTCCCTAACCTTCCTCTAGAGCGCCAGAGGTGGTGTTTGTCAGTTTGCAGGGACTAACTTCCTCAGAAGAATCTGTGATCCTTCCTTGCAGCGCCTTGTCTCTGCTACAGTGCTTTTAAGGTATCGGGCGTCCCTGCCGTTCTCCAGGAGGGGTTGAGAGGTCCAGCCCCTTCGCCTCTCACGCAGGTGGATGGCACAGCCCTCCTGCTACTGGCCTCCCTTATCTCTCACTGGCACAACTCGCTACAGACCTGCTTATCCAGCCTAGTTTGCCTTTCATCACGGGCAGAGTGGCTGTTTATTGGTATGGAAGGTATAATTGGAATTTTCTAGAACTGGTGAAGATGTCACACAATGACTATTTTATATCTGCCTCCTTTTACTCAGCATAAATATTTCAGGTTCATCCATGTGTATATTAATAGGCCTTTCGATGGGTGAGTAGTAAGGAATTCACTGTGTTTCTGTGTGTCTCTGTGTGTGGGTTTGCATCACAGTTCAGCCATTCACCATTTTGTGGACGTTTGGATTGTTTCTAGTTTTAGGCTATTACCAATAAAGACATCGTCAATATTTGTGCACAAGTTTCTATTATATTACGAATATTTGTGCACAAGTTTCTATTATATTACGAATATTTGTGCACAAGTTTCTATTATATTACGAATATTTGTGCACAAGTTTCTATTATATTACGAATATTTGTGCACAAGTTTCTATTACGAATATTTGTGCACAAGTTTCTATTACGAATATTTGTGCACAAGTTTCTATTACGAATATTTGTGCACAAGTTTCTATTACGAATATTTGTGCACAAGTTTCTATTATATTACGAATATTTGTGCACAAGTTTCTATTACGAATATTTGTGCACAAGTTTCTATTACGAATATTTGTGCACAAGTTTCTATTACGAATATTTGTGCATGTTTCTATTACGAATATTTGTGCACAAGTTTCTATTATATTATGAATATTTGTGCACAAGTTTCTATTATATTACGAATATTTGTGCACAAGTTTCTATTATATTACGAATATTTGTGCACAAGTTTCTATTATATTACGAATATTTGTGCACAAGTTTCTATTATATTATGAATATTTGTGCACAAGTTGCTATGTGCACACAGGCTTTCATTCCTCCTGAATAAATACCCAGGAATGAAATGTCAGTGTCATGCTGTAGGCATATGTTCCACTTTTTAAAAAAACTGGAAAATATTTTCCAAAGAAGTGTTACCATTTATCATCAGTCGTGCGTAAAACGTCCAGCTGCTCCGTGTCATCCCAGACACTCGATGTGGCCAGAAACTGGGGTAGTCAGGATGCCCAGCTCTGGTAACACACATTCACAGTTCACGATCCAGTTGAAAAGAGAAATCAAGCATCTCCTTTCTGATACTATGTATGAAACATCGGGAGACAGTCCTAGCAGCGTGCCCATCACCGTCCTGTGATGCTCTTTACCAAGAGAGGAGAAATATGGGAATTTCCATCATGGCCACAGAAAATAGGGGAGAGAAAGTTCCTCAAAGCTTGGAAGGGTTATTACCAGTGTAAGAGAGAGAAGGGATCTAGGCAAGCAGAACAAAAGATGTTATAGTATCTCCTCAAGTCTAAGGAGTTTGAGGGAGAGAGTAGTAGCAATACCAATAAAGTTCATGAGTGATCCACAGAGCTGACAATATAAACCTGGCTTTCTCTGTCTGTAAAGACCAACATAAGAAGGGGAAGGGTGGTTCTCAAGTTGAAAGACTGAAGTAAAGGACCCTGTGTGATCACCCAGAAGTGCTCAGTAGGCAGTAATAAATATTCCCAGGAATAATTTTCTGAGCCAAGGGATAAACCAAGACAGCAGCTTTTTAGTATGCCCTGAAAGCTTGAGAGTGCCCCCTTGGAATTCATACTTTGACACTTGTCTTATGACTTTAGTTCTGATTATAGGGTTCTATTAGTGGATCATTTACATCGAATTCAGTTCAGTCACTCAGTCATGTTCGACTCTTTGTGACCCCATGGACTGCAGCTTGCCATGCCTCCCTGTCCATCACCAACTCCTGGAGCTTACTCAAACTCACGTGTGTTGTGTCAGTGATGCCATCCAATCATCTCATCCTCTGTCGTCCACTTCTCCTCCTGCCCTCAATCTTTCCCAGCATCAGGGTCTTTTCAAATGAGTCAGCTCTTCTCATCAGGTGGCCAAAGTATTGGAGTTTCAGCTTCCAATGAACACTCAGGACTGATTTCCTTTAGGATGGACTGGTTGGCTCTCCTTGCAGTCCAAGGGACTCTCAAGAGTCTTCTCCAACGCCACAGTTCAAAAGCATGAATTCTTCAGTGCTCAGCTTTCTTTATAGTCCAACTCTCACATCCATACATGACTACTGGGAAAACCATAGCCTCCATGAGACGGACCTTTGTTGGCAAAGTAGTGCCTCTGCTTTTTAATATGCTGTGTAGGTTGCTCATAGCTTTTTTCCCAAGGAGTCTTTGAATTTCATTTAATTGCAGTTACCAATTGCAGTGATGTTGGAGCCCCCCCAAATAAAGTCAGCCGCTGTTTCCATTGTTTCCACATCTATTTGCCATGAAGTAATGGGATCAGATGCCATGATCTTAGTTTTCTGAAAGTTGAGTTTTAAGCCAACTTTTTCACTCTCCTCTTTCACTTTCATCAAGAGGCTTTTAGTTCCTCTTCACTTTCTGCCATAAGGGTGGTGTCATCTGCATATCTGAGGTTATTGATATTTCTCCCGGCAATGTTGATTCCAGCTTGTGCTTCATCCAGTCCAGCGTTTCTCATGATGTACTCTTCATGTAAGTTAAATAAGCAGGGTGACAATATACAGCCTTGATGTACTCCTTTTCCTATTTGGAATCAGTCAGTTGTTACATGTACAGTTCTAACTGTTGCTTCCTGACCTGCATACAGATATCTCAAGAGGCAGTTCAGGTGGTATGGTATTCCCATCTCTTTGAGAATTTTCCACAGTTTATTGTGATCCACACAGTCAAAGGCTTTGGCACAAATAGCATTTACATGACATGGAATATAATATGTTCAAGAACTATTTCATTACCTCCCAGTTAAAGCAAGCCCTAGCCCTGACATTCAGAAGGATTCTGTATGTCATCTCTGTCTATGCCATTTTATTTTTTTTTATTGTTTTTAAGTCTGAAGCTCCTTCAAGAATGTGCTCAGTTCATGCTGATATATGAAATGTTTGGTCTTCTCTGTACGATTGATGATTCCAGTTCCAGTGACTGAGTTAGTGTGCAGATAGAAGTGTGAATTGTTAGCCTGAGGTACTGTTTTGTCTTCTGTTTCTATGAGCCTGATCTTTCTTTGTATTTTTGTCTTTAGTGTGAGATGACATTTTTAATGTTGATATTAGTGATATTATATAATTACAGATCAGTGATGCTTTACAGCAACAAAGAAATTGCATGATTGGTATGGGATATTGGTATCTCTCAGGTGTTTCTGAACTTAAACCAGTTACATTGTTTCCGACACTTATGAGATTTGAGTAATTATCTCATGAAACATGAAATCATTACTGTTATTAGGGAGTATTTCAGTGAAAGGTAATGCGCGTGTTTGAATTCTGAATCAAAAACAGGAAGATCACTTGAATTGCAGGGTTTCAAGTGTGCTGGCTTGGCGCTGAAGTGTTGAGTCCTGAGCTGCGCTGTACCCACCAGGTTCCTCTCTCACTAAACTGCGGCAGTAGACCTGCGAGCGGGTACGAGGCTCGTCTGCAAGCGGGGGAGTTCTCCCAGTGCGTCCACTCTTTAAAGCCAGGCTCCTGGGTCTTGGCTTGCATTGCTCGTTCTTTCTTTTCAAAAACCCCGAGGCTGGTTCTCTATCACTTGACAGAAACACCCGTCAGTTCCAGGTGCCGTGTTGCGTGGCTGGACCAAGACCACAGGGACTGTAAAGATGAAGGCACGTTATTGTACGTAGGCTGACTTGCCTGAGTGGCTCACTCACATTCCTTCTTTGCCAAAGCAGAGTGGCTTCTTTGCTCTGAACTTGAAGCTGCCCTGAATAAGAACAGCAAGTCAGGCCAGAAACAGGAGATGCTCTGCAAATGGGTCTCTCCCACTGAGAGCATCAGGAGACTTCCAGGGCTCTCAGCAACACCTGATATCCCCCGGGCTTGAATTGTCTCCGTGAACACCATCCAGTAGACCATGGAAATTTCCATATAAAAATTGAAAATAGCTACTATACCTTTCATACATTTCATGAACTCATGGAGCGTTCTTGCTATCTTTATGACACGATGACTCAGCTAGATACTTGCTGAGGATATTTGTGCTCAAAACTGTGGCTGCAACTAGGGGAGTCTACAAAAGGTAGAAAAAGTCATTCCCTTACTGTTCAGGAGTGAAAAACAGGATGAAAGCAGGCAGAGATGAACAGGAACAGAGTTATTGTACTGTAAGCGTGAGAACCTCAAACTGGGATCCAGACGCCTGGGTGCATCTTCGGGCTGTGCTAGGTGTTATGGGTGCTACCCACTCCAGGATTCTTTCCTGAAGAATCCCCACAGAGAGAGGAGAGTGGCTCTCTGCGGGCTGCAGTCCACAGGGCTGCAAAGAGTCAGACACGACTGAGTGACGAACATTCCACTTTCACTTTTGGTAAATCATGTTCCTCTCTAGACTGCACATGCCTCATATACAAAATTAAAGTGTTATGCCGTCTGCGAAGAACCGTGCAGAAGCATGGCCGAGAGGAGCTACCTCTTGCCTGAGGTCGGGGAGGCGGCCGAGACCTGCTAGCCCACGCCTGAGGCCAGGGGCGGCGGCTGGGAGGATATACCCCTCATCCAAGATAAGAAAAACCCAAGTAAGATGGCCTCTGTTGTGAGAGGGCATTAGAGGGCAGACACACTGAAACCATAATCACAGAAAACTAGTCAATCTGATCACACAGACCACAACTTTGTCTAACTCAATGAAACTAAGCCATGCCGTGTGGGGCCACCCAAGATGGGCAGGTCATGGTGGAGAGGTCTGACAGAATGTGGTCCACTGGAGAAGGGAATGGCAAACCCACTTCAGTATTCTTTCCTTGAGAACGCCATGAACAGTATAAAAAAGGCAAAATGATAGGATACTGAAAGAGGAACTCCCCAGGTCAGTAGGTGCGCAATATGCTACTGGAGATCAGTGGACAAATAACTCCAGAAAGAATGAAGGGATGGAGCCAAAGCAGAAACAATACCCAGCTGTGGATGTGACTGGTGATAGAGGCAAGGTCTGATGCTGTAAGGAGCAATACTGCATAGGAACCTGGAATGTCATGTCCATGAATCAAGGCAGATTGGAAGTGGTCAAACAGATGGAAAGAGTGAATTTTGACATTCTAGAAATCAGCCAACTCAAATGGACTAGAATGGGTGAATTTAACTCAGATGACCATTATATCTACTACTGTGGGCACGAATCCCTCAGAAGAAACGGAGTAGCCATCATGGTCAACAAAAGTGTGCAAAATGCAGTACTTGGATGCAATCTCAAAAACGACAGGATGATCTCTGTTTGTTTCCAAGGCAAAACATTCAATATCACAGTTATCCAAGTCTATGCCCCAACCAGTAACACTGAAGAAGCTGAAGTTGAACGGTTCTATGAAGACCTACCCTGCATATTTAACTTATATGCAGAGTACATCATGAGAAATGCTGGGCTGGAAGAAGCACAAGCTGGAATCAAGATTGCTGGGAGAAATATCAATAACCTCAGGTATGCAGATGAAACCACCCTTATGGCAGAAAGTGAAGAGGAACTAAAAAGCCTCTTGATGAAAGTGAACGGAGAGTGAAAAAGTTGGCTTAAAGCTCCACATTCAGAAAACTAAGATCATGGCATCTGGTCCCATCACTTCATAGAAAATGGATGGGGAAACAGTGAAAACAGTGTCAGACTTCATTTTTTTGGGCTCCAAAACAACTGCCGTTGGTGATTGCAGCCATGAAATTAAAAGACGCTTATTCCTTGGAAGGAAAGTTATGACCAACCTAGACAGCACATTCAAAAGCAGAGACATTACTTTGCCAACAAAGTCAAGGCTATGGTTTTGCCAGTGGTCATGTATGGATGTGAGAGTTGGACTGTGAAGAAAGCTGATCATTGAGGAATTGATTCTTTTGAACTGTGGTGTTGGAGAAGACTCTTGAGAGTCCCTTGGACTGCAAGGAGATCTAACCAGTCCATTCTATAGGAGATCAGTCTGGGGTGTGCTTTGAAAGAAATGATGCTAAAGCTGAAACTCCAGTACTTTGGCCACCTCATGTGAAGAGTTGACTCATTGGAAAAGACTCTGATGCTGAGAGGGATTGGGGGCAGGAAGAGAAGGGGACGACAAAGGATGAGAGGTCAGGATGGCATCACAGACTCGATGGATGTGAGTCTGAGTGAACTCTGGGAGTTGGTGATGGACAGGGAGGCCTGGCGTGCTGCAATTCATGGGGTCAGAAAGAGTCGGATGCGACTGAGCTACTGAACTGAACTGAACTGATGAAGACCTACAAGACCTTTTAGAACTAACACCCAAAAAAGATGTCCTTTTCATTATAGGGGACTGGAATGCAAAAGTAGGAGGTCAAGAAACACCTGGGGTAAAAGGTAAATTTGGACTTAGAATATGGAATGAAGCAGGGCATAGACTAATAGAGTTTTGCCAAGAGAACGCACTGGTCCTAGCAAACACCCTCTCCCAACAGCACAAGAGAAGACTCTACACATGGACATCACCAGATGGTCAACACCGAAATCAGACTGATTATATTCTTTGCAGCCAAAGATGGAGAAGCTCTATACAGTTAGCAAAAACAAGACTGGGAGCTGACTGTAGCTCAGATCATGAACTCTTTATTGCCAAATTCAGACTTAAATTGAAGAAAGTAGGGAAAACCACTAGACCATTCAGGTATGACCTCAATCAAATCCCTTATGATTATACAGTGGAAGTGAGAAATGGACTTAAGGGACTAGATCTGATAGATAGAGCACCTGATGAACTATGGAATGAGATTCATGACATTGTACAGGAGACAGGGATCCAGACCATCCCCCTGGAAAAGAAATGCCAAAAAGCAAAATGGCTGTCTGGGGCGGCCTTACAAATAGCTGTGAAAAGAAGAGAAGCAAAAAGCAAAGGAGAAAAGGAAATATATCTGCATCTGAACTCAGAGTTCCAAAGAATAGTAAGGAGAGATAAGAAAGCTTACCTTGGCGATCAATGCAAAGAAATAGAGGAAAACAGCAGAATGGGAAAGACTAGAGATCTCTTCAAGAAAATTAGAGATACCAAGGGAACATTTCATGCAAAGATGGGCTCAATAAAAGACAGAAATGGTATGGACCTAACAGAAGCAGAAGATATTAAGAAGAGGTGGCAAGAATACACAGAAGAACTGTACAAAAAATTCCTCACGGCCAAGATAATCACAATGGTGTGATCACTCACCTAGAGCCGGACATCCTGGAATGTGAAGTCAAGTGGGCCTTAGAAAGTATCACTATGAACAAAGCTAGTGGAGGTGATGGAATTCCAGTTGAGCTGTTTCAAATCCTGAAAGATGATGCTGTGAAAGTGCTGCACTCAATATGCCAGCAAATTGGGAAAATTCAGCAGTGGCCACAGGACTGGAAAAGGTCAGTTTTCATTCCAATCCCAAAGAAAGGCAATGCCAAAGAATGCTCAGACTACCACACAATTGCACTCATCTCACATGCTAGTAAAGTAATGCTCAAAATTCTCCAAGCCAGGCTTCAGCAGTACGTGAACTATGAGCTTCCAGATGTTCAAGCTGCTTTTAGAAAAGACAGAGGAAGCAGAGATAAAATTGCCAACATCCACTGGATCATGGAAAAAGCAAGAGAGTTCCAAAAAACACCTATTTCTGCTTTATTTATGCCAAAGCCTTTGACTGTGTGGATCACAATAAACTGTGGAAAATTCTGAAAGAGATGGGAATACCAGACCACTTAACCTGCCTCTTGAGAAACCGATATGCAGGTCAGGAAGCAACAGTTAGAACTGGACATGGAACAACAGACTGATTCCAAATAGGAAAAGGAGTACATCAAGGCTGTATATTGTCACCCTGCTTATTTAACTTATATGCAGAGTACATCATGAGAAACACTGGGGTGGAAGAAGCACAAGCTGGAATCAAGATTACTGGGAGAAATATCAATAACCTCAGATATGCAGATGACACCACCTTTATGGCAGAAAGTGTAGAGGAACTAAAAAGCCTCTTGATGAAAGTGAAAGAGGAGAGTGAAAAAGTTGGCTTAAAGCTCAACATTCAGAAAACGAAGATCATGGCATCTGGTCCCATCACATCATAGGAAGTAGATGGGGAAACAATGGAAACAGTGTCAGACTTTATTTTTGGGGGCTCCAAAATCATTGCAGATGGTGACTGCAGCCATGAAATTAAAAGACACTTACTCCTTGGAAGGAAAGTTATGACCAACCTAGACAGCACATTCAAAAGCAGAGACATTACTTTGCCAACAAAGGTCCGTCTAGTCAAGGCTATGGTTTTTCCTGTGGTCATGTATGGATGTGAGAGTTGGACTGTGAAGAAAGCTGAGCATTGAAAAATTGATGCTTTTGACCTTTGGTGTTGGAGAAGACTCTTGAGAGTCCCTTGGGCTGCAAGGATATCCAACCAGTCCATCCTAAAGGAGATCAGTCCTAGTTGTTCATTGGAAGGAATGATGCTGAAGCTGAAACTCCAGTGCTTTGGCCACCTCATGCGAAGAGTTGACTCATTGGAAAAGACTGTGATGCTGGGAGGGATTGGGGGCAAGAGCAGAAGGGGACGACTGAGGTTGAGATGGTTGGATGGCATCACCGACTCGATGGAAGTGAGTTTGAGTGACCTCCGGGAGTTGTTGATGGACAGGGAGGCCTGACATGCTGCGATTCATGGGGTCACAAAGAGTCGGACATGACTGAGCGACTGAACTGATATTAACAGTGGGGCATTGGTTCCCAATGTAATCGTGTTTCTGAAGACAGAGGTGATACGAAAGAGGGTTCTTCCTATTTCATCTCTTACCTGAGTTACCAATCGCGTCCTCTGTCCTGAGAGCTGGTCCTTGTCCAGTTAGCCCCCATTCTGACAGCCTCCAGATGACACCAGTGCTACTCACTGTCTGCTGCCTGAGCTGACATGCTTTGAGTCTTTTCCTCCTTTTCCATCTTTGTCTTAGTCTGGGAAACCGCTTCCTCGTCTTCAGCCTCCTCTGTAGCCAGAGGCGGCTAAGTCATCCGAATCTGATTAACGAAACGTAGCGGAAAGTTTAGTGCAGTGACCTGGGGAAGTTTCTCTTTCCTTCTTGAGCTGGTCTGTCCCCGTGTATTGCTCTTTTAAAGATCCACGTGGTGAGCTGGGAGCCGAGACAAGTGCTTGGTCTGGTTTCATGCTGAGCCTCTGAACCTGCTAGCCACCCTCTTCCAGACTTCCTGTTGCATGAAAGAAACCAACAAAAAAGACCCATTTCGTCTTACAATGCTGAAAACTGGGTTTTATGTGACTCGTATTTTAAACTATTCCTAACGGTACAGCACACTATGAAGTAATATGTGCATATAAAACCTCTTCATTTTTTGAGGATAATTGGTGCTGAAAAAGGCCACTTGATGTGAACCCATATATAGCATGGGCATCAACATCACAGTGAATAAAGACAAAATGTTTAATTGGGATTTAATCTTGGAAAACGCAACTAAAATTGGTGACAATAATTTAATTAATACTTAACACTTAGCTTATAATTGTAACTTCAGGCAATAAAACCATTGTGACTTTTTTTTTAAACAGCTTCATAGAGGTAAAATTGGCATGTCACAGAATTTGTCCATTATGAATATACACTTAGACAAATTTGAGTAAATTTACATAGGAGTATAATTATGCACATAATCCTGTTTTAGAACATTTTTCTCACCTTAAAATTTCCCTCATGCATGTTTTTAGTCAATTTATGCTCATACCATTAGCCCCAGACAATCGCCAGTCAACTTTCCATATCTACACTGTGCTGTGAAAGTCGCTCAGGCATGTCTGACTCTTTGTGACCCTGTGGACTGTAGCCCCCCAGGCTCCTCTGTCCATGGGATTCTCCAGGCAAGAATACTGGAATGGGTAGCCATGCCCTCCTCCAGGGGATCTTCCCAATCCAAAGATCAAACCCAGGTCTCCCACATTGCAGGCAGATTCTTTACCTGCTGAGCCACCAGGGAAGCCCAAGGTGCTTGTCTGCCAAACCAAGACAATCTGCATCTATAGAGTGGCCTTTAGTGAGCATATGTAATCTTAAAATACTTGGTCTTCCTATTCTCTAAAATGGTATGCTTCTCAATTTCTATAAATCTTCAAAATTTTCCTTCAGAAATATGTTATAGCTTTCAAGGTACAGGTTTTACACTTTACTGTTAAAAATTTTCAGAAGCACTTAAATCCTTTTGGTGTGATTTTTATAATAATTTTCTTAATTGAATGTTTGGATTTTTTTCTAGTACACAGAAATGGAATGTCCGCTCATCTTGTATTCTCTATCTTCTTGAGTTTGGTCATGGACTCTAGTCGGTTTAGGGTGAGTGGTTTAGAGTGCTGCGCATACAGGATCACAGAGTCGGTAAGTGAAGACAGCTTTACTTCTTCCCTTTCTAGATCTGTGCCCACCAGGCATTATTCGGTCTCACCTCTGACAGTTCCCCCGGTGTCATCTCTGCTCTGCTCTTCACTCATTGCTTCCTGACTCACCGACCTTTCCTTCTGTAAGGCTCGTCTCCTCTCAGCTCTGTCTCAGGACATTTGCACGTGGTATCCCTTCTTCCCCAACATTCTTCACCCAGATCCTTCATGGCTGCCCCTTCCACCATTTTCATCCTTCACATCTCAAATCGAAAACCATCACTTCAAAGTGACCTTCCCCGGTCATCCTGGGGAGTCCGCCATCCCTATAACTGTTCTATAGCATTTTCTGCAAATGATTCTCTTCAGGACACTTAACAACCCGCATAGAATCTTCTCTTCTCACTTATGTATGTTGTTTCCCAGCTCTCAACTTGACTGTCATTTCCTTAAAGGCAGTGGCCTTATCTGTGTTTTCCACCACTCAGTCCCAGGGCCTGCCTCACGTTAGGTGTATTTCTTTTTCTTTTTCCTTTTGCTGTATGGTTGACAGAAGGAAAAAAGAAAAATTAAAAGCATGCAAACAAAAACTATTCAAAAGACTGACTTCCATACATTAGTTCCTGCTGAATTTTCAGCAAATTCTCCCTCCCAGCCCTACCACGGATGCAGGCTAGAAGCACAGCGAAGCACGGCCATCGCAGCTGCGTTCCGGTCTATTAGAAGCCCGGCCTCTACAGTTAGCACCGCTTTGCTGTGACGAAACACACTTTCACATGAAACCAAGCACTCTAAGACTGTGTTTCTCAGAAACTTTGGTCGTACGTACATTTTTGGGTGTTGATAAATATATATGATTAGGATACAATCTCATCAAGTGGTCTTAATTGGCTAACCTTGGTTCTAGATTCAGTGTGCAGCATGCAAAGTTCATTTCAGATTCATGCTTTAGAGGAGTTAGGATTTTCCAAGCCACAGTTTCCAAATGGCATGCTTCTTTGTGCAGTTACAGGTTAAACTAATTCATCTTATTCCTCATTGCCTCCTCCCCGATTCATAATCTCCAGTTTCCTGATACTCACAATAATATGTAGATTTGTTTCTGTTGTCTGACAGTTGATGGAGCATTAAATAAAAAGAGATGACAAAGCCAGAATAGTAGCTCTCACTCCTGACTCACAACCTCAGCAAAAGCAAAAAATGAGTAAATCAGTCTTCCCGTGGAGAGGGGTGGCTGAAAGTCCTCCTCGTATGCTGGACGTATGGGAACACAAGGGGGCTTTCCGTTTTCTACTTGTCAGCACGTGCCACTGTCCCCTCCCCTCAGGCCTGGCCCGTTAGAGCAGGTGCAGTGGTAACTGCGCTTCCTTTCTGACTGATAGCATGTCAAGCCGAGAGTCAGGGAGGAAATTGGTCCTCCAGGTGAGAGTGGCCTACCACCGCGGGTAGCAGCCAGAAACAGGGACGGATTCAGGAGTGGACTGGACTCTTGTCTGCGATCCCATTTCCTGGGGCGTTGCCTGCCGTGCCTAGGCCAGTCCTGCCTGAGAGCTGCTCTGATTGTGCCTCTATCTCCCACGTGACCCAGATGCCCAACCTTAGCGGATTGAAAGCACCAGGCCCTTTAGCACAAGCCACGCTGATCGATTTTACTCGAAAAAGAGAAAGCACACATTTTGCACAACATGGCACAAGGCACATCCATTAACAGAGCTGCTGGTGTGGAGACCAGAGCAGTTCCTACACGTTTCTCTTCCCAGAAGCTTTCCCTCGTTTGACGGAGTCTACCTGCTGCGAGGAATTTGCATGGAGTGGAAAGGGAGGAAGTGGCCATTTGTCTGCTGGTCATCCAGGTGGCGAACGTGGAGAGGATGTCACACCCAGATCACCCTGCCTGGGACACCCCTCGAGGGCAAGCAGGTTGCTGGACAGCAGCTCTGTTGTGTCTATAAAGCCCAAATGGTGTAGTAGGACTTGAAGCCAGGCTGGCTTAGCTTGACACGGCTGAGCACGCTGGTTCCCATGCTCAGATTAGTTCTATTCCTGTAGGATGACTGCAGAGCTAGGATCCTCTTTCCTTTTGGAATTACTTTGAGGTCTCTGCAGGAAATTTAATCTACTCATACAGCTTCTCTCATTAAAAAAAAATTGATTAGCTGCTAATTATTTATCTAGACACTTTCTTTCCAAATTCTCAGAGCTCTATCTCAACAATATTTTTCCTCTTATGAACTTGCTGTGTTAAAAAATAAACCAATGAATTAAAAAGAGAAAACTCCATTTTAAGACTTGCTTTTGGGATTTATAAAGCCCAAGCTACTTCTTTGTCGTTGCTACTTTTTAATAACGACTTTGTTGATATATGATTCACACACAATAAAGTCTCCCCTTTAGAACTGTACAGTCCAGTGGTTTTGAGTCTGTTCACAGAGTTTTGCAGCCATACCACTATCTAATTCCAAAACATCTTCTTCTCCCCACCAAGAAACCCCATTAGCAGCCTCTCGCATTTGCCTTACCCCTGGTCCCTGACAACCACTAACGTGCTTTCTGACTCAATTCATATAAGTCACATCATAAAAGATGTATATTTTGTGTCCAAATTCTTGCATGTACTGTGTTTCAAAGTTTATCCATATCGTGGCAGATACCAGTGCTCTATTGCTTTCATGTAACCAGATAACGTGCCCCGTGTCGCGTTTTGTTTGCCTGCTCATCAGTTGGTAGACATGTAGGTTGTTTCTATTTTTGAAATATTATGGATAATGGTTCTGTGTGCCATTTGTGTACACTCGTGGGCAAGCTTTTGCCTGGACATACATTTACAATTTTCTTAGGTAGATACCTGAAAATGGAATTCTGGGGTCATATAGCTCTATGTTTCAGTTTGGTGGAAAATGACAAGCCATTTTACATTTCTACCAACAATGAATAGGGGTTTAATTTCTCCACATCCTCATCAACATACTTATTGTTCATCTTCCTAATTTTGGTCATACTGTTGGGTGTGAAGCAGTGTCTCATTGCTGCTTTGGTGTGTAGTTTCCTGGTGACTAACGATTTGGGGAATACTTTATTGAGATACAGTTGGTGAGCGTATTATGTTTCAGATGTATGACATAGTGAGTCATACTTTTTGAAAGTTATGCTCCACTTATAGTTATACAGTGTTGGCTATATTCCCTGTGCTAGGCAGTAGGTCCTTGCAGCATATTTATTTTAGAAACAGTAGTTTATACATCTCAATCCCCTACTGCTCTCATGCCCATCCTGCTCTCCCACTCCCCATTAATAACCACTATTTTGTTCCTCATATCTATGGGTCCCTTTCTTTTTTGTTGGATTCACTGGCTTGTTTTAGTTTTAGGTTCCACATATAAGTGATATCATATAGTATTTGTCTTTCTCTGTCTTGCAAATGGCAAAATTTCACTATTTCTTATGGTTGAGTGGTATTCCTCTGTGTGTGTGTGTGTGTGTGTGTGTGTGTGTGTGTGTATCACATCTTCTTTCTCCACTCATCTATTGATGGGCGCTTAGATTGTTTCTGTATCTTGACAACTGTAAATAATGCTGCCCTGAACATTGGCTGCAATTTTGAGCATCTTTTCGTGTGCTTATTGGACATTTGTATATAGTTTTGGAGAAATATCTATGAAATCCTTTGCCCATTTTTAAGCAGAGTTTATTTATCTTCTTATTTGGGGGTTGAAACATTATTTATAAACTCTGAATGAAAGCTTATCAGATATGTGATATGCAAATATTTTCTCCCATTCCGCAGACTGTCTTTCCACTTTCTTGACAATGTTCTTTAAAGCACAAGCTTCTTTTCTAAAAATTCTGATGAAGTCTAATTTATCTATTTTTAATTTTTTTGTTTATGATGTTAGTGCTATATTTAAGAAACCAATTCTTAACCTGAAATCTCAAAGATTTACAATTTTGTTCCCTTCTAAAAGGTTTTTATAGTTTTCATTCTTCCACGTACATCTGTGACCCATGTTGATACATTTCTCTATGTGGTAGGAAGACAATTTATTTTCTTTTCTTCTGTCCTTCCTCATGTAGATGTCCAGTAGACCAAGTATCCCTTGTTAGAAAGACCATTTTTAACCAAATTGTCTTGATATTCCTTGTCAAAAGTCATTTGGCCACAGGAATAAGGGCTTACTTCTGGTATAAAACAATTTCTTGTCCCTTTATCTTCTGAAAATACCTTGATTATGGAGTATAAATTCAAGTGTGTCTATCTTGAAAAACTCAAAACACATTCTCTGAACTAGACATTATTTATCTCTGGTACTCAAGCCTTATTTTAGGTTGTATTCTCCTAGAAGTAAATTCTAAGACCAGAACCCAAGTGTGAGTTGATTATTTAGAAATTGTAGGAAACATTGGTTAAGAGTGGAACAGAGAGATACAGAAGGAAAAGAAGACAGTAAAGCGCAGGTGTTTCAAATCCAAAAAGATGATGCTGTGAAAGTGCTGCACTCAATATGCCAGCAAATTTGGAAAACTCAGCAGTAGCCATAGGACTGGAAAAGATCAGTTTTCATTCCAATCCCAAATGCCAAAAAATGTTCAAACTACTGCACAATAGCACTCATCTCACACACTAGCAAAGTAATGCTCAAAATTCTCCAAGCAGGCTTTCAACAGCACGTGAATTGTGAACTTTCACGTGTTCATCTGGATTTAGAAAAGGCAGAGGAACCAAATTGCCAACATCCGCTGGACCATCGAAAAAGCACGAGAGTTCCAGAAAAACATCTACTTCTGCTTTATTGACTGCGCTGAAGCCTTTGACTGTGTGGATCATAACAAACTAGAAAATTCTTAAAGAGATGGGAATACCAGACAGCCTGACCTGCCTCTTGAGAAATCTGTATGCAGGTCAGGAAGCAACAGTTAGAACCGGACATGGAACAACAGACTGGTTCCGAATAAGAAAAGTACATCAAGGCTGTATATTATCACCCTGCTTATTTAGCTTATATGCAGAGTACATCATGCAAGATGCTGGGCTGGGTGAAGCACAAGCTGGAATCAAAATTTCCAGGAGAAATATCAATAACCTCAGATATGCAGATGACACCACCCTTATGGCAGAAAGTGAAGAAGAACTAAAGAGCCTCTTCATGAAAGTGAAAGAGGAGAGTGAAAAAAGTTTACATAAACTCAACATTCAGAATACTAAGATCATGGCATCTGGTCCCATCACCTCATGGCAGATAGATGGAAAACAATGGAAACCATGACAGACTTTATTTTCTTGGCTCCAAAATCACTGCAGATGGTGACTGCAGCCACGAAAGTAAAAGACACTTGCTCCTTGGAAGAAAAGCTATGACCAACCTAGACAGCATATTACAAAGCAGATACATTACTTTGCCAACAAAGGTCCATCTCATCAAAGCTATGGTTTTTCTAGTAGTCATGTATGGATGTGAGAGTTGGACTATAAAGAAAGCTGAGTGCCAAAGAATTGGTGCTTTTGAACTGTGGTGTTGGAGAAGAGTCTTGAAGTCCCTTGGACAGCAAGGAGATCACACCAGCCCATCCTAAAGGAAATTAATCCTGAATGTTCATTGGAAGGACTGATGAAGCTGAAACTCCAATACTTTGGTCACCTTTTGCGAAGAACTGAGTCATTAGAAAAGATCCTGATGCTGGGAAAGATTGAAGGTAGGAGAAGGGGATGACAGAGGTTGAGATGGCATCACCAACTCAATGGACATGAGCTTAAGCAAGGTCCGGGAGTTGGTGATGAACTGGGAAGCCCGGCTTGCTGCAATTTATGGGGTCACAAAAAGTCAGACACGACTGAGCGACTGGACTGAACTCTGGCTGCAAGTGGCAAAAGCTAACGTCTTAAGCAAAGGAGAATTGTACTGGCTCATGGAATCGGACTATGGAAAGAGGAGGGGGCAGCTGAGCTTTGAAAGAGCTGAAATTTGGACCTCAGTTACAATTATGACATTTTCCTCGACTCTGTGGCTCTTCCGTCTTCAGCTCATCTAAGCAGAAGGAACATACTTTTCTGCTATTCTTGGCTCGCTTCCTTTTAGCTGCACATTTGGAAAGAAATGAGCACTTCTCAGGCAACTACAACTTAAAGCATTCCCAGGGAGCACCGCAATTTGGCTTCCTGTGATAACATGTCCTGTGCTGACCATTCTGTCCTGAAGGATGTTGCTCTGGCCTGGTTCATGGCCACTCCCTATTTCCAGAGGGTAGAGGCTGTTATCACATGAAAAGGAGTGAAGGCGGGCAGGGGGGCTTGCCAGGTGGTGCTGGTGGTGAAGAGCCTGCCTGCCAATGCAGGAGACAAGAGACGCAGGTTCGGTCCCTGGATGGGAAAATCGCCTGGAGGAGAAAATGGCAACCCTCTCCAGTATTCTTGCCTGGAGAATCCCAGGGACGGAGAGCCTGGCAGGCTGCAGTCCAGAGGGTTGTGTTGGACACAACTTGGCACAATGATGCGAAGAAGTAAAGAACCATTTCCCCGCAGTTCCCCTCAGTTTCCCCCACAATCAGTCTCTCCCATCAGGAAGCTTCCATAAGGATTTTTTCCTTATCCTTCAGAGGGCAGACAGAATGGAAACCGCAATCACAGAAAACTAATCAAATTGATCACAAGGACCACAGCCTTGCCTAACTCAATTAAACTGTGAGCCATGCCGTGTAGGGCCACCCAAGATGGGTCGTGGTGGGGAGGTCTGACAAAACGTGGTCCACTGGAGAAGGGAATGGCAAACCACTTCAGTATTCTTGCTTTGAGAACCCGATGAACAGTATGAAAAGGCAAAAAGGCATGACACAGGAAGAGGAACTCCCCAGGTCTGCAATGCCTAATATGCTACTTGAGAAGAGTGGAGAAATAACTCCAGAAAGAAAGAAGAGATGGTGCCGAAGCAAAAACAACACCCAGCTGTGGATGTGACTGGTGATGGAAGCAAGATTTGATGCTGTAAAGAGCAATATTGCATAGGAACCTGGAATGTCAAGTCCATGAATCAAGGCAAAGTGGAAGTGGTCAAACAGGAGATAGCAAGAGTGAACATCGATATTCTAGGAATCAGCAAACTAAAATGGACTGGAAAGGGTGAATTTAACTCAGATGACCATTATATCTACTCCTGCGGGCAGGAATCCCTCAGAAGAAATGGAGTAGCCATCATGGTCAACAAAGGAGTCCGAAATGCAGTACTTGGACGCAATCTCAAAAACGACAGAAAGATCTCTATTCGTTTCCAAGGCAAGCCATTCAATATCACAGTAATACAAGTCTATGCCCCAACCACTAATGCTGAAGAAGCTGAAGTTGAATGGTTCTATGAAGACCTACAAGACCTGTTAGAACTATCACCCAAAAAGATGTCCTTTGCATCATAGGAGACTGGAATGAAAAAAATAGGAAGTCAAAAGACACTTGGAGTGACAGGCAAATTTGGCCTTGGAGTACAGAATGAAGCAGGACAAAGGCTAACAGTTTCACCAAGAGAACGCCCTTGTCATAACAAACACCCTCTTCCAATAGCACAATAGATGACTCTACATATAGACATCACCACATGGTCAGTCCCGAAATCAGGTTCATTATATTCTCTGGAGCTAAAGTTGGAGAAGCTCTATACAGTCAGCAAAAATAAGACTGGGAGTTGACTATGGATCAGATCAGTTCAGTTCAGTTCAGTCGCTCAGTCATGTCCGACTCTTTGCAACTCCATGAATCGCAGCACGCCAGGCCTCTCTGTTCATCACCATCTCTCGGAGTTCACTCAGACTCAAGTCCATCGAGTCCGTGATGCCGTCCAGCCATCTCATCCTCTGTCGTCCCCTTCTCCTCCTGCCCCCAATCCCTCCCAGCATCAGAGTCTTTGCCAATGAGTCAACTCTTCTCATGAGGTGGCCAAAGTACTGGAGTTTCAGCTTTAGCATCGTTCCTTCCAAAGAAATCCCAGGGCTGATCTCCTTCAGAATGGACTGGTTGGATCTCCTTGCAGTCCAAGGGATTCTCAAGAGTCTTCTCCAACACTACAGTTCAAATGCATCAATTCTTCGGTGCTCAGCCTTCTTCACAGTCCAACTCACATCCATACATGACCACAGGAAAAACCATAGCCTTGACTAGACGGACCTTAGTCGGCAAAGTAATATTTCTGCTTTTGAATATGCTATCTAGGTTGGTCATAACTTTTCTTCCAAGGAGTAAGCGTCTTTTAATTTCATGGCTGCAGTCACCATCTGCAATGATTTTGGAGCCCCAAAAGATAAAGTCTGACACTGTTTCCACTGTTTCCCCATCTATTTCCCACAAAGTGATGGAACTGGATGCCATGATCTTCGTTTTCTGAATGTTGAGCTTTAAGACAGCTTTTTACTCTCCTCTTTCACTTTCATCAAGAGGTTTTTTAGCTCCTCTTCACTTTCTGCCATAAAGGTGGTGTCATCTGCATATCTGAGGTTATCGATATTTCTCAGATTATGAACTCCTTATTGCCAAACTCAAACTGAAATTGAACAAAGTAGGGAAAACCACTAGACCATTCAGTTATGACCTAAGTCAAATCTCTTACGATTATATAGTGGAAGTGACAAATAGATTCAAAGGATTAGATCTGATGATAGACAGAGTGCTTGAAGAACTATGGATGGAGGTTCGTGACACTGTATAGGAGGCACTGCTCAAGACCATTCCTAAGAAAAAGAAAGGCAAAAAAGGCAAAATGGTTGTCTGAGGAGGCCTTACAAATAGTGGAGAAAAGAAGAGAATCTAAAGGCAAAGGAGAAAAGGAAAGATATATGCATCTGAATGCAGAGTTCCAAAGAATATCAAGGAGAGATAAGAAAGCCTTCCTCAGTGATCAGTGCAAAGAAATAGAGGAAAACAATAGAATGGGAAAGGCTAGAGATCTCTTCCAAAAAATTAGAGATACCAAGGGAACATTTCATGCAAACATGGGCATAATAAAGGACAGAAATGGTATGGACCTAACAGAAGTAGAAGGTATTAAGAAGAGGTGGCAAGAATACACAGAAGAACTGTACAAAAAGATCTTCATGACTCAGATAACCACAGATTGTGTGATCACTTGATTAGAACCAGAAATCCTGAAATGCGAGGTCAAGTGAACCTTAGGAACATCACTGTAAACAAAGGTATTGTAGATGATGGAATTCCAGTTGAGCTATTTCAAACACTGAAAGATGATGCTGTGAAAGTGCTGCACTCAATATGCCAGCAAATTTGGAAAACACAGCAGTGGCCACAGGACTGGAAAAGGTCAGTTTTCATTCCAATCCCAAAGAAAGGCAATGCTGAAGAATGCTCAAACTATCGCATATCTGCACTCATCTCACATGCTAGTAAAGTTCAAAATTCTCCAATCCAGGCTTCAACAGTACATGAACTGTGAACTTCCAGATGTTCAATCTGGATTTAGAAAAGACAGAGGAACCAGAGATCAAATTGCCAACATCTAGAAAAATGGTACTGAAGAATTTAATTACAGGGCAGCAATGGAGAGACAGACATAAAAAATAGACTCATGGACATGGGGAGAGGGGGAGAGAGGGTGAGCGGTATGGAAAGAGTAACATGGAAACTTATATTACCATATGTAAAATAGTCAATGGGAATTTGCTCTATGGCTCAGGAAACTCAAACAGGGGCTCTGTATCAACCCCCAGGGTGGAGAGGGAGATAAGAGGGAGGTTCAAAAGGGAGGGGTTATAGGTATACCTACTGGTTCCAAATAGGAAAAGGAGTACGTCAGGGCTGTATATTGTCACCCTGCTTATTTAAGTTATATGCAAAGTACATCATGAGAAATGCTGGGCTGGAAGAAGCACAAGCTGGAATCAAGATTGCTGGGAAAATATCAATAACCTCAGATATGCAGATGACACCACCCTTATGGCAGAAAGTGAAGAGGAACTAAGAAGCCTCTTGATGAAAGTGAAAGAAGAGAGTGAAAAAGTTGGCTTAAATCTCAACATTCAGAAAACGAAAATCATGGCATCTGGTCCCATCACTTCATGGGAAGTAGATGGGGAAACAGTGGAAACAGTGTCAGACTTTATTTTTTGGGGCTCCAAAATCACTGCAGATGGTGACTGCAGCCATGAAATTAAAAGACACTTACTCCTTGGAAGAAGAGTTATGACCTACCTAGATAGCATATTGAAAACCAGAGACATTACTTTGCCAACAAAGGTCCATCTAGTCAAGGCTATGGTTTTTCCTGTGGTCAGGTATAGATGTGAGAGTTGGACTGTGAAGCAAGCCGAGTGCTAAAGAATTGATGCTTTTGACCTTTGGTGTTGGAGAAGACTCTTGAGAGTCCCTTGGACTTCAAGGAGATCCAATCAGTCCATTCTAAAGGAGATCAGCCCTGGGTGTTCTTTGGAAGGACTGATGCTGAAGCTGAAGCTCCAGTACTTTGGCCACTTCTGTTGACTCTATTGGAAAAGACTCTGATGCTGGGAGGCATTGGGGGCAGGAGGAGAAGGGGACGACAGAGGATGAGATGGCTGGATGGCATCACTGACTCGATGGAAGTGAGTCTGAGTGAACTCCGGGAGATGGTGATGGACAGGGAGGCCTGGCGTGCTGTGGTTCATGGGGTCACAAAGAGTCGGACACGACTGAGCAGCTGAACTGCATTGAACTTTTGGCTGATTTATGTTGAGGTTTATAGAAAACAACAAAATTATGTAAAACAATTATTCTTCAATAAAAAAATAAACTTAAAAAATGAATAAAACAAACAGCAACAAAAAAAAGAAAGTTGAGCCCTGAAGAATTGATGCTTCTGAACTGTGGTGTTGGAGAAGACTCTTGAGAGTCCCTTGGACTGCAAGGAGATCCAACCAGTCCATCCTAAAGGAAATCAGTCCTGAATATTCATTGGAAGGACTGATGCTGAAGCTGAAGCTCCAATACTTTGACCACCTGATGCAAAGAGCTGACTCATTTGAAAAGACCCTGATGCTGGGAGAGATTGAAGGCAGGAGAAGGGGACGACAGAGGATGAGATGGTTGGATGGCATCACCGATTTGATGGACATGAGTTTCAGCGAGCTCTGGGAGTTGGTGATGGACACGGAGGCCTTGTGTGCTGCAGTCCACTGGGTTGCAAAGGGTCGGACACGACTGAGTGACCGAACTGAAAGAACTATTGATCTCTAGGTTCAGAAGTGGGGGTGGTGTGTGTGTGTGTGGAAGATCAGGGCCAAACAAAAGCATACAAAGGAGACAAAGAACTTCTTGTTCTCTGAGTCCTTTGCATGATTCAGTAATAAATCAGGAACTTTGGCTCAGCATGGGATTCTATTTCACGAGCTTCTAGAGAAACTCCTGCTTCTCACAACTGTCGTCTTCCCTTGGATATATCGAATCAAATCACAGTTCCTGTGAGGTTACATCATGCTGTGGGGTAGCTGATCTCCTTGTCTGTAATTGTAAGGGAGTAATAAAAAAATCTGAATCAGTCTTAACTTTTTTTCTCTTTTTAAGTCCTCAAATAATGATTCGTTAGGATTTACCTCAGATTGGGACTTGAATCCATGTCCAAAGATTCAAACCCATCCAAAATCTAGTTTGGGACTCTAACATGGCTGGGACTCGAACCCAGCCAAAACCCACAGTGCCTGGTTTCCAGACCTAATGAAACCCAGCTTCTTGATGTCTTAATCACAGAAAGAATTCAGTGAGAGACAAATTGAAAGGTAAGAAGGGGATTTATTCAGATTCAGAGAGAAGCACCCTCCACAGACGGAGAGTGGGCCATTGCAGAGGATGAGTGGGGCTGTGACTGTGGCACGGCTAGCTTTTTTTCGCTGTTTCTTGCCTTCTATTGTTTATAACATGTTTTAAATTGTAATTTATTTCAGTTGGAGGCTAATTACTTTACAATATTGCAGTGGTTTTGGCCGTACATCGCCATGAATGCTGTTGCTGTTGTTTGGTCACCCAGCCGTGTCTGACTCTCTGCAGCCCCGTGGACTGCAGCAGGCCAGGCCTCCCTGTCCTTCACCATCTCCCAGAGCTTGCTCAAACTCATGCCATTGAGCCAGTGATGCCATCCAACCGTCTTGCCCTCTGTTGTCTCCTTCTCCTCCTGCCCTCAATCTTTTGAAGTGTGTGTGGGTTGGGTAATTCCATTGGCTAATGAGTGGAAGGATTATTCCAGCTAGTTGGGGAAGGGGTGCAGATTTCCAGGAATTGAGCCACTGCCTACTTTTGGTCTTTTGAAGTGCCTTGGAACTGTCATGGCACCTCTGAGTGTTTCATTTAGCCTGCTGACTGAGGGTCAAGGTCTAGTGAAACGGACTTGTCTGCTGTCTTGGACCCATTTGATTCTAACTGGTTTATGTTGTGTCTTTGAGGCATGTCATTCTTTCAAAAGTTGTGCCCCGCCCACTTACCTGCTATTTCAGAAAGAAGTTACAAATTTCAGTGGTGCCTAGATAGCAAGAAAGGAACCAGAGATCAAACTGCCAACATTCTTTGGCTCATAGAGAAAGCACGGGAATTCTAGGGAGAAAAAAAAAAAAAAGACATCCACTTCTGCTTCATACTGTTCATTGGGGTTCACTGGAGTGGTCTGCCATTCCCTTTTCCAGGGGAGATTAAGATGAGGTGGCAAGAATATACAGAACTATATAGAAAAGGTATTAATGACCTGATAACCATGATGATGTGGTCACTCACCTAGAGCCAGACATGCTGGAGTGGGAAGTGGGCCCTAGAAAGCATTAGTATGAACAAAGCTAGTGGAGGTGATGGGATTCCAGCTGAGCTGTTCAAAACCTGAAAAGATGATGCTCTTAAAGTGCTTCACTCAATATGTCAGCAAATTTGGAAGATTCAACAGTGGCCACAGGACTGGAAAATGTCAGTTTCATTCCAATCCCAAAGAAGGGCAATACGAAAGAATGCTCAAATTCAGTTCAGTCACTCAGTTGTATCTGACTCTCTGCAGCCCCACGGACTGCAGCACTTCAGACTTCCCTGTGCATCACCAACTCCCAGAGCTTGCTCAAACTCATGGCCGTTGAGTTGGTGATACCATCAAACCATCTCATCCTCTGTCCTGCCCTTTACCTCCTGCCTTCAATCTTTCCCAGCACTTCCGTACAATTGTGCTAATTTCACAAGCTAACAAGTTATTGCTCAAAATCCTTCAAGCTAGCCTTCAACAGTATGTGAACCTAGAACTGCCAGATATACAAGCTGGATTTAGAAAAGGCAGCGGAACCAGAGACCAAATCGCCAATATCCATTGGGTACTAGATAAAATGAGGAAATTCCAGAAAAACAGCTACTTCTGCTTCATTAACTATGTGAAAGCCTTTGACTGCATGGATCACAAAAAACTGGAAAATTCTTCAAAAGATGGGAATACCAGACCACCTTATCTGTCTCCTGAGAGACCTGTATGCAGATCAAGAAACAACAGCTAGAACTGGACATGGAACAACAGAGTGGTTCAAAATTGGGAAAGGAATACATCAAGGCTGTATATTTTCACCCTGCTTATTTAACTTATATGCAGAGTATATCCTAAGAAATGCTGAGCTGGATGAATCACAAGCTGGAATCAAGATTGCTGGAGAAAATATCAACAACATCAGATATGCAGATGATATCACACTAATGGCAGAAAGCAAAGAGGAATTAAAGAGCCTCTTGATGAGGGTGAGAGAGGAGAGTGAAAAAGCTGGCTTAAAACCCAACATTCAAAAAACTAAGATCACGGTATCCATCCCATCACTTCACGGCAAATAAAAGGGGAGACAGTGAAAGCACTGGCAGAGCTCCTTTTCTTGGGCCCCAAATCACTGCAGGTGGTGACTGCAGCCACAAAATCGGACACTTGCTCCTCAGAATGAGAGCTGTGACAGAACTAGACAGCATATTCAAAACAGAAGCATCACTTTGCCGACAAAGATCTGTATAGTTAAAGCTGTAGTTTTTCCAGTACTCATGTATGGATGTGAGAGTTGAATCATAAAGAAGGCTGAGTGCTGAAGAATTGATGCTTTCAAATTGTGGTGCTGGAGAAGACTCTTGAGAGTCCCTTGGACTGCAAGGAGATCAAACCAGTCCACCTGAAAGGAAATCAAACCTGAATATTCATTGGAAGACTGATGCTGAAGCTCGAATACTTTAGCCACCTGATGTGAAGATCCAACTCATTTGAAAAGAACTTGGTAATGGGGAAGATTAAGGGCAGGAGGAGAAGGGGGTAGAGAGGATGAGATGGTTGGATGGCATCACGGACTCACTCAATGGATCTGAGTTTGAGCAAACTCAGGGGGTTAGTGAAGGAGAGGGAGGCCTGGAGTGTTGCAGTCCATGGGGTCACAAAGAGCTGGACATTACTTAGCGAGTGAGCAACAATAATGAAACTAGACGAGGCGTACAGCTGTTTTAGAAATTAGTGGGTGACATCAAGTTTCAAATAATCAGTCTTCAGCAAAGACTAGAATGAGAAAGAGTTTTAGAATGCTTGGGGAATTCTGAAGTGGTTTCTGTATTGTTTCTAAGTAATTATCGCCATTTGTATGCCTCAGGAAACCTCCAGACTGCAACAAGATCCACTAGCCTTTTCTGGGAAGGGAGAGATGGGTTTGCTTGTGTGGGAGCAATCTCTTTAAGCAAGAAAAATAAGAGCAATGAAACTACGTTTACCAGTGAAGTGACGAACATGGTAAGTAGGTACGCGCTGATGCAAGGGACCACCTTTAATTAGGACTTGAGGAGGCTGAGTTCTGCTGTCTCCAGTCTTTGGAAATAAGCACTCATGATCAAAGAGCTACCTTCTTTAAATAATTTAGATAGATATCCATTTTAATTAAAGTAGATATGGAATACTGGATATGAAAATGATTGCTGCTTCTTTTTATTCACTTTTAGATTAAGGTGACTGGCAAATATGTCCCTGTACAGAAGGAAAGGGCATCTGGCTTAGTCCCTCTTTAAGTCTGCGGATCAAGCACACAGTCGGCTGGAGGCCTTCTGGGATCCCAGCACTTCCCTGGGACGGAGCAGGTGGGAGGGAGCCTCTTTCGGCATCGCCTGGTGGGTTACCACACAGGTGTCAACAGCTGCCAGGGGACAAACCAAGCTGGTTCTGCTTCTCAGAGAATGAGATATACGCCTCCCTGCCCCCAGACAAGAGTGGTTTGGAATGCAGCGAAGCATCTGAGGGATTATGAGACATATCCCCAGAATGTCATGAAAAGGTCCTGCTGAAAAGATGCTCAGTCTATTCAGAGGTCGGAACGCAGCCCGTGTACACCATCAGAAGTCATAGGCTGCCCTGCGCTGCCTTTGGAGGGTGAGTAAAGAGGCTCAAAAGAAAAGTCTGGCACAGGCCCATTAGGCTGCGAGATCCCAGCTGTCTCAGAAGCCTTCAGTGGCCCCTCTTTCTGCCTCATTTTCTCTCTTCTCTCAGCTGTCTCGCACCTTCTCCTTTTCTCCTGGACCCCCATGCCAGCACAACCGAGATGTCACCAGCAGATCAGTCAACAATCATGTTCAAAACAGAGAGACAGAAAAGAATCACGAGAGACGGGATAGCTTAGAGCAACGTTCCTTAATTATGCTTGTTCCTATATGCCCATAGGATTCCTCCTAAGCCTGGGGGTGGGCGTGGGGGCAAGGCACGGAAAGCCATGCTCTTTTTCTTCATCCTCCTCCTCCTCCTCCTCCTTAAATATTTAAGATCTGGATTAAACGCACCGGTCCAATGTGATTTCACTTATCTCACTATTAAAGTGGGACAGGTAGGTCAAACTCCACCGCCTCTCATTTTACAGATGGTCTTCATTAATCACTGAAAATATCCATAAGAATTAGGAAGTCATCCTTCCATATGCTTATGAAAACCCGGCCACACCCTGCGGCCCACACCCTCTGCTCATTCTCCTTGGGTTCCCGTTTTTGGATCGAATTTTCAACTTATCCCTTTTACACTCTGACTGCTCAGCATCTTCTTGGACCTCTAGGTCAGATTCCCTTGCTCTGAAGGACTTCTGCCCAGCGCATCGCAAATTTAACCTTTGGAGCCTTCTCTGAGTTGGGCTTTGACCACTGTCTTCCGGCTCCATGCACTGAGCATATGGGCAAGCGTCACTACCTCTTCCGGTCACAAGTTGCAAATCCAGGTAGCCTTCTTCACTTCCCTACTTGGCTTTTACTTTCATAGAAGGAGGATCTTACACAAAGTGGGAAACAACCATGTAAGCAATAGTTTTATTAAGTGAAGGTGAAGTCGCTCAGTCGAGTCCAACTCTTTGCGACCCCGTCGACTGTAACCTACCAGGCTCCTCCGTCCATGGGATTCTCCAGGCAAGAGTACTGGAGTGGGTTGCCATTTCCTTCTCCAGGGGATCTCCCCGACCCAGGGATTGAACCTGGGTCTCCCGCCTTGCAGGCAAACGCTTTAACCTCTGAGCCACCAGGGAAGCCGAGAGTCAGGACTTCCAGGCAGTAATAATTGAAGTAGTACATGGACAGTATGGATGGGGCAGGCAAAAGCAGAGGATGGTCTATGCAGTGAAGACGAGCAAGGGATTCAAGGATGGCAGTGATTTGGGGTGGCTGTTGTCATACTGAATGAGACAAAGCGTAGCGTGAGCTTAATTTTGATGGAGAGAACTGTAAAGGAGAGGATGGAAAAAAATCTCAAAGCAGAAGAGTGTTTAACATCAAAAACATTTAAAAAAAAAAAAAAGATTGTTAAGACCTGCAGGCGGGTGAGATCCAGTTTGATGAGTCATGTGTTTTTCTCAACACCATCAAAGACCAGAACAATATATGACCGAGCCAAGAACGCTTAGAGTCCCTGGTCACAGGATAATGAGTTTGAAAACACTCTCTTTGGAAACAAACTCAAGGTACTTGATAACTCTGGATGCAAACTTTGTGCTGAAGTAAAAGTGAAGTTTGTTTTAACAATGGCATTGGATTCTGAAATGAAGCTCAGCTGCCATAAAAATTCAACATCAATTGCACACAAACATGACCTTGCATTAAAATAAGTCTTTCAAAGGACTGGATGGACTATAAATTGGGCAAGAATCAGGCTCTTTTCAAAATGCTAATGTCCGTCAGGGATCACGATTACCCTGGTTTTCCTGGAGCTCAGGAAGAGTGACACTGGAATAAATGGGCCATTCGCTGCCACTGCTGAAAAATTCATGTTCATCCTTTCCATTGCCACAATGAAATTCATAATAAAATGCCAACAGGATAAAGAGCAGGTCAGCCCTGTACAAATCCAGTGCGGAATAAGTGTCTGCTAAGATGATCCCACCCCAAAAACCACTGACAACTCTGGTACATTTGTATATTTCAGAGACAGATTCATTCTGTGAGAGAAGACTGCCCTGTAGAATCTCATCTGCTGCCCTTGGGGAAACGTTAGGAAATGAAAGACGACTGTTCTTCCCTGACTGTTCCCGTAGACAGCCGCACTTTCTGCGTCTTAAACTGCGTAGTCTCTTCCTTGCCTTCCTGGCCGCTTCCCGCATTTCACGACCAGTGGACTCTGTTAAACAGGAGGTAAGAAGGGACCTGTCGGGTTTAAATGGTGCCATCCTTCTCCCGGAGAAACCGAAAGTGAAAGTTGCTCAGTCGTGTTCAAATCTTTGCGATGCCATGTACTGCAGCCCACCAGGCTCCTCTGTCCACAGAATTTTTCAGGCAAGAGTGCTGGAGTGGATTGCCATTTCTGCAGGAGAGGACTGCCTAGTAGGAGAAATGATTGGTTTTTTGGCTAAAGGTGTTTTCTCTGAGCCCTGCACTTGAGAAGGTTTGGAGGACATCATAGCCTGCCACCTCGCATGCTTTGCAGAGTGACCCTTTATTGCTGCCCTCTGGGGATGGGCCAGCCTTGACTCAGCGTTGCAGTTCTGCCCCAGATCATGTGTCTTGCACAGAGATTCTGAGCTGAACCCAACATGTCAGATGTTACCTCTTGCATTCTTTTTACACCCCAGCATGTCTTTTTTTTTTTTTTTTTTTGCCTCTAAGGAAAGTGTTGAAGTGGACAGGACCAAATAATGGGTAATAAATGGCCCAGGGAGCATTGAGACCTTCCCTGTGAGTGCCTCACCCCTACCCCCCCAGGGCAAACAAACTAACTCTGTGGATACAAAAAGCTGGTTATGAGCAAACTTCCATCTAATCTGCTGGACCCTGAATCCCTCTTAAAATCCAGTGTTTTGATCACGTGCTATTTTAGGAATAATGTTCTTTGGTGATAATAATGTGATCGCACACAGGCCACGACCTTGACTAGAGCAGAGGGTTTGAATACAGGCGATGCTCACCTTCAGGAAGATTCAGCAGTTATTTGCATGGTAGCAGCGTTAAGGAACTGGCCACCGTTCTGCCCAGCTCTGCTACACCCATCGCCTCTATCGCATCCGTCACCTCTGCCGTGAGCTAGAGCAGTGGGGTGTCTTCCCGGCACTGCTGCCGCGGGACGCGTAGTACCGTGGGCCTCGGGTTCGCTTGCGCGCTCGTGTATGTGCAGCCCTAGATGTTTCTTTTCTATCCCTCTGTGTTGCCATAAACTATCACGGCAGGAATGGCTTTTTTCTTTCCTTGCTGCATCGCCTGTAAGTATTTTGTTATTGTTCGGTCACTCAATCGCGTCCAACTCTCTGCAGCCCCACGGACCGCAGCACGCCAGGCCTCCCTGTCTGTCACCGACTCCTGGAGCTCCCTCAAACCCATGTCCATTGAGGCAGTGGTGCCATCCAGCCATCTCATCCTCTGTTGTCCCCTTCTCCTCCTGCCCTCAATCTTTTCAACATCAGGGTGTTTTCAAATGAGTCAGTTCTTCGAATCAGGTGGCCAAAGTATTGGAGCTTCAGCTTCAGCATCAGTCCTTCCAATGAATATTCAGGACTGATTTCCTTTAGGATGGACTGGTTTGATTTCCTGGATGTCCAAGCGACTCTCAAGAGTTGTCTCCAGCACCACAGTTCAAAAGCTTTCAAGTATGCCTGAAGCTAATAAGCATGGGCATATCTGATGAATGTGATGAGATAACTGGTAACTGCTTCAAATCCTGCTAGAGAAAGCCTGGGGCATGTCTGTTAGCAAAGAAGTCTGAGACTCCCATATGATTAAGTGTGTGTGTGTGTGTGTGTGTGTGAAGAGAAACATCCGTGGGATGGATCCTGCCCTCATTCATTCATGAAACCAATACTTACTGCACCAGTGTGGGAACACCAGGGATTATACTGGGAATAACTGAGTATATTGAGATACTGGGAATAAAATGAGCAGGAAAAATGTGACCGTCCATGCCTTTGTAGAGCTTATCACCCAACTGGAACAAAAAATATTACTCAGTAACAAATAAGTGATAGCATCCATTGGAAAAGAGACGTGGTGTGCTGAAGAATGTTCAGATCTTAGGTTAAATAATAAGAATGAAATGATTTCGGTTAGAGGTTTTGGAAAAAAATTATAACTGTGTGCTCCAGCATATTTAAGAATATTGCACATATTGTATTTTCTTGGTCAAAGTAGAATCTATTGACTTGGTGTAATTAGAAGGAATTGTTTTTTTTCTGAGAAAGAACATGCCTTGATCAAGATATTTAAACATCAGGTCAAGGCGAATGTGTGTAAACGGTGCGGCGCTTATCGCGAAAGCATGGGGATTGCTGGGCGGACGCTGAGGAGCCTGGGCAGGGGCGTAGTAGGAAATCAAACGCCGAAGGTCTGGTGGGTGGAGGACGGAAACACGAGGAGCCGGCATGCTGAGCGCTGGCGTGCGGACGGGCGCTCAGGTTGTCTGCGCGTCTTGCTGCTGTAAACAGAGCTGCAGTGAACAGTGGGCGCAGGTGGCTTTTCAGGTTATCGTTTTCTCCAGATAATATGCCCCAACGTGGGACTGCTGGATCATACGGCAGTTCTATTTCCAGTTTTCTGAGGAACCTCCATACCATTCTCCGCTGTGGCTGTACCCGCGAGCAGTGCGAGAGGGCTCCCTTTCCTCCGCATCCTCTCAAGCGCTCATTGCTGGTAGCCTTTCTGACGATGCCCTTTCTGGCCAGTGGGCGGCGCTCTCTCATGGTCTTCACCTGCACTTCTCTGCTGAGCAGTGATGCTGAGTCTTTCCATGCGCTTTGGGGCCTGTATTTGGAGAAATGTGTTTGCGCCTTCTGCCCATGTTTTGACTGAGTAGTTTGGTTTTTCTGACATAGAACTGCATGAGCTGTTTGTATATTTTGGAGGTTAATACCTTTTTGATCACTTTATTTGCGAATGTTTTCTCCCATTCTGTGGCTTGTCTTTTCGCCTGTTTATGGTGGTGCATACACTGAGGAGCCAGAATCTCGATAAGTGAGCCAACGAGCAGAAAGAGCAAGACCGAGTTAGAGGTCGAGCTCCTTCTTAAAAGAATGCATGGCCATGATGTGATGGACTGAATAACACTGAGGTGGCCATTCTCCCCATCTCAGTAATATGAACTTCCATCTTAGTTAGTCCAGGCTGCTCGAACAAAGCACCGTAGACCCGGGGACTTACACAGCAGACGTTTATATCTCCCATTCTGGAGGCTGGGAAATCCCAGAGCAAAGCGCCAGCAGACTCAGATCTCGGTGAGAACCTGCTTCCTGGCTTGCTTGCTGCCAGCTGCCTTCTCACTGGGTCCTCGCACAATGGGGAGAGAGCTCAGGTCTTTCCTTCTCCTTTTGAAGCACACCCTGTGGGCCCCACACTCATGACCTCATCCAAACCCAGTTGCCTCCCAAAGACCCCATTTCCAAATTAGGTGACTTCAACATATGAATCTGTGAGGTGCAAATTCAGCCCATAACAATTGCACTAACTGCTTTTGTTTCAGCGATCTAACTTGGGGTCACTGTCAATTACTGCGTTGCTGTGACTATGTCTAGAAAAGGTTTGTTGCCCCTGATATCACGTTTTCTCCCTTTCAGTAACAGTGAGATATCTGATATTTAAAGGTGAGTTGTTCAGTCTCCAGATATCTTGTGATTTTCTGGATAATTTTCTCGTTGATTTCGAGTTAATTCTGTTTTGTAGTTAAGAACATACTTTGACTAATTTCACTTTTTAAAATTTGCAGTGCAGAACGTGGTCTATTTTGAGGAATGTTCCATGTGTGCTTGCAAAAAAAAAAAAATGTGTATTCTGCTATAATTGGGTAGAATGCTCTAGAAATACCAGCTAGGTGAAGTTGATTAGTAGTGTTCTCCAGATCTCCTATATGCTTACTGACTTCCTGTCTACTTGTTCTAGCGACGGCAAAAAGACAAGTGCTGCTGTATTCAGCTATAGTTCTGGATTTGTCTTTTTCTTTCAGCTCCATCAGATTTTGCCTCATATATTTTGTAGCTTTGTTATTAGGCATATAAATATTCAGTTCTTCCTGAAGTGCTGACCTCTTTGTCATTATATCATATGTCTCTTTGTTCTGGGTAATAGTTCTTTTTCAGCTATTTAAAATTTTTTTAAAATATTATTTATTTTTAATTATGAAAATATTATAATACATTCACAGGAGACTTGGAAAATACAGAACAAAGTTACATATAGTTCCACTGTATATGGCAATTATTTAAGTCGATAAATTAAGATTTTTAGTTGGAGTTTCAATATCAAACTCGCAGAAATTAATAGCATGAGTGTACAGAGAAGGAGAAGAATATAGCAGATCTGAAAAGCATTATGAACCAATTGGACGTAAGTAAGATTTATACAGTTTTCACACAACAGTAAGGTACAAATTCTATTCAAGTTCCCACAGGCTATAAACTAAGAAACACCAGGGCAGATCCAGAGACAGGAGGCCAGGCACGTCTGCTGCTGTTAATACAGCTGCTTCAGCTCTCTTTTGATTAACACTTACTCGGTAATATCTTTTCTCCATTTTTGCTTTTATTTTTAACCTATGTTTTTATAACTAAAATAGATTTACCATAGATGGCATATAATTGTAACTTGCCTTTTTAATCTGTCGCAACAATTTTTTACCTTTTAATTCGTGTCTTTAGACTGCTGCTGCTGCTGCTAAGTCGCTTCAGTCGTGTCCGACTCTGTGCGACCCCATAGACAGCAGCCCTCCAGGCTCCGCCGCCCCTGGGATTCTCCAGGCAAGAACACGAGTGGGTTGCCATTTCCTTCTCTAATGCATGAAAGTGAAACGTGAAAGTGAGGTCGCTCAGTCGTGTCCAACTCTTCACGACCCCACGGACCGCAGCCTTCCAGGCTCCTCCGTCCATGGGTTTTCCAGGCAAGAGTACTGGAGTAGGGTGCCATTGCCTTCTCCGGTGTTTTTAGACAGTTTACATTTAATGTAATTATTGATATGTTTGGATTAAAGACTACTATCCATTAAGCTGTTTTTTTTGTTACATCTATTCTGTGTTCTTTTTCCTTCCTTTTCTGCCTTGTTCTTAATTTTTTAAATGTTTCTATTTTATGACAATTAGATAATCTTTATACCCCTTTTTAATATTTTTGTGGTTGCCCTAGAATTTACAGTATACATCAAATGACTTATCACCGCTCCACAGCTTTAAAAAGCTTTTGTAGCAGAGTCTTGTCAGGTCCTTCCTCTCATTTTCCGTGCTATTATCGTCGCATGTTTCACTTTCACGTGTTCTGCAAACACGCAATGCGCTGTCATTATTTTTGCTTTAGAGAGTCACTTCTCTGTTACGACCGATTGAAAAATAAGACGAGGCGACCTTGTCTTCTTGTGGAGGACAGCAGAGTCTGAGGTTAAAAAAATAAAAGTGTTTAGGGCTGGAAATAGACACATCTCTCCTGCTGGGCTTAGTGTGGTGTGTGTCTGTGCGGACGGAGAGGTAGGGTCCTAATTGTTAGGGATCTAACTGGAGTTTGGAGTAGTTGCTGTGATCACTCAGCATAAGATAGACTTCAGATCATCGATGTTACTTCTGCTTAGCGTGTGGGCTGGTTCACCAGGCTCTTCTTCACTGTCAGCTCCATCTTCAACCTCAAGCCCTCCCCTTGTTCTGTGTCTCCGGGGGGATCTCTGCGTGTCCTGGCCCCTCCGCAAGCAGCCAGGCACCGTTACCAGTTACTCGGTGCTGATTAGCCTGGGAGAAGGGCGACATTTCTGCTGTCCTGTGCATGTCTCAGCCTTAGTCACGGCGTTCCTGAGTCACGTGCATAGGTTTTTCTTGGTGATGCTGCCCCACTCCCAGCTGTAGACCTGGACTCCTTATTCTGATGGAAAAGGCCTTGCTCCTTTCTCTCAGAATCAGTGAGTTTTCACCAGTGCCCGAAGGGCATCATAGGCTTCCCTGGTGGCCCCGAAGATAAAGAACTCGCCCGCAATGCGGGAGACCTGACTTTGATTCCTGAGTCAGGAAGATCCCCTGGAGAAGGAAAAGGCAACCCACTCCAGTGTTCTGGCCTGGAGAATCGCCTGGACAGAGGACCACAGTCCATGTGGTCGCAAAGAATCAGACAGGACTGAGCGACTGACACCTTCAGTTTCAGGGATCAGGTTTTGCTTCCCTCCCTCCAAGGATTTAAGCCTTCTGTTTCACAGAAGACATGGGGAGAATGGTCTGTGCTCCCCTCCCGTGCTGTCACCGCTTCAAGCCTGCAACACAAGGAAGACATGTTTAGGGTTGTTGCTGATCTTTTGTGTTAGTTCCTGCTTCTTGGCAGATAAACCTGAGATGGGTAGTTCTGTGTTTGTGTCCCAGGGTTCACATTCTTTTGTCAGCCCAAAGCTAGTCTTCAGTGCGCTATTAAAATATTAAGTTGAATTCTTACCTGTGACAGCTTCTCTCCCAGGAAAGCAAGTTCTCATGTCCTAATTCTCCTTAGATGCACTTCTGTCGGGTTCTAGGTTAACTGGTAATGATGAGTTCTCTGCTGGGCTCAAGAAAGTGATGAGTTTTGGATTGTTTGGCCTTTCTGCCATGGCTGCTGCTATCATTAAGTGCAGGAGCGATGCTCTTCGTGGCATTCTACGGCTGCATCCTGAGCAGTACCAGAACCCACAGGTGTTAGCTGGGCAGGTAAGCAGCTGGCACCAAGGCTCCATTTCCTGGCCTCTCCGACGGCTAACGCTTCCAGCAAACATTTCTAAGGTGCGAGGGAGCCCGCCCTTCTGCATCCTGTTCCATGTCTGCTGACTCAGATACGGGTGTGAAATCTGAAGCTGACGCAACCCCCTTGCATCATGAAGTGAGTTTAGGAGAAGAGGCCACACGCCTGGTAGCACCTCAGTACAGAAGAGGCCCCAGCCAAGCGCTCGGCAGCCGATGCAAACACGCTCTGGAGAGAGCGAGCCATCAGATAGCTTCACGGGTGTTTAATTTGCTGGATAGCCTCTCACTGCTGCAACTAGTGCCCACTTACAAGTTTCATAAGCGCTCATAGCAAGTTTGAACGAGTGGCATGATGACGCGGCACGTGTGCAGGCGCCAGCCCGCCGGTTAGCGTGTCTGCGACTGTAGACTTCTCCCCTCTTGCTCCCTCACCCTGTAGCATCCGGCTCCTAGCTTGGGGGCTCACACGTGTATTCAATATGGCGCTCACCATGTATCCAAAAATGAAAAACGCAGGCATACCGGCTGACTGTGACTTCTCCATTCTATGAATCTGCCTGCCTATTTTTGTTATACTCTTTTATATAATCATGACTTATAGGCGCCTCTGTAGCTGCACCACTGAACCCCACCTTCAATCTTCAGTGGGAGATACGTAGTTAGCAGAATGAATTCTTCTTCTTCTGGTTTTTCCTCTCTTAGGAATGTAAGAAGGGCTGAAAAGGCAAGAACATATCTACAGGGGAGAGGAAAAAAATAATCAGGGAACTGAAAAAGCTCATAACAGGAAAAAATGGCCTCTGACAACTAAAAGGTGGCTCAAGGTCATCTGCTGGGGTAACTCTTTAACTCTTTGCTTCTGTGTTTGTTGAATATTGGGCCATAAAAGAGATCTTGGAAGAAATAGCTTCTTTTCTCTCCCAGAAGGTTACTGTCTTCCAGTTATTTATATATCCCAAGCTGAAGAGGAAAGCAATAAGACAGCTCTGCGATCGGTCACTGGACCGCAGAGCAAACGCTCGGAGCTCTCCCATGTAGCCGAACGTGGCCTGAGCACACTGGTGCCATCGTGGATAAACTCTAAGTTCCTTAAGACCAGAATCTACGCCATCTGCTTAAATCTCAAATGTCATACCATAAAGAACATAATATGGGAGAGCGGCTGTTACTGCAAAAGTACCAGAATCTAACGGCTTGAGGGGTTTCACTAGAGTCCAAGAAAACTGTACTGAGAAAAATGCCTCTCAGGTAAGAAGCAAAGAAAAGACATGTTTCTCTTGTCCGTGCGTTATTAGAATTTGTCTGGCCTCCTCAGTACATCAGCACTAATGACGCTGAAGTCCGTGAAAGATAATTGCCTTGAGTCCTTCTCTAGCCACAGAGAAGGTAAGATTAATAAAGAACATTTGTTATAGTTTTGAAACCAATTTATGTAATGGAACTCATAATAAATAACCACATTTAACACAAGCACTCATCAAAGCCAATTTATACGTCAGCTTGTTCACTGTGTGTTAAACCAACCATTTATAAGAATGAGTTGGTTTTCCTTTTGTGTCCCCTTTTCTCTCTATTAAAGTAAAAATTGTTGTTGGATATGGTGATTTTTTTGCATTCATAGAAGCAGCATTGATAGTGATATACGTTGACTTCTCAGCTGTTTCTACATGATATATAATTTTGCACAGCATGTTGCTTCTGTCTGAACCAAGAGGAAATTATTGTTTTAAAAATATAAAACTATTATTGATAGTCTCTTCTCTTCTCAATAACTTGCCACCTCAGGTGAGCAGAGTTCCCCGTAGGAGAGGCTGGGGATTTCCTCAGACTGTCAGTTTTTACAGAAAAGGGAACAGGTTCAGTCTAGTAAATGAAATTCACAAATTACCTCCAAGCATCTTATTAAACCCATTTTCAAGTTGCCTTATTCCCAAGCTTCAACTAACATCAGTACCTGTTCCTGTATTTTTTTAAACTGAAGTGTAGTTGATATACAATGTTGATTTAGTTTCAGGTATACAACATAATGGTTCGGTTGTTTTTTTTTTTCAGATTATATTCCATTATAGGGTAAGATATTGGGTATAACGCCTGTGCTACACAATAAATCCTTGTTGCCTGTCTGTTTATGTATGGACATAAATTCAACCATAGATAGCTTTTCCTGTTTTTCCCATACCCATAATTTAATAGACAGCTTTTCCTGTTTTTCCTAAATTCCTAATGTGGCCCTCCCCCCCTTACCCTTTGGTAGCCATAACCTTGGTTTCTATCTCTGAGTCAGTTTCTGTTTGATGTTGGGTTCATTTGTATTATTTTTAAGATTCTGTATGTGAGATCTTAGTATTTGTCTTTCTCTGACTTATTTCAGTAACCATGCTACTCCCTAGGTCCATCCACATTGCTGAAAATGGCTAGATAATATTCCAGTGTGTGTGTGTGTGTATGTATACACACACAATCACATATCTATATACACAACCGTGTCTATATGGGTGCATGTATATAGTGCATCCGTATTTTTGTATATGGGTCTATATGTGTGTATATACACATACGCCCACCACATACGCATACACATATACACACACTACACACGTATATACACAGATACTACCTCTATATACACCAGACACACATGTATAGACACATGCAGGTGTGCATATACACACAGCCACACATATATATACTGTATCTCTAGCTGTACATACCGCGCATGCACACAGCCACGCATATATACACTGTATCTCTAGCTGTATATACCGCACATGCACACAGCCACGCATATATACACTGTATCTCTAGCTGTATATACCGCGCATACGCACAGCCGCGCATATATATACTGTATCTCTAGCTGTACATACCGCACATACATATACATACACACGCAGGTGCACGCATATGCACAGCTGCATCCACACGGATGTACATGTAGCCACATAGATACATACATACACTGCAGCTACACACACACACAGCGCCGTTCATGCATCTGCGTGAATGTACGCGTGCGCACACCACGCCCACACCGCGTCTTCTTGAGCCGGCTGTCGGTTGACGGGCACCTGGGTGGTCTCCACACGTTAGTTGTTATGAATACCGCCCTGTAAACACTGGGGTGCGTGGACCTCTTTGAATTAGTGCTTCTGTATTTTCTGGATGTAGATCTAGAAGTAGACCCGCTGGATAGTGTGGTGAGTCTTCTCAGTGTTTTAATAAACTCCACAGTGATTTCTGCAGTGACTGCGCAGATTTACATTCCCACCAGCAATGCAGGAGGGGTTCCCTTTTCCCCAGATCCTCCCCAGCACTTATTATTCGTAGACTTTCTGACATTCTGAGATAGGTATGAAGCGATGCCTCATTGTGGTTTTGATTCACATTCTCTAGTAATTAGAATGTTGAGCATCTTTCTTGAGCCTGTTGGCCATCTGTCTGTCTCATGTGGTAAAATGTTCAACTCTTCTGCCTGGTTTTTGATTGAATAACTTCTTTTTTTTTAAATATTGAGTTGTATGAACTATTTGTAAACTTTGGATATTAACCACTTGTCAGTTACATCATTTGCAAATATCTTCTGCCATTCTGTAGGTTATCTTTCTGTTCTCTTGATAGCTTCCTTTGCTATGGAAAGCTTTTAAGTTTAATTAGATCCCCTTTGCTCATTTGCTCTTGTTTCACCTTTCCCTTTTTCCCTACCCACGGCTACTGCTAGAATAGGGGCTTCGCAGATGGCGCTAGTGGTGAAGACTCTGCATACAACGCACCGGACCTAAGAGATGCAGGTTTGGTTCCTGCTTTGGGACGATTCCCTGGAGTGGGAAATAGCAACCCGCTCCAGTGTTCTTGCCTGGAAAACTCCATGGACAGAGAAGCCTGGAGGGCTGCAGTCCATGGGGTTGCAAAGAGTTGGACACCACTTAGCAGCTAAACAACTTAGGCTGACACTAAAAATTTAACATTGAAATTGTTACTAAGGTATGTAACAAACTTCTGTAAGAAAAAGACCCAGTTCATAAATGATTGGTGGTCCCCATTGTGGTGGGCTGAATATCCCCCCTTCCTCCGCCGCCCCCGTTAAGATATCTATATTCTAATTCAGTGATTCTAGCCCCTTGAGACTGATTTTGGTCTTCTGACTTCCAGAAGTGTAGCATAATAAATTTGTGTTGTTTCAAGCCACTACATTTTTTGTAATTTGTTATAGTAGCAGCAAGACACTAGAGTATCTGTGAAGCCAGAATAAGCACTTATGAAAATTTCCTCATAGAACATAGAGACGTCTCTTTAAGAAAATCGACAAAAACAGAAATAAAAAGACACTTAAATCAGTGGAAAGTTATTTGAAAACGCAAAGACTTTGCATAATCAAGAGATCATGTCAGTTTTTCTCTAGTATAATTCATGTTCTTTACTAGACAAAATTGCAACACGCGTCTAACACAAAAGAATGCCCACCTGCGAAGGCAAGCGTATTTATACTGCATCGCTGTTTTATGTCTTTGAGCAAGGACCATGTATCTTCCTTTAGAGGTGCAAAACATTCCTGTGATGTCAGTCCATCAGGTAGAGACTTACCACCTATAAATGGTGCTTGGGATGAAAGTCCCTATTTGAAGAACATACTTGCTGAGGTTCCCGGTACTTGCTGCTGCCATTATGGAGACGGCAGCCACAGCGAGGGTAACAGATGAGAGGTCTCTCTTTCCTTCTACCCCCCTTTTTCCAACCTTGCAAATTTATTTGTACCACGAGTGTAATGCCTAAGTATTCAAAAAAGTCTTCTCTGAATGATTCTGCTTTATGAACATGCTTTCCTAAGAGATAAAATGCTCGTCTTTGAGAAACTGAATTCAGTGCATTGCAGTCTGAGCTCCAGCCCAAATAGGCCGCATAATGTCAGATTCCGCCTGCTGCTTACCACCCTGGCTCTCACAGGGACTGAGCTACAACCACTGCTTATTCGCCAAGGCTTTCTTTTTTGTCTTATTTCCCTCCAAAGAGATAAAGTTCCTTAAAGATACAGACCGTATATTCTTAAGAAGTACTCTATAAATGTACAATCAGTTAAAAATAGACTGTTTTATCTGAACCAAAGTTATAGCTGTGATTTTGTTTGGGATGGGCCATTAATCATTCATTTAGCCTAATGATATGGAGGTTAAGTGGCTGAAACAAGTGCCATCTTCTGGGTTAGCTGTCATGACATTGTTTTTCTTCTGGATTTATGTTAATTATTTTTACTTTTATCCCTCAGGAAATGGATTTTACTGTAGTAAACAATAACTTATTCTAAAAATAAGCCTTATTCTTCCTTGAGGAGGAATGGATGTGTACTGTTCTTCTTAATCCTTATTTCAATGCTATTGTGGCACAAAGCTGGCATGCTGCCTTCTAACACAATGCCTTCTGAGAGCCACGGGCCCCAGACAGGTCCTGTGGGCGCCCAGGGAAGCTGAGGCTGGAGACTGCGAGTGGAAGCTGCGGCTCCTGCACAGAGCCCACGGCCTGCCCTGCTTCTCGCTCCAGACAAGACAGGACAGGTCACTTCACATCCCTGAGCCCCGATGCCACATACCAGTTACCGTGGTTAGGTCTGGCTGTGAGCTGCATGGTTTCTGAGGTTGTGAAAATATGAGACATGATAGTCTCAGAATGTCCACATGATGGAAAGGCCACGTCTACGAACCCACATGGCTCTGTGGACCATGAATAAATAAGTGTGCAAACAAATGATAAAAACAGCAACAGAAGCCGCCTGGCTCTGGTGCTGGCAGTAGCAATACTGGCTTTGGTGTGGCAGAAGCAGCAGCGTCTCAGTGCACGCCATGCAGTTTGGACCGTAAAGAAGGCTGAGCGCCGGAGAATTGATGCTTTGGAACTGTGGCGTTCGGAAGACTCTTGAGAGTCCTTTGGACTGTCAATCTTAAAGGAATTCAGTCCTGAATATTCATTGGAAGGACCGAAGCTGACGCTGAAACTCCAATCTTTTGTCCACCTGATGTGAAGAACTGACTCATTGGAAAAGACTCTCTTTTTAATTAACTGTATTTTTTTAATGAACTAATTTCTTTTTAATTGAAGGCTAATTGCTTACTAGTGTTGTGTGGGTTTCCACCAAACATCAGCGTGACTCAGCCACAGGTGTATCCATGTCTCCTCCCACTCGGACTTCCCTCCCACCGCCCTCCCCATCCCACCCCTCTAGGTTGTGACCCAGCCCCGGCTTGAGTTCCCTCAGTCAGTCATTTAGCAAAGTCAACATGGGGTGTATTTCTGCAGGCTCAGACTAAAGACTGTTGCTTTAGCCCTCCAAAGATTCTGTGAGCTACCTACATCCTTTAATCAATCCCATTCTGCTTAATTTGGCAGCTCCTGTGGTCTGCCATGAAGAACCCTGAATAATACATCATTTAATCCAGAAAAGAAAAAAGAGCTTACACAGCACAAAGAAAGGGAAGACAATTACTATAAGAATTAAACTTTTTTTGACAGTTGATTTTCTTCCGAGCACAGCCATTAATTCTACTGTCAGTAGGAATAAAGATACTTCCTGAGGAAGGTGCAACGCTGAATCCTTGTAAACTGGACAATGGCGCCACGCAAATGAGAATGACCCTTCAGAGTGCCTCACTTCCTGTTTCCTAACCGTGCTCCAAACTTGTTTCAAAACTTCAGTAAAATAAGCTTGTTTGTTTGTTTGTTTTTGAGTTACAGAAAACCTCCTTAATCTTTTGGGGAGATAATGAGTTCACAGAAAATCTGAAATGTTTGGACTGATTGACTTAAACACTGTTGTGGATGGGGGGGCGGGGTTTGGATAAATTTTGTTAAGAAAATAATGGGGCATAAAGAAAAGAAAAGATTAAGTTCTTTCTGTCTCAATCCCATTGGGAACAATAGTAGTAGTAGTTCAGTCGCTCAGTCGTGTCCGACTCTTTGTGACCCCATGGACCGCAGCACGCCAGGTCTCCCTGTCCATCACCAACTCCCAGAGTCCACCCAAACTCATGTCCATTGAGTCAGTGATGCCATCCAACCATCTCATCCTCAGCCATCCCCTTCTCCTCCTGCCCTCAATCTTTCCCAGCATCAGGGTCTTCTCAAATGAGTCAGTTCTTCTCATCAGGTGGCAAAGTATTGGAATTTCAGCTTCAGCATCAGTCCTTCCAATGAATATTCAAGACTGATTTCTTTTAGGATGGACTAGATTGATCTCCTTGCAATCCAAGGGACTTTCAAGAGTCTTCCCAACACCACAGCTCAAAAACATCAGATCTTCACCACTCAGCTTTCTTGATAGACCAACTCTCACATTTATACTTGACTACTGGAAAAACCATGGCTTTGACTAGATGGACCTTTGTTGGCAAATTAATGTATCTGCTGTTTAATACGCTATCTAGGTTGGTCATAGCTTTTCTTCCAAGGAGCAAGCATCTTTTAATTTCATAGCTGCAGTCACCATCTGCAGTGATTTTGGAGCCTCCCACCCAAATAAAGTCTGTCGCTGTTTCCATTGTTTCCCCATCTATTTGCCTTGAAGTGATGGGACCAGATGCCATGATCTTAGTTTTCTGAATGTTGAGTTTTAAGCCAGCTTTTCACTCTCCTCTCTCACTTTCATCAAGAGGCTCTTTAGCTCCTCTTCACTTTCTGCCGTAAGGGTGGTGTCATGTGTGTGTCTGAGGTTATTGGTATTTCTCCCGGCAATCTTGATTCCAGCTTGTGCTTCCTCCAGCCTGGCATTTTGCATGATGTACTCTGCACATAAGTTAAATAAGCAGGGTGACAATATACAGCCTTGACATACCTCTTTCCCAATTTGGAACCAGTCAGTTTTCCCATGTTTTGTTCTAACTGTTGCTTCCTGACCTGCATACAGATTTCTGAGGAGGCAGGTCAGGTGGTCTGTATTCCCATCTCTTTAAGAATTTTCAACAGTTTGTTGTGATCTACACAGTTAAAGGCCTTGGGACAGTTAATAAAGCAGAAGTAGATATTTTCCTGAAATTCTCTTGCCTTTTTGATGATCCAACAAATGTTGGCAATTTGATCTCTGGTTCCCCTGCCTTTTCTAAATCCGGTTTGAACATCTGGAAGTTCACGGTTCACGTACTGTTGAAGCTTGGCTTGGAGAATTTTGAGCATTACTTTGCTAGCGTGTGAAATGAGTGCAATTGTGTGGTAGTTTGAGCATTCTTTGGGACTGGAATCAAAACTGATATTTTCCAGTCCTGTGGCCACTGATGAATTTTCCAAATTTGCTGACATATTGAGTGCAGCTCTTTCACAGCATCATCTTTTAGGATTTGAAATAGCTCAACTGGAATTCCATCACCTCCACTAGCTTTGTTTGTAGTGATGCTTCCTGAGGCCCACTTGACTTCACATTCCAGGATGTCTGTCTCTAGGTCAGTGAACACACCATTGTGATTATCTACATTGTGAAGATCTTTTTTGTACAGTTCTTCTGTGTATTCTTGCCACCTCTTCTTAATATCTTCTGCTTCTGGTTGGTCCAGACCATTTCTGTCCTTTATGGAGCCCATCTTTGCATGAAATGTTCCCTTGGTATCTCTAATTTTCTTAAAGAGATCTCTAATCTTTCCCATTCTGTTGTTTTCCTCTATTTCTTTGCACTGATCACTGAGGAAGGCTTTCTCATCTCTCCTTGCTCTTGTTTGGAACTCTGGGTATATCTTTGCGAAAACAAGACAGCATATTTCCCACAGGTACTGCTTTACCCGCGCAGGGCTGATGTAGGCTTTGCCAGAATCCCCTTTAGCTGCGTCTTCACCCCAGCACTTCCCAGATCTCTGTGCTGTGCAGGCCGCCATCCATCTCTGTGAGAATCCTTGTCAGACTCGGTACCCCAGACCGGCCTCCGGCGGTATGACCCTCACTGCCAACCAACCACGCGTCCTCTGCTTCCTCCTTCACCCCATCCCCAGAGATAGCACCAGTGGTCTGTCCAGACCCTGTTACGCCTGTCCATCTCCCTCACAACACCCACTGCATCCTTCCTCCAGCACCAGTCTGACCTCCTTACTGCTCATCCAAAAGCCGTCTCCACGCTGTCATGTGGCCGTCCACCCTACCCCTCATGCCCTGTAGTTCCCCCATTGCTCTTCTTTTTCGGTCACTAGCGAGGGACGATGGGCTCGGGACATGTGTGCCCTTCTTGATTTCCAGCAGCCCCTGTATCAGTCCAGGGCAATGCGGTCAACCACGTTCTTTCCACGCAAGTGCAGGTTCGAAACAGACTCCTTCCTCTGACCACACGGCTGCACCTGGACCTGCTCTCTAGACTCTCTAAAGCCACTCACGAGTTATGTGTGCACTCCCAATCACGTGCAGCCTCTTCCCAAACTCCCTACATTCAGCGACGCTGGTGTTTAGTCGGTGCGTATTTACCAGGCAGCCTTTTGTAAAAACCACTAAGTTGTGAACTTGGTGGGAGTGGAAGCAGGAACACACTCACACACACACACACACACTCTCACACACACACACAGACTCACACACACTCACCCACACACACTCACACACACACACTCACCCACACTCACACACACACACCCCCACACACACTCACACACACACTCACACACACACTCACACACACACTCACACACCCACACACACACACACACACACACTCACCCCCCCACACACACTCACCCACACACACACACACTCACACACACACTCTCACACACACTCACACACACAATCACACACACACTCACCCACACACACTCACACACACACTCACACACACACTCACACACACACCCACACCCACCCACACACACACTCACACACACACTCACCCCACACACACACACTCACCCACACACACACACACACACACACACACTCACACACACACTCACACACTCACCCACACACACACACACACTCACACACACACTCTCACACACACACTCACACACACACACTCACACACACACTCACACACTCACCCACACACACACACACTCACACACACACTCTCACACACACACACTCACACACACACACTCACACACACTCACACACACACTCTCACACACACACACACTCACACACACAATCACACACACACTCACCCACACACACTCACACACACTCACACACACACACACACACCCACACACACACTCACACACACACAATCACACACACACTCACCCACACACACTCACACACACTCACACACACACAGACTCACACCCACACACCCCCACACACACACACTCACTCACACACACTCACTCACACACTCACCCACACACACTCACCCACACACACACACACACTCACACACACACACACACACACTCACACACACACTCACACACTCACCCACACACACACACTCACCCACACACACACTCACACACACACACTCACACACACTCACACACACACTCTCACACACACACTCACACACACACTCACACACACACACACACTAGCCCTGACCTCAAGTCCCTGGCATGCATCTCTATACAGGAGAATTGCCTTATGTGCCTATGACCTGCCTCCCTTAACCCTGTGCTGGGGTCTATGCTAAACACTGACCGCCTGTTTAGAACTCTTCTCGTCCCATCTGCCATCTCTCAGTCATTCTGCTTCAGGTCAGATGTACAATCTAAAATCGGACAGACTTAAGATCAAGTCTAGACTGTTCCAATTATAAAATGTACAATATTGAGCCAATAATTTAATTTCTCGAACGTAAAAATAGAAGTAACATACCATGATTTAGCTGACATTTTGATGTGAGAATTAAAATTTAAATGAGACAGTGAGCATATTACTTGCCATATTACCACTATATGCTCACATATACAACATTATTTTTCTGTATTAATAAGAAATCAGATCTATTCTCCTAGAGCTGGTATATTTTACCTAAGTAATAAAAGCCTTCCCTGGTGACCTATTTACCTAGCAGTAAAGAATCCCCCAAATCACTACAGATGGTGATTGCAGCCATGAAATTAAAAAACACTTAGTCTTTGGAAGGAAAGTTATGACCAACCTAGACAGCATATTAAAAAGCAGAGACATTACTTTGTCAACAAAGGTCCGTCTAGCCAAGGCTATGGTTTTTCTAGTGGTCATGTGTGGATGTGAGAGTTGGACTATAAAGAAAGCTGAACACCGAATAATTGATGCTCTTGAACTGTGGTGTTGAAGAAGACTCTTGAGAGTCCCTTGGACTGCACGGAGATCCAACCAGTCCATCCTAAAGGAAGTCAGTCCTGAATATTCATTGGAAGGAGTGATGTTGAAGCTGAAACTCCAATACTCTGGCCACTTGATGCAAAGATCTGACTCATTTGAAAAGGCCCTGATGCTGGGAAATATTGAAGGTGGGAGGAGAAGGGGACGACTGAGGATGAGATGGCTGGATGGCATCACTGACTCGATGGACGTGAGTCTGAGTGAGCTCCGGGAGTTGGTGATGGACAGGGAGGCCTGGCGTGCTGCAGTCCCTGGGGTCACAAAGAGTCGGACACGACTGAGCGACTGAACTAAACTGAACTGAAAGAACCCACCGGCCGTGCAGGAGACGCGGGTTTGCTCCCTCGGTCAGGAAGGTCCCCTGGAATAAGACAATGTGAACCTACCTCAGTATCCTCACCTGGAAAACCCCAATCCATGGAGTCACAAAAAAGTCGGGCACAACTAGGCTACTAAGTAACGACAGAAGCCTGACAGCAGAGGGTCAATCATGATGAGAAACGGACAAGATTCAGGCACCGCCCTGCGAGCAGGAGAAGTCGAGCTAGCAAAGTCTTCCACTTGCGTCTCGCGTATTTCTGAAATCCGAATCAACTAGGTTTATTTTGAATGTCGGCATGCGGGATGCCTGGGGCACAAGGAATGAACCACTTAAAACCAGTAAATACTGCTGTGGTATCTATCAGAACAGAACTTCCCAAGAGTTAGCAGAGTCTCCCACATTCTCAGACATACTTAGACCTGTGGGACATATCTCTTGAGACGGCCACTGTGTATCATACTGGTTGATTTCCTGCTGTATTATTTTGTTTTCTCAATTACTTTAATCTAGAGGCTAAGTAAATTGGATTGCTTCTCTGTCCTTTGCAATCATCAGGATGCAGGAATCCACTCTGTCATCTCACCTCCCACTTACAATCCTTTCCCTCAAACCAGCGTATGTGAAGAGCCATTTACTGTCTCAGCATCTGGGAGCCCCGTGTCACAGCAGAGAAATATCTGCCGTCTCTTGCTGCTGTTGGCTGTAAATGAGGCGGATGTATTCTGGAAACTACCCATCAGAAGCCACTGTAGTTTAACTAACATCTGAACAGCGATGCCAGTCTTACTCGCTTCTTTGAAGAGCCTCACTGGCAAGACAGTGGTTCATTTTTCTGGGCAACCCATGTAGTAAAATGCAGTTATCTAAAAGCAACTTGACGTGGACGCAACATCCTCTTTTAACTTTTGGGAATTCCAAGATCTGGGATGAGTAACTTCATAAATTTAGAGTGTCGATATATACTTTTTGAATTATTTCTAGGATATATAATGAGATAATCAAACCACTTACTGACTCAGATATGGTTCACCAGTCTGGCCTGAAGAAATGCGTCAGAATGCACCCCCAGAGCTGCTAGCAGAAAATTTCCCCTCTCGGCTTGTTCGCCATCACTTGCTGGGCCGGCAGTACCCATCAGGACACCCTCAAGGATGTATTCCATGACTGCGGCGGCTTGTTCTAGTCGATGCACTTAGTCTCTAAAAATACTTTGTTCACTTAAATATTGTGTTCAGTAGGTGTTATATTGTTGCTGTTTAGTCCCTAAGACATGTCTGACCCCATGGACTGCAGTCCACCAGGCTCCTCTGTCCATAGGAATTCCCAGGCTAACATACTGGCGTGAGTAGCCATTTCCTTCCTCAGATGATCTGCCCTCAACTTGGGGATAGCACCCAGGTCTCCTGCATTGGAGGTGGATTCTTTACCATTGAGCCTCTGGGAAGCCCCAGTGAGCATTTTGCATTCCTTCAACCTGTATGGATTACCGCAGCCCTAGTATAGCCCAGCAGAGAAGGAAATGGCAACCCACTCCAGTGTTCTTGCCTGGAGAACCCCAGGGACAGAGGAGCCTGGTGGGCTGCCGTCTTTGGGGTGGCACAGAGTCGGACACCACTGAAGCGACTCAGCAGCAGCAGAGCCCAGGAAGAGAATGCAAACTTGTTTTCTTGGCCTGACCCATTTTTTAAAAAATCAAGTTAGTTACCAATATATAATAAGCAGGTGACTGCACATTAAAGAAAGATACTGATAATTCTCCCAACTTAAAAAATTCAGGAATGTTGCCCCGTGTAAAGGGCGTATGTTCACCATTTCCTGAGTCTTGATGACCCTATTATTTCTCTGAAAAGGAAAGTGAGCTTCAGCTGCCATTCCTCACTACGCTGGCCTCGGTGTTTTCTTTAGAATCCAGCAGCACGTCTCTGGACACGTCTGTACCCGAGGTGGAAACTGGAAAGAAAGACAGGGAAGCCACAGTAACGTGGGCGGAGTCGTTTGTTCCCGGAGGTGAGTGTGTGTAGGACGGCTCATTCGCATCACTGCTCATCCTCCCCAGATATTTCAGCTGGGGATCCCTTACCTAAACCCTTCTGGATGCAAGAACACCAGACTTGCTCTAGTGATCCGTCGCTTTCTCCACGTCTATCACAGGTGCTTGAAATTGCGTCCTGAGTCTTTTATATATCGTTGCAGTGCTAGAAAGTGTCAGCTTCTACTTAAACAGCCCTTTCAGAACTTTAAATAATGAAATACTGTTTGTACTCTTAGGAAAGTGGAGGAATATTTTGGAGTAGCTAGTTTCTCTTAAAATCGCCTACCACCTCACTAACTTGGGACACCGGTATGAGTTGGTGTTCTTTGGTTGCAAACCATAAAAACAAAGCCTGGGTAATTAAACTAAACTGAGCTTACTAGAAGGGTTTGCAACGGCACTGTGGCAGTAACGGCGCTGAGAGGACTGAAGAGGGCCGGGTCTGGCAGGGCAGCTCAGCGGAGCTGGATGGCAGGAGTGAGTGGCAGTTTTATCAACATGCTGCTGATGACAGGTAACATCTCTGAAAGGCTGTGATTTTTATTCTTCTATCCATTAACTCAAGACCCAAAGTTCAGATGGCCAGATGGCCTGAAGTGAATGAAGCTTGTCCCCGAGGGAGGTCAGGGTACCTTGACGGACAGTTGCACCAAAACCAGGAACAGTGGAGCAAAGATAATTTTGCAAAAGAAAATCCAAATGCCCGTGACCAGGAGAAAAGAGAATGGTTTCCCAAATATGGGAAAAACCCACTATAGGCTCTATTCACTGTAAGCTGGCAGATAACTTCGAATGTCTTTAAAATTTGCAATGTTTTGTTGTAAAGAAAGAGTCAGATGACTCACTTTACGCTTTGACACACTGTGCACGTGATTTGTATTTCTGGTCTTATATTTTTCTTCATAGAAATCCCCCAAATTGAATAAGCTTTATGGCTCACATCCCTAGATCCCTCTTGAAAGAATTAAAACACTTCAGAGGGCAATTCTTTTAGATCAAGGAATCATTTAGGCAGACACAAGGTCAATCCTACATGGAATCTGTATCAGACACATTCTCTTACTCATCTCTCACCTTCTCTGCTCCTTTCCATCCCTCTCTTTTCACTCAAGACAAAGAAATAGCGAGAAGGGGAAGAGATCATATAACCGAGCAGAGCAGAGTCAGCAAGCAAGGAAGAAGCGTGTTGGGGTGAAGATTTGGGGAGGATAGCACAGAAAGATAAACAACTGTGAGGTGTACGTTAAGCCTCTAGCAGACATAGATGCTGAAATTAATCTCTTACAGTTCGCTGTGTTCCTTGTTGGAAATATAAAGACGGCAGGGTGGCAGCGGGCTGGGGAGGGAGGCAGCCCACAGGCAGTGAGATAGAGAGAGGGCTGGAGAGAGGAAGGTGAGGGTGTGGTCGAGGTGCGCAACCCGATGGAAAGGTGATTGAGAAGCACTGTCCCCAGCCCGCAGCCCACACATGTTTTGGTCTTGTAACTGAATCTCCCTTGCCCTCCTAGCTCCCAGGCGAAGGACTTGCTTAAAGGGATAGCCTTGTCCCAGATCAACACACCCCCCACCTCTCACGCTTTTTTCCTTACCCCCACCCTGCCTCACACAACTGAAAGTCTGTTTAGAGATCTCTTCTGCTCCCCCAAGCTGCTTGTGGAATATTTCCCACCCACCAGAGGATCTGTTCATTGCAATCTAGCAGATGATGTCCACGGTCTTAAATTCTGCAACCTTTTGATAAAGAAACAGAAGATGACTCACCTCGTGCTTTTGACACCTTCTCCACAGTCTGCCTTCGTGGATATAAAGACGTATACTGACAGCCTGGCTTCTTACATAGGTTCTGAGGCCCCATGTGAATAGAAAGGGATCAGTCTTGGTACTTCAGGACCCGAGAAAATTGCAAGTAATAAATCTCTTAGATTGTGAGCAGAATTAGAAAGCCTACTTAAACTACTATAAGGCAGAGAAATAAATCTAACTGTTAAAATATTTTTGACAGTTTTGCCTCAATATGAATGGCCCTCTTTACCATTACCCTCAGCTAGATAAAACCTACTAATCTATGGTGGCCTTGGGACAGAACACTCGTTTTCCCCACAGGATTTTCTGGGATAACTAAGGATGCCCCATATTCTTGTTTTGATCAGTAGCTTCAGCTATCCACAGATTGTCAGAAGCTAAAACGATTGCTTGGCAGAGAGCTGCCAGGGACCATTCACAGCTCAGGAGATTTAAAACTGATATCAGAGGATATCTAAAGCTTGTGAGCTGCAGACTTGCTACAAAGACTTGTTAAAAGCAGAGGAATTATTTATGCCGGAGGGAAGAATTACAATAGGAACACAGAGGGATTTGAGCTAATGAATTCAAAACCAAGTTGAATTTTGTATATTCTAGGAACCTCTATTTCTTAATGTAATCCAAAAGCCTTTGAAAACAGTAAACTGGAAATATTCCATGTGCAGCTTGGGCCTGTCAAGGGGAGCTGACGGGATCTCTAAACTGACTCTCCGTGGTGTATGGAGTGGGAAGGGAGTGACGGGTAGGTGGGAGGAGGGAGTGTGTAATCAGAAAGGACCTTTACGGAGGGCCTCACAGATTCACCTTATGTCTGTCTTCCATGGAGTGTTAGCTCCCAGACCAGAGATCAAACCCACAGCCCCCGCTTTGGAAGTGAGAAATCGAGAGAGATGAAAGTATGAGGCAGAAAGCATGTTTTATGGCCAAAAATTAACAAAAAATATCCATCCACAGATCACAAATTTAACAAATGCCAAGTAACAGGCTCCAAGTAGAATAAAGAAATTGATACCTAGGCATATCAGAGTCAAGTTGCTGAAAAAGCAAAAAAAGAAAGAGACAATCTTAAATCACGGGGAGAAAGACGCATTCTATACAAAGGAATAACTGTCAAAACGATAGCTGCCTTCTCATCAAAAACGGTGCAGGGAAAACGATGGTGGGATGACTGACTCATCCAAATATTGGTGAGGATATGTAGCAAATGGAGCCTTTATACACTGCTGGGGTAGGTGTGAAACGACACACCAGCTGTGAAAATCTTCAAGTTTTTTTGTACACAGCTCAACTTTTATTTATCTTTGACCTAGACAATATACTAGGGCTTCCCAGGCGGCTCTGTGGGTAAAGAACCCACCTCCATTGCAGGAGATGCCAGAGATATGGGTTCGATCCCTGGGTCGGGAAGGTCCCCTGGAGGAGGGCATGGCAATCCACTCCAGTATTCTTATCTGGAGAATCCCACGGCCAGAGGAGCCTGGCGGGCTACAGTCCACGGGTCGCACAGAGTTGGACACGACTGTAGCGCGTGAGCACAGGAATATACTACCAGCTGTCCAGCTGGAGAAATGGAAACATCTGTCCACAACACAGCCGGTACCATAGCGTCGATTGCCAAAACTGGAAGCGGTGATCAATAGGGAAATGGATAAATAAACCCTTGTTATGGTCTCGTAACAAGTAGAGCAGAACCTAGAGAAACTGAGACATCTGAGTCAGTCCCCTCTGGGCCGGCTGAACCCCGGATGACCGTCAGCTACAAGCACATGGCAAACGAGTTGCTTTAAACCACTGAGTTCTGAGACAATGCCATGCAACCCTACTGTAGCAACAGCTCACTAACAAGCTAAGTAGCAAAATGTTACCCTTGCTTCCGCCCGAGCCCGAGCTCGTCTTCCTGTGAAGAGCTGTAATCCCCTTGGTCTGTACTTTGCAAGCAAACAGGAAGTTGTAGACATTCCTCCAATAATGAACACTCGTCTCCCTAGCATCCGGTTTAGGGCCTGCTGTCCTGTTCCTGCCTCTTCCCGCATACAAGGCTGACTTATAGTGGAATCTTTCTGAAGGGATTTTAACTAGCAATGAAAGCCAGTTTACACAGAGCCAGCAATGCACACAGTGACCAGTTGGTGGTGAGCAGCTATGACCCCTTTACGTGTGCACCCGCGCTGACAGCCGGCTCACAACTGCTGCTTGGCTGACGGTCACTGTGAAGCACCATCAGTTAGAGGAGACAGTCTAATTTCACGATGCTAAAACGTAAGGTGTGCTCCTTAGAATCAATGGAAAATGATACATCTCCAGTCACCACATTCACAGTCTGAGGTGCTGATGCTGGAGTGAGGCTTCTTTTTCTGGAAGAGGTCCATTCTTCTCAAAGTGCCTGATTTTAAGAAGGTTTGAGAGATAATCGTCTCTGTCACTTTTCATCCCTCTGTCTGTTGAATGTCTTTCAGCCCCTGCTGTGCACTTTCTCTTTCAGGCTTTTGCTCGCTGGTTGTAACTGAAGGATTTGGAATCAAGTTATGGTGCCCGCTGCCATTTATAAACAAGGCAAGAAGACCCCGCACTTTAGGCTGCACAAGCAAACGCTGCTGTGGTCCTCAGGCCAACATCTTCTCTACAGGGCAAGGAGTTGATTGGACTAAAGGGCTGTGGCCCCCTGAAGCCCAGACCACTTCCCCAATTATATCATGCTTCAAGCCTGGGGAGGGTGACCCATGTCTGCAGCTGCTGGCCTGAGGAGTAAGCAAAGGGGGTCAGTTTGCAAGGGTGCATACACGTGGAGCTTGATGATGTGACTGACAAAATGTATGTGCATTAGGCCTCTGGCAGCGCAAGTCAGTGCAAGTCGAAAAAGCAAGCACGTTCCAGAAAAGCGTCTACCACTGGTCTATTGACCACAGCAAAGCCTTTAACCATGTGGGCCACCACAGACTGTGGGCAATTCTGAAAGAGATGGCAATACCAGACCACCTGACCTGCCTCTTGAGAGACCTGTGTGCAGGTCAGGAAGCAACAGTTAGAACTGGACATGGAACAACCGGCTGGTTCCAAACAGGAAAAGGAGTACGTCAAGGCTGTATACTGTCACCCTGCTTATTTAACTTACATGCAGAGTACCTCATGAGAAACGCTGGGCTGGATGAAGCACAAGCTGGAATCAAGATTGCCGGGAGAAATATCAACAACTTCAGATATGCAGATGACACCACCCTTATGATAAAAAGTGAAGAAGAAGTAAAGCACCTCTTGATGAAAGTGAAAGAGGAGAGTGAAAAAGTTGGCTTAAAGCTCAACATTCAGAAAACGAAAATCATGGCATCTGGTCCCATCACTTCATGGCGAATAGACGGGGAAACAGTGGAAACAGTGTCAGACTTTATTTTTTTGGGCTCCAAAATCACTGCAGATGGTGACTGCAGCCATGAAATTAAAAGACGCTTACTCTTTGAAAGAAAAGTTGTGACCAACCTAGACAGCATATTAAAAATCAGAGATATTACTTTGCCAACAAAGGTCCATCCAGTCAAGGCTATGGTTTTTCCAGTGGTCACGTATGGATGTAAGATGGGACTCAGACAAGGAACACTCGAGGGCCCTAAAAATGACAGAATCAAGAATTTATTCACACTACACTCAATGTACAAAAAATTAACTTTTTATTTTTTCATAACTAATCTTGTTTTCCCTAGCCCGTATTCACTTAGGTGGCAAAAGATGGAAGCTTTAGAATTTCCATGTGAAGGTGAGTGACTTGGTTTCTTTAGGCAGTGTTGACAAATACATGTTTTAGCCCTCTCTTCCCAATCCCTTTCTAATAATAATAACCACTGACAAGTTTGAGGTCTGTGTGTCAAGCGCTGTGTTAGGATTTTCATGAGTTCAAAGCCATTTAATCCTCAGGGTGAGGTGGGCATTACTATTATTACATCTCAAGTACAGAGCAGTTAATTAACTTGTTCAGATTTGCATAGCTAGAAAGCGGAGAGGCCGAAAATAAGAACCAAGGTAGCCTGACTCCGGAATTCACAGACTTTCCTCACCATGCTGCTCTGCCTCTCGGGCGACATCTGCAGACACGGTTTCCTGGGACACCAGGTTAGCGTCCTTTCTGAAAGCCTCCCAGCCTACAGGAACCCTTCCCTCCCTCTCCAGCCCCGCACAGGAAAGAGGAAGGAGGTGTCCGTCCAGCCCCCTCCTTGCAGAAGCTGCAATGGCACGCCTGGGCCATGCTGGATAAAGAGGATGAGGCATCTTCCCAAGGGCCCGCATCCTCCCGTCCAGCCCAGGGCAGCTCGCCCTGGCGCTCAGGGCTCTTTCCGTACCCCTCCTGCACATTCATGTCAGGACACCTCCCCACAGAAGAAACAAGGACCCCTGCATTGACCTCTTCTCGTATCAGTGCGTCTCTTTTTCTTCCCACCTTTTCCGGGTGTGACGTCTCCTTCCTTCCTTTTTCTGTCACTAAGAGGCATCCCCTTTCTTTCTCCTTCTTGATTTGATATTCAGCACGTTGTATATAGTGGCAGACATTTGGAGTCAGGGGAGCTTCCCATGTAGCTAAAAGGGTCAAGAACCCACCTGCAATGCAGGAGACCTGGGTTTAATCCCTGGGTCGGGAAGACCGCCTGGAGAAGGGAATGGCAACCCACCCCAGTATTCTTTCCTGGAGAATCCCATGGACAGAGGAGCCTGGCGGGCTACAGTCATTTATACACATAGCCCAGAACTTACTGTCTTTATCATTTTAAGCATACAGTACAGGAATGTTAAGTGTATTCACGCTATTGTTCACCAAATCTCAGGGATTTTTCCGTCTTATGAAACAAAATCTCTGTGCACGTGAACCAACACTCGCTATCTCTCCCTCCCCTCGGGCCTTGGCAAACACCATCCTGCTGTTTCTATGGGTCTAGTTAATTTTTTTGTCTCATATATGTGAAACCATACAACGTTTGTCTTCTGCGTCTGACTTCTTCACTTAGCATAACGTCTTCACGGTTCGTCCGTGTTGTAGCATCTGAAAGAATTCCTTTCCTTTTCAATCCTGAATGTGCCTCCATCAAATGTATAAACCTCAGTTATTCATTCATCATCAATAGACAGCTGGGCTGGGCTTTCACCGTTCGGCCGCTGTGAATAATGCCGGTATAAACGAGAGCGTTCCCTTTTCTCTTTGAGTGCCACACCATTTAAATGATGACAAAGGAACATGGTATGTAGGGGAGAATGAAATCCACAATCTGTATTAGTTGAAAACGTTCAAAATAGTATTCTTGTTACATCTTGTGTCCCACCTCCTTAGTGCTTTGATCTCAGAGCTCTTCAGAGCTTTGATCTCAGAGACACAGAAAGAAGTTGTCAAAAACATATACTCAGTTTTCAAGGATATTCTTGCATACATGAGAAAGAATAGTATCTGTCAATTCCTCCCACAGAGGAATATGATTTTAACATTAAACACACAAGTCAATAGAAGAACTAATTACATTTGATGCTGGAAAACACTGTTTTATACTTCTTCTTACAGCAGGAAATAATTGGGAATTCAACTCTGAACAATCCTATCTCTCGAAAATATTATAAGAGGAACACTGCTGCCAAATCTAATCAAACCTATTTTCCTTGCTGTTGATACGGCAGCTACAAACAAATGGGAACTGCTGAAACACCTCCATGGACGCACTGTGAGAGCTCCGCTGGGCCCTTACTCCAATTTCCACATCTCTGCTGGGGCTGAGGCAATCGTGGCCATTGGCCTGTCAAACACGCTTTTTTACTGAGAAGAGAAAATATCAAGGCTGCTGTATCAGATTCAAAATGAAAATAAAGTGGCCAAACTTTTTTCTGAACAGAACAAGAAGAAGAGTATCTTTCTGTAGCATAACGCTATGCATATTTTTATTTATAGTGCACCCTTTGCTAACAAATTTTAACAAAGCTGAGTAAATTTTAGTAAGTTTTTATTAAAGTTTCTCTTAATTTTACTTTTGACAAGTTAGTTTCATACCTTCCATAAATTCCTGAATGTTTCCAGTGGAAAGATACTTGGATCCATTCTTGTTATATAAAGTATTCAAGGTATAAAGTTGAACCCCTTTCAGCTCCTAAATCACATTTCTATAGTTTGTTAAGTTCTAATCAAAGCATATTAAACTTCTGGTACACAGAGTGTCAATTCAAAAGAGGGAAGTCATCACGTTTTTACCATAAGTTTCAAAGCATCACAGATGAGGCTAAGAGTGCGTGCCTGTTTCATCATCCCCGAGTTTCCCATCGCTCCCATCAAAAGCCCAAGTCTGGAATCATAGCCCGCACACTTCTACCTGATCTAGCCCCCACTCGCCTAATTCTGTCTCCTTTTTATGCCTCTGGGATCATCTCTTCTCCAGCCCCATAGATGGCTAAACTCACTTCTATCACACCAGGATAGGCTGTTATTCTGTAGTAACAAATTAACTCCAATCTCAGATTCTTAAAACCTAAAGGCTTTGGCTTCTTGGTCCTGTCATTTTTATTGTGAGCCAAGGGAGATAGAGGACTCAATAATTTTTTTTTTTAATTTTGTTTATTTGTTTTAGGCTAAGGGCGTTCTTAAGGTTGGACTTTTCTTTATAGCCATCTTTTGATTTGGTCTTTCCATAGGGACCAGTAAAACAGCTGTGTATAAAGGGAGTTCTCTAAAATTTGCCAGTTCAGGAGATTTTTTCAATTTAAAGGATCCCTCATTCAGCTACTGATGACTAGCATCTTTTCTTAAAATTTTTATTTTATATTGAGGTATAGTTGATTAAATTGTTGTGTTCAGGTATATAGCAGAGTGATTCTATTTCAAATTCTTTTCCCATTTAGGTTATTAGCATATTGAGCAGAGTTCCCTGTTCTATACAGTATGTCCCTGTTGGTTATCTATTTTTAAAAAATTATTGAAGTATAGTTGCTTTAAAATGTTGCATTAGTTTGGCTCTTTATTTTAAATATAGTAGTGTGTGCAGGTCAACCCCAAACTGCCAATTTATCCCTCACTCTGCTTTTCCCTTTTGGTAACTATAATTTTGTTTTCTAAGCGTGTAAGTCTTTCTGTTTGTAAATAAGTTCATTTGTATAACTTTTTAAAGATTCCTCTTAAAAGTGATTTCATATATTTGTCTTTCTCTGTATTATATACATCGTCTTATATACTGAGGTGCTCATATGTTGGGTCCATAAACATTTACAAATGTTACATCTTCTTGGATTGACCTCTTGATCATTGTATAGCATCCTTCTTTGTCCTGTGTAATGTCTTTCTTTTAAAGTCTGTCTTCTCTAGGAGTATTGCTACTCCAGCTTTCTCGTGGTTTCCATTTGCATGAAATGCTTTTTTCCATCCTTTCACTTTAAGTGCGTATGTGTCCCTGGACCTGAAGGTGATCTCCTACAGACAGCATGTATACGGGCCTTTTGTTTCCATATCCATTCAGTCAGTGTATATCTTTTGGTTGGAGCGTTTAGTCCATTTATCCTTAACGCAATTATTGATCTGTACGTTCTTATTGCCATCTTCTTAACTGTTTTGAATTTGTTTTTGTAGGCGTTTTTATCTTCCCCTTTACTTTTGTTCTCGTGTGATTTGACGACTAAATTTAGTGTTGTGTTTGGACGCCTTTTTCCCTTTGTGTGTATATCCATTGTTGATTCTCAGTTTGTGGTTCCCATGAAGTTTTGAAATAGTGGTCTGCATATAAACAAGATTGTTTTAAGTTGCTGGTCTTTTCATTTCAAATGCATTTCCAAAATTTTGCATTTGTCCTCGTCTCTTCTTCGAAAAGACCCTGATGCTGAGGAAGATTGAAGGCGGGAGGAGAAGGGGGCGACAGAGGATGAGACAGTTGGATGGCATCACTGACTCAATGCACGTGAGTTTGAGTGAACTCCGGGAGTTGGTGATGGACAGGCAGGCCTGGCGTGCTGCAGTCTGTGGGGTGGCAAATAGTCAGATACGACTGAGCGACTGAGCTGAACTGGACTTCTTACACCTGCTGGTTTGCTATCATACTTGTACGTGGATGGGTTCCTCCCCTTTGTCTAGCTGTGGCCTTCCATTTTCTGCCTGGAGAAGTTCTTTCAGCCTTTGTAGCAAAGCTGGGCTGGTGGTGCTGAATTTTCTTAGCTTTTGCTTGCCTATAAAGTTTTTGATTTCTCCACTGAATCTCAGTTAGAGCCTTGCTGGGTAGAGTATTCTTGGTTGTAGGTTCCCTTCCATCATTTTAAATATATGATGCCTTTGCCTTCCAGCCTGCAGAGTTTCTGCTGAGAAATCAACTGAAAACCTTTTGGGGGTTCCCTTGTATGTTATTTGTTGCTTTTAACATTTTTTCATTTATCTTTAGTGTTTATCAGTTTGATTGCTACGTGTCTTGGCATGTCCCTCCTTGGATATGTCCTGCCTGGGACTTTCTGTGCTTCCTGGACTTAGGTCTCTGCCGCCTTTCCCATGTGAGGGAAGGATTCTCATGATTTCTGCAAATATTTTCTCAGGCTCTTTCTCTTTTCCTTCTAGAATCTTGAAAGTGTTAGTCACTCAGTCGTGTCTGACCCTTTGCAACCCCATGGACTGTAGTCCGCCAGGCTCCTCTGTCCATAGGATTCTCCAGGCAAGAATACTGGAGTGGGTAGCTGTTCCCTTTTCCAGCTCTCCCCATCCCAGGGATCATACCCAGGTCTCCCACATTGCAGGCAGGTTCTCTGTGGTCTGAGCCACGAGGGAAGACTTTTCCTTCGAGAACTCCTATAATATAAATGTTGGTTCACTGAATGTTTTCCCAGGGTCTCTGAGACTGTCCTTGTTTCTTTTCATCCTTTTTTTTTAAATTCTGTTCCACGGCAGTGACCGCCACCGTTCTGTCTTCCAGCTCACTTATCCATCTTCCGCCTCAGTTACTCGATTACTGACTTTCCCAGTGTATATTTCATTTCACTTATTGTATTGTTCACCTCTTGTTTGTACTTCCTTCCAATTTTGCTGAAATCCCTGGAAGGATCATCCTTATTCACCCTTCCTAAAACAGTCCTTTCCTCCTTACTGCCGCTTTATTTTCATCCTTCACTTACCCCTATCTGAAATTATATTTTGTTACTGATTTTATGCACACACACACACACATTATTATTAGTTTTAATGTGTAGAATGCTATCTTTTCTGTCATGTTCATTGTTTCATTGATATATTCCCAGTGCCTAATAGAGTCTCTGGAACTCAGCAGGAAGTCAGTAAATGCTAGTTCAATGAGTGAATAAATGAAGGCATATATCAGAATGATGAAGAGCTGTTTAGACTACCTCTCCATCAATATCTATGTGTTGAAATGTCTATTTCATATCAGTGCTGCAGGATATAAATTTTGTTTTATACCACATTTAATTTAAAAGTTTAGTTTTTGAGGCTGTATAAATCCATTTGGATCTTCTTCATGAAGCCTCCTCTACTGGTTATCTTGGGACAGGGCAAAGAAAAAGCTCATTGCTGTTCAGTTGCTGAGTTATGTCCGACTCTTTGCAAACCCATGGACTGCAGCACACCAGGCCTCCCTGTCCATCACCAACTCCTGGAGCTTGCTGAAACTCATGTCCATTGAGTCAAAGATGCCGTCCAACCATCTCATCCTCTGTTAAGCCCTTCTCCTCTCCTCCTGCCTTCAATCTTTCCTAGCATCAGGATCTTTGCTAATGAGTGGGCTCTTCACATCAGGTGGCCAAAGTATTTGAGCTTCAGCTTCAGCATCAGTCCTTCCAATGAATATTCAGGACCGATCTACTTTAGGATGGACTGGTTGGATCTCCCTGAAGTCCAAGGGACTCTCAAGAGTCTTCTCCAACACCACAATTGTGTGTTAGTCTCTCAATTGTGTCCAACTCTTTGCGACCCCATGGACTGTAGCCCACCAGGCTTCTCTGTTCATAGAATTCTTCAGGCAAGAACACTGGAGTGGATTGCCATTCCCTTCTCCAGAGGAACTTTCCAACCCTGGGATCAAACCCTGGTCTCCAGCCTTGCAGGCAGATTCTTTACCGTTTGAGTGACAGGGAAGTCTAGTTCCAAAGCATCAGTTCTTCGGTGCTCAGCCTTCTTTACGGTCCAGCTCTCACATCCATACCATAAAAGCTGGCTTGGTATTATTTGCATATCTGAGGTTGTTGATGTTTCTCCCAACAATCTTGATTAAAGCTTGTGAGTCATTCAGGCCAGCATTTCACATGATGTACTCTGCACAGACGTTAAATAAGCAGGGTGACAACGTGCATCCTCGATATGCTCCTCACTCAGTTTTGAACCAGTCTGTTGTTTCATGTCTGATTCTAACTGTTGCTTCTTGACCTGCATACAGGTTTCTCAGGAGACGGGTACGGTGATCTGTATTTCCATCTGAGAATTTTCCACAGTTTGTTGTGATTCAAACAGTCAAAGGCTTTAGCATATCCAATGATGCAGAATTAGATGTTCTTCTGGAACTTTCTTGCTTTTTCTATGATCCAAGGAATGTTGGCAATTTGATCTCTGGTTCTTCTATCTTTTCTAAACCCAGCTTGAACATGTGGAAGCTCTCAGTTCCTGTACTATTAAAGCCTATCCTGAAGGATTTTGGGCATTACCTTTTGCTAGAATGTAATGAGCTAGCAACTGTGCGGTAATTTGAGCATTCTTTGGCATTGCCTTTCTTTTGGATTGGAATGAAGACTGACTTTTTCCAGTCCTGTGATCACTGCTGAGTTTTCCTAATTTGCTGGCATATTGAGTACAGCACTTTCACAGCATCATCTTTCAGGATTTGAAATAGCTCAACCAGAATTCCACCACCTCCACTAGCTTTGTTTATAGTGATGCTTCCTAACAGCCACTTCACTTCATACTCTATGATGTCTGGCTCTAGATGAGTGACCACACCATCATCATTATCCAGGTCATTAAGATCTTGTTTGTACAGTTCTTCTGTGTATTCTTGCCACCTCTTCTTAATCTCTTCTGCTTCTGTTAGATCCTTGCCATTTCTGTCCTTTATTGTGACCATCTTTAGATGAAATATTCCCTTGGTATCTCTAATTTTCTTGAAGAGATCTCTCAGTTAAGTTCAGTCATGTCCGACTCTTGTGACCCCACGGACTGCAGCACACCAGGCCTCCCTGTCCATCACCAACTCCTGGAGCTTGCTCAAACTCATGTCCATTGAGTCGGTGATGCCATCCAACCATCTTATCCTCTGTCTTCTGCTGGAGTCCAGCCCTGGTGGATCCAGGGTAATTCGAAGGTGGGGATGGAGTTGGCGTCCTAGGAATTAATTGCTTAATTAAAGATATAAAGAGAGATTAGAAACAGATAGTGTAGTAGGAAAATTAGTGGAGAAAAAGAGGCTGAATAACTTGGTTTACGTGGGATACCAATAAAATTCCAAGACAAGGAATCTGCACCATCTACATTGGGCCTCCGGTGCCACTTGAATATCGGAAGGTGCCCCTCCTTGGGCTCCTTCTCACATGGAACTTAAAAACTGGGGCAAGTAAGCAGACATGGTGAGTACCCATGCTCCAGATGGGAATTCAGCCAGAAAAACGGGGAGCAAGAAAGAAACGACACGGGGGAATCAGTCTTTTCGGAAACTGATCCCATTTCTTTGTTTTTTAGGTTTGCTTATATACCTTTTGTTATACATAGGGATGAATACAGAGTCACACGGGGGTCAGCAGTCCTGACCTTTATCAAAATCAGGTGCTTCACATAAATGTATAAAAAAAGGTCTTAGGGGTTTTACATCATCTTCTGGCCATGAGGCCTGCTGACATTTTATGATCCTTTCTTTCTGACAACCAAAAAACTTATTTTTCCAAGGGTGTTTTTTCTTAAACCAGGCACCACCCTGCAAATAAAGTTGCATTCCTATAGGGTGAGGGTGTAGTGGGTTACAATCAAGAAAGGAATTTATTTAACCTAAGGTTAACATGATTAATCTTAAAGGTTAATACTTATTTCTCCTATATGCTAGTTATATTCGTTATAAGGGCAGGGAATATGGAGATTTAGCAGCAAACATCAGCCCAACAAATGAAAAGCCTTCATCAATGTTCCCCTTAAGATCTATTTAGTCTTCAGATAGTGATAAAGTTACATTTTTGCATAGCAAAGACACAGTGATTTATAACAAAGTACAGTGATCTATTACAAAAGAGAAAATTCATTAACTCAAAAAATCTAGTATTGCTAACATCAAAAACTACTATATTTCCTTTTCTATATTCCAAATACATTGATTAATATATTCCCAGGTGCCTAAGGGTATGGAGGCCTGGCAGCAATCATTGACTCAACAATGAGAAAAGCCCTATGCTAATTAAGATTTTCAAAATATTCCAAACTCTCTGTGCTGTTTGTGGTTGAGAGGTAGTAAACAATCATGTGCGTAGTGGCAGGAGTATGGATAATCCTGTCACACAAGCTAGTCTGTCTGCAGAGAGGTTTGACCTGAGACATCCTTGTCACACCCAGGGCAGGGAATCAGCAGCAATTATTGGCACAACAAATGAAAAACCCTTCACCAACCCACTATACTAACAATTTCCAACTCCCCAAAAGAATCTGCCTTTAGTAAGTGTAAAACATCTCCTGCCTCTCGTGATTGGGAGGCTGTAAACAATCACATGTGGCCGGACAAACCTGTACAGGCGGGCTAGATAACCTTCAGAGCAGTCCATAAGCTGAAACACTCTTGTCACGCCCAGGGATTTTTATTGACTTGGAGCTGTAAGCTAACTCTTTCTCCGAGAGAGGAAATGGGGGTCAGCCCCCCGTAAAGTCAGAGGTATAGGTGAGAGCATAAAACAGTAAAGTAGGCAGACCCTGGTTTGGGGGGTAGATGCTTGGTAACAGGGGGTTTCCTGAGGCTTGATCACGCCTTTGCGTATGCCGAAGCCTCCTTCCTCATGACCTTTGCCATGGGTGGAGTTCCTCACGCTGGCTCCTGGCAGTCTTCCCCTTCTCCTGCCTTCAATCTTTCCCAGCATTAGGGCCTTTTCCAGGGTCAGCTCTTGGCATCAGGGGGCCAAAGTATGCAGCTTAAGCTTAAGCATGATGCTGACTTATTGACAAAGCCCCTGATGCTGGGAAAGATTGGAGACAGGAGGAGAATATAAGCAAATGATTTCGGTGTTGACCACCTGGTGATGTCCACGTGCAGAGTCGTCTCTTGCGCTGTTGGAAGAGGGTGTTTGCTATGACCAGCATGTTCTCTTGGCAAGACTCTGTTAGCCTTTGCCCTGCTTCCTTTTGTACTCCAAGGACGAACTTGCCTGTTACTCCAGGTATCTCTTGAATTCCTACTTTATTTCAACTTAATTTTAAAATTCTCCAAATCATGGAAATCTAGAGAGCGTTTAAATGCTAATTGGTCTCTTTTGGGTGATTGCTCTGAGCGACAGTTCCCCCATCTCCAGTTCTCTTTTCCAAGATGCCATTTGGTGTGGACGATCGAGAGGTGTGACCTTGCAGAGCCACAGAGGGAGGACCGGGTCCTCAGTCGAGAGGTGTGACCTTGCAGAGCCACAGAGGGAGGACCGGGTCCTCAGTCGAGAGGTGTGACCTTGCAGAGCCACAGAGGGAGGACCGGGTCCTCAGTCGAGAGGTGTGACCTTGCAGAGCCACAGAGGGAGGACCGGGTCCTCAGTCGAGAGGTGTGACCTTGCAGAGCCACAGAGGGAGGACCGGGTCCTCAGTCGAGAGGTGTGACCTTGCAGAGCCACAGAGGGAGGACCGGGTCCTCAGTCGAGAGGTGTGACCTTGCAGAGCCACAGAGGGAGGACCGGGTCCTCAGTCGAGAGGTGTGACCTTGCAGAGCCACAGAGGGAGGACCGGGTCCTCAGTCGAGAGGTGTGACCTTGCAGAGCCACAGAGGGAGGACCGGGTCCTCAGTCGAGAGGTGTGACCTTGCAGAGCCACAGAGGGAGGACCAGGTCCTCACGTCTTACCAGCGTCCTCTGGACCCTCCGTGGCCTCTGCTGCAGGTGGATGGAAAGGTGTGCTTCCGTATTAACACGCCTGACGTTGCTTCAACTGTCTCCAGCAATGTGGACTTGGTGTACTGACTCCGGATGCCTGCTTTCCCACTCAGCGCATGCCTGCATGTGTCATTAGAGATGACTGCGCACACCTCCCCTCCGCCTTGCGGGCTGACCAGTCCTGGAGCAGTGCAGGAGTTCATGCCCCTGGCCTGGCGTGTGCAGGCTCTTCATCTCTCGGGATGCTTGTAACCACCACCACCCCTCGATACAGGAGTGAGTGTATCTGGCTCCCTTAACTCTACCCCTTCTAAATCTCTTGGGACCCTACAGTCTCTGCTTGAAATAGGGTTGGGCCTTCTGTTTCTCAAGACACTCCTTTTCTCTTCTCTAGGGACGTAAGTCCCATGACCAAGGGATCATGTTGGAGTGTGTAATTAATATGTGTCTTCTAGCCTTTGCTTTTGATTAGGAAGCTTTTGGTTGGAAAGTCAAATGACAAATGAGAACTAGAGATGGATGGGATTCAGTATATCAATATAATGCCCCAAATATGCCATTACTTATAATCCCTATAAAAATTCATTTTCTAAAGGTTTTAGTATGCTCACAAAATAATTTATATGTAAGAAAAAGCACAGCAGACTCTGTTAATGAAGCTGAAGAGATAACCTGTGAGCTGCATTGTTTTCTAGATAACCCAGATGTGAGTTTCTAGATAACTCTCTCATACCATTTTCCGCACCCCTGCCCTGACTCCAGCATTATAAACGCTGGCTACACTGGACACTGTTTTAAGTTCTGAGCAATACATAGTTGAGCAACACACATTCTTTGCGCTTAAGAAGTTTAGCCTCGTTCTGCTCATCGTCCTCGTGACTGTTACCGTTTTCAATCTTAACTGAACGTGCTGATATAATTGCATCCTCAGTACAGCGCTCAGGAAGGAATGCCTGGGAGCTAGGTAAGGACGCTTCAAAAAGGCCTACTTAGGAGCTGTTTAACGAGTTTATTGGCCTCTCTAAGCACTGGCTCATCTGTACAGTCCACGGGATTCTCCAGGCCAGAATACTGGAGTGGGGAGCCTTTCCCTTCTCCAGGGGATCTTCCCAACCCAGGGATCAAACCCAGGTCTCCCGCATTGCAGGCAGATTCTTTATCATCTGAGCCACAAGAGAGGTAAGGTGGTGTTAAAAATTATGAGTTACATTCATGTAGAATGGTTACAGACATAAGAATAGGAGTTTGGAAAGCTAAGTTAAAATCCTAGACTTGCCTTTTATTTTGGGGGGGCCTCATATCTAACTGCAACTGTTACCAAAACCCTTTTGAAAAACTGATTTTCTCCAAGGTTCAAATGCTGTCTAGTTGACAAATACAGTGTGTCAATGACACAGACTCAAGGAGCAGGGACATGGCCTCCCTTTGCCTGAACTGGGTGATCCCCGCAAGACCCAGACGTGGCACAGCCCAGACTCCTCTCACTGGCTGCGCCGCTGCTTCCCAGGCGCGACGCATTCCCACCACCCCATCGGAGTCCTGGCTGTGCAGGGGAACAGGCAGAGGGGAGTGTCTTATTATGCACTCCTGAATGAGCTCTAAAATCAACCATGATTTCACATTTCATAGATTGTCAGACTTGTTAAGAACTTTTCAGTTCTTTTGAGTGCTCATCTAAAACTGTGCTATCAATTCAACTTTATACACTTCCGTTTTCACTTCTGTATTGTTGAAAGTGAAAACGTTAAGTCCCTCAGTTGTGTCTGGCTCTTTGAGACCCCATGGACTGCCCATGGAGTTTTCCAGGCCAGAATACGGGAGTGGGTAGCCTTTCCCTTCTCCAGGGTATCTTCCCAAGCCAGGGATCAAACCCAGGTCTCCTGGATTGCAGGCAGATTCTCTAGCAGCTGAGCACCAGGGACGCCCCCTGCGGTGTTAGCGCGTGTTCATAAATGGCATTGCGTGTTGGACAGAGGGAGTCCCAGATGGCATCGTGGTATTGTTGGCAGAATGCCGAGCTAGGGCCCTGAGTACCATTCCTGACTGCTACTATTTTGGCAAATCTCTGAGGGATGTAGTGTGGTGCTTAGAACCACAGACCTGCATCGTTTCCTTCAGTGACATTTTAACACATTGTACAGGCTCAGTTGCTTGATCATGTCCTACTCTTTGTGACCCCACGGACTGTAGCCCATCAGTCGCCTCTGTCCATGGAATTTTCCAGGCAAAAATAATGGAGTGGGTTGCCGTTTCCCACCCCAGGGGATCTGCTCGAGCCAGGGATTGAACCCACATCTCCTGCATCAGCAGGCAGATTCTTTTCCACTGCACCACCTGGGAATTCTCGTTTCCTGCTAAGAATCTCTGTTTCCTCGTGATTCAGCAGAAATAACTGTACCTAAGTCACAGTCTAGCTGTGTTGGGTAAACTAATGAATGTTTCATGTTTAGCTTGGTGAATCAGAAGTGCTCAGTATTCTCCTCTGCAAAACGAAAGCATCAGCTATCAACTCTGAGAGCTCCTCTAGGACTGACATCGAAGGAGCTGTCTTATTCCTCTTGTCTTCTCCCTATTCTCACGAGAAGGGGCTCCCCAGGGGAGGTATTAAATGACTGACTGTCAAGCTCTTCTTCAAGGGACTTCAAGCATTTATTATTTGGTAATTAAGAATAATTAGGTTTTAGTTTTCTTTTCACCCTCCTCCCACAACCAGGTCAGGGGAATGATTGATAGTTGTTTAACTTAATTGAAAGACTGTTTCTGAGAGTTGTGTTTTTCTTTCTTTGACTTCTGACTGATGTGAGTCTACCAGGAGCTATCTATGGTCAGTCTTCCTGAGAACTTAGCACTTACTCAAACTCAGTTTTCCAATGAAATAAAGGTATGAATGTCCTGAAAAAGACATTGAGAGTAGGCAGTCGAAGCGTCACTGGGGTTCTAATAGGATGACTGTGTATTTTAAAAGGTGCACAGGCACACCCGTGGTGGATTCATGTCACTGTGTGGCGAAACCAATACAGTATTGTAAAGTAAAATGAAGTAAAATAAAAATTAAAAATAAAATAAAATGTTTAGCATCTATCCTGTTCATTAATTCATAAAAGAGGATCTGCCTTTTCCAGAACAGAGTCAACTTGGGAAAATTCACTGGAAAGGTGGATACCACAGTGACCTTCCAACTAAAAAATGCTTTGGAAATTCATTTATTTTTGTTTATTTTTGGCTTTGCAATGAAGCAGGAATTAAAAAAACAACAACAAAACTAGGCACTAGGTATTATGTAAACAGCTCCCTTAGCTAGAATGATTGGAGGAAAAAGTGAGGTTGAGTAACATTAAAGCCAAATTATCCTTGAAATCTATGTCACTATGAAAAATGCTGTAGCTCAAAAGTAACCAAATCATCAACAAAATTCACAGAACTGTGTAAGTATATGAATCTATGTTATAGAAGATGATAATTCAAAATGAGTTTTACTGTAAGTTTCCAAACACATACTGCATGTCAGAGAAAACGGCTAGAATTAGTATAAGGAGCCTTACAAACACTTCAAGTCTCAAGTGGCCAGCCTAAGGCTGTAGAACCCAGTGTGGGTTGAATTTGTTACTAGGCATGTCTTTCCCACACAGGCTTTGGCAGAGCAGGTTTCCATAAATTCCTGTCATTGTTTACACTCAGCCCGCGGGCAAGATGATCAATATTGTTGATTAACCACATAGAAAACAAACAAGGATGCTCTTTTCCAAGTTGCCACTCCAGCAAATGGGGAAGTAAGGAGGGGTAACGAGGCTTCATGAGACCCATGGTGATTCTGAGAGTCACTGGCTGACCAAAAGCCAGAGCTCAATGTGCAAGGAGTGGGATGAAATCTGGAAGCAACCTGGAAACATCACTAAGAAATTAAGCTGCAAATAGGGAAGTGGAGCTTAACAAGAGGACAGAGCCTTCAGCCTCAACCAAGAGCAGCGGTGCCCCTTGGGGCACTGCTTGCTGTCAGGACTCACAGTGGACGAGGGGTGGGGCTGCCATTGGTATCTGGTATCTGGAGCTTGCAGACAGGGGTGCTGCCAAACAGGTTTCAAATGCACAGAAGCCCCCCACATTAAACAGTTCTCCAGCCCCCAGTATTAAAAGTCTGACTGCTGTAGAAACCCTGCTATAGATGCTTTCGGTATGAACTCAGTGAGATGGATACGATGGTATATGGGAAGAAGGGACTGTATTTACTAATTAAGGAGTTTAAGCAATTCAAGAATTCATAGATGATACACTGTTACTTTCTTTGGATTTTTTTGAAGTATAATTGATTTAAAATATCATGTTAATTTCAGGCTCACATCCAAGTGTTTCAATTGCACATATATATGTGTGTGTGCATATTTGTACATATGTTTAATTATTTTCAGTTGCATATATATGTATATGTGTGTGCATATTTGTACACGTTTAATTATTTTTCATTATAGCTTATCACTTTAAGACACTGACCACAGTTCCCTGTGCTAAACAGTAAATCCTTGTTGCTTATGTATTTTGTATATAGTAGTTTTTGTCTGTTATACCCGTATTCCTAATATATCCCTCCCCCGTCCCTTTCCCGTTTGGTAACCGTAAGTTTGTTTTCAATGTCTGTGAGACTATTTCTGTTTTGTGTGTAGACACATTTGCATTTTTTAAGTATAGTTCATTTGCAATGCTGGGTTGGTTTCAAGAGTACAGTAAAGTGAATCAGTCATGCGTATACATCTATGCACTCTTTTTTAGGTTCCTTTCCCAAGTGGGTCAGTACCGAGCACTGAGAAACGCTCCCCGTGCTATGCAGTAGACGCTTACCAGTTGGTGCTGCTAGTGGCAAAGAACCTGCCTGCCAGCGCAGGAGGCACAAGAGACAGGGTTCCACCCCCGGGCTGGGGAGACCCCCTGGAGAAGGGCATGGCAAGCCACTCGTGTTCTTGCCTGTAGAATCGGCAGGGTGACAATACACAGCCTTGTCGCACTCCTTTCGCAGTTTGGAACCGGTCCACTGTTCCACGTGCGGTTCTAACTGCTGCTTCCTGACCTGCATAGAGGTTTCTCAAGAGGCAAGTCAGGCGGTCTGTTATTCCCATCTCTGGAAGAATTTTTGCACAGTTTGTTGTGATCCACACAGTCAAAGGCTTTGGCATAGTCAATAAAACAGCCATAGATGTTTTTTCTGGCTTTTTCCATGACCCAACAGATGTTGGCAATTTGATCTCTGGTTCCTCTGCGTTTTCTAAATTCAGCTTGAACATCTGGAAGTTCTCAGTTCACATACTGTTGAAGCCTGGCTTGGAGAATTTTGAGCATTACTTTGCTAGCATGCGATAAGAGTGCAATTGTGCAGTAGTTTGAACATTCTTTGGCATTGCCTTTCCTTGGGATTAGAATGAAAACTGACCTTTTCCAGTCCTGTGGCCACTGCTGAGTTTTCCAAATTTGCTGGCATATTGAGTGCAGCACTTTCACAGCATCATCTTTTAGAATTTGAAATAGCTCAACTGGAATTCCGTCACCTCCACCAGCTTTGTTCATAGTGATGCTTCCTTTCAGCATATACATCTTTTACTTCCTTGGTTACGTTTATTCCCAGGTATTTTTTAAATGTGATTTTTAGTGGGAGTTTTTAAAAATTTATCTTTCTGACATTTCATTGCTAATATAAATAAATACAAGAGATTTCTGTGTACTGATCTTGTCTCCCGATGCCTTACTGACACCATCTATTAGTTCTAATAACATCTGTGTGGAGACTTTGGGGTTCTGTCTATACAGTATCAAGTCATCTGCAAAGAGGATAATTTTACCTCTTTCCTTTCAATTGGATGCCTTCTTCCTTTTTTTGTCTGGTTGCTGGGGCTAGGACTTCCAGTACTGTGTTGAATAGACGTGGAGAGAGTGGGCATCCTTGTATTGGTCCTGAATTTAGCAGGAAGGCTTTCAGCTTTTCACCTTTGAGTATTGGGTTGGCTGTGAGTTTGTCATAAATGGTTTTTGTTATGTTGAGATATGTTCCTTCTATTCCCGTTTTGGTGAGAGTTTTTATCATGAAAAGATACTGATTTTTGTCGAATGCTTTTTCTTCATCTGTTAAGAAGACTGTGTGGTTTGGGTCTTTTCTTTTGTTAACGTATCACATTGATTGATTTGTGTACATCAAACCATCCTTGTGACCTTGGGATGAATTTAGCTTGATCATGGTTATGATGCTTTTTAATGCATTGTTGGATTCAGTTAGCTTATTTTTATTGAGAATTTTGCATCTTATATTCATCAAAGGCTTTGGTATCAGGGTGATGGTGGCTTCAGAGAATGCCTTTGAGAGTGTTCCTTTTTCTTCAGTCTTTTGGAAGAGTTGAGAAGATGAGGCATAAATTCTTTGTATGTTTGGTAGAATTCTCTGGCAAAGCCATCCAGTACTGGATTTTGTTTGCAAAAAAAAAAGATTTTTTACAGATTCTATTTCAATTCTAGTGATCAGTCTGTTCAAATTATCTATTTTTTTATTCAATTTTGGCAGGCAGTATGTTTCTTGAAACTTGTCCATTTATTTTAGTTTTTCCAATATGTTGGCTGTAACTGTTCATAGTATTCTCTTAGGATTTAAAATTTTCTCTGGTATTAGTTGTTATTTCTGCTCTTTTATTTCTTATTTTTTTAATTTGGATTCTCTCTCTCTTTCCTTCTTGGTGAACCTGGATAGTGTTCTGTATAAGTATTCTGTATAAATTTATTTATAAAATAAATGTTTATTTTAATAATTAATAATTTTAATAATCAATAAACATATTTATATCTTAATATTATTTATTATTAATTTATGTTATCACTCACATTATAAATTAATACAGTGAATAGTTAATAAATATAAATATTTAATTTATAAATAATAATGATATATTATATAAATATTTATATAAAAATAAATTTCATTTTATAACTAAAGTATAAATCTTGTTTACACTTACGAAAATCAGCTCTTAGTTTTCTTGGCATTTCTTATCGTTTTCTATCTATATTTTATTTTCTTTCTAACCCTTAATATTTTCTCCTTTCTGCTGAATTTAAGTTTTGGTTGTTCTTCTCATTCTTTTAGGTGGTAGGTTAGATTTTTAACTTGAGATTTTTCTTTTTCTTTTTAAATTCATATTAAGCACTTATTTTTAATTGATCTATAGCTGATTTACAATGCTGTGCTAATTTCAGGTGTATAGCAAAGTGCTTGTATATACGTAGTTATAGGGATATATATATATATTTTTTATTGTAGTTCTTCATGCTTACTATTCATTGTGTATTAATTGTACTTATAATTGCTTTTACAATTTTTGATGGTTTTTTAAAAGTTTTTTATTGGTTTTTAAAGTGATCTTCAATCCTTTTATATATTTGCCTTTCCTATTCTGGTTTTTCCTTTTCTGTAGATTCTTGTTTCTTTTATGTATAGAGAAGAACTTTATTTCTTTTAGGGTGGGGTTAGTATTGCTGAATTACTTTGATTTTTGATGGGAATACCCCTGTGTAGACTGTGTGAGTCCAGTATTTTTGGCCTTTTCTAATTATTCATCTCTCCTTCTATTCTAAATGGTAATCTTTCTGAGTAGAGTGTCCTAGGTTGCAAGTTTTTCTCTTTCAAGACTTTGAATATATTTTGCCACTCCCTTCTGGCCTGCAAATCTTCTTTAGAGGAATCAGATGATAGCTTTATGGGGGTTTGCTTATAACGTTTTTTTCTTGCTGCGTTTTTATCCCCTTTTTAGCTTTTGCCGCTTTAAGTCTGGTATGTCTTGGTTTGGCTTCATCTTGTTCGGGACCCTCTGCGCTTCCTGTGCCCAGATGTCTGCTTCCCTCTTTATGTTTCTGACACTTTCAGCTATGACTCTTTGCATGTATCTTCAGTTCTCTCTGTCTCTCTTCTCCTGAAAGCGCTGTTATGTGTGGGTGGGCATGCTCTATGTCACCCCACAGAGCCCTCGCGTTACTTCCCTTTCCGTTGGCCCGTCTGCTGCTCCGACTGGGCGCTTTCCATTGTCCTGCTTCCAGGCCGCTGCCCCTCTGTGTCACTGTCTGCTGTCCCTTGCCTCTACATTGGTTTTTATCTCAACCACTGAATTGTCTCGTTCTGCCTGGTCCCTTCACAGTTCTACTTCTGTTATATCTGTTTGCATTTTCATCCATAATCTTCCTTAATTCATTTAGCATTTTTGGTACCTTCTTTTTGAACTAAGGGGCTAATAGACTGATGAGGTTAGTTGTTCTTTCAGGGGATTTCTCTTATTCTTTTGATTTGGTGTAGTTCCTCTGTTTTTTAATTTTATTTCAGTTCCTCTGCCTCTATCAATTAGAAACATTATCTACTGCAGTCCTGAATGGACTGTTTATATGGGAACAGCCCTGTGCAGACTGTGTGAGTCCAGTATTTTTGGCTCAAGGGCCGCTTTCTGTATGGATAGCAGCAACACCTTTCCCCAGAGCGCCCTGGCCGTTATCTCCTTGACAGGGGGTGTGGCTGGGTGTCTAGAGCTGACACTGGAAGTGGGTGCCCTTGAGAGCACGCCCTGCCCCACAGGAGGTGAGCGCCGAAGCCTGCGAGGCCCACGTGGTCAGTGAGTATCTGAGCCACCCATGCGGGTGTCCCGGGTTCCACCCAGACAGTCCGAGGCTGCATCCCTCTCTCCGGCGTGTTCATCCTAGACCTCGTGCTGAGCTGCGGCCACAGGCGCTTCAGTGGCTGTGCCGCTGTCGGGGAGCTGGACTGCTCTGGGGCGGACCTTCCCCAGAATCTGCCCATCCCGGATCAGCGCGGAGTGGCAGAGCTCGAGGGCTCCTACTGGGGAAGGAAATGTTGTACACTCTGGCCGAGGGCGGGTCCAGCCGAGACTCGGCACCCAGAGGTTGCGTTTCTGTGGTCCCCGGTGCGTGTGCTGACAGTGTCTGCTGCAGCTGCCCACCAGCCCATGCCTGCCGCTGAGTGCCCGCCGCAGTGGCCTCCCACCAGCCCATGCCTGCCTGCCGCTGTGTGCCCGCCGCAGTGGCCTCCCACCAGCCCATGCCTGCCGCTGAGTGCCCACCGCAGTGGCCTCCCACCAGCCCATGCCTGCCGCTGAGTGCCCGCTGCAGTGGCCTCCACAGCTCCCGAGGACCACGCTCTAGGCCCCGGGCTGCGCTCAGGCTGCTAGACTGAGCCCTCTTCCCGGGTCTACCTGCCTGAACGCAGAGCTTAGCGGCTGCGCGTCCCGCTGATGCCGCTGGCGTGCAGGCTGACAAGCCTGCCCCTTTCACTCAGCCACTCCCATGTGTGAGCTGACTATGGCCTCCACGTCTGGCCAGGATCATACTCAGGGGCTCTGGTCTGTCTGCAAGTAGACGGCTTCTCCGCCCTGATCTGGTGCCAAGCTGCAACGTGGAGCACGTGGGGCCGCATTTCCCAGTCCAAGGGTTTCTCCTCTTGGAATCTGGGAAATGTGTCAAGGCGCCAGTCTCCCTCTGCCCTGCGTGGGCACACTCCCTGAGAACAGAGTCTAGGCTTCTCCAGCCCCTCCATCTGCCCAGCGGATTTCCCAGCAGGACAGGGTACTTCCCAGGTTGAGGGTCTGCCCGCATGAACCTTCTCTCCCTTACAGATCCTTCCCAGGGGACACCAGTCCCGTCCTGACCCTTTTTTATTTTCTGTTCTACCTGGATTCATGGAGATCTGTCTTGCAGCTTTGGTTGTATAGGAGGAGATCTTCTGCCAGTTTCCAGACAGTGTTCTGCGAGAACGGTCCCACATGTAGATTCATTGTTGACGTGCTTGTGGGGGGAGGTGAGCCCCACACCCCCCAAGTCCATCATCCTGATCCCTGTCTCCTTTTGTGGAGGGAGATGAGCTCCACACCCTCCAAGTCCATCATCTTTCTGATCTCTGTCTCCTTTGAATTTTTTGATATGATAATTATTTTAATTAGGAAGGTCATTCAGAATCAGCTCGTGGACAATTACAGTCATATGTCCCAGAGAGGATTTTTTTCTGGTAAAAGCAGAAGAATCATTTACTTGAATGGTAATTGTAAACATACTACAGAGTTTTCCAAATTGTTGCTGTGAATTTCCTTTTAAATTATTATTAAATTACCTCTATATACCCCTCTCTCCTAAACAACCACTCAGTAATGTCAAAATTAGTGACATTAGTGACAGTAAATATTTGTCCTGCATATTTTCTTCCTTAAACTTTAGGTCATGCCCTACAAACACTGTAAATCTTTTTATTTTCCTTTTTTAAGTGCACTAAAAGAAGTGCTTATTTTTATGTTTCTGTCACTGAGAATTTACTATTCCTCCTTTCTGTCTCCTCCCCAATATATGTCTTTTAATTTCAAACACCCTAGTGAAACTAACATTCCTATAAATATTCATTCTCCATAAGGTAAAAGGCCTGTGAGGTAGTTTGTGTGATAAAGAAGTTGCTTAGGTGGTTGCTAAGAGAAATCCTTTAGAGAATTCATAATAAATGATACAGGAAGACTTAAATTTGTTCTTTCAAAATAAGAGTATGCAAAGAGTATAGAGTAGCATAGAAAAGAGGCTAAAATGGAAATTGTGAGCTGAGACAGGTCAACACTCCCAAATAGTAGACTGAAAGATAAATGAGAGCTGCAAGAGATGTAAAGGGAAGTAGATGTGGGGTGCCTTTCTTGTTCTTGTCCCCTTTCTCAAAGTGGGAAGACTAGGAAAATAAACCACCAAGACTGACCAACACAAGAGGAGCTGGAATAATCCACCTGGTGTGAAACCCACCCTGAAACCCAGAGAACCCTTTGTGAGTGCTGAGATGGAATTAATATTGAGCAAATTACAAAGAACCAGCTGAATCTGTTTAAATGAAGTACTTGTTGAAAGAACTAAGGGTTTGTAATAAAGATGATGTTATTCAGTCACTAAGTCATGTCTGACTCTTTGCCAACCCATGAATTGCAGGATGCCAGGCTTCCCTGTCCTTCACTACCTCCCAGAGCTTGCTGAAACTCATGTCCATTGTGTCAATGATGCCACCCAACCATCTTATCCTTTGTCAGCCCCTTCTCCTGCTGCTCTCAATCTTTCCTAGCACCAGATTCTTTTTAATGAGTTGGTTCTTTGCATTAGGTAGCCAAAGTATTGGAGCTTCAGCTTCAGCCTCAGTCCTTCCAATGAGTATTTGTGGTTGATTTCCTTTAGGATTGACTTGCGGGATCTCCCTGCAGTCCAAGGGTCTCTAAAGAGTCTTCTCCAACACCACCATTTGAAAGCATCAATACTTTAGTGCTCAGCCTTCTTTATGATCCAACTCTCACATCCATACATGACTACTGGAAAAAACCACAGCTTTGACTATATGGACCTGTGTTGGCAAAGTGATGTCTCTGCTTTTTAATACGTTGTCTAGGTTTGTCATCGAGATTGCCAGGAGAAATATCAATAACCTCAGATATGCAGATGACACCACCCTTATGGCAGAAAGCGAAGAAGAACTAAAGAGCCTTTTGATGAAAGTGAAAGAGGAGAGTGAAAAAGTTAGGTTAAAGCTAAACATTCAGAAAACTAAGATCATGGCCTCTGGTCCCATCACTTCATGGCAAATAGACGGGGAAACAGTGGAGACAGCGGCTGACTTTATTTTTCTGGGCTTCAAAATCACTGCAGATGGTGACCGCAGCCATGAAATTAAAAGACACTTACTCCTTGGAAGGAAAGTTATGACCAACCTAGACAGCATGTTAAAAAGCAGACATTACTTTGCCAACAAAGGTCCGTCTAGTCAAAGGTATGGTTTTTCCAGTAGTCATGTATGGATGTGAGAGTTGGACCATAAAGAAAGCTGAGCGTCAAAGAACTGATGCTTTTGAACTGTGGTGTTGGAGAAGACTCTTGAGAGTCCCTTGGACTGCAAGGAGATCCAACCAGTCCATCCTAAAGGAGATCAGTCCTGAATATTCACTGGAAGGACTGATGTTGAAGCTGAAACTCCCATACTTTGGCCACCTGATGCGAAGACCTGACTCACTGGAAAAGACCCTGATGCTGGGAAAGATTGAAGGTGGGAGAAGGGGGCAACAGAGGATGAGATAGTTGGATGGCACCACTAACTCAATGGACATGGTTTTGGGTGGACTCCGGGAGTTGCTGATGGACAGGGAGGCCTGGCGTGCTGCGGTTCATGGGGTCGCGGAGAGCCGGACGCGCCTGAGCAACTGAGCTGAGCTAGGTTTGCCATAGCTTCTCTTCCGAAGAGCCAGCACCTTTAATTTCATGGCTATAGTCACCATGCGCATTGTTTTAGGAGCCCAAGAAAATAAACTATGTCACTGTTTCCAGCTCTTCCCCATCTATTTGCCATGAAGTGATGGGACTGGATGCCATGTTGTTTTAAGCCAGCTGTTTTACGCTCCTCTTTCACCCTCATCTACAGGCTTTCTATTCCTCTTGACTTCCTGTTGGAGTGGTATCATTTGCATATCTAAGGGTTTTGATATTTCTCCCAGCAATCTTTGGAGAAGGTCATGGCACCCCACTCCAGTATTCTTGCCTGGGAAACCCCATGGACAGAGGAGCCTGGTGGGCTACAGTCCATGGGGTTGCAAAGAGTCAGACACGACTGAGCGACTAAGCGAACAGCACCAGCAGTCTTGGTAAAGAATAAATGCAGTGAACGTTTCTTTTAAAGTAACTTTACATTAACTTAAAAGGGAAAACTAGGAGGAAAAAAACCAGAGAAGAGCACCTAACATGCCAGAGAGAAGCAAGGAATAATTTCACTGTTGGCCCAGTCTGCTCTCGGCATTGAGCTGCCCACGTTTCCCCACCATTTAGCTCGTGCCCTCCGGCTCCTCTCGCCCTTCCCTCTGCTCTCTGATGCTGGAGCTGGTGTGCTTGGGCAGAGCTCTAGGGAGTGGAAGGTGGGGCTCACTCCTGTCCTGCTCCTCCTGGCGGCCTGGATCAGCGGCCAACAGTCAGCCCAGTGTCCGTTTCACCCCTGTGGGTCCCCAGAGCTACTTCCCTGTCCCCTCAGAGGGAGCGGCCAGAGCAGGCCGGGCTCCCCTCAGAGGGCTGAGCCCTGCCGTGCGCCCGCACTCACGCTTCTAGAGGCGGTCACCCAGCCCTCCCCTCTGGTCCCTGGCTCTAGGGCTGGTAGTCGTCCTGTTTCTGTGCCGTTTTTATGTTGCCTTTCACTTCCTTAGTTCTGTGACGCCTTTCAAAACTGCCTTACGTTACATTCTCTGTTCAAAATGACTATGTCAGGTCTATGTCTTCCTGATTAGTTTCTGAATGATACTACTCTTTGCATGAATAAAGTTGTAATTTAATTTTCAAAATAAATAACTGAAGCTCAATTAGGTTTAGCCGTGTGCTCACTGCTTCACGGCTGCCAGGAGGATTGCCAGAAGGTGAACCCAGAGCTTCAAGCCCCGGTCTCTCCTCATATTCCAGGACGCAGGAGGACAACCATGAGAGACGTGTGCTGCTGAATTTTAAAGAATGACTTAAGTATAAAAAATTTAGAGAATAATTTAAGAAGAAAGGTATTTACCTATCCAGGTGATTAATCCCAATCCTTATACCTTTATTTATGCATCTATGCTTAAGTTTATATAGCCTTCATTTATTTATGCAAGTTATATGTATATTCTTTTCAAGTTCCTTTCCAAATTTCCACCCCTGTGATAGAAAAAGGATTTTCTTAAAAGATATGAATCCATAAGGAGAGTAGGTAAAAAGCACCCTGGAATACTAAGACAACCGTGGATGTCAGAAAGCAGGAGAACGAGTGGGAAGAGATCAGCAGAACAGGAAAGAAAGACCCAAGCCTGCAGCTCAGAAGCCTGAAGGCAGGTTAGCCCTTGCCTCCGAACACAAGAATGGCTCAGAAATGGCTGGCGCTGGGTTTCTCAAGGGTGATTGTGATAGGGCAGGATTTTATAAAATTCTTACAGGTAGCCATTAGATCTCCAGAATCCTTTCCCCACAATTTTCAGCCCAGGGACTCCACCTCTTTACAACCCAGAAAAATGATTAGTACCCTAACAGGCACTTAGAGTTTGGTAACGCTGAGCACAGTGTGGACAGGAGGATGGTGGAAAACTGAGGCCTTCATGGCAACAGGGAGCAGCTTCAGTGAGCATGCGTGCCCAGCAGCGAAGTGGTGTCCGACCCCGAGGACTGCAGCCCGCCAGGCTCCTCTGTCCGTGGGATTTCCCAGGCAGGAACACTGGAGTGGGCTGCCGTGCTCTCCTCCAGGGGATCTTCCTGACCCAGGGACTGAACCGTGTCTCTCGTACTAGCAGGCAGACTCGTTATTGCCAGTGCCGCCTGGGAAGCCTGAGAGACTTCTGGGGAGACAGCAAACGGTGGAGGAAGGGTTCCGATGGGACAGGATTCCGAGAAGAGGGCTGGCTGGCCTTCAGGGCAGGGACTGAAGAGGTCTCTTCCTCACACGTGAGAAAAGCAAAGCTTGATGAGAGTATTTGGAAAGGTGCCTTGGGAGAGATTATTTATGAGAACTTGCATATTCTCTGAGTGAGGAGAGAAGGATGAGGAGCGATGTAAGTTTGAATCAGCTTTGGAGGAAATCAAAAGAGGAACACCCTTCCCTGCACCCATTTCTACTGCCCGCTACTGTTCCCTTAAAGAATGATTTTATAAATTCACATAATGCAGGTCACAGACATATGGCCCATGTGTCAAATCTACCCTCAAAGGATGTGAGCTTTTTTTAATTGGCTGCCAACATTTTGAAATATAATAACTTATTTTAAAAAAGATCAAGGGCATCTTTTTTAAAGACCAGATGGTCCTACAGCACGTTTCAGAGTGGAGTGAGGTGGTGGCAAGTTTCTTAGATGGAGTAGATATCCTATAGTCTGACACTAAATATGTGACCTTTCTTACCTGGAAGCCATTTGGGTTTGACATCCTGATAAAACATCTGTCTTTTGAGCATGATTAAGTCACTTGTGTGAAACTGCGGGAGGGTTATTTATCATTTTTAGATACGCCGTGTAAGGTATGTAAGAGCCCTGATCTGTTACTCTACCCCTAGACTGGGAGTGTCAGAAGAGGTGAAACGACATTTAGAAATGACTCCCGACGGGATGGATCCCTCCAGTTAGCGCTTCTAGGACCACAAGTCCATTCTCGTGACCTCACCTGGCAAAGTAAAATCACCGTCACGCAGAAGGCTCCAGTGGTGTCCCCTAGAGATTATGTCATCGGATTGCACTCAAGCTTCCCAGATGGTGAAGAACCTGCCTGCCAGGGCAGGAGACATAAGATATGTAGGCTCGATCCCTGGGTCGGGAAGATCCCCCAGAGGAGGGCACGGCAACCCACTCCACTATTCTCGCCCGGAGAATCCCATAGACCAGAGGTGGCTGGCGGGCCACGGTCCATAGGGTTGCAAAGAGCCTGACCCAACTCAAGCGACTTAATACGCACATACGCAAGCTTCTGACACGTGGTGAGACTTGGCATAGATTGACTATGACATACAAATATGTAAGGTTCCAAGCAGGAGCCTTACGTATTTCATTAGTGTCATGGTTATTATAGGAGTACTGATTGATGTTCATCCCATTTTAAGAAATGGTTCTTATTTGTGACTCAATAATTTGCATAATCATTATAGGCAGTATATGATTATATGCAATAATCGTGTCTATCTAACTCTTCAGTGAATGTCAATACTCTGAGAATCATTATGTGTATGATCATGAGATAAGAATCAGTTAGCTTTAGCCACATTCTTGAAAACATTTTACTAGTAAAACACGTCACTCGAATATGATCAAGTGCTAACTGTTCTTTCAGGACTAAGCTATGACTATTAAAGAACCTGCACCAGGATAAACTCCTTTCTAAGAAGTTACATTTAATTAAGAATTTCTCCCTAACCTGCAGCTTTCTTGGTCTCCTTCATGCAGCGAGTTCTGGCATATGGACCTCGGTTGCAGGCTAGGTAGTTTTCTTTTCTAGGGAGGCTTCTTCGGCCCTGGGAGGAAGCTCATAAGGTCTGGTCTGCTTGTGCAACTTCTCTTCCCTTCTCTTCATTATCTCTCTCAGGCGGTTTTGCTCCTGCAACTCCTTATCTTTCCGCTCCTCAGCCTCACATATCGCGTCTTCCTTCTGCCGCGTCTTCTGCTCTTCCTGCCACTGTTACGGAGAGAAGGTGTTGTTTACATATGATTTTCCATGAAAACAGTAGATCAGTTCACTCAGCGAGTCAGTCCTCACGCTGCGGAGTAGCAGCAGCGTGCAAGGCCCCTGAGTGTCCGCTCAGCAGCTCGGTGTCTGTCCCGTGCCTTGCACATCAGGGACCCTTGATAACGTTCAGCTGGCTCGGCAGGACACTTGCAGGGCAGCTGCGTGCTTGGCTTACTGTCGGTCCTACAGGCTCCGCCTTCCCTCCCCCATTCAGGTTGGTAATTTTAAGCCAAGAAATTGAGCAATTATGAAAAATTGACCAGAAAAGTAGATTTATAGTCCAGAGATCTTGATTTGCAGGTAGACTCAGTCATTCACTATCTTTAAAACCTTGAACAATTAACGGAATCATAAAGCTACATTCTTCTTATTGGTAAATGTTTTACAGACTTGTAAGGATTAAATTAACTACTGTAAGAGCACTTGTAAAGTGTGAGATATTAGTACAAAGCACTATAGTTATAGCTATTTCAAAGGAAATGTATACAGATGAATACTTTTAAAAAATGTGATATTCAGAGAAACTTCGATAACCCTCTACAAGTTAGTACTATGAAACTACTATTTGATTAGGCCAGCCACAGATCAAACAATTTGGACCCTATCCATTCTCAAACATATTTTCCAGAAAGGATGGCCTTGCCCGTCTGTAGAAAAACTGATGGCAGTGAATGCTTAGACACTGCTTATACCCTTGGAAGGAAGAAAAGATGATGGGTCTTGGGAGGCATTTCCTAGCCTCCTCTCCATCACTCAGAACAGTGTCCTCTGTATCTTTAGGCCAATGTGCCTAATCACAGAGTGATTAAAGTCTTTCGACTCTTTCAAGGGTACAGAACGATAGGGAAAAGATTTTTACTCTGTTATTAAAACGACACTATATATGTGCGCATGTATACACTGGCAACCTGCTGTCTTCTGTAGTGTAGTCCAGATAATCCAAGCGACTGGCAAAATTATAGCTGCTGCAATTGATGAGCTATTAGGAATTATAGTGATACTGCCTTGTACATATGATATATTGGTTTAGCATAAATCTTATTAGTGAATAAAATAGCAATACCATAGCTCTCATTTTGTAATTCTAGGATATCATTCAGTTCCAAACCCCAATACTTGTGGCTGTTGCTACAGTGCCTTAAGTATTGACTCTGTGAATAAATAACTACTTAGTGGGATCAGTATATGAAATAACCACTTATTCTTTCTCAAAATATCACTAATAAAAGGAATGTAAAACATCAACCATGGGAATATAAACACAGCCTGGGAAATAATACGCAATTGGGGATAAAATCAATTTAAACACAGTCTGCATAGCATTGAATCCCCATTATATTAAAAGAAAAAACAAAGTATCAGTATTCTACTTACATAAGTAACTCTGTATAAGTGACTTATAAGTATATAAGTAACTCTACTCCTAAGAAAAAGCAGTCATAGATGATTTGGCAAGAAATCACTGATTATATATAGTTCAGTGGATTAAAACCTGTTCAGTGGCCTTGCCTTGTGACTGCTTGTTTAACTGATACAAAGAACAGAATGATTAAAGTCTTTCTAATACTCCAGGAGCAAAGAATGGTCACTGAAAAAACTGAGTCAAAAGATTTTTGCTCTTTCATTAAAAATACACTACAGAAGAAATCAGTGTTCAGTGTTCAACATCAGATTCCTATCACACACTCAAAAAAATCAGTACTAATTCAGGAGACAGAATAAGGCTAGTATTTTATAAGTGAAAGAAAGCCACACCTTCTGCACCCCAGTGAAGGCACTGAAGTATATAGGCAGTACAGTGAGATGTAATTCAATTTGGCAAATCTCAGTCAAAACGCAATCGACTTTTGAGTTCCATGATCAGTGTTTGCATCTCAGAACTACACTTTCCAGTTAAAAATGCCTTTAAAGAACAAAGCTTTTCCTGCTAGTTTAAGAAAATCAAACTCACGTGATGGTCAATGATTCTTGCCAACTCTCTGTCTGCCCTGGTGAAAAAATCTGGATATGGAAACAAAGGAGCTTCTGCCACAGAAGAATATTCCCTTCAAAAGAGCACAAGAACAGATCCAATATCAGGTACAGATACTCTTCCACCCTGGAATATACAGCTTTGCAAATCACCATTGTTAAGCATTTTGATTATATATTGCTAACATGGAAGACTTACTCTGTATAGAAAATTAAATATTAGTTTTTAGTTTCTGTAAACCATTTGGGTTATTAAGACTGACAATTTTGATGGTAAGGTATGGCATACAGAATGAGAACAAGAAGATAATAAAAAGGCAACCTCTCCTAGGAGATATAAATACTTTAGCTAGTCAGTAGTGAATGAGATACCCACTCCAGTGTTCTTGCCTGGAGAACCCCAGGGACAGAGGAGCCTGGTGGGCTGCCGTCTCTGGGGTCACACAGAGTCGGACATGACTGAAGCGACTTAGCAGCAGCACCAGCAGCAGTGAATGAGATGCTATGAAAGGCTTCAGGAAGCCTGAAGTAGACTGTGCCCACTGGGAAGATGAAAATGCCCATCCCTGTACACAGCCCCATGACCTTGAAAGTTCTGGTGGAATTCTAAGCCTAAGAATTTGATTGTAGATCTACCAGAAAAAAATGCTATAACTTCAATATTTCTTTCAAGTCTTTATATTACTAAGTGTGGAACTGTAGTAGACTTTAGCAAGAGCTCAGTGGAAGTGCTGGCAGTACAAAGCTGGGCCCTCGGCTGGTGGAGATTTAGCATTAAACATTCCACATCGTAATTATATTATTGAATTTATTATCAAAAAACTACTGTGAGTGCAGAAATATGTTATGTAACAAAATGGTGGTAGAGAGTATGGTTTTAAAGGAGAGAAAATAGGTTTGAAGGAGAAGCTCTTAGAAAAGGGTCTATGGAGAGGTATAGCTGGTGAAAATTTCCGTATTCAAAATGCCTGATCAGTTTTGAAGACTGTAGTGTCTAGTAAGCATTTTTCACGCTGTTGCCTCTGCCCTTGTGGCGCCTTCTCTCCTGCCACTGGGCTGCTTCATGCGGCACTAGGTGTTCCTCAAGTCCTTGCATTCATCTTCATCTCCACGATTATTTTCCTTATCTAAACAATTATGCCTTTCCTGGACTAAGACCTCCTTGTTTATAATCTCTGCATCCACCATGCCTTACTCTTTTTATTCTTGTCTCTATAGAGTAGCCAGATGTTTTTTTCTTTTTTTCAAAATACAAAATGGATCACGTCAATCCCTGGCTTCAAACTCTTCAGTAAATCCCCAGTAGCTTTAGAATGAAGATTACATCTCTTGGGACTTCCTGGTGGTCCAGTGGCTAAGACTCCATGCTCCCATGCAGGGGACCTGGGCTCAATCCTTGGTTGGGGAACTAGATCCCACATGCTGCAACTAAAAATAAGATCCTGCATGCTGCAACGAAGACCTGGCACAGCAAAATAAATAAAACCAATTGTGTTTTTTTTTTTGAAAGATTTAACTTATATTTTTATTTTTTATTTTTTTTAACTTTACAGTACTGTATTGGTTTTGCCATATTATTTTTAAAGATGATATTTCTTGTTGAAGAGGCTGAAGTAGACTGTGCATTTGTCTCAGCGGCTTGCCTGGCTCCTCCAGACTTGCTCCTCTCCCTCTTGGCCGGGGTCCATGCGTTCCTAACACATGGGCTTTCCTGCAGCTGCTGCAGTGTGTTCTGCTCATGTGTGCATGCTGTCACCCCTTTCTGCAAAGTCCTTTCCCCCCTCCTCCTCTCTGCTGCAGTGCTCAGTTCAGTTCAGCCGCTCAGTCGTGTCCAACTCTCCGCAACCCCATGGACTGCAGCACGCCAGCCCTCCCTGTCCATCAGCAACTCCCAGAGTCCACCCAAACCCATGTCCATTGAGTTGGTGATGCCATCCAACCATCTTATCCTCTGTCATCCCCTTCTCCTCCTGCCCTCAATCTTTCCCAGCATCAGGGTCTTTTCCAGGGAGTCAGGTCTTCGCATCAGGTGGCCAAAGTATTGGAGTTTCAGCTTCAGCATCAGTCCTTCCAAGGAACACTCAGGACTGATCTCCTTTAGGATAGACTGGTTGGATCTCCTTGCAGTCCAAGGGGCTCTCAAGAGTCTTCTCCAACACCACAGTTCAAAAGCATCAATTCTTCAGCACTCAGCTTTCCTTATAGTCCAACTTTCACATCCACACATGACCACTGGAAAAACCCTAGCCTTGACTAGACGGACCTTTGTTCGCAAAGTAATGTCTCTGCTTTTTAATATGCTGTCTAGGTTGGTCATAATTTTCCTTCCAAGGAGTGAGCACCTTTTAATTTTATGGCTGCAATCACCATCTGCTGTGATTTTGGAGCCCCAAAAGATAAAGTCTGACACTGTTTCTCCATCGATTTGCAGTGAAGTGATGGGACCAGATGCCATGATCTTCGTTTTCTGAATGTTGAGCTTTAAGCCAACTTTTTCACTCTCCTCTTTCACTTTCATCAAGAGGCTTTTTAGTTCCTCTTCACTTTCTGCCATAAGGGTGGTGTCATCTGCATATCTGAGGTTATTGATATTTCTCCTGGCAATCTTGATTCCAGCTTGTGCTTCTTCCAGCCCAGTATTTCTCATGATGTACTCTGCATAGAAGTTAATAAGGAGGGTGACAATATACAGCCTTGATGTACTCCTTTCCTATTTGGAACCAGTCTGGTGTTCCATGTCCAGTTCTAACTGTTGCTTCCTGACCTGCATACAGGTTTCTCAAGAGACAGGTCAGATGGTCTGGTATTCCCATCTCTTTCAGAATTTTCCACAGTTTATTGTGATCCACACAGTCAAAGGCTTTGGCATAGTCAATAAAGCAGAAATAGATGTTTCTCTGGAACTCTCTTGCTTTTTTGATGATCCAGTGGATGTTGGCAATTTGACCTCTGGATCCTCTGCCTTTTCTAAAACCAGCTTGAACATCTGGAAGTTCACGGTTCACGTATTGCTGAAGCCTGGCTTGGAGGATTTTGAGCATGACTTTACAAGCATGTGAGATGAGTGCATTAACTAGCTGCAGTGCTAGTTAATGCTTACTTATCCTTCATCTTCTCAGTTCAAGCCCAGTAACCACAGCTGTCAATCCACCATGGGCCTCTCCTTCATCGTGCTTATCTCAGTTGTAACTTGACATTTATCTGTGTGCCTCTATGAGTTTTATTTTCTTGACTAGATATGAGCTGCATGATTGTGGACACTATTGTTTGCTAATCGTTGTCTCCAGAGTGCCCAACCCAGGCCATAAAGATGAGTCAACCACACAGCACTCTATGTCAGCAGAACAGTGCCCAGTACAGCGAGAAGATGGCAGTCTCAGGAGGTAAGTCATCAGAGTGGAGCTAACACCAGGGATTCATAGGAAAACAGCTAATGTGACATGTGACCAGGGAAAATATATGGAAACCTCTCCAAACTCATAAGATTCACAAGTATCGTGGAGCAGAAGAGCAGATAGAGGCCCTCATCATGCTATTGAAATATTAAAGAAAAATGTGATTCTAGAACACTGGTGAGTTAGAGGGAACCTGGGGGCTGAGACCTGGGTTAACTATATCTATCCAGTAAACTCTGGGCACTTCAGATATTCAAAGAATTGTGCTAAATGCTGTGAAAACATAAACGAGACAAAACTTTTAAAATCATTCAGGTTAAAGGTACTCAATAAGTTGCCTCAAATTCCTTCTTGGATTATTACAGTTTATATTAAAGAGATGCACAACAATATAAGCAATGTTAGAAAGTCTCTAAAATGGGAAGGTTAGATGAATATGCTTGTGCATCTGTGCTTTCTAGTTACCTCAGTTGAATAGTTTGTACTGGAAAAGAAAAATGCATAAAAAACTGTAATAAACATGAGACGATAAAATGCAAGTCAACGTGACGGATGAGAGATAAATAGTCAATGATATAAACAGAAGAATGCAGGAAAATTGTTAAGAAACAGGTTCTGCACTCAGATCTCTAGGCAAATTTTCATCTTGCCACTTAGTATTAATTAATCACTCAGTTCCTCAGTGTCCCCATTTTTAACATAAAAAATAGTGCCTTCTTTTTATGTATTATTAAGATTAAAATGGAATAATGCATAAAGCACCTATGACGGGGCAAATACTAAACACGTTTTTGCTATACCATTCTCTGATAATGTCATTATCAGAAAAATTGAGGGGACTAAGCCATGGTTTTTCAACGATACTGAAAGAGATGAGAGTGAAATAAGTGAGAAAGTAGTGGAATGTAAAACAATTAGTTCACTTCAGTTCAGTCGCTCAGTTGTGTCCGACTCCTTGTGACCCCATGGACGGCAGCATGCCAGGCCTCCCTGTCCATCACCAACTCCTGGAGTTCACTCAGACTCATGTCCATTGAGTCGGTGATGCCATCCAGCCATCTCATCCTCTGTCATCCCCTTCTCCTTCCATCTTCAATCTTTCCCAGCATCAGGGTCTTTTCAAATGAGTCAGCTCTTTGTATCAGGTGGCCAAAGTATTGGAGCTTCAGCTTCAGTATCAGTCCTTTCAAAGAATATTCAGAACTGACTTCCTTAATGATTGACAGCTTTTATCTCCTTGCAGTCCAAGGACTCTCAAGAGACTTACCAACACCACAGTTCAAAAACATCAATTCGTTGGTTCTCAGCTTTCTTCATGGTCCAACTTTCACGTCCATACATGACTACTGGAAAAACCATAGCCTTGACTACACAGACCTTTGTTAGCAAAGCAATGTCTCTGCTTTTTAACATGCTGTCTAGGTTGGTGATAGCTTTTCTTCCAAGGAGCATGCATCTTTTAATTTCAAGGCTTCAGTCACCATCTGCAGTGATTTTGGAACCCCCCAAAATAAAGTTTCTCACTGTTTCCATTGTTTCCCCATCTATTTGCCATGAAGTGATGGGACCAGGTGCCATGATCTTCATTTTTTGAATGCTGAGTTTTAAGCCAACTTCTTCACTTTCCTCTTCCACTTTCATCAAGAGGCTCTTTAATTCTTTTCACTTTATGCCTTAAGGGTGGTGTCCTCTGCATATCTGAGGTTATTGATCTATTTCCTGGCAATGTTGATTCCAGCTTGTGCTACATCTAGCCTGGCATTTCACATAATGTACTCTGCATATAAGTTAAATAAGCAGGGTGACAATATACAGCCTTGATGTACTCGTTTTCCTATTTGGAACCAGTCCATTGTTCCATGTCCAGTTCTAACCGTTGCTTCTTGACCTGCATATGGATTTATAGGAGGCAGGTCAGGTGGTCTGGTATTCCCATCTCTGAGAATTTTCCACAGTTTGTTGTGATACACACAGTCAAATGTTTTGCATAGTCAATGAAGCAGAAGAAGATGTTTTTCTGGAACTCTCTTGCTTTTTTTACATGATCCAACAGATGTTGGCAATTTGATCTCTGATTCCCCTGCCTTTTCTAAAACCAGCTTGAACATCTGGAGGTTCATGGTTCACGTACTGCTGAAGCCTGGATTGGAGAATTTTGAGCAGTACTTTACTAGTGTGTGAGATGAGTGCAATTGTATGGTAGTTTGAGCATTCTTTTGCATTGCCTTTCTTAGGGATTGGAATGAAAACTGACCTTTTCCAGTCCTGTGGCCACTGCTGAGTTTTCCAAATTTGCTGGCACATTGAGTGCACCACTTTCACAGCATCATCTTTTAGGGTTTGAAATAGTTCAGCTGGAATCTCATCACCTCCACTAGCTTTGTTCATAGTGATGCTTTCTAAGGCCCACTTGACTTCACATTCCAGGATGTTGGGCTCTAGGTGAGTGATCACACCATCCTGATGATCTGGGTCGTGAAGATCACTTTCGTATAGTTCTTCTGTGTATTCCTGCCACCTCTTCTTAATATCTTCTGCTTCTGTTAGGTCCATACTGCTTCTGTCCTTTATTGTGCTCATCTTTGCATGAAATGTTTCCTTGGTATTCTAATTTTCTTTAAGATTATACAGTGGAAGTGACAAATAGATCTAAGTCATTAGATCTTATAAACAGAGTGCCTGAAGAACTATGGACGGAGGTTCATAACGTTGTACAGGCGGCCATAATCAAAACCATCCCCAAGAAAAAGAATGCAATACGGTGAAATGGTTGTCTGGGGAAGCCTTAGAAATATCTGGGAAAAGAAGAGAAGTTAAAGGCAAAGGAGAAAAGGAAAGATATATCCATGTGAATGCAGAGTTCCAAAGAATAGCAAGGAGAGATAAGAAAGCCTTCCACAGCGATCAATGCAAAGACATAGAGGAAAACAACAGAACGGGAAAGACTAGAGATCTCTTCAAGAAAATTGGAGATACCAAGGGAACATTTAATGCAAAGATGGGCTCAATAAAGGACAGAAAACAATTAAGATGAGGCTTAAATGAGATGCACACTTCAAATGTTTGGAATTTAACGGGAAGTACTGAAAAACCTATCTGGAAAGATGGTGTCTTAAAATCCTAAGCTTGTCAAAACAAAGTGGAATAAATTGGCAGTCTTAAAATTGGCATTTTCTCTGGTATACATCATGGCATTTGGTCCCATCACTTCATGGCAAATAGATGGGGAAACAATGGAAACAGCGACAGACTTTATTATTTTGGACTCCAAGATCACTACAGATGATGACTGCAGCCATGAAATTAAAGGAGACTTGCTCCTTGGAAGTAAAGTTATGACCAACCTAGATATCATATTAAAACGCAGAGACATTACTTTGTGAACAAAGATCCACCTAGTCAAAGCTTTGGTTTTTCCAGTAGTCATGTATGGAAGTGAGAGTTGGACTATAAAGGAAGTTGAGCACCAATGAACTGATGCTTTTGAACTGATGCTTGTGTGATGTTGGCGAAGACTCCTGAGAGTCTCTTGGACATCAAGGAGATGCAACCAGTCCATCCCAAAGGAAATCAGTCCTGAATATTCATTGGAAAGACTGATGCTATAGCTGAAACTCCAATACTTTGGCCACCTGATGCGAAGAACTGACTCATTGGAAAAGACCCTGATGCTGGGAAAGACTGAGGGCAGGAGGAGAAGGGGACAACAGAGGATGAGATGGTTGGATGGCATCATGGACTCAATGGACATGAGTCTGAGTAAACTCTGGGAGTTGGTGATGAACAGGGATGCCTGGCGTGCTGCGGTCCATGGGGTCCCAAAGAGTCGGACATGACTGAGCGACTGAACTGAACTGAACTGGTATACTTTATTTTCATTCTGATGTTCAGCCTGGATAATGATCTTCAAAAAAGGCATGGATATATGACCTTTCACTGATTCCAAACTTGTCCCAATAATTCTATATTTTTTCCTTTTTGGAAGTTGAAAGGTTCATTATTTGATTACTGGAATACTCTAACCTGTTCCTTCCTCAAAGACTTCCTCAGTTCCACTGCAGTTTCTGCTTTCTCTTTCAGCTTTATTGAGATATAACTGACATATAACATTGTATAAGTTTAAGTTGTACCACATAATTTAAGACAAATCATATTACAAAATGATTACCACAATAAGGTTAATCACCACCTCTGTTATTCCGCATAACTAACTCTTTTGTATGTGGGTAATGAGAACACTCAAGGTCCACTCTCTTGGCAAGGCTCAAGTACTTAATCCAACACTGTCAACTATAGTCACCAGTCTGTCCCTTAGAGCCTCAGGACGGGGGCACGTTAAAATTGGACAGTTGTACCTTTGACTAACACGTCCCATCTCTCCCTTCCTCAGCCCTTAACAAGCTCCTCTGTTTCTGTGAGTTCTGCATTTTAAGAGTACACATATAAATGGGATGATGCAGTGTGTGTCGTCCTCTGTCTGACTTATTTCACTAAGCATAATATTCTCTAGGTCTATAAACCCTGCTGCAAATTGAAATATTTTATTTACTTTTATTTATTGTATTATTATTGTATTTATTTCACGGCTGAGTGCTGGTCCTTTATCCATTATTTCGCTGAAGTCCGGTTCGGTCGCTTCCGTGCCTTGGCTATTGTAAGCGATACCGCAATGGCCACGGGACTGCAGATATCTTTTCAAGATGTTTGTTTTGTTTCCTCTGGATATATACCCAGAATTCGAACTGCTATTTACATGTCAGCTCTATTTCTAATTTTTGCAGAACCTCCAAACTGCTTTCCTTTGTGGCTTCACCAGTTTCCATTTCTGCCAACAGTGCACAGAGGTTCCCCTTTCTCCAACATCATTGCCAACACTTCTCTCTTTTGCTTTTTGACAATAACCATTCTAATGGGAGTGAGGCGATAGCTTATTGTGGTTATTATATGCATTTCCTTGATGATTAGCAATACTGAGCACTTTTTTGTACCTGTCAGCTGTTGTATATCTTTGAAATAATGTCTATTCTAGTCCTTTGCCATTTTATACTTTGATGTTTTGAATCTTTGCTATTGACATGTAAGAATTCCTTATATATTTTGCACATTAACTCCTTATCACATAGATGGTTTGGGAATATCTAATCCCATTCCATGTTGCCTTTTCATATTTGTTTCTTTGGCTGTGTAGAAGCTTTTTAGTTTAATGTACTCCTGCTTGTTGATTTTAGTGTCAACTTCAGAAAATCATTGCTAAGACCAATGTCAAGATGCTTTCCCCTTATGCTTTCCTCTAGGAATTTCATAGTTTCAGTTCTTCCACCTAAGACTTCAGTCCATTTCAGGTTAACTTTCGTGAGTGGTATGAGATAGGGGAACAGATTGCATTCTTTTACAAGTGAAAATTCTGTTTTCCTAGCACCGATTATTGAAGACACTCTCTTTTCTCCAGTGAGTACTCCCGGCTCCCTTGTCAGATATTAGCTACCCGTACACGAGTGAGCTTCTCTCCGGGCCCCCTGCTCTGGCCCATGGTCTATGTCTGCTCCATGCCAGCACCATACTGTTTTGATCACTTTGATTACTGTGTGTCAGTTGCTCATTCACATCTGACTCTTTCCAACCCAACTGCCTGTTGCCCACAAGTCTCCTCTATCCATGGAATTCTCCAAGTGAGCATACTTGAGAGGGTTGCCATTTCCTTCTCCAGGGGAACTTCCCAACCCAGGGATTGAACCGAGGTCTCCTACATTATAGGCAGATTCTTTACTGTGTGAGCCACCAGGGAAGCTTGATTACTACAGCTTTATTATACATTTTGATATTGGGAAGTGTGATGCCTGCAGCTTCATTCTTTCTTGGGGCTGCTTGAACTAATTGAGGTCTTTTGGGGTTTTATACAAATTTTAGAATTGCTTTTTCTATTTCTGTGAAAAATGTCATTGACATTTTGATAGGGATTACACTGAATGTATAGATCACTTCAGCTTGTAGGAACATTTTAACAATATTAAAATCTTCTGATTGATGAGCATAGAATATCTTTCAGTTTATTTGTATATTCAATTTCTTTCATCACTAAATTCAAGAGATGATAGCACAGAACTGTCATCTCCTTAGTTAAATTTATTCCTAAGTATTTTATTCTTTTTGACAGTATTGTTAAAAGATTGCTTTCTTTATTTCTTTTAAGTTAGATCATTGTCAGTGTCTAGAAAAGCAGCTGATTTCTGTATGTTGATTTTTTTTTTTAATCCTGTAACTGTACAGAATTCATTCAGCAGTTTTAACTTGCTGGGCTCTTTTGAATTCTCTATATGTAAAATCACATCATTTGCAAAACTATTAAATTGTTTCTACTACTTGCTATCACTAGGGATTTCAGTACTATGTTAAGTATAAACAGTGAGAGGGGGCAACTTTCTCTTCTTTATAATATCAAAGAGAAAACTTTCAGCTTTTCACCATTGAGTAAAATGTTCAGTTCAGTTCAATTGCTCAGTCGTGTCCAACTCTTTGCAACCCCATGAACTGCAGCACGTCAGGCCTCCATGTCTATCACCAACTCCCAGAGTCCACTCAGACTCACGTCCATTGAGTCCGTGATGCTATCCAGCCATCCCATCCTCCGTCGTCCCCTTCTCCTCCTGCCCCTAATCCCTCCCAGCATCAGAGTCTCTTCCAATGAGTCAACTCTTCACATGAGGTGGCCAAAGTAATGGAGCTTCAGCTTCAACATCAGTCCCTGTAATAAACACCCAGGACTGATCTCCTTTAGGATGGACTGGTTGGATCTCCTTGCAGTCCAAGGGACTCTCAAGAGTCTTCTCCAACACCACAGTTCAAAAGCACCAATTCTTCAGCACTCAGCTTTCTTCACAGTCCAACTCTCACATCCATACATGACCACTGGAAAAACCATAGCCTTGACTAGATGGACCTTTGTTGGCAAAGTAATGTCTCTGCTTTTCAATATGCTGTCAGGTTGGTCAAAACTTTTCTTCCAAGGAGTAAGCGTCTTTTAATTTCATGGCTGCAGTCACCATCTGCAGTGATTTTGGAGCCCAACAAATAAAGTCTGACACTGTTTCCATTGTTTCCACATCTATTGCCCATGAAGTGATGGGACCAGATGCCATGATCTTCATTTTCTGAATGTTAAGCTTTAAGACAACTTTTTCACTCTCCATCATCAAGGGGCTTTTTAGTTCCTCTTCACTTTCTGCCATAAGGGTGGTGTCATGTGCATATATGAGGTTATTTATAGTTCTCCCGGCAATCTTGATTCCAGCTTGTGTTTCTTCCAGTCCAGCGTTTCTCATGATGTGCTCTGCATATAAGTTAAGTAAGCAGGGTGACAATATACAGCCCTGATGAACTCCTTTTCCTATTTGGAAGCAGTCTGTTGTTCCATGTCCAGTTCTAACGGTTGCTTCCTGACCTGCATACAGGTTTCTCAAGAGGAAGGTCAGGTGGTCTGGTATTCCCATCTCTTTCAGAATTTTCCACAGAAGAACTATACAAAAAAGATCTTTACAACCAAGATAATCACGATGGTGTGATCACTCACCTAGAGCCACAGAGCCTGGAATGTGAAGCCAAGTGGGCCTTAGAAAGCATCACTACGAACAAAGCTAGTGGAGGTGATGGAATTCCAGTTGAGCTATTTCAAACCCTGAAAGATGATGCTGTGAAAGTGCTGCACTCAATATGTCAGCAAATTTGGAAAACTCAGCAGTGGCCACAGGACTGGAAAAGGTCAGTTTTCATTCCAATTCCAAAGAAAGGCAATGCCAAAAAATGCTCAAACTACTGCACAATTGCACTCATCTCACATGCTAGTAAAGTAATGCTCAAAGTTCTCCAAGCCAGGCTTCAGCAATACGTGAACCGTGAACTCCCAGATGTTCAAGCTGGTTTTAGAAAAGGCAGAGGAACCAGAGATCAAATTGCCAACATCCGCTGGATCATTGGAAAAGCAAGAGAGTTCCAGAAAACATCTATTTCTGCTTTATTGACTATGCCAAAGCCTTTGACTGTGTATATCACAATAAACTGTGGAAAAGTTTCTGAAAGAGATGAGTAAAATATGCTGTGGGCATATTATTTATGTCCTTTGTTATGTTGAAGTATGTCCCTTCCATACCTAATTTGTTGAAAGTTTCTAATCATGAAGATGTAATATAATCACATTTACTGAAATAATCATATGGTTTTAATCTTTCATTCTATTAATGTGGTGTATCACATTTATTGACTTGTGTATTTTGAACCACACTTACATTCAAGGGGTAAATCCCACATGATCATGGTGTATGATCCTTCTGAAGTGTCCATTATTTGAAAATTTGTATTTTTAAGTTAAAAAATTTATTGATATGTTTGATGTACATTATTATATAATAGGTTGTAATAGATTTATAATTTTAAAGGTTATGCTCCATTTATAAATATTGATATTTCCTTTATTAGATAATATATCCTTGCTGCTTATTTTATACAAATTAGTTTGTACCTCTTTATCCCTATTCCTCTCCTGCTCCTCCCCCTTCCCTCTTCCTATTGGAAACGACTAGTTCATTCTCTGTATCTGTAACTCTCTTTATATAACAGAACAGAAACAGAGTCTCAGATACAGAGGATGAACTAGTCGTTACCAATAGGAAGAGGGAAGGGGAGGGGCAGGAGAGGAATAGGGGATAAAGAGGTATAGACACATATAAGTGATATCATAAAGTATTTGTCTTCCTCTGTCTGACTTGTTTCACTTAGGATAAGATCCTCCAAGCCGATCCATGTTGCAAATGGAAGTCTCACTCTTTTCATGGCTGAGTAGTGCTCCATGTACATCTATACACACTTCCTTTATCCACTCACCTGCTGATGGACATTCCAGTTGCTTCCATATCTTGGCAATTGTAAATAACACTGCAGTGAACATTGGAGTGCATGTTTTTTGTAAAATTGGTGCTTTTTCTCGTTTGGATATGTACCTGGGAGTGGCACTGCTAGGGCATATGGTAGTTCCATTTTCAGCTTTTTGAGACATTTCCATACTGTTTTCCACAGTGGCTGCACCAGTTTACACTCTCAACTGAGGTGACAGCAGCGTGTGAGGGGCCCTTTTCTCCACATGCCTGCTAACATTGGTTATATATGCTCTTTTTGGAGAAAGCCATTCTGGCAAGGGTGAGGTGATATCTCATTGTGATTTCAATTTGCAATTTCCATATGATTAGTGATGTTGAGCATCTTTTCATGTGCCTGTTGGCCATCTGTGTGTCCTTTCTGTAAAAAACATCTATTCAGATCTTCTGCTCTTTATAGAAACAGAGCTGTTTATTCTTTTTGATGTTGAGTTGTATGAGCTGTTTATAGATTCTGGATGTTAACCCGTTATTGGTCATACCACTTACAGATATTTTCCCCCATTTAGCAGGGTTTTTTTGTTTTGTTTTGTTTTGTTGATGGTTGCCTTTTTTTGTGCAACAGCTATTAAATAGGTCACAGTTGTTTACTTCTTTTGCTATAGCAGAAAGAGCCTCCCAAAATGTCAAAACAGGTTAGCCTATGTATTGCTCTAGGAGTTTTTGGTCTTGCATTTAGAACTTCAATTTTTACACTTAGGTGTTTAATCCATTTTGCGTTTATTTTTGAATGTAGTGTTAGAGAATGTCCTACTTTCATTCTTTTACATGTAGCTGTCCATCTATCCCAGCACTACTTTTTAAAGATACTTTACTGTATATCCATAACTCCTTATCATAGATTAATCTACTGTAAGTGTGTGAACATTTCTGGACTCTCTTCTGTTCCATTCACCTGTGTGTCTGTTTTTGGGCCAGTACCATACAGATTTGCTTATGAGGCAAAGCTTCTTCATTTCTCAAGACTGTTTTACCTTTTCGGGGTCTTTCGTGTTTCTGTATACGTTTTTAAGTTATTTGTTCTAGTTATGTGAAAAGTGCCCTTAGTATTTTGATAGGGATTGCCCTGAATCTGTGGACTGCCTTGGGTAATTTGGCCATTGTAACAGAATTCTTACAACCCAAGAACACGGCTTATCTTCCCATCTCTTAATGCTGTCTTCAATTTCTATCATTATTGCCTTTAACAGTTTTCTGGCTATTGGTCTTTTACCTCCTTAGGTATGTTTCTGTCTTGGTATTTTATTATTCTGATGCGATGGTAAATGGGATGGTTTTTTTAATTTCTCTGATAGGTGTTAGTGTATAGCAATGCATCATATTTCTGTGTATTAATTTTGTATTCTGAAACATTTATAAAATTCATTGAAGAGCTGTGATGACTTTAGAATTTTCTATGTATAGTATCATATCATCTGCAAACAGTGATGGTTTTGCTTTCCAATGTGGATTCTTTTTATATCTTTTTTCTCTCTGATTACTGTGGCTAGGGCTTATCTTTTGTGTATCTACTGTAGGTTTTTATTTTGTGGTTACCATGGGACTTGTATAAAGCATATCATTATTATAATAATCTATTATAATAATCTATAATATCTATTATTATTATAATGACCTTACTTCAATTGCATACAAAAACTGGCTCTTGAATAGAACTGTCTATTAATACTCCAGGAGCATTTTCCCCAATTCCATTTTAATCCATTCTTAGGAAACATAAATCATTTTTTTAGGAAACATGGATCATTCTGGAAAGTGAATGTATCATGTCCTCAGAGACACATTTAAACATAATTTTCATACTCACAACCCAACTTCGTCATATTAAATCTGTCATACACCTTTAAAGCAGAAGGTTTAAAAGTAATTTTCTGGGCACATGAATGAAAAAATTTTAACTCAATGTTAATTTTTCATTTTGGAAGAGTGATTGTTTCAAGTAGCAAATTGCATCTGAGTGTGCTTGGACCATTATTTTTATTTTCTTTCACTATACTTAGTTTGCCCAAATAACAGAGCTTCAAGATCACAACTTCTTATAAAGGACAGGATTTAAAGCACAGATATTTACAAGAAAGTTTTCCAAAATTAAAACAAAACCAAAACACCTAACATCAAATAAATCTCCTTGGCTACTTTTAAAAAGTAGGTTAGCAAAGAAAGAGTTTGTTTTCAACTTGACTATAACCATTACTTGGGCCCACATTAAAAATATTTGTAACCTATTGAATTGCTATTGCTTTGTAGTTCCTGAATTTTAAAATACCCTATGGATATTGTCTGCTCAGAGAGTTAAAAAATTGTTCTGCTCTCACCCATCCAACACCTTCATCCTGGGTAGTGATCCTGTTTCTTCCAGGCATGAAGAACTGCCAGTCAAGGAAGGCTCCAGGGTCCTTAGGCTTCTGCCATTCCCAATGATATCCTCTGTCTCAGACATCAGATCTTACCATTTCAGTCTCACTTTCCCCTGTAAGCTAGACTATTGACCTAGTGGGTCCCACACACACTGCATGCTGGAGAGTTTTAGGTGTCACTTTCACACTGAATAGAGCTTACAGTGCAACTGAGTAACTCAAAGTCAGGATTTATAATTTCTTTGCAGTCCATTGAGTTAAAATGGACATGCACACTGAAACAATTCTTCCTGCATTTCCAGATACAATATTTTGCAGGATATTGAGCCATGGATGGCCCTCTGCTGCCCCGGCATTGTGGAATCATCTTCTATTTCAACTTGTCTACAATCTCCTAAATCAGTTTAGTCACTAGAGTCTGGAGTCTTGTCATTAATCTAGTCTTAAACACAAGCGCGGGTGGCTCTGACAGTGCACAAGCACGGCCAAGAGGAGCTACCCCACGTCCCAGGTCAGAAGCAGAAGCTGGGAGGACCCCACGCCCCAGGGGTGGCGGCCCAGAGGAGCTACCCCGCGTCCGAGGTCAGGGGCAGAAGCTGGGAGGACCCCATGCCCCAGGGGTGGCGGCCCAGAGGAGCTACCCCACGTCCCAGGTCAGGGGCAGCGGCCGGGAGGAGCTACCCCATGTCCAAGGTCAGGGGCAGCAGCCCAGAGTGTCAGGCTGCAACAGTGTAGGACAGCTGAGGGGAGCTACACCACATCTGAGGCCAGGGGCAGCGGCCAGGAGTAGCAACCCCACGTTCAAGGAGCGGTGGCTGCACGGGTGCAGGAGGGCCTAGAGGAGCTACTCCACCTTCAAGGTCAGGAGGGGCAGCGGTGAGGAGATACCCCTCGTCCAAGGTAAGAAGTAGCAGCTGTGCTTTGCTGGAGCAGCCACGAAGAGATAGCCCATATTCAAGGTAAGAGAAACCCAAGTAAGACAGTAGGTGTTGCAAGAGGGCATCAGAGGGCAGACACAGTGAAGTCATAATCACAGAAAAATAGCCAATCTAATCACACTAGGACCACAGCCTTGTCTAACTCAATGAAACCAAGCCATGTCCGTGGAGCAACCCAAACGGGCGGGTCATGGTAGAGAGGTCTGACAGAATGTGGTCCACTGGAGAAGGCAATGGCAAACCACTTCAGTATTCTTGCCTTGAGAACCCCACAAACAGTATGAAAGGCAAAATGCTAGGATACTGAAAGAGGAACTCCCCAGGTGGGTAGGTGCCCAATATGCTACTGGAGATCAGTGGAAAAATAACTCCAGAAAGGATGAAGGGATGGAGCCAAAGCAAAAACAATACCCAGTTTTGGATGTGACTGGTGATAGAAGCAAGGTCCGATGCTGTAAAGAGCAATATTGCATAGGAACCAGGAATGTTAGGGCTATGAATCAAGGCAAATTGGAAGTGGTCAAACAAGAAATGGCAAGGGTGAACATCGACATTCTAGGAATCGGTGAACTAAAATGGACTGGAATGAGTGAATTTAACTCAGATGACCATTATATCTACTTCTGTGGGCAGGAATCCGTCAGAAGAAATGGAGTAGCCATCATGGTCAACAAAAGAGTTCAAAATGCATTACTTGGATGCAATCTCAAAAACAACAGAATGATCTCTGTTCATTTCCAAGGCAAACCATTCAATATCACAGTCTATGCCCCAACCAGTAACACTGAAAAAGCTAAAGTTGAACGGTTCTATGAAGACATACAAGACCTTTTAGAACTAACACCCAAAAAAGATGGCCTTTCATGATAGGGGACTGGAATGCAAAAGTAGGAAGTCAAGAAACACCTGGAGTAACAGGCAAATTTGGTTTTGGAATACAGAATGAAGTTGGGCAAAGGTTAATAGAATTTTGCCAAGAGAATGCACTGGTCATAGCAAACACCCTTTTCCAACAACACAAGAGAAGACTCTACACATGGACATCACCAGATGGTCAACACCAAAATCAGACTGACTATATTCTTTGCAGTGAAAGATGGAGAAGCTCTATACAGTCAGCAAAAATAAGACCAGGAGCTGACTGTGGCTCAGATCATGAACTCCTTATTCCCAAATTCAGACTTAAATTGAAGAAAGTAGGGAAAACCACTAGACCATTCAGGTATGACCTAAATCAAACCCCTTATGATTATACAGTGGAAGTGAGAAATAGATTTAAGGGACTAGATCTGATAGACAGAGTGCCTGATAAACTACAGATGGAGGTTCGTGACACTGTACAGGAGACAGGGATCAAGACCATCCCCATGGAAAAGAAATGCAGAAAAGCAAAATGGCTGTCTGGGGAGGCCTTACAAATAGCTGTGAAAAGAAGAGAAGTGAAAAGCAAAGGAGAAAAGGAAAGATATAAGCATCTGAATGCAGAGATCCAAAGAAGAGCAAGGAGAGATAAGAAAGTCTTCCTCAGTGATCAATGCAAAGAAATAGAGGAAAACAATGGAATGGGAAAGACTAGAGATCTCTTCAAGAAAATTAGAGACATCAAGGGAACATTTCATGCAAAGATGGGCTCGATAAAGGACAGAAGTAGTATGGACCTAACAGAAGCAGAAGATATTAACAAGAGGTGGCAAGAATACACAGAAGAACTGTACAACCCAGATAATCACAATGGTATGATCATTCACCGAGAGACAAGCATCCTAGAATGTGAAGTCAAGTGGGCCTTAGAAAGCATCACTATGAATAAAGCTAGTGGAGGTGATGGAATTCCAGTTGAGCTGTTTCAAATCCTGAAAGATGATGCTGTGAAAGTGCTGCACTTACTATGCCAGCAAATTTGGAAAACTCAGCAGTGGCCACAGGACTGGAAAAGGTCCGTTTTCATTCTAATCCCTAAGAAAGGCAATGCCAAAGAATGCTCAAACTACTGCACAATTGCACTCATCTCACATGCTAGTAAAGTACTGCTCAAAATTCTCCAAGCCAGGCTTCAGCAACGTGAACCGTGAACTTCCAGATGTTCAAGATGGTTTTAGAAAAGGCAGAGGAACCAGAGATCAAATTCCCAACATCCGCTGGATCATGGAAAAAGCAAGAGAGTTCCAGAAAAACATCTATTTCTGCTTTATTGACTATGCCAAAACCTTTGACTGTGTGGATCACAATAAGCTGTGGAAAGTTCTGAAAGAGATGGGAATACCAGACTACCTGACCTGCCTCTTGAGAAACCTATAGGCAGGTCAGGATGCAACAGTTAGAACTGGACATGGAACAACAGATTGGTTCCAAACAGGAAAAGGAGTATATCAAGGCTGTATATTGTCACCCTGCTTATTTAACTTATATGGAGAGTACATGATGAGAAATGCTGGGCTGGAAGAAGAACAAGCTGGAATCAAGATTGCCAGGAGAAATATCAATACTCTCAGATATGCAGATGACACCACCCTTATGGCAGAAAGTGAAGAGGAACTAAAAACCTCTTGATGAAAGTGAAAGTGGAGAGTGAAAAAAGTTGGCTTAAAGCTCAACATTCAGAAAATGAAGATCATGGCATCTGGTCCCATCACTTCACAGCAAATAGATGTGGAAGCAGTGTCAGACTTTATTTTTTGGGGCTTCAAAATCACTGCAGACGGCGATTGCAGCCATGAAATTAAAAGTAAGCTTACTCCTTGGAAGAAAAGTTATGACAAACCTAGATAGCTTTTATTGAAAAGCAGAGACATTACTTTGCCAACAAAGGTCTGCCTAGTCAAGGCTATGGTTTTTCCAGTGGTCATGTATGGATGTGAGAGTTGGGCTGTGAAGAAAGCTGAGCACTGAAGAATTGATGCTTTTGAGCTGTGGTGTTGGAGAAGACTCTTGAGTGTCCCTTGGACTGCAAGGAGATCCAACCAGTCCATTCTGAAGGAGATCAACCCTGGGATTTCTTTGGAAGGAATGATGCAAAAGCTGAAACTCCAGTACTTTGGCCACCTCATGCAAAGAGTTGACTCATTTGAAAAAACTCTGAAGCTGGGAGGGATTGGGGGCAGGAGGAAAAGCGGACGACCGAGGATGAGATGGCTGGATGGCATCACTGACTTGATGGACATGAGTTTGAGTGAATTCCGGGAAATGGTGATGGACAGGGAGGTCTGGCATGTTTTGATTCATGGGGTCGTGAAGAGTCGGACACGACTGAGTGACTGAACTGATCTGAGACACTTAATCTGTGTGGTTATCACAACAGGATTATGATGTGATTGAAAGCTGTCAAAAGACATAGCAAAACAAGAGTAAAATTCTTTAAGGACAGCTTATCGAAACTTATGGAGATGATTTCACAACGCAGGGGAAAACACAGCATGCCCCAAGGTAGAAAGAATTCCAGAAAACTTTTAAAACCAATCTGGAAGGATGAGTATGAGTTAGTGTAGTGTTATTTAGAATAAAGTTTCCTAAAACTTAACTCAGTCTCAAAGAGCCCTTTTAGGGACATAGGTTGGATGCAGAATAAGTGATGACTTCAGCTTTGAACATGTTACATTTAAGTGTCTCCTTACACCAGCTGGAACCTGCTAGGCTCCATCACAATCATCCTGGGAGTACTCCTGACCACTGTTCTCTGTTAGGGCCAGTGTTTCCTGAATTCACTGTTGTCTGTTTCTTACCCTTGATTTTATCCCTTCATTTGGGAGAGGACTCTTACGATGATGAATAGAAGGGAAATAATATGAAAATGCATTTGTTCTACCCTTATATTTAATAATGTAACTCCATAGACTGTAGCCTGCCAGGCTCCTCTGTCCAGGAAATTCTTGCCAGAATACTGGAGTGGGTAGCCTTTCCCTTCTCCAGGGGACCTTCCCAACCCAGGGATTAAACCCATGTCTCCCGCATTGCAGGTGGATTCTTTAACGTCTGCTCCACCAGGGAAGCCCATATATCTAACAAGTTGAGGCAGGGATAAATTCATGCCATTTGTTACTTGAACTCTACCCAAACTAAATAACAGCATGCAGTTAGATAAAGTTTTATATGAAATCTTATCTATTTCCAAACATTATAAACAAAACATATTTAAATACTAACAGATATTTATTAATTCTAGAGTAGGTATTATTGTCCCTCAGTGCACTGGGGGGGCTGCTCCACTGCCTTCTAGGTTCTGAGGCTGGCTTTCATGGCGCTGATGCCATCCAGATTCCCAGGCATTTGTGTAGCCTGTTTATTCTTTCTGAAACTGTATGATTTATTTATTGCTAATTTTCTCAATAGACAAATGCTGAAATCACAATTAACAAAACAAATGTTTACTTCTCGCTTCCATAAACTCTGATATAATTCATTAGGAGTTCTCCATCTGGTGACCTGGGAACTCAGGGTCTTTCTATCGTGTAATGCCACCATTTCAATATGTGGCTTTCACGTTCACTTTGACAGAGAAAGACTTGAGAGAAAAGATGCTAGTTTTTAATTGCTTTGGTAATTAAATTAAATTGTGTCACTTCTTCTCATGGTTGAGGTAAGGTAAGGTAAAGTCGCTCAGTCATGTCCAACTCTTTGCGACCCCATGGGCTGTAGCCTACCAGGCTCCTCTGTCCATGGAATTTTCCAGGCAATAGTACTGGAGTGGATTACCATTTCCTTCTCCAGGGGATCTTTCTGACCCAGGGATCGAACCCGGGTCTCCCACATTGTAGACAAACGCTTAACCGTCTGAGCCATTGAGGCATGGTGCTTGGCAAAAAGCAAGTGATTCAAGCCCAGGGTTTCTAAATTTTGGCCATACTGACATTTGGACTAGATACATCATTTTGCTGGGCTGGGGTGGGGGGAGGCAACGGGGGATGGTTGTCTTATACACGGTAGGATATTTAGCAACACGTCTGGCTTTGTCCTCTAGACAGCAGTGACACATGTCTGTTAACACTGCCAGGGTCTCCTGGGAGGCAAAATCACTCCTGGTTAAGAATCACTACTCATCTAACTGCAAGAAAGTCTTTTGGGAAAAATAAAGAAACACATGAAATGTTTTATGATTGCTAATGGTTCTCTCTATGGAAGTTTTAAGCTTCCTTTTTCCTTAGTTTTTCAGTTTTCACCAAGAGTGTGATAGATTTTCAAGAAGGTCCCCAGTAGTCCCCACCTCCTAGTACTCATGCCCCATGTATATCTCTCTTGAGTATGCAGCTGATGCAATGACTTGTTTCTAACCAACAGAATATGACAAAGGTAATGGGATATCACTCCTATGATTAGATGTGATTTTTGTCTTACTGGAAAATTCTCTTTTGCCTTCTTGGCATTTATGCTTTAGCAAATCATGTTGCCATATTGGAGAGGTCTACAAGACAAGAGCTAATGATGATCTGTGTCCAGAAGGCTGCAAGTTGTTGAGATGCTAGTCTAGTAACCACAAGGAACTAAATCCTGCCTAATTTGTGAGTAATCTTAGAAGTTGAGTCTTCCCTGTTTTGCCTGCAGACGAGACCCTGGTCTTGACCAACACTTTGACTGCAGCCTTGTGAGAGATTCTGAAACAGTAGGCCCAACTAAGTTATTAATATGTCTGGATTCCTAACCCAATGAAACTGTGAGATAATGTATAGTTTTTTTTTTTTTTTTTCATAGTCATTTATTACAGAGCAATGATAACTAATGGGCTTCCCAGGTGGCGCTAGTGGTAAGGAATCTGCCTGCCAATGCAGGAGGACATAAGAGACGCTGGTATGATCCCTAGGTCAGGAAGATCCCTTGGAGGTGGAAATGGCAACCCACTCAGGTATTCTTGCCTGGGAAATCCCATGAAGAGAAGCCTGGAAGGCGACAGTCCATGGGGTCGCAGAGTCGGACACAACTTAGCACCAGTGACAACTAATATGGGCTTCCCAGGTGGCGCTAGCGGTGAAGAACCCCCCTGCCAATGCAGGAGACATAAGAGGAGCAGGTTCTACCCCTGGGTCAGGAAGATCCCCTGGGAGGACAAGGCAACCGACTCCAGTGTTCTTGCCTGGAGAATCCCATGGACAGAGGAGCCTGGTGGGCTATAGTTGCAAAGAGTCGGACATGACTGAAGCGACTTAACATGCAAGCAGTGATAACTAATACAAAATGGTAAGTCTTTTCAAATTTATTTTTTGAGCAATATTTGGGCCACTTAAATGTATAAATGTGGGTTTAATTTTTCAAAATTCATTGATAAATAACTCCCCTTTGTCGTCTTTATATCTCCTCCATGCTCAGGACTCCCTTTGTTCAAATGTTAGACCTCCAGAATTGTCTTTAATTTTATCTTTTTGTTCCCATTTTTCCTCTTTGTCTTTATTATACTTTCTAGAGATCCCATAAACTTTATCTTCCAAACCTTCTGTTGAAGTTTTAGCTTCCATTATTACATTTTTAATTTCTGAGAATAGTTTCTTTCTCACACTGCTCTTTCTCTATAGCCTCCCTTTTTCATGGATGAAAACATTTTCATTTCTCAGAAGATAATTATTATAGATTAAAAAAAATTCCTTCTATCATTTTGCACTGTTTCAGTATTCTTTGAGGTTTACTCTTTTTCTCATTTTATTTATTTCAGTCCCTATTATACTGGAGTTTGGTTTTCAAATATTTGGTTTATCCTATATATCTATCATGTTTTAACAGCTTTATTGAGGTATAAATAGCAAATAATAAGGTGTGTGTGCTGCGTGTGTGCTAAGTCACTTCCCTTGTGTCTGACTCTTTGTAACCCCATGGACTCTAGCCCGCCAGGCTCCTCTGTCCATGGTGATTCTCCAGGAAAGAATACTGGGGTGGGTTGCCATCTCCTTCTCCAAAATAATTTGATACACTATGATATATATATTATGCTCATGGAACCATCACTATTTTTGAGAAAATTAACCATCATTCCCCAAATATTCCTCATGCCCCTTCTCAATTATTCATGACAAAAGGCAAAATAGTAAAACGCCAAGGGGAAGCTATGGATGGGTTGTTGGGGCTTATTAATTAATGGGCCTCATCATGGAGAGATTGGGAAGTGAGTCTATCAATTACCTGTTACTGACTCACAAATTACTCCTAAACAAGCGGCTTAAAGCAACAAGCACCCATCATTTCCGTCTTTCTGGGTCAGGGATTTGGGCCCGGCCTTTGGCGCAAGGTCTCTCAATAGGTCGCTGATCAAGACGCTGGCAGAGTCTGCAGAAAGCTCCTGCAGGGGGAGAGTCCACTTCCAAGCAGATTTTCGTGAGGGTTGGTGAGCCTCAGTCCTCACTGCTGTTGGCTTCTTGACATTCAAGACGCTCGCTGGGACAAGGCGGTAGTTCATTCCCCTCAGGGTTACTGAGTGTGAGAGACAGAGTCTCTAAGAAGCCCCTGTCCTTTGTAACCTAATCTTGGAAATGACATCTCCTTACTTCCGCCGTACTCTCTCTGTTCGTTGCAAGTGAATCACTAAGTCCAGTCCACACTCAAGAAAACAGAAGGCGGCACCCTCGCGGGCTCTGACGGCGGAGCGGGGGCTGGCGCTGCGTGCGCTGCGGAGGCGGTGTCCGCCCCGCGTCGGCCGCCGGAAGCCGAAGGTCCGTTTGCGGGTTCCGGCACGTGAACCGGAAGCCTCGGGAGGGCTGCTCTTCCGCCTGGCGCGCTAGGTGACCCCGGATTAAAATTACCATGAGGGCAAATACCAGGAGGCAGGAGACAAGAGGCGTAGAAGGACTCGAGTGAACCTCCTCTCAGGAAGACGCCAACCTCACGACTTACTTTTGAGGAACCACTGACAAAACGAAAAAGACTCAAAACTACCTAAAAAGGCATTCTGCGCCCAAGAAGCCCCGACCAGTCAGAGGAGCGTTCCTCAGCCCGGCGTCTGACGTCAGAAGGAGGAGGAGCCCCCCGGAGCGTCTGGCTTTGAAGGTCGTGGGGCGTCAGCGGGAGCTCCAGGGACTGGGGGACAGAGACTCCACTCTGGGGGAGCGCAGAGATGTTACACACGCCGAGACCCAGGGCAAAGCACTGGCACTCCTGAGGAGCCACGGCTGAGCCGACCGCAGAGCTTGGGTGTTTCTCCAGGGGAGGCAGGCGTCCGCGGTGGCTCACCGAGGAGGCAAGGAAACCAGTGACGGAGGCCCCCAAAACATTCACCTGCGTGAGCTCTCCTGCGGTCACCACTTGGGCCCCACCCAAAGCCTGCAAACTCCAGTGCTGGGATGCCTCAGGCCAAACAATGAACAGGGTGGAACCACAGCCCCATCTATCAGCAGACATGAAGCTGTCCTGACCCCACAGCCGCCTATAAACACATCGCCTGACACGGCCCTGCCAGCAAAGGAATGCTCTCGTCCATCACTAAGTGGGCAGCCGCTAGTCCCTCCGGCAGCGACGCCTGCACAAGCCTCTGGACCAGCTTCACACACCAGGGGGCAGACCCTGGAAACAAGAACTGCAGTTCTGTGCGGAGTGGAGACCGCAAAGTTACACCAAAGGATGGCAGAGAAATATGTTCCGGATAAAGGATGAAGGTGGAACCCCCAGAGAACAACCAAGTGAAGTGGAGAACGACAATCTATCTGAAGAAGAATTCAGCGTAATGATACTGAAGATGATCCAAGATCTTGGAAGAATAATAGAGGCACAGACTAAGAGGATACAAGAAATGTCGAAGTCCCTGGTTCAATCCCAGGTCTTAGCAGCTGTGTTTGGGCATCCCTGGTGGCTCAGATAGTAAAGAACCTACCTGCAATGTAGGAGACCTGGGTTCCATCCCTGGGTTGGGAAGATCCCCTGGAGAAGGGAACTGACTACCCACTCCAGTATTCTCGGCTAGGAAATCTCATGCACGAAGGAGCCTGGAGGGCTGTAGTCTAGGGGGGTCACAAAGAGTTGGACACGACTGAGTGACTAACACACACAGAAGCTTTAAAGAACAAACAGAGATAAACAATAACTGAAATGAAAAATACTCTAGACGAAATCAATAGCAGAATAAATGAAGCAGAAGAACAAATAAGTGAGCTGAAAGTAGATTGGTGGAAATCACTGCTGCAGGACAGAATAAAGAAAGAAAAAGGGATGAGGACAGTCTAAGAGACCTCCGGGACAACATTAAACTCACCAGCATTTGCATTATAAGGGTCCCAGAAAGAGGCAAGAGAGAGAAAGAACCTACGAAAATATTTGAAGAGCTGCTAGAGGAAAAGCTTCCTAACATGGGAAAGGAAACACATGCAAGTCTGGGATGCATGAGAGTGCCATACTGGATAACCCAACACTCCTGTTAATCAAACAGACACGTTATCAAATTGACAAAAATTAAAAACAAAGGCAAAGCATTAAGTAACATACAAGGGAATCTCCATAAGGTTATCAACTGATTTTCAACAGAAACTCTGCAGGCCAGAAGGGAGGGGCACAATATATATTTCAAGTGATGAAAGGGGAAAACCTATAACCATGAATACACCTACCCAGCAAGGTTCTCACTCATATTTGATGGAGAAATCAAAAGCTTTACAGACAAGCAAAAGCTAAGAAAATTCAGCAGCACCCAACCAGCTCTACAAGAAATCCTAAAGGAACTTCTCTAGGTGGAAAAGAAAAGGCCACAACTAGAAACAGGAAAATTAAGAGTGATAAAGGAAACAGAAAGTAAAGTTAGGAAATCATTCACAAACAAATATGATATAATATTTAGTATACAGGGAAGTAAGACAGAGAAGGACAAATACATTATATTATTATATGTGGAATCTAAAGAAATGACATGAACTTATTTACAAAATAGAAACAGACTCACAGATTTCAAAAACAACCTTATGGTCATGAAAGGGGAAAGATCGTGGAGAGGGAAAAATTAGGAGGTTGGGATTAACATATACACATTACTATATAAAGTATATAATCAACAAAGATCTACTGTATAGCTCAGGGAACTCTACATAATACTCAGTAATAACCTAAATGGGAAAATAATCTGAAAAAGAATGGATATGTATATATGCATAACTGAATCACTTCACTGTACACACAAAACTAACACAACATTGTAAATCAACATAAAAATGAAATTTAAAAAAACTAAAAAAAAAGGGGGGGTAGTATACAAGGGCATAAACATCAAGAAGCAGGGACAAATGGACGCTTTTTTTAGGCTCTGTCTAGCACAAGAGTACTTTGGCCATCTGATGCGAAGAGTTGACTCATTGGAAAAGACTCTGATGCTGGGAGGGATTGGGGGCAGGAGGAGAAGGGGACGACAGAGGATGAGATGGCTGGATGGCATCACCAACTTGATGAACATGAGTTTGGGTGAACTCCAGGAGGTGGTGATGGACAGGGAGGCCTGGCGTGCTGCGATTCATGGGGTCACATAGAGTCAGACACAACTGAGCGACTGAACTGAACAGAGCACAAAAGTAAAGTCATTTCCTTGGGGAACCCCCAGATATCTATGGGCCTTTTCCTTAGTATCAGACAGCGACATAGCCCAAACTTCTACCTGAGGTGTCATTCTGGCTTCTAGAGAGAGAAAGGAAATAACAGGTGGAAAATAAGGACTCTGAATTTCACTGTTCTGTGTGAAGACATTACCTTCTTTCATTACAACATCCTTGCAGTCTTTGAAGGCCTTTAAGCAGTGAAATAGTGTGATCAAAATTCTGTTTCAAAGGTATTACTCTGACAATTGTGCAGACTGAACAAGAAGTACTTAATGATGTGGGACTATCTCAATAGGTATTGAAACAGAATAGTCAGAGAGTATGAAAGACTGGAAGAGGTGTCTTACCAGAGGAGCAATTGATTTCCATAGCAACATACAGATGTGGGGATGGGCTAATGGGGAAATATACGATAACATATTTTTTCCCTCTCTTTTCTGCCTCTGAATGACTCAACTATTGCTGGTTAGAAAAGATAATAGGATAGAACTTTAGGCTTGAGGCTAAACTACTGAAAGTGAAAGGTGCTCAGTTGTGTCCGACTCTTTGCGACCCCATGGACTATACAGTCCATGGAATTCTCCAGGCCAGAATACTGGAGGGGGGAGCCTTTCCCTTCTCTAGGGGATCTTCCCAACCCAGGGATCGAACCCAGGTTTCCTGCATTACAGGCAGATTCTTTACCAGCTGAGCCAACAGGGAAGCCTACTACTGAGGCTGCCTAAATATTAAGATTCCACTAGTGTTTTAACCCAGGTCTCCTACATTGCAGGCAGATTCTTTACTAGCTGAGCCACAAGGGAAGCCTGTTCTATTCTAGAAGTTCTCAACTATGGTTTCTTAACATGCTGGCATGTTTACATAATTGTGAGGTATATTACAAATAATTTGTTCTTCAGTCAGTTCAGTTGCTCAATTGTGTCCAACTCTTTGTGACCCCAGGGACTGCAGCACACCATGCCTCCCTGTCCATCATCAACTCTCGGAGTTTACTCCAATCATGTTCATTGAGTCAGTGATGCCATCCAACCATCTCATCTTCTGTTGTTCCCTTTTCCTGCTGCCATCAATCTTTCCCAGCATCAGGGTCTTTTCCAGTGAGTCATCTCTTTGCATCAAGTGGCCAAAGCATTGGAGTTTCAGCTTCAACATCACTCCTTCCAATGAATATTCAGAACTGATCTCCTTAAGAATGGACTGGTTGGATCTCCTTGCAGTCCAAGGGACCCGCAACAGTATCCTCCAACACCACAGTTCAAAAGCATCAATTCTTTGGCACTCAGCTTTCTTTATAGTCCAACTCTCACATACATACATGACTACTGAAAAAACCATAGCCTTGATTAGACAGACCTTTGTTGGCAAAGTAATGCCTGTGCTTTTTAATATGCTGTCTAGGTTGGTCATAACTCTTCTTCCAAGGAGTAAGTGTCTTTTAATTTCATGGCTGCAGTCACCATCTGCAGGGATTTTGGAGCCCTGAAAAATAAAGTCTGTCACTGTTTCCACTGTTTCCCCCTCTATTTGCCATGAAGTGATGGGACCAGATGCCATGATTTTAGTTTTCTGAATATTGAGCTTTAAGCCAACTGTTTCACTCTCCTCTTTCACTTTCATCAAGAGGCTTTTTAAGTCTTCTTCACTTTCTGCTATAAGGGTGGTGTCATCTGCATATCTGAGGTTGTTGATATTTCTCCTGGCAATCTTGATTCCAACTTGTGGTTCATCCAGCCCAGTGTTTCTCATGATGTATTCTGTGTACAAGTTAAATAATCAGGGTGACAGTATACAGCCTTGACATACTCCTTCTCCTATTTGGAAACAGTCTGTTGTTCCATGTCCAATTCTCGCTGTTGCTTCCTGACCTGCACACAGATTTCTCAAGAGGCAGGTAAGATGGTCTGGTATTCCCATCTCTTTCAGAATTTCCCACAGTTTATTGTGATCCACACAGTCAAAGGCTTTGGCATAGTCAATAAAGCAGAAATAGATGTTTTTCTGGAACTCTCTTGCTTTTTCCATGATCCAGCAGATGTTGGGAATTTGATCTCTGGTTCCTCTGCCTTTTCTAAAACCAGCTTGAACATCTGGAAGTTCATGGTTCACGTATTGTTGAAGCCTTGCTTGGAGAATTTTGAGCATTACTTTACTAGTGTGTGAGATAAGTGCAATTGTGCAGTAGTTTGAGCATTCTTTGGCATTGCCTTTCTTTGGAATTTGTTGTTAATAATAGCTAAAAGGACCAAATTCTGAAAATGATTCAAATCTTTAAAATACACTAGTGCTAGGTTTGCAGTGTCCCTAAGCACCAAAGAACTGATGCCATTGAATTGTGATGCTGGAGAAGATTCTTGAGAATACCTTGGACTGCAAGAAGACCAAACCAGTCGAGAAATCAGCCCTAAACATTCATTGGAAGGACTGATGTTAAAGCTCCAACTACTTTGGTCACCTGATGCAAACAGCCAGCTCATTGGAAAAGACCCTGATGCTGGGAAAGGTTGAAGGCCGGAAGACAAGGGGGGAACAAAGAATGAGATATTTGGATGGCATCACCAACTCAATAGATGTTAGTTTGAGCAAGCTTCAGGAGATAGTGAAGGACAGGGAAGACTGGTGTGCTGCAATCCATGGGGTCACAAAGAGTTGGACATGATTGAGTGACTGAACAGCAACACTCTCACTCTAATCAATTATAATATATTCTTGATTGGGATATGATCGGGGAGGATACAGAAAAGTGGAGCATAACCCAGAATCTATATTACTATGAGGCAAGCTTTGGTGACATACAAGTCATTGGAACCGGATTTCAAAATGCAAGTGAGAACCCACCAGTACTGTTCAAATGGAAACAGAGGGAAGTGCTTACATGGGAGTAGACAGTCCTGATCCATAACAATTTGCTCCCAGGGTCTTTACCAGCCATCAGTACAAGTACTGATTTTTGCAGCACTTAGAGAAAGGCACTTTCCCTCTCCCATTATCATCTCTCCCATACATACAGTTAGCTCCTGTGGATCACACACACACACACAAATGATTTAAAAATTGGTAGGCAGGAATATATCATATCCTACAAAGGTTACTTACCACAAATGGAATTCTACTGGGGGCAGGGGTAGAAGAATCTTGCAGACTTGGGAAGGGCCATGCTTCCCAAACAGACTGAGGATAACAGCACTGTTTAGAGTTTAGAGATCTAGGTAGAATGGATAGGAAAATAAGCTCCTCACATTCCAATATAGCCACGTTAGAAAAAGGCCTGTTGGAGACTGGCAGCCGTGCCGGCACTCTGGCTATCAGTGTGCTGCCAAGCTGTGGATCTCAGTAAGGGCTTCCACTAGCATGCAGACGTATGAAGAGGGACACCAGGATCATTTGTAAATCCGGTCTGTTTGGAAACATCAGTCCTATATAGAACTCTCTTTAATACATGGCAAGTAGAAGAGAACTTCCAAAAGAATCTCTGAACTGCTGGGAGGCAAGAAGAATGATACATCATCCCGTATATGCAGAAGAAACAAAACTTCAAAAGCTGAACGCTTTCCCTCTCAGATCAGGGACAAGGACGTCCACCCTCGTCACGTTTATGCAACATAGTTTTGGAAGTCCCCGCCATGGCAATCAGAGAAGAAGAGGAAATAAAAGGAATTCAGACTGGAAAAGAAGAAGCCAAACTGTCACTGTTTACAGATGACATGATACTACACGTAGAAGACTGTAAAGAAGCTACCAGAAAACTACTAGAGCTAATCCACGAATCTTGTAAAATTACAGGGGACAAAATTTATACACAGAAATCTCTTGCATTCCTATACACGAACAATGAAAAATCAGAAATTCCATTCACCATTGCAACAAAAAGGAAAAAATATGTAGGAATAAACCCATTTAAGGAGGCAGAAGACCTGTACTTTGAAAAGTATAAGACACTGATGAAAGAAATCAAAGATGACTCAAACAGATGGAGAAACACAGCATGACCTCGGATCAGAAGAATCAATACTGTCAAAATGACTATACTTCCCCAGGCGATCTACACATTCAGTGCAATCCCTATCAAATTGCCAATGGCATTTTTTAACAGAACCAGAACAAAAAAATGTTTTAATTTGTATGGAAACACAAACGACCCCAAAGAGCTAAAGCAATCCTGAGAATAAAAAGCAGAGCTGGAAGAATCTCACTCTCTGACTTCAAAAACTGGAACAGCACTGTAAATCAACTATATGCATATAAAGTTTTTTTAAAGCTAGATAGGGACATCTCTGGTGGTCCAGAGGTTAAAGATCTGCCTGGCAGTGCAGGGGACACAGGTTCAGTCCCTAGCTGGGGGTCCAGGATCCTGTTTGTTAAGCAGCAGCTGAGCCCGCCACCACCATCACTGTCTACATGCCATGGTGAGAGACCCCGCGTGACAACACAGATCTCATGGACCACAGCAAGACCCACTGTGGCGAATGAATGAATGCCAATTAGTCTCAAAAGCTGGATAAAATTAGGATGCTGCTTAAAGAGAAAATATTTAGTAAATTTAAATAGTATTATGAAAGTGAAAGTTGCTCGGTTGTGTCAGACTCTTTGTGACCCCATGACTATATGGTCCATGGAATTCTCCTGAACACTGGAGTGGGTAGCCTTTTCCTTCTCCAGGGGATCTTCCCAGCCCAGGGATTGAACCCAGATTTCCTACATTGCAGGGAGATTCTTTACCAGCTGAGCCACCAGGGAAGTATTGTATGGATCTCAAAATACACATTATAGTTTTAAAATGTGAGAAAGCTGAGTAAAAAGAAGTAAAAGTGTGTTACATTCTCCCTCTCATATGGAGTGGGGAAATGATCAAAAGGGAGATATCATGCAAAACATATATTTTATTAGCACCTTTGGTAACCTTTGACATGTAGCATTTCTTGAGAACTGTGAATGTACTCATGAGAATAATTAAAGCCAGAATACATGCCTTCCTAATAACTGAGGCAAATCAAAAGAGAGATAACAAACTCTAAATAGTATGTAAAACAAAAAGAAGATAAGACACCTAAACTGTAACAATAAAAGTAAACTCCACTAGTTCTATAGAAGCCAAAAAAACCTTAAATGTTGCATATGAGAGACTATTGAAACAAAATAATGTTAAAATTAAAAGGAACAATAATGATTCGTTAGGAAAATCCAAGCATTAAAATATCAGGAGTTTCAGTCCTATTTTCAGACAAAGTGGAATTTAAGGCAAAAACCATTACACACCTTAACAAAGGTAATTTTATATTTGCCAAATGGTGCATCTGACAGCTGATTCATTTTCCACTAATGAGTTCCAAATAGTTAACCCTTAAGAAAATATGCCAACTCTAGCAGTGCTTATTTCAAAAGGATGTGATCATAGACAATTTGTACTTTTATGATATATACTGTTTTATTTCCATGTCAGTAAAGTTTCATAAAGAAAAAAAGAAAAAACCATTTACAAAGTTGTTAAAAATACAACTGGTTTTTAATCTCTAATTGTAAAGTGAAATGATTATTTTTTGTTCTTAACAAGTCCATGTCACAGGATGGGCCTAACTAGCCCCTTAAAAGGTATGGACCAAACAGAAGCAGAAGACATTAAGAAGAGGTGGCAAGAATACACAGAAGAACTGTACAAAAAAGATCTTCACGACCCAGATAATCATGATGATGTGATCACTCATCTAGAGCCAGACATCTTGGAATGTGAAGTCAAGTGGGCCTTAGAAAGCATCACTACGAACAAAGCTAGTGGAGGTGATGGAATTCCACTTGAGCTGTTTCAAATCCTGAAAGATGATGCTGTGAAAGTGCTGCACTCAATATGTCAGCAAATTTGGAAAACTCAGCAGTGGCCACAGGACTGGAAAAGGTCAGTTTTCATTCCAATTCCAAAGAAAGGCAATGCCAAAGAATGCTCAAACTACCGCATAATTGCACTCATCTCACACACTAGTAAAGTAATGCTCAAAATTCTCCAAGCCAGGCTTCAGCAGTACGTGAACCGTGAACTCCCTGATGTTCAAGCTGGTTTTAGAAAAGGCAGAGGAACCAGAGATCAAATTGCCAACATCCGCTGGATCATGGAAAAAGCAAGAGAGTTCCAGAAAAACATCTATTTCTGCTTTATTGACTATGCCAAAGCCTTTGACTGTGTGGATCACAACAAACTGTGGGAAATTCTGAAAGAGATGGGAATACCAGACCACCTGAACTGCCTCTTGAGAAATCTGTATGCAGGTCAGGAAGCAACAGTTAGAACTGGACATGGAACAACAGACTGGTTCCAAATAGGAAAAGGAGTACATCAAGGCTGTATATTGTCACCCTGCTTATTTAACTTCTATGCAGAGTACATCATGAGAAACGCTGGACTGGAAGAAACATAAGCTGGAATCAAGATTGCCGGGAGAACTATCAATAACCTCATATATGCAGATGACAGCACCCTTATGGCAGAACGTGAAGAAGGACTAAAAAGCCTCTTGATGAAAGTGAAAGAGGAGAGTGAAAAAGTTGGCTTAAAGCTCAACATTCAGAAATCTAAGATCATGTCATCTGGTCCCATAGTTCAGTTCAGTTCAGTTGCTCAGTTGTGTCCGACTCTTTGAGACCCCATGAATCGCAGCACGCCAGGCCTCCCTGTCCATCACCAACTCCCGGAGTTCACTCAGACTCACATCCATTGAGTCAGTGATGCTATCAAGCCATCTCATCCTCAGTCGTCCCCTTCTCCTCCTGCTCCCAATCCCTCCCAGCATCAGAGTCTTTTCCAGTGAGTCAACTCTTCGCATGAGGTGGCCAAAGTACTGGACCTTCAGCTTTAGCATCATTCCTTCCAAAGAAATCCCAGGGCTGATCTCCTTCAGAATGGACTGGTTGGATCTCCTTGCAGCCCAAGGGACTCTCAAGAGTCTTCTCCAAAACCACAGTTCAAAAGCATCAATTCCTCGGTGCTCAGCCTTCTTCACAGTCCAACTCTCACATCCATACATGACCACAGGAAAAACCATAGGCTTGACTAGACCGACCTTTGTTGGCAAAGTAATGTCTCTGCTTTTGAATGTGCTGTCTAGGTTGGTCATAACTTTTCTTCCAAGCAGTAAGCATCTTTTAATTTCATCGTTGCAATCACCATCTGCAGTGATTTTGGAGCCCCCAAAATTAAAGTTTGACACTGTTTCCACTGTTTCCCATCTATTTCCCATGAAGTGATGGGACTGGATACCATGATCTTCGTTTTCTGAAAATTGAGCTTTAAGCCAACTTTTTCACTCTCCTCTTTCACTTTCATCAAGAGGCTTTTAGCTCCCTTTCACTTTCTGCCATAAGGGTGGTGTCATCTGCATATCTGAGGTGATTGATATTTCCCCCAGCAATCTTGATTTCAGCTTGTGTTTCTTCCAGTCCAGCGTTTCTCATGATGTACTCTGCATAGAAGTTAAATAAGCAGGGTGACAATATACAGCCTTGACGTACTCCTTTTCCTATTTGGAACCAGTCTGTTGTTCCATGTCCAGTTCTAACTGTTGCTTCCTGACCTGCATACAGATTTCTCAAGAGGCAGGTCAGGTGGTCTGTATTCCCATTTCTTTCAGAATTTCCCACAGTTTCTTGTGATCCACACAGTCAAAGGCTTTGGCATAGTCAATAAAGCAGAAATAGATGTTTTTCTGGAACTCTCTTGCTTTTCCATGATCCAGCGGATGTTGGCAATTTGATCTCTGGTTCCTCTGCCTTTTCTAAAACCAGCTTGAACATCAGGGAGTTCACGGTTCACGTACTGCTGAAGCCTGGCTTGGAGAATTTTGAGCATTACTTTACTAGTGTGTGAGATGAGTGCAATTATGCGGTAGTTTGAGCATTCTTTGGCATTGCCTTTCTTTGGAATTGGAATGAAAACTGACCTTTTCCAGTCCTGTGGCCACTGCTGAGTTTTCCAAATTTGCTGACATACTGAGTGCAGCACTTTCACAGCATCATCTTTCAGGATTTGAAACAGCTCAAGTGGAATTCCATCACCTCCACTAGCTTTGTTTGTAGTGATGCTTTCTAAGGCCCACTTGACTTCACATTCCAAGATGTCTGGCTCTAGATGAGTGATCACATCATCATGATTATCTGGGTCGTGAAGATCTTCTTTGTACAGTTCTTCTGTGTATTCTTGCCACCTCTTCTTAATATCTTCTGTTTCTGTTAGGTCCATACCATTTCTGTCCTTTATTGAGCCCATCTTTGCATGAAATGTTCCCTTGGTATCTCTAATTTTCTTGAAGAGATCTAGTCTTTCCCATTCTGTTGTTTTTCTCTATTTCTTTGCATTGATCGCTGAAGAAGGCTTTCTTATCTCTTCTTGCTATTCTTTGGAACTCTGCATTTAGATGCTTATATCTTTGCTTTTCTCCTTTGCTTTTCACTTCTCTTCTTTTCACAGCTATTTGTAAGGCCTCCCCAGACAGCCAGTTTGTTTTTTTGCATTTCTTTTCCATGGCCCTCCTGGCAAATAGATGGGGAAACAGTGGAAACAGTGAGACTTTATTTTCTGGTCTCCAAAATCACTGCAGATGGTGATTGCAGCCATGAAATGAAAAGAGGCTTACTCCTTGGAAGGAAAGTTATGACCAACCTAGATAGCATATTCAACAAAGGTCCATCTAGTCAAGGCTATGGTTTTTCCAGTGGTCATGTATGGTTGTGAGATTTGGACTATGAAGAAAGCTGAGTGCAGAAGAATTGATGCTTTTGAACTGTGGTGTTGGAGAAGACTCTTTTGAGTCCCTTGGACTGCAAGGAGATCCAACCAGTCCATTCTAAAGGAGATCAGCCCTGGGTGTTTGTTGGAAGGAATGATACTAAAGCTGAAACTCCATTAGTTTGGCCACCTCATGTGAAGCATTGACTCATTGGAAAAGACTCTGATGCTGGGAGGGATTGGGGGCAGGAGGAGAAGGGGACGACCGAGGATGAGATGGCTCGATGGCATCACTGACTCAGTGGACGTGAGTCTGAGTGAACTCCGGGAGTTGGTGATGGACAGGGAGGCCTGGTGTGCTGCGATTCATGGGGTCGCAAAGAGTTGGACACGACTGAGTGACGGAACTGAACTGAAAGATACCCTCACGATACACCTTTTAGCTAATATGCTTTTTTGACTAAATCCTGTTATTCAATGATATGTTTCCAAAGCCCTAAAACAATGGCTCCTCCTACCTTAAGAAGCAGAGACGGGGAGGGGGGCCTGCCAGGGCCGCCATTATCTGGCCGTCACAGTCCTGCTCTAGCTCATCTTTCATTTTTGCCCCCTGCAGCGAGAGCCTAGATTTTCTAGTCACTGTTTTCAAAAATTCCCGTAATCCTCTGCTTCAGTGAATTTGCTTATACTGTTCTTTTCACATATAACTTTCTCCCATGTTCAAAATCTATTTCCTCCTTAAGGCCTAAGATAAGTGACTTACTATCAATTAAACACTTCCTAATTTCTTCCAGCATGATTTTTTCTTTCCCTTCTAGGAACTCATATCCCTTTACCTTGCTAACAATATTACTATATTAATACTTAATATAAGCATTTATGAACAGCATTTATTGCACATTTGGTCTTTTAAAAGCTTAATAATGTAATATATTTACAAGTATGATATCTTTTTCTAAATACAATGAGAAATATACCTTTTTATAGTTCAGCAATTTACTTAAGGGAAAATGTGTTTACAAGCAAGTGCTGAAATACTGAGAGAAGTTCCAACTGCTATTTTTGTTGAATCTGGCTAAGTAGCACAGCATGTTCCAGCAAAGTAAACTACTATAGACCCCTATTCGATTTAGATTGATTCTTTCACCTCTTACTTCTAAAGTAAAGCTGGCTACAGAATTTTGGCTCTAAGAAATAGTCTGGTGCAACCTTCACAACTGGAGCAGAATGACAACTGTCCCTCTTGCCACAAAAAACAACATATGCTTAAAAGAAATATAATGCTATTTGATCTGATTTCTTGGCAATCACTGCAGGTGGTAAAAAGCAACAATTAGACACTAGGTGGGCCAAACGTATCTTGCATCACAGACAATCGATGCAAGTTTTGACTAGTTGGTGGGTCGAACTCTTCCAGCTTCTTAATTGCACCTCAGTGCTCCTCTCAATTTTGAACAGTGCAACCCTGAGTACACTTTTATTTGAAGAACCCATCCAGGTTGCTTAAATTTCCTTGTGATTGATTTTGCAGTGTCTGAAGCACAGGTAGTAGTCAGTTCTGTGTGCACACAGAAAAAAATCTTGAATTGATTTAAAATAAACCAGGTCAGTGTAGATCAATTTAGGCCATGACAACCCATGAGGAGATGTAAATTAGGATTCTCCTACTGAGACGGAAAAAGATTCCATCAAATCTTCTCTGAGAAGATTCTGAAAATGTATCTTAAAAGGGACAGCTATAAAAACCTCAAGATTCCTGTAGCATTTTGAATAAGAGGAAATGAAAGAAAGGGTAGGGGATAAAAAAACATTTCAACAATGGATTTCCCAATATGTAGCCTAGTGTCTTCACTTTCTGTATTAATCTGTTTAGGAGGAAAAGCACCATTGGAAGAGCAAATTTAAAAAGCAATGTACTAATGACTTTATGACAACTGAATTTGCCAGTCATAATCTCTGCTGCAAAAGTGACAAAGGACAGTGTTCATTTCCAAAAACAACGGAAAGCACGGTACTTGGATTCTTGCATATACTCTTCCCGATGAGTGACATGCTTACTAGACAGCTTGTTAGTCAAACTTGGAAAACCAAAAAGTGACAGCAAGTCCATGAAGCCAGCGTGCCCAAACCTGGGGCCAGCTTTGAGGGCCCCACTGCTCCTGCAAAGTGACTGCCTCACGGAAGCCATAAGAAATCGCTGTGTCTTGTCAACAATCTCACCTTAGAAAGAGAACGTGGACAATGACTTTATGACTTCTTTTGATCCACTTCCCTGCAGCACAATGAGCTGTTCCCTATAACTTCTCTCACCAAACAAAAGTGAATTCCCCGTTCTGAGGACCTCAGGAATAAGCGACCTGATTTTATAACTCTACTATGTAACTTTAGGACCATTAGATTGTAGGGAGCTCATTCAGGGCAGATCCATTGGCAGACTGCTTTTCAGTTTGCATGGAACTAGAGATTACCCAGGGTAAGGACATTAGCGTGGCTCTGCCACTAACCAGCTGGGTGTCATACGGCTTCTTGGGCCTCACTTTCCTCATCTCAGCCTCGTATTTGAGCCTCTGTTGCCTTGTCTGAACTCACTAAGCTCTGGTTTCCTTACTTGAATTATTCATCATAGTCAGCCTGCTCAGTTCTTTCACTGTTTCACTTTATAACAACCAATGCTCAGTTCTAATTCCATAAGCCAAGAAATAAAGGCCAATGTTATAAAACATAAATACCTCAGACAATGTGACATAGACTTCAGAACAAGGAATATTACCAGGGCTAAAAATAACATTACAAAATAATGGAAAAAAAATCAATTCACAAAGAATAAAAAACAATCCTAAATGTTGATGGACCTAAGAATACATGAAGCAAACAATAAAGGAACTGAAGAGAGAAGAAAGATAAACCCATAATTTGGATTTGAAGTATCCATAATACCTGGGCATTTCCGAAATTCTTTTTCAGTAATTATCATAACAAGTAGATAGAAAATCAATAAGGATATCAGAGCCTGAAACAGCACTATCAACCAACTTTATATAATTAACACATTATTTGCAGATGATACCACTCTAATGGAAAGCAAAGAGGAATTAAAGAGCCTCTTGATGAAGATGAAAGAGAAGAGTGAAAAAATTGGCTTAAAACTCAACATTCAAAACACTAAAATCATGACATCCTATTCCATCACTTCATGGCAAATAGATGGGGAAAAAGTGGAAGCAGTGACAGATTTTATTTTCTTGGGCTCCAAAATCATTGCAGATGGTGACTGCAACCATAAAATTAAAAGACGTTTGCTCCTTGGAACAAAAGCTATGATCAGCTTAGACAGCATATTAAAAAGCAGAGACATCAGTTTGCCAAGAAAGGTCTGTATAGTCAAAGCTATAGTTTTTCCAGTAGCCATGTATGGATGTGAGAGCTAGTCCCTAAAAAAGGCTGAGTGCCAAATAATTGATGCTTTTGAACTGTGGTGTTGGCGAAGACTCTTGAGGGTCCCTTGGACTGCAAGGGTATCAAGCCAGTCAATCCTACAGGAATCAACCCTGAACATTCATTGGAGGGACTGATGCTGAAGCTCAATACTTTGACCAAGTGATGCGAAGAGCTGACTCGTTTGAAAAGACCCTGATGCTGAGAAAGATTGAGAGCAGGAGGACAAGGGGGCGACTGAGGATGAAATGGTTGGATGGCATCACTGACGCAATGACCGTGGGTTTGAGCAAACTTCCGGAGATAGTATAGGGCAGGGAGGCCTGGGGCACTGCAACCCACGGAACTGCAGAGAGTCAGACACGACAGTGACTGAACAACAAGATCGTAAAAATCATAAATAGCTTATTCTAAGTTAGACCGCTCAGGCGTGTCCGACTCTCTGCAACCCCATGGACTGTAGCCTAAGGATCCTCTGTCTAAGACTACCAAAGTAACCCTTAAATTAGAAAGCAGCAGCAAGGACATCTCGCTTGAAAAGTCTCCAAATACTTAGAATTACACTGTATACTTCTAAAGAACCCATGAGTCAAAAGAGGCAGTCACATGGGTAATTTCAACCGAAAGCAAATAAAACGCGTAGAATGCAGTTAAAGCAGTGCTTAGGGAGAAAAGTGCTTATATCGGAAAGCAGAATGTCTCAAATTGATGAGCTAAGCTTCCGCTTTAAGAAAGAGATAAAAGAAAGGAAAAATTAAACTCTAACAGGTAAAAGAAAGTATAAGTATATGCACAATAATCAATGAAACTGAAAGTGGAGATAATATAAGAGTAAATGGAAACCAAATGCCTCGTGTTCTTTCCACTTTCAATTTCATTGATGAGAACCTCTAGCCAGACTCACCCGACAAAAATTAAAACAAAAAATGGAAGATACAAATTGGTAACATCAGAATGAAAAGGGAAAATCACAGATTCTACAGCAATAAAAAGGTAACAATCAAGTATTACAAAAAATTTAATGCTCGTAAATTCAACAGTTTAGATGCAAAAGGCAAATTTCTTGAAGTCAAAAACCGTAAATATCAAAGTTCATTCAAGAAGAAGTGAGCACACTATGACTACTCAAATAAACACGAAGGAACGGAATTTCATAGTTAAATTTCTTCCAAGAAAGGAAATACCCAATGAATTCATTAGTTAATTCTCTCTAACCTTTATGGAAGAAATAATGCCAGTTCTACAGAAATTCTTCATGAAATTATCATTTCCCCATTTATATTACAATGCTACAGCAGTGAGCCTGGATACCACTCCCCAGCTTATGTAGGCTGCTTTTACTCCTTGATATCCACAGTGTAACTAAACCCATGGGAGTCTCTACCATACCGAGTTTCACTCACTTCTGTTCATTTCTTTTGTAGTTTTGATTTATGAATATGCTTTTCTTGGTTTTTTTTTTGGTATGAGTATAAATTTTTTATTTTAAAAACTATTTTTATATCCTTCCTATGTGTTTGGAGCAGTTAGAAGAGATGACATGCTCTGGATCTTAAAACATGACCTTGCTGTACTGGCTTGGTTAGAAGTCTTGTATAAAAAAAAAAAAAAAACTCTAAATAAACATTTGCTAGACTGACTTGCATAAAGTTGCATCTGATGTGAAACACTATAGTTATTCTACTGAGTTCTTTTTTCCCCCCTTACTTTCAGCTTTATGTTTTGCATTGAATAAAAACGCCTCTCTCTGTGAGAGTAATAATTAATTTACAGGCAGGATCTTCAGGCATCTTTGAGTAGACAAAATTTCATGGCATTTGTGGAAATTGATCTCAGCACATTTCTTTTCCAGTCTTGTTATTTTGTTTACATACATCCTTGAATCAAATACAGATATTAAAGACCACGATTTATGCAATGGCCTTGTAAATATCAACTTTTTTTCTGTTTTCAACTGGATCAGTTGCATTTCTGGCCTCCTGCTGCTAGGCAAGCTAAAACTCTCTTTAGACTACATGAGCCAACTCTTATTTGCACTAAATAAAGCTTTTATTCTCTGATCCTTTAGAAGGTTGATGTCTCTTAAGGTAAAAAGATGCAAAAAGCTTCAAAATATATAGCACTGAGTTTGATCTTAAAAATATAAAATCAAAGTATTTTTAAATCGTAGGAATAAGTCCTGCTTTTTATCTAATATTAGTAATTTAAAATATTACCAGCTCATGCCTCCTGGCCACTGATACTAAAAATTAATAGCTGTGAAGTAGGACTCCCAAATGTCTCTCAAAGTACTTATCTTGGTAAGACCCCATGAGCCCTTGGTTTCTTAATGGTTTCTAAAGATAATTTTCCACTAAAAGAAGACAGAGTTCCTTGAATAAATAGTTAACTTCAGAAATGGGGCTGGAAAGACGCAAGATGAGAGTATTTTGTTCCAGAAAGTACGGAAACACTTTTCTAAGAATTGGGATGTATGAAAATGACACAGAAGCCTAACTGAAGGGGCACCTGTTGGCAGTGCAGGGGGCTGGGCAGCGATGAGGGTGGTGCTAATAGATTAAAACCGAAGAGAAATGCTCATCAGTGAAACCACAGGGACAAAAGTAAATGAGCAAGTAAATCAGTAACCAAGGAGGGAGGGGAGGCTTTTTTGGAAGAATGTGGATTCATACATGTGGTAGAAATCACAGAGGTAGAAAATCACAATTTTGCAGCCAAGTAGCTAGGCAAATAATATCAATGGATACTTCAACTACTGGGTAAAGGTTCAAAAGGGAACAAGACATTTGGATAGTATCAAAATGTTTTCCATAACTTAAATAATTCCTAACAGAATGTAGTCTACTCAAGGCTATGGTTTTTCCAGTGGTCATGTATGGATGCGAGAGTTGGAGTATAGAGAAAGCTGAGCGCCGAAGAATTGGTGCTTTTGAACTGTGGTTGGAGAAGACTCTTGAGAGTCTCTTGGACTGCAGGGAGATCCAACCAGTCCATCTTAAAGGAGATCAGTCCTGATTGTTCACTGGAAGGACTGATGATGAAGCTGAAGCTCCAATACTTCACCTGATGCAAAGAGCTGACTCATTGGAAAAGACTCTGATGCTGGGAGGGATTGAAGGCAGGAGGAGAAGGGGACGACAGAGGATGAGATGGCTGGATGGTATCACCGACGCCATGGACATGAGTTTGAGTAAACTCTGGGAGTTGGTGATGGACAGGGAGGCCTGGCGTGGTGTGATTCATGGGGTAACAGTCAGACGCGACTGAACTGAACTGAACTGAACAGAATGTAGAGTAACCCTGTGGTGGAGAAATCTATTAGATACTCCCTTCACCAGGAGATGAAAATTAAGATCACCAATAATGGAATAAACTAATTTCATCCTTAGGAGAAGGCAATGGCACCCCACTCCAGTACTCTTGCCTGGAAAATCCCATGGACGGAGGAGCCTGGTGGGCTGCCGTCCACGGGGTCGCACAGAGTCGGAGACGACTGAAGTGGCTTAGCAGTAGCAGCAGTATCATCGTTAACATGAGAAACTGGGAAGCACACATCATGTCTGTGCTTTTCTTGCTAAAGAATAAACGACCTGAAGCTAATCATGAGGAAAAAGAAAACTCAGGTTGAGTTTGGTCTTTCCACAGTGTAATTTCCTGGAGTCTGTAGAAATGGTAAGATAAAGAAGCAAAGAATGGTGCCAGACTAGGTGAGACGAAAGAGGCATGACAGCGAGATGCAACGCGTGAACCTGGGCTGGATCTTGGGTCCAGGGGGGAAATAGCTATAAAAGAAACTATCAGGAAAACGGGAGAACTTTGACTATGAATTGGGAATTATAAAATAGTATTGCATCACTTTCAACTTCCTGATTTTGATCATTGTTCTATGTTTATATAAGAGAATGTTCTTGTCTGGGGAAATACACTGAAGTGTTTAGGGATAAAGGGGCATGATGTCTGAAGTGGTCTCTCAAATGGTTTAGTGAAAACATATATGTATGTATAACATACATACATCATATGAGTGTTCATTTGTAGGAGTAGATGGATGGGTGGATAATAGTAGGGACCGAATGATCTGTGATCTAGAAAAAGCATGTATGGGTTCCCTTTGTACTACCCTTGCAAATTTTCTTATATTTGAAGTTGTATCAAAACAAAAAGCTAACCCCCAAAGTACCTGCATTAGGAGAATAAACATTTATTCTAAGATATTACAAAAAAAATCACTACTTTTGCTCAGACCATTTTAAAAATTTTAAAAATTTTGTCTTTAAGGTTGTTTCGCCACTTCTCACACACACACAAATGCTACTGTGCATATCACAACTGGATGTTCAGTAGATACCTTAAATTTGGTATGTCCCAAGCATATTATTTTTGCCCATTTAACCCCATCTTTTCCCTGATCTCATTCCAAACCATGCTTATTTTGGTTAAATGACAGAATTCTTCCTGTTGCTGAGTTCAAACACGTGGGACTCATTCCTAAGACCTCTTTCCTTACCTATTCTCGTCCCCAGTTCATTGGTGGACACTGTCAGTCCTGACTTCAGAACACACTGCACTGTCTCCTCCCAGCTCCTGGCCCACGGCTGCAGCAGCCATGAAGAGAGGTCCTGCATCCAAGCTAAGAGAAACCCAGGTAAGACAGTAGGCACTGAGAGAGGGGATCAGGGGGCAGATAGACTGAAACTACAGTCACGGACAACTAGCCAATCTGATCACACGGACCACAGCCTTGTCTAACTCAGTGAAACTAAGCCATGCCCTGTGGGGCCACCCAAGATGGACGGGTCATGGTGGAGATCTGACAGAATGTGGTCCACTGGAGAAGGGAATGGCAAACCACTTCAGTATCCCTGCCTTGAGAACCCCATGAACAGTATGAAAAGAAAAAAGATAGGATACTGAAGGAGGAACTCCCCAGGTCAGTAGGTGCCCAATATGCTACTGGACATCAGTGGAGAAATAACTCCAGAAAGAATGAAGGGACGGAGCCAAAGCAGAAACAATACCCAGTTGTGGATGTGACTGATGGAAGAAGCAAGATCCGATGCTGTAAAGAGCAATATTGCATAGGAACCTGGAATGTCAGGTCCATGAATCAAGGCAAATTGGAAGTGGTTAAACAGGAGTGGCAAGGGTGAACGTCGACATTCTAGGAATCAGTGAACTAAAATGGACAGGAATGGGTGAATTTAACTCAGATGACCATTACATCTACTACTGCGGGCAGGAATCCCTCAGAAGAAATGAAGTAGCCATCATGGCCAACAAGAGTCTGAAATGCAGTACTTGGATGCAATCTCAAAAACGACAGAATGATCTCTGTTTGTTTCCAAGGCAAATCATTCAATATCATGGTAATTTAAGTCTATGCCCCAACCAGTAACCCCAAAGAAGCTGAAGTTGAACAGTTCTATGAAGACCTACAAGACCTTCAAAACTAACACCCAAAAAAGATGTCCTTTTCATTACAGGGGACTGGAATGCAAAAGTAGGAAGTCAAGAAACACCTGGAGTAACAGGCAAATTTGGCCTTGGAGTACAGAACAAAGCAGGGCAAAGGCTAATAGAATTCTGACAAGAGATCGCAGTGGTCATAGCAAACACCCTCTTCCAACAACACAAGAGAAGACTCTGCACATGGACATCACCAGATGGTCAACACCGAAATCAGATTGATGATATTCTTTGCAGCCAACGATGGAGAAGCTCTATACAGTCAGCAAAAACAAGACCGGGAGCTGACTGTGGCTTGGATCATGAACACCTTATTGCCAAATTCAGACTGAAATTGAAGAAAGTGCAGAAAACCACTAGGCCATTCAGGTAACACCGAAATCAAATTCCTATACAGTGGAAGTGAGAAATAGATTTAAGGGACTAGGTCTGATAGACAGAGTGCCCGATGAACTATGGATGGAGGTTCATAAAATTGTACAGGAGACAGGAATTAAGACCACCCCCAAGAAAAAGAAATGCAAAAAAGCAAAATGACTGTCTGAGGAGGCCTTAGAAATAGCTGCAAAAAAATGTGAGGCAAAAATCAAAGGAGAAAAGGAAAGATATACCCATTTAAATGCAAAGAATAGCAAGGAGAGATAAGAAAGCCTTCCTTAGTGATCAGTGCAAAGAAACTGAGGAAAACAACAGAATGGGAAAGACTAGAGATCTTTTCAAGAAAATTAGAGATACCAAGGGAACATTTCTTGCAAAGATGGGTTCAATAAAGGACAGAAATGGTAGGGATCTAACAGAAGCAGAAGATATTTAAGAAGAGGTGGCAAGAATACACAGAAGAACTGTACAAAAAAGATCTTCATGACCCAGATAATCACAATGGGGTGATCACTCACCTAGAGTCAGACATCCGGGAATGTGAAGTCAAATGGGCCTTAGGAAGCATCACTATGAACAAAGCTAGTGGAGGTGATGGAATTCCAGTTGAAATATTTCAAATCCTGAAAGATGATGCTGTGAAAGTGCTGCACTCAATATGCCAGCAAATATGGAAAACTCAGTGCTGGCCACAAGACTGGAAAAGGTCAGTTTTCATTCCAATTCCAAAGAAAGGCAATGCTAAAGAATGCTCAAACTACTGCACAATTGCACTCATCTCACACGCTAGTAAAGTATTGCTTAAAATTCTCCAAGCCAGGCTTCAGCAATACGTGAACTCTGAACTTCCAGACGTTCAAGCTGGTTTTAGAAAAGGCAGAGGAACCAGAGATCAAATTCCCAGCATCCGCTGGATCATGGAAAAGGCAAGAGAGTTCCAGAAAAACATCTATTTCTGCTTTATTGACTATGCCAAAGCCTTTGACTGTGTGGATCACAAGAAACTGTGGGAAATTCTGAAAGAGATGGGAATACCAGACCACCTGACCTGCCTCTTGAGAAACCTGTATGCAAGTCAGGAAGCAACAGTGAGAACTGGACATGGAACAACAGACTGGTTCCAAATAGGAAAAGAAGTACGTCAAGGCTGTATATTGTCACTCTGCTTATTTAACTTCTATGCAGAGTACATCATGAGAAACACTGGGGTGGAAGAAGCACAAGCTGGAATCAAGATTGCCGGGAGAAATATAAATAACCTCATATATGCAGATGACACCACCCTTATGGCAGAAACTGAAGAGGAACTCAAAAGCCTCTTGATCAAAGTGAAAGAGGAGAGCGAAAAAGTTGGCTTAAAGCTCAACATTCAGAAAACGAAGATCATGGCATCTGGTCCCATCACTTCATGCAGATAGATGGGGAAACAGTGGAAAGAGTGGCTGAGTTTATTTTCCTGGGCTCCAAAATCACTGCAGATGGCGATTGCAGCAATGAAATTAAAAGACACTTACTCCTTGGAAGGAAGTTATGACCAACCTAGATAGCATATTCAAAAGCAGAGACATTACTTTGCCAATAAAGGTCCGTCTAGTCAAGGCTATGGTTTTCCAGTGGTCATGTATGGATGTGAGAGTTGGACTGTGAAGAAAGCTGAGCATTGAAAAATTGATGCTTTTGAACTGTGGTGTTGGAGAAGACTCTTGAGAGTCCCTTGGACTGCAAGGAGATCCAACCAGTCCATCCTGAAGGAGATCTTTGGAAGGAATGATGCTAAAGCTGAAACTCCAGTACTTTGGCCACCTCATGTGCAGAGTTGACTGATTGGAAAAGACCCTGATGCTGGGAGGGATTGGGGGCAGGAGGAGAAGGGGACAACAGAGGATGAGATGGCTGGATGGCATCACCGACTCGATGGACATGGGTTTGGGTGGACTCTGCGAGTTGGTGATGGACAGGGAGGCCTGGCATGCTGCGATTCATGGAGTAGCATATTCGGACACGACTGAGCAACTGAACTGAAACTGAGCTGAATCTGGCCCACAGTTTCCTCCCGGCTCCTGTTTGTTTCCCCCCGGCCCATCGCGCTCCATCAGCCCTGAGGTTCCTTCCTCCGCCCGCCTTGCCCGCGTCTCCTCTCAGCTGGTGTTCTCCATTCACCTGGCCTTCCTCCGCCCCTCTCACGGGCCAGGCCATCCAGTCCTCACCCAGGGCCTGTGCACTTGTGCTCTGAAGCAGGCATCCTCCAGGCCTTAGCTCCAGTGATGCCTCTCCTGACCATGCTCCACAAGGAGGGAAGCCCCAGTCTGACCAATTTTCTGGGGCAGTATTTGAACTCTCTTCATGGAACTTAGGACTTCCCTGGTGGCTCAGACTGTTTGCAATGCAGGAGACCTGGGTTTGATCCCTGGGTTGGGGAGATCTTCTGGAGAAGGAAATGGCAGCCCACTCCAGTACTCTTGCCTGGAAAATCCCATTGACAGAAGGAAGCATGGTAGGCTACAGTCCACGGGGTCACAAAGATTCAGATATGACTGCGCAACTTCACGCACTCACTCGTGGAACTTAACTACACATTGACTTGACGATGATATAGACACTTTTATCCCCCTGTTAAAACAGCCACAGAGGAGACAGTTGCCTCTTTAATCCCTCTCAGCAGAGTACAGTGCCTGCTGAATTGGATGTGCTCAGTAAGAGATGGGAATTAAGAAACTGCACCGGAAATACAGTCCTGTCGTTTCTAGGAAACAGCGCTGTCTTACTACTCAGTGCATGTGGCGAGGTGATGCTGACTGAACTGTGAAAGAGCCAGGGAGAGGAGTGCAAGCGGAAACCCTCAAGCGACCAGACTGAGTCTGGGGTCCGGACTTGCGCTGCCAGTTTGCTCCAAATGCCATTCACCGACAGGCGGCTGCAAACGGAAGCCTGCAGCAAATGGTTTTAAACAGACGCCTGGGAGTCCAGCCCTCCCCGCACCCGGGATGACCCTTGAGCTCAAGCGCATGCAGGTGCACCTCAGGATGTACAGTTCTCACATTTAGGGACATCATCTTCATACAAGAGAAGTCATTCCGTATAGAAATAAGTGAACAAAAGAAGTAGCTGAGATCATACGAATCAGCACAGCATTTGGAAACACCTGGGAGTTGAACCTGTGTGTGCCAGGAACTGACCAAATGCTATATACCATGAACCTACTCTGAAATCCCTTGCTCCCAAGATGACTAAACTGCAAGTGTTTGCCAAGGGCCTTGGGATGACACAGCAAAAGCGGAGCCTGCTGGTGCCTGTCCGGGTAACGCTCACGCAGGAAGCCAGCAAAAGCCTGGGACTAGCTGGCCCAAGTCAGCACGTCCTTATAAACAGGCAGCTGTCCTGAAGAAAAGAGAGGCCATCCAACAGATCGCACCAAGGAAGGCAGTGCCCATGTAGATGCAGTGAAAAGCTGTCTTCTTTTTTTCCTGTGACTGCATTAGCACACTGTCAAATGAATATGCTAATTGCAAAGACGGGCAAATCCAGGTCAAGATCGGCCTGCCGGGGAAGCTGTCTTGATAAAATGTTCTATCAGTGAGGCATCAAACTGGGAGTTCCTCGGAGCTGCGGTCTTGCCTAGTTCTCTGTTTGTCACTGGGACCTCCACCTGACAGCTGTCACATTCAGCTTCTTAAGCCACTCCGTCAGGGTCGTCTGTGATTGGTGGTTGATGTCATATGACAAAGCAGAGTCCATGAGAGGGCAGTCTGGAGCCCAGTCCCTTTACCAGCCCTGAAGTCAGCCTGCCAAGCATTTCAAATGGGTCCAGTTTCAGTACAGGGGTCTGAATGCACCAGAATATCATGTTCTAATCCTCCCTAGTATATTGTTTATTTAAGGAGATAGAGGTGGTGGTGATTTAGTCACTAAGTCATGTCCCACTCTTTGACCACACGGACTATAGCCTGCCAGGATCCTCTGTCCACAGGATTTTCCAGGCAAGAATTTAATGAAGACTTCCATATTATTCATTTATTATTGACTAGCATCTCAGTATTCTGGCATATAAATAAACGTTTAAACTTCTGCTTCAGCAGTCTGACAATTCCAAAAATTTAACACATGTACACAACCATTAATTTAGAGACTTGAATTAAATAAAAAAATTAAACGTGCCCAATCATGTATCTACAAATTCATTCATTACTGCACTATTAATAAAAGTAAAACGTTTGGAAATTAAATGACCAATGATAGAGAACTGACTAAATGAGCCATGATTCCTATATGCCATATGATACTGAATACTATTTATTGATTGCAAAAAGAATAGTTCACTTACTGACATTTCCCCAATATTTACTGCATCAGCTTTTGCTCTAGTAACGCAATAGGCCAAAGAACAGACAGAAAAATCCCTGCTCTCGTGATGTTTTCATGAGAGGTTCTAGAGGGGTCTGATAAGTTGGGAAAAAACTTCACATTATATAAATAACCGAAAAGAGAGTATCACAAAATATGTATACAAAATAATCTCGGTTATGTAGAGTAAAAATCTACTTAGTAAGTGAACACTGCTATTTGAATAGAAAGCATTTGTGGAGAGATTGGGTGTTTCCTGAGACAACACAATAGTCCCTGATGAGGTGAGGTGAAGTCACTCAGTCATGGCCAACTCTTTGCGACCCCGTGGACTGTAGCCTACCAGGCTCCTCCATCCATGGGATTCTCCAGGCAAGAGTACTGGAGTAGGGTGCCATTTCCTTCTCCAGGAGATCTTCCCGACCCAGGGATCGAACCCAGCTCTCCCGCACTGCAGGCAGATGCTTTAACCTCTGAAGATCGCCACAATTTTGTTACTTCGAGCCTTCCCTCATAGCTCCACTGGTAGAGAATCCGCCTGCAATGCGGGAGACCCCCGTTTGATTCCGGGATCAGGAAGGTCCCCTGGAGAAGGGAAAGGCTACCCACTCCAGTGTTCTGGCCTGGAGAATTTCATGGACTGTACAGTCCATGGGGTCTCAAAGAATCTGACACAACTGAGTGACTCTCACTGTCACTTTCTTTCACTTTCAGTATGTCTGAGACACAGCAGGTTCTATCTATGCAGGAAAGTTGATCACTCTCTCATATAAACTCATACAAGCCAAATTTTTAAAAAATAGATGTACAAAACAGAAAGCCAAGATATTGATTTAAAAAGAAAACTAATTTAGCAACATAATCTCTCTTTTTTGGCAAATCCACACATAAAATCAGTTTTTTAAAGTGTGTATATGAGCAAAAGATCAGAGCAAAGGAAAACAGAAGACAGTTGATTTCTTTAGTGCTGATTTTTATCTACTTCCACTGGGGATGATTGGCCGCCTACATTTGTATCTTTTTTTCAGTTGAAGTACAGCTGATGTATAACAAGCGCACAATATAGTGATTCACAATTTTTAACTATTCCACTCCACTTATAGCTATAAAATGTGGGCTGTAATCGCATGTTGTATACTATATCCTTGTAGCTTATTTTATACCTAATAGTTTGTACCTCTCGGTATAGGGATAGGGGAGTAAGAGGTACACCTTTCTTCTTTAGATGAGTTGATTCACTCAGAGTTAAATAGCTTGATTGAATGGAGATCTTCTGGTATGTATGGTGTCTCTCTGTACCCACTAATGTGTGCTTCCTTCTAGGTGTTGAAGCTTGTGGGACAATGGTGACATCCGAGTGTTGGTCAGGGTACGGTGTATGTGCTGCTACTGGATAAATTACCCCCAGAAAACAGATCTGCGGGGACAGACTGAAGCGGTGACAATGATTCCCTAAGGCTGGCAGGAAAAGCGGTAACTGAGGGCCTACTTCTTTTTCCCAATTTTCATGAAAACTATGTATTATGTTTATAACTAGAATAACAGTTGGAGAAGGTAAGGGATGGAACGACATTCTCAGCGTGAAGGTGGGGAAAACAAGCTCAAACCGTTCACCTAGCGCTGCTGAAACAGTGAAGGCTGGGTAAGAGAGGACAGGGCCGCAGGGAGGTGGGCTGATGCTACGCATACACTGTTTTTCCAGGTAATTTGTCAATTCTGAGCACAGATGTAGAGACTAAAAATCTAGGTTTTGCCTGGGTAGAGGCCTAGTGGTGGGGGTGGGGGAGGTAGGCAGGCACAGAAGAATGAGGAGAACTTTTGGTGGTCTTCTAAGACTGGAGAGAGAAGCAGGATAACTGGAGAGCTTTGAGATCCAGCCGGCTTTCCTCTAGAGGTGGTGCCGGATCCCCGAGCTAGGCAGCAGGCGAAGCTCACACACCCGCAGAGAGCCCGGCAAGTCGGAGCAGCATTTGCAGCCTGGCTTCAAAACCGTGAAAGCCCTCAGTTCCACACCTCATGAAATATTCCAAAAAGCTTGCAAACAAAAAGTAAAGTAAACACAAAGAAAATAATACACAGGCATGTCATGTTAAACCTGGTGAAAACAAAAGATGAAAATCTCCAGATAAGATCTGTATTCGTTTGCTGCTGCTGCTGCTAAGTCACTTCAGTCGTGTCCGACTCTATAAAAGCATCATTGCCTCTAAGTGGCTTGAACCATCTGAGTTTATTGTCTCACAGTTTGGGAGGTGAAAGACAAATCAAGGCGTCGGTGGGACTGTGTGCTTCCGAGAGGCGCGAGGGGGGCGCGCGCTCTGGGGCTCTTGCCGAGCTTCGGCGGCGTCCTGGCCGTCCCCGGCGCGCGCGGCTTCGGCCGCATCGTGTGACGGCCGCCTTTATCCTCGCACGGCAGTCTCCCCGTGTGTGTGTATGTGGCCACACTCTCCCTTCTTATAAAACCGCTAGCTATGCTCGATTGCAGGCCCACTCTACTTCAGTATGAACTTTTCCTATCTGATTCTGCCTGCAATACCCCCATTTTAAAATAGAATACTTAGCACTCGCATTCTGAGTACTCAGGGCCAGGGCTTTGCCACACTAACTTGGGGGAGAAACAAGTGAGCTCGTACTTCGCCCGTGGTGCAAGTGGTAAAGAATGCGTCAGCCAGTGCAGGAGACGTAGAGACGTAAGAGACTCGGGTTCAGTCCCTAGGTTGGGAAGGTTTTCTGGAGGAGGACACGGCAGCCCGTTTCAGTACCCTTGCCTGGAGAGTCCCACGGACAGGAGTCTGGTGAGCTATAGTCCATAGGATCACAAAGAGTTGGCCGCAACTGCAGGGACTCAGCACTCACACACAAATGAGCTCAGAACAAATGATGCCTTAAATAAATTTATATCTGTAAACATTAATGTGGCAAACAAAGACTAATAATAACAAGATTTCTTATGAACAAGGATATAATAATGCTAGTGAAACATTAGCAAATCTATTTGAGTGATATATAAGAACCAAAATATATCGTGGTCATATGGGTGTAATATCAGAAATCTACAAGTTTGATTGATTAGAAGTCAAAAGTCAGTTTAACTCAATTCAACAGAAAAAAGAAAACTCTATGATTCTTTTGATACATGCATTACATGTTTGAGAAAGCCCCAAATCTTTTCATAATAAAAAAATGAGTCTTAGTAAATTAGGAATGAGTTACTTCTTAACTTGATAAAGATGATTTTCTAAAACCTGCGGTGAGTCCTACACTTAGTGGTGATTTACTGAAACCTTTATCCATGGAACTGGGAAAGATTCCGGAAATGCATACTATCATCACTTCTATTCAGCGATAAATTGGAGGTCCTAGCCAATGTAATGAGAAGAGACAAGTGCATAAAAACCACAGAGCTGGGATGGAGGAAAGAAGAAAACAGTATTATCCTTAGTAACTTTTTTTGGCCGCACCTCATGACTTGCTTAGTTGCCTGACCAGGGATTGAACCCAGGCCCACAGCAATGAAAGTGCCAAGTCTAACCACTGAACCACCAAGGAACTCCCTCTTGGAAGTTTTATGCATGGAAGATAAAGATATCCGCAGATAAGTTTTAGACTTAATATCTATATTTAACTAGCCAGCTGTATACACAGTCAATGTACAAAAGCATTGTCATTTATTTATAACAAATAGCAAATGAAATTTTGAAAAGATACCATTTACAAATAAAAAAATCAAATGTCTACACATAATGCTAAGAATAAGTATTTCAGACTTCTATACTGAGTATTATCGGAGATTAGGGAGCATCTCAATAAATTCAGGAACATACTATGCTCATTCTCTAGTTAATTCCTATATTCAGCATTCATAAACTGATGCTAAGACTGGTGCAGAAATTAAAAGGACCTGAAGAGCCTTCAGGCAATCCTGAAGTAGAAGAATAAATCTTTTAATCAAGATGTATTACACAGTTACAGAAATTAAAAAGATACTAGTTAAAGATATTGAGGTAGACCAATGGAATGAAACGCAGTATGAAGATGACCGCTATCCACAGTTATTTGATTTATGACAGAGGTGACCCCACAGGGCAATGAGGAAAGGCTATCACTTTTCTCCTTTTTTCAATCACTGCTGCTAAGTCACTTCAGTCATGTCCGACTCTGTGCGACCCCATAGACAGCAGCCCACCAGGCTCCCCCGTCCCTGGGATTCTCCAGGCAAGAACACTGGAGTGGGTCGCCATTTCCTTCTCCAATGCATGAAAGGAAAAGGAAAAGTGAAGTCACTCAGTCGTGTCCAACTCTTCGTGATTCCATGGACTGCAGCCCACCAGGCTCCTCCATCCATGGGATTTTCCAGGCAAGAGTACTGGAGTGGGGTGCCATTGCCTTCTCCGTTTCAATCACTGGTTGGATTCAATTATATACAAAGAAAAATTTGGATACTTATGATACTATTCACACCATTCAAAATTCCTCTCCTTATAGATCGTAGTTTTTAATAAGAACGACAGCTTCCAGGCAAGATGAAGTAACAGGCCTTTATTTATACTCTTACCTAAAAAATTGTGTTTTAAAACAGGAGAAAAGTATACCTATAGCTATAGATAGATAGATATTTTAAAACATGAACATCAAACTACAATGGACAGCCATACCCAAAGACAGGAAGGGATGAGGGCCAAGTGATCTCAATTACTGGCCAGCGAAAGTCAGCAAACTGTGGTGTCAGAAAGGAGAACCCCAACAGGACTCCGCGGTTTGCTGAATTGAGGAGATGGACTGGGGTATCCGTGCAGACCAAAACTGTTAGTGTTCACAGGGCAAGACACCAGAGAGGAGAGCGCTAACAGAGACAGAGCTCTGGAGACCTCCCAAGGGCCCCTCAGGTGAACGTTGATCAGCACGTGCATTTGAGGGCACCGTCAGGGACTGGGAACGAATCAGAGAAATCAATCCTTGGTGCTCACACTGGATGAGAAATAGAAAAAAAATCGTATTTCATGAGCGTCACATCAAGTCCTGTTGCCTCAGTAGTGGGAAAAAATTAGCCCCAGTTTAAAAGCAGGTTAAATGTCTTCCCCGACAAAGCTTAAAACTGAGACACACGGGCTTCCCTGGGGCTCCGTGGCAAAGAATCGCCTGCCAGTGCAGAAGGCTTGCGTTCTCTCCCGGATCCTGGAAGACCGCACACGCCAGAGAACAGCCGAGACCAAGCGCCACAGCGGAGCCTGTGCTCTAGGCCGGGGAGCCCCGACCACCGGAGGCCACTCGCCCCAGGGCCCGGGCTCTGCCGCAACAGGCGCGGCCCGGTGAGAAGTCCTGCACCGCCGCGAGGACAGCCTCCACGGCCACACCTCGAGGAGAGCGTGCAGCAGCGAAGGCCCAGCACCGCCCCAGATAGATCAAGTGACTTACAAAGTAAGACTGAGACCCCAAAGGCTCAAACTCCACATAACTTAACTATGCACCACAATAAAACTTAGCAATAAAATAAAAGTTACAATTTCTGGCATCAAATAAAAAAAAATTATGAGGCATGTAAACAAGCAGGAAACTATATCCCATTATAAGGAGAAAAATCAATCAAAACTGATCCAGTAATGACACAGGTTATAGAATTAGTAGACAAGGACATTAAACGTTATTGTGACTATACTCCATGTATTCAAGTTGCTGGAGGAAAGATGGACATACTACAAAGAAACCTGGAAGATAAAAAATGACCGAAATCAAGCTTCTATAAATAAAAAGTCCAGTGATTTGAAAAGCCATTTTCTGGGATTAATGGGATAATAAACACTCCAAAAGAGAAGATTTAGTAAATTTAAAGATTTATCAATAGAAACTTAACACAGAAACACAAGGGGGAAAAAGACAAAATGAACATAACTTCATTTCAGTACACTGTGGAAAATGTTCAGATGGCTGAACATGGAGAAAAGGAGAAATAGAGGGGAAATACAAATAAATAAATAATGGCCAGATTTTTTTTTCAAATTGTTGAAAACTACTAATCCAGAAATCCAATAAGCTCAAGAAATCCTAAGCAAAGAAATATAAAATTCACCAAGGCATAACAAAATTATGCCAAGGCATAACACCTTTGCAAATCACCCTGCAAATACGATACGCACTATACGCAAATACGTAACGCACCTTGCGATGCGCCTTGCAAATCACCAAGGCTTAACAAAATTACTGCGAAGCAGTGATAAAGAGAAAGATATTAAATGCAGAGAAACAAATATGCAGTATGTACAGAGAAACAAAGATAACAACGACAGCGGGTTTTACCTATAGTTATGCAGCTCTAGCAAAACAGAAAATAATGAAAGATGGAAGTCAGTGGGACATTTTTAAAGTCCTGAAACAAAAAACCAAAACAAAACAAAGCCCTATCAGCAAAGACTTCTTTACCCACAGAAAATCTCTTTCAAAGTTTAAGGCAGAATAAATAATTTTCCAAACTTAAGAAACTTTAAAGAATTCATCACCAGCAGGCTTGCCTATTTTGCATCACCAGAGGTATAAAAAGAACTTCTTCAGGTAAAAGGGAAAGGATGCCAGACGGAGCCTTGGACCTCACAAAGGAATTCAGAGAGCCAGAAACTGCAGCAGCATGGGCAGACGCAAAGTCTGGCTGCCCTCTGCGGGAGAAACCGCCAGCCTGTGGCTGGGCACCGCGACCGTAAGGAATCCTGCCGTCTAGACAGAGGTCAGCGCGAGCAGGGCGCCAGCCGGGAGCGCATCGCCCACGCTCTTCCTCTCCTCCTTTCCGTTACTGCGCTTTCATGGTTGGGACCGCAGCAAGCAGTGCTCCTGTTTTCATCTTTTGTTATAACCTACATCATATTCCAGCTATTGTGTAGAAAGAGCTTTCACCACTGATGGGGCAGGACGCTCAGAACTGAGGTTCAAGAGGCCACTGTCTCCACAGTAGCATCTAGTCTGGCCGCACCCAACCAGCTCTATGCCAAAGGATGATCCAAATATAACAAGACACTGACATTTTACCAGGTTAGTACCTGTCTATAAACTATAATGTGTGCCCTTTCAGTAGTGAAGAGTCTGCTTGCCAACGCAGGAGCCTCAGGAGACCAGGGTTCCATCCTGGGTCAGTAAGATCCCCTGGAGGAGGAAATGGCAACCCACTCCAGTATTCTTGCCTGGATGATCTGATGGACATAGGAGCCTGGTGGGCTACAGACCATGGGGTTGCAGACAGCTGAACACAGCTGAAGACAGCTGAACTGAGCATGCATGCAGGCAAGCGTTCTTTCAACAGCCTTACCTGGGAGCAGAGAAAGAGGCTGTAATGTTACAGTTTTTGTTGTAATTAAATTCCTTTATCTTGATGATTGTCAGAAGGCCTAGTTAGCACATCAAAGGATGCTTGAAAGCAAGTTTCTTAGTTAGAAGAAAGGTGCTTTTATTTAGAAAATACATTTCAGGACTTGACCTTTTATTTTCAAATAAGAATTTGAAATTATTAAAATGAAATTGGCTCTTGAGATAAAGACTTATTTTTCTCTAGAAACGCTATTGAGTGTATAAATGCCTTAATGATAGGCACTATTTCATGAAACTCTTCTGTGGAACACATAAGGCAGACGGGATTATTCCGATTTCAAATTAAGAAATTGAGGCTCTGAGGTAACAGGTCCGCTGCTTAAACATGCATAGCTAATAAGTGATTGAACTAAAACTGGAACGGAAGTTTCCAATAATAATTAAAGTATCATTAATGCTATATTGCAGCTACCCCATGACATATATTGCTGATGAATTTAACCTGAACAATTGACCCTTATGTGAAAATCATTTTAAAAATTATAATCCTTTAAATTTAAAGGGGAGTAACAGAGAAAAATGTTGGCTTATTCAGTATTGATTTTAATGTCAGAATCACAGTCTCTATTTAACTACCAAACTATTTCGGTTTTCCAGACATGTTAACCTAATGGAGTTGCCATCCATTAAATTTAATCAAAAGCACTGGGGAAAACATTTTTCATTCTTGTAAAGACTGAAATCATGATTCAGTGGCTCACTCTCAAACAAATTTGCTCCAGTATGATATGTCTCCTACTTTTTCAAAATAATATAAAGTACTTCAAATTACAATTAATGTATCCTTAAAGGAATCATTTTTCCCAGGAGTCCCAATTTAGCCCTATTAATAAATCAATTAGAATGCTTGTTGAACATTTATTTCCAGATTAATGCATAAAACATAGGAATAAAATATATTATCCTAGGTCTCAACAGACTGACAATGTAAAGTTGGATATAACACAAGGGAAATATTGGCTTAAAAGGGTGAGGCGATAATAAAGAAAAATTAACTTTGAACAATAAGGAGTAATAATAAATAAAAGGTAATAAAATTATCAGCATATAAGCCATATTAAAACATTCTAGGTCTAAACTATAGAACATGAACGGACATGAATTTGAGCAAGCTCCTGGAGATCGTGGAGGCCAGAGGAAGCTGGCGTGCTGCAGTCCACGGGGTCACAGGGTCAGAGACGACAGAGCAACTGAACAACAGCAACGGAACTGCAGAACTGTACTTAAAAGTAAGTGCCATCAGCTTTCTGAGGTGGGAAGATTATGGGGCGAGGATACCCAGCAAGCATCCTGGGCTCCAGGAATTGCTGTTCAAATGGACATAACCTGGGTGACGGGTGAATTAGGGTTTTCTTAACCCTTGCATAGAGATATTCTTATTATTGTTGTAGAGATCCGTAATACGTGAAGATCCCCTCTACTTCTCTACTCGGGAAGAAAGGGTCCCCACACTGGTAAATCATTCATTCAGAGAGGTAAAATATTAGGTCAACAGTAAAGCACAGTCTGGTTTGATTACCAGGATGAAAGATGATGATGACTTGGACTTGGGAATAGCAGTAGGGATGGGCATATACGGATGTACGCAGGCGTATTTTGTATAGAAGTCTGCTCCTGAATTGAATATACTGCTAAGGAGAAAACTTGAGGAGGAAAATCAACATAGACTATCTAGCTGTATTGTTCATTTGAGTAATTCAAGTCTCATAGCTTCAAATAGCAAAGACCTTCCTTTGTATATTTCTTCATTTTTCCCCTTCCATTTGATTTATAAGTAAAGAAGACTGTTAATAATTAGCAGTTTGGACCAGAGACAAAGTTTTAAATATCTTATTGTTAAGGAAGCTACAGAATACCAAAGTCAGGATTTGGAATATACTCAAAAAGAGGAGAATAAAAAAGGGGGAAAGACTCAAGATCAATAATCGATCAAATAAAATTCATAAAACCTAAAGTTAATTTTAAATAATTTTAAGGTACTTATTGGAGAAGGAAATGGCAGTCCACGCCAGTATTCTTGGCAGGAAAATCCCACGGACAGAGGAGCTTGGCGGGCTATAGACCACGGGGTTGCAAGCGTTGGACACAACTTAGCGACTGAACCACCGCCAAGGCACTTATAAAAGTCAATACAGAAATGTTAGGATAATTATTACAGCTCAGTTCAGTCACTCAGTCATGTCTGACTCTTTGTGACCCCATGGACTGCAGCACGCCAGGCCTCCCCATCCATCACCAACTCCTGAAGTTTACTCAAACTCATGTCCATCGAGTCGGTGATGCCATACAACCACCTCATCCTCTGTTGCCCCCTTCTCCTCTTGCCCTCAATCTTTCCCAGCATCAGGGTCTTTTCCAATGAGTCAGCTTTTTGCACCAGGTAGCCAAAGTATTGGAGTTTCAGCTTCAACATCCATCCTTCCAATGAATATTCAAGACTGATTTCCTTTAGGATGGACTGGTTGGATTTCTGTGCAGTCCAAGGGACTCTCAAGAGTCTTCTCCAACACCACAGTTCAAAAGTATCAATTCTTCGGCACTCAGCTTTCTTTATAGTTCAGCTCTCACATCCATGCATGACTACTGGAGAAATCATAGCTTTGTCTAGATGGACCTTTGTTGGCAATATAATGTCTCTGCTTTTTAATATGCTGTCTAGGTTTGTTATAGCTTTTCTTCCAAGAAGCAAGCATCTTTTAATTTCATGGCTGCAGCCACCATCTGCAGTGATTTTGGAGCCCAAGGAAAAAAAATCTATCACTGTTTCCATTGTTTCCCCATCTATTTGCCATGAAGTAATCTCAGTTTTCTCCATGTTGAGCTTTAAGCCAACTTTTTCACTTTCCAAGTCTTTCACTTTCAGCAAGAGGCTCTTTAGTTCTTCTTCACTTTCTGCCATAAGGGTGGTGTCATCTGCATATCTGAGGTTATTCTAAAATAATTATTTAGAAAAATTAAAATTATATGAACATTATACAATCTCTGATCAATTTTGCTGTGAATCTAAAACTTCTCTAAAAATGTATTATGAAAGAAATTAATAGCATGACCCAGAATCTAAACAATCAGTTTGTTCCTAACAAAACTACGGAAGGAGTGTTTGGAGAGGAAAAAAATTAAAATAATTTAATTTTTAAATTATATTAAATTACAAATAGGATAGGTAATAAGTATTTAAAACAACTATCATTTATTGAGCATTTATTATATGGCAGGAGCTATTTTAAATACTTAAACTTCTTAAGTAGTAATGTGTTTTAAATGTTCTCCAAAAAAAATAAAGGAAAAGGTTTTAAATACTATAAAACTAAAAAATCACTTAAACAATTTGGCTTAAAAAATTAAGAAAATAATAAGAAAAAGATTATATTTGATTCTCCTAAAGAAGAAAAAATATGCTGGCTACTAAGTTTTTCTGTCTCTCTCATGTATAAATATTATTATATTTTTGCATTATTTCCTCCTATTAATCTGTCTAATGTCATTTAATCCTTAGGGCAGCCAGAAGAACCTGGAAAGGAAGAGGAAAATTTTTTTCTTTCTCCAACTGGTGATGAGGATGGGATCAAGTTTACTGCTTGGACATCACCTGCCCCAAGCCCGCTGCTGTTAAAAGACCCTGGGACATCTGACAAAAGCAGAAGGTCAGAATTCTTATCAAGTCCATCTCTGGGACCTCTGCCTGCAGGGTATGCTGAAAACAAGATGGCAAGAGTTCTTTCCCCCTTTTCTCAGTCTAGGTTGGCAGGAGAAAAGATTTGTAGGGCCAGCTCCTAGAGTAAGCAACTCTTGGGAAATTTGGCAGAGCACTCTTGGTCTGCTGCTCTTTCACTTCTCAGAAACGGTTCTTAATTTTCTTTGTCTCTGTCTATTGTCATTTGTGGTAGAAGGAAATCCCACAGGGTAAGGTGCAGGCACAGGTTTAAAAGCCTGTTGTCTGTGCCAACCCCACAGACTGGTGAGTTTGTGGGGGTCAGATACCAGTTTGCTGTGGTTAACATAGCATGAGGTAAGGAGCTGTTCCTAAGGGATATGTTGGAAGCCACAATCACACCATCGGTGGGCACAGATAAGGGATTTAACAGTTACTGGAGCACTTGCCACCTTAAAAAGGATAGAGTGATCACAGAACACGTTAGACCACACTAGGTCACTCACCAACCTCAAAATTTCCATGCCATGAGGTACTCTATAAAACAACACACAAGCTTCAACCTCACAGCACAACCCTCTTAGGTAGGTATTCATTTAGCTGAAAGGAACCCAGAGTCAGGGTGGTTTGTCATAAGGGAATAAATCCTTAAGGGGGCTTTTCTGTCTCAGTCTTCATTGCTTCTGCCCATTCAGTGATGGGAGACTATCACTGGGAGTGAACTCTCTGGATCTGGTGAGGGCTGCACCCTTTGCCCTCTCTTGCAGGGATGCCTTTGGCATCTTATTCATTAGAGTGCTATTAAGGTCCTAGTTGTCAATACCCAGATGACGGATTCTTTCGAAGTGGAAAAACTTCTTACTTATTGAGGCAAATTTTGAGAGAACTCTCATCCTAAATAACTGTAACCACTTTAACTGGTAGGTAGAAGCCCCAGACAGTTTTAAATTCCAAAACAGCTTCACTGAAGAACATGTCAGGAAAGCCTATGAAAAATTGAAAATATGAAATGTACCTAAGCGCAGCAACATAATGCTGATGTATCTCCTATCGCTCTCCTCTATCCTCCCCTTCATTTGGGGCTCATTCTAGTAACCTGTTTGGGTTTCCTTTAAATTCTGAAGTGACAGTTAAACTATTGACTTTGCAAATGGGATCACCTGAGGTTATATCCTATTCTCTTCAGGCTGAAGGCCCAACCAAGGTGATAATTTTAAAATTTCCTGGATTTAGCTGGCAAGATGATGGAGTAGAAAGATGTGAGCTCACCTCTTCTTACAAAAACACAAAAGTGGAAGTGAGAGGCACTCAGTCATGTCTGACTCTTTGCAACCCCATGGACTGTATAGTCTATGGAACTCTCCAGGCCAGAATACTGGAGTGGGTAGCCTTTCCCTTCTCCAGAGGATCTGCCCAACCCAGGGACTGAACCCAAGTCTCCCGCATTGCAGGTGGATTCTTTACCAGCTGAGCCACAAGGGAAGCCTAAGAACACTGGAGTGGGTGGCCTATCTCTTCTCCAGCAGATTTCCCGACCCAGGAATTGAACCAGGGTCTCCTGCACTACAGGCTGATTCTTTACCAACTGCACTATTGGGGAGCCCTCCAAAAACCCAACTTCCTGCTAAACAACCATCAAGAGTAGGAGCAGCAAAAAACCATGCTCGAACCACCAGAAAGATACCCTACATCCGAAGACAAAGAAGAAGCCGAATGAGACATTCAGAAGGCCACAATCGTGATAAAATCAAACCCTGTACATGTCAGGAGGGCAATGCACAGACTGGAAAATAATTACATCACAGAAGTTCTCCCAGTCTTGAGCCCCACATCAGGCTTCCCAGATCGCGGTTTGGAAATTGAGGAGGAGCCCCCAGAGAATCTGGCTTTGAAGACCAGCAGGGTGTGATTGCAGGAATTCCATAGGACTGGGAGAAACGGAAACTCTACTCTTGGAGGGTGCATACAAGGTCTTGTGCACACCAGAACCCAAGAAAAAAAGCAGGGACCTCATAGGAGCCTAGGGCAGCATCAGAGGGTCTCCTGTGGAGGCAACATGCAGCTGCGGCTCCCTGTAGGAACAGACTCTGGCAGCAGCAGTTCCCGTGATTACTCGTTGGTGTGAGCCCTGCTGGAGATCAGCATTTCCTTGCCGAGACCTAGGCCCATCCATCGGCCTGTAGGCTCCAGTGCTGCTGCTGCTGCTGAGTCGCTTCAGTCGTGCCCTACTCTTCACGACCCCATGGACTGCAGCCCACCAGGCTCCTCCGCCCATGGAATTTTCCAGGCAAGAGTACTGGAGTGGGGTGCCATGGCCTTCTCTGAGGCTTCAGCGCCAGGACACCTCAGACCAAACATCCAACAGGGCAGGAACACAGCCCTGCCATCAGCGGGCAGACCAGGCAAAGTCTTCCTGAGCATGGCCCTGCCCGCTGACCGAGGACGAGACTAGCCCCACCCACCTGCGGGTAGAGACTCCCTCCAGGAAGCCTGCGCAAGCCGCACAGACAGCCTCATCCACCAGAAGGCAGCCCGCGGAAGCAGGAACTACAGCTTGGCAGCCTGCAGAATAGCAAACATGCTCTCAGAAAGTGAAGACAAAGTGAAGTGGCAGGGGAGTGTGTCCGAGTTAAAGGAACAAGATAAAACCCCAGAAGAAGAACCAAGTGAAGTGGAGACTGGCTATCTACTGGAAACGAATCCAGAGAAATGCTGGTGAGGATGGTCCTGAGTCTTGGAGACCAGAGGCAAGGGTCAAGAAGAGGCAAGAAGTGCTTAACAAAGGACTGGAAGAAATAAAGGACAGAGATGAAGAATACAGTAACTGAAATGAAAAATACATTAGACGGAATCAGTAGCGTAGTAACTGAGGCAGGAAGACAGATATGTGAACTGAAAGGCAGAACAGTGAGAATCACTGCTGGGAACAGAATAAGAACAAAAAGAGATGAAGACAGTCCAAGATGCTTCTGGGACAACGTTAAGTATACCAGCATTCCAATAACAGGAATCCCAGAAGAGGAGAGAGAGGAGAGAGAGGAGAGAGAGAGAGAGAGAGAGAGAGAGAGAGAGAGAGAGAGAGAGAGAGAGAGAGAGAGAGAGAAAGGGCCTGAAAAAGTACGTGGAACGGTAATAGCTACAAACTTCCCTAACACGAGAAGGAACATGGTCACTCAGCTCCTGCAAGTGCGGGATATAAGTAAACCCACGGAGGAACACATCCAAGCACGCGGAAATCAAACTGATGAAAATTAAAGACGAAGAAAAGTATTAAAAGCAACAAGGGAAAAGAAACAAATAATATACAAGGGAACTCCCATAAGGTTATCGGTTGATTTTTTCAGCATAAATTCTGCAGGCCAGAAGGGGGCGGCACAATATACTTCAAGCGATGAAAGGGAAGAACCTACAGCCAGCAATATCCTACCCAGCAAGATTCTCATGGAAATTTGACAGGAATCAAAAGCTCAACAGAAAATCAAAAGCAAACAGGATTCAGCATCACCAGACCAGCTTTACAACAAATACTAAAGGAACATCTCTGGGCAGAAAAGGCCACTACTAGGAAAAAAAGAAAATTACGAATGGAAAAGCTTCCCTATAAAGACAAGCAGAGGAAAGGTAGGAAATCACCGGCAGACAAATATGATATCAAAGGCAGCAATTGTGAGGAGAGCACCAGTGCAGGGTATTGGAAATGCATTTGACAATAAAGGGCCGGCGATTAAAACTGTTGTCTTTTTTAATATACATAGACTAATACAGCGCTTGTTCTTTAACTCAGGAAACTATCAGTCCAAAATGGCATCAAGAAAATAAACGTAATAGTGAGACTTCAGAAGAAATCTTCTGCTTTTGAGAAAAAGGTAAGATCTCATTATCCTAACTTTTTTGCAAAATAACCTAGACATCCTAGTCTAGACATACATAAAGAAATAGGTATATATATAATATTGTTATTTATAGGTTATATGATGTATACCTAGACATAACAAGAGAATCCACCACCTATCAAGACTTACATTAAGAGAGTTTAAATATTTTATGGGAAACAATATTAATACAGAGGGATCAATAGTTTAATGCAGTATCTAGCAAGAAGTGCTTTAAGAAATTTATATAATTTCATTGAAGAATGAAAGATCTAAGTAAAATGGAAACTTATCATGGAGATCAAAAATATTCTTAATTGATTGACAAACCCATTACAAGTCAAATAAAATTTCCAACAAGACTATTTGTAACCTAAACAGACATTTCTCCAAAGAAGACATACAGATACCCAACAAACACATAAAAAGATGCTCGACATCACTCAGTATTAGAGAAATGCAAATCAAAACAACAATGAGGTATCATCTCGCGGTGGTCAGAACGGCCATCATCAAAAGTTTACAGATAATAAATGCTGGAGAGGATGTGGAGAAAAGGGAACCTTCTTATACTGTTGATGGAAATGTAAATTAACACGGCCACTACGGAGAACAATATGGAGGTTCCTTACAATACTAGGAATAAAACTGCCATATGATCCAGAAACCCTACCACCAGACATATACCCTAAGAAAACCATGATTCAAAGAGACACACGTACCTCATTGTCCACTGCAGCGCTATTTACAATAGCCAGGACATGGAAGCAACCTAGATGTCCATCGGCAGATGAATGGATAAAGATGCCGTGCGTGCATACAATGGGATATTACTCAGCCATAAAAAGGAACAGATTTGAGTGAGTTGAACTGAGGTGGGTGAGCTAGAGCCTGTGATTCAGAGTGAAGTTAAGTCAGAAAGAGAAAACTCAATACTGCATGCTAACACCTGTATATGGAATCGATAGAGTGCTGCTGATGAGTGTCTGCAGGGCAGGAGTAGAGATGGACGGGTAGAGAGCAGACCCGTGGGCGCAGCGGCGGCAGGAGAAGGCAGGGTGGGTGCAGAGAGCAGCGTCGGCATACACACACTGCCGCCTAAAGCCTGGCCAGGGGCAGCGTCTGCACAGCACAGCGAGGCCAGCCCGGGGCTCCGAGAGACGGGGGCGGTCCGGGGCGGTCCGGGGGCGGGCCGGGGCGGTCTGGGGGCGGCCTGGGGGGCGGGCCAGGGGCGGTCCGAGGGCGGGCCGGGGGCGGGCCGGGGGGGCGGGCCGGGGGGCGGGCCGGGGGCGGGCCGGGGGCGGGCCAGGGGGCGGGCCGGGGGCGGGCCGGGGGCGGGACAGGGGGCGGTCTGGGGCGGTCCGGGGGCGGGCTGGGGCGGTCCGGGGGCGGGCCGGGGGGCGGGCCGGGGCGGGCTGGGGGCGGGGCGAGGCTCGAGAGGGAGGGTGTGTGCCTGTACTCGTGGCGGATTCAGGTTTGTGTACAGCAGAAACCAGCACAGCATTGCAAAGCGATTATCCTCCGGTATAAAAAATGGACTGCTTGTCGGGCTGGACAGACCGATCCTAAGATCCATAAAAGAAGTGAAGAATCAAGAAAAGATAAACTGTTCTACAAGGAAAACTAGAGAAGAGGATTTGTCCTATACACTCAAAGATTCATTACTAAGCCATTAATACGATCATTAAAGCAGTGAGTATTTCAGAAAGAAACAGAAAAACAAAGCACTAAATAGATAAACCACATGTGTATGGTATATGACAGACACAGATCTGTTGCAAAAGAATAGACTATTCAATAAAACGATGCCAAGACGATTTGCATTCCATAAGGAAAAATGATGAAAATAGATCCCTTATACTGTGCACAAAAATAAAATATTCCAGATGGGTTAAAGACCAAAATGTGAAAAACAAAACTGTGAAAATTTCTCAAGAAGATATGGGAGAATATTTTTAGGATATCAAGATAGGGAGGGATTTTTTGAATAAGATACAAAAATGCAGAATTATAAATTCAATTGAATTATAAATTATAAATTGAATACACTAAACTTAGAAAATTTAATACATGAAAAGATATTCTAAAAACATTACAAAAAACCGCATATTTTTGTGACATATCCGAGCAACATTTACATTTAAATTTAAAAATTGCATTAATGAAAAAAATTCCAACAGGAGAATGACACAGGCTGTGGTCATGTCTTTCACTGAAGAGGATTCAAAGTAGCTAATTCAGCCTGTTAAGAGCTGCATGAGGAGAATTCGAATCAGAGCAAGCCTGGGACACCATTCTTCACATTGGTAGAGAAATTTAAATCTCTTTTACTTAGCTTTTGGCAAAAATTTGGATTAGCATGAATTCTTACACACCATTCTGTAAATTATACAATCACTTTGGAGAATAATTTGGCAATAGCTGGTAAAGCTTAATAAAGCACACTTGTGAAAGTGTTGGTTGCTTGGTCATGCCCAGTTCTTTGCAACCCCATTGACTGCAGCCCACCAGGCTACCGTGTCCATGGAATTCTCCAGGCATGAATATGGGAGTGGGTAGCCTTTCCCTTCTCTGGGGGACCTTCCCAACCCAGCAATCGAACTCGGGTCTCTTGCATTGCAGGCAGATTCTTTACCATCTGGGCCTCCAGGGAAGCTTCCTTACCCAGGTGGGCAGAAGACTAAGGAGCCTGGTGGGCTCTAGTCCATGGGGTCACAAAGAGTTGGACACGACGGAGAAACCCACACTTGTATGACTCAGCAATTCCACTTCTACGTATGCTCTGACTCAGGGAAGCTCTGACTCATGCTCCCAAGAAAGTGCGAGCTGGAAATTTCGTCCTAACATTAGTTGGAATTGAAAAATAAAAAAGCTGGAATTACCTAATTATTCATTTTCAACAGAAGAGACGACCTAAGGTCTGGTCACACATCGGTCACAATGAATGAAGTAGATCTGTGAACAGCAGCATGGGGGCTCGAAAGTTTACAATGTTAGGGGGAAATTCCCATGTTACTGAATTTCAAAAACACAATATTGAGTAAAAAAGCATATTGAAAATACATAGACATATCAGAAAAAATTTAATAAAAGTTTAAAGCCCTACAGAAAGGAAGCAGATTGCTTATTGATATCTAGGATAGGTAATAGACACTTGGACATGAATAATGCCCTGAAATGGAATAGTGATTAGTTCTGAAGAAAAAGAGAAGGTAGATAGATGGAGAATGTACTTGCAACTATACATTTTTTGTTGTTAAAAAAGAGAGACAGAGAAAGGAATAATATGAACAAGGAGAATAAAATGCAGAGAGAGCTCAGGTGCCCTCCAGCTGTTCTATTATCTTTGATACTTAGTTTGTTTGGCAATTTTTTATACATATATACATTATACTCTTTCAATAGGCTACTTTATTTCATTAAATTAATTTTACTTTTCTTTTTTTAAATCGAAGTTGGCTTATAATGTTAATTTCTGCTATACAGCAAAATGATTCAGTTATACATATATATATATACTTTTTAATATTCTTTTCCATTCCTGTTTATCTCAGGATATTGAATATAGTTCCGTGTGCTATACAGTAGGGCCTTGTTGCAATGCTATAATTACATTTAGATTTAAGATTTAAATATATTAATAAATATAATTGTATAAAAACAACCTTCTAATTTTGATGCCAAAGACAGAGAAAAATGCAGGGTAATGCTGACTTGTTTGACTAGAGAAAAACTGAAAATTAAATGTCTGTATGGCTAATACAACAAGAAAGACATCTAAATATAGTTGACCCTTGAACAGCCCAGGTTTGAACTGCACGCACCCACTTGCACACAGGTTTCTTTCAGTAGAAAATACTACAGTGTTACACGGTGACACAGTGAGGATCCCTGCATGTGGGACCACATACAGGGAAGGCTGACTGTAAGTTACGCAGAATGTTTGACTTCAAGGGAGGTCAGTGTTCCTGCCCACCTCATTGTTCAAGGGTCAGATGGAAATGATTATCAGAGGACTATAATATCAGACTTCCCTGGTGGCTCAGATGGTAAAGCATCTGTCTACAATGTGGGAGACCCAGGTTCGATTCCTGGGTTGGGAAGATCCCTTGGAGAAGGAAATGGCAATCCACTCCAGGACTATTGCCTGGAAAACCCCATGGATAGAGGAGCAGGGTCAGATGTAAGTGATTATCAGAGTACTATAATATCAACATATGGGACAGTTTAAAATTTTTAACATATCAAAATAATTGTAAATCAATTAGAAAAAGATAAACAAATAGACTGTCTTTTTAAACAATGGCCAAAAGACAGGAGGCAGTGGCCAATAAAATTAGCAAATGGAAATATCATCGTGCAGATCCATCAGCAAACACGCAGCGCTTGCAGCTCCACAGTAATCAGAGACGCGAAGACTTTTAGCAATCATTATGCCATACTTTGTACTTTAATTTTGGAAAATAAGTTGATAATTCTGTGCATTAAAAGTTAATAATGCAGAGAGTGTGGGGAATGGCACATGACTTACTACTGGTGGGAAGGACAAATTGGTTACAGATTTCTGAATGGTGGTTTGGAAGTACTTAACAACTATTAAAATACATGCCCCTCTGGGAACCCTCCTACACGGTTGGCGGGAATGCAAACTGATGCAACCACTATGGAGGGTCCTTAAAATAATAAAAATAGAGTTACCATATAATCCAGCAATTCCACTCCTGGGCATATATTGGAAAAAAGATAAAAACTCTAATTTGAAAAGATACAGACATCCCAATGTTCATAGCAGCACTGTTTGCAATAGCTGAGATATGAAAGCAATCTAAATGTCCATCGATGGATGAATGGATAAAAAGATTTGGAATATATATACAATTATGCAATATGCGTACATTACCCAGACATAAAGTGGAAGGAAATAATGCCATTTGCAGCAACATGGATTCTTACCAAGTGAAGGAAGTCAGATGAAGACAAATATCATATAATCTATATATGGAATCTAAAATGTGATACAAATGAACTTATTTACAAGACAGAGAAAGACTCACAGGCACAGAAAACAAGATTATGGTTACCAAAGGAGAAAGGAGGGAGGAGGGGAAATCGGGAGCTCGAGATGAACAGATGCACTCTACTGATAAACAAGAATCTGACTGCAGCACAGAACTCTATATTCGGTATCTTGTGATAACCTATAATGGGAAAGAGTCTGGAAAAGGATATATGTGAAATGGACTCCCTTTGCAATGAACCTGAAACATGTAAACCAACTAGACTTCATTAAATTCTTCTTAACTGTGCATCTCTGCGACCACAAGTCCATGCTTATTACGCTCTTGTTCCAATAAGGAAAGGTGTTCACTACTTATTCATTATAAGGATATTAACTTCAGCAAACACTAATTCAAACATGCATGAATTTAATAAAATATAAATGGCCAGCAACAGGGAAATAGTCAAATGAAATGAGTAACTAATCAAGGGTTTTTTGAAGTAATTACAAATAATGCTGCAGAAAAACATACTTGATCACGACATATAGATAAATGAGAAATGAACAGATACACGCTCAGTCATGTCTGACTCTGAGACCCCATAGACTGCATGTAGCCCAACAGGCTCCTCTGTCCATGGTATTTTCCAGGCAAGAATACTGAATAGGTTGCCACTTCCTACTCCAGGGGATCTTCCCCACTCAGGGATTGAACCTGCATTTCTTGCATCTCTTGCATTGGCAGGCTGATTGTTTTTACCACTGCACCACCAAGAAGGCAAGCTGTAAAACTCTAAAACAGTGTGTCAAATACAGCCCCACTTTATATATGTATAGACTTATGCTGAGTGTAATTCATTGTGTCTATTTAATAGTGCGTTATATTTGGTTCGTGTGTGGGTATTTGTATACATAATGTTGAAAGAACAGAATTCTGCACGGTGTGTAAAAATATATCACTTTAATTCCCTCCAGGCTCTCCTTTCCAACTGGTTTTCAGCTGGGTCTAGATCTCTCCGATATCTTATATGAAATCTCGGTCAGGCCAGATCCAGGGCTTTACGATCACTTCAGAAAAATATTTCTTCAGTCACTTTAGTTTTAGCTTCAGTTAGTAAAATAGTCAAATTTAACGGGCAAACTTCATTAGATTACTATCGCTTAGCTTGGAAACAGTGCTAAGGATGGTGGGCACGAGTGACTTCTTTCTCTCCAGAAGCCCGTCCTTGCTGACCCTGGCTCCGTCCCGGGGGGGGGCGGGAAGGCAGCAGCGGAAGTGGGGAGGGGGGGAGGCCAAGGATCGCTGCCGCCCCGCGCTGCCCTGCCGGTGCCGCTGCCCTCGGAGCCTGTTCGACCCTGGGCTGTGGCCCGCCGGGCTCCTCCGTCCCTGGGGCTCTCCGGGCAGGGGCCCTGGAGCGGGGAGCCGAGCCCTCCCCCAGGGGATCTTCCCGCGTGGCCTGAGCCGGCGGGGACGCTGGCCTTCGGCGTGCTTCCTGGAGAGCCTCAAAGGGCAGGGCCTCGGCGAGAAGCGAGGCTCCCCGAGCTGCCCGAGCCCATCGCTGCTGCCCTCCGCCGCCGCCGCCTGCAGCCCCCCGCGCCGAGTGCCTCTCGCTGCTGGGCGGCCCTCCTCGTGACCCTGAAACCGCTGTGTGTTCTTCCGGCCTGGGCCTTTCACGAGGTGCCGAGAACGCTAAACGCGCCGCCTCCCCTCCCCTCGCGACGGCGCCAGAGCAGACTCCCCCAGAGGGCGGACACAGGCCGCAGCCTCCTCCAAAGGCGCCCCGCGCCCTAAACGCCCGGGAGGAGCGCCCAGCATCGCGCCGCCGCGCGGTCACTGTGTCGTGTCCGACTCTGGGCGGCCCCGCGGATTGCAGCCCTCCAGGCCCCTCTGCCCATGGGACTTCCCAGGGAAGAACACTGAGTGGGGTGCCATGCCCTCCTCCAGGGGACCTTCCTGACCCCCCGAGACTGAACTGGCATCTCCTGCGCTGCAGGCGGATTCTTTACCACTGGGCCACCGGGAAAGTCCAGTCGTTGGCGACTAGTAATCAAACCTTCCCTTTAGCTAGTTCTCAAGAAGTCCTGCGTAGTAGTTCATTTCAGCATGTACATCCTTTTGGAGCCTTGCTGAATCTGAGATAGACTTACCTTCATATTTATATGGCTTTAATATACACACATATTTAAATATACCTAAATGTTAGCAGGCTTATTTTACAAATGTTGTTGGCAGTTATCACCAGCAAGCAAAATTATGACTGTTGCTTGGATATTTAAATTTTTCCTTGTTAAGCTGAAGATATAGGTATTTCTTGGTGATGGGTAAAACAATTCTGAAGAAGGAGGAGAAATTTATGTTCAGAGAACTACGGTGCAGAAAGTGGATAATATAAACACACATCCTGGCTTGCACACCCAAACTACTGAGTATTTACAGTCTGTTTGGAACTAAGTATACGTCAAACGTTCATAGCTCTTCCTTTGGCTCTGAAACTCAGATAGGAAACAAGATAGATGCTTAATGAGAAAGAATGTGCAAAACTCCACCTGGATTCCAAGCCAGTGTAATTTTATTTCCTTTCTATTTTCTGCTCAATGGTTTTGGCTGGTAGCCATGTAATAAAATCTTTCTTAAATCTGTTTGGCAGTCATATTTTAAGATCTAGTTTTATGTACACTAAAGAATAATATTCCTAAGGTGTCTCTTGCCATAATCGAGAGTATTTCTCATTAGCAATAATCTCAGGTATAAAATATCTAAATCACAGCTCTAAATGTACAAGTGACTTGCAAATTATTTCATCCGTCCATCCATCCAACTATCACTTCCTTAATATTTATCCAGTGCCTAGCCCCTGTGGTAGGTTTGAGGTATAATACATACTTATGAGGTATAATACATACTTATATAAAACATGGTATCTTTTCTCAAGAAACTTATTCCGCATAGGAAAGATAAGAAGTAGCATTGAAGGCATTCAGTACACACAGAAATACTTTATCAATGTAATATTATACCACAATGATACACTTGGGGTTGTGGACAAAGCTTTAGAAGAATAAAAACGACAGAGTCCTTTCAACACGAAATCTTTTTTTTCATGCTTTTTAAAAGATCATATAGTATAACGATTTTCTAGCTTCAGTTTTCTTTTTATGTGTAATACTAAAATTCAAAAGAAATCTTATTAGTATGTGTTATGAACAAAACTGTGTCCCCCACATTCATATACTGCAGCCCTAAGCCACAGCAATTCACAATATGACTATATTTGGAGATAGCCTTGAAGAGGTAAATAAGATGAAAAAGAGGTCACATAAAGTGAAAGTCACTCAGTCGTGTCTGACTCTTTTCGACCCCATGGACTACACAGCCCATGGAATTCTCCAGGTGAGAATACTGGAGTGGGTAGCCTATCCCCTTCTCCAGGGGATCTTCCCAACCTAGGGATCGAACCCAGGTCTCCTGCATTGCAGGCAGATTCTTTAACAGCTGAGCTACCAGGGAAGCCCAGAGGTCACATGGATGAGCCCTAATCCAATCTGAAAAAATTCCAACACACTAAGAGACTTCAGACCTAGAAGCCCATGTGAGGTTGCAGTAAGAAGGCAGCAGCCTACAAGCCACGGGGAAGACATGCCTTGCTGAGCTCTTCATCTTGGACCTGTAGCCTCTGGAACTGCCCCCCAGACTGTGGTCTTTTGTGAAATTCAAAAACAGATTTGTGATTAACATAGAAGAAATATGGCTGTGATGATTCCAGATCTTTTCACACAAAGAACTGGCAGTGGGTGGCCTGTGATGCAGTGAACGGCCTAGTGACAAGGGTATGACCAGGTCATGAGAGCATCTCGGGCTTCCCTGGTGGCTCGGTGGGAGAGAATCCACCTGCCAGTGCACGAGACACAGGTTCGCCCCCGACCTGGGAAGATCCCACGTGCGGCAGAGCAGCTACGCCTGCGCGCAGCCACTGAGCCGGTGCTCCGGAGCCCAGGAGCTCAGCTGCGGAAGGCCCCGTGCCTGGAGCCCGGCTCTGCAAAGAGAAGCTGCCCCGTGAGAAGCCTGAGCACCGCAGCTGGAGAAAGTCCGCGCACAAAACCGAAGACCCGGGGCAACCAAACGCAAGTAAGTAAAAATGAATAAATTTTTGAAATGCTAAAAAAAAAAAAAGAGAGAGAGCATCTCAACTCCGTGAGCACTTTCCAGATGTCACTGTTAACCCACTTTGGCCATGTTGATACTTTTCCTTAATGGCCTTTCCTTCCATAGACGAGATGATTTGCCTTTTTATGGAAAAGAATAGCTTTTAGCTTTTTAAGTTACCTTGCTTGCTGTATTTTTGAAGATGAAGCTTTTAATTTTCAGATTTGTGGGCCTTAAGTGGTAACATAGATGGCCTTCAGTTCAGTTCAGTCGCTCAGTTGTGTCCGACTCTTTATGACTCCATGGACCGTAGCACGGCAGGATTCCCTGTCCATCACCAACCCCAGGAGCTTCCTCAGACTCATGTCCATTGAGTAGGTGATGCCATCCAACCACCTCATCCTCTGTCATCCCCTTCTCTTCCTGCCTTCAATCTTTCCCAGCATCAGGGTCTTTTCAAATGAGTCAGTTCTCCACATCAGGTGACCAAAGTATTGGAGTTTCAGCTTCAGCATCAGTCCTTCCAATGAATATTCAGGACGGATCTCCTTTAGGATGGACTGGTTGGATCTCCTTGCAGTCCAAGGGACTCTCAAGAGTCTTCTCCAGCACCATAGTTCAAAAGCATCAATTCTTTGGCACTCAGCTTTCTTCATAGCCCAACTCTCACATCTATACATGACTACTGGAAAAAACCATAGTCTTGACAACATGGACCTTAGATGGCAAAGTAATGTCTCTGCTTTGTAATATGCTGTCTAGGTTGGTCATAGCTTTTCTTCCAAGAAGCAAGAGTCTTTTAATTTCATGGCTGCAGTCACCATCTGCAGTGACTTTGGAGTCCAAATAACTAAAGTCTCTCATTGTTCCCACTGTTTCCCTTCTATTTGCCACAGTCTTGTCTGACTCTGTTCGACCCTAAGGACTGTAGCCTCCCAGGCTCCTCTGTCCATAGGATTCTCCAGCCAAAAATACTAGAGCAGGTTGCTATGCCGTCCCCCATGGGCTTTTCCTGACCCAGGGATTGAACCTGGGTCTCCTGCATTGCAGGCAGATTCTTTACCACTGAACCACCAGGGAAGTCCCATAGATGGCCTCAGAAATACAAAATGGACCTATTTTAAGATAGTCAATAAACAGAAAAAGGCAAGTGAAATCAGATCTACCTTTGAGAACAGTAAATTAACTGCAGTGGTTTGGGTTCATTTAAAAAACTGGAAAAGGTTCTCAAAGCAAACTTGAGGCCTCTTTCAGATATAAGGAACAAATATTTCTATATGGAATATAATATTCTAAACACAGTCAATGGAATATATCCAACTATTATTATGTATTTTCAAAGAGAAGAAAACAAGAAGTTAGTTTTCACTTTCCATTGGGAATAATGCTTGGTTTGGCTTAGATGGTTAAGCTTCTCTAAGAACCTTTAACCTATCCTGCACAATGGGCCTTTGTTGTATTATATAGCAGTACTTAGAAATACGGAATGGTGCTGTTATCTAAAGATGTCAGCTGTTTTGCAGTAATCATTATTCAAAGTAACAAAGCCAGTTTTGTAAATGACTTAGTAAAGCATTCCGAGCAGAAATTCAAATTTCGATGTGTCATTGTGATTTTTTTTGCTCAAATAATTTTATTTAATCACTATGTTTTACTTGTCAGCAAATTGAGATGTGGAACTGTGCTATTAACATGACTACTACACAAACCTTTTGAGTATGTCAATCAACTGTCCCTCTTTTGCTATATTAACTATTACTTTCTCAAGGAAAACCAATCTCCAGCTAGTCAGAAATTTCTATTACCCCTCAACCTGAAAGTTGTTTCCTAAAACATTTATATTTCCTTTGATAAATCGCCTTCAAGAATATAACAATTCTATAATGATGATAAACCACTGTCAATTCGCTACATCAACATACATCAAGGGAATTGATTAAATCTACAGCTCATTTATATAATAGAAGCACAATCACTGCAGTAAAACATGCCATGGGATTAATGTCTTCCACTCTGGAAATGCGAGTCTTCCCTTTGGCTCGGCATTTTATGAAACAGCAGGAGAGCATTATCCTGTGGCAACATTTTATTTCATTGACATCTCCAATATATTCTTAATATCCTTTATATTTGTGTTCAGTTTAAAATGAGAGGATTAGACTAGGTATTATTATCCTGGAAAGGCATTCATTATCATATTCTGAATAGCGTTACCATGTGACAAGTCTCAGCCATAAGAATCTCTCGGCAAGCATTGCATCTTTTACCCTTACATATTAAAAGCAAAGCTGACTGTATTCCATGCTACGAATTTTTCCTGTGTTAATCATCAGTATTGCCCCACCTTTGCTGCTATATTGTACACACATTATGGAAATCAATCGGATCAATAGAATGTTCAGTTCAGTATCTCAGTCATGTCCAATTCTTTGTGACCCCAGGGGCTGCAGCACGCTAGGCCTCCCCGTCCATCACCAACTCCCAGAGTTTACTCAAACTCATATCCATTAAGTCGGTGATGCCATCCAACCATCTCATCATCTGCCGACCCCTTCTCCTCCCGCCTCCTATCTTTCCCAGTATCAGGGTCTTTTCAAATGAGACAGTTCTTCCCATTAGGTGGCCAAAGGATTGGAGTTTCAGCTTCAGCATCAGTCCTTCCAATGAATATTCAGGACTGATCTCCTTTAGGATGGACTGGTTGGATCTCCTTGCAGTCCAAGGGACTCTCAAGAGTCTTCTCCAACACCACAGTTCAAAAGTATCAACTCTTTGGTGCTCAGCTTACTTTCTACTCCAAGTCTCACATCTATACATGACTACTGGGAAAACCATAGGTTTGACAAGATGGACCTTTGTTGGCAAAGTAACGTCTCTGCTTTTTAATATGCTGTCTAGGTAGGTCATAGCTTTTCTTCCAGGGGGTAAGCATCTTTAATTTCACGTCTGTAATCACCACCTGAAGTGATTTTGGAGCCCAGAAAAATAAAGTCTGTCACTGTTTCCATTGTTTCCCCATCTATTTGTCATGAAGTGATGGGATTGGAAGCCATGATCTTAGTTTTCTGAATGTTGAGTTTTAAGATCTTTTTTGCATAATTTTTCTGTATATTCTTGCCACGTCTTCTTAATATCTTCTGCTTCTGTTAGGTCCATACAATTTCTTTCCTTTATCGTGCCCATCTTTAGATTAAAAAAAAATCTCAGTTAAATTCCCACATTCCGGTCCATTTTAGTTCACCGATTACTAAAATGTCGACTTTCACTCTTGCCATCTCCTGTTTGACCACTTCCAATTTGCCTTGATTCATGGAACATTCTAGGTTCCTATGTAGTATTGCTCTTTACAGCATCGGACCTTGCTTCTATCACCAGCCACGTCCACAACTGGGTGTTGTTTTTATTTTGGCTCCATCTCTTCATTCTTTCTGGAGTTATTTCTCCAATGATCTCCAGTAGCATATTGGGCACTTACTGACCTGGGGAGTTCATCTTTCACTGTCCTACCTTTTTGCCTTTTCATACTGGTCATGGGGTTCTCAAGGCAAGAATACTGAAGTGGTTTGCCATTCCCTTCTCCAGTGGACCACAGAACTCTCCACCATGACCTGTCCATCTTGAGTTCCATCTTGGGTTCCAAATAGGAAAAGGAGTATGTCAAGGCTGTATACTGTCACCCTGCTTATTTACCTTATATGCAAAGTACATCATGAGAAACTCTGGGCTGGATGAATCACAAGCTGGAATCAAGATTGCTGGGAGAAATATCAATAACCTCAAATATGCAGACGACACCACCCTTATGGCAGAAAGTGAAGAAGAACTAAAGCACCTTGATGAAAGTGAAAGTGGAGAGTGAAAAAGTTGGCTTAACATTCAGAAAACTAAGGTCATGTCATCCAATCCCATCACTACATGGCAAATAGATGGGGGAACAGTGGAAACAGTGTCAGACTTTATTTTTCTGGGCTCCAAAATTGCTGCAGATGAAATTAAAAGACACTTACTCTTCTTCGCAGGAAAGTTATGACCAACCTAGACAGCATATTAAAAAGCAAAGACATTACTTTGCCAACAAAGGTCCGTCTAGTCAAGGCTATGGTTTTTCTGTTGTCAGGTATGGATGTGAGAGTTGGACTGTGAAGAAAGCTTAGCACCAAAGAATTGATGCTTTTGAACTGATGGTGTTGGAGAAGACTCTTGAGAGTCCCTTGGACTGCAAGGAGATCCAACCAGTCCATCCTAAAGGAAATCAGTCCTGAGTGTTCATTGGGAGGACTGATTTTGAAGCTGAAACTTCAATACTTTGGCCTCCTATTGCAAAGAGCTGACTCATTTGAAAAGACCCTGATGCTGAAAAGATTGAAGGTGGGAGGAGAAGGGGACGACAGAGGATGAGATGGCTGGATGGCATCACTGACTCAATGGACATGAGTTTGGGTAAACTCTTGGAGTTGGTGAGTGACAGGGAGGCCTGGCGCGCTGCAGTCCGTGGGATCGCCAAGAGCCGCACACGACTAAGCGACTGCACTAAACTGAGCTGAGCCTGATGAAACGCTCCCTGGTATCACTAATTTTCTTGAAGAGATCTTTAGACCTCTAGATCACTAAAATGTTAATGAAATATTAAAAAGAGAAAGCTTTCTGACTTTAAGCCAAAATTATAACCATAAATTCAAATTCTTACTGCACTTTGAAATAGATTCCTTCCTTTCGTTTTGAAATCCCTGCCCTGAGCACTTTTCTACACACTGAATTCTAAGGATTTGCCTGTGTACATCAAATACAGAACTAAAATAATTATCCTCAAACTCGAACTCAGAGAAATACAACTTCATCTGAAATATTTAGGGACTGAGGCCACGAATTCGGTTTGGATTATCCATAAAAATGACTTCAATTCTCTACCACATTTTGCATGTGTAAATATGGAAGCAGATTCGGGTAATAAAATTCAGAGCATTAAATGCAAAGTGCAAGACAGATAAGACCTACTGAAAATTCATTTGGGGGCCTCAGTGTTGAAAGCCTGTAAGCAGAACACAGCAAGTTAACACAATTTTCAAGATGTTAATATCACAAAACAATGGTTTGAATTTATTGAGCTTTAAAGGTGCCAAATTTGCCTTGTTTGTGTTAGACCACTCCCGTATCTGTATTTCATCTAGCTAATGGTATTCTAAACACTGTTTTGCCCGTGTATTTTATAGACATAGAAGTGTTTGGATTAAGAGCAGATGAAGATGTTGATTTTGTTTTCTCTTTGCGGTTTAAGAATAAGATAGTAAAAAGCTATAGATGATATCCTTAGTTCAGACTATAACTGCCACTAAGTCTATGGTTAGGTCTATAAAGCTGTGCTAGAATCAGAAATTCTGGAAAACGTTAACCGACTCTAATAACCATGGCCAAACTGCATGGCTCTGTGACTTCCCTTTTCCCCTAAAATATACAAGAGTTCATGAATCACAGCAATTTATTTAAAGCCTAAGGTATTAATTTAACTGATTTATTTTTAATTAAAAAATCATCATTTTCTTTAGTTCAACATTATTTTGCATGCAATAATATTCCTTTCATTTTAAAAATTATATAACATTTGATTATCAATGACTATACCATAGCTTACTTGTCTGATCTACTAGCAATGAGTATTTTGGATTTTTTTATATGCAGTTCTTATTGGAATAGTCTACCAGCATATTTTGTCATCCTTTATTTAGATCCAAATGCAAGCCTCTGAGCAACTCACCCTAGTAGTGTGAATAATTTAGAGATATTTCTCCTCCAAAGAAAGCAGAGTGAGATAATGAAAGTGAAAAGGTACAGAATTCATACTAAGCTACTGACCACACCTAAGTAGAAGATTTGAGTTATGTTTTGTTCACTCGTTTTTTAAGAGAGTACATGGGCAGCGCTTCTCCCAGTCCCCACATTTTCCTAAGGAGCACAATGCTTTTAATGCAGTGGGAGTTGTCTCTCACTCATTTTGTTTGGTATCTATAAACTCACCTTTAACTGGTTCTCTGAAGTATGGTGCGACATGGAAAAAAAAAAATCAACCTATTTCACAGTAGCAGATACACGGTGAGTGAAGTGAAAGTCGCTCAGTAGTGTCCTATTCTTTGAGATCCCCTGAACTGGAAGCCTACCAGGCTCCTCTGTCCATGGAGTTCTCCAGGCAAGAATACTGGAGTGGGCGGCCTTTCCCTTCTCCAGCAGATCTTCCCAGCCCAGGGACGGAACCCAGGTCCCCCGCATCGCAGGCGGACTCTTCACCGCCTGAGCCCCCAGGGAAGGCCCTGTACTTTCTGTCCCGTCTGACTCTACGACGCTGTGGGCTGCAGCCCGCCAGGCTCCTCTGTCCAGGGGATCCTGCAGGCAAGAATACTGGAGTGGGTGGCCATGCCCTCCTCCAGGGGATCTTCTTCTGACCCAAGGACACACCCAGGTCTCCTGGGTCTCCAGCATTGGCAGGCAGGTTCTTCACCACTAGCGCCACCTGGGCAGCCCAGCATGTACACTGACAAGTGTCTTTTCTCTAGCACTGAAGATTGGTCAGTATGGCAAGTTAATTAACAGTTTATTTTTCATTCAAATATCTGCTTCTTTGATTTATACTTGTTTTATACTTGAAATTAAAAGGTTACTATACGTCATTTTGTCTTATATAACTAATTAATATGCGTTTAGTAGCTGTTATCTTTTAATTACTAATAAATAACTCATAATTATTTGGTAAACACATACATCTGTTCTAAGTTGGCACATGGGACTTAATTAATGGCGAATCTTAGACCTTGCATTTGTATGCAAAATTATGTCCTTCATGTGATTTCAACTGTGGATTTTAAGTGTTTCTAGAAATTCATCATAACTTCCTATTTTGCTTATCATATAAGCCTTCCAATGTTAAATTTCATTGTTCTATATAGGAATGGAAAAAAAAAAAAAAACCTTTCCAGATTATTGTTTCACTGGAAAGACCAACATATACCTGGAGGAAAGCAACAGAAGTCAAGAAAAAACCCACCTGCAACGCAGGTGACTCAGGAGACACAGATTCAATCCCTGGGTTGGGAAGATGCCGTGGAGGAGGAAATGGCAACACACTCCAGTATTCTTGCCTGGAGAACCCCATGCACGAAGGAGCCTGGCCAGCTACTGTCCACAGGGTCACAAAGAGTCAGATACAACTGATCACAGCACAGAAGACAGAAGTCAGAAAAATCAAATTTCCCTTCTTAGACCTCTTACGAAAAAGCTAAACATTCTTATATAAAAAGCTTTTCTTTCAGCTATAGATTTCTATTTATAATGAAGACATTGACCACTGGCTTATGGTGATAAGATAAAGTACAGTCTTTCTTCTCCCTCTTTCTTGCCAAACCCATGAAAATATATAATAGCTCCCACTACACACACATGCACACAATAAATATGTAATTTTAAGATTTTGAAAACAAAAAGGAACGCATTTTGAACAGTCTATGAACTGTGAAAAGTAGACATTAACAGATGAAGCAGAAAGCCAGCCAAAGCCTTAGGTTATTGGAGTATACTTTCTTCAGAAGATGGGACTAGCACCTGGCGCGACTGCATATGAGAGTGAGCCGAGAGACGGTCCTCCGAATAACGCCCGCCTTGTCTTCATGCAGAGTGAGCTGAGAAAGGGTCCTCTGAATAAGGCCTTCCTCAATGGCACCCTACTCCAGTACTCTCGCCTGGAAAATCCCATGGATGGAGGAGCCTGGTGGGTTGCAGTCCATGGGGTCGCTAAGAGTCAGACACGACTAAGCGACTTCCCTTTCACTTTTCACTTTCACGCATTGGAGAAGGAAATGGCAACCCATTCCAGTGTTCTTGCCTGCAGAGTCCCAGGGACGGGGGAGCCTGGTGGGCTGCCGTCTATGGGGTCACACACAGTCGGACACGACTGAAGTGACTTAGCAGCAGCAGCAGCAGCTTCTTTATGAAGAGTGAGCTGAGAAACGATGCTCTGAATAATACCTTCCTCTTCTTTATTTAGGAACATGACAGCACAAAATGGAGGAAAGAAGGGAGCTACAGAAGAGCAGTTTTGTAACTGTTGGAAATAAGCTGTGAACTAAATGAGAACTGAAGTTTTGTAAGTTATGATATTAATTATAACCTCCACGGCAACCTTGGAGAAAAGAATTTTAACACAAAACTAAAAGAACTTCAAAGGTAATTAAAAAGTACAGTAGATAAATAGCTACTTAACACAAAAGAAGACAGTAATAGATGAAACGAAGAATAAAAAACAAGACATACATGAAAAATTTAAAAATGGCAGGTAAAAGTCCTACCTTATCATTAATTGTATTAAATATAAATGGATGAAATATTCCAGCCAAAGCAGAGATTGGAAGAATATTTTTAAAAACATTTATCTGCTGTCAATAAGAAACACACTTTAGATTCAAAGTCTTGTAAAAATTTAAAGTAAAACGATGAAAAAAATGTCATGCATACAGTAGTCAAATATATACTAATATGAAACTAACAGATTTCAAAGGTACTTTCAAAAATGCTACTAGAGGACATTTAATAATCATAAAAAGGTCAATCCATCAAGAAATAATTACAAATATGTGTACACCAAATAAGAGACCCTAAAATAGATGAAGCAAAAACTGATAAAATTGAAGGGAATAATAGCCGATTCAACAATAACAGAGGAGAGTTCAATATCCCACTTTCCATAATATATAAAATAGCTAGACAGGGATAGAAGACTTTGATAATGCTATTAACCATGTAGGCATAATAATGTCAAGACTATATGTGAACATGGAATGTTCTTCAAGATAAACCATACAGCTGGACATAAAACAGGTCTCAGCACATTAAAAAGGACTGAAATTGTACACAATTTTTTAATACTCAATGGAATGAAATGGGAAATCAGAAAGGAGAAAATCTGGAAAATTCACATGTATGTAGAATTAAACAATACATTCATAAATAAGCAGCTGAGACACGAACAAATAACCAAGGAAATGGGAACATATTTTGCAATTGATTAAAAATAAAATACAACATGCAAAAAAGTTTTTTTAAGGAAGAAAATTCTCAAATCAATAATCTAACCTCCACCTTATATGAAACTACAAAACCAGCGCAAACTAAACCTAAAGCCAGCAGAAGGAAGGACACAAAATCAGAACGGAAGTAAGTGAAATATTTAGTAGAGGAACAACAGGGAAAGTCAGCAGATCCAAAAGCTGATTCTTTGAAAGATCAACAAAAGTGAAAAACTTTTAGCTATACTGACTGAATAAAAAGAAGATGCAAAGTTCCAAAATCGAGATGAAAGAGGAGACGTTGCTATGACCTTACAGAAATAAAAAAAATTCACAAGGGAATACTTTGAACAACTGCTTGCTGATGAAACAGATAACCTGGTTGAAATGTACCTAGAAACTATAAATTTCTGAAACTGGCTCAAGAAGAAAATAAAAACCTGAACAGACCTGTATAACAAGATAAAAAGTAGAGGCTGACTTAGTAAAAGCAACACCAAAGTCTTATAAACCAAAAGCCTGACACTAGATGGTCTTACTGCATTCTATGAAGCCTTTAAAGAAGATTTAGCATTAGTGTCTCATAAACTCGTCAAAAAAATAGAAGAGGACACTATTCCATGAGGTTGATACTGTCGTGATGCCAAAACCAGACAAAGAAAGTGTAAGAGAAGAAGATGACAGAACAGTGCCTCCAGACAACACAGACAGGAAACCCGAGCAAAACACTAGCAGGCCACATTCAGCGAGACAGAAGCAGGCTGGACGGGGGGCCTTAGGGAAAGGGAGCATGATGACAAGTTTGGAGCCATCTCAGTAATGGGATATCAGTACCATTCAATGCTGTATAACAAATGGAAAGAGAAAAGATGGCATCTCAATAATGGAGAGCACAGCTTGATAAAATTAAATAATTATTCATAAGTCACAGTTAACTATGAATTAAAGATTTCTTTGTACTCTGATAAATCATGTTTAACAAAACCTACAGTAAATATTCTAATGGTGAAAGTTTCAAAACAGTTCCATGCAACTTGGAAACAAAATGCTAATACTGCTTCTATTCAAAATTTAATGTAACACCAACAAGTGCAGCGAGTCAAGAGAAACAAATTAAAGACTCAAGGATCTGAAAGGACAATTAAAAACCCACATTAGTCACAAATTTCATACAAAAACTGTAGAGTTTTATTGAGAGACTTTAGAAAATTGGCTATGTATTAGATACTTAATGTAAAACATATTTACTCCTATATATTTATGACTATTAGACATACTTTTCCTTAAAATACTTTAATGTCATTATTCATCAATCATAAGTGAAATATATGATGTTAGGATTTTGCCTCAAAATAGTCGGGGGTTGGCAGGACAGAATGTGCAGTAGGGCACGTAAAACAAGATTTTACCATAATTAACAGCTGTTGAGGCTAGAGGTTGTGTAAAAGGGGACTAATTATACTATTCTCTCTACTTTTCTATATGTTTTAAATTTTTCATAATGATAGTTTATAAAACTATATCCATAACAGTAAAAAAAAGTCTAGAATTAAATCCAACAAAAAGATGAAGTAATATTTATGCTAGAAATTTCAAGACTTTTTGAAAATTATTTTGAAATCCCTGATTAAATGAAAATCTATCCTATATTCATAAAGGGTATACTTTGTATCATAAAGGAGTAAAATTCCCCAGATAAGATTTAAAGCAAAATCCCTGGAAACTTTTCCAAGAAACATACCAACTTAATTCTAAAATTTACACAGAACACTACAGCAAAAGCAAAAACATTGCTAAAGAAGACAGTAGGAGGAATTGGCTCAAAAAATGTAAACACTGACTGAATTTGTAGTAAATAACTAAAATGACATACTAACAAAGGGGTAAATTAACAAATGGAATAGGTCAAAAGGCCCACATAAATCTATTGTCTACATGGAAAACTGATATCTGCTTAACATACAGCAGAGCTGATAGTGTGAGCGGAGCAGCGTTTTTGGTAAACGGTGTATGAATATTTCTATCCAAATTGGAAAAAATGTCTAGCTTCCTCAATTCAGTTCAGTTGAGTCGTTCAGTCGTGTCCGATTCTTTGTGACCCCATGAATCGCAGCACGCCAGGCCTCCCTGTCCATCACCATCTCCCGGAGTTCACTCAGACGCACGTCTATCCTGTCCATGTTCCTACCCCACACCATAACCACAAATTCTTTAATGACTTAAATACAAGACTTTTTAAACCTTTGGTAGAAAATATAGCAGCATAATTTTTATGATATAGGTGTGGGGAAGGATGCTTTCTTATAAGGAATAAATTCAAGCTCATTAAAATTAAGAAGTTATGTTAATCACTAACATAGCAAGTATGAAAAAGCAAACTACAATTCAGCCAACAAAATGTAGACACCAAAAGAAAAATGGGCAAATGATAAGAATAGCCATTTCAGAAGTTATCCAGTAGATAAATACACAAAAATAAGTTAAAATCAAGCCCATTAAAAATGACTATAGTGAACTTCTGTTCATCCATTGGTGGTGCTGCTAGTTTAGTTGCTAAGTCGTGTTCAATTCGCAGACTGCGGCCCATCAGGCTCCTCTGTCCATAGGACTTCCCAGGCATGATACTGGAGGGGGTTGCCATTCCCTTCTGCAGGAGCTCTTCCAGATCCAGAGACGGAACCCAGGTCTCCTGCATTGCAGGCGGATTCTTTTCCAACTGAGTCACCGGGGAAGTTCATTTACTTGACTCCCCCAAATAAAGAAGTCTGACAGTAGTAAGTGTTGGTGAGAATGTAAAGCAGGGGGGAGTCTCACAACCGCTGGGGAGTGGGGAGGGAAATGGCAGTGTCTTTAAAATTCAGTTCAGTTCAGTCGCTCAGTCGTATCTGACTCTTTGCAACCCCGTGAATCGCAGCATGCCAGGCCTCCCTGTCCATCACCAACTCCCGGAGTTCACTCAGACTCACATCCATCCATCGAGTCAGTGATGCCATCCAGCCTTCTCATCCTAGGTCGTCCCCTTCTCCTCCTGCCCCCAATCCCTCCCAGCATCAGAGACTCTTCCAATGAGGCAACTCTTTGCATGAGGTGGCCAAAGGACTGGAGCTTCAGCTTTAGCATCATTCCTTCCAAAGAAATCCCAGGGCTGATCTCCTTTAGAATGGACTGGTTGGATCTCCTTGCAGTCCAAGGGACTCTCAAGAGTCTTCTCCAACACCACAGTTCAAAAGCATCAATTCTTCGGTGCTCAGCCCTGTTCACAGTCCAACTCTCACAACCATACATGACCACAGGAAAAACCGTAGCTTTGACTAGACGGATCTTTAAAATTCGACATGCACAATATCCCATGACCTACTCCTAGGCACACCCTAGAAAAACAGGCCCATGTGTGCACCAGGAAGCGGTACAGAAGTGTGCACAGCAGCTTCGTTTGCAATAAGAAGAATTAAAAAGAAGGGATCCTGAATGTCCACTGACAGAGGCGTTGAAAGCTGCACAACGTCATGTTCTATCTTTCCATGGAATACACTTCTGTGAGCTCCAGGAAATCAGCACAGACACTGCTGAGCTGCTATGGGGATAAACAAAGCGGACATCATTCATTTCATGCCAGCTTCGCAACCATTATAGTTACTTTGTTGTTGTTCAGTCGCTCAGTCGTGTCCGACTCTTTCACAAACCCATGAACTGCAGCTCACCAGGCTCCTCTGTCTATGGGATTTCCCAGGCAAGAAACATTACAATGTGTTGCCATTTCCTTCTCCAGGGAATCTTCCCGACCCAGGGATCAAACCCATATCTCCGCACTGCAGGCAGATTCATTACAATCCGAGCCACCGAGGAAGCCCATCGTATTTATTAGCACCAAAATAAAAATAGGCTGGTCTTTCTGAAAGAGTGATGACTATTATTAAGTATCAATGGAATGAAATAAATACTTGGTCAATTTTTTAAAAGGACAAACATATGTTCTCTTTGTTGGTAAAGAAACAGCAAATTATAACGCCAACAAAGATATAAGAGATTAAACATTTCAAGCACAGAGGGAGCTATCCCTTTGGCATTATTTTTGAAGATAGATATAATTATTTGCGGTTTAACTCTGTGATTTCTTAATAATACTGCACTGGAAACTCAAAGATACAACAAAATGTTTTTATTTACCAATTGCTACTGGAAATGTAAGAGGTTTTGTTAAAAAAAAACATTTAATCACCTTGATAATTTTGTTTTGTAGTTCAATTTCATTCTTTCCTTTTTTTGGCCATGCCATGTGGCTTGTGGGATCTTAGCTGCCCAACCAAAGGTCAAATCCAGGGCCCCAGCAGTAAGAAGGTAGAGCCCTAACCACTGGACCACCAGGGAAACCTCCAAGGTTTTCATTTTTAATGTACTAAAAATTAGGTGAATACATTTCATTTACTTGCAGTGTAAATATTTAAGCTCTTTAACCATGTATATTGACGGTGAGTGCAGTTTTATTTCATAAAAACAATTGCTACCTTTTTCATATCAGGTACTGAAGAAAGAAGGTACAAATACTTTTCATGAATTGAAGCTTATCATAATGTGATTCATCTAGGTCTTTGGATTAGACAAGCTTAGGCTTTATATATGCAGAGCCTTATGCTTTTACCTTAGCACAGACTCACAGAAATTGATTTAGGATGCCATCCTGTGGTATAATGACTATGTTCAAAAGGCAACTGCATGCTAGAGTGTCATATTTATCTACTATAGCATTGCTACAGGCTTCTTAATAAAATTCAATTCTGCTTAAGAATTTAAGACAGAACAGATAGCTCAGATTATAGGAAAATTCTATTCTTTCACAACCAGGATACTTCCTTGTCTTTCAGGCTCTTAAGGGGAAAGAGGTACTATAAAGTATAAGCTGACTAATAATATTCCTCTTTTCCAAATTTAAGTAATTGGATGAGGCTATCAGATACTCCCAATCTCAGGGGAAAGATATTTTTATCTCTTTGGAGCTAAAGAATCTGATTCTATGTCACTCTGCCAGTCTAAGAAGAACATAGAGGAAGAGACAGAAAAAAAAAAAAATCCATCTTTGAGAGTGAATGGAAAAGTAACTTTTCCTAAATCTATTGAACGTCGTGTCTGTGGCGGAAAGAGAAATATACAGGTGGTTTAGACTCCTGAGACTTGGCCATTAGCTTACACACTCCATCACTTTTAACTAACTAAGCTTTAGTTTCCTCATCTGTCAACTAAAGGGCTTGGATTGAATAATCTAAGATCTCCTCCAAATCAATAATTCTCCTAAGTTTTACCTTCCCTCACAGTTTTTTTAAATGAATTAATTTATTTCTTTGGCCACAGGGCATGTGGGATCTTAGTCCTCAACCAGGGATCGAACCCACGACCCACTCCCATACTGGAAGCAGAGAGTCCTAACCACTGGGCAAACGGGGAAGTCCCGCCCTCACACTTTAAAAATCTTATGGCCCACTGTTAATCAACTACGAAAGTGAAAGTGTCAGTCACTCAGTCCTGTCTGACTCTTTGCGACCCCATGGACTGTAGCCCACCAGGCTCCTCTGTCCATGGAATTCTCCAGGCAAGAATACTGGAGTGGGTTGCCATGCCCTTCTCCAGGGGATCTTCCCAACCCAGGGATCAAATCCAGGTCTCCTGCATTGCAGCCGGATTCTTTACTGTCTGAGCCACCAGGGAAGCCCAAGAATACTGGAGTGGGTTGCGTATCCCCATCTCCAGGGGAATCTTCCCAACCGAGGAATAGAACCAGGGTCTCCTGCATTGCTGGTGGATTCTGTACCAGCCGAGCTGCCAGGGAGCCCCTGGTAAATTGATATCAGGGAAGCCCAATAAACTATACTCCAACATAAAATGAAAAGTCCCATCGATAGTGAATGAATACAGATGTGGTTGTATATTGTATAAATAATGGGATACTACTCAGCCATAAAAATAACAATATTTTGCCATTTTCAGCAACATGGATGGACTTGGAGGATGTTATGCTAAGTGAAATAAGTCAGAGAAAGAAAATCAATGTATGATATCACTTGTATATGAAGTCTAAAAAATACAACAAATTTGTGAATATAAAAAGAAGCAAACAGAGATACAGAGAGCAAACCAGTGGTTACCTGTGTGGAGGGGGCAATTTAGGGCTTGGGGAGTGGGAGATACAAATTGTTGGGTATAAGATAGGTTCAGGGATGTTCTGCGCAACACAGTGAATATAGCCAATATTTTGTAACGCCTGTAAATTGAAAGTGACCTTTAAAAAGTGTACAAAAAAAAGAGTAAAGAACAAGAAAAAAGCCTGTGCATCAATACCAGCCATAAATAAAATTAAATTGAAAAACTATGGGGAGAAATAAAAGACATTGGGAATTGAAGCACAACTCCTAGGGTACAAAGACAGCGAAACTAAGTCGTAAAAGGTTTTCTAAGATGATAAAACACAGCTTTCTCATTAGGGGAGATGAACAGCAGAGACTGGAAGACTCTCAGCAGCGTCACGAGGAGAGGAAGCGTGAGCGGAGCACAGGCGCACGGGTCTGGGTAGGTGGGCGCGAGGGGGCGTGTGCCACTGCCAGAGGGGCCAGCCTTGGGAACAAACAAGCAGGGAGAGGCGAGGGCTCTGCGCGTACCCACACGGTGGCATCCCCCGCGGGGTGGCATCCCCCGCGGGGTGGCATCCCCCGCGGGGTGGCATCCCCCGCGGGGTGGCATCCCCCGCGGGGTGGCATCCCCCGCGGGGTGGCATCCCCCGCGGGGTGGCATCTGGGGACGGGACCTCTGGGGGGCGGTCAGGTCCTAAGGCCAGAGCCCGCGGGAATGGGATCTGTTCTCTTGCAGAAGAAACCACACAGGGAGCCTCGCCCTTTCTGCCGCGTAAGGACACAGTGAGGGCCTCGCCGGCTGTGAGCCAGGAAGCAGGCCCTCACTAGACTCTGGACTCGCCAGCATCTTGATCCCGGACATCTTAGCTTCCAGAATCATAAGGAATACGTGTTTGTTGTTTAAGCCACTCAGTCTGTACGGCACTATTACAGCAGTCCCCACTAAGACACCAATCAGACATGTTTGATTTGACCTGAAGGTACGTTAATATCCAGGAACTTTCACATAGAACTTCATATTTACAGTTTCTCTTGAAAGTGGAAGTTCTGGCCGTGCGGCTCCATAGACTTCCTACATCACAAAAGCTGGCAAGTCTGACCTTTCAGATAATGCATGCCTTCTTCAGTTTGCCTCATTCTCTAGAAATCTCTAATGTTTCCCCATGTTGGCCTAACTCACACATCTATTTTATTTTTCTAGGCCTGCAGGCATTAATTTGTTGACTATGCAACTCCTGGATATAGAGTCATATAAGCCACCATGGAGGGGAAAAGAACAAAGGATAATCAGAAAATAAGTGAAGAGTGAGTACTTTTGGTGTTTAATAACAATTTAAATGTAACTATTTTATGAAACCTAAGTTAAAGAATCTTGAAATGAGCATGGGAAATTATGTAAAGTAGATATAAAATAAGATATCCCCAAATCTGGAAGCTTTTAAACTCCCTAATCTGATAAAATAGATTTCATAGTAAAGCAAGAAGAAAACATGTCTGCTCTACTCAATAAGCTATGTCTCTATAGCCACATCATTTGATTCAGCTTAAGAATAAGGAAGCTAAGGATGGAACTGATTTAAAAAGACAGGCTGATCATCTCACTGCACAGAATTTGTGTATATCTAAATCATATGACTTGCCAAGCCATGTGTGGCTCAGAATCTACCTGGACTGTTTTTATAAGGAAGCCAAAAAAGAATCATTTTTCCAATTCCATTTCCGGGAATAATGGAGTAGTTTAATCTGAATTCCTCTCCCAAGGTGACAATCATAATAAACTCGGGATAAAATTTAAAATCCTATTTAAAGCCCTAGAGACCAATCAAAAACAGGCAACCGATGGAGTTCAACTTTCAAAGGAAAGGGAATAAAACTGGATGGTAGAAACACTACGTTTCTTCTCTTGAGGGCACATTCCAGTTTTCCCAGAGTCGGAATGACTAACGCTCAAGCAGAAACCTTTACTAGCATTGCTAAAGGTGTCAGAGGATGGTGTCTGAGGCTCCAGAGAGGCTGGGAGGCAACAGAGGAAATCTCAGGAAACAGGGACCATAAAGGACAAAGCAGATAATCTGCACAACCCCCCCTGCACTCTGGGCTTCCTGGGCTCAGCTGGTAAAGAATCCACCCGCAATGCGGGAGACCTGGGTTCAGTCCCCGGGTTGGGAGGGACTGATCCCTGCAGGAGGGAATGACTACCCACTCCAGTATTCTGGCCTGGAGAAGTCCATGGGCTGTATAATCCATGGGTTGCAGAGAGTCGGACACTACTGAGCGACTTTCACTTTCACTCTGGATGACCTGTATGCATGTGGAAGAGATTCTGTAGAGCAGAATGAGAAGCAGCAGCTGGCAGGCTAGCGAGCTAAGCGGAAAGGCGTGCTGGTGAGCACCGCAGGCAGGAGAGTCTGGGATTCGCATCCTGCTAAATCTGAGGAACTTGGTGCAAACTGTTAAACTCCATTAAATTCCGAAAAACACATTTTAGAAGTGAAGAATAGGTCCCAGGACTAAAGAATTTTTCTTAAGACTCAGGCCAAAATGAAACAGTCCCTCCTAATAGTAAAAACCAAACCTTCTCAAGTTCAAGGTGATCAGTCAACAACTAAATTGCTAACAATAACACAAATAAAAACTCTTTGCAGGAAGTTTCCAGAATGCTCTTCCACTTTACGCTAAGTGATACAATACTAAGGAGACTTTGATATATTGAAAAGGCATATTAAAGTACCTTAAACAGCCTCCAAATCATATAAAATAAAACTGCAACCCCAAAATGGCCAATAGATGATATTAAGTTAAATAATACAACATATTTCATTAACCCAAAATAAGACAGGAAAGGACAAACAGAGGGGCAGGGCAGCATGCAGTATGTGGAAAAAAACAAACAGAAAATTAGTAGCTCTAAATGCACCAATAAAATTTTTACAGTAAATTAAAGTGGATGACAGATTTCAATTGAAAGACAAAGAATGCTGAACCAGAAGGTTTTAAATGACCTAGCTATATGCTGCATGCAAAGATTATTTAAATGAAAAAACAGGAAGATGAAAGGAAAAGAGTAGGAAAAATACAGAAATATATACATGAAAAAGCCAAGCATTAGAAAATGTTGTGGAAATATTACTATCAGACAATTCAAATTTTCCAGCTAAGAATGATTAACCGGCAGTAAAGAGGAATATTTCATAATATTAAAAGGGTCAATCCTTCAGGAAAACTTTAAAATGATAAATGTATGTGGACTTAATAGGAGAAAGTCTATCAAAGCAAAATTTGGCAATGAAAAGGTGATACAGTCACACCTACAAGTATACCTGGAGACTTTTACACCCCTCTCTCACTACAGGTAGGAAAAAAAACACTGAAAAAAATTTGTAAAGATGAAAAAGATTTTAATTATATCGACCACGTTGAGCTAGTTTTTCATTTACCGAGCACGACACTACACATCCCGGATTCATACTATTTTCAAGTGCCCTGGAGTGTTTACTAATATAGACCAAGGACTCAATCAAGTCTCAGTAATTTTTAAAAATCCAAAATTGTAGTTACCTTCTGTAAAATAGACAGTCAGTGAGAACATGCTGTATGACACGGGAGGTCAGACGGTGCTCTATTATTTAACGGGGTAGGACGCGGCGGGAGGTGGGAGCGAGGTTCCAGAGGGAGGGGACATACGCATGCCCGTGGCCGGCTCCTGCTGATGTGTGGCAGAAACCAACACAGCGTTGTAAAGCAGTTATCCTCCAATTAAATACATAATCGAAAAAATTTTTGAAAAAAATCGAATTTTACAAAGTATGACCTCTGTTAAGAGTTTAATTCTATATGAATAAAATCATAGTTATAAGTTCTCCCACATATATGGAAATTAAAACCATAGTTCTAAATAACCATGATTCAAAGAAGAGATTACAAAAACAAGAAGAAAATGTTTTGTACTGAGTCATAATAAAAACATTACTTGTCATATCAATGCACTGTATAAAGGAAATTTGTAGTTTTTAAGACATATCTTGGAAAAGAAGAGTTTTAAAATCAATGATTGAAGTTTCCACCTACAAAAAGCTTTTAAAAAAGGAAACCAAGTAACCACAGAGAGAAAAAATAAAATTGACAATAATCTAAGAAAAACAAACCAAAAAACCCAACAGTAAAAGGACATGACACTCAATCCTTATAGTAAGTACTCTGAAAGGTGAAGGACAGGCTGGAGCAGAGTCTCTGTTTAATTTACGCATAGCAGGTTTACGGCCCCATCCTGGCGCTGAAAAGGCCACTCGGGGAGCTGAAACCTCCAGATAAATGGTGTTGTGAAAATGCGAGGAT